>NC_067472.1:177396077-178596077 GCF_947179515.1 Apodemus sylvaticus | reverse complement strand
AACCTCAAAGATGGGGGCCTGCTAACTTCAAACCCAGGAGCTAAGGGCCTCGACACTGGTTGGCCATTCAGTAGTGAATTAGCTGATTCATTAGCATATCAGTTCCTTTCAGTTGTGGCCTGTGTGCTGTGTCTGGGTCCCTCTCCCGTGCAGAAGCCTCTGGGTCCTTACAGGATAATGGGCAAAGCCTGGTCTCCAACAAGGCTGGGGGAAATTGACTTGGTTCTCATCCTGGACCAGGGATCGTCTAGTCAAAGCTTCAGTCAAACTCTGCCACTTTACTGGGAAAAAAAAAATCGAGGGTCTGACTAGGTGGCTTAGGTCACTGGTTAGGGTGACCCAGGTTTGATCTCCAGCATCTACATGGCAGCTCACAACCATCAGTAACTCCAGGTCCAAGGTATCGCATGCCCTCTTCACACTTCTGACAGTGTCAGACATGCATGAAGTAGAACAATCACATGCACAAAATAAAATAAAATCTTTTTTAAAGAAAAAAACAAAATGATATTTTTACTGATACTTGAAAATGATAGAAACTCACAACTCACTGTCTACCAATAAAGTTTTATTGAAAATGACAGACACTCACATTTCAACGTCTACCAATAAAGTTGTATTGGCACTCAACGACGGTCCATTCACTTGTGGATTGTTAATGGCTGCCTTTGCCCTGAAAAGAAAGTTGAATAGCTGCAATAGTTGCAAATGAAACAAAACCCCAAACAAAACATTGACCCACTCCATATTTTTAGAAAACATTTCCTTCCCCTCTGCTGTAGGTCCTGCACTTACCATCCAACTAGCCATAAACAAGTTATCTCTGTTCCCAGGACTCAGTTTCCCCTTTGCACAATACTGCTGGCTGATGGGCGCTAGGAAACTTGGCATCTCTTAACTACATCCCCAGTCCTTTTTATACTTCTTATTTTGAGACAGGGTCTCCCTCAGCTGCTCAGGCTGGCCTTGAACTCACTCTGTAGTCCAGACAGGGGTTGGACTAGCTGTTGATGATCTTTGGCTTCGGTCTCCTGAGCAGCCAGGCCCAGCTTAGTTTCCTTTGTGGAGACCGTTAACGAATAGCATGACCTCTGAGAGTGTGACAAGGAGTGTGTATGTGGGGTGTTGCTGCAGAAGTTGGCCCCATACCCAAGGCCTGATTTTAAGAGTCACATATCCAAGGACATGGTGAACATTTAACTAGAAGGACACTGGCTAGGGCCAGGGGACCTGACCTGGGACTTTCACTGGCTTCCCAAAGTAATGATACACAAGCTTAGTTTTGAAATAGGCATAGTGGGGCTAGAGAGATGGCTCTGGAGTGACGGGCAACAGTACTCTTGCAGAGGGTTCCCAGTGCTCACAGGGCAACTCAGAACCACGTGTAACTCCAGGTCTGAGGGATGCAAGCCTTTTTCTGGCCTCTCCTCGGGCACTGCTCGCACACAGTACACATACATATAAGTAGGTACACATCTGCACAGATCTTTAAAAATCAAAATGAAATATGCATAGTAGTTTGTTAGGTGAAGGAGCAGACATTAGTGTGCTTGGTGGTGAGAAATAGCTCTTCAAATGGTCAAGAGACCAGAGGCTGAGAGAGCAAGCAGACCTGGCTCTGATGGGAGTAGCAGAGCCAGGCCGTGAGGGACTCTGGGTAATCAGAGGTCAGTACCCATGCCAGCCCTCTCAGCTAGGTTTTGTTCTAGGTTGACTGTAATACCTGCTGAGCACAGATGCCAGAATCTGGTGGGGGAGGGAACAGAGCATTGGATTCGGAGAGGCCCCCTCAAGGCCCCCTTCCTGGGCCTCTGCACCCAGCAGGCGCTGCTATTGGAGTTGGAGGAGCTGGCTGCTGGGGGGAGGAACTTAGTAGGGGCTGCTGCCAGGACTTGGGCCGCCTGGTCCTGCCCCTGGCCCCGGGCAGTTGATGGAGTCCAGAGTGGAGGCAGGCTGCCACAGGTGAGGTGGGGGGGAAACTGGCAACAAAGGCCTATTCTTCAGGGTTTAAAGAGTCTCAGAGCCTGTCCAACTTTCCTTCATTAGATGCTCCAAGATGTTTCCCCCTTCCAGGCTGCTCGAGATACGCGATAAGGGTGCGATTTGAAGAGACTTAATTATGGCCCCGAGACCATGATGTAAACATCTGTGGAGTGTTTGCTTTGCCCTCCCTGTTCCGTGTGAATAGGGAGCACAACCCAGGTGCCAGGGCAGAGGACCCGGTGACCCCAGGCTTTCCTAGGGAAGGAGGAAACCAGGACCAGTGTGTGTCTGTGGTGCTGGCCATGGGTTTTGGGGTCCTACCATGACAATCTCCTGACCAGTTTGGTCACAAGCAACTTATCTGTGATAGCTGTAATCATCTCCCATGGAGGCACCAGGCAAGGGCTCCGTAAATGCTGCTCAGCAACGTGGAGGGGATGGGGAGTTTCCCAGGCTGGCCTGACCTCTGCACGGGCCTCAGCCGTCTAGGAGGAAGCATCTGGTCCCATAGCTTTTCTGGCCAGCTGGATGACAGGGAGGAGGACAGGGCTTTGGCCAGTCAATAGCCCTACCGTGTTTACCGGCAGCTACCACCAAGCCATGTGATGGTCAAGGGCCATTTGCAGCTGTATCTCAGAGGAGGGCAAATGACCCCAGTGGATCAAGGTTCCACTGAGGCGGCAGGTTGAGAGATGCCCAGTGTTTTCTGGTTTGGTTCATGCCCAGTTCTGAGTCCTTTACACCCTAAGTAGTGGCCCATATAAAGTCTCCAGTATAAAACGATTCAGTTTATCCCTGTGCTGCCCCAGACCTGGTGCCCAGCAGGACACAGCTAAGTTTCATTTGGAAAGAAGCTCTGATCAGAGTTAGAAGTGGGAGGAAATGGTGTCCCCAATCCTCATCCCAGTCCAACACAGATGCATGCTATGCCTAGATACACACGCATACATCATGCATATATACTGCAAGCTCATCAAGCCAGGCCCTCCACTGCCTCTAGGAGGACACTCACAGGTGTGTGTGTGTGTGTGTGTGTGTGTGTGTGTGTGTGTGTGCTGCTTAGGAATAGTCTGCATCTCCGGGGGTGGGGAAGAAAAACGAGAGAGACCCTGTGTATATAGCAACAAGAAAGGAGGTGACCATCTAAGGTCACTTGGGCAGGACACCCTATGACATTAGGCAAGTGTTTTCACTGAAGGTCGCATTGGAGGAGCCTCAGGCACCTCATTAGTAAGGACCATGACTCAGCTCTTAATGATGCCCCCCCACAGAGGTACAGATCCAGCTTCCTTCTGTAGATATCCCTTGGTTGGGTCACTTGTCCCAGCACCCCCCCCATACACTACCACCACCACCATGCCTCCACTTGAGACCAGGAAGCCATTTTGATCCGTGATGAGAAGAGGAAGTCCTGTGGCCCCAAAACAGAAACAGGAACCTGGGAGGGGGATATGGATAGGGAACGGGAAGGGGGCACACACCCAGCAGATGCAGCCAGAGCACCCCAGCCTCCCCTGGCCCCACACCAGCAGGCAGGAGTGAGCATCTCTGCCAAATCCCAATGCTATGGTCCTTGTGCATCTGGATGTGCTGTGTGAGGGCCGGACTTGCTAAGGGTCCCTTCTGAGGCTGGGTGACTGGCTGTTGAGCCGTTGGGCCGTATTCACTTACCCAGGCTGATCTGTTCCACGGAGATATTGATGGAACTCTGCTGTCCACCCACATGTTTACTTACGCATCTGACCACCATGTTCCCAGTTCCTCAGTATTGCCCTTGGGATCCCACACAGAGTTTTCCTGCCTCACCCCAGCCCGCTGTGTTTATGTCATCAACCAGCCCATCTCCTGAGAAAAGTCCCTCGTCTTGGCCATTCCTTTGGAATCATCCATCGACCAGTGAATGACTCCTTTCAGCTGCCCTGTACAACACGGCAGGGCCTTAGCTTTTACCCTTACTCAGGATTGACATGGTCCGGTCACTGCAGGCCAGAACTGGGCATCTGCCCCATGGGCATCACTGTCTCACGGTATCCTGGGCCAGGCCCATCCTTCCTACAGCTGGGCTGTAGGAAGGCAGGACAGCTATCATTCGGAAGCCATCTGCTGCTCCTCCTCTTTGGGTTTGGAGGTTCCTGTGGGAAGACTCTAGAGGCCGGTGGGCGGGGGCCAGAACCTGGAGGACAGAGACATATGTCACCAATTTCAGTTCTGCCCCGGCTGGCCTGAAGCAGTTTGGGACTTCCCAGGGTGGAAGGACAGGCTGGGGGGCCAGGCCACCTGGTGGCAGAACGTACTCTTGAGTCCCCCTCTGTACCCTAATTGTCAACAGAGGAGGTGTCGAAAGCTCTGGGCTGCATCTGTGGGGTACCTGTTTGCCTCTTCTCATCTTGAGCCCCTAGAACAACCTTCTAGGACTTCCTGTTAGTCAACCCAAGATTATGGCAACAAGATACGTTTTCGGCCCTCTGAGCTCCCAGAATGACGCCTTTAAGAGTTTCCCAAGGGCATCTGGGAAAGATTTTCAGTATGAGAGTGAGGTGGGCTGGACAGATGACCCAGACAGACCACTCTCCCTCCCCCATAGGGCAGAAGCCAGAGGACATCTACCCTAAAGGGCTCCACTATCCCAACCCCCTGACTATTCCCCAGAGGAGGATCATAGTGGGCCGGTGAGAAAAGCCCCCGCTTGGCCTAGGGCGGTCACCCCCAAAGTCAGCTGGGAAATGGCTCGGCCCGAGGTAGCATTTGACCGGACCCTGTGCTCGGGAGATCAGTTGTGAAACTTGCTTCAAACCCCCAAACCACAAAAACGGCCGATTTTCCCAGCTCTGTTCACATTTCTCAGATCAGCCAAGGAGTCTTCATTATTTCCATCCGGAAAAAAAAAAAAAAGCCAGGCCAGCCACCTGCCCTGGGGGGCACAAGAAAATTCCAAAGGTGCAGAGTTGTGGGTGCTGTGGAAGCCCCTTCCACACTGGTAAGCTGTCTCTACCAGTCTCTTTACAGCTGTGGGGCCCGGAGAAAGGGCAAGGCCTGCTGGGCCTTCTGGAGAAATCTGGAGACCTGAACAGAAAGATCTTGAAGCTGTTAGGGTTCCCTCGGAGCAAACTCTGCAACTGGATCCTGGCTATTCTAGTACCATTGTGATAGATAAAGCCATCTCCAGAAGACAGAAGCTGCCTCTGGGTCTCCTGGGTAACCAAAAGCCTGGAATCATCAGAGCTCCGTTCCACCAACAGGGCAGGCAAGGAAGCAGGCCCTCCTTATGGACCTGTCTCTATAGTCACCAGCCTCTGTCTCCAGAAGATGTGCCACTCGACGGGGCAGGCAAGGCTCTCCTTGGAGACCTGTCTCTACAGTCACCTACCTCTGCTTCCCATCCAGTCCCCGGCCCCCCAGATAAAGCGGATGAGACCCTTGTGTTGTCTCCTACACCATGCATTCTTCTTCAACCACCACATCTCAAAAGCCCTGCTCTCACCATGGCCGTCCGTGCAGATCCTCTTTCTAGCTACAGTCTCCTTTGGCAGGGACAGACAGATGCCTTGACCTGTATTAATTTCAGGGGTGAGTCTACAAACGAAACCTTAAGCCTTTGGCTGTGCAACATCTCCCCAAGTACTAGGCTGAGCTTTATCCTGTCACTCTGAGGGGATTAATAACCATGGTCCATGTTAACCACAGTGCCGAGAGACACGGTCTGTGATGGGCACAAAACCCACTCACTGCAAGTGGAACAGAGCAATATCAATGCCAAGGCTCAGAGAATCCGGCCTAGGACTTATCCCTGAAGAGAAGGTTAGGGCCATGAAGATGAGGGAGACCTCCTGAGGGCAGGCTGAGGAACCCACCAGCTGCTGAGATGCAACAGGCCTGGGAAACAGCAGGGGGACAAAGTGTATACTGTGTGAGTCTCAGCCACGCGCACCTCCCGGGGACTTCTGTTTGATGGCCACATCTGTCAGTCTGCATGCAAAAGTCTGGATGAACTGGATAAAGTGTGTGTGGCTTTTTTCGAGGGCCTAGACTCATCTGTGTCTCAATGAGTTTATATATTCCCGAGTGATCAGGCCCTGCCTAGTGCAAGCGGGCCCCAGGCCAGACACCAGACAGACAGGAGAGGACTCTCTATCACCTCACCCACAGTCACAGGAAGACAAGAAAGAATCACACCCACGACAGTGCACCTATGCTTTGAGCTCCTTTGGGACCTTGGACGTTCTGAGGAAGAATCTAGATGGCTGAGTGACCTATGTGATGTGGAGGATGGTCAGATAGACGATGGCTGTGTTAAAATCACAAGCAGAGGAAATTGCAAGTGCAGGGCGGAGACACAATAGAGCAGAAGGGGGCCAGGCGGCAGGCGCTAAGGGAACCATGGGTATAGAAGTGTGGGTGGAGCCAGGAGGAGAGCTGGACCCTCGGCCTAGAGAGCAGGAGGAAGGGGGTGAAGTGGCCCCGAGGACCACCGGAAGGCCACGTGCTGAGAGAGGTCCGATCACGTGGCTATTGGATAGGTGGATGCTCAGAGGAGCTGGGCTGTAGGAACCCTGGGTAGTACCAGCACAGCCTTACAGTGTGCAGTGACAGTGGCTGGGGACTTGAGTTGTGCAGGCATGCACAGGCAATGGAACTTAGTGACAGGTGACATGCAGCCCCCCCCCGTACCCCCCACAATGTCTATGCCCATATGTATGCACGTGGTCGCCATGCGTGTTCAAAGACAAGTATGGCGGTGCCCTCCATCCAGCTTGGCCCTCGGCCTTCTCTCCTCCCTCACCAACCTTGGGCCCTGTCTCCCACAGCCTCGCCACGGACATGACAGTGACGGTAAGACAGACCCCGTGTCGCAACTGCGTTTCCTCTCGAATCCAGGTCTGCCAAAGATTAGCGAGAGCTCCGGGTGCACTGGGTGATAACACCCCCACCTCGCCCCCTCTTTCCCCCACTTCCTAATCTCTGATTCATTTCCAACTGATAACAGGATGAGGGCCAAGGTGACTAAGAAATAAAAATACCCAAGCAGGTCCCCACCAGGCTGAAGCCAGCTGCCCGCAGAGGCACTGGCCACCAGAAACCAGGGAGGCTGAATGGAGCGGGAGGGGCAGAAAGAGGATTGGAGGGAGGAAGGTGGGCTGCAGGGTAAACTGAGGGAGGAGGCCACAAGAGGGACGAGGGGAAGGAGAAAGAATGCAGGGGTGGAGGGAGGGAGAGGAAAGAGATGAGCGAGGCGGGAGAGGCAAATAGAAGGGGAGAGAAAGTCAGACAAAAGGGCGGAGAGAGGTGGAGAGAGAGAGAGAGGAGAAGAAGAAGAAGAGGAGGAGGAGGAGGAGGAGGAAGAGGAGAAGGAGGAGGAGGAGGAGGAGGAGGAGGAGGAGGAGGAGGAGGAGGAGGAGGAGGAGGAGGAGGCCGGGCAGTGGTGGTGGCACACGCCTTTAATCCCAGCACTTGGGAAGCAGAGGCAGGCAAATTTCTGAGTTTAAGGCCAGCCTGGTCTACAGAGTTCCAGGACAGCCAGGGCTACACAGAGAAAGCCTGTCTCGAAAAACCAAAAAAAAAAAAAAAAAAAAAAAAAAAAAAGAGGAGGAGGAGGAGGAGAGAGGGAAAGAGAGAGAGAGAGAGAGAGAGAGAACGAGAAATGGGGCAGACAGGAGGCAGAGACAAAGAAGTAAGGGTCAGGTGATGGGGAAGAGAAAGAGACAAGTTGACTGATACTGGGTCTGGGGACTTATGGAGGAGAGAGAAAGAAGGGGGAGGGAGGCCAGGAAGGACCAGGGAGGTGCAGACTATGAAATGCCACCCTGTTGAAAATAAAATCTGCTAACAATGAGAGAGGCAGAGGCACACACACAGAGACCAAAATGGGGTGCCAGTCTGTGCAGCCTGGACACTGCAGAGGAGTAGCCTTACTTAACCTCACCCCTGCGGGCACAGGTACCAGCTGGGGCCGAGGTGTGAGGGAAGTCCTCCGGTGACCCTCCTCTGCAGACCTCTCCCTGGCTCAGGAAGCCAGGCCCTCACAACCTCATAAGCTCAGGGTGGGGCTGGGGGTTGTTTGAGGCTGGGAGAGGCTACCCAAGACTGTCCACTGGCCCACCAGAAGCAGGGCTTGGCTGGGGGAAAGGGTACATAATACTCTGTTTGGGAATCTTAGCAAAATCTGGTGGGGCTTGGGGGCTGAACTGTCGGGTCATGAGGTCTGTCCTGAATAAAGTAGTGTAGGCTTCTCTGCGCAGTGGAAGGACCAGGCTACTGGGAGAGGCAGGAACGCCCTTCCCGGCTCTGCTGAGAGCTGAGGGGGAGGGAGGAGGGGGAGGGGAAGGGGGAGGGGGAGGAAGAAGGGGGAAGGGGGAGGGGGAGAGGAGGGGGAGGAAGAAGGGGGAAGGGGGAGGGGAGGGGGAGGGTGGAGGGGAAGGGGAGCCAGCTTCCCAGTCCTTCTCTTCCCTGGCTCTTCCCTCTGGGTACTCGGCATTTAGGGGTGAGGAGAAGAGAGCCTCCTAGCCACCACCTTAGCCTCAGGACTCGTAATACCAGCCCCCTTCCTAATGTAGAAGGGAACACAAACAACAGCTGCTGGTCTGAGGGGGCACCAGGAGCTAAGAGGACACCCTGGGCTCCTCCTGGCGAGATAAAAGGGGAGGGTCCCCAAGGCAGCTAGGTCAGTAGCTCCAGGCTCCCCAAAGGGGAAGATGCCAAGGGGCTCTGAAGGATACACACCCTCAGTGCTCAAGTCCGGACAAGAGGAGTGGGCAGATTTTAGAGGCAATGGGATGAACAGACACCCGAAAGGTGCCAGTCAAAGAGTCACAAGGCGCAGGGCAACTTCAGCCCCAAGTGGGTGATGTGTGGCACGTTAGTAAGTCCTTCGGTCTCCTCAGGCCACAAAGGACTACAGCTGGCTATGTCTGGCAAGGGGGGCTTATGCCTCAGGCCAGGGCCCAGAGAACATTCTCCTCTTTCCCTCCTGGTTCAGGGACACCACCCGTCTGATTTTGTCATGCCCACCCCGATTTGCCATTCATGCCCGCCCCATGCCCTGACTACCGGCGACCACAGGAAGTGCTGCCCCAGCTCAGTACTTCCCGTTTCTGAAATCTGCCCCCAGCAGCCTGGTGGCCAGGGAAGGCAGACTTCCCGCTGCCTCCACCCTGGGCTCTTCCCACCGGTCACAAGTGGTTTGTTCCTGGGTAGAGGTGACCTTCTTGCCACAACCACACATCAGTTATTTATCAGAACAGGAAAGATGGCACCAGAGATATGTCCTCACCCCGCCCAGGAGGGCCTGACCTGCTCCAACGACCACACTCCCGTTCCCCACATCACACAGGGCCTGCTCACCACATCACATAGAGGGGTGTGGCTGGCACGTGCCAGTGGGGCTGCATTGTGGGGGTGGGCAGAGCAGGAGGTCTGGTGGGCAGGAATGGTGGGACCTGGGACCAATGGGCTTCGGCGAGGGTCTCTGTGTAGTTAGAAGCTGTTGAGGCCTCTGGTAACCTTTGGGTCCCATGGAAACCACCCTTCAAGCAGACCCTCTCCTGACAGGGACTCCCTTGGGATTGGGACCTGTCCTCAGAATGGATACGTGGCTCTGCCCCAGGGGACTCAGTGAGGAATGAGAGGACCCGCCATCAGTATCCTCAACAGGAACAACCTCAACACATGAGCTAAATAGCTCCGTTCTCAGGGGCACCGTGTACATTTCTGGCCAGGACTTACCCAGTGCCAGTAATACTTTTCCACAGCTAGCCGTCAATCATAATAATCCCAGCTGTCTTTAGACATTGCCACATGTCCCCTGGGAATGCAATAATGTCCCAAGTCAAGAGCCACTAACCTTAGGAGCACCAAAAGACCTTGATTTTGTATTTTATTTTGCAGTTTTGTGTTTTAAAGTCCTGGATGGAAAAGACTAGTCTGAGTCTGAGGTGTCTTGGTCTGAAGACTCTGGCTGCAGGGACCCCTCTGGGGTTCTAGATGTAACTGTGGCATGGAGCCCGGAACCAGAAAGGGCTGTTGTGAAATGGGGGAGGTTTCATTTGAGGGAAGATTGGGGAGATGTACTGTGGGGTAAAAATGGGGTCACACTGGGGCCACGTGGCATGGCAGGGTCTTGAGCCACAAGGAGCAGGAACTTGAGCCAGAGCAGAGGGACAGGGTGTGTCCTGGACTCCCTGAGGGAGGTGCTGGGACTGGCTTCCTTCTCAAGCTGGGCTGGAAGGCTGCAGTACAAGGAGACCTGTAAAGCGGACTTGGGGTGGTGTGTGGGGCCCTTTTCTACAACCGGAACTGTACCACGAGCAGGTGTGGAGTTCAGGGTTACACAGCCCATCAGCTCTAACCCTGCAGTTTTCCCTCCTCCTCCTCCTCCTCCTCCTCCTCCTCCTCCTCCTCCTCCTCCTCCTCCTCCTCCTCTTCTTCCTCCTCCTCCTCCTCCTCCTCCTCCTTTTTCTCCTCCTCTTCTTCCTCTTCCTCCTCCTCCTCTTCCTCTCTTCCTTCATCCCCTTCTCTCCTCTTCCTCCTCCTCTTCTCCTCCTCCTTTTTATCTCCTCCCCTTCTCTCCTTCATCTTCTTCTCCTCCTCCCCTCCTCTCTTCCTCCTCCTCCTGTTGCCTGAGTCCTGTGTAAGCCTTATCTTGCCTCAAACTTGCTTTGTAGCCAAGCATGACCTTGAACTTCTGATCTTCCTACCTCTACCTCCCGGTTCTGGGATTGTAGGCATGTGCCAGGTAAGAGTTGGAGGTATAGTAAGAGCCTGTCTCAAAAACAAAACAAAACAAAACAAAACAAAAACAAACAAAAAACCGAACATAAATACAAGAGCAGGTAAATTCCAAAAGAACTCAGTTTGTGTAGGTTAGGCCTTAACTGCTGTCATCTTGACTGGATTGAGAGGGACCTAGAAGGTTTGTAAAACATCTCCTGGTATAATCTGTAGGTATTTCTAGAGAGGACTAAATAAGGCAGAAGACCACCCTGGATGTGGCTGTCCTCACTCAGCAGGATGGCGATCAGGGCGGAGTAAGGAGAGACGAAGGAAGTGTCCCCTCTCTGCTCCCAGGTGTCATTTTTGAGTACTTGTGTTCCTCACCCCTATCCCCTGCACCCCACTCCCAGCCTTAGTGGGTAGAAGCCTTAGAAACTAGGAGTTAAAATAAATTCTCCCTCCCTTAAGTTGTTCTCTGGGCATGTGTGTGTCACTGGAAAACAGATCAGGGGAAATTTCATGAGCTACAGCGCAGAGGTGGGAAAACATGAGAGGGTAAAACTTGTTTTAGAATAAGAAGGGTCAACCTGCATATAACGTGGACTCTGAGGTAGAGACTGGGGTAGAAAAACATTTAGGACATAATCACTAGGAAATATCCACAAGTAGGGAATATCTTCACATTGAAGACTCGCACCGAATCCTAAGAAGGGTCAATGCTGCCACGTGCCTATAATTCTAGCGGAGCCTGAAGCCACAAGATCAAGACTAGCCTATACTAACACTTCATATAACAGTAAAGCAAAAGAACATTAAAGACAAAAATACTTTAAAAAAAATCATGGAAAATGAATACCATAGAAAAATAACAATCGGACTAAAGGCTTTTTTTTTTTCCGTCAGTGGCTCTCAGAAGTTTAGAGGACGGCATGCTGGTGGAGAGCTCGGGGAAAACAATCTTACACCCAGGGAACCAAAGTATAGACAAGCAATTGGGATGCAGAATGCTGCACTTCAGGCAGGGCCTTGATGAGAAAGTGAGTCTTTGGAGTAAGTCAAGACTGGTGGGGTCTGCGGGCAGAGATCCAGGCTGGCCTGTTGGAGGATGGATGGGTGCTTTTAACTTAAAAGTGACGAAAGCCAGCTGGGCTGTAGTGACACACACCTTTAATCCCAGCACTTGGGAGGCAGAAGCATGCAGATCTCGGAGTTCAAGGCCACTCAGAGTGAGTTCCCAGGACAGGTGGGGCTACGTAGAGAAACCCTGACTGGGGTGGGGCAGGGGGCGGAGACAAACAAAACAAATCAACCATGAGACAATTGCCTGAGGAGATAAAGTAACAAGAGAACCCTGTCATACAGGTAAGGTATGGTCAGGATGGTCAGAGGATAACCTGGTGTCTCCTGAGTGTGGTCATCTCTTGCTGACATCTCGTATGATCTTTCTTTGCATTCTATTCAAATATTGCCTCTTTCATATGCCTTCCCTGGCCCTTCACCTAATGCAATTGTCTCCCCTATGAAGTATCTCGGACTCTGTTCTTCCCTAGATCCATGCCGTCTCATGGGTACCTGGGAGAGGGAACAGGACTTGAGCCTGCCCAGCACAAAAGCTAGCATCCTCCCTCCGGTGGAAATGCCATTACTGAGGGCACCTGTGTGACTTTGCTTGTTGCTATAACCAAATAAATACACAGCAGAGGTCACTTAAGACCAGAGGGAGTTTCCTGGGCTCACAGTTTATGGGATTTCAGCCCCTCAAGGCAAAGGCAGCCTGGCAGTTATGGTGGCTGACTCTGGTGGCAGGAGCCTGCAGTGTGGGATGGAGAGGCAGAGTTCAGTTCAGAGCCAGAGTCAGATATCACCTTCAAGGCTCACCTCCAGTGACTTCCTTCTGTCAGCTGGGTCTCACCCCCAAGGGCATACAGTCTCCCAAACAGCGCCACTTGCCTTGGTCACTTGGGGAACCAAGTATTCAAACACATAAGCCACATTAGACATTTGTTTGAACCATATTAGCATTAGAGGTCTGTTTCCACATGTGGCAGCTGGTACACATGGGTTCCTCTTCTAGCCATGGCTATAGGCAGGGGAGATTAGTAATGTGCACTGGGCTAGATGACAGTGATGATAAGATCCAATCCGATGCAGTTGCATCTTGACTTAGGATGGCATTGCAGCCTGGAGCTCACTCTGTAGACCAGGCTAGCCTCATACAGAGACCCATTTGCTTCTGCCTCCTGAGTGTGAGGATTAAAGGTGTGCAGCTCTATGCCCTGCCTGGTGAACCTGTTATAAGTTGAAAAAAATCTACCGGGAGTCCCCCAAACATTCATGTGTCGGAAACCTAATACCTGTGTGAATGGTATTTGAGGGTGAGACTTTGGAATGCTATTGGGGTTACATGAGAACAAAGGGGTAAATTCCCCATGATAGGATGAAAGGCCAGAGCCGGCAATCTTGCTTTGTCCTAGCATGGGACATTCTCTACCATGTTATGGTGGACCAGGGAAGCCCTCACCACATGCTAATCAGAGGCTGACCCTGTACTCTGTATTTCCAAGGCTCCAAAACTGCAAGCCAAGCCCAAATGTTTGCTTGGTAGCTTTGGTGATGGGGTCTCCCTCGGCTTCCCGGGCTGACTGCCTGCTTCAGCCCCTCACACAGCTGAAATCAAAGGAATGTTACTACAGCACCCAGCTTAAACTTTGTAAAGTCTTTAAGTTCTAAATGGCCCACTCTTGGGTCATTTGACTTCTATTGAATGCATTTCCCTTTCTCAACACCATAAAGAAAAACAGCAACAAAGGGGGACATCAAGTTGTCCATCTGGGACTGTCTGTTTACATTGCAGAGCACCTGAGGCTTCTGAGCACCTGAGGCTTACGGGGCCCTTCTAGCTCACTTTGCATAGAAGCTCTCAGGAGAGGCTTCCAACCCTGCTGGTAATGGGAAAGCATCACCCTCATGTGTTGGTGATTGTCTTAGTCAGGGATACTGTTGCTGTTCTGAAACACCATGACCAAAGCAACTTGGGGAGGAAAGGGTTTATTTGGTCCATATTTCCACAGCACTGTACATCACCAAAGGAAGTCAAGACAGGAAGGTGAAGAGGGCAGGGACCTGGAGGCAGGAGCTGATGCAGAAGCCATGGAGGGGTGCTGCTTGCTGGCTTGCTCAACAATAGGTTTCTCAGCCTGCTTTTGTATAGAACCCAGGACCTCCAGCCCAGGAATGGCACCACCTACAATGGGCTGGGCCCTGCCCCATCAGTCGCTAATTAAGAAAGCGCCCAGTGGGCTCGCCCACAGCCAGATCTTACACAGAGGCATTTTCTCAATTGAGGTCCCCTCCCCTCCGATGACTCTAGCTTGTGTTGAATTGAGATAAAACTGGACATTCCGTGATGGAAGCACCCCAGGGCATCCACAGGACCCAGGCTCAAAGCCTGCTGTGTGGAAGGGGATAAAAGCTAGCACGTGACTCTGTGTAGGTCTTGATGTGGGACAGACAGAAGGAATATGTCCCGCTCCAGCAGAAGGTACATTCAGAGAGTGTATATAGAAGTCCTCAAAGGCCCCGGATGTTGGCCTCTCCTGGATGGGCTGGGAACCCAGAAAGTCCTCGAGAAAAGACACCCAGGGTGGAGTTTTGTCCCTCACCTCTGCAGAGAGGAGAGAGAGAGAGAGAGAGAGAGAGAGAGAGAGAGAGAGAGAGAGAGAGAGAGAGTCAGCGGCCTAGTTCACAGGCTGGCTGTCCATGGACCAACAGGCAGCCGAGTGAGCTATCACAGGCAGGGAGACTGGCCGGTCCTCAGCAGGCAGCTTGAGTGTGGGCCTTTGGGTCAGCCCCAAGGAGTCCAGCTGTGGCGGCCTGTGGCATTTCCCAGAGACTTAGCATAGGGTTCCTGACAGAGGGTGACTAAGGCCCTATTTAGGAGCAGCCGCCCCCACACCCGGAAAGAACAGCAGGCGGACACTTGAATAGAGCTGGGGCCACTTCCTAGTTTCATCTTGTTCTTGCTGGGAGGATGACTCCTGCCCAAGTCCGCCGGCTCACCAGCTTCAGAGAGGTCCAGAGCCAGAGATGGAGGTTAGAATTTGCTGCTGACAAGGAGGCAGGGTCCGAGCAGAGCCAGTTTAGGCAGGATGTCTAAGGCAGACATGGCATGGAAGCCTCCAGAGAGAAGGTATCTGTTATGTTGTCCTCCCTGATGGATCTCCAGGTTATGACACCAGAGATCAAGTGGCCCCTACCTTGGCCACCACTGATGTTTTTCAGGCAGGGAAGCCTAGTGAGCAGTGACCAGTGACCATAGTCCCCCCCACCCTGCCCCCTTCTTGGGACAGAGTGTCATTCTATAGCCCAAGCTAGCTTCAAACTTGAAAAATTCCTCCCCTCCCAGCCTTCCCAGGGCCGGGATCCCAGACGTGTGCATGACCACCACACCTGACTGTGCCTCACCCTTTGCACACTGCTGCTGCAGAGCTGACCCACCCTGAGCAAGGCGTGTGTGTGACACTCGGGATCCCACTGCCCAGTGCCTCTGACCTCTTGGGAGAGCCCTCAGGCCTACGAAAAGCCAGCTGTTCTCAGGAGCCCACATAAAATCCTCACCTGCTTTCCCTGCCCCACCCTTTCCAACTAATTCCCAAATGGCTGCCAGTTGGTTCACATTTAGTGGAGCCTCGGGCTCTTTGGGTGAGCAGGGTCTAGCCCCAGGGTGGAATGCCAAACAGTGAGTCAGAGGCCCCCAAGGCCTTGATCTCCAAGATGGGCCTTTTGCCTCACGTCAGCTCACGGTTCAAGAATCCAAGGTCTGGGACAGGCCTTCCTGTGGCCTGAGGCAGGAGGTGTTTCTTTGCTCAGACCATAGTTGTCTCCTGTAGGATAGGCTGTTTGTTATGGGCACAGGCACAAGGACCCCCTACTCCCATCCGAAGCCCTGTGCGGCAAGCCAAGGGGCAGCAGGGAGGGAGTCCTACCAGACACCCTGGGCCAACCGAAAAGAACTAAATGGGGTTCTATGTACACCCCAGGGTGTAGGGAGGGACACCTGGCTCTCGCGAGGCCCTTGAGGCTGTCCCCTAGGCCAAGGCTTCTGCTTCCAGCTCCGTGCCAGCCGCTGCACCCTGAGGCCTGCCTGCCTGCTCAGGTCTCCCAAGTTCTCTGCTACCCCTTCCATTTCTCACTCAGTCCTGGCCCTTTGAGGCCCCAGTGTGGCCAAGTGGAAGTTTGAGAAAGTCTGCGAATTAGGAGGGGCCATGAGGCTCCAGGGCTTCTGCAGGTCTGCTCTACTGGCCCTGCAGTCTGTGTGCAAGAGGAGGGTCGGGGTGAGGCAGGGCACACTGCGGTGATGTCTGTCTGTGCATTATTTGACATCTGTGGGGTGTATTTGGGTGGTATGCATGTGTTCCGTGTATACATGGCGTGTGTGACACCTGTGGGCTGTGTCAGCATGGCATATAAATTCTGTGTGTATATATGGTTAAGTGTCTGTGTTGCATCCGTGGGCTGTGTCTGAGTGGTGCATATGCTCTGGTCGGTGAGGGGCTGGGGGCGTGGCTCAATGGTAGAGCCCCTGCCTAGAATCCCCCAGTGAGAGGCTGGGGGCATGGCTCAGTGGTAGAACCCCTGCCTAGAATCCCCCAGTGAGGGGCTGGGGGCGTGGCTCAGTGGTAGAGCCCCTGCCTAGAATCCCCCAGTGAGGGGCTGGGGACGTGGCTCAGTGGTAGAGCCCCTGCCTAGAATCCCCCAGTGAGGGGCTGGGGGCGTGGCTCAGTGGTAGAACCCCTGCCTAGAATCCCCCAGTGAGGGGCTGGGGGCGTGGCTCAGTGGTAGAGCCCCTGCCTAGAATACCCCAATGAAGGGCTGGGGGCGTGGCTCAGTGGTAGAATACTTGCTTAGCATATATGATACAATCCCCAGGATGGTAAAGCAAAACAAACAAACAAAAAACCACGAGTTGCTGCAGTTGGACTGTCTGCACTACTCATTGACCTCCGGGCCTGCTGTTCACACAGTCAGCTGTGTAATCTTCCACCCAGTCTGCCCTGCTGTCTCTTTGCCCCTGATAGGTTCCCCTCGGGAAGGGAAGGGAAGATGTAGGCAGGGCAAAGGGGTCCCTACAGTGGGTCAGGACTTTGCCCAGGGCCAACACGCCTAGAGGCGAAGCTCAAAGCTTACGGGGTTAAGAGAGAGACCAGAGTCACAGGGCTCTGGAGTCAGGCCCATGTGACACCTGCTCTTGCCTTTCCTGTTTACACCCTTCTCTAAGCCTGTGTCCCCACCTGCCGTGTGTCCCCCACCAAATGCTCACCCACATCTTCCATATTAGCAGACAGCCCCCTCACACCTCTCCCCTGCTCTTCTGCCCTGCTCTTCCTCCTCTGCCTCGCTTCTTCCTCTCCTGGGAGGGGAAGTTTCTCTTTGCTGGAGGCTGAGCCGTTGTCCCTCCCTGTAGTAGATGACCATGGCCCTGAGGCAGAGAGTGGCTGAACTCAGCTAGGAGCTCCAGAAGTTTTCAGGGAGCAGAAGGCATCTCCTCTCAGGAGTCAGGTAAGGGTCACGTGGTGTGTGTTGTCCCACAGTCTCCGGTCAGTGGTGTCTTCCAAGGAGCTAAGTTACCATCTGAGTGGGTCAGAAGAATGGGTTCCTGGTATCTCCAGTAGGTCCAGCAGCAGACAATGTGCAGAAGTCCCCCAAGGAGAACAGGATGAGTGTGCAGGGCAGGAGTGGACACATCTGTGGCCCTCCTGGCTGAGCCACAGAGGGTCCAATCCAGGGAGCACACTGGAGACTTCTGTGTCTCCCTCTCTCATTGCCAGTCCAAGCTGCTGGATCTCAGGTTGGTGGTGGGGAGGACTTGCTGCAGGGAGGACCCTCTGGATGAAAAAGTATCTCCCCATCCTTGAGGTTTGAGGCCTGGCCCTAATGTTGGCTGTATGGTATATCTCCCACTACATCCTATCCAACCAGGCCATGCTGAGAATGAGGCTGTGAGCCCCAGAATCCAAGCACAGAAGTTTGGCATTACTAGGTAGCTTTGGGGACACTGGAGACAAAGCAAGAGCTCCCTCGGCCTCAGCCTCAGCCTCAGCCTGAGCCTCAGCCTTAGAAGGGTCTTTAAAATCTTTCATTCATAGCATCCCTGGGCCCTGGAGCTCTGAGGGGGCTGCATACAGAACCTCCACTGTATGTATCAGCCCCTAGTCTGGAGGAAAGGAAAGAGACTGGGAGAACAGGGACAGATAGCCTCCCACCCTCCCTTCTTCTCAAAGCCTGGGCCAGAGCCAGGGGACAGCCCCTCACCCACCTCAGAGACCAGAGCAAGGATTGGTGGAAAGACCAATAGGTTCAGGGGTCACCATGTGTGGCCAGGTCACAGGTCAAAGATTTGCTGACAGTAGACTAGAAGATATTGATCTATAGGGGGGAGGTGACAGACCTCTGACCCCTGCCAAGGACTGTGGGCAAGGCTGGTGGTCAGCAAGCTGGATTCCACACAGCCTCCATGGCCCCAGGTCTCTCCACAGCAGGCACAGAAGACAGTGATACAAATGATTTCATTGTCACCCTTGAGCTGTTGTACCAGCAAGTTGGCCAGGGGACAGCAGGGACCAGAGGTCATGTGCTCCAGCTTCTTGGGCTCTCGCAGGTTTGAGACAGCTAAAGAATTGAAGGAATTGAAAGGCCCTGCCTTGCTGGACCTGTTGGCACATGCCTTTAATCTGAGCACTTGAGAGGAAGATGCAAGTTGATGTTTATGAGTTCAAAGCCAGCATGGTCTACATAGTGAGTTCCAGACCAGCTAAGGGCTACATGGAGAGACCCTGCCTCCAAAAAAGAAAAAAAAAAAAAGAAGAGGAAGGAGAGGAGGAGGAGGAAAAGGAGGAGGAAAAGGAAGAAGAAGAAGAAGAGGAGGAGGAGGAAGAGGAGGAAGGAGAAGAAGAGGAAGAGGAGGAGGAGGAAGAAGAGGAAGAGGAGGAGGAAGAAGAGGAAGAAGGGGAGGAGGAGGAAGAGGAGAAGGAGGAGGAAGAGGAGGAAGCAGATCCACTTCCAGCAGGGACCAAGGTGTCTTTAAGGCAGCAGCAGGCTGGGGGTTGAGTCTCTGAGCTTCAGGCTGCCTCAGTGGCTCTCCCAAACCCTCCCAGCGACCACAGCCTCCACCTTAGTTCCCAGTTCAGTTCACTTCTCTAGACTGTAGGAGGAATTTCTGCTCCCCAACCCCAGACAGCTGCAGCTGGTAAACCTGGAGGCGACACCCTGCTCTGACTGGCCCAGTCAGGACTGGATGCCGCAGCTGCCCCTCAGTCCTCCCACAAGTCCAGAGGGGGCAGAAGACACAAGAAGGAAGAGCCTCCCTCCCCAGATAAATTCACCCCAAGGGTCTTTTTCCACCTACCTACAAGGGCCTAGGGAGAGAGAATATGAATAAATATGAGTGAGTGTGTGCATGTGTTCTTGGTGTGTGTGTATGTGTGCGTGTGCATGTGCATGTGCATGCAGGTGTAAACATCCATCTGCACAAGCATCTCAGCACTCACGTGTGTGTGTTATTTACGCATGTATGTGCATCAAATGCATGTGTGTGCATATATATTTATATGTTCACATATGTATTTGTGTGTACATATGCATACGGGTGTATTTATTTGTACTGGCATGTGTTTGGGTCCTGTCCAAGTTTGGAATGGCCCCCTTCGAGGCTCTGACTCTAGAAACACTGTAGTTGTCCCTTGTAATGGCTTGGCCCAGACTTAGGAACTTACCAGTCCCTGTAGTCCTGGGCTTGGCCAGCGCTTCTGGAGCTAAGGGCTACTGGCCAGTGTTTTCCAGCTGGCAACATGGTCAGAGGGCAGCTCTGCCCCCTGGGAAGACATGTGGTAGCCCCTGGCTCAAAGCAGACCCAGGTTGGAGGTCACCAACACTACAGCAGAAGCACACGTGAGTCCTGAGGGTCTGTAGCTTCAATGTAGCCAGTGCGAGCTTAGGACTTCCTCCTGGCCATGACACCTACTGGGCATGTCTGGTACTGCAGCAGCTCCCTTCACAGGAACACGGTCCCACCCTACAGTGTACAAGAGATGGAGTTTGTCTTGTTGTGCTCCTAGAAGCCTCTGGGGTTCCTTCAGGTCCTTTCTGGGCTCCCTGCGCCCCCCCCACACACACACACTGGAGGTTTACAACTCCTTACCTCTCTCCTTTAAAGGGGGCATTGGTTTTATGCTTTTCAAAGACATTTCTCTCAAAGTGTCTTAAAATCTCTAGGCTAGCTTTAGCTGTGCACAGCTCCATAAGACCTTTCTGTCTGAATGATGAAATGGAGTTTAATGCATTTACAACTGTGATGTCCCTTAAAATGTGTATGAAGTCACTTAAAGGATTAAGTCACACATGCCCAAAGCAGGAGAGAGCTGATTTAAATATCTCTTGGAGACCAGAAGAGGCTATGGGAGTCCGGATCACCCCTGGAGCTGAATGACTTCCACGGCCCGTACCTGGGAATCTCCCAGTAGCCATGTTGCCTAACATGGGGGTGGTTGGGGAGGGTCCTAATAGCAAGATATCCCAACTGCCCACCAGCTCCTCTCCTAGATGGGGCAGCAGCACCCTGAAGATCTGGTGCCCCTTCTTTATCATGGACTTTTCTGGTTCCTGCATGTCCCCAGAGTCATGGGTCCTGGAGCTAAGGGATACTGACCAGGTTGCAGCGTGTTCCCGCAATCATTAAATGCAGCGTGCTGAAGGTAAGCAACGGGGTCATCAGGCAAGACAGCTTTGCAGTGCTCTGTGACTTAGCAGCACGGGCCTCAGGCTGTCTCCCAATTCTAGCCCAGACAGGCCATAAGAAGTCTGCCCAGGAGATTTTCTACAGGGAATGGATGGGAGCTAGGGCCCGAACCTTTGTTCTGCCATGGCCAGATGAGATCAGGAAGGATGGAGTCAGCCTTGTACAAAATACTCTACTCCATCCATCCATCCATCCATCCATTCATTCACTCATTCATTCATTCACTCATTCATCTGTTACTGTGCACTAACACTGAGCTAGATCGTACGAGCCAGGTTCTGCCTCGGTGAAGAAAGCAGGATGTTCAGCTCACAGGATGGTTTGAAATAGGTAAGAATCCAGCCCAGTGGCACAAGCCTGTAATGCCATCTACTCGAGAGGCTGAAACAGGAGGATCACAGGTTCCAAGATAGTGTAGCCTATAGAGAGAGTTCAAGGCCACCACCCCTGACAGTCTGGTGAGACCTTGTGTCAAAACAAAAAGTACAAAAGGGGTTGGACTGTGGCTCGTCAGTAGAGTGCTTTCCCAGAATCCAACAGCGAAGAGCTGCAGGCAGAGCGCTTGCCTAGTGCGTATAACGGGTTCAATACTTCAGTGCTAAAAGACTAAAGTAAAATAAAGTGAAAACAATTAAGCGAGATATCTAGCATTTCCGACGCCAGTCAAGGGGAGACGCAAGACAGGCTGAGGAGGAAGAACTGAGACGGGTGTGTGTGTGTGTGTGTGTGTGTGTGTGTGCTGTCCAAAGGAAAGGTCGGAGCGAGCCTCGTCCTTGAGGGAGGGAGAGGATGAGCTCTGGGGATCTGTGAGGGAAGACCAAGAGAACGGCAAGTACGGAGACCCTGAGGCAGGATCGAGCTGACTTAAAGGAGAGGCTGTGGCTGGAGTCAAGTGAGTGAAGGGGTGACAGTGATGCTTCCCGGGCTGTGTGTAGGGCCATTATTCCAGTCGGGTCTTGGGGCTCACTAAATTGCAGGCAGCAGAGGTTTGAGAGCTGAGATAAACCACCCCTGCCCTGCCCAGCGGAGGCCTCGCCATACAACCGAGGTGTCTGTCCAGGGCTGGGTCCTGTGTGACCCTCTGGCTGAGGCACCCTCGCTTTGCAGCCTCTCCCAGTCCCAGGCAGGACAGGCACACCAGCCAGAATGTTCCAGCTTCTTTGTAGAGGGGCTGCCTCCTGAGGGAAACCTAGTGAGGAGAAAACAATGCGGCCCCAAAGCTCCGTCTTCCTAGCCACCGCACACTGAGGCCCACTGGAGCCTGGATGGCCTCTGGGAATCTGATTGTCAAGGTAGACCTGGGTGGGGCGAGGGTGGGGTATAAGTCTGAGGCCTTCCCCTTTACTTCACTGAGGTAGGGGGCACTGGGTAGGGCGCTCATCCAGAGGTGCTGCAGAAGCCCCTCCCCCACACCCGCCCACTCCTCACCCTCTGCACCCCATCTGAGGCAGGACCCCAGGGGCCTCAGCCAGGGTTTATGTGGGTGGGAGCAGGGTAGCTTCTATAATGTGTCCTTGTGGATAAGACACCAACAGCCCAGACACCGTGGCCTAGACACCGTGACAGACTCAGAAGTGCCCTCTACATGCGGGAGTGGGAATACCTGAGAGATAAGGGGTTCTCAATATTTGGCGGAAGGGGGGGGGAGCATTTTAAGTCCCGTGGGCTCCTGGTGACACCTAGTGGCGAATATTTTCAGAGTAGTCTGCAGCTGGTTTCCAAACTGCTTCTCTCTCCTGCCCAAGGTCTCCTCCACCTACAGACTTGTTCTCACGGTCCCCCCTTCCGGGTTCTCGGACATCTGCTTCCATATGCTCACTCTCACACCCGCTAATGGTTCATCACACACACACACACACACACACACACACACACACACGGGCACACAGCTCATGTGGGGCCCACAGCAGGGTGCCCTCAGGCCCTCTGGACAGAGGGTCTTTCCGGGCATGCAACCAAGCTAGCAGAACCTCTCCACTCACAGCCAGGTGTGCCTGCCCAGGAGCAGTCTTTGACTCTTTCTAACTCTCTAACGCACCTCTAGAGAGGTCAGCCTAGAAAGGACCTGGCTACCTTGGACTCTGGTCCCCGGTCCTCCCAGCTGGGGCTCTCCTGCTGGTAAAACCAAACCCACAGCAGAGACAAGACAAGGCCAAGAAGATACCCAAGGCCAGGTAGGGAAGAGACCGCCAGCTCACCAGAAGCTTAGAGGGACTCAGCCCCGGAGTAGGCCTGCAGCGCTGACAGCCCCTGTCCTAATGCAGGTCAGGCTCAGAAGCCACATGTCCTCATTAGCCAAGACTCGGCCTCCTTCTGAGCAGCAGCCAGGCTGCCCGCGTCACCGAGAGGAGCCGAGGAACTGGGGGAAAGGCCCGGCAGACAACAGTGCCCAGAGCCCTGCCAACTGAAGTATGGGGCACGCATGGCCAGTTGCATGGGGCCGTGCCAGGGACCTGAAGCTTCAAGTCCAGCTGACCTAAAGGGTCTCGTGTAGACATGGCACCCAAAGAAGAAGGGGCCTGTCACGTGGCCCCTCTCCCTGATGGAAGCACCATCGGGGACGGAGCTGGCAGGGGGGTGCTGTCGCAGAAGTGGGGGAGGGTGCCCTGCACCTCAGCTTGTGAGCTTCCCGTGGTGCAAGTCCGAAGGAACTGAAAAGAAAAGGCATTGGAGTGGCTGGAGGTGTGGGTGTGGTGTAGGGAGGGGACACCAATGGGACAGAAGGAGCCATAGGAACTCCTGCTTGGAACAGGGCAGCAAGTCTCACAGGGGCTGTGGTGGTGGCTCTGTGGCCACCTTAATCCCCGCATTAGGGAAACAAACGAATCCACGGACTCTAAGCCATGAGGTGCTTCTCCCCCTGACTGAGAGCTTGCTGACTATAGGACTGTGCGTGTTCCCTTTCCCGTTGTATAGAAAAATACCCAAGGCTGGGGGACTGGTGACAGGACGCGTCCTGTCACATCATCATGTGGCAGAAGGTCGGTGCATCACCGAGTGTAGTAGTGATACACACCTGAAATCCCAGCACTCTGGAGGCCCTGGGTAAGCGGATCAGGTGTTTAAGGCTAGCCTGGGAGGCGGGGGTGGGGTGGGGTGGAGTAGGGGTGGAGAATCTCTTGTGTACTGTATAAAAAGAATTACTTGTCAATAAAAAAAAGCTATTGGCTATTAACGTAGGCAAGAAATAGGAGGTGGGAGTTCTGGCAGGGAGAGAGGATTCTGGGATGGAGTGAGGTGCAGGAAGAGACTTGCCTCACTGATGGAACTGGTCCCATGGACCTGAAGAGAGGGAACTAGACACACGGCAGGACTTAACAGAAGAAGCCGGATAACTGAGTTAGGAGCTGGTGAGAATGAGCCGCAGCTTTTGGCCTGGGCATTTATTCACAAATAATTCAGTCTCAGAGTTGTTATTTTGGGAACTTGGGATACACCGGGGATACATAGTGATACCCTTCCTAAAACAAATAAATAGATCCAGAGCTTGGAAGGCGGCCCAGGGGGTAAAATGCTTACCATACAAGCGTGAGGACCTGGGTTTGCAACCCCAGAACTCATGCACACCTGGTCACCGTGACACCCACCTAGAATCCCTGAGCTCTTCCTTTGAGTCTGGGGCAGAGGCAAGAACTTCTGCAGGCCAGAGTTGCTTGTCTGCAAGCAAGAGACCCTGTTTCAAACAAGGAGGAAGGAGAGGACAACGCCCGAGGTTGTCCCCAATCTCCACATGCTTGGACTATCGTGTACATGTGACTGCACTCACACACACACAGTCACATTTTCCTTTTTTAAGAGAGAGAGAGAGAGAGAGAGAGAGAGAGAGAGAGAGCAGTGTACGACAGAGATAATATTGCTCCGGAGGGTTTTGCTCGCTTGTTTTCCTTTGCAGTCCTGGCCATGAAACTCAGGGCCTTGTGCACATTTGGCAAGCATCCACCCCTGAGCCACACCACCCTCCTCTTGGGTTCCTGCCTGTAGAACCATGGGCAGTAAGTAGATCGAGGGTGCCCCACCCTGCCTACATAAGGAAGGGCAAGGGAGAGCTAAGTATGAAATTGTGATTGACCACTGCCCACCAGGCCATTGGTTCAAAGGCAGCTGGGCACAACAACTAAGATCTTAAAAGGTCTGCAGTGGAGATATCCTGCAATGAACGCTGAGCAAACGGAAGAGAGCCCCGCAAGGCAGTACAGGGGTAGGTGGAGGCAGGGACACACCTTGGGTGTCCTTACCGAGAGCTGCAGGGTCAGGTTCAGGGTGACACGGGCTGTAAAGACTCAGCGTTGCTTCCTAATGAGTGCTTGTGGGGTGGTGGAAACACTGTAGGCCCCGATGCCCTCTGACCCATGTGGAGGCTTCTCCCAGAGACGAAGGGCCATCCTGAAAAGAAGCTACTAAGTTCCGCTCAGGCCCGAGAGGCTGGCCACACCCAGCCATGGGCAGGCCTGCCCATCAAACCGGCAGAACCATGGCCAGTGTCTGGACTCATGCGGCAAAGGACCCCAGGGCCAAGTGACAGTGCCCTCCAGGGACTACGGGTTTACTCTCTGGCTGTTCCACTCAGCAGCCATTTGACCTCGGCCTCCCTATCTCCCCTCCCCATCTGTCCTTTTCCCCCTCTGAAACGAGAAGATCACGGGTCCGATGTCCTGTCCCTCACGGAACACCCTCATCTGGCTAAGCCATGCCCTCCATCCTGGCAGGATTCAGGCTGGGCCAGTTGGCCTGGGCCCCACCTTTCACATCCCTCTTTCTGGGTGAAATGGCCTTAGAGCGCTGTCACCATTGGAAAAGCTTTGAGCAGACGTTGCTCCCAGACACGCTTGGTCACTGAGCTACGGGCTCCCTGTGACTCCTAGAGAGAGGGGCCAGACTCAGACCTTTCTCCAGTAGAGATCTCAAAGCAGCCTTCTGCAGCGTGGGTGCCTTTGCTCAGAGCGGAGAGGCCAGGGTCGGGGTTCTTCTTCAGACCTGAGCCACAACAGCACCCAGAACACTCAGAACCCATCTGGGTCCTCGGAGGAGTTCACGATGAGCCTCTGTTTCCTCACACACCATCCTGGAGAAGACAGATCCTCCGCTCTCCCCACCAGAAGCAGATTATAGACGTAGGCAGGGAGATACCTCCGAGAGCCTTAGGATCAGCCTTTCTGTATAGAACCCACTGACCCTTCAATCACAGTCCTTAAGCCCCCAACAAAACTGAGGGTGCCCCCAACTCCCAGTACAACCTCAGGTCACGTCTAGAAGAGTTTGCTTGCCTTGGGACCCCCAAACCCACGTGTTCTGTCTGTCTGTGTTTTGTTTTTGTGAGATTGGGTCTTGTTTGGCTAGCCTTAAACTCCCCATCTCTCCACCTGGCTTTATTGGCACCAACTGCGGTGCCAGACTCCAACCAGGATAGCCTTACATCTAGCACAGACTCCGCCTTTCTCTTTTCGCACTAGAAACGTTCTGTGCCCGAATTTGACCTTTCTTTAAGTGCCAGAGAAGGCTGCTCCACTCCCCGCCCTATGGTGCCCATCACTCTGCCACAGAGGCCCAATTGGGTCGCCGGCGCCTTTCCCATGCTTCTGGTAGGTGGGGATCGGAACTCAGGGGCCTGCAGAGCCCCTGTCAGACCTCCACGGTGGGTTTGCAAGGCTGTTCCACTGAGCTGTGAGAAAGGCCCAGACCCATCAGATAAGGCTGGGGCAGCCCCCGCAGCCCGCGCCGCCATATAGCCTCCTAGTCCCTCCCAGCCCTCCCTTGGGGCAGGTGCGCTGCACGGAATGAATCTCATACCAGATTACTCAGGTTTCACTATGAGTTTCCTAACCCAGGCCAGCACCCACGGCCTCCCAGGGGGGCCTCATCTGCACCTTCCAGGCCAGGAGGCAAACCCCAGTGGGACTGCAGCATGAAGGTGCCTGGGGGTGGGTGGGGGGCTTCAGAATAGCTTTCACTACCTCTTGGGGTCTTGGGAGAGGCTGGGGCGTGGCCCCAGGGAGCTCAGCCTACTCTCCTGAGCCCTCTACCAAATCCAGATCCCTTAAACTTTCAGAAGCTGGAAGGTCCTGCCGAACTTTTGAAAGCTGTGAAGTGTGAGAGACAGGCTGCCCTCTAGTGTCCGTATTTGGGATGGAAGGTGTCTTTGAATGAAAGACAAGCAAAGCCTTGAAGGTCCCTAGAGAGAGGACCCTACCCCCCACCCTCAGCCCAGGAAACTGGTCTGGTTCAATCCAAGCCAGGATCACTTAGAGGGAAAAGGGCTACAGATTTCAGATAAGAAACCCTAAATCTATTTTACCGGTGTTCCCTCCTGATCCCTGTAACTCACAATGGCCCACTGTGGGCTGCACAGAGTGGAAGATTCGAGGTAAGGGCAAAGAGTACCCAGACTTCTGAGCTCCTCGATGGTCACCCCCCCCCCCTTTTCCTTCCTACGGCCAGTAATCCCTGGACCTCCAGAGCCTGGGGGCAAGGAATGGGCATACAGGATTTGTCACCTGGAATGCTCAGGAGACCACAGGCTCCCTCACAGGGAATGAGGGCTCCAGATGTTTAGGACTCATCTGGTTACAAGACAGAGGCAGAGCTGGGGTGAAGGGGATTCCTGGGTCAAATATTTCTTTGGGGACCTGGCTACACATCCAAGAGTAAGGCCAGCCTTTGAATATCAAGGTCGGGGCAACATGGGCGCAGAATGGGCATCATTCGTTCTGAGGACTTCAGAAGGCCTCCGGGGAACCCCTGAGCCACCGGCTGAGTGAAAGTAGATGGCAGCTGGAAAAAAAGAGTGACCAGGCCGGGTGCAGTCTTTAGTATCAGCACTTGAGCGACAGAGACAGGCAGATCTGTGAACAGGCCAGTCAGGGCTACAGAGTGAGACCCTGTATCACAAGAAGAGGAAGAAGGAGGAGGAGGAAGAGGAAAAGGAGGAGGAGATGAAGACAAAGACGAAGACGATGAAGAAGAAGAGGACAAGGACGAGGAGGAAGAGGAAGAAGAGGAAGAAGAAGGAGGAGGGGGATGAGGAAGAAGAAGAAGAGGAAGAAGAGGAAGACAACGAAGAAGAAGAAGAAGAAGAAGAAGAAGAAGAAGAAGAAGAAGAAGAAGAAGAAGAAGAAGAAGAAGAAGAAGAAGAAGAAAAGAGCATGACCACATACCTAGCTTATGTTGGTACCCTGCCTCATTAACTAGATTAACTGTTAATTGTTAATAGTGCCTTCTTTTACTTCCAATCTTTTCCATTGGGGATGTAAATGGTCTGCTGTCAAAACCTCACTCTGTGTGTGTGTCAGGAACAAAGCTGCCGCTGTCCACTTCAAGGGAAGGGTGTGGGGTGTATGGGCTGAAAGGGTGCGTGGTGAAGGGTAGCAGTCAGAGCGCTGGGCATGGGGCCTAGGTTCTGGGTCCCTGTGCTGGTTTGCATCTCCTTAGCCCATGGGGAGTGGCACTATTAGGAGGCGTGGACTTGTTGGAATGGGTGTGGCCTTGACGGAGGAAGTGTGTCACTGTGTAGGAGGGCTCTGAGGTCTCCTTGTGCTCAAACTCCGCCCAGTGCTGAAGAGAGAGCCTCCTTTTGGTTGCCTGCTGAAGACAGTCTCCTCCTGGCTGCCTTCGGATGCAGATGTAGAGCTCTCTGCTCCTTCTCCAGCGCCATGCCTGCCTGGATGCTGCCGTGCTTCCCGCCATGATGATAATAGACTGAACCTCTGAACCTGTAAGCCAGCCCCAATGAAATGTATCATTTATGAGAGTTGCCTTGGTCATGGTGTCTCTTCACAGCAATGAAACCCAAATGAAGATAGTCCCAGTCACAGGAGGAAGTTGGTGCCTTGGGGCATTTGACCACTCCAAAGACCTGGGAGTGGCATCCTCTGACTGTTTTAGAAGCACTGACTGGACCACACAGTGTGTGGTGCTGAGGAGGCAAGAAGGGCCACTCCCACCACCGTCGAGGGGCGGAGACAGGGCAGAGACAGGGCGGAGACAGGGCAGACTGCCTCGGCATCTGCGCAGCTGTTTTTTCTAAATTTCAGTGTTAGAATGTTTTCGAGTGCCAGGCGGTGGTGGCGCACGCCTTTAATCCCAGCACTTGGGAAGCAGAGGCAGGCGGATTTCTGAGTTCGAGGCCAGCCTGGTCTACAGAGTGAGTTCCAGAATAGCCAGGACTACACAGAGAAACCCTGACTTGAAAAACAAACAAACAAAACAAAACAACAACAACAAAAAAGAATGTTTTCGAGTTTGAATAGTGAGCGAAGCAAAGGTGAAATGTAGAAGAAGTGTGTACAAAAGCCCCTTGTAGAAGAGGATGCTGGGTAAAACGTAGCAAGTGTGTACACAAGTGTGCCAGTGACGGCGTGTTTGGATTTGTGTGAGAGTATCTGTGTGTTAGAGGTGCGTGTATGCTTGAGTGGGCGTACCAGCATTCAAGCATGTGATACATTTGCATGATTAGATCAACTTTGCTTCTCTGTTATGATAAAGCCCTCAGCAAAACCGGGTAAGGGAGTAAGGGTTTATTCAATCAAGGCTTCCAGGTTGAGGCTCAGTCCTTCCTGGACCGGAAGTAGAGGCAGCGGGAGTGGGAGGCGGCTGGTCACAGCCACACTTGCGAAGCAGACAGAAGTGAATGCAGATACACCTTTTATTCAGTCCAGCACTTCAGCCATGGGCCGGCTCCAGCCACACAAGCTTCTGTTGAGCCCTCTCATATCAGTTAACTCTATCTAGCAACTCCCTCATATTGATGCCCTGAGGTCTGTCTCCTCATCGATTCTAGCTCCCGATTAGCTGAGGACCGCCACAGGGTTATTATTGGGGACTTCCTATGAGGCATCCCTTCGCCCCTTCACATCTTCTGTTCTGGTCGGACCTTCTGGTGAGGTGGGTCCGTCTGTCTGGTCATGTGACTTCCTTTGGAAGCAGTGAGGACATTGGCTCTCCTCCTTGAAGAAAGTAGTTAGAGGTGCATACATGATCCACACCTCCCACTTGTGGATGTCCCCGGCCTTTTAAATCCATAGGACAGGAGACTTACCCAGTTTGAGTCTCCCAGAGGCGCCCTGCCATCCTTTGATTCCCTGCGAGCTAGCTGTTCAGAGTGAGGGGACAAAATCGACCCACCCTACCTTCACTGGCTTTTGTCTTGTCCTTTGTGGTTAGTGAACACATAGAAGGCCACTTGCAGCAGTCCTTTGGAACAAATGGTGGTTTAGCACTTAACTGCTCTACAACACTTAGCTAAAGCTGACAGAATCAAGGTTTTAAAATTTTCGTTTTATGTGTATGGGAGTTTTGCCTGCATGTAAGTCTGTGGAGGTCATAGGAGGGCGACAGAGCCCCCAGAACTGGAGTTGCCAATAGTTGTGAGCCACCATATGGGTGCTGGGAATCTAACCTGAGTCTTTTTCAAGAGCAGCCTGCTGAGCTGTCTTTCTAGGCCCCAAAACAGTTTTAAAAGACATTTTTTTTTTATCTAAGTTCTCTGCTTCCCTCCCTTCCAGTCACCACATGATAAGCAGCTTGGCTTCACCCAATAGTCTTCAATAAAACATACTGCCGAAGTACAGACCCAAAGGCCATGGGTCAATTCATTATGAACCAGATCCCTCAAAGCTAACTTCTAAAATAGATGGGGTTTTTTTCCTTGCAGAAAAGACCTTTGATGAAGTTCAACATCTCCTCATGATAAAAGCCCTGAAGAAAATAGGAATAGAAGAGGCATACCTCAACATCCTAAAGACTGCACATAATAAACCTACAGATGACTTTATGCTAAACTGGGAAAAACTGAAAGTCTTCCCTCTAATATCATGACCAGGATAAGCATAGTGCTTTAAGTCTCTGCCAGAGTAATAAGTCCAGGAGAAGAGACGAGAGATATTTAAACAGAGCAGGACAAAGTGACACTATCCCATCCAGATGGTATAACCCTATCCTTACAAGAGAAACTATCCCATCGGTATATCCCAGATGGTAGGACCCTATCTTTAAAAGTGACACTATTCCATTCAGATTATATAACCCAATACCTAGAAGACCCCAAAACTCCACCAGAAAACTCCAAGACCTGATAAACACTTTCCTCAAAGAAGCGCAATACAAAATATATATACAAAAATTATATAGATCAAGAACAGACTTACACATACATGCAGGTGCGTACATACATACATTCACCTGGTTTCCTGGTCGATGGTGCTGTGGGGGTCAGGGTTACGTGTTGTGGCCTTGCTGGGGCAAGCACATCACTGGAGTGGACTTCGAGATTAAAAGCCTCAAGCTGCTTCCAGTTTGTTCTGTGCGCTGTGCTTGCAGTTGAGCTATGAGCTCAGATTCCTGCTCAGGCTCCATGCCTGCTGTTTGCTGCCCAGCTTCTCCGCCGTGACTGACTCTTATCCCTCTGACACATAAGTCAAAATTCTCTCTTCCTTAAGTTGCCTTAACGGTGGAGGGTTATTATTATTATTACAGCACCAGAAAAGTAATGCATGCATATAGAAGAATAAAAACATGCATTTTCCACCCTGCACAAAAATCAATCCAAAAACAGTTCAAAGACTCACAACTCTAAACTTGCTAGGGAAAAAAAAAACCACTTCAAGGTTCAGGCAAAGACAAGGACTTCTTACCAGGACCCCAATTGCCCAGAAAGTGATGCCAAGAATCAGCCCGTGGGATTGCATGGACTTTAAAAAGTTTCTGCATGAAAAAGTAAATAACAGCGAAGAGTCAAACTATAGAACAGGAGAAAAATCTTTGCTAACTCTCTATCAGACAGGGCCTTAATATCTAGAATCTACAAAGAACGAGACAAAATTAAACATGAAAACCCCAAACCATCTCACTGACAGTTGAACAAGTGGGTTGAGCAAATGCTTCTCAGGAGATTAAATACAAATGGTCATAAATATTTGAAAGGGAAAAAAGTTAAACATCTACAGCCATGAGGAAAATGTAAATTAAAACTGCTTTGAGATTCGATCACACACACACACACACACACACACACACACACACACACACATCAGGATGGACATCACCAAGAAGATAGCTGACAAAAGATGCTGGTGAGGATGGGAGGCAGAGCAGGCTGTGATGCTCACTGCTGATGGGACTGTGAACCAATACAGACACGGTGGAGGTCAGCACAGTTCCCTCTGAAATAAAAAACTAGAACTACCGTAGGATCCAGGTATCTCAATGCTGGACACCAAAGGGCTCTGTCATCACGTCACAGAAGTATGGGTACTTCCGTGTCTATTGCTGTTCTAGTCACAATAATCAAGCTATAAAAGCAGCCCAGATGCCAATCAGCAATGAATACATGAAGGTGGTATAAAGGCACAACGGAATTTGATTCGGCTGTAAAAAGAATAAAATTATGCTGTTTGCAAGAAAATGGATGGAAATGGAGATTATTATAGTAAAGGAAAGAAGCCAGACTCAGAACAGCAAATATCACCTTTTCTCTTATATGCAGAATATGCATATAGGTATATATGTATGGCAATATATGCATTATGTATGTATGTATTTGTGACATAAAATAGAAAGAGATCTACTTAAGGAAAGAACAGGGACCAGAGAGAGGTGTGTAGGAGGAGGACTAAGAAAGTGTAAGTTAAGATCTGAATATATGCAAGGTACAATAATAGACAATACATACAAAAAATTATGGTGAGACCCATTTGTAGACTTAGATTTTTCAAAACCTACTTTATGTTTTTTGGTTTGGTTTGGTTTTGGGCACTCTAACCTCCCTTCTAGCCTAACACCCACCAGAGGTAGAGAAAAACAAAGGTTAATAGGAAATGGGGGCTGTGGACCTGTTTAGAAATAGTTTTTTTGTTCTTGCTTGTTAACCTTTTGGGGTTTTTTTTGTTTTTGTTTTTGTTTTGGTTTTTTTTTTTTTTTTTTTTGAGTGACTCAACTCTGTTGTGAGCAGTCCAGTCCACTTGGCAAACACCAAACAGGAATCAGTAGCAGTGGCTTGATCCAAAAGAAAATTACCAATCAGCACAAGTCTGGCAAAGCACTGGCCGGCACAGCCAGAACACCACCAGAAGCTCTTTGTTGTGTTTCTCTCTATGAAGCAACTACAAGTTAAGATCAATGAAGAAAGCAAGGCGAACCGATGCCACCGTGTCATCAGCAAAGCCCAACAATGACCACCAAAGAGTGGCAAGGTGAACCAATGCCAGAGCGTTGCCCACTGTCTGCTGGGTTGTACTTACACTCTTTCCAAACATCGTGTCCTCTCAAGCATCTGCTCCAAACCAGGCGGTGGTGGCGCACGCCTGTAATCCCAACACTCTGGGAGGCAGAGGCAGGCGGATTTCTGAGTTCAAGGCCAGCCTGGTCTACAGAGTGAGCTCCAGGACAGCCAAGGCTATACAGAGAAACCCTGTCTCGGGAAAAAAACCCAAATCCAAAACAAACAAACAAACAAACAAACAAGCGTCTGCTCCAGCAAAACATCACACGCCCTTTCACCAGGCAACTTCCAGAAAAAACACCAAGGGTCTGTTCTCAGCAAAACATCCTCAGGTTTCCAGAAAAACATCACATGACACAATTTAGTCCCCAACAAAACTAGAAATTCTCACTTTACCCATTGTTTTGTATGCTAATCAAAACATGTATTAAATAAAAAATACTTTATAAGTTGGTTCTTGGGTGTTGCAGTATGAGAAGCTGTACTGGCTGGGTTTGTGTGTCAACTTGACACAGCTGGAGTTATCACAGAGAATGGAGCTTCAGTTGGGGAAGTGCCTCCATGAGATCCAGCTGTGAGGCATTTTCTCAATTAGTAATCAAGGGGGAGGGCCCCTTGTGGGTGGTGCCATCCCTGGGCTGGTGCTCTTGGGTTCTATAAGAGAGCAGGCTGAGCAAGCCAGGAAGCAAGCCAGTAAGAAACATCCCTCCATGGCCTCTGCATCAGCTCCTGCTTCCTGACCTGCTTGAGTCCCAGTCCTGACTTCTTTTAGTGATGAACAGCAATGTGGAAATGTAAGCTGAATAAACCCTTTCCTCCCCAACTTGCTTCTTGGTCATGGTGTTTGCGCAGGAATAAAAACCCTGTCTAAGACAGAAGCTAATGCAGATAGATTGTAGGGTACAGTGTAAAGCCAAGCCAAGAGAATTTTGAGATCTGATGCATCACTGTGATTGGAAATGCCTGTCTTTCCTCCACTGCTCTGCAGTATGACTTGGTGGTAATAAACCCAGAAAGGGTGTATCTCTATGATTCAGTTTGTTTCACTGGTGAATTAGTTTACCTTCACCTTGATACCATGTATCCTCCACACTAGGCTATAGGTCTTCCAAAGTTGTTCTACTTCATATGTGTATCAACAGCAACTTACCAAGTTTCATCCTCTTACCACTCTCCAAATACAAGTTGAGTTGTGTCAACTATCAATTTATTCTAAAGTTATCTTGGCAAAAATTTTTTTTGTTTGTTTTTTATTTTTGGGGGGGTTTTGTTTTTGTTGTTGTTGCTTTGTTTTGTTTTGTTTTGTTTTGACAAATTCTCACTGTGTAAGCTCTGGCCTGGTTGGTCTGGAACTCACTATGTGGACCAGGCTGACCTCAAACACACAAAGATCTGCCAGACCCATCTCCTGAATGCTGGGATTAAAGGCATGCACTACCACTCTCAGTGGGGGAAACACTACTTTAGATTCCATAGTCAAAAAAGTATATTCTTGAGTGGTTTTTAAAATTTTTTCTTAACATTTATGTGTATGGTGTGAGCCTGTGTGAGTTTATGTGCACTGCGTGTGCAATACTAGTAGTGGCCAGAAGAAGGTGCTAGATCCACTGGAACTGGAGATTCAGATGGCGATGGACCTCCATGTGTGTACTGGGAACTCAACTAAGGTCCTCAGCAAGATCAGCAAGTGCATTCAAACTATGAGCCATCCCTCCAGTCAGAGTACTTGTTCTTATGTTATTATAAGCTTATTTTCTATTTGTTGCTGGCATACAGAAATACAATTTATTTCTGGATATTAACCTTATACCCAGTGACTGACAAATAAACTTATCAACCTACAATTTATCTTTGTCATTACTTCCTGTGTACCCAATCATATCATATCTGAATGACAGTTTTTGCTTCCTTCACCCACTTCAAACTGCTTCTCTTTGTTTTCTTGCCTTATGACACGGTTTAGCACCATATTGCATAAAATTGATGAGTACTACTATTTCCTCTTACTCCAGTCTCCATGGGAAAACATTTACTATTTCACCGTTTAAGTATGGTAGTTGTGGGGTTTTGGTTTCTATTTCCAGAGCACTCCGCTTGACTTTTGGGTGGACAGCTTTTGGGTTGATTTGGGATTTGGGTTTTGGTTTTGGTTTTTGGTTTTTTTTTTCCCCCACGCGAAGGCAACCGTGTTTCTAACTTGCTCAGAGTCTTGCGGATTGCTTCGCTTACGTCATGAATTACCATCTTTTTAGAAAGTCCCACGTTTATTTACCTGCTAATGATCTCTGAGCTATGTATATATCCCAGAGAGACGTGCAAATTCCATCCTGTGTAGAGGCCCAGGCTCAACCCTTCCTCTCAAACACAAACTCCACATTCCAAATCCCGGGAGAGGCTCATCTCTGAAAACCTACTGGCTTCTGGCCTGTGACTCTGATGCCACCCTCTGCCCCTTGACAACCAGCCTCAGGGGCAATCCTTCTGAACGGACCCTCACCCAGCCGACCTTGGCACTGCAAAGACAACAGAGTAGTTAGTCAAATAAGAAAGTCAAGCCTCTCAGGTCCTTACTACCTGCAACAATCATGAGTGTCCTGGGGTTCAGGACAGCTCTCCCTCAGCACTCCCCACGCCAGCCCAACACAGCACGGCACGAGGTTCCTTTAAGAGAGTCCTGCTACGTCCAGCTTATCGTCTCTGGGGCGGGAGGCAGAGGTCGCCAAGAATGTTGGGCTTCGTCGGGAGTGCGAAGGATGAAGCTCTGCCGGGTGGCTTCCCCCTCCTGGTCGCCCCCACCCCCCAGAGTCCTCCCTCTTCTATTTATCAAGTCCCCGCCCCAACTTCGAAGTACTGTCTTGCCAGTAGAGCTGGGCCCTGGCCAAGATCCCACCTCCGAGCTCCGCCCCCAGCCCAGGCTCTGGGACTCCCGAGCTCGTTCCATCTCGGGTCCGCCCTACCCTTCCCCAGCAAACTCTGAGGCCGCGATCGGGGGAAGGACCGGTGGCCCCGAGTGGCCTCATCCTCATGCAGGGGACGGCGCGACGCAGCGATCGCCAGCAGCACACAAAAGCTGTTCCGCCGTCGGCCACACCGTGCCAGCCTCGCTCCGCCCGCCGTCCCGGTGGCCCCGACGCGGGCCCTGCTCCCCCGCACCACCCCACCACCCCAGCATGAGTTTGCCCGGCGATCTGGGCTGCACCACCCGATGGCATCCGGGAGGAGGCAGGCTTCCCTGGATCCTGGGCCCAATACCTCCTTCCTATCACATTGTCCTCTTCGGGGCTCCCTGGCACTTCCAGTGGTCTGGTCACCTTGAGCCATGCTAGACGGCCTGGGACAAAGTCCCAGTCCACTGTGCCCTGACTCTGGCCTGTGTAGAGGAGGCTGCGGTGGGGACCTGAAGCTGGACCTGAAGAGGAATTAGGGGATGCTGAGGCAGGGATGGATTTGATGGTGGTGGGGACTGTCCCAAACTCCCAGGATGCCCGGGAATCCTCTGCGTGACCACTGGGGTCTACATCTTCAACTCTTCTCAAGCCTTTGACCTCCAGAATTGTTCTAAGGCCAGTCTCCATTCATCAGAAATGTCCACCAGACTCAGCCAGGACCGCCTAGAGGCCAGGGAGCTATCAAAAAAGTTTGCATGGAGACCCCCGCCCCCGCCACTGTCAGGTTAATTGCCTCTGGGCCGCGGTTTTTCTACCTGTGCAAACCTTCACAATGGGGCTTGAAGGATTTAAAAAGTACATGCTGGGGCATGCAGCACCGCCTACCCCAGCCCGCCTTGCCCACACTCCTTGAGGCCAGGGACAGCCTGGTCTTTGAGCTCTTCTCCCCCACCTCACCCAAGTCTGGGTGTAGCCCCTCCGTTCCCTCAACTAGGAAGTCCTTCCTAAGTCTGATCCTAGATCCCTCCTGTCTCCCCAGGCTAGGGTTGGGGGAGGGGGGAAGGGGGAGTTCCCTTTAAGGACGGTGGGGGAGGGGGCTGCCGGCCGGCCCTCCTTCCGTCCCTCCCTGGATCCAGCCGCCCGGGGGCCCCCGGGGGCCCGGGCCCCATGCCAGCGCATGCGCCCGCCTGTGGGCGCTGTCCCGGGCCGCGAGCGCACCGACAGACGAACCGACCGACGGAGGACTGGCGGCAGGCCGGACAGACGGGGTAGCGCAAGAAGCTGGGATGAGGCGGGACAGCGACATGACAGGCCACATACAGCAGCCAGGCGGGCGCGGGAACCCGGGTCCTGCGCCCTCGCCTTCCCCGGGCCCTGGTCCTGGCCCGGGCTCCTCGGAGCGGGTAGCACTCAAGAAAGAGATCGGGCTGGTGAGCGCTTGCACCATCATCATCGGTGAGTGGGGCGTACATAGTGTGGAAGGCCTGGGGGGACCCCTTTATGTTCCTCCCTCACTAAGACCTTAAGACCACCGGGCAAAGGAACCCTTCGAGCACCTGCTGCCGTAGCTGGAGAACACACTTGACCCACTCAGAACAGGACCTGGCAGACACACAGCCTCTTGCCCTTGCCTCCCCAACCTCTCTGAAAATTTGCACCTGGAAGGGGCGGGGTGGGGGGCTCTCCTTGTCGCAACCCTTCCCTGGCCTTCGCTTGGCTGTGGGACTTTGTCCAAGCGACGACCCCCCCTCCCCCGTTCCCACCTAGGAAACGGGAATAATTGCTAGGCCTGCCTTGAGTGGCAAGTTCTGGACTGCAGGGCAGCCTGTCTGCATCCCTACTGTGTGCCAGGTTCAAGTGCCAGGGAAGTGAGGCCATCTGTTCTTGGAAAGCAGGAAGGTAAATGGCCCGGTAGAACTCAAACCAAGGGGGACAGGCCTTGAAGCTGTCCTTCCTGGCCGAGGTGGCCATGGAATCCAAGGTGAGGTAGTGAGGTAGCCAGTGATGGTATGCTTCAAGCAGACCAAGCCTCCAGGAGCGTTCCCACTCAGCCCTGGGATCTGAGTAGGCACTCTTGTGGTCTGGTGGCATCTGAGTGGACGCTCTCATGGCCTGGTCCTCTCGCTCTCCCTCCAGATGGTGCTTTCTGGATAGGTAGGACACTGGGGGACAAGGTTGGTGGTGGCAGCAACCCCACCTCTTTCTGTCCCTTGACTCCTGAAGGAGACCTGGACTCTCTTGGGAGGGACCTTTTCTGAGCCCCTGTGCCCAGGAGTTGGGGGTCTAAAAGATCAGTCATTGGGGTCTTGACTGTCCTCTTCCCCAGCCAGTGAAAAGTGGCACACAGTAGGGGTGCAGACAGGGCTGCAGCCAAATCGCTCTTTCTGCCCTTTGACCCCTGGAGATGGAGAAAGGCTGAAGGGTTCAGTGTGTGTGTGTGTGTGTGTGTGTGTGTGTGTGTGTGTGGTCTTCACTTTCTCCTGTTTTGTGCCCTTCCATGAAAAACTCCAGCTGGAGAGATGTAGTGTCTCTTGGATATCCCCTGCACTCCTACCCAGAGTCACCCCTGAACCCAGCTCCAGAGAGTTCCACCATCTTCCCTCTTCCTTCTAGAATGCTTATTTCCCAGGGGCTGGTCCTGATGTCCTCCCAACCCCCCCCCCCATTGTCTGATAATAGGAGGGATTGAGCCTGGGAAGCAGGCCAGAGCAGTGGTTAGAGCTTTGCCATCAGCCAGCACAGTTTTCAAGGTACTATACCCCTCCCCCAAAGGGGAAGCCTACTTATCACTGGTTCACTGGTGGGGCTAGCTACAGTGCCAGAAAGGTTCCGAGATGGTGGGGAGGAGAGCCTGGCATCAGAGGCTGCCAGGGTTCCAGACATCTACATGAGGATGGTGGTGTAGGGGAGAGATGGCCACCCAGTCCGCCATTTTGCTCCTTCTCCAGAGGTTCAGGCTTTGGAGGAGCTGGCACCCCGGAGCCTGGCTCTGGGCCGCCAGCTCCCTTCCCATTTCAGCCTATTCTTGCTTCACTACTCCCCCCTGGCCTTCAGAAGATGAAGGCTGAGGAGGTGAAAGTCAGCTGTGCCAACATGGTTGGTAGGTTCAGGACCAGAACTCAACCACTATCCAGCCCAGGCAAGGCACTGGGTGCTCTCCCAGGGGCCCAGGCGTAGGGAGCTCGAGAGTTCCGTCAGCCAAGACACCGGGCCAGGCAGGGGACAAAAACCAGACAGCGGAGGATTGTCCTCAACTAGGTGACTGGGGAGGAGGCCAGATCTGCCCCGCTTTCCCCTCCTGATGCCCCAGGGGTTCAGCTGCTACCCGTGCAAGGCCCTGGCCACTTCTCCCACAGCACAACTCTCACTCCTGGCTTTTTTTCCATCTGCTTCTTCTCCATTCCTAACCTCGGAGCTTGGTCAAAATCAAAAATCTCCAGGGTCGTACTTTAGCATTTACTAAGCCGGAGAACTTCACATCCTTGTCTGTTACTCACTGGATATTTCCAGAATGTCCAGTGGACCCTCCCAAATGATGCACCTCACCAGTACATCAGATATCTGTTCAGAGTACCACCTCTTGTTATAGTATGATCTTACTTCCTTTGATTCTCATGCTCACCCTGTGGTGGGGGGCAGGTTTTGTACCCATTACACAGATGGAAAAACTGAGATAGAGGGTTAAAGGTCACTGTTTGCAACTGATGAGGTCAGAATTTGGATTCAGCTTTCCAGTGGCCTTTGTGCTATGGAGGCTTGGCGAAGTGAAGGCCCGGCCCTTTTGACAGGCCATGGTGGAGGATTGAGCTAGGGTAGACTGAGATAGCTCTCCACTATGCAGGAACAGAGCTAGGAACGTCAGCCCCTCCCATGGCACACAGGGTCTCTGCTCCTGACTTGGAGGCCTCATCTACCCCCTCATAACGTGCACAAGGGAGGAGGGGCATGGCCACGCCTGACAGCCCAAGTCACGGTGGCTCTGCTGCCCAGGCCACTACCCCTCATTTTCCACTTGGGATTCAAGTGTCCAGCCCACACTGGTGTTTGAAGACATGAGGGGTGACTGCATGAACCCCATCTTTTTAGAGGGCCTTGTCATCCAGCCCTGCCACATCATTTACTATCTCCGGGGCCAGAAGTAAATGGGCCTCTGCGGACACTCTCCTACAGGTCCTGAGGATTTTTCAGACCCACTGACAAGTAAAGAAACGGAGGCCCCAAGGTTGCAACTTGGGATCCTTAGGTCTTTAGGATACAGCAGAACAGCACTAGAAGTCAGAGCAACTCCAGCCACAAGGCCGAGAGCATCTCTCAGCCCCAGAGACACTAATGCATCAACGGTACCAGGCGTATGGGATATCCAACAGGGGACAAGGCAGGCTGGTCCCTCTGCTGCAGCTGATGCTCCAGTACAGTCAGTCAGCAAACAAAATAGATAGCCAGGCATGTAGCCAGTGACCGTGATAAGTATTGGCCAGACAACTGAGGCAGGAAGGCGGGCAGGGTATGCAGGGGCGGGGTGGAGTCCGATAGGGCTTGGAGGTAGGCTGTGAGCTACGACAAAGGCTTTGCCTTTTTCTTCTTTAGGAGATGGGAGCTGCTGGAGGGTTTGGACCCATGACAAGATTGGATAGAACTTAGTTCACTAAGGAGGAGAGGCCATCGGGATAAAGGTTACAGAAGGGGTAGGCTGGGCAGGAAGCCACTTGGACAGAGGCAATGGTGGCTGGAGACCGGGCATCAGTGGAGGGCTGAGGAGTTGTGTTTGTGACACAGTGACAGCCAGCTGGGAAAGGTCCAGGGTGGCACAGGTGGCGGCCTGAATTAGTACAGTTTGTCTCTGGTTGGTCAGGACAACTTCAGGAAGGAACAGATCCTCGGAAAGAATGGGAAGTTGGGACTTCTGTCTGGAGCTCTGTGGGAGAGGCCCAGCTGTGGAAAGTTAGCGGTCTAGGCCCAGTTCAGGGGAAGGTCCCTGCTCTGACGGATGACAATTTGGGAATTGTCATCAGGGGACAGGATGAGGTCTCTAAGAGAGCAATTATAGAAATAACCGGGCCAAGGGCCTGGGACTGAGTTCTGGGCAACCAGGGGTTAAAAGTCGGGCTTATGATGAAAGACACACAAAGAATTCCAAGAAATAGGATCCACCTGGTATCCCTGCACGGGGAGGATTGGGTGTTTAAGCCTAGCCTGGGCTACATATTGAGATTCTGCTCAAACAAACAAGCAGAAATAAAAGAAAACAGAACCCTGGGGAACCTCTTAGGAGCCTCGCTGGGGTGTTGAGTGAGCTATGTACCACAGAACGCTGTTTAACTGAGGAAGGCACGGACTGGGGCCTAAGAGTCACATTGAGCTTCATAGAGTTTGTTGGTGACCATGACAAGACTGGGCCTGGAGACTGGCAGGCTCACTGGCCTCCGTGGGACTTGACTGGGAGGGCCAGATGGAGAGGTCTCTCATCTCTGCTCAACCTCTCTCCAGAGAAAAGTAGGTTAGGCTAGAGGTGAGCGTTGGCCGATTAGCAACCCAGGACACGTCCTGGATGTCCCCACTCACTTCCTTGGTATTCTACTAAGACCTCAGTGGGGCCACTGTCACTACAGGGAAGAGCTTGACACACACTCACTAGAAAGGCCTGGGATGGTGAAGTGGGTTTCACCCAGGCCTCAGCAAAGTTCGAAGCGCTCACCCCAGGGTGCTGGGTCTCCAGAAGAAAGACTGAGTCGGGCACAGGGATCTTCTGGGTTTAACAAAACCGTGAGATTCATAAGTACTTCCCTTGGCAACTGTTGGGCAGGGTCAAAGCATGCCAATATCTAGGTATTACTGAGGAATCACTTTATACTCACCCCGCCCCCGCTCTAGCTTATGTCATTGAGGCAGAAATCAGATTCTTGGGGCCATGATGGGTGCTCTGGAGAGCTACCTGGGGATGGGGCTGCTTCAGAAAGATCAATGATTTAGACTGATTTCAACAGCAGAGGTCAGGGGTCCTGATCAGGATCAATATCCTAAATAACGAACTTGCTCTCTGGCAAAATCATATGAGACCAGCTGCCCTCTAACCCTGTGGCCCCACTAGCAAGATGGAGGAACAGAGCCCTGAAAAAAAAAAAACACTTGCTAGAGGTAAACCCCACATGTGTTTCTAAGGATAAGGGATGATGCTAATGTTCTGATCTCCCTGTCCCTCCTCAGGCAAACTGCATGTACACACACACACACACACAAGCATGGCATGCACACGCACACACTTATACCCACACACCCATGCACACATTCTCATACGCCACGGGCAAGCAAGTAGCTCATTCTTGAAGATCTGACCTCTGCAGTCCACCCCTGTGACCTCCACGGTCTGCCACTGCCTCCCAGAAATAGGTCAGCAAGCACTGCAGCAGCAGCCGCCACTGCTACAGGGAACAATGGCCCTTTCTTCATTCCTCCTGGAGGCGTGTAAGCCCCATCAGGCCAAACATCTTAATGTGATAAAACCTCTCAGAGAAAGCACAAGGGGGTGGTGCGGCTTGAGAGGCCTACCTGTCTGCCTGGGAGAACCAATAGGAACCAGAGGGCAGTGATCCCATTGAATGGATAGGAATGGAGAGGCCTCAGCGCCCACCTCTTTCTGACTGTCAGTCAGATGCTCACCTTTTAAATATCTCTATCCCGCATCCTCATGCCTTGGTCCCATTGGACCCCGTGTTCCTCTCCCTCCTTCTTTTCTTCCTCTCTTCCTCCTTCTCCTCTTCTTTCTTCTTTTTCCTCCTCCTCTTTTCTTATCCTCTTCTTCCTCCTCTTCCTTCTCCAGTAAAGGATTTCTCAAGGGCTGGGTGGTTCGTTGCAGGTCCTTTCGAAAAATCAGATCTACTGGGCTTCAACGTGGTGGGACCCAAGAACAGAGCCCTTAGCCCAACACGAGTGGTCAGAATGTTCTAGAACCTCAGCTCTATGGACCCTCCCTACCTCAAGCACTTAGAACCACTCTCCTCCACATCCTCTCACTCCCCTGTCATTGTCCGCTGCTTACCCAAGCCCGCCACCCTCACGGTTCCCCGCCTCCATCCCACCCACATGGCGCTCAGGGCATCTAGCATAGCATGATAGCCTCTCTGGCTCTTTGAAGCAGGAACCTGAGCAGGTGCTACAGGTTGTCCTGGTAGATCTCTCCGATTCCCCATAGGCCCTCAGAGACACTGGCTAACACACACGGTCCTTCGAACCACACGGGAGAAGTTCTGGGTGGCAGCCTGAAGCCACGTGGCCAGAATAATTGTGCACACACTCCTAGTCCAGCACTGGGGTCTCAGCCACTTGGCTAAGAGCTAGTGATACATCCTTGACCCCAAAGACCCTTTGTGAGCTGGGGCTCTGTGAGCCGGGGCTTCCTCGAGGACTGCTGCATGAGATTTTACTAGGCTGAGTGTGTAGAGTAATGGGGTCTCCACAGGAGGGGTGCCTTGCAGGAGGGGGGTGCCTTGCAGGAGGGGGTGCCTCGCAAGAAGGATGGGGTGCTTCGGAGCTTTGGATGCCCCCAGCTCCAACATGCCCCGCTCCTTCCAAGGCCACCCAGCCCCCGCTGGCTTCAAACTTCATTGGCTTTTGGCAAATCCTGTCCCGCCAGGTCCTGAGAACGGCAAACTCAAAGGCCTTTTACAAGCCCAGCAGCCCACCCAGGCCTCAGGCCCCTCATCTGAGATACGGAAGACAGGTCCTTTTCGACTTCCCCAACTCCAGCTCCACTCCCAGAGAGCAGACCAGGGACGCAGCTTACCTCCGAGTACTGGGACACAGGGATTATTCCATCCTTATCTGGATGTATTTAGGGCTCCTGGGATGTGACCAGAACACCAAGTAGGGCTGTCTGGGCTGTCCAGACTGGAAATCTGTGTCGGCCAGGGGTGGGGGTGAGGAATAGCAGGGTAGACCTAGAGTGAATGCAGATTGGCGGACATAGCTGTGTCCTCTGCCAGACCGGCCTGTGGATGTAACAGGTGAAGTAAGCAGAGTGTATACACACACACACACACACACACACATACATACATATACATATGAGTGTATGAACATACATGCACACACATGCACACATATATATACACACATATACATATGCGAGAGTGCACACACACACATACACACACATACTTATGCGTACGTGCACACACATGCACAACACACACATACATATGCGTGCATGCACACACATGCACACACTCATACGCACACACACATACATATGCACGTGTGCGCACACACATGCACACACACACACACACTCATATGCACACCCAAGTACACACATGCACATTCACACATACCCATGAGCACACACTCATGGACATGGACACACACTCACACACTCACATGTACACTCACATGCACATGCACACACTGCCCTACTAGGCTGGGGCTGAGCTGCTGGCCCCACCAGTGCTGGCTCTTTCGTTCATATCGTCGGTGACTCTGGCATGCTTTCCTGTGTGCACATCCTGGGGTTTGGACACAGACTGCTGACCCTCTGATGTCAGTTACAGAATGTGAAACGGGTTTAGTGCCTCTGGGCTCGCCAACTCCCTTTTCCAGACTGGTCTATAAAATGGCCTACTGTAACAGCTCAGGGAGTTGCAGGCATTGAGCCTTCATCTGGGTCACAGCGTGGCATTTTTGCCAGGAACCCTCACTAATAGGTACGGAGGGCACCTGCCCTTGCTCCCCTCTGTCCTACACGGGTGCTCACTGCAGGTGCCGAGCACACGATCAGATGAACCCTCAGCATGATGTCCCATGCGGCCTCCAGGTGTGGGCGCAAAGGCTGTCGGTTCCTCATTTGTGAGGTGAAAACAGAAGGTTCTGTTCATCCCTGGCGTGGATGTCTGTGAAGGAGTGAAGAATGGCAGGCTTCATGCAAAGGGAAACTGGCAAAGTTCTGGAAGGGCTATTTGGTGCCCAAGCAAAGGCATCATCCACCCTTCCATAGAGTAAACCACTGAGGGCTCTGGGTGTCTGGGAAGGGGTCTGGTCCACTGCATCTGCAGAGCAGACCCTGGAATGAATGAGATTCCCGGCATCCGCTTCACCTAGGGCTTCTCAGCAGACAGAGCAGGGCAGGCCCATGCCTGGGTATTATTGCAGGATACCTGTGCACCTACTGACCTCTGCTGCAGGACCCAGAGCTCAGCAAGGGCAGTGCCCTCAGAACCTGCTTGTGAGGGTTCCCGGTAAAGATGCCACGCTGTGAGCCAGCTGCACACTCAGTGCCTGCACCTCTTGGAGCCTTTACCGTAGACCAGTTTACAGACCAGCTTGAAAAGGAGAGTGGGCGAGCCCAAAGGTTCTATGCCCCGGGTAGGGTTTCGCATTTCATAAAGGCTCAGCAATCTGTGTCCAAACACCAGGTGGGACACAAATCTCTGTTACGGCCTGTACCAACCGTACCATGATGGCTGCTGATAGCTATTAGTACCCATGTCCCTCCCTCAGCCCACTGACCCTTACCTAAACACGTTAACAACACAAGGAAACAAGGCCTTGGGTGGGAGGGTGGGTGGGTGGGTGGGGGCTCTGTGTCCATGGGCTGGTGGGAAAAGAGGAAAAGCTGCTCCGAGTTTGGCCAATAGGAGAAGGGCAGGTGGATAAGACAGGTGGTCAAGGTCTTGCTGTGGAAGGCCAGCTCTGGCCAGGAGGTGGGAGGGGAACAGAGGACCCTAGCCCAGGCTAGGTGGATTACACAACAGTGCCTACTCTGCCATTGTTCAAACACCTGCTGCATCTCGCTGCCACCTGGAGTGGGAGCCAAGGAGTAAAGGAATGCAAGAATTCACTCTGGCAGTGGGCCTGGCTACCAGGCAAACGCCACTCCCCATGCCAGACATAGAGAAAAGCCCATGGTGATGCTAGAAAGGGTCTGCCCAGATCTGAGAGGTTCAGTGACAGCCGTCCCGTGCCTCCAGATCACCGGCCTGTGCTCCTCCAGGGATCAGCCAGGCTCGATCCTCCTCCTGTCAGGAGGCCTGAGCTCCTGACGGTGCTCCGGTCTCACACGCCCGTCTCTCTCCACAGGAAACATCATTGGCTCAGGCATCTTCATCTCCCCCAAGGGTGTCCTGGAACACTCGGGCTCCGTGGGTTTGGCCCTCTTCGTCTGGGTCCTGGGTGGGGGCGTGACCGCTCTGGGCTCTCTCTGCTATGCAGAGCTGGGCGTCGCCATCCCCAAGTCTGGTGGGGACTACGCCTATGTCACTGAGATCTTCGGGGGCCTGGCTGGGTGAGTGTGGCGCTCTGGCAGGGCCAGAGATGTTCTCTCTGCTATGGAGTGGGGGGTCAGTGGATGAAGTGGTTGGGGGTATCTGGCAGCTTCCACAGCTAGTGGGCAGCCCTGATGCCCATTCCATTTCTCTGGTCTCAGTTAGACCAGTGCTAATGCTGTGACCATTTAATACAGTTCCTCATGCTGTGATGGTCCCCAACCATAAATTATTTCCTTGCTACTTGATAACTGTAATTTTGCTGCTGTTATGAATCATAGTACATAAATATCGGATACATAGGCTATCTAATACTTGGGCCCTGTGAAAGGATCATTTGGCCCCTAAAGGGGTCGTGATCCCCCAAGTTGAGAACCACTGAGTTAGACCCTTGCTCTCTCTGAGTTCCTTTGACTTTAGTTTATCTTCCTATTTTCTCTTACTGGGTTGGGTATTCTGGGACAGTCTTACCATGTAACCCAAGCAGCTTCTTAAACTCACAATCCTTCTTCATGTACCTCTTCACTGGGACCAGAGGTTTGCCCACAGCAGTGCTTCCAGTCCTAGGTCGCCTTTTAAACGGGTCTCCTTTTCAGCTCTGCTCCCCTTGGGGCGATTATGGAGGGAGGGGCACTCTTACTCTCGGCAGCCACTAGATATTAGTATTCAGGTAAGGAGAGTCTCTACTGTCCTCCCGTGTAATTCACCCGCTTTGAGCTGGGGAACACACACACACACACACACACACACACATATTGCACCCGACGTCAAGTTTTTCACAGAGCAGAACAATCCCTCAAATGGTATTCAAGCTAAAAGGCCCCTGCTTTGAGGGCTTGGTGAAAGTCATAAGCTTTGGCCCATGCCGCAGAATGGGGCGCATACCATGTAGGGAGCCGCCATTTACACAGCCTTGCAAGAAAGATACGCCCCTTCGGCAAAGTGAGGCTCTTTTCCGGGTCCTGAGTGTCTGCTCACTCAGAGGCTGCGGTGGCCTGGGCCAGGAGTCTTTCCGCTATGGGTAACACAGCAGTGTTCACAGCAGAGTTCACGAGATGGAGGGATCGAAGCTGCTGTAGTTGTCCAAACAGGTTCAATGAGGATTCGTAAGATCATAACCTAACCCACTCATTTAACAGCCTAACCCAGGAGGACATGGTGGCCGATGTGTCGTGAGGATCAGGTGGGTGCAGTGGGGTGACACCCACTGTCACATTTTAGGGGCTCTATCGATGATGGTCTCAGTAATAGAGAAGGGGATTCTTTGGGGTAAGATTTGTATTATTATGGGAGTTTGTGGCAAACTGAAGGAGGTGCTCAGACAGGTCTTTATACTGTGGACCTGGAAATAACACCCAGAGAAGGGGAGAAAGGGCCCTGGACTCCACTTCGAGGGCAGCCAGAAGACGCAAGGTGGGCAGAAGGCATGGATGGACTATTGATCTGTAATGCCTGAGAAGCCAGGGGATTGGGCTATGCAGAAGGGGGGTGGAGTAGGAGACATGGCCACAGATGGAAGGTGAGGAGCTAGAGGCATGTCCCGGGGACTCCTCCCTTTAAGAACTAAGAGCTAACATCACCCCCGAGGGTGCAGGCAGGATCCCCTATCTGGATAAAGGCAGTCTGAGTATATACCTAAGGGATAGTGATATAAAGGACATACATCACTCTTCTTTGAAAATCAAGGCAGAAACGTTGCCCAGAATCAACCATGTTAAACCACAAAGTGCCCGAGAGCCCTAGACAATGCTACAGCGTGATGGCTGGGCTCAGGGAGCAGCCTGGTGTCAGTCCCAATTGTTCTGATCGCCACCTCCCCAGCCTCTGGTAGCTCAGCAGCTCTTGGAGGCTGATCCTCATCTGTCCATCCCAGATGCTCACATCTGGAGCAGGCAAGGGGTGTGCCTGTGTCATGCTGGCCCTTGATTGCTCACAGATTCCTACTGCTCTGGAGTGCTGTCCTCATCATGTACCCCACCAGCCTGGCTGTCATCTCCATGACCTTCTCCAACTATGTGCTTCAGCCTGTCTTCCCCGACTGCATCCCCCCAGCCACAGCCTCTCGAGTACTCTCCATGGCCTGCCTGAGTGAGTGTCCCTGAGCCCCTGTCCCCACAGCAGCTGGATGCCCCTCCCCCATGATATTCTCCGTCCACTCTTCTGGGAAGAAAGGGGAGATAGAGCTTCTAGCTGCTACCACCTGTAACATCAACCTTGAGACCCAGGGTTCTGGCTGCTGCAGAGGCTGTTCCCCAGCCTAGATCCGGCGATGGGCCACCATGAGGGGCTCCGCCTCAGGTCCCCACACCCCTTCCTTCTCCAGTGCTCCTGACATGGGTGAACAGCTCGAGCGTACGCTGGGCCACGCGCATCCAGGTTATCTTCACTGGCGGGAAGCTGCTGGCGCTGTCTCTCATCATCACCGTTGGCTTTGTCCAGATCTTCCAAGGTAGAACCGGGGTGGGATCACCGGAGAGACTCGGGAGACTGTGCTAACCCCTGACGTCTGGACTCCCCAGGACACTTTGAAGAGCTGAGACCCACCAATGCCTTCGCCTTCTGGATGACACCGTCTGTGGGTCACCTAGCCCTGGCTTTCCTCCAGGGCTCTTTTGCCTTCAGTGGCTGGAACTTCCTTAACTATGTCACCGAGGAGCTGGTTGACCCTCGCAAGTGAGTGAAGCACCCACTCAAAGCAGTTGTCCTCACAGATCTGTGAAGTTCAGATCTGTGGGCATCCGCTGACCACACTCGCTGTCATGACAAGAGCCTCAAAAGAGAGTCCCATAGTCGTGCTCTTCCCTGTCTGCAGTTGCGACTGGGCCCCTTGTGGGGCCTCAGAAAGACATGACTATCATTTTCCTGCTGTGTTTAGTGATTTACATCTGGCTCAAAATTACCCATATGCACACAACATGGTTCTGAAGAATAGGACCTGTGATATTCCATCTGATGCTCAGCCAGGGACTGTGACAGGGACAATGGCTGCTGTGGGGGAGGGGGGCAGGTGGAGAATCTCCAGGGAGTCCTCAGACCTGAGGAATGAGCTCTGAAGGCATCTGGGAGATTTTCTAGGCTAACCCTGGCTGCACACGTTTTTGGTTGTTGTTGTTTTTGTTTTATTTTGTTTTGTTTTTGTCTCTGTCCAGACATTAATTAGATCCTGCCCTCAGGAGATGACGTGTCCCCATCCCAGTGGTGGCCTCAGCCCTCATCTGTCCCCTCCTTCTGTTAGCTGGTGCTTAGACAGGGGTTTGGGGGCAAAGCAGAGGAGCAATATGTCTCTGTCCGCCCCCTGGGCAGATGTAGATGAGTCCTCAAGGTCCCCTCACTGTACACAACCTCCATCTTTGCACCAGGAATCGTCGCTGACACTCCAATCTCTGTCCCCAGGAACCTACCTCGAGCCATCTTCATTTCCATCCCACTGGTCACCTTCGTGTACACATTCACCAATGTCGCCTACTTCACTGCTATGTCCCCCGAGGAGTTGCTGTCCTCCAACGCAGTGGCTGTGGTGAGTGGAGACCTCAGCTCTCTCTGCACCCCCTACCCCAAGCCCAGCCTCACACTCGGCCTCTCTTCTGTGCCCATGCAGACCTTCGGCGAGAAGTTGTTGGGCTACTTTTCGTGGGTCATGCCTGTCTCTGTGGCACTCTCTACTTTTGGAGGGATCAATGGCTACCTGTTCACCTCATCCAGGTGACTGGTCTGAGGAAGGGGAGAGGAGGGTATAGGTGAGAAGGCAAATGTCTTGCTGTATGCGCACCATGCTAGGGACAAATGTCTGATCCTAATCATGAAGTAAAGAAAGCCAGGAGGCAGACTACATGAGGAAGAGAGCTGGTAGGGCCTGAAGGGCAGAGGTCAGCATGACAGCTGGGCTCTAGAAAGCAGCAGAGAAGCCTCAGGGCCAGGCTCTGCCCCTTATCCATTTCCTTCCCTGTGCCTAGGCTATGCTTCTCTGGAGCCCGAGAGGGACACTTACCCAGCTTTCTGGCCATGATTCATGTCAGACGCTGCACCCCAATCCCTGCCCTCCTTGTCTGTGTAAGTTGGGAAGCCCGACCAGCTAGTGCACGGAGCCAAGGACACCTAGCAATGGCGGTTTGGGGGATAATGGCCAAACCTTATTCCTGATTATGGTAGATGAGCCATGGAGGGTGGGGATGGGCTGGGACTCACCTCCTGACCTCCTGACCTGAGTGGGAAAGCCCAGAGCAGCCTCCAGGGATGGCCAGAAGCAGGTGAGAGGCCAGCTGTCAGCCCTTGGTCCTCTCCCAGTGCGGGGCCACAGCGGTCATCATGCTCGTGGGTGACACATACACACTCATCAACTATGTGTCCTTCATCAACTACCTCTGCTACGGAGTCACTATCCTGGGCCTGCTTGTGCTGCGCTGGAGGCGGCCGGCACTCCACAGGCCCATTAAGGTGAGGCTGGAAATAACAGGGCCATCTTCATCCAAGTTGAGCACTAGAGGCAGATATAGGTGACGATGACAATGGACTACAGCATTTGCAGAGTGTGGGGCTTTCCACCCACTAACATATTCTCTCCTCTAACCCCAGGAAGCAAGTGCTTTTAATATCCCTAGTTCACAGACAGGGACAATGAGACTAAGGTCACATACTGCCAATCACAGAGCCTGGTATTCTCAGAATCCCACATGAAAGGGTGACAGAAAAGCTTCCCATCTGTATATAAATTCTGAAGATTGCCTGAAATGTGAAGCATGGAAAAATAGTTGAGCTGCAGCCAAATGGAAACAGCTTTCTGTGTATAACTGTTACAGACAATCCAGCACTGCTCAAATAGACAGTCTCAGCAGTTTGGCCAACTGGTCAACCCAGGAATTGCTCGTCAGTACACTGGGTAGCTAGCTACCAGAAGGGCCAGCTCAGAGGCCCCATTCCAAGGAGATGGAGGAAGTGCCTCTGATCCCCTGGGTGGCAGGAGAACTAGGGTGCTGCTGCCTGGTGCTCCTGTTCATCCTTTCTCCGATAGGTGAACCTCCTCATTCCTGTTGTGTACTTGGTGTTCTGGGCATTCTTACTGGTCTTCAGCTTCATCTCGGAGCCCATGGTCTGTGGGGTCGGCATCATCATTATACTCACTGGGGTCCCCATCTTTTTCCTGGGAGTATTCTGGAGAAGCAAACCAAAGTGTGTACACAGATTCACAGGTGAGAGGGTCTTGCCACCCTGCTTCTTGTAGGCAGAGGTGGCTATGACTTACGATCCCACCCCAGAGCAAGGGCCTTCTACCAGCTTGGCTGGTGATGCAAGACCCAGTGACTTCCCTCAAAGCTTCCTGCTACATTCAGATGTGGCTAGGATCCATCTGCAAAGGAAGCGACTCCCTGCCCAGGGGAGGTATCCGGAGTTAGGATCATCCCTGTCTTAAAGGATCGCCCCCTCCCACCTCACGCCCCGCCATGGTCTATCTCTCTGTCCTGTCTGTCTGTTCCTAGAGTCTATGACACGCTGGTGCCAGGAGCTGTGTTTCGTGGTTTACCCCCAGGGCTCCCTGGAGGAGGAGGAAAATGGCCCCATGGGCCAGCCTTCCCCATTGCCCATCACGGACAAGCCTTTGAAGACACAATGAGCCTTGTAGAGACTGGAACAGCTGATTCTGTTTACATGTTGTTTATTGAGAAGGGGTTTGTGTTTTGTTTTGTTTTCAATTTTTTTCTGAAAAAAAAAAAAAGGTCTGACCCTTAGAGGCCTATTGTAAGGGACTGGCCACTGGGGTCGGTCTTCCTGCCTTAGCAATGCCCTGCTAGCTTCTCCAGAAACACCTGTAAATAAACAGGGCTGGTTGTTGCTGTGTGCAAGGGGAGTCCGTGGAGACATGCCTCAGCGCGGTATGTGGGCTGCTAGCTGGGAAGGTGCTATTTAGGAGGTTTTCAGCCCTAGTGGGTTTTGCTGGTTGAACCAGAGACTACCTCCATGGGGCCCACAGGAGACAGCGAGGCTCCATCTACGACTCAGCGACCCAGGAGAACCCAGAAATCCCCAGCTGTGACTACTGTCCTTCCCATAAATCTCCAGAGTGAATGCTACTACTTCTGATAGCACAGCCCTGGCTTCAGGTGGGGAAACTGAGTCTTTGAGGCAGGACAGGATGGTTGTTTCCATTGTCAGCCAGTAACTTGGCTTCTGTCTCCTGAGAAGGCATGGAACAGCCTCTCTCATGGTCATCCTATCTCATACTTTTAGCCTTACCATGACACTTGGGGACTGGCCCTGCCCAGCCAAGCCCAAGCTGCCACCATCGGCACTAGGCTGGGGCAGAAGCCATCTTCCCCAGGGGCCCTGTATGGAAGGGTGGATATAGCACTCACCATGAATGAGGTCCAACCCCTCCCTGTGGCCTTTTCGGGCCTCAACCACAGCTCCTGGCACAGTTCTGAGGATGGACAGCTGGTGCCACTGCAGGGTGAATGAACTGGGAAGCCACAGAAAACATTCCGGAAAGCCTGCTTCTGGCTCTCCTGCTTTTCTGGAAATGAATCCCCAGATTAGTGTGGCAGAGAGCAATTTGCTGTGAGACTCCGAGGGCTGTGCTCATGCTGGTCTCAATGCTCCACCCTCTTTCCCAGGCCAACCCCCCTGAAGCCCCTGCCAGCGACGTAGCCATTCAGAGCAATAGGATTGCAGAGGTAGACCACCGACTGAGCACCCAGGGCCTTCACTGGGGCTGCTAGGTGGGTCTCTGTAAAAATGAATGCAGAGGCTGGGTAGAAATGACTGTGTATTCCCTGGTTCCAAAGCGGGGCTGTGGCAGTCACCAGCATGTCCAGTGGGTCAGCAGACCAGCAGGGCCTCGTCATCACTAGCCTCCAATATTGGGGAGCAGGTTGGTGGAGGGCTCCTGCAGACCCCCAGTGGCTCTGCTGAGTGGGGATCTTGGGTGCCACTGGCAATGGGAGTCTGGGGATGGGGGTCTTGTGCCAAGCAGGGCTCTGGAGGCGTGTCCACAGGTGCCGGGCTGTCTTCCAGAGGGTCCACACAGGCCTTTCTCTCCTTGTCCTCTGGCCTGTACTCTGGGTCTCGCAGGTTCAAGGGTGGGGGTGGCACTGAAGGCCCCACTTCTGGCGCATGGCCAGAGCCACTAGGAGGCCCATCTCCAGGCTCCCTGGGACTGCCCGTGTCTGTATTGGGCGCTGGGGGCTCTGGGACAGGCCCTGGTGCTGCCTGGAGGAGCCCATCACCCAGAACGGTCTGTGAGGTTCGTGCAGCGGCGGTCAACAGTGGGATCTGGCCTCGAGGTGCCCGTGGCCGGTGGAAGAGCCTGTTCCAGAGGCGGCCCAGTCTGCGACGAGACGGCCCCCTGCGGGAGGCATGCCGGCGCATCTGTCGTCTCATGGCTGTGCGAAGGTTCTGTAGCACTGAAGCCTGAGGGTGTGGGAGCAGCTAAGGTAGGGACTAGGCCGTTCACGAACGATGGAACAACCTTCAGCATATCCCCTTCTAGGCCAGGGACTCATCTGTGCTCAATTCCTCCCCCCCCCCCCGCGCCCCCATACACCCTCCCCCCGACCGTATTCCCTTCCCCAGCTCCAAACACCCTAGCTCTCGCTTGCCCCTAGGCCTGCTGGTCTTGGGGGCTCTCCGAGGTCCAGCGGGGAAGAAACCAGGGCCTTATGGGGCCCCCAGTCACACTTATGGAGGCTCACCTGGGATGCACTGTAGACAGGGAAATCCTCAACCGGAGGGATGAGGCCCTGTGCGATGAGCTGGCCGTAGGAAGGGGGCGCCTCGCGCCGCACAAACTCTGCCTCTAAGCGTGTCATTTGGGTCTCAAAGGCCCTGAAAGCAGCGGGCAGAAGGGAAGCATGATAGGATAAGGTAAGAGCAGGCTCCGGGGACCCCAGCCCTCCATCCGGACCCCTGCATGCACACACAAACAGTCCTCCTGTATCGGGATGACCCAACCCACAGCCTGGCATGTGGTGAGATTTTCTCCAGGGAAACAGAAGAACCGGGGCTCCAGGCCACCACGGGGTGCCCACCTGTACTCCTGCGTGCGCAGGGAGTAGAGTTTGAAGGCACAGCCTAGGGCAATAACAAGCAGCAGTCCGCATACTAGGCTGCCAATGAGGGCGGCGGTGATGACCTTGCGGGGCACGGCAGCCAGACAGCCATGCTCATCGCTGCCATCTTGGCAGTCCTCCTGACCGTCACAGCGCCACGTCTCAAAGATGCACAGGTTCGTACCACAGTGGAAGGTGCCCGGCTGGCAGGAAAAGCAGTTCTTCTCATCGGCGCCATCGGGGCAGCTTTTCTGGTTGTTGCAACGATCGGCTGGCGCATAGCACAGGCCGCTCCCACCCTCACAGGGATACTGGTCCGGAGGGCATGCTGGACAGCCCTGCTCATCCCGGCCGCTTGCACAATGCCACCAGCCATCACAGCGTTGTGGCTCTGAGAAGCAACCCTGTTCCCCTGTGGCGTCGTCATCTCCCTCGCTGCTACTCCCACACGGCTGCTCCCACGGGAGGCAGTAGCCCTTCACCTGGTATGTGGCATTGAAACCGTGACCAGCACTGCGAGCGCGAGCATGGTAGGCCACAGTGAGGCGGCCCTGCGCTGCTTCCAGGCTCACGGGCCTGTGGTTGCTGCGATAGGAAAGCGTTTGCAGCAGACGGTCCCCACGCTCGCCCAGGCCTTCATACACCTGGACATAGTCATCATAACCCAGCCGCAGCTCCAGCTGCAGCAGCACGCGCCTCGGGTCCTGCGTGTCCACCAGCCATGTGCAGTGAAGGTCCGAAGGCCCACGGGCGGCTCCAAACAGGTCTGGAGAGGCGAAGGAACCGTAGAAGCTGCCCAGTCGCCGGCCACATGCTAGGTCGGGGCAGCCAGCCTCATCAGAGCCGTCGCCGCAGTCCTGTGTGCCGTCGCAGCGCCGCTCCACCGGCAGGCAGCGTGTGGAGCGGGCTCCGCTGCAGGGGAAGGTGCCCCCGGGGCACAGGCTGCCGGGTGGCTCCGAGGCAGGCGCTGAACAGTTACCCTCATCCGAGCCGTCTCCACACTCATCCACCATGTTACACTGCCAAGGACCAGGCAGGCATTTACCGTTGTCACAGCGGAACTCATCTGTCTGGCAGGATGCCTGGCCCAGCTTCCCTGGAGACAGAGAGGCAGGATGAGCCTCCTTCCAGCACCTGGTATGAGGCTGGGAGCAGGCAAATCGGTTCAATCCCAGCTGGGCCTCTGTACAGAGAGGCGGGGCCACCTATGGGGCAGAGGCTCATGGGTAAAAGGCTAGGTTCAATATCTCAGTTGAGCTGGGGCTGAGGACAGATTCGTCCAACAAAGTGGGGTCAATGACGCATCACCAGAATCAGACTCACCCCCATCTTAGGATTAGCAGGGCTGGTAAAGGGGCCCTTGCAGAGAACTGGGGCTAGTGGAGGACCTTACGGGCATCACCTCGGATATAGGAGAGGCGGAAGCCCTGGGCCTGGCCGGAGCTGGAGGCGTCTGAGTGGAAGAAGATCCAGACGTGGTCACGGGCAGAGATGAAGGCCGGTGGGATGGCTGAGCCGCAGAGGCGGAAGGCCTCCTGCCGAGGAGGAGCTGCTGGGCCCAGCAGGAGCCAGTCGAGGGAACACTGGTGAGACTCCTCTACATCAAAGTTTCGGAAACTGTAGGCAGAGGGGATCGCAGGGATGGGTAGGCAGGCAGGGTCCTCATGGCCAGGACTGGCCAATAGCAGCCGAGCTGGAGCTCTGTCCCACCTAACAGCCCTCCTTTTATCTCCCAAATCGCCTGGCTCTGTCTCCACCCCAGGGTCCAAAGGCAGCTCCACGAGGTGTCACGGCATCCGTGGGCAGCATCCATCAGTCCCGCTCATGAACAGCCCCCTGACCCTCTAGCATGCAGAGGGTCAGGACCCCTCTGACAGTTTCCCCTAAAGGGCAGTGGCCAAAGACTGCGATCCCTCTCATCCAGAGTCAACTGGATAGCACAAACTCCCGGGATTGTGCCCTGAAGGAGGGGCTCTGCCCTTGAGGTTACTTGCTGCTGCTAGCTTGGTGACCACAGGTTGCCCAGGTGAAGCATTAGTACCAGAGCTGGGCAAAACACGCAATAGCAACCAGAGCGGGCCCATGGCATTCCTGCCCTTTAGAGCTACAGAGTCATTAGACCTGGAGGGCGAGGCGGGCTTCTGGATTTCAGCATTTAGAAGTATGGCAGACAGAACCGATGGCAACCCCCTAGCCATATGTCCCCGTGACCACCTAAGTCAGGGTTTCTCTCTTCAGTGACACCCTCTTGCACCTCATTCTGCTTCCCCCTGCCTACACCTACAGCTCCCTTCCCAATGGGCCACCTGAGGTCCTTGCAGAAACCCTGACCTGGGCTCCATGCCACCCTAGCCTCAAGATCCTCCTGCAGGGTAGAGGACAGAAACCTTTGCTACCTCAAGCAGCCAGACTTCACCCGCCAGCTCCCAAGGCTCCCTTTTGTGGACCAAAAAGAAAGAATCTTTCTTGAGAAAGAACCCAGCTCAGAGTACCAGACCAAGGAAGCGTTCAATTAAACAGTCACATGCTCACATGCACACCCACGCTTACAGCTCACACATGACCACACAGGTCTCTCAGGTGCCTGTTCCTAACTGTGTCCTCACACCTAGACATACACATACCCGTCATACACAGTACATCTGTCCACACCCATGTGTGTGCCCTCTGCACCTGCTAGGCATACACGCGTGTGCAGTCCCAGAGATGCTCTCCTTACCTGATGGTGATCATGTCACCACGGTCCCCTTGAATGTACCAGCTGCAGTTGGTCCCTGGAGGGTAGTTGAGGGGCCAGGCTGGACTGTAGATAACCCCTCGCCGCTCAGTGTGCTGTTCCAACTTCCCACTGCAGGCAGCTGTTGGGAGAGAAGGCTGAGAAATGTCACCTTTGGGTAGGAGGCTGGTTTCATGCAGGTGCCCCTGCTCGTGGCTTGAACACACGTTTCCACTAAGCCCAGCCAGCCATGGTAGCCGTGTGTGTGTGTGACTCAAGGAGGAACCCTCCAGACTTAAGACAGTGTAGCCCTATTCTTGTGGTATTCTGGATGGAGTCTTGATCCTGTGCATCCAGCCCGTGTCCTGCCCCTATCTCAGCAGGGACAAGAGCAAGACACTTTTAATTCCCCTTGGCATCTCACATGCAATGTGAGGTCTCAAGATCTCAGCTTAGTGGATGCCTTGCGCATAGGTCTTTGGCACAGCTGTTAATTAGAGTTCCCATACACCCATGTGGAACACACCCCCAGGGATGCTGGAGAGATGGGTATGTGATGAAGAGCACTTGATGCTATTGCAGACGACCCGGGTTCAATTCTCAGCACCAACACAACTGCTCCCAACCATCTATAACTCCAGTTCCAGGAGATCCATTCCCTCGTCTGATCTCCATGGGCCCTGCAGCCACATAGTGCATAAACATATGCTCAGACACACACATATGCACATAAAATTAAATAAATAAATATTTTAAAATGGCAGAGCCCCAGGGAAAAGAGGGGCTTGGTCACCTGATACATATTTACTGGACATCTACTATGCACCAAGCAAACATAACAGGCAGAAATAAGCAAGACTGAAAATCTTCCCTGCGGAGCTCCCAGGTTGGGGATGAAAGCACACAGAATTTATACAGAATCCCTGGTAACAGAAGGGGAGATGGTGATGTCCAGATGTGGCTGCAAGTGCAGTCTGGGTCTCATTTCACCTTGAATGAAGTTGGTATTGGGGCTGGAGAGATGGCTCAGTATTTTAGAGGACCAGTGTTTGGTTCCCAGCACCTACAATGGCCAACTCATAACTACCTGTAACTCCAGCTACAGGGATCTAATGCCCTGCTCTGACCTCCCGCACACATGTGTACAGCCCCTCCTGTCCAGACATACACACACACAAAAGTACAAAACAAATCTTTTTTTTTTATTTAAAATTTGGGATTTTGTGTAAATATATGTAACGAAACACTGGAGGTAGATGCCCTGATCAGATAAAGGAATGGAGGTCCAGAGAGGGTAAATGAGTCCCCAGGCACACAGCAGGCAAGTGGCTGGGGCAGGATCCTCCTGATCCCCTGGTGGGCTCAGCCTCTTACTGCAGGTCCTGAGTTCACAAGCATTTATAGAGTTTTGGCTGTATGCCACATCGAGGCTCATTAGCCATCATGAGTGAGAGACCCCACACCTGCCCTGCTGTACGGGTTCTCCCACGGCCAGGCAGCGCACCCTTACACTTGGTGACATCCCTGACATGATGCTGAAACATTTCTCTTATCCAACCTGCCACAAGGGCTAGGCCCACTTTACAAATGGAAGGGCGAGGCTCGGGAAGCAAGGGATGACTCTTTTCTCCAAGCCTGCGTCCTCATCCTTCCACTACAGGCATCTGTCATGTTGCCTCTGAAACTGCATTCTCTCACGCTGTGGCCTGACTCTGCTGCAGGGGGACCTCGCTCCAATCCTGTGCATCTCGATCTCTTAGGAAGAAGACATGTTTGCTTGTCTAACAAACCGCCTCATATCTCCTCTACCCTTGCTTCCCTCATGCCCAAGATCCCTCCCATGGAAGGGAGAACCGTTCCCCTCCCCCTATCCCCCTCACTCCTTTTCAGCTTCAGCTCTGCAGGTCCCCTTCATAGGGAAGTCCACACACCAGATCACCCCCAGTGAAGCCCCTAACCTTTGTCCCTCCTTTCCTCCTCAGCCTCTGTCACAATAGTGACCTCCCTCTTGTTCCAGAAATTGCTTAATGATAAGTCCCCATAGGAGGGCAGGCTTGGATGCTCTGGCCTGATACCCGGGGACGAACACAATGCCTGGCATTCAGTGGGTGCCCAGCACGAACTACTGATGGTCAGTCTAGTACCTCCTGAGCTTCCTAAGGGGGTGTGATCACTCTGCCATCTGTGACCATGGGGGTTTTTAGCTATCCATTCTGTTCACAAGAGCATTAAAGCGCTAAGTCAGAAATGCATCTTTGAGCAAAGTGTGTTGACACACACCTGTAAATGCTAGCACTGGAGAGACTAAGACAGGAGGATCCTGAGTTTCAGGCCAGCCTGGAGATACATAGTGAGGTTTAGGCCACCGTGAGCTACATGAGACCCCAAGGAAAAAAGATGTGTGTGTGTGTGTGTGTGTGTGTGTGTGTGTGTGTGTGAGAGAGAGAGAGAGAGAGAGAGAGAGAGAGAGGATAGATAATAGATGGATGGATAGAAAGAAAGAAAGAAAGAAAGAAAGAAAGAAAGAAAGAAAGGAAAGATAGATAGATAGATAGATAGATAGATAGATAGATAGATAGATAGATAGAGGAAAGAGGGACTTGAGTGTGGAGGGAAGATGGGAAGTAGGAGAAGGGAAAGGAGAAGGGCAAACAAAGGGGGTGGGAGGAAGGCTACCTTGTCCCTAATGTGGGGGTGGCCATGCTCAGAGTTTTGTCTTTTATAGCATCAGGAGTCCCAGCTCAGTGAGGTGCGAGCCAGTTCCTTCGTTCCTGATGCTCACACATGGCCCTGGGATGCAGCCTCTCCAATGTCAGGTGCTTCACTAAGGAAACAGGAGGCAAAGCTAGCAAAGCAGGGTCTCAAGAGAGCATGCAGGGTGGGCCGGGGCCTGTCTCCTGCTGGCAGATAAAGCCACTAACTAGGGAATCTTGCGGAGACCTAGGCATCCACCTGAAGGGAACTGGCGAGTTTCTCCTTGAAGTGTAGGGTGGGTGGCTCCTGGATAGGCAGAGTCCAATGAGATTGGGGGTGTCTCTTCCTCATACATAGAATTGATCAAGGTTCTAAATTAACACCTTGCTCTCTTCCTGCCTCAGGCAGACACCTGTCTCTGTTGACCACATCTGACCATTTATGGGTTCAGGTGGCCTGTCTGTCTGGATGACTGGGCCACTGCCAGACCCCTAACCTTTCCACAAACCCTCTTTTCTATCTATAACCTCCACAGTGTGTCAGTGTTAACTGTTGCTCATTCTCTGGGGCCGTCACGAGTACTAGACCATAATTCTACAGCCACAACCTGGGTCTCACATCAAGACAGAGAACAGTCTGCTCTGGAAGCTGGGTGCTCCATGAAGGGCTCTTGTCTAGATACCACGTGTCAACAGGCTTGGAGATGTGTGTAGCTTGTCCAACACACTCTAAAACCCAGCTTTCTATGACAGCAGCTTCATCTCTACCCTGGAGCTCAGACCTAAGCTGTCATGGCCATATGTATCCTTGAAGGATACCCCCCCATGGCCGTATGTATCCTTGTAGAAGGATACTCACATAGTCATATGTATCCTTGTAGAAGGATACATCTTACCCATCTATAAGACTTCAGTACATGTTGCTTGCTATGGTCAAAAAATTTAGCAAGTGACCATCTTGAGGCAGACAGTCGTGTAATGGGACAGAACAGTGGGGCAGAGGAGTCTACAGGAAAGTCTTGTAGGAAGGGAAGATTTGACAGGGTACATAAAGGGTAATGATCAGAGCAGAAGCCCCAGTACTGTGTTTGGGAGATGCTGGTATTGGAGAGAGCCTTGAGGGTATTCTGGGTGTCAGGGAGGTCCCTATGAGCTTTAGGTGGAGGCCAGCCTTTACTCTAATGGATTGTCTGAGCTCTCGGTGGCAAAGTAGGAAAGGAGTGGGTGGCAGCTTTATAAGATACCGTGTCATTAATTGTGGATCCAAAGCACTGTCAAATCCTCCTGAGAGGACAGGGGCAGGCCTGATGCAGCACAGTTTGTAGATCTGATTTCCAGGGGCTACCTGACAACTGGAAGCCAGGCTCCCCTCATCCCCAGGCACGTGGCCAAGTGCCTAACTGAGAAGAAGACAGTGTGAACTTTACCGTAGGATCACAGAGGGAAGAAGGGGGTGGTGCAGGACCTGTGAGGTAGTCTTTGGACCCGGGGAATGTCTGACACAGAAGGAGCAAGGGATAGGCTGGGGCACCAAAATCTACCTGGTGTGGGCCGAGAAGGGGCTGGAGACAGTAGGAAGAGACCAAAAGTATTTGGAAATTCTGCCATGGGGCCCATGCTGGGAGGTGTCAGCTAGTCCAGGGAGAAGCTGGCCAGCAATGTCTGAGGGGTCAGAGGTGGAGTTCAGGGAGACGAGGACCCACCCTACCACCTGCCATTGCCAGGCAAGGTGTGCTTTTAGCTCCCCAAATCAAGGGCACCATGCACAGGCATCAGTGTGTGAACAACCACCTCTGGAGGGGAGTAAGGAGTGGGAGTGGGAAGCATCGCTTCTGCAAACCTGGGGAACACATCTAGAATGCCCAGCCACCCACCAGCAGAGGAAGGACCGGTCTCTGGTTCACTCCTGCAGGACACCAACGTCTTCCTCTCACCCCGCTTCCCCACACTGTACCCTGGCCAGGCACCTGACCCAGTCAGTGCTTTCCTGGAACCAGGATGTGAAACTGGGCTGTCCTTTGTGGTCAGTACATCAGGCGGGGCGGGGCGGTCAGTGCTGACTACAGCAGGGCCCTGGGCCAGCCTGGGTCAGAAGAGGAGGCCCAGCTGCAGAACACAGAGCTGGGCACAGAGAAAATTATGGGGGACAGAAGCCCAGTCTTCTAGATGGCTAGAGCTATTGGCCCTCGTGAGTGTCTCCCCCACGCCTCCGCCTGCCCTCCCCCACACTCCCTGTGATCACCAGACAGACAGATCTACCCCAGACAGATCTACCCACCTTGAGTCCCAGTGGGCTCAGTGGCAGCCTGAAACCCGAAACCCCACGTAGCTCCCGCTTTGCCTGTGGCACAAGAGACAACAAACAAGTTCCAGGTTCCCAGACTTGGGGTCACACATCATTGCTGACCACACACCCCCTGAAGCCCTTGCCTTAAAGTTCTTACCAGTTAGTTACTCAAACTTTTGTACCTTTGGCTTACTCTTGTGGCAGGGTCTCTCTGTATAGCCCAGGCTGGTGTGGAACTTGCAATCCTCCTGCCTCAGCCTCCCCAGTACTAGGATTATAAGCATGCAACACCACACCTGGCACTAAAACATGATTTTAGGGTTTGCTGAAGATGTCCATATACTGACTAAATGAGCAAGAGACAGTGAGGTTTACTTGGTATATTAGAGCTAGAGCAGGCTATCTCAGTTGCCCACCTTACAACATCGGAACTAATCGTTCTCCAATGAGTGGCAGCCCCTCCTCACCCGAGAAGGAGCATCTATGGCTGCTCTTCCCTCTCTGGACACCAGACGAGAGCTTAAAGATGGCCATCAGATGGTCAGCCAACACTGCCAGGCAAGAGGCCAACCCGGGGCTCCCCACGGCTTTTCACACCCTGTGTCAACCTCTCTGCTGCAGGGTGGCTTACCTGGAACAAGCCTTTCACATGCAGAGCAGGAGATCCAGGGCTGTGTTCTTATCCACCATCCTCCCGACCTCACACACAAGCCACTGCCCTCTCTGCCCTGAAGCATCCCAGGCTCAGATACTAGCCCGCCAGAGTCTGCCCTAGAATTCACCTCCAGAATTACTCAAACTGGCCATTCTAAGCTGTCAGAGCTGTTTGCCTGATTGTTTTGCCTCTCTCCTGGAGATTTCAGTCAAAGCTGGGTCTTCTGCCTTCCCCTCATCCTAAGTCAGCCTGGCCAAAGCCATTAAGACTTGAATCCAGGCTAGGCAAGTGCTCCACCACTGAGCCACGCCCCCAGCCCCTCACTGAGGAATTCTAGGCAGGGGCTCCACCACTGAGCCACGCCCCCAGCCCCCCACTGAGGGATTCTAGGCAGGGGATCTACCACTGAGCCACGCCCCCAGCCCCTCACTGGGGGATTCTAGGCAGGGGCTCTACCACTGAGCCACGCTCCCAGCCCCTCACTGAGGGATTCTAGGTAGGGGCTCTACCACTGAGCCACGCCCCCAGCCCCTCACTGGGAAATTCTAGGCAGGGGCTCCACCACTGAGCTATACCCCCAGTCCCTCACTGAGGAATTCTAGGTAGGAGCTCTACTATTGAATGACATTCCCAGCTCTTTAAAAAAATGCTTTAAACAGAGTCTCACAAAGTTAGCTAGGCTTTCCTTGAACTCGTTCTGTAACCTAGGTAGACGATAACGTCAACCTTTCCGCCTTAGTCTTTCGGGTGGCTGGAATTACAAGCCTGTGCCATCTTAAAAGTCTGATTTATTTCCTTAATGATACTGACCTCTGTGGCACCATTAATATTATCTCTAGGTATTATTTTAATACATGAGCATCCAGTGTCCCTAAGGAACCCCTTATCCCACAAGAGGCACAATCTCTCAGCCATACAGGGCATCTGCTACTTTGCAGGTGCCAAGCCACAGAGCACCAGATCTCTTCTGAGCATCTTGGGCCATTGCATCAATGGACCCTAATGGCTAGGTTTGAGGTAGTCTGGCATTTCACCTATTTTGCCAAAGAAATCAATGTCACTAAATTTAAGTTTGCTCAAGACCAACAGCTCCTTTGGGACGCTGTAAAAATACACAGGTAAAAGTTTTCCCATCCTTGGCCGTGGGGTACAGACATCCCTAGAGGTTGCTAACCCAGGGCAGGCAGGAAAAAGGGATTTACTCACCTAAGGCAGGAACTGCACTGCTGAGCCTCCCCGTGAGAAAGAGGTTCACTGTGGAAGACAGGAAGAGGTGTCATAGGGGACAGTAGCTCTTGGAATTCAGGGCCCATGTCTGGGCTAGGAGTGGACACAGGACAACACAGCTGCCCTCCTGGACCTAACACAACAAACAGGACCCAGACACCACGACCACCGACAGCATATGAAGCAGGAACCCTGGGCATGTACGACACTGCTTAGGTTAGCTTACATAGCCTGTGCAGTCGTCCTCTCCCGGACACTCACCCTTCTCTATTCCTGGAGGCCAGATGAGAGTTGCAGTTTAAAAGGAAAAGAGCTACCCCACACCCCTCACAACTTGTCAATTCAGTGGTTCTAGGGAGCCCCGTCACATCACGTTCCTAGGCCCTCAACAGTGATATCACAGGGTGTCCCCTAATGACCCAGCTCTTCCAAGGGCCTCCCTCCTTCATCAAGGTAAATAGAGAGCCATGTGGGTTGGGGATTTAACTCCTTCCTTCCCCTCTCCTGCAATGGGCTCTGGGAAAGTGGACAGAATTTTTTCCTCGTCCAGGAAGGAGCCAGGTTCCAGTCCTAGCAGGTTCTTGGTCCTCCCCGGAACAGACTCTCATCCCCAATCAGGGATGAACCGACCTATGACCATCTGGGTCTGGGAAGACACAATGGGAAAATGAGTTCTCACATCTGCCTTCCCCCTTCCCGCCCCCAGCTCCCCTGCTGAGTCCCCATCTTTCGGCTAGCTCCCAGGCCTGCCCAGGACTCCAGGCAGGAAACGGTTCCTTCTTCGGAGAGCAGTTGTCCAGGCCTTTGTCCACAGCTCTGGAAGCCAGAGCACGGCTCAGGCAGGCCGGGCTGTAAAGCGACAGGAAGAGCCACCACCCCCCAACCTTCCCCAGAAACCCAAGACCAGCGTTCTCGTGCCCCAGCTCTGGGCCTGGGACCTGCTGTCGTGGGAGGCTCCCTCCTCGGCAGCCCAAGGGTGCCTAGGCAAGGAAGCCATCGCAGTGCAGGCTCCGAGCCCTCCCACCCCGCCCGGCCCCTCGCGGCCCACTCACCCAGGCAGACGACTGCGAGCGGCGCCCTGGCTCCCGGCGCCCCCTCCGGCCCCGCGGCCGCGCGCTTCTCCATGCCGGGGCGGGCCGCGCGCGGACGCCTGCTGCCCTGCGGCCGGGACTCCGCCTGGGGCTAGGGCTGGAGCGGCGGCTGCGGCCCGGGTACGGGCGGCGGCTGCGGCGGCGTCTTTGTGCGGCGGCGGTGCAGGCCCGCAACGCGCGGGGCCACATCGGCCGCGGCGTCACGGGCCCCGCGGGGGCTCAGCGGCGGTCGCCAGGGAAGACCCGAGCCCGCCGCTGGCCCCGAGCCCCGGCCGGCGCGCCCAGCTCGGCCTGCGCACCGAGACCTCCGGCGCGCCCATGCCCCGGCGCGCCCTGCCCGTCGATCCCCGGGCCGGGCCGCCCGCGCTGCGCCCGCACGGTGCCTACGAGGCTGCGTCGGTCTGTCCGTCCGTCCGTCCTCCCGGCCGGCCCCTCGCCTAAGCCCGGAGCCGGGAGGCCGCGCCGCGCCAGCCACGTGACGCGCCCGCCGAGCCGCAGTGGCGCTGACAGGGCGGGCGGAGGCGGCTGGGGCGGGCCGGGGGGCGCACGCCCCGCCTCGGGGTGCTGGACAGCTCCACGCACGCGGCCCCGGCCGGGTCCCTCTAGCGCTGAACCTCGGCCCTGAGATTAGGGCTGGCACTGCGCCTGTGGTCCCAAGCAGCGCTCGCCTTCACCCTTCAATCCCAAGATCTGGTCTCTTTTCCGATGCCAGGCGACCGTGCTGGGGAAGAGAGGGGGACTGAGGTGGGGTGGCATGGAAAGGACTGCCGGGGACCGAGACGATGTGTGGAGGCCCCAGGGCTGGGGCCTGACGTCTTCCTAATGCGATGCGTTCCTGGGTGATTTGCTTAGAGAATTCCCTCCTCCCGCTGGCCCCCTCCTCATTTACCTCATCCTGTCTCTAAAGTGGCTCACGTGTAAAAAGTGAGGCCTGTGTGGGGACATTGATGAAAACCCTGAGAGGATCCTGGACACCCAACTGTGCCCCTGACGGGCTCAATAACCCCTTCACCTTCCAGGGAACCGCGATGATGTATGTTTTCCAAGCATGTGGTTGTCATCTAGAGATGACCTGTCAACCAGGGGTTTGAATCCAGGAGAGGCAAAAATCAGGATGAACTTGGGAGAAGAATTGAGAAGTTGGAGTCAATTGAGGTCGGCTGTTCTTTAAAACTGATACTAAACCAGAGGTCCTCAAAGACCCCTTATCAAGGAGGCACCATAAGCTGGGGTGAGCCTCGCCCTCCACACACCCATGCTCCTGAGCTTGCCTGTCTGCCCTCACAGGCCCTGTCGCCCATTAAGATTATGAAGGCCGAGGGGAACAGCCCATTAGTGAAATCTGTGGCCACAGGAACTCATAAATTCAGTTTCACTGTATAGGAACCAAAAGCGCTTCTTTGGGGGAAAACTCTTGAGTTTTTCTGCACTTTCTTCTTCTCCTTCTAAGTCTTTTGTGATTATGGCAGAGCAGACTTTCCCAGGGAATGTTAAACGGCTTAAAGAATTGGGTAATGAGGGGTCAGTGGTTGGAGAGTGGTTGGAGAGATGGCCCAGAAGTGAAGAGCTCTTGCTGATCTTCCAGGGGACCTGAGTTCGGTCCCAGCACCCACGTTGGTTTACACCTGCAATTCCAGGGTGTCTCTGATAGCCCTTTCTGGCCTCTTTGGGCACCAGGAACATGTATAGCGCACAAAGACACTGCAATTGCAAATAGCCCGTGATCCAGGAAGAGGAATCTGTGAGTTTGTGACCAGACCCTGTACCACCATGACCCGAGAGAGAGAGAGAGAGAGAGAGAGAACAAAATGGCATGGATTCTCAACACACACACATATACATACATATATACATATATATATATGAGCCATCTACATATACATACACATACATATATGCATATATATGTACAAATATATACACACACATATATGCATGTATACATAGACATATATACCATGTAAGCCAGGAATTCCATTCCTGGGTACATAGTTGAAGTTTAAAGAACGGGGTCCCATACCCCGTTCACCATTATTGATAAAACATTGAAGCAAACCAATAATCCTTTGGCAGATGAATGAGCAGCCGTGACGTGGCAAAGGAATATACTCAGTCTAGAAAGATGGACATTCTGATGTATGATGCCACATGGATGGATCCTGAGAGCGTTACCTGTGTAAAACAAGCCAATCACAGAGGACAGATGTTATATGACTCCGTTCAAATGAGGTGCCTAGAAGAGTCAGCATCACACAGACTAGCACGCCCCTAGCAGGTATGGCTGCTGTGTCACAGGTGCATCAGTAGGAGTCAGAGAGGGGAGAAGCCGTGTCTGCACTCAGTGTTCTGACCTGTGGCCATCTGAATGATTCCTAGCCTAACACTCCCTGAACAAAAGCAAGTCTGCGGTGATACCAGTCTGTCACCAGGCAGGCCCAGACGGGCCCTCAGGACTGGGAGTAAGCCGGAGACTAGAAGACCCACACTTAGGACAACAAACCCCAGGCAGGAGTGAGCCCAAGACAGAGGACCCTCACAAGGGACTGCTTGGGCAGGCCAGACGAGGAGCCTCAGATGACCACCAGTCCGGCACAGCACAGGCCTGGGCAGTGAGAGGAGGGAAACAGACAGTGCCTGAGGTGACCCCTGCTTTGCGCATGAGCAAGGCATAGCACTCAAGAGACCGACCATTCCTGAGAGAATTCCAGACGCTCAGAGGCCCCCAGTGCCCCTGAGAAGAGCAAGCAATGCAGAAATGGAAGCAAAAGAGAAACCGAGGGGTGTGGGCACAGTGAAGAGAGGCAGAACTGGAGACTTACGGGCAGTGAGGAACACCCTGATGGGGGTAGCCAGTGGTGCCACCTGGGACCATGGTGGGGTCCTGACCTGTGCTGCCAGCAGGGCCACATCTGGGCCCATGGCTCTGCAGCAGGAGGAGTCTGTTACCACCAAAGGCCAAGCAGACACCCCTGGCCTGGGCTGCTGCATGGGACATGGTGTCTGAGGGCTGTGCAGAACGGGCCCCACCCCTCACTTGGGCATCCTGAGAGAGCTGTCCCTTGAGGCATGAGAGAGAAGAGCTGGCCCTAGCCACCTGCATTACTCAGGAGAGTGGTTGCTGCACATTTTGGGAGTTGCTGGTGAGCTGGCCCCTGAGGACACAAGCGTGGGAGAGTTGGCCCCGCCCCTTGCCACCTGCAGCACTGGGTGAGTGGTCCCTGCACCTTACCTGGACAGCACGTAGAGCTGACCCTAGAAGTGGAGGTTTGGGGTAAGCAGGCCCAAGGGCGTGAACATGAAAGACCCAGCCCTGCTTCTTGTCTGCTGTGGGGTGGTGTGAACAAGGGAGAGATGCTCTCCTCCCTCATCCCCTACCACCTCTGGCAGGCAGAAGAGCTGACCCCCAGGGTCATGAGAACGGGAGAACTGGCCCTGTTCCTCGTCAGCTGCAACACTTGGGAGAGCAGGCCGTCACCTTGCTAGGACAGCTGTGCAGAAGCTGCCCTCGTTGCTGGAGGCAATGGTGAGTCGGCCTGGAGGGCGTGAGGGCAGGAGAGCTGGCAGGCTGACCAGCTCAGACAGTTCTCAGGCCCAATTCCCGGGCTTTGAATTCCCTGGAGCCCACGCTAGCACCTACCCCATAGACGAACCGCTGGAGAGTATGAAGGGGCCGGTTCCACAGACCCAGAACCACAGGCTCTCATGACGCAGGGTGACAGCAGGACATCTGAGAGGAGTCCCAGTGAGGTTCCAGTATTGATAGAGCAGCAGACGCCACTCCAACCAGGCCAACGTTTCTCGCAATGAACATTTGCCAGCAATGATATATAAACAAAAGGGCATACTGTGGAACACACTGTGACAAACTACAGCTTCCAAAAGGAGATTTTTTTTTCTTTATTGGGTGGGGAGGAGTTACAAGGGTGGGAGGCCGGTATGAGGAGGAGGGACAGATGAGTGGGATTGGGGGGGATGCACGATGTGAAATTCTCAAAGAATTTCACATAAAATTTCAATAAAAAGTTTTTTTTCCAAAAAGAGTTTAAACTGGTAAATGTTACGTTATATGTCTCTTGCCACCATTACAAAATTAAAAATTTAAAACACTAAAGGCAAACTCGTGGCGTATACGGTTCTAACACTATTTCCACATGAGCTGTGAGTAGGGTACCCTCCCGGGTGGCTGCTGGACGCTTAGGGTAAATTCCCAGTGTCTCTGTCATCCAAGAGCCTTAGTCCTCCAGGGCGGCCAAGGGCAAGGCTCAGAGCAGAGCTGTGGCCACTGTGTCAAGTGTTCAGGCCACGGACCTGAGCTGTGTTCATCTGATGGTTTAGGTTTTTTGTTTGGTTTTTTGGGGATTTTTTTTCAAGACAGGGTTTCTCTGTGTAGCTCTGGCTGTCCTGGAACTCACTCTGTAGACCAGGCTGACCTCGAACTCAGAAATCTGCCTGCCTCTGCCTCCCAAGTGCTGGGATTAAAGGTGTTCACCACCACCATCTGGCGAGCTGTGTTCATCTGCAGAACCATCCACAGCCAAGTGTGTCCATCCACATTCCTAAAGCCACTGTCATCTGTTTACACTTTTAGTCTATTTATTTATTTTATGTGCACATGTCATGAGCACCCATTGGGGTCAGAGGACAACTGTGTGGGTCCCTGGCATCAAACTCAGATTATCACACTCAATGGCGAGCACCTTTAGCTAAGGGGCCATCTTTCTGAATCCCATTGCTACAGAGCAGCAGCAATAAAATCATCTTTCCATCAATACTGTGCAGTCATTTTAAAATATAGGCTTGGATAATAAGAGGAAATGTGTTTTAAGAGCACCGTTCAAACATACACATACACACATGCAAATGTGCATATGCGCGTGTGTGCACACTGACATGCAGTCACATGCATATGCACACACGTGCATATGCACATTTGCATGTATGTATGCGTGCGCGCATGCGCGCACACACACACAGAGGCCTTTATTGTCATAGAATGTAAACACTGGGGTATCTTGGTTTGTGTAACCTTCTGAGTGGCAGCTCCAGACTTCAATCAAGAACCTCCTCCTGGCCTTCCTGGAATGCTGAAATATGTGTGGATCTGGGAAGAGTTCATCTGATCCAGTGCACCTCACTAAACGATTAGTGGAGAAGAATCCCCAAGATGGAGTTAAACCTGTCACTTCCAGGAGAACAAAAGATTGTGTGTGCAGGCAGCCTGGAGCCAAAGACACAAATAAAGATCATGGAGACATAAGGTTGGCAAGATGCATTAGGAGACTTGTGGGAATAGAGTCCCCCACCACCTGAACAGGACCCTTTGAAGTGGCTTAATGGTAGAGCACTCACCAAGAGTCCACCAGTGATGCGCAGGCTAACAAAGGAGCGCTTGCCCCCAATCCCCCAGTGAGGGGCTGTGAGCATGGTTCAGAGGTAAAGTGTGGCGTAGCGCAGGTTCAGTTCTCAGTGCCGGGGAGGAAGGAAGGGAAGCACGTGTGCGCATGCGTGAAGCTTTCTTCTCCGGATGCCCGCTTTCGGATCTTTTTTGAGCACTCCCCAGGGCAGCTCACCCTGAGGAAAGCCACAATGGGAACTGCCCTGTGGTCCATCCCACATGGTGAAGATGAAGGAAGTGTCTGGCCAACAGTTAGAGAGGCCCTGCCATCTTATGTGTGAACTTGGAAGTGGCTCCTCCCCCTGTAGAGCCATCGGAGAAGACTGTCAATCACAGCCCCTGAGAGAGTCTGAGTCAAGGTCCGCAGATGCTTGGCCCCCACCAACTATGCAAAAACACTAATACTCGTGTGCATTTCCTTTCCTTGTTTTTAAATTTTGAGACCAAGTTTCAGTTTCACCACCTAAGCCTGACTAACCTGAAACTCACTACTGTAGACCTTGAATTCACACCTGCCTCTGCTCTGTTAGTGTTGGGATTAAAAGTATGTACCACCATGCTGCTGTGTGTGTGCGTGTACGTGTGCGTGCGTGCGTGCATGCGTATGTGTGTGTGTGTCTGCCTGTCTGTATGTATGTCTGTCTACAAAGGTCACAAGAGGATATTGGACTCCTTGGAGTTGGAGTTACTGATAGTCATGAACCACTGTACATGAACACTGGGTTTTGGACTCAGGTCCTCTGCAAAGAGCAATCTACACTTTTAACCACTGAGCCATCTCTGTAGCCCCTTATCCATTGCTACTTTTTGTTTACGCCTCTAAGCATGGTGGTGCTTTGTTTGGTGTACAGTACAAGGCTACTTATACTTATACACAGGTGCTCACATACGATTCTGTCTTTAGTGAATAAGGGGTCTACCAAGCCCTGCTCTCGGGCCTGCGCCATCAGTGCTTCTCAGGCATGTGGAGCTGTGAGTTGGGGTCGCAGAGGTGAAGCAGCTGCAGGGGGCTGCAGTGTCTGGTTCTTGCTAATGCCAAGCTGGTGTCCATTCTGCTGTGAAGGCTCCATCAACCACTCCCAGCACCTCCCCTTCTCCCCGAACGAGCACAGACTCCCCCTGGTGGCCAGGGAAGGAAGTGGCACCACCGTGGGCAGAAATGGCCTCCAGCCTCTCCAACTTTGGAAGTTGGAAGCTGCAGGGTGTGTGTGTGTGTGTGTGTGTGTGTGTGTGTGTGTGTGTGTGTGTGTGTGTGAAGGAATCAGGAAGTAGACATTTGCTTCTAAGTTGTGTGTGTGTGTGTGTGTGTGTGTGTGTGTGTGTGTGTGAAGGAATCAGGAAGTAGACATTTGCTTCTAAGTTAGACTTGCCAGACAGAATCGCTTGGCAGCATCTGGGAGGCAGGTTTCAAATCAACCAGACACTGCTTTTTGAATTTTAAACAGGATAGGGTATCTGCTGACTCTAAAGCTCACAGGCTGGCCAGGATGACCTCACGGGATATAGAGGTGACATGTGCTTGTTGTTTATAAAGTAAGCAAAAGGACCACCCAAGAGCAAAGAGTTTATATTGCTAATGTAATTTTTGAAATCTTTTCCCTCTCCTGTTTGGATAAGTTTTCATTTCTATTTTTTAATTAGTTTTTGAGTTAGTATACAGAACAATTGGTTACATTGTGGCATTTCCACATGTGTATTTCATTATTCACTGTTCTTATTCACTCTCTGTTATCTTTCTCATTCCCTGCCCCTCCCCTCACTGATCCCTTCCTTTCCCAAATACCCCTGTACATATGTATGTATATATATGTGTATGCATGCATACATATATACACATATATAATATATATGATATATATTAGAGGAAGAGAATGTGTATTATGAGAAAACATGCAGTATATGTTAATCTCTCCCACTCAGACCACTGTCTACTTTTGAGTTTCATTTAAAACATATAGAGGGACTGAAGAGATGATTCAGAACTTGCTGCTCTTCTGAGGACCAGGTTCAGAGGATCTAATGCCCTCTACTGGCCTCCTTGGGTACTGCATGCATATGGTGTCCATAACACACATACTGACACTCATATCCCTACAATAAAAATAAATACCTCTTTTAATAATTTTAATCACAGGGCTGGAGACGTGGCTCAGTAGTTGAGAGCACTTGTTGCTCTTCCAGGGGACCCATGCACTCTTCCCAGCAGACATGTCAGGTGGCTCACAATTGTCTGTAACTCCAGCTCTAGAGGGTCTGCTCACAGGCCCGGGTCCACAGGCACACACATAATGCATAATTTAAAAGAATAAAAATGATCTTTAAAAATTCGATCACATTTTTAGCAATCCCATCACCATCTATCCCCAGAACTTTCCTCATCTTCTTTAACCTCTGTTAAACAATTGAATTCCCCTTGGCCCCTGGCAAGTGGCCACCCGGCATCTATATCTCATCTAACTGGAATCGTATGGTATCTGTCCTTATGGGACTGGCCCAATCATGTTCGAAAATGCTCATACTTTATTACAGAAATGGACTCACAGTCAACGGTTGCATGGCTTGTCCCATTTGACACCCTTCCACATCCCCATACAAGGGTCTGCACCCTCAGTTTTAGTTTCTGCCCTGTACTGATAGCAGTGCAGCCATGGGCCTACCAGTTCCTCTAGGCCAAAACCCTCACCTATCGGTGTGATGTAAATCACCAGGTTGCACCTAGAGGGTGGATCTATCCCAACTCCCTCCCGCAGAGCCCAAACATCCTCACTTTCTCAGGGACTCTGGATTAGTTTCTCTCTGTATAATACCAGCATCACTCAAAGATATTTCAAGCCCCCTTCCAGACCAATGGTGGAAAACAAGCATCTTGACAGAGTGAATTACATAGTTTTTGGCATGAGGCTGTGTTGTGGTAACTGTGCAAGAAGAAGAGATGTTTAAAACCCAGGGTGCAGGCCTTAATCAAGCATCACTTTATTGCCAGAGAGCATATGAGCTGCTGGGAACACGGCCCTAATAAACGTCCTTGGTGCAGGCTTGTACAGATCTTCAGCTTGCAAAGACCACAGTGGTCCACAAGGCATAGTGAAGACGACAGCCGCCTACACAGTGTATATTTCCATTTGCCTTCCCGAGTTGTGTCGGATCACAAGACCTGGCTGTTGGGGAACTCTCTATACAAACCAGGCTAGACTCAAAGTCAGAGAGATCCACTGCTTCTGACTCCCAAATGCTGGAGCTAAAGGCACACGCGTGCCGCCATGTTCAGCTCTCTCCCTAGAGACTTGTTTCCCTCCAAACAAATCACACCAACGACAAACCCCCACAGAAGTGGAAGTCGCTGTGCCTCCGCAGGTGTCACGCTTGTCACCAGGACCCGACTCCCTCCCTCAGCAAAGGAGTGCCAGGCTATTTTACTTTTTCAATTAGTGAGTCGTTAATATCATAGCAGCCAAAATAATAGTGCCAAAAAGCCTCTTGGTGTCCTTCCAGCTCCTAAATCTGAAATAGCAACCAAGAAGAAAATAAAAAAAGGCATGGTATCCCTCACTGGAAACACAAATTTACTCTCCCACAGGCATCACATGCCAAGTTCTCAGCTTTGTCCCTGGCACTGAAGGGGCAGAGTGCAGTGCAGACCAAGGTCAGCGAGCACGGACTTCCTTCCTCTACACTGGAATCCTGTACTTTTCATGAAAGAAATTATGTTTAAAATCAAAACAAAACAAAAAACACAGAAGGGAGTAAACCAGGCACAGCGGCTCACTCCTTTAATCCCAGCACTCTGGAGTCAGAGGCAGGTGGATCTTTATGAGTTCGAAACCAGCCTCATCTACAGAGTAAGTTTCAGGACAGTCAGGACTGCATTAGAGACCTTGTTTAAAAAAATATGGGAGGAGGAAATAATTGTCCCTGTTGTGTATCCATTTCCTCCAAGATTGAAACATTGCATTCTGTGAGCAAGCGCTTTATACAGAAAGGTGAACAACTCAAACAATTCAGGAAGTGCCTGAAACTGACCAGATTCACTGCCCCTTCACCCACACCCACACCCACACCCACACCCCACACCACACCACACCCACACCCACCCACACCCGCACCCCACACCCCACCCACACCACACCCACACCCCACCCACACCCACACCCCACCCACACCCCACCCACACCACATACCCATACCCACACCCCACCCACACCACACCCACACCCCACCCACACCCACACCCCACCCACATCATACCCCACCCACACCCCACACCACACCCCACACCCACACCCCACACCACACCCACACCCATACCACACCCACACCCCACCCACACCACACCCACACCCCACCCACACCCACACCCCACCCACACCCACACCCCACCCACACCCCACACCCACACCACACCCACACCCCACACCCACACCCACACCCAACCTACACCCTACACCCACACCCACCCCACCCCACACCCACACCCACACCCACACCCATACCCCCAGCAACTGCCTGGAAGAGTGTCAGACTAACTAAGCACTTCCCAACTGGTTGAGCTGCCTTCAGGCTGTGCAGTGAGCTCCAGGTTCCTAGCGTTTGTGAGCCTGGGTGGGTTTTGACGAAGCTGTTGTAAGCAGCCCTTCACCCATATTCCTGTAAGTAGCCCCAACAAAATTCATTGGTTCACCAAGATGGATTTCAGTGCTGTCCATACTTCAGTCCATCACAGCTCCCTACCTGGGACTGTGTGCTGCACCTCCCCAGGGAAATTTGTGTCACACAACATTCCATCCACCTCAACTCCAGACAACAGGCCTGGGAAACATTATCCCCAACATTCATTTGACTCTTATTTAAATAGCATTCTGTGCCATTTAGAAAATAGAGTGTCCTTAATTTTTCTTTAAGGTTTCTCCCCCCCCCCCCAATCACTGAAGAATAGAAGTGAACCCATTTGCCTTAATTTTGTTGGCAAGAACCAAAGTCTAATTAGAATGTGTCAGACAATGGATGGCCATAGGTGACCACAAGGCTGTAAAGTTTGGGGACTAGGCAGAGAATGAGCCCATGGAGGAAAGTTGTGAGCTGCCGCTGCCGGGGCTGGGGTGGGGGTGGGGCTAGTTGAAGGGTGGATGACAGGGTTGATGATGATGATGATGATGATGATGATGATGGTGATGAAGGCAGCAACAGTTCTGAAATCACTAAGAAAACTGGAACAGCTTTGGTGAATTCATTTTTCTGCTCCTGGGAAGGCTCATTTTGACTCTGATACACACACACACACACACACACACACTCCAAAATTCGGAGGCTCTCTGGAGTCCTGCATCTGCATCTGCTCATATGACATCATACTGCCACTTCCCTCCAAGCACCTCTAGGTGAGATCCTCGCACAGGGAAAAACAAAGAGAATTCTCCTTGCTCATCAAACAAAGCCCACAGGAAGACAACATGGTTTGCCCTGGCCTCTGTGGCTTCAATGGCTAATATTGATTACCGGCCTGACAGTGTCCTGGGGTATCCACCAGAGACGAATAGCTGGACTTGTGTTTAAGCCAATAGACATTTATTGGTCAGCCAGTGGCTACACCTTTCTCAGGGTGAATTTGTGAACACACACACACACACACACACACACACACAAAAAAAACAAAAACCATATTCTGAGTTGGCATACTTCAGTTAAGAAGAACAGTCAGCCAGAAACAGAACTACAGAAACCAAAGGGCAAGGTTAGTACATTTGGAGACCTTCCCAGAGCTGCCGGCTTTAATGGCCGTTGTTTTGATTTTGGTAGGTGGCGCTTTCATCATGGAGTCAGCTGTGCTAAGGTCTGAGGGACCCTGTTACAACAGAACTTAAGGTCACCTTCCTGCCTGGGAAAATTCATATTTTTTTAAGTGCAGTTTTTGTCTTTTTTTTTTTTTATGCCACCTGTCACTGCTGTTTACTTGCTTGTGGCATAGTCTCCCTCTGTAGCCCAGGCTAGCCTAGAACTCACTACTCTAACAGTGATTCATCCTCCTGAGTGATGGCATTGTGAGTGGCCACACCCAGGTGAGCTGGGCGGGGCCAGGTGATGGGGCTCTAATGGGTCAGTAAGACCAGGTATAGTCTGCGGTTCTGATGTTGCACAAAAGGGATGAAAAATGAGGTGACTCATGCCTGGAATTCCAGCCCTGGCTGTAGACAACAGAGCAACTTTGAGGTCAGCCTGGACCACATAAAACCCTGTACCAAGAATAGAAAATGGGGTTTGTGGTGAGGTCAGGACATGGGCAGGTAGTTTAGCAGTCAAAACACTTCCAATTCACCGGGCCGTGGTGGCGCACGCCTGTAATCCCAGCACTCTGGGAGGCAGAGGCAGGTGGATTTCTGAGTTCCAGGCCAGCCTGACCAGAGTGAGTTCCAAGACAGCCTGGTCTACAGAGGAAACCCTGAAACCCTGTCTCGAAAAAAACAAATCCAAAAAAAACCCCAAAAATAACAACAACAAAAAACACTTCCACTTCTTGCAGAGGGCCAGAGTTCAGTGCCAGTCACCCCCTGTGACCCCTGTCAATGGCTCACAAACACCTGTAACTCCCACTAGCTTCAGGACCATCTGACACCACCCACACTAGCATGCACATCTCTATACATGAACAAACACACACATGAACAAACACACATACGCACAACTAATTATGCCCCTAATAAAATAAATCTGATTCAAAACCCCGCTGTCCTGAAGCGGAGACTCTGAGCCATGCCGCGAACCCCCTGGTATGGCCCCCGGCGCAGTTTGCTTTGGAATGGTCACAGTGGTCTTCTTCTGCACCTTCATCACGTTTGCTTCACACGTAAGGCATACGCACCCCACAGAGCAACAAAGAGCACAGTCAAGCAGTATAATAAGAGCAGCGATGGCAGCGAATAACCCTGCAGCCCAGAGGTCAGTGGACGCACCGCGCATGCGCACATCAGCACTGTTAGCACCTCTCCAACAATGACTAGCCGATAGAGATGTCATGTAACCCACACGTGGAAGGCTACAGGGAAATACTTAAAGTAAAAGTAGGGCTGGGGTGAAGCTCTGTGGTACTGTATGTACTTAAGATGTGTGAGAGACATTACGTTTGCTCACCAATACCGAACAAACAAACAAAAAGAAGTCAGGGCAAGAGAGAAGGTCCACCGGGTAAGAGCGCTTCTGCTCTTGCAGGGGACCTGAGTTAGGGACCAGCAGCGCATTGGAAAGTTCACAACCACCCTGTCTCTAGCTCTGTCGGGGTCCGACGCTCTCTTCAGGCCTCTGCAGAAACCTGCACACACACACACAGTCATAGTAAATGTTAACAAAATTAAATAATCAAACTTAATGGTACAGTGTAGACAAATATGCTCAAAATAGTATCATTTTAATATATAATCAGCATTTTCCAAATCAATACTCAACATATAATCAGTGGTTTTCCAAACTAATAATGCAACATTTTTATTTTAACATTCGCATCAAAAGTCTCCCAAATCCAGGGTTTCTCCCTCACCTCTTCAGGCTCACCTCAGTTCCAATGAGCAACAGCTCCACTGTTCAAAACCACAACCACACTTGCTGAGATTGACACACAGACCTGTAATCTCAGCTCTGCTAACTCTGAGCCAGGAGGATTTCAAGTTCAAGGCCAGCCTTGGTTATATAGTGAGTTCAAGACTAGCCTGAGATGCATTACAGAACTCTTGTCTCAAAATACTAAAGGCCATAGCTATAACTCAGCGCCCTTGCCTAGAATCCCCCAGTGAGGGGCTGGGGGAGTGGTTCAGTGGTAGAGCCCCTGCCTAGAATCCCCCAGTGAGGGGCTGGGGGCGTGGCTCAGTGGTAGAGTCCCGCCTAGAATCCCCCAGCGAGGGGGTTAGGGGCATGGCTCCTATATATACATACATACATACACATATATACACCTACACCATTACCATTACCTTTACCATTGGGACTAACATATTCCTCAAGATCTATACTGATGATTTCATGGGCAGTATTTCCCAAGAGCTAACCACCTCCACCAGGCCCTGCCTCTTAAAGTCACGCCACCTTTAATGCCATCACCTGGAAACCAGGCTTTCTGACACAGATAGATGGCGGGTGTTGAGGGCTACATTAAATTCAAGTGGGTGGAGCACTTTAACAAAGGGCAGAATGCTGGAGCACTTTTTGTTATTTTTCTTGTTTTGAGACAGGGTCTTACTACACAGCTCAGACTAGCCCCAAAGGCATCATCCCCCTGCCTCAGTTTAACTCTTTTACAATGACTATTACAAACTGTTTACATGCTGGGCAGTGGTGGCTCACACCTTTAATCCCAACACTTGGGAGGCAGAGGCAGGCGGATTTCTGAGTTCGAGGCCAGCCTGGTCTACAGAGTGAGTTCCAGGTCATCTAGGGCTACACAGAGGGACCCTGTCTTGAAAAACCAAAAATAAATAAATAAATATAACAACCAAAAAACAAAACAAAAAACAAACAAAAACCTGTATACATATGAAAATCTGTTGGACATAACCCTGTGGCCATCAGTCGTGCAGGGCCACGCCCCAGGCCCCCAGTGCTCTGGCTGGACTCCACCCCACAGTCACCTGGTTACAGCCAGGTAGCCCAGCCCACTATATAAGGGGATGCTTGGCCCCTCCTCACTCTCTTGCCCCTCTCTTTTACCCTCTTTTCTTTTCTTCTCTCTTGCTCTCTCTCTTTCTCTATTCTCTTCCCCCTTCTTTCCACGTGGTCATGGCCGGCTTTCATTTCTCTACCTCCCCTCTCTCACTCTACTCATCTATAATAAACTTGAAGATCATGGGCTGGCTCTTCTTATCTAAACCCACCCCGTTGGAGTAATGGAACAGGTCTCTCAGCGTCTCCAGCTGCCAGACCGAACCAAGGACTCCCCCGTCCCCGCCAGACTTCCTCTACAGGTACACAGGCCGCTCATCAGACCAACAAAAATCTCTTACACACAAGCATTTAGATTATTTCTTTATTGCACAGACTGGTCTTAAATTTGTAAGCTGGACCCCCTCTGCCACCCCCACCACCCTACCCCTGCGAGCAGCTGAAACCACAGCCTAGACATCTAGCTTCAGGATGGTTGTGGTTTGTGGGTGCTGGTATCTGAACGCAGGTCTTCCACAAAAGCAGCAAATGCTCTTAACCACTGAGCTATCTCTCCAGTGCCATACTGTGGTGGTTTGAATATGCTTGGCCTAGAGAATAGCACTGTTTGGAGATATGGCCTTGTTGGAGTAGGTGTGGCCTTGTGGGAGTAGGTGTGGACTTGTTGGAAGAAGTGTGTCACTGTGGGCTGGAAGTCAGTCTTAGGGCAGCCTTCTGATGAAGATGCAGAACTCTCAGCTCCTCCTGCACCATACCTACCTGGATGCTGCCATGCTCCTCCCTTGATGATAATGGACTGAGCTTCTGAACCTGTCAGCCAGCTCCAATTAAATGTTGTCTTTATAAAAGTTGTGTTGGTCATGGTGTCTGTTCACAGCAATAAAACCCTAACTAAGACACATAACCCTCCCTTTGAAAATAACCAGTCAAGTCCAGTTTGCTCTGCCTGAATACTCCCGGGTATTCAGTCCGGGCTGGACTGTGGACTGTAGACTGTGGACTGTGGTCAACCTCTCAGTGGCCACATCCCTAAAGAAAACTAACCTTCCCTCTCTCAGAAGCTGCTACCTGTGTATACATCCTTGGGGGTGTGGGTTGGTGAGCCCCTCCACCTCTGCTGGAACATTGACTGGCTTGATCTTACACAGGGAGCTACAACATCTGTGGGTTCATGAGTACAGCGGTTCTATCATGTCCAGAAGACATGTTTTATCTTAGTGCATACCGTCTCAAAATTATCATTTCAAATGTATGACAATACATAGGGTAAAATCATAGAAAAGGATGGGGAAAGATCCACCCTGCGTGGCTGGGAATGGCGCTCAAAGGCAGGGCACTTGCCCTGTGTGCACAACGCCCTTTGTTCAGCCCATGGTGATGGGGGGAGGGAGGAGGCAGAGAGACATAAGGAGCAAATACTATCAGAAACAAAACCGATCTATCCTGAGAGCAGACGGCATAGCAGAGCTCCAAAGCTAAGGCGGTTTGCAGGGGCACTGAAGGGCAGTTTAAACGATGAACGTCTCAACGTATAGAGAAAAGGCAACCCTTGATATGAATGCCCTGCCATCAGAACTTGAAAGCAGGAAGCAAAATCAAGGACAGAACTTTACGGGAGTTGACAACCACCCCGATCAGAGCTGGACATTTTCACATTATTCTCCTACTTAGAGTTGGTGGAGAAAAACATAGTAAAGATAGAGAGTAGGACACACACACACACACATACACACACATAAAACACACACCTTCAGTAGCAATCCAATACCTGTTCTCTATGCAACTCTAGAAAATGTGGTGGCTCATGCCTTTAATCCCAGCACTTGGGAGGCAGAGGCAGGTGGATTTCTGAGCTCAAGGCCAGCCTGGTCTACAGAGTGAGTTCCAGGACAGCCAGGAATATACAGAGAAACCCTGTCTTGAAAAACCAGAAAGAAAAAGAAAAAGAAAAAAAATGTTTCCTTTAGTTATTTTTATTTATTTATTTGTTTATTTATTTATTTATTTATTTATTTATTTATTTATTTATTGTGGAGGAGTTTCGAGATAGGGTTTCTCTGGGTATCCCTGGCTGTCCTGGAAGTCTCTCTGTAGACCAGCCTGGCCTCAAACTCAGAGATACACCTGCCTCTGTCTCTCGAGTGTTGGGATTAAGGGTGTACACAATTACTATCCAGCTGAGAATGGTTATTGTTTTCAAGTGCACAAGAGATATTCACCAGGATAGATCATATCTGAGGTAATTTGACATGCTTTAAAGGGTCTGAAAGATGGCTCAGTGAGGAAAAGCACATGCTGGTCTTCCAGGGAACCTGGGTTCAAATCCCAGCTCCCACCCTAAGTCATGGTTGATCGTAATAATCTAAAACACCAGGTTCTAGGACATTTGATGCTTTTTCACAGGCACCTATATACCTGTGGCATACACCCTGCCCCCATAAATAATAAAAACTTTTAAAAGGAATTGGTTTCAATAAAATTGAAAAAACAGAGAAATATTTATGAAACTAAGAGTTGATTCTTTGTTGTTTGGTTGGTTTCATTTGTTTGGTACGGTTTGGTTTTGGTTTTTTTTTTTGGAAGACAGGGTTTCTCTGACTCACTCTATAGACCAGGCTGGCCTTGAACTCATAGAGATCCACCTGTCTCTACCTCCGAAGTGCTGGTAGAATTAAAGGCGTGTGCCACCACTGCCCAGCTATAAGTTGGTTCTTTCTTTCTAAGTACTTATACATTGATAATCTTTAGAAATACCGCCCCTCTACACACACACTTATTCAGTGTTCTATTGCAATAAAGAGACTCCAAGACCCCAGCAATTCTATAAAAGGAAGCAGTTAACTGGGGCTGGCTTGCAGTTTCAGAAGTTCAGTCCATTATCGTCATGGCAGGGAGCACGGCAGCACACGGGCAGCCTGCAGCTGGAGAAGCTGAGAGGGAGCACGGCAGCACACGGGCAGCCGCAGCTGGAGAAGCTGAGAGTTGTACATGTTGATCCAGAAGGAGGCTCTCTTCCGGACTGCATGGAGCCTGCGCAGCAGGGAGAACACTGCTGGACCCAGCGTGGGCTTTTGCGACCTCAAAGCCCATCCCAGTGACACACTTCCTCCAACAAGGTCACACCTAATCCTTCTCAAGGAAATCCACTCCCTAGTGATTAAGAATTCACATATATGAGCCTATGGGGGTCACTTCTATTCAAACCACCGTGCCCTTAAGTCTAATTCTAATTGTAGACTTACAATTATTCTCTAAACTTGTCTAGATGATTTGGGATTGTTTGTTCCTTGAAGCAGTGCCTCGTATACCTAGGCTGGTCTCAAACTTGTGACGGCCTTGAATGTCTGGTTCTCCTGCCTTTCAAGTGCTGGGATTTCAGGTTTCCCTATGTAGCCATGGCCCACCTAGAATCCAGTATATAGAACTTCATAGAGCCTGTTGCTACTTTGTTTCCAACCCAATTCCCCGGTAAAAGAAAGCTCAACTCAATCAGTTAACAAGACAAGCTACAAGCCTAGATTGGGCAGATCTCCCACTACACTACTCTATTTCTATCTCTATTATCCCATATAACTTGCGGTTTCTCCAGGCCACGAGTTCTCTCTCTCTCTGCCGCTTCTCCGTTGATCTCTCGTCGCTCCTCCCCTTCCTGTTTATCTCCTATAGCTCCTCCCCTAGACTCTCAGATCCCCCCCCCCAACACACACACACACACACACACACACACACACACTTCTTCCTGCCCAAACATTGGCTCAAGCCTTTATTTGAAAAGTTAAGGTGGGGAGAAGGTTCACAAGGCAACTCCTCATCTGCAGCCCCTCTGAGGAGTGGAATTAGCATCAAAATACAAGCCCAGGGCTATCCACAAAACATGCCTGCCTCTACCTCTGACATGGTGGGATTTAAGATGGGCACCACCACATTGGCTTTGGGAGGTTTGAGGGGTTTTTTTTCTTTCTTTCTTTCTTTCTTTCTTTCTTTCTTTCTTTCTTTCATGAAATAGATTTACATATTTTTACTTCAGTACCATAAAGTATGCTGAATGAAGCTAATTGTTTTGCTATGTGTGCATTATAGGAGGTTTTAGGACTACGAGGTGTCTGCTGCAGTCAGATGAACTTGCTCAGTGTGGCCATCCATATCCAGAACTGGATTCTCTTTAATAAATGTGTACTTTAAACAAGCACTGAAAATCTGTTTTTTGAGATGTCGGGTCAGACTCCCACCTGCACGTCAATCACTTAAGGAGTATCCATTTAAAACCTGGTGATCTCTAAGCGATCACATCCCCCTTCTGGGTGAGGAGCGGAGGCTCTCAGTGTGACAGAGGTCTGCTTTAACTCCTGCACTTCGGAGGCAGAGGGGGATCTTTGTGAGTTGACATGGCCTAGTCTATATAGTGAGTTCAGACCTGGTTTCAAAACACAGACAGACAGACAGACAGACAGACAGACAGACAGACAGACAGAAACAAAAAAAAAGGTGGGGGGGAAAGAAACAAAGAAATAAAGCCAAGTCATCTCCTCAGCTCTAACAGTTCCATCTTAGACCCTGCCCCCCAAATGGCCCCTCTTGGAAATATAACCCCACCCCACCCCACCCCGCAGGGGTAGTCTTCTCAAGTGAGTCCTCTCAAGCAATAAGAACTCAGAACCTTGCAGAACCAGAACAGAGGCAGACAGGCCACACGGTGACTGGCAGAACTGCTGGGTTCTGCAGACCTCCCAGCCTGTGCTGTCCTTCCGGCTCTGCAGAAAGCTAAGGTTCATATCAGGACCCCTGAAGAGGGACAGAAATGGGAGCTTCTCTCCTTCCCACCACAGCTTTGCTCATTGGCTCTTTTCCCCCTTTCAACACCTTCTTCCTTGTGCTTTCTTTGGGGACAGTGGAGCTGACACGTGGACCCCAGGGCCTGTTTGACAGCTCTCACCTGCAGCCATCCTTAGCTGCATGTTCAGGAGCTGAGCCAAGGAAGTTCTGCAGAAGTATTCCAAAAAGGAGTTGCTAGGAGGGTGGCTCAGTGATAGAGCCCCTGCCTAGAATCCCCCAGTGAGGGCTGGGGCATGGCTCAGTGGTAGAGCCCCTGCCTAGAATCCCCCAGTGAGGGGCTGGGGTCATGACTCAGTGGTAGAGCCCCTGCCTAGAATCCCCCAGTGAGGGCCTGGGGGCGTGGCTCAGTGGTAGCGCCCCTGCCTAGAATCCCCCAGTGAGGGCTGGGGCATGGCTCAGTGGTAGAGCCCCTGCCTAGAATCCCCCAGTGAGGGGCTGGGGCATGGCTCAGTGGTAGAGCCCCTGCCTAGAATCCCCCAGTGAGGGGCTGGGGTCATGACTCAGTGGTAGAGCCCCTGCCTAGAATCCCCCAGTGAGGGGCTGGGGGCATGGCTCAGTGGTAGAGCCCCTGTCTAGAATCCCCCAGTGAGGGGCTGGGGGCGTGGCTCAGTGGTAGAGCCCCTGTCTAGAATCCCCCAGTGAGTGGCTTGGGGCGTGGCTCAGTGGTAGAGCCCCTGCCTAGAATCCCCCAGTGAGTGGCTTGGGGCGTGGCTCAGTGGTAGAGCCCCTGCCTAGAATCCCCCAGTGAGGGGCTGGGGGCGTGGCTCAGTGAGAATGTTAGAATCCCCTGGTGAAGGTGTGGCTCAGTAGCTTAGTAGCAAAGTTCTTGTCAAGCATTTGATTCCCAGCATAGTTTTTTTTTTTTTAATGGTTAAAATAGTAAATTTCATGTTATATGGCTTTTATCACAATGAAAACTAAACTTATAGGGTCTTAAAACTGGGTGAGAAATGTGCCCACTGTTTTCCACTGGCAAAAGATACTGTAGTCGCCAACCACGCCTACAGCTATCATGTGTCGGACCATGTACATCACACTCATGCGCATCACACACACTAATGCAATAAATCAAATATTTTAAAAGGCTTTGCATTTAAACAGTGATTCTCAACTGTTCTATCACAGGAGTGTCAAAGTTTTCTGTGGGCTGGAAAGATGGCTCGGTAGTTAGGAGCAGTTGCTGCTCCTGCAGAGGATCAGGGTTCCATTTTCACCTCCCTGGCCCCCTCTGCTGACCTCCGTGGGTACTGCATGCACATGGATTACAGACACTACAGACACTCACAGACATGAAAGAAAATCTTTTTTAAATTACTATCTTAGTTTGGGGTTTGTTGCTGTTAAGAGATCCCATGACCATAGCAACTCTTATAAAGGAAAACATTTAATTGGTGCTAACTTGCAGTTTCAGAGGTTGAGTCCATTATCATCATGGCAGAAAGCAGGTCAGTATGCAGGCAGACATGGTGCTGGAGATGCTGAGAGGTCTACATCCAGAGCAGCAGGCAGCAGGGAGAGACTGAGACATGCTTCCTCCAACAAGGCCACACCTCTTAAGAGCGTCATTACCTATGTGCCTATGGGGGTCAGTTTTATTCAAACTACTACATTCTTCTTCCTGGTGTATATGTATATAATATATATACATATATACATAATATATATAATATATATTATAATGCAAAATGCATTTAGTACAACTTCAGAAGTCCCCATAGTCTATAACAGTCTTGACCCTGTGAAAGTCCAAAGTTTCTTCTGCGTCTCATGCAGTCGCCTTACTGTAATCCCCTATGAAATCTAAACCATAATCATCACCTACTTCCAATATATAACAGCACAGAATATACACTACCATTTCTCTCTTTTTTTGTTGTTTTTTTTTGTTTTTTTGTTTTTTGTTTGTTTGTTTTTTTGGACACAGGGTTTCTCTGTGTAGCCCTGGCTGTCCTGGAGCTCACTCTGTAGACCAGACTGGCCTCGAATTCAGAAATCCGCCTGCCTCTGCCTCCCAGAGTGCTGGGATTACAGGCATGCGCCACCACTGCATGGCTCTTTATTCTGTTTTATCTCCTTAAACATAGGACTTAGCTCCATTCCACTTCCTGGTGCCCCCTTTTCCACATACGGTACATTTTGTAGCTTTTCTTGCTCAGCTTGCTCTTTTTCATTACAGATCTTCATAACAGTAAACACTAAAAACCACAGGACAGAGTCGATACTAGGCTGTTTTGAAATTTCCTCTGCCAACTCAACTAACCAAAACTCTTCAGTTTAACCTCAGGCATACTTTTCAGAGACGGGGAACCCATAGTCTTTGCCAAGGGTATCACAAAAATAATCTCTAGGTCACATACTAAAATTCTTCTCCTCTGAAACCTCTTGAGCCAGGCCCCCAAATTGAAATCATCCTTAGTGTAACTGTCTTCCATGCTCCTTCTAGGTTGGCCCATTAAGCCTTACTTAAAGAGTTCAACTGCTTTCCTAATCCAAAGTTCCCAAATCCACATTCCTCCAAAAAAAAAAAGCATGGTCAGGCCTATCATAACAGTACCCCACTCCTGGTACCAACTTCTGTCTTAGTTAGGGTTTCCTTTGCTGTGAAGAGACATTAAAACCAAGGCAACTCTTAAAAAGGAAGACAAATAATTGGGGCTGTCCTACAGTTTCAGAGTGTCAATCCATTATCATCATGGCAAAGTCAACCTTGAAGACACTAGAAGTTAAATCTGAAAAAAAATCTATTGATTTAAAAACTGACCATGATAAAGCAAGTACATGCTGACACAAACAACACTTTTATAAAACTATTGACAACATAAACCAAAGTTCAGTTTGAAGTAAAGCTCTTTCAGGTAGGTCTCACAGAAGGATTGGTGTAGCTGTTCCTATTCATGATGTGTTGTTTTGGGTGACAATATAAACAGATCCTGTGAACAGAATAAACAAGGGGCTGTGCTGGGGGCCTTGGAGAGGCTGGGCTAAGGATGGTAACAGAAGTTCTTCCAAAGAGATGACTGAAGGATCTCTGATGGGATGGGTTTCCCCCACAGACAACCCGGGAAACAGCATTCCAAGCCCAAGCCGTACTCAACACAAAGGCCCTAAGGCAGGAAGGCCTGTGCAGTTTTTTAAGGAGCAGAGCCTGATTCTCTTTTCTGGCTTTGCTTACTGCTGGGGGCGGGGGTGGGGGCTATTCTGCCAATCAGATGGCTTCCAGGTCCTCAGTCCCTGTGCAGCTGTGACTCAGAAAGGCTGAACATCCCTCAGACTCAAGTGCCAGCCAACATCTCTGATTGGTCCGACTTAGTTTTTTACTACTGTAGAGAAGCACCTGCAATGACTCAAAAAGAGGATAAGGATACAATTCAGGCATGTCGATTCTTGGTCGAGAGGGAGAGGGGGAGGAGGAGAGAGAAAGAATGAGACTAGGCTTATAAGGACCTGACCCCACTGATCTACTGCCCTGTGCTAGGCCCCACCTCCCAAAGTCGAGTCCCAAACAGCACCACCAGTGCGGACCACGCTGATCACATGATCCTGGGAGAATTTTGCTTCAAACCATAAAACGACATCCGACAGGCAAGTGGTTGGCGCCAAACCCCAGGACAGATAGAGACAAGCCAGAGCTAAGCCCCAGAAAGACTCAAGAGCACTTTCCAAAAAAAGCCTTCAGAAACTGGATTCAGACCTGTTGGCTTTGCAAAGCGTGGGACTGTTCCTTATACTTTCGTTGGTCGAGTCAACTAAAAGAACCAGGTTTGCAAAGGGCAGGAACGGACCAAAACAAACAAACAAAAACAAACAAACAAACAAACAATAATCCCAGACTCATAGGAGAAGCAGAAAGAATTGCCTCCAAGACAAGTGAATTTTACTCAACACTAATTGTCAACTTGACCATAGCGGTCAAGTGGAAATCAGTGATTTTAAATTTCGCTCTTTTCCCCAGCTAGAAAGAAGCCCCCACAACCTGTTATCTAGCCCGCGGTGCTGACATGTTTTTCCCAGCACTGTGTTTTCACATGCTGCCTTACCTAACCAAAAGCCCCAGAGTGTCCCACCAGTGTGGTTAATAATGCAATATGTTCTTTGTCTCTTTCCAGCTTAGGACATTTTTTCCTGTTACATTACTTACTTGTTGTGAACATATTTGTGGTCATAGGTCAGCCGCAGCATGCGTGTGGCCCCACAGGCTGGAGAACAATTTTCAGGGGTCACTTCTCACCTTTCACCCTGTTAAGCCCAGAAATTGAACTCAGAACGTTCAGGATTGGCAGCAAGGACCTTTAGCCACTGAGCCGGCTCACCAGTTCTTAAGATGGTTTAAACGGCTTGTAAGGTTGTAACCTCAATTGTGAGACAAAGCATCTGCGTTAGGAGCACAGCCTCACGTGGTTCACGCATTTTCTAAAGCTCACGGGGTTTATCCTTCTGTGTCTTGTTTGGATTTAGGTGTACCTCCGGGGAGCGTTCTTTAAAACTTCCAAGTCACCCCCACCTTTCAAAATCTTGGCCGCAAATGCTCTCAAGGAGGCGCCATGTGCCTGTGGCGTCCTAGCGCCAGGCCTTAGGGTCGGGCTCCACACTAGAGCACCTAGTCATGTTTTTTTAATTCGTTCTGTAGATGCAGATTGACTGATCGGATTTTGTCAGCATTCTGTCTAAATGCCACCCTCACGGTTACCTGGCAACACGGTTAGCCTGGTCCACTATAAAAGGGGCTGCTTGCCCCCCTTCCTCCTCTCTTGCTCTCTTATTCTTGCTTCCCGTTTGGTTCTCTCTTGCCCTCTTGGGCTCTTCCACCTCCCCCTCCCTCCCCCCCCCCCCCCCCCCCGCCTTTCTCCCCAAGTAGCCATGGCCGGCCTCTACTTCTCTTCTCTCTCCCTCTCTCTGCCGGTCTCTGCCTCCACTACCCTCTTAACTCCCCTCCCCATGCCCTGAATAAACCCTCTTAACTCCCCTCCCCATGCCCTGAATAAACTAATCTATACTATACTGTGGCTGGTCCCTCTGAGGGAAGAGATGCCTCGGCATGGGCCCGCTGAGACACCCCGTTCTCCCATACCTCACCCCACCCCCATAGAACATTCTTATACCTCTTTATCTTTTTTATAAACACATCAGATTTGATTCTATAGACATCCATTTTGAGACCTCACTCGGCCTCACCAAGCTGTCCTCAGGATGCAGAGGGTTGGTACACACTGCACAGATTCCAGGAGGAAAAATCAGCATTCTTTGCAATGCTCAGCGAAGCCAAGAGCAATGCTCTGCGAAGCCAATAGCCTGTGGGGATTTGTCACTCGTGTGGGCGCACTCTGGGGACAGCTATTCGGTTAACCTCAAGAGGCAAAGGCTGGCAGGGAACCGGACAAGCTAAAATGTCTTCCTCGCTGACAGAGGAACGGTTCTGTGAGAACGCTCGCAAAACAGATCGGTCGTGCAAAAACAGAGTGCAAGCACTCAGACTGAGGCACCGCTGGGATTCGAACCCAGGATCTCCTGTTTACTAGACAGGCGCTTTAACCAACTAAGCCACGGCGCCGCCCGCACGGCCAGTGCGAGAAACCAGTTCCCATTTCTAGTGACTTCATGAGTTTTGCTCATGCGTACACGCTTCCGTGCAGGCAGAGGGGCGCATGCGCACTGCGGTTCCTCGCTTAAACGGGCTCCCGAAGCCCAAAGGGAAGCTGGAAATTTAAATTGGCTCTGCGGAGTGGGCGGCGTGCGGCGGCCTTGGTTTTCCGGCCACGATAGCATCACTTTTTGACCTCAACTTCTGCAGGTCGTGAGAGTTCGTCGGCTGAGAGTGGCTCTGGGAATTTCAGCGGAGCCGCCAGCTGGCTCAGAAACTCCCGAAGAACCTCCCAGTGCTACCCGGCTGCTTAGTTCCTTGGATGTCACCTCAAGTGAACTGCGGCCATCCTCGCCAGCCCAGGCTCATAACTTCTTGACTGCTTCTTCCGGAACCAGTGAGAGACAGGGATCCTGATCGGGGCTCTGGGCGAGTCGAGGAGCCTACAGGACGTGTGTGGAAGTTTCTATTGTATGCTCACGTTCTGGCCCTCCCCATCTAGGTTTGCCCCAGTCACTCTGGGGTTGCCATGCCAACCGTTCCTTTGACAACAAAGTCAAGCAGCACTACTGATGCGTTCCTCTGGCTTTACTCCAGCAGGAGACTTCATTTGCTGAACTGATCTATGCAAAAATAAATGCTACCTGCGCAGGAACGGAATAACCTAGGTGTCCAGTATTGAGGAAGGTGTGGGTCCCTGGAGCTAAGGTGATGGCGAACACACTCACAAGATCTTAGTGAAGAAAGAGGCCTCAAAAGTATACTAAGGGTGGGATGAAGAGATAACTCAGTGGTTAAGAAGACCCAAGGGTCAGTTCCCACACATGGCCGCTCACAACCGTCTGTTCCAGGAAATCTATCGCCGTCTTTTGGACTCCGTGGGCACTGCATACATGAGAGGCACCGACATGCATGCATACATACATACATACACACACACACATACATACATACATACATACACAGGCAAAACACCCAAACACATAAGGAGGATGGAAACCACTACCTGAACTCCTAGCTCTTGAACCTGGAAGGGAGAAACCACATTGACAGCACAGCAGTCACAATGCTTTACCATCCACAGAGTGGGCGCCTGCGCATCGGATTCTCTTGACAAGCATGTTCATGAAGTACACATGCTGGTCCCATGTGGCAAAATTGAGATGGACACCAGGTTGTAAAGCTCAGAAGCGCTACAGTTCCCACACACACTTGTTTTCCAGAGGAATCTAGGTTTATTCTATATTCAAACTAACGGTGCTCGCCTCTGAAGGGTTCTGTGGTGGGCAAAGAGGCAGCACCATGCTGAGAGTGCAGGCAGGGCCTGGCCCCTGCCTCGCAGGTGCATTCTGGGAGGGGAACTCAGAACAGAGCCCTGAAGAACACTGCAAACTGTGGAGCAGGTGGCCTGGGCGCCAGTGCTCAACAGGCTCCGCAGCCCTCAGCTGTCCTTCCTCTCCAGTGACGATGAGGAACTAGACAGTAAGCTCTTCTCCTCTCTCCGGCAGAACAGACACATGCTGGATAGTTGAGAATGAAGGTCACTTTCTAATGTGGAGAAAAGCTGGTCACAATTCCTGCACTGTGGTGGGACATTTTCAAGAAACAGAAATGATGGCAAGTCAGAGGAAATCAAGATCAAGGACTGTGGGATCCCATTCCTCATCACCTGCCGGCCTGGATGGAGCCACACCCTTCCCTCTCTGGAGTCTCTCACCCCACAAACCGCCCAGGGAAGGCTGGGAGCATCAGACACGGGTTGCTGCCCGGCCATTCCCTCCAAAGCTAGGAGGATACCCGGGGCTGGCCCTCCTGTAGCCACATGCTTGTGGGGAGGAGGACGGGGTTGTGTCCAGCCTTGTCAAATGTTCTCTGTATAGAGTGGCCCAGAGTGGGACTGTGGGACCCAAGGACTGTTCGGAGTCCTTGATATGCTGAGGACATCTGATTTACAGAGCAGAGAGTTAGAAGGAAGGCAGGCAGGTAAGGGTTTGTTTCTGTTTTTCAGTAGTAGGAATTAAAGCCAAGCCCTTGGATGTGTTAGACCACTGAGCTACATTCCACCACAACCTCCTGTGTGTGTGAGGCAAGGCAGGGAGGGAGAATTTTATTTTATTTTGAGACAGAATATATATATGTGAGTGTGTGTGTGTGTGTGTGTGAGTGTGTGTGGGTGAATGTGTGAGTGTGTGTGTATGTGTGTGTGTGTATGTGTGTGTGTGTGTGTGTGTGTGTGTGTGTGTATCAGGCAGGCCTTAAACTTAAATCCCTTTGCCTTAGCCCTCTGAGTAGCTAGTGTGCTATGTGCCATCTGGCTAGCAGACAAGATTTCTGAAATAAATAGGGTATATATTTATCATTTGTTTGTTTGTATGTTTTAAAAGGGCATCAGATCCCCTGGAACTGGCAATGGTTATGAACCACTGTCTGGGTGCTAGAATCAAATCTGGGTCCTCTGTAGGAGCAGCAGGGGCTCTAAGCCACTAGGCCATCTTTCTAATCCCTGCCTATTTAGTGTTTAGTTTTTGGAGACAGAGCCTCCCTAAATCTTACAGGCTGACCTTCGACAACTAGTAATCCTTCTGCCTCAAGCTCCTGTATGTTGTACTTGTAAGAGGGAGCCACCTTGCTCAGCTCCAGACCAGGATTTCAACCAACTGATGTGGGATCTGAGAATCCTCTTCCACTCTGAGTCTCTTTCTGGCCCAAACACCTCCCAGCACATACGTGTGCTCACCTATCCCATTCGTTACCAGCTAGCAAGCCAGTGATTGAGACCGGGACGCTCAGGCCATGTCAGAGGCCTCTCAGGGAATCCCAGCATACACACTCACACAAACACACACACACACACACACACACACACACACACACACACACGCAAATGCACATGCTCAGAAGTTAGAAGCCATTTCTGTTCTTCCAAAGGATCCATGTCAGATGTCTCACAACTGCCTGTAACTCCAGCTGCTGGGGCTCTGCATTCACATAACTCACTTGCACATGTGTACACACATACACACTCCACAGACACATATACACACACTCACACAAACACACACACAAACACACACACACACATACATACATACACACTCACACGTGAGCGCACATACACACACACACAGCAGGCAAGAAGCACACCCGTAATCCCAGCACTCAGGAGGTCGAGGCAGGTGGAATTCAAGGCCAGCCTGTTCGTCATTCCTAGGTCCAGGCCAGCCAGGGCTACACAGTGAGATGCTATCTCCAAAATACAATAAATCTTAAGTAAAAATAAAACAATTATAGAGATTAGGAGTGCAGTTTAATGGGAGAGTGCTTGCTGGGGTGTGAAAAGCCTTGTGTTCTATCCCACAATTAACAGACAGAAAAGTTTTGCACACTTTTTTTTTTTTTTTGGTTTTTCGAGACAGGGTTTCCCTGTGTAGCCTTGGCTGTCCGCTGTCCTGGAACTTACTCTGTAGACCAGGCTGGCCTCGAACTCAGAAATCCGCCTGCCTCTGCCTCCCAAATGCTGGGATTAAAGGCGTGTGCCACTACCACCCAGCTAGTTTTGCACACTTATAATCCCAGAACTTAGAAGAATAAACAGTTCCCAGCCAGCCTGGGATATGTAGCAAAAACCTGTCTCAGAGAACAAAATGAATAAAGATAAAGACCCCAATACACCCCCTTCCCTCCCCTGTGTCATTTGTTTTAATGTCACTAGCCGTTTTCCATCTATCTACACACTTGTCTCCTCTGTTAGGACTTAAACACCCACAAGGATCCCACTGTTTGTTGTTGTGTCTCCAGGGGTCCGATAAATATTCGCTCAAGAAATAAGCTGAATTGGTGAAGATGGTGGAAGGTTCCCAGGCTTGGTTCCATCTAATACCAACCTGCCTGACCTTTAAACCCATGGCCTTTTTCTTCTCAGTAACCAAAGGAATTTTGTCAATTTCTTCGATATTCCATAGTCTCATGGAGCTGTCCTAAAGCAAGTTAAACAGTAAGCCAGGAGTCACAAAACACAGGCAGGATAAAACAAACAAACAAACAAAACAAACAAAAAATCCCAAACCAAACTGCTATGAAAGCTGTGGGTAACTCAGCCCGTAGAGTATCAGACTCTCCGTCCCCGGCATCACAGAAACCAGGTATGATGCTACATGCCTGTAACCCAAGCACATGAGAAGCAGAGGCAGGAGGATCAGGAGTTCAGGGCCAGCCCGGGCTGCATGAAGACCTATGGTACAGCTGTGCCATGCGATAGCATTCCATGCTCAGAACAGATGAGCTGCACCAAAGCACGTAGAGATACAAAAACACATGTTACTGAGCAAAAGAAGCCATTCTGAAATGGCTACGGGCTGTAAATTTTATCTCTTCAGCGTTCCAGGAGAGCAAATATTGCAGACTGAGATTGAACGGAAGTTCCTGGAAAAACAAAGAACAAAAACCACACCTTCCACTAAACCTTCCGCACAGCTCACTAACTGATTAGAATTGTTTAGGGCTTGGGGAGGTTGGAATGTTGCGAGTCTTGAGCCAGATCATCCTGAGCCATCGCTAGCCCATCGTGACCCACCGTTGACGTCATCAGCCATCTCCGTGGCTATGAAATAAGTCCTTTGGAATGTCCAAACAGCTATCAACGAGAAGCCAAGTGCTGCCAGCCAGGAGCTAAGGCCTGTGGTTGAGGCCTCCCTGTCATCCATGACCTTCCATCAGTCAATTTGGGAAGGATGTGTGATATCCCTTGTTCCATTATTAGAGAAACTTGATGGAAACTGTTACCACGGTGGAGAGTATGAACTTTGGCACAACCTGGTTCTTGACTCTTCTGCCACGGTCCCTCATCTTTGACTTCAGAATAAACTATCTCTTATCACCTTTGAAGTGAGAGTTACATTTGTATACATGTGCTGCGTGTGTATTCTGTGTGGGATATGTTGTGTGTAGTATTGTGGTGTGCACTGTGTATAGTATGTATATGTGTGCTGCGTGTAGAATGTGTAGTGTGATGTGTGTAATATTGTAGTGTGCTTTGTGTATAGTACGTGAGTATGTGTGCTATGTCTAGTATGTGTAGTGTGTGTTGTATGTAGAATGTAGTATATGTGTTGTATGTAGTATATATAGTGTGTGCTGTGTATGTTCCATGTCTTCTGTGTGGTATGTCTTCTGTGTGGTATATGGGTGTGGTATGTTGTGTGTGTTTTAAGAGACAGTTAAAATAGAAACAGTGGCTGGCAGGGATTCTAGGGGAAAGGGGAGGTTGAATAAGCAGGGAGTAGGGGTCTTTCTCTCAGGCGGTAAAATTATTCTACAGTTCTACAGACTACTGTAATGAGGGATGCACGGCATGTGTTTGACAAAACTTACAGAATGCACAATAAATAAATAAATAAATAAATAACCATGGTGGCACACGCCTGTAATCCCAACTCTGGGGAAGCTGACTGACAAGGCAGACTTGGGAGTGGGAGTTGGAGAACACAACATTGTGAACTCTGGACATTTATATATACATATATATATGTATATATATAAAACTTATAAGTTATTATAAGTTATATATATATAACTTATAAGTTATTATAAGTTATATATATAACTTATAAGTCATTATAAGTTATATATATATATAATATAAACAAAAATAATTCCAGAAAGAAATTCAGTTTTCTAGTAGCCTTGATTTTACCCCAGTGAGATTCCCTTTCTTGCTGTGCATCCTACTGTACTGTAAAGTCTAACTCCTAGTTGTTTATTCTGCCCATTTGTTGCAGCAACAGTAACATCTTGACTGTGTGTTGCATTTCCTAGTTAAGCAGAGGAAACTAAATGTCTTATCGACGAGACAAGCGCTGAGAGACCTACACTGGAGAAGAGCTGGGATTTATCAATAGTCACGGTCTACAGTGTCTCAAAGCAGTTTGTCAAGACCTGGCAACATGGTCAGTGCCGGCTACATGGACCCCACAATGGGATGTCTCAGAAAACCAAAACCAACAAACAAGTCGAGATGGCCTGGAGAGATGGCTCAGTGCTTAAGAGCACTCTCTGCTCTTGCCAGCACTGGATTTCCGGTCCCAGCTCCCAACTGGAGCAGCTCAACAGCTCAAAAGCACCCATAACTCCCCTTTCTGCCCTCTGAAGGCGCTGAACACACATCACACACACACACACACACACAGAGAGAGAGAAAGAGAGAGAGAGAGAGTCAGAGATAGAGACAGAGATAGAGACAGAGATAGAGACAGAGACAGAGATAGAGACAGAGACAGAGACAGAGATAGAGACAGAGACAGAGATAGAGACAGAGATAGGGACAGAGACAGAGAGGTACATGCATGTATTGTATTTTAAAGTCACCCCACAGCTTTTAGACACTTTGATTCCAAACTTGGGAGTTCCAAATCCCTTCCAGGCTTCCTGTGAAGATTTTAATAAAAATGCAGAATGCATAAAGCAAAAGCTTGCTAAGAGCTAATTCAAACCTAAATTCAAACCAGATTTGTTGTTGTTGTTGTTGTATTTTTGTTTGTTGTTTGTTTTTCAAGACAGGGTTTCCCTGTGTAGCCCTGTACTGGAACTCGGACTGTAGACTCTGCTGGCCTTGAACTCACAGAGATCTGCCAGCCTCTGCCTCTTGAGTACTGGGATTAAAGGCAAGTGCCATCATTTCAGGCTTCAAACCTGACTTTTCTAACTCATCTGCACATTTAACACACGGTGCAAATGTAAATTTTGCCAAATTCCATTTGGGTAAGGTAAGCTTTACAGCAGAACAAATGAGAAGTTAAATGGTGCCTGCCTCGCTCCTACCCCAGAGCTGACATTACAGACATAGACGCTTGCTTTTGTGTGGGTTCTGGGATCCGAACCTGGGCCCTCACGCTTGTGCAGCAAGTACGTTATCAACTGAGCCTTCTCTCCAGCCCCTTGATGACTTTTTATTCTAGAAATGGAAGGTAACATCTTCCTTGAACACATGTCTACGATATTGTTATCATCATTTCTGGCCTTTGAAATGATTTTAAAATGTTAGCCTGTCAGAAATGTATATTTTTAAGGTACGAGACAAGAATATCCCTAACTTTAAAATGTATTGAGGATCAGAGTGTGGCAACACAGACCTGTAATCCCAGCATCTGGGGGGGTGGATGCTGGACGACCAGGAGTTCTGCGTCATCCTGGACTAAGTAACCTTAGTGCTTGGGAGATGAATGCTGGAGGACCAGGAGCTCTGGGTTATCCTGGGCTAATTTTAAAACCAAACTGAAACACTTCATATTCTACCTTCAAAAAGCAATGAAAATAAAATGAATAATAACACAAATATATACATTTACGCCCCCTGACTCAACCTATTTGGAGTTATTTTGTTTGGTTTGAGAAACAGGGTTTCTCTGTGCACCCGGGCTGATTTGGAACTCTCTAGTTTGCATCAGGTTCCCAGGTTCTGGGATTGCAGATGTGTCCCACTGTGCCGAGCCTTTTCACACAAAAAAGTTACTCATTTTGATGATATTCTATTTTTTTAAATTCTTTCATTGTTTCCTTTACATATTTTTAGTTAATCTTAAGTGTGCATGCAAGAGCCTGTGGAGGCCAGAAGAGGACATCAGATCCTCTGGAACTGGAGTAACAGATGCTTGTGAACTGTCCTATGGGTGCTGGGAGTTGAACCTATATCATCTGACAGAGCAGCAGTGCCCTTAACCACTGAGCCACCCCTCCAGCTCCACATTTCCTGTGCTTTGTTGTCAAACTCCTGAACTCACTGCAAACCCAGAATATCAAAAAGTCTCTCAAATGTTTCCTTCACATTTTAAAAAAATTTAGCTCATAATTTTAGGCCTTTGATACATTTTATTTGTACAGTGGCCCCTTGGTGTACATGAGGAATTGTTTCTGGACCTCCCACAATGAAGAATACCAAAATCGGTAGAGGCTCATGCCTCCTGCATAAACCTCTATGAAACTGGTATATAATTTACATATACGCTTATACTCTTAAAATCATCTCTAGAAGCCGGGCAGTGGTGGCACATGCCTGTAATCCTAGCACTCTGGGAGGCAGAGGCAGAGGCAGGCAGATTTCTGAGTTTGAGGCCAGCCTGGTCTACAGAGTGAGTTCCAGGACAGTCAGGGCTATACAGAGAAACCCTGTCTCGAAAAAACCAAAATAAAAAAAAAAAAAATCATCTCTAGAGTGAATATAATGCCCGAGAGACTGCAAATGGTTGTTGTTTGACTATTGTTTGGGCAACAAGGGGACAAGTTCTGCACGTGTCCATGATAGATGGAGTTTTATTTAGCTTAGTTTTAAAATATGTGGTATGATTATATCTATATCTAGATAGACAGACAGATAGATGGTTGAGAGAGAGAGAGAGAGAGAGAGAGAGAGAGAGAGAGAGAGTGTGTGTGTGTGTGTGTGTGTGTGTGTGTGTGTGTGTTACAGGGCCTCACTGTGTAGCCCTGGCTGGTCTGGAACTCACTATGTAGACCAGGCTGGCCTTGAACACACAGAGAGCTGCCTGTCTCTGCCTCCTGAATGTAGGATTAAGGATATTCCTCACTATACTGATGATGGCTTTGTTTGTTTTTGTCTTTTATATTTCAGTCCAAGTTGTTTGAAGCCTGCAGCTACGAAAGGACAACTTGTGGTGTGAGGCAAGGGTCCAGTTTCATTTGTCTGCATGTAAATATCAGGTTTTCCTATCGCCATGTGTGGGAGAGGTTGACCCTTTTCCATTTAGTGGTTGGGGCACAAACCCATCAGCCCATCCATGTAAGCCACAGCTTATTGATAGGTCTGCTGGTCTGTCCCACTGAAGTATATATCTGTCCTGGTGCCATTTATCATGATAATTATGATGAATTTAGTTGATCTTGAACTTCAGGAAGTATGCACCCACCAATTCCATCATTGAGAATATCACTCCAGTCCGGGGGATCTGATGCCCTCCTCTGGCCTGCACAGGCTCCTGCATGCACAGCTAAGAATAACTAAAAATATTTAAAGCAAGGAAACAATGAAAAAATTTTAAAAATTGAATTCTCATCAAAATGAGTAACTTTTTTGTGTCACCAGTAACAGTTCAGGACTGTTTTGGGTACTCAAAGACCCTATGAGTCTTCAAGTCTTCAAGACCTTATGGACTTGAAGATCATTTGTGTGTGTGTGTGTGTGTGTGTGTAGCGGGGAAGCTATTGACATTTCCATAGGGATTATATTGAATACATACAACACTCAGGGAGCTGGGATTACAGATGTGTACCACCATAGGTGGCCACATTTTAAGAAATAGAATGTAAGTAGCCTCTGTTTAGTCACCATGTTTACGTTCTCTTCATAAAGTAATCTTGTATCTACATATCTTAAATCTATAATAGTTGGATACAGTGGAGACATGTGCAGTCCAGCCCTTGGGAGGCATAGGGTGGAGGATCGTGAGTTTGAGGCCAGCCTAGACTACATGGTAAGACACTGTCTCAAAAGTCAAACAAGAATGTATATAATAATATATCCTACAAAAATTAGGTACCTAATAAAATGTTGTAATTATATACTTATATTTTATGTAATATCCATGTGTTGTATGATATTTATTATATAATATACATATATAATTACAATATCCTTATTAGATATTTCATTAACCTAATGATATATTATAGTACATATTATGATTTATACTATATTAGAATATAATCTATCATCGTTAATATATAATATATATCACAATGCATTATCTGCAATATATTATTATTAATGATTATCTATTACAATGTTATATAATAATGACATTATTATATCACAGTATTTTCATGCTCTTCTTAAACATATTTGCTTATATACTCCTGTCATTCAGTACTCTGACTCCTACCTCATCTTGTCTTTTTGTTTAAATGACAGGAGTAATGTAATAGAAAAATAAAGCCTACAGAATGACAGAATTTGGAAAGCCGGAACATTTCCCAGCTCTCTGTTGCAGCAGTGACACCTCCATCACACACTAGTACGTATTTACTATGGGTTCTTAGTCTGCCATGTCTGTCCTATGCTGCACTCAGTGGCACACACCTACAAACCTGAAGCAGGAGACCTGCAGCTAGAGGCTAGCCTGGGCTACACAGCAAGATCCTGTCACAAAGCAGAAATGCTTAGTGGGTGGGGTCCCATCCATTGTTTCACAGACCCAGAGGCCTCCGACATTCAGAACAAAGGTCAGATGTCAAGGTGACGCTCTCACCTGGCACAGCCTCTGGGTGAGGGACAGTTGTGTGCCACTGGAATGGATGTCCTCAGATGACTGTTGTGGGAAGGGAGAGACCCCCCCAGCTGGGGCCTCGGGAGGACGTGGCTGCTTAGCTGTGAGCCGGTGCTGGCCCTCCAAAACTGGCTGTCGGCTGGGCTGGGCCATTCTCCCACCAGGCTTCTCCAGCAAAACCTATATCTATTAAAGATATAGACCGGATGCACCTGGCAATCCCCAGATTCACAGATGGAAGAAAAGGACTGAGGTGCACTGGGCAGCTCCTGAGTGCAGATATTTTTTTTCTTTTTTCTTTTCTTTTCTTTTTTTTTCTATGTGAGCCACAAGTGGGGAACGCTGGGATTACAGGCATGCAACCCCGAGTCCAGATTCCATACTTGGGATGACCGCTTCTGCTATCTCAAGTACTAGCAAGTGTGACACGCATTTGAAGTCAGCCAAAGCTTGGCGGCATTTACCTTTGAAGCCGAGAGGATCCATTTCTTGTTGTTGCTAATAGCAACATCCGTCACCCAGTCCTCATGGCCCTGAACGAGAAATAATTGAACAAAGACCTGGGAGAGACGCTTTATAAAAGCAAGAGAAACAATAGCCAGCAAGCCTGTGTTGCTTGCCTGTAGCCCACGCTCGGCGCCATCAACACCTAAGGCAGAATGCAAGCCACAAGGACGGGCCATGGCACCTGTACGTGGGCGCTGTGTGTGTTTTCAAAATCATATGCAAGGCTCGGCAGACTAGGGGGCGGGGATAAAAGACGATGTTGCTATCTGGTCTTGGGTCTTTGCTTGTGCCTACTGCTTGACACGGTGCCTCTTGGAGGCTCTCCCAGGAAGGGTCTTTGTGGGTTTCCACGGAAGCTTAGGCCAAGGAGGAACTGTAAAACCGGAAGAGACAGGTGCCGTTTGTGGGTTAGGGCTCTGCCTAGGCATTTTTTACCTTTTCTGCCATTTTCCTTAAAGTATGTGGAGCAACCGAGCAGGCCAAGGAAAAAGGCGCAGGAGAGGTTGGGTTGTATCGTTTAGCATAAGGCTAGGGAGGTGGTAGAGCGCCTACCACCACAAGCCTGGAGTCCTGAGTTCCATCCCTGGAATCCAGGTCAAAGTGGAAGGAGATAAACCCACTCCCCAGAGACGCCCTCTGACGGCCACGCGTGCACTGGGCCGAGTTCGTCTCCACGCGTGTGCGCATTTGCACACAATGGTGGTACTAAGAATGAAAAGATAGCTTCTCGTTCAGTATAAAAGGGGAGGAGGGAGACTAGAAGGATGGCAGGGAGGAGACCAGAGCAATCTGACTGGAGGCAGAAGGGTGGGAAGCCCCGTGGGGTTAGCATTCAGCGTGAAGCTGTTTGTTTGCTATCATGGAATCTCCCGAGAAGAGCTCAGCTCAGGAAGAGTAGCCTGGGCTGTGTGTGTGTGTGTGTGGGGGGGGGGGGGGGGATGAGCATGTGTCACTCAAGAAGTCGTAGAGGACACAGGGTCCCTGAGGACTCAGAGGCTGAAAGTCACGGGTGTAGGCACTCACAGCCAAAGGCGACGGAGAGACTGGACCAGGCATACAGGGCTCCAGCCGCCATGTTGGATAACACCCTGCTAACTACAGAGAGCCTTGGGTGCAGGCCTCCTCTGTCTGTGGCAGAAGCCCCTCGCTGGGCAAGTCCTCACAATGGCGTCAGCCTCTGCTGCTTTTCAATTTCTGCCTAGCTCTGGGCTTTGCTGTTTTATCTTCCCAGCATGCCTTTCCCTCAGGTCCTTGCTTGTCCACTGAGATCTTAAATAAGGGCCTCCTCTAGGTAGCCTACTGCTCCCCCTTGTGGGTCAGTCTGTAAAGTAAGCCTCCTCTGTCACACCACTCTCTCTCTCTCTGTCATCACTGCTGGTGGCTAATTTACTGATGGCTCTGTCCTTCCCCCACGGAGGTGTCAGAACCCTTAGAAGGTAGCTAGGCCCGCTTCTTGCCTTGGCCTCGGTCTCAGAGACCGTGCCACCAGGAGTGGACACCTACACCCAAGATCTCAGCACTGGGGGGTGGGGAGGCTGAAACAGAAAGATCACATGTTTGAGGCTAACCTAGGCTACGAAGCAAGATCCTAACCACCTCCTACCCCAACCCCCATTCACATGCACACTCCCCCTACACACACCACACATACACACACCACCACCACCACCACCACCACCACACACAAAGCTAAATTTATTATGTTGTGCAGACCCTTGTACCTTCAATGCCAACTTCCGGTAGCCACCTCCTACATCCCAAATAGCCACAGTCTTGTCAAATCCACCAGAAATGAGAAAAGAGCCTGGAAAACAAAGGGAGAGTGGCTGCAGAGTCCTCCCTTCCCCCATCACGTGCTCCCTCACCTCTGTGGTAAGGCTGATGGTGACATCTGTGAGGCACTGCCACAGCTTATGCCGAAGACCCTGGGACACTTCCCTGGTGTGGCTCAGTGATGCCCTGTAACTTCAATTTTTTTCAAAGTCTGTTTTTAATGGTGGTTCTTAAACACTTTAACCTCCCTTGTAGCCCACCACCCACCAGAGGTGGAGGGAAAGAAAGGCTATGAGGCAAGTGGGCCTGTGTAGAAAGAACTCCTTGGAGCACCTCCCATCTGTGTTGTTGGGAAATCAGCAGTTTAGTTCACAGGTCAGCAGCGGCAGCTTGATCCACTCACAGACAGATACACCAGCAGTCCAGTTTGGTAGAGTCGGGAGAGCAAACAAAAATCAGCAGGAGGGACCAAGAGGAGTGACAGAAGTTCTCAGCTATGCCTCTCTCTGTGAAGACCAGTGAAGACCCACAAGTGTCGCACAGTTAGCTCTGTAAGCTAGCCAAGCGCAGCCTCCGTCGTCACTGTCCTTTGAGTCCTTGTTATACACCCTCCAAACATCACATGTCTCCACAGGTCCTGTCTCAGCACATGAGTCCATCTCAGCTGACATCACTCTGCCAATCGGCCTGAGTCCAAGGAAGAGGCAAGAAACTGTAGCACACCACCAGAAGTTTTTTTGGTGTGTTTCTCTCTAGCGAGTCCCGACAAATGCAGCTCGACTACACAATGTAGGGTGGACCAATAAATACAAACACATTGTCAGCAGAGAATCCTTCATCACATGTCCTGTCACGTGCTCGCTTTAGCAGAACATCCTCTCTCCTGTGTCTGCTTCAGGGAAATGTTCCTTCAGGAGTCTGCCTTAGCCTTCATGGGTTTGCCCAGGCAAAACACCATCCAACACAACTGACTCTCCAAAGAACCTTGGGTTTCCACTTGATAGCCCAGCCAGCTAGAACCCTTGCCTTGTTCCTCTGGGTAATTATGTCCCATATAGTTATGACAGCCACAGTCCCACGCGGCTCCTAAAAGCAGTGCAGGGTCGAGTTCCTGCCAGTCTGTGATCACATTAGACATGGCGCTGAAGGCTTATGATTTCAGTGCTTAGGGGAGGAAGGTAGGAGGATCATAAGGCTGAGGCCAACCTGAGCTACAGAGCAGGCCTTGTTTTGTTTTGTTAATTATTACGTGTGTGTGTGTGTGTGTGTGTGTGTGTGTGTGTGTGTACATCTGTGCACTTGGTTCCAAAGGATGCTTTTTGAGAATCCATTCTCTTTTCTACCATATGGATCCATTAGGGATTGAACTCAGGTCATCAAACTTTTGTAGTATGTGTCCTTTCCCACTGAGCTCTCTCAGTGTAAAAACAACCCAAAACCCAAGGAAAAAAAAAACAAAACAACAACAAAGCAAGCAAGCAAACACTTGCCACAGAAACCTGAGGACTGGAGTTCAGATCCCCAGAAACCAACAGAAGTGCTGGACTAACGCGTTGGTCAGCCCACTTGAAATCCCAGCTCCAGAAGACGAAGACGGGAGATTTCCCCTAGAAGAAGCTGGCTAGCAAGACTACCGTGATCTGTGAGCTCTGGGTTTGATTGAGGGACCCTGTCTCAATAACTGAGACAAGAGAGTAGTGGAGGGTGGCTCCTGATATCCATCTTAGGTATACACAGATGCACTCGCCCACACATAAACATGAAAAATGGAAGCAGAACAACAGCCAGCCAACGAAACCAACAGACAACCCGGAGTCTGTAGTCACAACATTTTCATCAATTAATCAGTCAATACACTATTCCTATGTAAAGGCCTCCTATCTAACATGGATTGTTGAGTACCAGTGTGGAACTAGGCCGATATCACTGTGTCTCAGGCTCCAGTGGAGCTCACGTGTGAGGAGGCGTGCTGTCTACGTGGAGCGGAGCGCAGGGCTCCTCCCCGTGTGAGGCAATGTAACAGCATGTCACCGCTCTGTTTGTTCATCAGTTTGTTTATTCATTTATTTTTGGTTCTTTAAAGATTTGTTCCTTTTTATTTATATCTCTGTCTTCAGACACACCAGAAGAGGGCATCGGATCCCATTGCAGTTGGTTGTGAGCCACCATGTGGTTGCTGGGAATTGAACTCAGGACCTCTGGAAGAGCAAGTCAGTGCTCTTAACTGCTGAGCCATCTCTCCAACCCTTTGTTTAACAGTTTAAACACACACACACACACACACACACACACACACACACACAGAGAGAGAGAGAGAGAGAGAGAGAGAGAGAGAGAGAGAGAGAGAGAGAGAGACTAAGTATATCACCAAACAGGGTGTTGTGTTGTGTTTGGTTTGGTTTGGTTTTGCTTTGGTTTTGGAAGCAAGTCTCTCTGTTGGAACCCTCCTTTGCCAGGTTGGCCTCAAACTCACAAAAGATTCACTTGCCCTTCCCTCTGTATGCACCACCACCCTCAGCTGCGCGTATTAAAGTTGGAGCAATGCAAAGAACATTAGCATGACTCCTGCAAATAAACCAACAAACACATATAAACAATAGAGCATGCTTGCTGGGGCAGGAAAGGCATTCAGAGAGCCCTTAGCATTTCTTAAGACGGGACACTGATCCCGTGTGTGATGGCTGGGGAACCCCTGCGTCTCTCACACATATACAAAGCAAGCCCAGTTTTTCAATTGGTGTGTGTGTGTGTGTGTGTGTGTGTGTGTGTGTGTGTGTGTGTTAGTGCATGCATATATTTGGCTCCTGAACAGCTACTTCCCTCAAAGGGCCCTAGCCGCATCTTCATTACTGACGAAGGCTTCCTGCCCTTTGCCTTCTCCACTTCTCTTGTCAGCAGCACCCTAACTTCCTGTGGTTTAAAGGGTACCAACTCCCACCCCCAGCTCTGGAGACAGAAAAGTCATCCAATCCTGGCCTGTCACAGCCTTTCATCCACGGAGATGTGACCAGCTCAGAGATAGGCATGTGTCCCCGAGCGGAGCCAATGGGAGCTGTCCCTGGGCCTTGGTGCTGACATCATCAGGGAGAAATTCACTTTTCCCTCCGGAGGATTGCCAGTGGCCAGAACCAGACTGGCTGGGAGACACACTGGGCCACCCTTGCCTCCCAGTGGGGAAAGTCCTTCGGAGGAGAAGCAGAAGGGCGTGGCCTTGCTAGAGGAGGAAAGCTGGCTCAGGTGCTCCACACTGTGGCGGGAAGGGGTGTTTGAAGCATCTTTCAGGAGATTCGGAATTCAGGATCAAAGCTTTTCAGAACTGCAGACATCGGAAAGCATTCCCTCTAAGGTGGTGGGTTCTTGTTATTAGTAAGCACCTGGCGGAGCTTATTAAGATACAGAATCTTGCAGCCCCCTTCAAAGACTCGAATTCTGTTGGTCTTGTGTGAGACTAAGAAAACCGTACTTCAACAAGCAAATGCTTTAAAGACCACGATTTGAGAAATACCATTTTAAGACAACCTGAATAAACATTTTACACACACTCAAAAATTTTTTTTTCTTTTTTTCCAAAGTTTCTTTTGTGGTTTAAGCTGCATCAAGCTGGATTTCCTGCCACTGGAGAGCATGTGTCTGTGAATTCCCCCTCTTGGCTTGGTGCACGAGGGGTTGGGTGGCACAAGGAGATGGGAGGGGAGGAGAGGGAAGGGGAGGGGAGGGGAGGGGAGGGGAGGGGGTCCTTATGCATGCTTGTCACTCATGATTGTCACTCACTGTCTTTGGCAATGCAGCAGGAACTCACACAGCCCTCATGGCCCTTCATCAGAGTCACACAGGCTCCGCCGTTTCGAAACTCCCCCGTGTGGACATTCCAGATTTTTATGTTTTTATCCCAGGAGCTGGTGCACAAGAAGTGGCCACTGGCGGTGAAGCAGCAGTCTGAGATGGCATTGGAATGCGCCCTGAAACACAGGGGGGGCATGCTAAGGTGCCATCCCAGGGAGACCCCAGAGCGCTCCCAACAGGACCCTGGGTGGAGGGGAGATGTCACCTCCCATGCGAGCGTGGCCATCATTCCTCTCATCACTATGTGCCACAGCCCAGCTGGAGTCTTCCAGACTGAGCCTCACTCTCTCGAGGCCAGGCTAGGACAACAGTCAGACCAGTCATGTTTAAAAAAGAAAAAGAAAGAAAAGAAAAGAAAAGAAAAGAAGAAATTGAAAGGGGAAAAGGAATGCTAACCAAGATTTCTTTCTATACCTAGCTAGATATGAAACAGTATCATCAGATGCCAATTTTTTCTACAAGATCTCACTGCATAGCCCAGGCTGTCCTGGGACTCACTGTGTAGACCAGGCTGGTGCCTCTGACTCCCAGGTGCTGGGATTACCAGTGTGTACCACCACACCTGGCCAGATGAAAATTCTTAAGATTTTATTGCTCTCAGGGCTGGAGAGACAGATCAGTGGTTAGGAACAGGGACTGCCCTTCCAGAGGACCCTGGTTCATTCCCAGTACCCAAGTGGCAGCTCTAACCTGTCTGTCACTCCAGCTCCAGAGCCTCTGACACCTCATACAGACATACATGCAAGCAAAACACCCATGTACATAAAATAAAAATAAGTTATATATGTATATATATACATACCTATATATACACCTATTAAATATAATATATATAATTACATATATATTATATATATTCATATTATTGCTCTCAAAAGAGTGGTGGGCCAGTGAGATGCTGTGAACAGAAACCAGCTCAGTCTCAGTATAGCATACATGGCATACATGTGCCACAAACATACAACTCTCTCTATATCTCTCTCTATCTCTATCTCTTTCTCTCTCTCTCTCACCTTCCCCCTCCCTCCCTCCCTCTCTCCCTCTCAAGAATGCAAGATAGATAAATAATTGTGAAAGAAATGTTTGTTGGGCTGGAGAGATGGCTAAGTGGTTAAGAACACTGACTACTCTTCCAGAGGACCTGCTTTCAATTCCCAGCAACCACATAGTGGCTCACAACCATCTGTGATGGGATCGGATGCCCACTTCTGGTGTGTCTGAAGAGAGCAATGGTGGTATACTCATATGCATAAAACAAATAAATAAATCTTTTTTTAAAAAATGTTTGTTTTAAAGAACATCTCAAGAGTCTTTCCTAAGTAGACTCAGACAGATGCATAAAAAGAAAACAAGTGCCCTTCAACAGACCAATGAATAAAACATGGTATATATGTATATCAATATATATGTATATGTATCCATATGTATCCATATGTAACCGAGTACTATGCAGTTATGAAAAGAAATGAAGTTCTGCTATATGCACAACAGGGATGATTCTTGAAAATCATTTCAAGAGGAAAAAGGAGTCACTTGAGGACAAGTATGATTTCATTTATAGAAATATCTAAAGTAGGCAAATTCATAGAGGCAGAAACTGGAATAAGGACTCCCAGGAGCTTCAGGGAGCGGGAAGCCATTGCTTAATGGCTACGGTTTCCCTTTGGAGTGGTGAAACATTTTGGAAATAGATAGCAAAGGTTGCAAAATACCATGAACATAATTAATCCAGTGAACTGTGCACTGAAAAGCGATGGTCAAATTTTATGTTGCGTGCGTTTCATCATAAATAATGAAAATGTCATCTTGCCCAAACTACTTGGTTCCTTTTCGCTTTTTATTATTTTTTCTCTGTGTTTATTTTGCATGTGTGTTTATGTGTGGGAGTGCATGTGTAATACAATGAATGTGGCTGATCAGAGTTCAACCTGGAGGAGCTGGTCCTCTCCTACCTCGGGTCCTGGGGATTGAACTCAAGTTACCAGTCTTGGATGCAAGCCCTTCCAGCACCTGAGCCATCTCACATGCCCCTAGACTTATTTTACACAGGCAGATAGTATAGTGTATAGGCCATTACTGGGGGGAGGGGCATGGGGGGAAGCTGAATGTCTATGAGACCAGAGATGTCTCCACTGCACTGTATCTTCTCTTGTGCCTTTAAAACTTGATGCTGTGCCCTATTTCACATTCTCATAAATCTATACATTAAAAAAATAGAAAAAATAAAAAGCTGTCTGCTCTTTTCAAAAATCCCTAAGAATGTAACCATGTCAGCAGCACAGCGTGAAATGAGGCATGGTCTCTTACATGACCCCAGAAGTCACACTCCAGGGAGCCAGCTCGCGCACTCAGACTCTAAGAGCCTCGCCTGTCCATTTGCTTGCTAAAAGCTACCTTCCTTGTACACTTATCAACTGACATAAACTACCGCTGCCATCGCAGGGCTGGGCTGGGGTTTCCACCCGCGGCGTGTTCAGCAGCCTCTGATACCTTGACCCTCAGTGCCTGCCCAGAGTGGATCCTACCTCGGAGTGCCCCAAACATCACTCCATGCGATAGAGCACACTCTAAGGACTGTCTTCCCCTCACCTCGGCCAGACTGCTGCTCTGCTCACTTCAAAAGGAGAGAACCCCTGAGGTCCCCGCTCACAGGCAGCTGACCCTGTGAAGGAGGGAGGACAGGAAGGAGGAGCTGAGCTGGACAGGCAGAGTGACAGGTGTGAACACGGTCTGCGACCTCGATACCAGCATCTGCTGCAGAGGACTCACTCGCAAGACAGGGACTGCCAGCAAGGGTCATCTGGATCCAAAGAGCTTCCCGTTTTACAGCCATTTATTTTGAGATGAGAGTCTCAATATGTAACCTCGACCAGCCTTCAGCGTTCAGTCCTCTGCCTCCCCGTCTCTAGAGCTGGCATTTTGTTTTGTTTTGTTTGTTTTTGTTTTTTGTTTTTTGTTTTTTTTTCGAGACAGGGTTTCTCTGTGTAGCCCTGGCTGTCCTGGAACTCACTCTGTAGACCAGGCTAGCCCCGAACTCAGAAATCTGCCTGCCTCTACCTCCCAAGTGCTGGGACTACAGGCGTGCGCCACCACCGCCCGGCTAGTGCTGGCATTTTAATGTGCACCAGCATGCCTGGCTGAACCTTCTTTCTCTTTCTTTCTTTCTTTCTTTCTTTCTTTCTTTCTTTCTTTCTTTCTTTCTTTCTTTCTTTCTTTCCTTCCTTCCTTCCTTCCTTCCTTCCTTCCTTCCTTCCTTCTTTCTTTCTTTCTTTCTTTCTTTCTTTCTTTCTTTCTTTCTTTCTTTCTTTCTTTCTTTCTTTCTTTCATGTGAGTACACTACAGCTGTTTTCAGACACTCCAGAAGAAGGTGTCAGATCTCATTATGGATGGTTGTGAGCCACCATGTGGTTGCTGGGATTCGAACTCAGGACCTTCGGAAGAGCAGTCAGTGCTCTTAACCACAAGCCATCTCTCCAGCCCCCTATTATTATTATTACTATCATTATTACTGCTGTTGTTTTGAGAGCGGGGTCTCACTATGTAGCCCTGGCTGTCTCAGAGCTTACTCTGTAGACCAGGCTATAATCCTGCACTCACAGAGATTGCCCTGCTTCTGTGACCTAAGCACTGAGATCAAAAGCCCCGAACTTCCTATTTTCATGCAGGCTCTGGGTGTGTTTGCTGCTAAGAGTTCACATGGAAATGAATGCGTCTGAGGCCCTGCCTGGCCCAGCCTATAAGCTACACTGGTGGCTTCTCTCTGGCTTCCTGGTACGCCCTAGACACCTCCACTGGGACACTGGCTTCTATGTGGAATCCAGAATGGAAGAAAGAGAGACACCTCTCTCACCTCCTGCTGCAGGACGCTGCTGCCCACACCAAACCCCACTGCCCACCCCACTCAGGACCCTTCTCACTTGGGTATGGTAAACAGTGTGGTTCTGGCTTTGATGTCCCAGATCTTGATACACCTGTCCATGGAGACAGAAGCCACCTTCTGGCTGTAAGGGTCAAAGCAGCATGAAGTGATGGACCTTTGGTGATGATCTATACACAAGCAAAGTGACAAGTGACTTCAAGGGAAAGCCTCAGGGGACCCAACCCCCTGATGGGTTTTCCTGGTTTTCCCAGGGAACAATTCACCCGAGCAAGCATTTCCTGCTTGTCTGCTATGAGCTAGGCTTTCAGCTCAGTGACCTGGCCATGTGCAACCGCACAGCTCCCAGTTCAGTGGGAGAGATACCCCCAGGCAGGCTGTGGCCTGCTTTGTGCCAAGCCACGAGAGGAGCTCACAGTAGTTCCTGGCTGGAAGGAAGCTCTAAGTCATCAGGGATGCATTCCTGGAGATCGTAGAGTGTGGAGAAGGAGGGCATGTAACTAGAACTTGGGAATATGAAGGATAGGAGAATAGGATGTGACCCATTAATAGGAAGGTGCAAAATGCTGAGAAGTGATATGCTAAAAGCCAAAGAGATGGAAAACACACACACACACTCACACACTTGTTCAGAAAGGTCATCTAGCAATGCACTGTTAATAATACCTCTGGGCTGGGGGCGTGGCTCAGTGGTAGAGCCCCTGCCTAGAATCCCCCAGTGAGGGGCTGGGGGCGTGGCTCAGTGGTAGAGCCCCTGCCTAGAATCCCCCAGTGAGGGGCTGGGGGCGTGGCTCAGTGGTAGAGCCCCTGCCTAGAATCCCCCAGTGAGGGGCTGGGGGTGTGGCTCAGTGGTAGAGCCCCTGCCTAGAATCCCCCAGGGAGGGGCTGGGGGCGTGGCTCAGTGGTAGAGCCCCTGCCTAGAATCCCCCAGGGAGGGGCTGGGGCGTGGCTCAGTGGTAGAGCCCCTGCCTAGAATCCCCCAGGGAGGGGCTTGAAGGTGCTCCTTCAGATCCCTTTCAACAGACTTAACCTAACGGTCCTCTTATTAAATGTTACCAGACCCAGAGGTCACTTCTAACAGAGTATGGCAGAAGGAACCATATTAGGAAAGCAGTCATTGAAGCTGGGGGAGAGAGAGAGAGAGAGAGAGAGAGAGAGAGAGAGAGAGAGAGAGATCATTTTGAACTCCTCATCCTCTTGCCTCCTTGCATGCAGTCGCCAGTGGGGCTCAGGATGTGGCCCTGACACGTCTCAACGTACAGATTGAAGGTCCTATTGAAGGTCCTATTGATGAACTGGTCAGGCATTGCTGCTGTGTGGGAGCCTGGCAACCTCACCTTTCATGTGGATCACGGTGGTGATGTTTTCAGGATCCATTAGGAAGATCCCTCGATCCACATCCAAGGCCGCCAGCACGAACTTCCCGTTGGGAGAGAATTTACAGCACACGACGAAGGTATCGTGCCTGACTTTCCACTGGAACGGGGCAGGGCCAAGGGGGCCGGTACACCTGCTCAGCGGAGTCCAGCTCTCAGGCGCTCCCCAGATCCCCAGATCCCTTCCAGCAGGCTGAGCCTAGCCGTCCCCTTAGTAAATGTGCTCAGACCCAGAGCTCACTTCCGACAGCTAGAGAATGGCAGAAGGAATGGCGTGGCACCACATAGGAAAGCAGTCACTGAAGCTGGGTGTGGCAGAGCACTTTATAATCCCAGCACTTGGGAGGCTGAGGCAGAAGGGTGGCTAGTTCAAAGCCAATTTGGGCTACAAGTGAGAGCCTGCATCAAAAGAGACCGGGAAGGAGGAAAATCGAGGGGAAGAAAAGGGAAGGGCAGGGAGGGAGGGAGGGAGGAACAGAGGGACAGAGGGAAGGAGGGAAGAGAGATAAGGAGGGGAGGGAGGGAGGGAAGAAAGAGAAAGAGGGAGAGAAGGAAAGGAAGAGGGAGAGGGGGAGAGGAAGGGGGAGGGAGGGGGAGGAGAGAGGGGAGGGGAAGGGAGGGGAAGGGAGAAGGGGGAGAGGAAGGGGAGGGGAAGGAGGGGAGGGAGGGGAGAAGGGGGAGAGGAAGGGGAGGGGAGGGAGGGAGGGGAGGACAGAGGAGGGGGAGGGGGAGGAAGAAGAAGGGGAAGGAAGGGAGGGGAGAGGAGGGGAGGGGAGGGGAGAGGAGGGGAGGGGAGGGGAGGGAGAGGAAGGGGAGGGGAGGGAGGGGGGAGGGCAGAGGAGGGGGAGGAAGAAGAAGGGGAAGGAAGGGAGGGGAGAGGAGGGGAGGGGGAGGGAGAAGGGAAGGGGAGGGAGAGGGAGGGGGAGGGAGAGAGAACAGAGCACTGCAGAGCTCTGTTATGAAATAGTTTGGTGGTATAGTGTGTGTTTAGCATCTTGGAGCCCTGGGTTAAATATTGAGCATCCAAAAAAAGAGAGAGACATGGTATAATATGCCTGTGATCCCAGAATGTGATAGCCCAAGGCAGGAGGCTTCTGAGTTCAAGGTCAACCGGAATCTCAGGGGGAGAGAGAGAGAGAGAGAGAGGGAGGGAGGTTACCCATAGCTTGTTCTTTGTCCTCTCTTGGAACACATGCTCCATGAGAGTTAGCTGTCATGTTCTAAAGACACACACGCAGCTCTGTGTGACCCTGGGGACCCACAGGATATGAGCAGAGGCCTTCTGCCAACAACTGCGGGAGTGAGCCATCTTGGAAGGAGATCCTTCCGGCCCAGTGGGGGGCCCCAGCACAACTGCAGCTCCAAATGACATTGTCGCCTTGATTTAAGAAAGAAACTGGAGCCAGAGCCACCCGAAATAAAACAACGTCCGTCGTCGGCTGTTTAAGGCAACCAAGGTTTGGAGCCATTTGTCACGCAGCCCTTAGTTACTACGCCATCCCCGATGCTGGCTACGGTCACTGGTGACTTGTGCAACAGAAATAAATAAAAAGACTTTAAAGGCGGGGGTGGAGGGGGTGGGGGGGCCTGAAATAGAAATGCTATCCAGAGACTAGAGGGGAAATTACAACAGGAAAAAAAAACACTTGGGGAAAGATGCTCCAGGTCAGGAATGATCCATACAAGTGTCGTCTGACGCCACCACACTGGCTAATTCCTCTGAGAGTTTGTGGGCCTGGCATGTGATGGGAGGCAATGCCTCCAGCCTGCAGGCCCGGGCTGTGAGATGACACGGACATGGCTTCCTGGAAAAAGTTAAGCTTTGTCGTCTTACACTGCTTGCCTTAGCAATGAAATCTAGCTATATACCCTGAAGAGATATCAAAACCCAGGCGTGTGTGTGTGTGTGTGTGTGTGTGTGTGTGTGTGCAGGACTATGGAAATAGATCTTTGGTTAGGCACACCCACTACTTTTACAGAGGACTGGGGTTCAGCTCCCAACACCCATGTCAGGCAGCTCACAATTTCCTGTAACTCCAGCTCCAGCAGATGTTGACACCCTTCTCTGGCCTCTAGGGATACCTGCACTCATGGGGTACACATGCCTACACATAAGGTCAATTATATATGCGTGTGTATATAAATGCAGAGCTAGGGAGGTGGCTCAGTAGATAAGGCATGTGCCCTGAAACGCGAGGACTGGAGTCGGAATGGCCTGGAATCCACGTCAAAGTCAGAGGCGGAAGAATTTTTCTGCAACCTCAGCACTCCTATGGGGAGATGGGAGTCAGGGACAGGGCATCCCCAGAAGCTTGAGAGCAACTATCCTGGTATATGCAGAGAGAGAGAGAGAGAGAGAGAGAGAGAGAGAGAGAGAGAGAGAGATCAACCAACCCTGTGTCAAACATGATAATGGATTATAAGGACAGACATCCAAGGTTTCCCTCTGACTGCAGAAGACTAGCTTCTCTCTCTCTCTCTCTCTCTCTCTCTCTCTCTCTCACTCTCACACACACACACACAGAGAGAGAGAGAGAGAGAGAGAGAGAGTGTGTGTGTAAGAGAGAGAGAGTAAGAGAGAGAGAAAGAGAGAGAGAGAGAAAGAGAGAGACAGAAGCCAGGCAGTGGTGGCGCACGCCTATAATCCCAGCACTTGGGAGGCAGAGGCAGGCGGATTTCTGAGTTCAAGTCCAGCCTGGTCTACAGAGTGAGTTCCAGGACGGCCAGGGCTGCACAGAGAAACCCTGTCTCGAAAAAACCAAGAGAGACAGAGACAGAGAGACAGAGACAAAGACAGAGACAGAGAGAGAAGTTTAAAATAACAACAGCAGTCACAAATATATGCAAATTTCACTTAGCATCAGCTCTGTAGGCCAGGCAGGTGCCCTGGCTCCGTGGGTAAAGCTTTATAAGCTAAAAAATTTGAATTCGGTTCTCAAAACCCACATGGTAGAAGGAGAGAGCTGACTTCCACAAGCTCTCCTCTGATTCATGTGCGCAGGTATACACACATGCACACGCACACGCATACATACGCACATACAATGTATACAGCAGCCCTTCTGTGGGGCCAGCAAGGCAGGGCCTCACCCATCTGTGCTGTGAAGCCTTGCAACGTTGGTTAGCAAGGATGATAAAAGTCAGCTGTGGTTGTGCTGCTGTAATCCCAGCCCCTGGAAGGCTGAGGCCGAAAGACCAAGGGTTCCAGGCTAGCCTGGGCTGCAGAGAAAGGCAAAGCAAAGAAAAACAAAACAAAACAAAAACAAAAAAAACCTGCCTGTATTCAGAAGCCATCTACACAGGACAGACATGCCAACATATAAATCTATGAATTATACTTAAAATGTTTACAATGAGTGTGCTGACCTTTACACTAAGGAGAAAAGTTGAATATTTGGGTTGTTTGTTCTCCTCTTCCTTCTTAAGATTTATTTATTTTATGTGTATGGGCATTTTGCCTACTTGTATACACACACACACACACACACACACACACACACACACACACACACACACAGTGTGCATGCAGTACCTCTGCATACCAGAAGAGGGAGTCAGATCTCCTGGAAATGGAGTAACAGGAGCTTGTGAGGCACTGCGTGGGTTCTGGGAACCAAATCTGAATCCTCTGCAAAAGCAACCAGTGCTCTAAATTGCTGAGCCAACTCTCCAGAGGGTCTCATTGTGTAGCCCAGGTTAGTCTTGAACATGGGTCCGCCCTGTTTTAGCCTTCCCAGTACTGAGATTCTAGGTGTACCACCACTGTACCAACTTAGAAAGGTGTGTGTTCATTTTTGTTACTGTTGTTTTGTTTTGTTTTAGGAGATACGGTCTCACTCTGTAGGCCATGCTGTCCTCCACCTCACAGAGATCCACCTGCCTCTGCTTCTTGAGTGCTGGGATTCAATGTGTACACCAGCACCACCTTGCTAGAAAGGCTGTTTTTAAGGAAAGAAGAGGAGAGGGAGGTGATAAAAATTGACTAAGAGAAAGAAGCAAAGACATTAGGTGGGGGTAGCAAGGGTTGGGGCAGGAGGTGCCAGAGGGCCCTGGAGCAGTGCTAACACTGGCAAGGCTTGGGAACTGCAGAAGGAAGGGATCCCAGGACTGTCGGGACAGTGACAAGAGGCTGGGAAAGGCCTACAGTTTTGGCTCATCAGCCTCATAGCCTTTGCTTTGTGGCCTCAGCCTGCTCCCTCCCTCATCAAGTCCCAAGTCCAAGTGGCTCACTGGGGAACCTGGGGTACGCGGCCAACTTGCTCTCGGCCTCTCCCTGTGGTTCTGAGCAGCCCCTGACCTGCCTGCAGGGAGTGGAAGCCTCTCTTGCCCATCAGTGCGGTCTCCCTGCAGGTGAGAATGTGCTCTTCCTGGAAGACCCGGGGCTTCTGTCATTGCTCCCTACCCCAGGTCCATACCAAAGCCACCAAAGCCCAGTCATGGTCTTGTGCTCTGTCACCCTCACAGGGACAGGGCATACGTACCAGAAGCTGACCTGTCTCAACGTCCCAAGCCCTCACCGTCTTATCATAGGATGACGCCACCATCCTGGAAAAGAGTCAAACACATGCTGCATCTTAACAATAGTCGCTGCAGCCCATGGTTCCTGTAAGGAGTCTTGCTTCTTTGGATAACTTAAGACCAAGGTTGATCTTTCCAAAGACTCTGGGGACTTACTTGTACATCCCCGCTGAAAAAGGTACGCAGATTCTCCAGCCCCATCATCCTTCCTACACTTTGGACACCCCAAGATAGTCTTTTATATTTCAGGTTATAAAAATATGATTTCAGGGGCTAAAGCAATAGCTTGGTGGTTAAGAGCACTGGCTACTCTTCCAGAGGACCTGGGTTCAGTTCTCAGCGCCCACATGGGGGCTCCAACACCCCCTTCCGGCCCCCACAGGCAGTGCGCACATGTAGTTCCCTTACATAGAGGTAGGCACACTGATGCGCACAAAATATAAACAAGAAAAGCAAAAACCTCTCTCTATAGAGACACATATATAATTTGTTTGTTTGTTGTTGTTGTTTTGAGACAGGGTTTCTCTGTGTAGCCCTGCTTGTCCTGGACTTGCTTTGTAGACCAGGCTGGTCACAAACTCACAGAGATCTATCTGCCTCTGCCTCCCAAGTGCTGGGATTAAGGGCATGTACCACCATGCCTAACTAACAAGTAAAATATTTAAAAGGATAGATAGATAGATAGATAGATAGATAGATAGATAGATAGGATAGATATGATACATAGATAGATCAATAGGTGATAGATGATAAGATAGATCAATAGGTGATAGATGATAGATAGATGATAGATCAATAGGTGATGATAGATAGATAGATAGATAGATAAGTAGATAGATAAATAGGTCATCTTTGCAATTCATAAGGAATGCCCTGTTCCCGACTCTACCCTTGTATTATCAGTCGTTGTGCAGGAAACACTTTTCTGCAGTGCCTGCTGTGTTCTGAAATACTCTCGTACATTTAGACGTATGCATGAATGCCCTGCTGTGTGTGCTTGAAGACCTAGTCTCCAGCGGGTATGGAGGCTGAAGGGGCTTGCTGAGGGTCTGTCTTTATTCATGTTTAATCCACTGATGGACTCGCACTTGGATGGCATTGTTGACCGGTGGTGGAAACTATCACGCGGGATGGGTTACATACAGGGAGGAACCCCTGGGGTCGTGTCTTTGAAGGGCAGATCTTGTCCCTGGAGTATGCCTGTGTCTCTGCTTACAGGCTGCCGCAAAGAGAGCACCTTTCCCACCCTGCTGCCTCATGCTCTGCCACGGCTCAGACCTATAGTTGTGTGACCTATAGAATCATGAGCCAGGACAAGTCTTTCTTCCCTGAAGTTGTTCGTCTCAGGATTTGGCCCAGTGACAAAAATTCTAACTAATGTATATACCTTTGCCTGCCCATATATATATGGCAAAGATTTTCCATATATAGGAGCCTCTGCTCAGGTATCAAGGAACCCATTTAAAAAGTTAATTTTATCATTTTAAATTCTGTGTACATGTGTATCTGTGTATAGGTGTGTGTGTGTGAGTTCAGTCCCTGGGAGCTGGACTTACAGGAGATTGTGATACACCTCACATGAGTGCTGGGAATTGAAGTTAGGTCGTAACTTGTGAGCCATCTCCCCAGTGAACTTTGGGGGTCAGGGATAGGTCAATTGGACACAGCTAGAGTTATATGAAAGGAGGCAACCTTGGTTGAGATAATGCTTCCGTAAGATTAGGCAGTAGGAGGTTCTGGGTTTTATAAGAAAACGGACTGAGCAAGCCATGGGGAGCGAACCAGTAAGCAGCACGCCTCCATGGCCACTGCATCAGCTCCCGCCTCCAGGCCCCAGCTCTGCTTGAGTTCCTGCCTTAGGTGATGAACAGTGGTGTGGAAGTGTAAATCAAAGAAACCCTTTCCTCCCCAACTTGTTTCCTCGCGGCAACAGTGTCCTGGGGTCAGGGGCAGCTGCCTCGGGCTTTGGGTGACCATAGAAAAGACGCTTTGTGAGGAAAATTCAAGCAAAGTTTCTTGGCACATCTGTCCTCTCAGCCCCTGGAAGAGCTGAGACAGGAGGACTGCTGCACGTTGGAGGCAAGCTGGGCTGGGCTACATAGTGAGCTGCAGACTGGGCCACTCTATGGAGTGACTCTCAATCTCAAACAAGAATCAGAGGAGGAAGTGAGGAGAAGGGGGGTGGGGAGGAGAACCAGAAGGAGGAGGAGGACAAAGAAGAGGAGGAGATGGAGGAGGAGGAAGGAAGGAAGGAAGAAAAGGAAAATTCAGACTAGGTTCTTAGACCACTGTAAGCATTCTATTTTAAGTAATTTAAATGTTCAAAATGTTTTTAAATTGTTAGACTCCTTGATTCTCAAAGCACATGGAAACATTGAGGCCCATACAGGGGAATGTGGTTGTATATTTTCTTAAACAAAAGCCTGTCTGACATGGGTCTGGAGGCCTGCCTGCTGGCTCTGACTTTCCCCAACCAGTGTAAAACAGACCAGACGTCACCTTCTGTTGTCAGCGGTGATACTGCACTCTAAAACAGGAGCCTTGGGTCGTGGCTCAAAGTCCCAAACCACAGTTCCGTCTTCAGCATCCTCAAATCAATGGGAGAGAGGAGAGACAATGGTCAAGGCTTAGGTATGGAAGTCATGAATTCTGATCAGCAGGAGTTCCTAGCTTGCCTACAGCAAAATTCCGGGGCTTCCCAACATCCCAAGCAAGAGGGACACTGCATCGCCCACAGCATCCTCAGGAAATCCCCCTCAGTGCCCCAGGCACAGATGGGCCCTGAGCATCGTGTGGCCTTCTCAGAGGACCCAGGTCAGTCGCCAGCACCCGCATGGCCAATAACAACCATCTGTAACTCCAATTCCATGGGGGATCTGACTTCCTCTTCTGGACTCTGCAGCCACCAGGCATGCACACATGGTGAACACATGACCATGCAAGCAAAACACACATGCACTCAAGTTTCCTGCAGCGACGGGGACAGTTAAGAGCACCAGATAATAAGGTGTTGGGGGCAAAGTCCAAAGGAAGCCAGGTGTCCCCCAATCTTCTCTTGGAGAGCTTGGGGCTCACCACTTACAGCAATAGCCTACACCAATCCAGGCAAAGTGCTGCCTATGAGAAATGTGTACCAGAACCCGGCCTGGAAGCTTATAGAAGAGAGATCAGTCCCGTGGACACTGTGCCTAGCCCACACTTGAATTCCAGGAAGGCGGTTTGCGCAGGCTGTAAAGGTGTGATTAGCTGCCTTTAATTACATGGGGGACAACCTCCTAAAATGGTAAAGGACTATTCACCAGACCAGTTCCCAGACTAAGGCCAGAGATCGGCTTACCAGCAGTCTTTATGGTAGCCCCAGGCCTGTTGTGAATGCTAAACCGCACACACCCAGCTCCCTATGCCTGTCCCCTGGTCACGTGGTCGCCTTCAGGAAATCCCAGGAGGCCCTTTTCCAAGCTCAGTGGAAGATAAGGGCAGCTGGGAGTTCCCCAATTGGAATTCAGCAGGGCAGGGCATTGCACCCAGGCTGGTGTCCTGGACTCAGGAAGAAGGGTTGATGCTGTCCACTGGGATCCAGTCTCTCTGGCTTGGCACAGTACCTCTAAAGCAGTGTTTCTCAACCTGTGGGTCGAGACTCCCTGGCGGTGTGTGTGTGTGTGTGTGTGTGTGTTTCCTAACAACCCTTTCATAGGGGCCACCAAAGACCATTGGAAAACAGACAACTGTATTACAACTCCTAACGGTAGCAAAATTAGAGTTAAGAAGTAGCAATGAAATAATTTTATGTCTAGGGGGGAGGTGTCACCAAAACATGAGGAACCATGTCAAAGGGTCACAGCGTTAGGAAGGTTGAGAAACACTGCAGCTAGGGGAAAACAACTCCCCCTCCACCCACTCCTTCTGCGCAGGAGACTGTAAGCTACAGTGGTCTGGGCAGAGAAAGAAGTGATTGCAAATTCAATAGTGTCCCCATGTGGCCAAAATTAGGAACAGCAGCCAAGGACAGAGGCTCCCAGCAGGTTTTTGAGCTCGGCCTTTGGAAAAGTCAGTGCCTGAGAAGTGAGTTCGGAGGGTAAAATACTGACGGGGTTTTGATTAGTGTTGTAGGAAGTTTTTATTCCTGTTGAGTGTGGAGCCCGGCAGGCCCCTGAGGCTCTTAGACAGATCTTTTGCCCTGAGCTAGAGCCCCGACAGAGTACTGGTGAGATTTTGAAGGAGGCAGAAGGAAAGCACTAACTGACTCTCAGAAAAATCAGGGGAGTGTGACAATGGGTTGGAGGTGAAATTTATGATTCAGCATTTCTGTGTGGTCCCAATTATTTAAGTGGAGAGAGAAAGAGAGAGAGAGAGAGAGAGAGAGAGAGAGAGAGAGAGAGAGAGAGAGAAAAAAACAAGACAAGCAAAAAACCAAGCAGACACATCTAGCCTTTCAGCCCAGACATCCACAAGTCGCAGGAATCCTTCTGATGAATGGCACACCATGACAATTACCTGTCCCCTTGATTGGGAATCCCTGGTAACTACTGAGGGATAGAAACAGCTTTATGGATCCCGGAGAACTGGAGAATTTCCCCCCACAGTGAGATCCTGGCCTCTGAGTGCACAGGACAGGTGTCCATGGGACAGCAGTGGAGAGAGGTGTGGGGGTCCACGGGAATCAGAGGTGGGCGAGCTTGGCGAGCTTGGCGAGCTTGGCATAGCCCCACCCGCTCGCTATACATCTGGTCCTGAGGCTGCAGCAGTTGAGAGGACCTCAAGAGGTGGATAAACCACCCAGGGTTCCACAGCCATTGGGTCCCCAATACAGGGTCTGAGCTGACCTGGAATAGTCCCAAACCCTCTGACCTGATTGGCTTGTGCTTTGGCATCCACGTGTGCTGAACTGCCCCTCTGACGTCATTTGTAGCGTCAGGGGCTCTAATCTGTCCAGGTAATCTGTCTAATCTCTTCCATGCCAGAACCTGAAGCCCCCTTGACAATCTTCCAACTCAACACAAACCAGAAGACAGCAGAAAACCCCAGAACCGAGCGTCCTCCCATGTGGCCCCAGCCCACGGTCATCTTCAGCCGAGTCCTTGCTGGCCAATGTCACCCTCCATCCCTGCTCCCTCCTCTCTGTCAGCCCTGCCATAGGAGCCTGTCAGAGCCTGCTGGACACAAACACCAAATCCTACAAACGGAGTAGAGGCTGCCTCTCTGCAGCCTGGCCTCAGTATCATGCCCTGTACCTGGTTTCTCTGCCACAGCACAGCTAGGCGTTGATCTGCCTCAGACCTGCCTCTCTGCTCATCTCTCTGGGACAGAACCCAAATGGCCCCCATCTGTCCTCTGTGAATACCCAAGGCCTGAATATCACAGAAGTGGCAGGAATTCACAGTGTGCTTAAGTCCAATAAGAATTTTATATGACATCTAAAGAACGGGACACTGGAGAGGTGGCTCAGTGGTTAAGAGCACTTTCTGCTCTTCCAGAGGACCTGAGTTCAATTCCCAGCACCCACATTAGGCAGGGCCATCACTGTCTAGAACTCCAGTTCCAGATGGCCCATTCCCCCCCCCCCCCCGGGCCTTCAAGAGCCTGTACTTACATAGCACGTGCGAACACACACACACACACACTCACTCACACAAAATGAAAACATGTTTAACAAAAATAGTTTAACGCAACAAGATCAGTATACAAGAATTGAGTTTTCCAGATGCAAAGGAGATGCAGAGAAATAGGTCTATCCAAGGGTGTGATGGCATAGGACTGTAATTCCTGTATGTGAAAGGCTGAGGCAGGAGGATTGTGAGTTCAAAGCCAACCCGGGTTACATTAGCAAAACCTTGCTTCAAAAATAAAACATAGGATCGGGTGGTGGTAGCGGTGGCGCACGCCTGTAATCCCAGCACTCTGGGAGACAGAGGCAGGCAGATTTCTGAGTTCGAGGCCAGCCTGGTCTACAGAGTGAGTTCCAGGACAGCCAGGGCTACTACACAGAGAAACCCTGTCTCGAAAAAAACCAAATCCAAAAACAAACAAACAAACAAACAAACAAATAATACAAAAAATAAGATTGGGACTGGAGAGACAGACAGCTTAGCTGCTAAAAGTACTGGCTGCTCTTCCACAGGACCTAGGTTCAATTTCCAGCACCCACAAGGTGGCTCACAACCATCTGTAACTCCAGTTCCAGGAAGAAACCTGATGCCCCTTGTGGCCTCTGTAGGAACTGCACACATGTGGTATGCAGACAAAAATCCCATATAAGTAAATAAATATTTTGGAAATAAAATTTTAACCAAAGAAAATAATACATAGCTTAGTGACTTCCAAGTAGAGATCAGGAACAACAGGACCCCCCCCCCAAAACTGGGGACTATCAGCATTGTGATCTTCAGCCCGAACCCCCACTGTGTCCAGAGCCTCAGGCTGGCTGTCCCTAGGCGGTTTCTGAGGACTCGACCCTGAGATGGGCTCCTTTATCTTGCACTTGCTCAGAAGCCTTAGCAAACCCCAGAAAATAAGAACTCGGTGCTGGAGAGTTCTCCCCCAGAGGAGCCTAAGTGTCCACGTGGTCGGAGCGCTAGGCTAAGCGTCCACGTGGTCGGAGCGCTAGGAGAGCCTGCCCTCTGGCCACCTACCCACAGCTTCACTGTGCAGTCGTAGGAGCTGCTGACGAACCTTGTGTCATTCATACAAAAGTGGCAGGAGCTCACGATGTGGTCATGCCCGATTATTATTTTATACGGGATCTAAATAGAAGGATGGATACAAACGACCAGTTTAACAGTGTCGCTGGACGAAAGGATGTCATGCAAAAAAAGAACAAAAACAAAAAAACCCCAAGCAGTGTTTATAAACATGTGACATGAAAAAAAAAATAAGGAAAGCATCCCAGCACAAAAACGAAGGGTAGAAGGGAGTTGTATACCTTGAACCCTTATTGAAAGAAATTGAAGACCTACATAAATGGACCGGCAACCCAGGCTGATGGGCTGATGGAATCATGCTAAAATATCAGAGGCCCTCAAAGAGACCCACAAGTTCAACCTCACCTCATCAGATTCCAAGATGGTAATGAAATCTTTGTAGAAAGTGACAAGCTGATCTTTTTCTATGTGTATGTATGTATGTATGTATGTATGCATGTATGCATGTATGTATGCATGCATGCATGTATGCATATATGTATGTATGCAATTATGTATGCATGTATGTATGTATGTATTTAGACCATTTTCTATGAAGCCCTGTCCTGTCCTGGAATGCACTGGGTAGACCAGGCTGGTCTGAAATTCACAGAACTCTGCCCACCGCTGCCTCCTGAGAGCTGGGATTAAAGCATGAAGCAGCACACCCAGCCTCTTTATGTGTACTTTCAATTTTTATTTATGTGCATATGTGTAAGTGTGTGGACGCACATATATGTGCGTGTGCGTGTGCGTGTGTGTGTGTGTGTGTGTGTGTGTGTGTGTGCTGTGAGTGTTCAGTGTGGTGGGAGGCCAGAAGAGGGCATTGGAGGCCCTGGATGCAGCATTACAAGTGGTTGTGGGCCACCCAACATGGGTGCTGGGCGGAGTCCGGGTCCTCCCGGAAGAACAGCTCATGCTCCTAACCACTGAGCAATCTCTGCGGTCAAGCTGCTCTTACAGCTTTTGTGAAAATTCAAGAAGAAAATTCACCAGTCTTTGGGCGGGTGAGATTGTTCAACTGGTGAAGGCATTTGCCACCAAGCCTGGTGACCTGAGTTCAGTCCCTAGGACCCACATGGTGGAAGGAGATCCCCACCTTAACAAATTGACCTCTAACTTCCAGACTTCCCCTAACCCCACTGCAAGTGCCAGTGGTATCTGCCTGTAATCGACCCCTGCACTGAGGAGGCAGACAGTGAAACCCTGGGGCTGGCTGCTCACCCAGCCCAGCCTAACTGGAGAGCTAGTGAGCCCCAGGTCCCAGTGAGAGATCTTGTCTCAAAACCAAACAAATAAAAAAACACCCAGGTAGACTGGACTGTGGGGACCAAGCCTTTAATCCCAGCACCTAGCACTCGGGAGGCAGAGGTGTGCAGATCTCTGTGAGTACAAGGCCAACCTGGTCTACAGAGTAAGTTCCAGGACAAACAGAGCTACACAGAGAAACCTTGTATAGTAAACAAGCAAATAAACAAGAAACACCGAAGTAGGGAGTGAGGCTAGAGATGAAGCCAGTGTGAGTCTGACATTCTGAACCCAATCACCAGGACCTTCTCCACACACTAATAATAACAAACAAAAAAATCCAAGGTGGATGGGAAATGAGGAATGACACTTAATGTTGGTCTGTGGCATACACACACACACACACACACACACACACACACACACACACGCACATGCACATACACACACATGCATGCATGCATGCACCCATAAATACCCATGCACATGTGCACACACACATATGTACACATGCACACATACAGACACACATCCCCACTCCAGCTTGCGCACGCGCGCGCACACACACACATACACAGAGGAATGCTAGTATGCATGACATGCACATACTAAGATGAGAGAATAAACTTTTTAAGCACATTTTCTGAGAAAACTAATTATTTACACACAAGAAAACAAACATACCAAACAAAAAAACAAACATACTGCTACCACCTACAGAAACGAAGTCAAAATGAATCAAAAGCTTAAATGTTGGGCTGGAGAGATGGCTCAGCTATTAAGATCACTGACTGCTCTTCCAGAGGTCCTGAGTTCAATTCCCAGCAACCACATGATGGCTCAAAGCCATCTGTAATTAAATAAGTAAATCTTTTTTAAAATATTCTAAAAAGCACTTACATGTTGAGTGTTGAAATTCTAAGGCTCAGAGGAAAGCAAAGGTGTAACTATCTGGACTCTTGCCTTGGTGGCTTCTTAGATCTGACACCAAAAGACAACAGCAAGAATAGATAAATGCCGCCACAATCAAAATCATGTGTGCCTGTGTTCTCAGCAAGGGGGAAACGACAGTCAGAAGATGGAAAGTCCTGAAACCCTGCACCAAAAAAGTAAACTTGGAAGAGTCGCCATGAGGGAGGACACAGACGGAAAAGGACAGCCGGGGCGGGACAGAGAAGGCAGGTCACTTTCTGAAGCTGCTTTGTCAGTGCGGCTATTTGTCCTTGGACTAGAACCTGCGCGATCACCAAGAGAAGTCTGCAGCAGAGTATAGCGCCCTCTGCATTTCAAAGAAGCTTCCTGGCGCGGTGGAACCAGTACCAGGACCCCATTTCCGCCAGTTGTAAAGACAGAGCTTTGAAAGACTTCCCGAGAAAGCTTCTAAATCTCCTACCGTATGCAGTGACTCTCCATCTCAGAGGGACGGACAGACGGGTAAACCGTGACTATCTTTCACACATGAGCCACGGCAGCTGCTACTGCTCCCTTCCTGAAAGATAGACTCCGTGTTTGGGGGACAAAGGAGCCAAGTCACCAGTGCTGTGGTTTAATGCTTGTGTTATGGGTTCCCAAAATTGCATTTTGAAAAAATCTGCATGTGAGACGCTACGGGTCCCTACCCCCCAGCTAGTTCTGATTAGAAAAAAAAAAAAATGCGGACAGCCAATGGCTGGGCAGGGAGACGGAGGCGGGACTTTAGGATTCTAGGGCAAGGGGACCACAGAGGAAGAGGCAGAACTGCGGTGCAGGAGAAGCAGAAGGACCAGGCTTGAGAGCTGTAGAAGGGAGAGCACACAGTCATGTAAGGGCCAGGGCAGAGCGGCCCGTGCGGAGAAGAGACGGGCACTGGGTCTAGGGTAGCAAAGATGGAATATAGATTTTAGTAAGTAATGATTCCGGAGTATCGGAGGGGAGGCGTTAGCAGTATGGATGTTTGGAGTGGTCATTGAGCAATAAAGGCATATTAAATATAAGGATGCGGGCGGTGGTGGTGCACGCCTGTAATCCCAGCACTCTGGGAGGCAGAGGCAGGCGGATTTCTGAGTTCAAGGCCAGCCTGGTCTACAGAGTGAGTTCCAGGACAGCCAGGGCTACACAGAGAAACCCTGTCTCGAAAAAACCAAAAAATAAAAAAAATAAAAAATAAATAATAATAAGGATGCTTGTGTGTGCGTGTGTGCGCGTGCGTGCGTGTGTGTGTGTGTGTGTGTGTGCATGCATGTGTGTGTGCATGCATGTGTGTGTGTGTGTGTGTGTTATTTGAGAACTGAATTGGGGCAGCTAGCGAGGAATTTGCTCAGCCATTGCCAAGGAGGCAGAGCAGATTACTCAACACACCGATGTTTGCCCTCCCTCCCAGCTGAGGCAAATTTAAATGCATATGCCTGTGGCTTTATAAGTTTATATCACAATTAAAAGGGTAGGAAAGCTGTCTCTGTTTGCTAGACACACCCCAAGGCCTTGAATGCAACAGGTGGGTGGGACAGACCCTTCCTTCACCCACCGGTACCTGGCAGCAGAGAATGCAGGTTGCCCTCCCCAAAGTACTATTCCCATTTTCCTCCTGTGTAATGGGATCCCTGATTTCTACCTAGACTTTCGGGGAAAAAAATAAAAAAAAAAAATGAAAAGAAAAGACAAACAGAAATAACCTATGTCCTAAATAAAATAAAATAAAGTTCCCCGGCTTTTTTTTTTTTTTTTTTTTTTTTTTTGGTTTTGTGGTTTTTTGGTTTTTCAAGACAGGGTTTTTCTGTATAGCCCTGGCTGTCCTGGAACTCACTCTGTAGACCAGGCTGGCCTCAAACTCAGAAATCTGCCTGCCTGCCTACCTGCCTCTGCCTCCTAGAGTGCTGGGATTACAGGTGTGAGCCACCACCGCCCAGCTAGGTAGCCACCTTTAAGGATTTATCTTATATTTAAGGATGTACGCATATGAGTACAGGCGTCTGTGCAGGCCAGAGGCCTCTGTCTCTTGGAACTAGATTCACGGGAAGTGGGAGCCACCTGACGTGGGTGCTGGGATTTGAACTTTGGTCCTCAAGAAGAATGGCACAAGCTCTAAATGCTAAGCTGACTCTCCAGACCCAAGGGGCACACCTTTAATCGCAGCTCTCAAAAGGCAGAGGCAGAGGCAGAGGCAGAGGCAGAGGCAGAGGCAGAGGCAGAGGCAGAGGCAGATAGATCTCTGTAATTCAAGACCAGCCTGGTTCTTACACAAAGAATTCCACATCATTCAAGGACACATAATGAGACCCTATCTCAAAAAAATAGATTTAATTTCGTTCAGTTAAAAACATCGTGCTGCAAACGATAGCATCTAGAAGTTATATATCTGGCCAGGCATGGTAGCACACAGCTTTAATCCCCAATACTTGGGAGGCAGAGGCAGTCGTTACTCTGTGAGTTTGAGGCCAACTTGGTCTACAGAGCAAGTTCCAGGACAGCCAGGGCTACACAGAGAAATCCTGTCTCAAAAAAAAAAAAAAAATTACATATGGGGCATGTACTTAGAATGCATGATGAAATACTCATTTTATTTAATTATATTGTTTTCTTCTTTGTGTGCACGGTGCAGTAGCGTATGTGCATATTCACACGTGTAGAAGGTATACTCTGTGTATATGGAGATTCTAATAGGAATGGTGGCTGCCTAGGGTTAGGAGGGTGGGTTATAAGAAAACAAGAAATGACTGATAATCGCTAACCTTTTTTGATGGGTGGGATGTGTGACTGGAATGTTGGAGAGTTGGGACGGCTATACAATATGAAAATGTTTTTTTTTAAAAAAAAAAAGACTGTGCAATGTACGCCTTGCTCAGATGGACTGTGTGGTCAAAGATGGTGGGGTGAAAATGGCCCGTCGCTTACCCTGCTCCTCCTACAGCTAAGGATCATGGGGCAGGGCCATGTCAGGATTCCTGACGCTGAGCTGATTCGAGGCAGCATAAAAGGATGGAGGGAAGGAGACGGAGGTTTTGCTCTCTGCCCAGGAAGGTAGAGGTGGATAAACATACACGGTTGCAAGGGACGCCCCAGGATGCACAAGGGTGCATGGGGCTGGGAATGTAGAGGTGAAGGCGCTGGCCACCAGGCTGCAGGTGACTCAGACAGCCTCGGGCATCACTAATGCCCTCCAGGGGGCTGCACAGGGGGCCGCCCCCTACCCTCCACCTGCCTTCTACAAAGACCGCAGTGGGAGGGTGCAGACGGCCTCACTCAGGTGGCTGGAAGGCACGTGGGTCCTCGGACATCGGTGGGTGATTCTGACCTTAGAGAGAGGCTGCTGGTTGCCCCAGAACTTCTTCACTGTTGCCTTGTGGTGCCTGTCACGTGGCTGACGATCCTTCTCTAAGGCCAGGGGATCGCGGGAGGACAGATTATAATATCGACGGATATCTGGAAGGGACAGCTTGAAACGACCCAATGCTCTCATCAGGGTGGCCCATGGCACCCTGCTGTGCCGCACTCTGGCAAGATTGGAGGGAAACATTTCCTTGTCCTCGACTGAACTCTTCCTGTCATCACTGAAATCCATCATATTGGCGCCAGAGCTCTTCCTACTATCGACCGAACCCCTTTTGCTGTCGGTGGAAAATCTTCTGCCATCGACTGAACCCTTCTTGCTATCGACTGAACCCTTCTTGCTATCGACTGAACCCTTCTTGCTATCGACTGAACCCTTCTTGCTATCAACCGAAGCCCTCTTGCTATCGACCGAACCCCTCCTGCTATCGACCGAACCCCTTCTGCTATCGACTGAACTCCTCTTGCTATCGACCGAATCCCTCTTGCTATCGACAGAACCCCTCTTGCTATCGACCGAACTCCTCTTGCTATCGACCGAACTCCTCTTGCTATCGACCGAACTCCTCTTGCTGTCGGCTGAACTCCTCTTGCTGTCTACCGAAACTCTCCTGTTATCCATCAAAGCCCAATCATAATCGGCGGAATCCAACTTCTTGGGTGTAAGAGACCCCTTCCGCCAAGTGTCCTCGACAAAATCCAATATTCTGGGCTCAAGAGGCCCCTTCTGCCAACTGTCCTCGACAAAATCCAATATTCTGGGCTCAAGAGACCCCTTCCGCCAACTGTCCTCGAAAAAATCCAACACCCGGGGCTCAAGAGACCCCGTTCGCCAACTGTCCTCGACAGAATCCAACACCCGGGGCTCAAGAGACCCCTTCCGCCAACTTTCCTCGACAAAATCCAAATTCTTGGGCTTAAGAGGCACCTTCCTCTTAGTGCTCCTCTTCTTCCTCCTCCTCTTCTTGACATCAGCAGGACCATTCATGGCCTGGTCAGGGCTGTTCCGGACCTCTTCTGTGTCTTTCTTCGTCTCCTCAATAATTTCCCTGCTATCTTTAGACTCCTTCCTAGTCGCTCCTGAACCCTTCCAGGTCTCCCTAGAATCTTTCCTAACATCCTCTGAGGCTTTTGCGGGGACTTGGAGTGAGGCCATCTTGGAGCCTGCCCCGCCCGCCAGCGGCGGGCCCAGCAGGAACGGTGGCACCACGTGCCCACACCCTGCGCTGAGCCCTTCGGATCCACGTGCTGCACCAGGTTCTGCTATTGACCCGCCCACTTCCTGACTCGGAGGGCTTCAGGCAGGAATGTTCCCTTCCTGGACAGCCTGGGCTACATAGCAAGACCCAACCTCGGGGTGGGGTCGGGGGTGGTGGGGGGAGAAAAGGAAGAGCAGCCAGGAGGAAATGAGGGAGGGCTGACAGAAGATGCCTCCCAATGCAGAGCACTACTGCCTCTAAAATGTTCTCTGGCATTTTGGACACATGAGGAAGGAGCCTGAGGTGCAAACCAGGGATCTTACCCCTATGTCCTGGCTCTGTCATCGTAAATCTCTGTCCCTTGGCCTGTGGAAGAGCTCATAGCACACCCACTTTGTGTCTGACAAGTGGCCCATAAGTTATGGCATGACTTGGAGGGAACAGGATGCAGCTTCTGGGGACCAGGGTTACAACATTTGTGTGTTGACAAGGGAAATCTTCATTACAGTTCATAGCAACGATAGTGAGAGGCCGAAGAAAAGTCTGGATGGAGTAACTGGATGAGATGCTGAGGGTTCTCACATCTGGGTGGTTAGACAAAGCACCATCATCTTTGTGCTTCCTTTGCAGTCTTTCACATTGGATAAAGTCCTGTGCACTTTGGTCCCCACCCACACCCCCAATGAGGTGCTGGGGTGACATCAGCGCCTGGCTCAGTCAGTGTTTGCCGCTCACCCCTGCCCAGCTCCGCGTTTTGTCAGCTGGTGGGACCCTGGCTGTGGTGCACACTGCCCTGCTCAGCCTGCCCACCGGGCTGCAGGCACCACCAGCAGGGGGATGCTTCTCCCGAGGGAGGGGTGGGCAACCACCTCCTTTGCCCCCTCCACTGCCGAGTCCCAGCTCTCCTCACTGGACACAGAAACCAGAGAAAAGCCTTCACTCTTTCCTTTTTAAAATCTCCAGGATATTCCAAAAGAAATCAAGAAGCACATTTTTTTTCCAAAGCCACTTTAATTAAACTGTTCAGTCTTTTATCCCTCTAACATGAACTGAAGTTAAAAATAGAAATCAATTTCTGCAACCTTTCAGGGGCAGCCTTTGAAATGTCAAGGTTTAAAAAATTATTTTACAGAAGGAATTTACATATAAATACAATCTGTACAATGATGAACTGGGAAATCAGAGGACTTCCATCATGGAGGAGTCTCCAGACTGAGAAGGCCAGGCAGGGCTCCATCACTGTCTTCTTAGGGGGAGACACTTCAGTCTGCAGAAGAAAACAGGAAAGAGAGGGAGAAAAAGGAATGAGACACAAACCGAAAACCAAATCCTTCTATGGTACCACATCCCCAGTCCTTAGCCCAGGCTGGCCTCGGCTTCTCAAGTGCTGGGATTGTAAGTGGGACTCACCATCCCGGCCTCGATCCTTGTTTTATGTTTTAAGATTGATTTCCTATAGTCACTTTTACATTATGTATCCATGTGTGTGTGTGTGTGTGTGTGTGTGTGTGTGTGTGTGTCTGTGTGTCTGTGTGTGCGTGCACGTGAGTGCAGGCGCTCTCAGAGTCGGGAGTACTGCATCCCCTGGAACTAGAGATGTAGGCAGTGGTGAGCTGCTTGCTGTGGGTCCTGGTGCTCCGTGAGAGCCGTGCTGGTGACCCATCTCTCTAGCTCCTGCGCCTTATTTTATTTCCCGGGCACACACAGAGACCCGCAAGCCCACACCGTGCACTGGGCTCCACGTCTAACAGCGACTCCCGATGCCAGTTTCCCGTGCTTGCCTCAGCCATCACATGACTTTGGAAAGGAACAAACCCATGCTCGCTTTGGGACCCAATGCTTTTGTGTTGTCAGTCTGAAATCTCAACTTCATAATCCAGTTAAGTAGGTGCTGGGTGGGCATGGAGGTGCGCACCTGTCATCCCAGCGCTTGGGAGCTAAGGCAGGAAAATCACAAGCTCCAGGTCAGAACGGGCTAGACAGCAAGGCTTGATCACTAAAGAAAGAAAAGGGGCCGAGTTGACTGGAAAGAAAGTGCACGGCTGCTGGACGCAGAGTTGGGCTTCACTCTCGGGAGAAAACCAAGGACAGCAGACAATACTCCATGCTTCTCTTGCATAAAGGAACAGGCCACAGTCAACCACCAACCAGCTGCTGTTGCCTAGGTAACAGAGAAGCATCTCCAAAGCCAAGTGCTGAGAGTTCCTGTGACATAATTCCATCAGGGCTTGGGGCTACCTCAGTGGCACGGCAGCATGCAGGAGGCTTAATCCTCAACACTGCAAATACAATGAGGGAAAAACACACTCAACTAAACTAAACATGATTCCTTTAAATAAAACTAAAACGTAACAGGACCTGGGTGGCCATGATTGTGCACTGATAACCCTGGCACTCAGAAGGCTGATGCAGGATGTGAGCTCAAGGCCAGCCTGGGCTAAATAATGAGTTACTGTGTTTAAAAAGGACAATGGTGGCAAAATGGATCAGAAGGGAAAGAGCACTTGCTCCCAAGCTCGATGACCCAAGTCTGATCCAGAATCCACACAGTAGGGGTGAAGCAACACCCACAAACTGTTCTCTGGTGAGACACAGTGGGAAGTCTGAGGGCCTTAGCAGAGTCTTAGGTCTAAAGCAGACAACAGGACCTCAGTTTCTTCCTGACAGTGTGTGGCCTTAGCCCAGGCCCAAGTCAGCAGGGACATCTGAGCGAGGACTGGACCCCTAAAACCAAGAGCCCAAAGATGACTTTTCTCCTCCTTATAAGTTGTCTGTCTTGGGTATACATTGTGATGATGAGGACACAGGTGCATTTACAGCTATCTAAAATCCTAAGGATGCATCTTTAGCACCAACGGTACTTACCACGTATACTGCCTCTCAGGTTTTGTTCTTGTTTTTGTTTGTTCGTTTGTATTGGAGGATGAGATCTCATGTAGCTCAGGCTAACCTCAAACTTGGTATGTATGTCAGGATGACTTTGAACTCCTGATCCCCCTGATCCTCCTGCCTCCAGCTCTCAGGTGCTGGGATTACAGGCAGGTGCCACCAAACTTTTCATGTTTTATTTAAGTTTTACATGTCGATTATCACACAGTCACCTGCCTGTTTTCTGTCTGCCCTAATACACTCCCTGCTGGACACTAACCACCAGCCAGCCCCCTATGATGGACCGTACATCAGCCTGAGCCAGAAAAGTATGGACTGTGTTCATGAGCATTCAGAGGGGGACAGGACTCTACGGGAACTGAACTAGAAGCCATGCATGTTACACTCTGAAGAAGGGGGTCTGGGAGGAGGCTGGAGAGACGGCTCAGCAGGTAGGAGCACTTGCTAATCTTACAAAAGAGCTGGGTTCAGGCCATGGTGCTGGCGTAGCAGCTCAAAACCACTGTAACTTAGCGCCAAGGGGCCAACATCCCCTCCTGTGGGCACTATATGCACATTTTATATATATAAACAAGCAGGTGTTGCAGTGGCTCCAATAGACTCTGTAAGACAAAGTTTTACAGACTGAGGCAAGAAATGTTTCCTGGAGCCCTCCGGAACACCTCTATTCAGAAGTCGAAAATCTCACTTGGCAATTTGCTTTGCTCCTAAATTCTCCCCCTTCTTAGTAGCTGGGACTAAGAAAAACCAAGCAAATTAAGATGTAAAAGAATCCATCTTGAAGTAAGTCACTAGCCAGAAAATTCTGCAACTCTTTGCTCCAGTCGTTTACATAATTACATTTACCTCCCAACAGTACATAAATGAAGTATGGCTCTGACACTATGGTATGAAAAGCATTAATTAGCACAGTGGTATAAATATATTTCACGTGTCTTGACTGTATATTAGCTTATAAGTCATTGGACATAATTTAAAAGATATAAAGTTATTAAGAAGAGGTTAGTTTACCCAGCGACACATGAAAAGAACAAGTTCCTTTTGTTTTTTGACCCTCATAGTCACCCTTGCAGGACAGGTGGATTTGAAACAATAGGCCCAGACAAGAAGATATTTACATCTGAAGAACCTTATACGAAGTCCTAGCTGAACAGGTGGGTGTTGGGCAAATTAGAAAGAATTTACATTTTAGTTGGTACAAAGCTCAGAGCTGCCTCAATGGAAGTTTGTGAGGAACTGCTTTTGTCTTGCAGACCCCACCTAGGGGGTCTTTGGCCAAAACAACATTCTTAACTTATCCAGGTGTGATTCAGGATGCAGTTCATACTTATCGCTCACAGAGACGCTTTTAGACTCAGGGAGTTTGACAAAACATCCTTTAAAGTCTCTTAAAAGTTTATATCAAGAAGATTGATGTCTGTGTTTGAGCTTCTAAATTTGTTACATGGGAAAACAGTTTACCTGGTTGATTTTATACTTCCTTGTGCCAAATGGTTATGCTAACTGTCCCTTGTGCCTGCTTTACTGGATACATCTTTTGATATGTAAATGTCAATCCCTCATGCTTAAAGGCTCATGCCTCAAAACAGAAAAATACATTCAGATTCAAACCGCCTCTGTGTGTAGTTGTGTCTGTCTGTCATTTCACCGAACCTGTGCCTTTTCCTGAAATCCAAACGTTCCCCCTTGGATCTAAATCTTCCTGGCTGGGACTGTCCACGGCAAGCAGGCAAACAGTCATGCACATAAAATATTAGTCTTGAAATATATATATATTAAACATGCGCATCAATATGTGTATAAGTAATTGCATGTATATGACTGCATGTGTGTATGGTTGGGTGTTTATGTGTGCATGTATGCATATAGATGATTATATGTGTGTATGATTGTACAGGTATATATGATTGCTTGTATATATAGTTGTATTTATATGATTATACATGTATATGATTACATGTATGTGTGGATATGACTGTGTGTGCATGTATATATGTGTATGTGGGCACATGTGTGTATTGTGTGTAAAAGAATTTTAATCCAGAAACATGGCTTCTCTGGCAAGAGATCATATCCAAAGACCTTCTAGGTCTCTGTGATCTGGCTGGAATGGAGTCATACCCTTATCACACACCTTTAATCCCAAACAGTATAGATAATAGATAAAGTTAAAAGGAAGCAGCACGTTTGAAAGTGATGTCTAATTGAGGGACAGAAAAAGTGACAAATTAGAGAACATCTGATTGAATGAGTCAGAGACAGGATATACTCTCAAGAGTGGCAAAGGGAAAAGAGGAGGGCAGTTTTAGTCGGAGAGTTTTACAAAGACAGGTGGCAGGGGAACAAGCTAGACACAGGTGAAGACAGAACGAACCAGCGAACAAGAAGGAGCCAGAAGATGACGACATACTGCCAAAAGTAGTATGAGGCCAAGCAGAACAATTCAGCAGAAGCCAAGAGAAGCCAGTTTGAATCAGTCACCTTGGAGAGGAGTTTGGGCCAGAACAGCTAAGCTAAGCCAGGCAGCCAGCATTCAGAAGGAAGCAGAGAGAGCTTATTCAACAGTAAGCCTCTGAGACAATAGTTACATCTGGCAAATAAAAGTTACATTTACATATGTGTGATATGTGTGTGTGTGATTGTGTATGCATGAGTACATGTGTGTGTGTACAGAATTCTTGAAAGTTAATAGGAGACTGATTGAGGAAGTTAAGATGGAGAAGCTGGGTCTGAAATTTTTCTCTCTCTGTTTCTATTCCAACTCCACTTTGGGTCTTTTCATACCATGTGGCCCATATTGTCCTCATGTGGCCATATTGTCCTCAAAATTGAGATCCCTCTGCCTCAGCCTCCCAAGACCTGGGGTTATGGATGAGTGCCTCTGCCCCTAACCAGTTTTATCATTCTGACACTGGGCTCAAAGCAAGCATAATGAATATTCTGTAGGCCTTTGAGGTCTTCTAAACAACCTTCCCTGGGGGCTTCACCATCCCAGCAGCTCCTGCTGCAAGCTCTGCAGGCCCTCCCCCAGGGCTTACCTTCTCAGCAGCTCCTGTGGGGACAGCTCAGCAGGCCCTCCTGTGTCACTCCCGCTGTCACTGCTGTCTGTACTCTCAGAACTGCTATTTTTTTCTGATTTCTTATTCTTTTGCTTACTTTTGTGTTTGTGTTTCTTATGTTTCTTTTTCTAGGAAAAAAAATAAAAATGAAGGTTAGGAAACAAGAGAACCAACAGATGGAATGAAGCTGAACAAGGACTGAAGAGTAGCTCAGTGCTGGGGAGTAGCTCAAGGCTGGGCAGTAGCTCAGGGCTGGGGAGTAGCTCAGACAGTAAAGTTTTTGCTGACCAAGCTAGATATATAAAAAGCAGGTGTGGTAGTGCAGGCCTATTGCTCCAGCAGCAGCAGCAAAAAATAAGAGACCTTGTCTCAAAAAATAATGTAGAGGGGCCAGGTGTGGTGGCGTGTACTCCAGCACTCAGGACACAGAGGCAGGTGGACCTCTGTGAGCTCAAGGACAGCTTGGCCTCCAGAGTGAATTCTACGACAGCCAGGGCTATACTGAGAGACCTATCTCAAGAAAACAAAAACAAACACCTGAAAACCCAAAAGACGAAAAAGGTGAATGACTAAATATGATGCTTGACCTATATATACACACCACACCATAGACACACACACACACACACACACACACCTAACCCAGGAGCGTGGGGTATAATTTATTGGTAGAGCCCCTGCCTGGAATCCTCTAGTGAAGTGTTGGGAGATTAACCCAGCAGTAAAATGCTTGGAATTTACCTGAGAAGGGCTGAGAACTTAGCTCAAAGGTAGAACTTTGTCACATATAATAACCTGGGCTGAAAAGAAAGATAAAAAACCACCTACACTGGGCATGTGTTTGGATATAGAGCTGTTAGGAAACAAAACTTTTTTTTTTCTTTTTATTTAAAACTTAAAAACAAATTAAAATTCTCCTTTAAAGTGTACTTTGGCCCAATGGTGACACCCAGAGCTAGCAACTGTGACACATTAAGCCAGGTACATGCTGGTCTCCCCAGGGTGTCAACCACAGGCACAGCAGAGCAGCACAGATGCAGGCAGGACCTCATGGTGACTCTCAGCCCCATCCTCCCAGGAGGCAGAGGGAGGAGAGCGGCCGCCAGCAGCCGGCCACCGGCCGCGAGCAGGAGCGAGCACACGGCCTGCTTCTCCAGCACCGGCTGTGCAGCCTCACTCCGAGCTCAGGCCTGCCTTCCTCCTACAGACGCTAGCGCCGTGGCATTTCACCAACTCTGATCCTGGGCAGGGACACACAGGTCCTGCCATAACTACAGCCAGACTGCAGGTTATAAGCCATAAAGAACACATGGATGATAAAAATATAGTCACATACAGTGGGATCTTTGTCTCAAACTTCTCTCCCTTCGAATGGCCACTAAGGCCCCAGAGCTTAGTCTATGGTAATAATGAGGCCAGTGTGGGCGGTTTCATTATTTAATGTGCAATGTTTACTATAAGGTACCTCAAATCCTTTAAACTTTTTTTTCTTTATATTTATGTGTATGGGTGTTCTGCCCGTGTGTGTCTTGTACACAGTGCCTGTGGAGGCCAGAAGATGGTGTCAGATCTCCTGGAGCTGGAGTTGTAGACAGTTGTAAGCCAGGTGACAGAAACCAAAGTCGCCAGGGTGCTTAACCACTGAGCCACTCACTCAGAGAATGCAGACTTGTATCACCATGCCTGACTGGACACAAATTTCTTTTCTTTTTTTTCCTTCCTTCCTTCCTTCCTTCCTTCCTTCCTTCCTTCCTTCCTTCCTTCCTGCCTTCCTTCCTTCCTTTTTTCTTTCCTTCCTCCTTTCCTTCCTTCCTTCCTTAAATGCAACTACTCAAAATTTGATGCTCTAAAAGAAAACAAAGGTTCTGAGAAAAGAGTTAACACTGGGAAAAAGTTAACACTGAGAAAAGAGTTAACAATTCTGTCAAACTACCCAGGTGACCGTGTCTGGTCGCAGCCAGGAGCGCCTCTCCCTGGGGCCTCTCAGGACGCTCCCACACTTCTCTACACTAGAGGGGACACTCACCTTCTCTCTCTTTCTTCTGTGTTCCTTCTTGCTCTTGTGTCTTTCTTTGCTCTTCTTGGGTTTCTCTTTCTGAGGTATCTCGAGTTTCTGGCGAGTGTCTGAGCAGGGAGGTGTGATAAACACGTGAGCAGCAGGAGAAAAGGAAGACTAACCATTAGGGAGCCCTGCCACTTCTGATCTTATTGATAGTCGGATATTTCAAAATGTCAGCTCCCCAAAGTTTTTTCTAATGCTACTTTTTTGTAAATCCATATTCCCTAAGTAACCCATACACCAAGTTATTATTCACTATTTTATGGAAATCAGGACATTCTAGAAAATAGGCACCACAGAAAATAAACCACAGAGTATTTTAGCCATTAACACCGAAGTCAAGAAAAGCATGCTCACTGGGATTCTCTGGAAGTTGGGCTCAGCGACCAAGTCCGTGCAGGTGGGACACTGTGGGAAGCAGCGTGGTGGGTGACGGAATCACGTGCTGCTTATCTGACTGGACCGGGTCACCATAATTGTCAGCCTGGCTTTCAAAGCCATGGCCAAAACCAGGCTGACTATCTTCATGGAGGGCATTAGCAAATGGGCCCAGAGCAGCAGCTGCTAAAGACACTGGGGAAGAGGGATAGCCTGTGCCTACAGCCAAAGGGCCTGGCTTATTTTACTTGCTCTGTTAGCCAATGTCCTGAAAATATCCTCTATCCACAATGCCTTTTTTTTCTTCTTGCAACAAGGTCTCACTGTGCAGCCCTGGCTGTCTTGGAACTCACTCTGCATACATCAAGCTAGCCTCAAACTCATAGAGATCCATCTGCCTCTGCTTCCTGAGTGTCGAGATTAAAGGAGCCTGACTACCTCAAACTTGTGATCCTCCTGCTTCAGTGTCCCAAGTGCTAGGGTTATAGTGCCATACCAGCTCTGAAAAATGACAACATTTAAGAAGCCTACTAACAGAAACATCTCAAAGCAAGAAGGAAGGGGACATTTCAAGCTTCGACATTGTAAAGGAACAACTGTCCCTCGAGCAATCAGTGGAGGGAGGGGTGTCTGTGTGACTGCAATCAGAGACACTGTGAGCACTTGGTGGCTGTGGAATCAGGGAGATGGGGGAGGGGGGACATCTGTGGGGCTGTCCCTTTGCAGGGGTTGCACATGCGCATGTGCACTGCACTCACTGGGGCAGAAGACAGGAGGCAGCCGAGGCCCGAACTCTTCCCGTTCGTCGATCTGTACCTTCCGGATGGGGAAGGGGGCGGCAGGCTCACAGGGCTCCCGCTCAGCAGCTGAAAAACACCCGCATATTAATTTCATTCATCTGCCCGGTGCTGATGCTCTTGAGTCTTGGTATCTTGTGCCACGGAACAGCACGCTTTCTCCAGTCTGCTGGAGCAGCCTGTGCAGAGCACGTGGTGGTGGACGAGGTGGAGGCCACCTCTGCCGGCAGCCACGGGCTGGGAGGGCAGCCACATTAGGCCACATAGAACCAAGTGCAGGACAGATTGTCCACAGGAGGCCACTGTAGATAGCAGAGCCTGCACTCCAGATGATTTAAATAGGAGCTGAGGTGCTCACTGGAAGAAGGCCCATATGAGAAGACACGGGCTTACCAATAGGGGTAGACACTGTGTCCTACCCCTAAACCTCACTCAAAATATACTATCAACTGAAGAAACAGTGAAAATAATGGATTCTTTTCACAGTAAACCAGCTCCTCCAGAAAGATAAACGGACTACTCCACTGTCAGACAGAACCAGCATACAGCTGGGAACTCTGTATCAGGAGTGGTCCTCTCTACCTGCTGTAGACAGGTACCTTTTCTATACCGTTTTTGGTTTTCATTTTTAGACAATCTTACTTAGCCCCAGTCAACCTCCACTCACTATGTAGCTGAGGATGGCCTACAGCTCTTGATCCTGCTGTCCGTACACCAGTTCTGAGCCATGAACAGTTTATGTAGTGCTCAGGATTGAACCCAGGTCCCCGTGCATGGGAGGCAGGCACTCTACCACTGAGCTATATTGCCAGCCCTATACTTTTTAACATGTTTTTTTTAAACCAGGGACTCATGATTTGCTGTCCTGTAACTCACTATGTAGACAAAGCTATCCTTGAATTTACAAAAATCCACCTGCCTCTGCCTCTGCCTCTGCCAAGTGCTAGAGTTTAAGGCATGTACCACTATGCCCAGCCTACTTTTAACCTTCAAGTATACATGATTTTATAATTACAAACACTAAGGGTTTATCCACAGGAGGAAAAACAAAGACCTGCTATTGCAATCATCTAAAATAAATATTGTATCATAGCCCTGGGTGGGACCCTGGTTAAGGGCCTTCAGGATTTATACCCAGGTCTACCACAGACAGACACAGGAGCGGACAGATGGGGCAGACAGACAGACGAGGCAGACAGAACCTCCAGTGATGCAGATGGAAACTCCAGCATCCTAAAGTTCTCCCTGTTTTATCTAGAACACTCAAGTTGGTGCACAGGCCACCTTCTGGGCAAGCGTGGAGCCAGGAAGTGAGAGCAGAGCCTCAGACCAGGTTAGGATGCCAGGCCGTGCCTGCTGCAGCCAACAGAAGTGTAGCACCTCTCCCCGACAGTGGAACCTGAACATCCTCACCAAATGCATCCCCAGAACCCTGGCATGCCCTCAGTGACGGGGGGGGGGGGGGGGGGGGGTGTTGGGGAAGGGAGGGAAGAAAGAAGGAAAAAAGAATGAATTTTCCCCAAGCTAGATACTGAACTCTATCCCAACCCTTAAAAAAAAAAAAGAAATTTAATTCTTAACTAGGCTAAGTTGGGAAATCAATATTGTCAAAACATCTATCTTTAAAATATACATCAGAGATTTAAACTAGATTTTAAAAAGATCCAACACCCGAGACTCTACTCAGACAAATTAAAATATAGTGATGGAAGGCCAGAGCGGTAGCGCAGGCCCTAAACTGCTGGCCACACAAACACGAGGACCTGATTTGGGGCCCAGAACCCACATAAAAAGCTGAGTGTGATAGCATGCACTTCTAAATTGTGCTGGGAAACATGGGGTTCTGTGGCTTGTTAGCCGGCTGCTTAGACAAACTGAGGAACCCCAGGTACTACTGAGATTGCATCTCACAAAGCAAGGGGGTTGTTTATGGAGGCATGACACTTAAGGCTGATCTCTGAACCCACTGTGCATGCATGCACACATGTAATGTATATCTGAACATACTAGCATACACACACACATCTTAACACACATGTGTATATATGTGTGTATGCGTGTGTGTGGTATGTGTGGTGTGTATGTATATGTGTGTGTGCATGTGTGTATGTATATGAATATGATAAGACACTATTAATTGTCAATTGTCCTAGTTAAAGGCTGCAAAGCCAAACATGGTGCCTGCCTGTGGTCCTAGGAGACAGAGTCATGGAGACAGAGAAAGGAGCAGAGGTTACAGGCCAGCCGTAGGAATGCGGAGGTTAGACTGGGCTTCCTGAGAGCCTGTCTCACCACAGACACACAGGACTGGACCTTACACACCATCAGTTCTCTCTTAGCACCCAAGTCAGGGAGGTGGCCTTACCAGGGATGATGGAGGTCTCCCCTACGGCAGCCTCCTGGGAACCTTTGAGGCTGGCCTCTTCAGTGCGCTCTTGACTGTCCTCACTGTCCTCTTGCTCCTCCTCTGACGAGGACGACTTTTCATCAGAGGAACTGGCGAAGATGGCTTTGAATAAATCCATGGAAGGGCGGCTACCTTCCCCTTCTGTCTGTGCATCCACAGCTTTGTCTACAGTCTGCATTAGCAGAGAAACAAGAGTCAGGGATGACGGGCTCCAGACTTTGAAACACAGATTGGGTTGGGGGATCTGGGGGTAAACAGATGGCTGAGTGGTTAAAAGTGCTGGCTGCTCTGCTAGAGGACGGGGCTTGACCCCCAGCACCCATTTGGAGGCTTACATCTGTCTGCAACTCCAGCTCCAGACAGTGCTGCACACACATCTATGCATGTGAGTCAAATGCTCATGCACATTTTTAAAGCATGGTTTGGGGTATCCCCAGCACTGCCTAACCAAGTGAGTAGCATTTCCCCTCTGTGGGGTTCTTCTAGAATGTGCCCAGGAAGCACAAGCAGCAGAGAGTCTTTTGGAGTCTGGGAGCATGAGGCTGGAGAACTGTGGGATCCTGGGAGCTCAGCCAATACCCCACACAGACAAAACTCATTGTATTCACCAGCAGAATGAAAATGACATGGGAAAGAGTCTATTAACTTGAAAACAGTAAAACAAAAATGCACCACTTTGAATGAAAGAGAAAAAAGAGGGAGATTAACAAAAATAAACAGAAACTTGTGGGATAAATGATTCTGTCAGAGAATCCCAGAACCACCAACCACAGTTTGACTGTGAAATGCTCCCTAGAGCTGTTCAATGCTAGCGTGTGCAAGGCCCTGTGGTATTTGATCCTTCCAAACAGAGGAAGGCGAGAACACATTCTTATAGGTCATCCTCTGACTACAGATGTGCAAAAGCCAAGTAAACAAAGTGAGAGAACCCAGGGGATATTCTCTCCACAAAAGGGAAAACTTATCACCTGGAAGGGAACACTTATTCGTCATCATGTAAATATAATGGGTTGGGTTCCAATCCTGTACACCAAGTGAGAGCTGCTTTAGACAGAGCGTGTAGACTTTTCTCACGTACAGCTACAGTTATGTTGTGGGTCTGTCTAATGGGCACCAGCCAGATAAAACCCACGGGCCAAACCCATCTGCTGTTGGTTTCTGTAAGTAAAGATGTTCTGGAAAAACATGCACTCTGTTATTCACACAAGCCTATGGTCTCCTACACACTCAGAGGCACATACACAGACACACATAGGCACACAAACACTTATACATGCACACCTGTGTGTGTACACACACAGGCATACCCACATATACACAGACACACACACATATCACACACATGGGTACACACACATGCCTCATATGGCCACCCAGCACTAAATAGAGAACATATCACATATAGAAGGGCCTGGGCCACAGTCTCCAGCACAGACAGTAGCGTCCCCATACCGTGTCTGGGCGTGGCTCGGGGGCCTGTTCCTCTTTGCTTCCTAAGGCACTGGATTCTTGTCTTGGAGGTCCAACTTTTGATCTAGCCTGACTTAAAAACTCACTAATGGAATCCTCTTTCTTCTCCTGTTTGGATGTGTCCCATCGTGATGGTTTCCTGGATTCTGAAAGGCAGGAACAGAACAGAATACTGGAATTAATGAACAGAAGGCAAATTCAAGACGGACCTTTCATTTGCTCAGAACCTTGGTCTACCTTGGATGGGCCAGGCACGCTGTATGAAGTACTGGGAATATGGCAGGCACAGGCAGACCCAAGCCCAAAGAATAAACTCCTGGCTTGCTCTGCCTGGTGCTGCTATAGAGGTACAAGCAGTTAACAGAGAAAGTCTTCATTGTGCTCACACTTAGGGCTGGTCCACTCCTGACTCCCCCTTCCATCTGGTGAGGGATTGAGACCCGGGTCAGTACCTAGGTCCCGTAGGCATCAAGACTTAGGTCCCAAGGAGTTCTACTCACTGTCCGGACCCCGTTGCTGCAGGGCTTTTTCACTGGGGACTGGAGCTGTGGGCAGAGGGGCAGGTTCTGGGAGCGTCAGGAAGTTGAAGACGGAGTATTTATCTCTCTTCACTCTGGGTAAGCCAACTAAAGTTGAGCTGGGGTAGCAGGAAAAAAGGAGGAAAAGATGGCGTTTTAATACAACAGCTAGGAGGAAGCCCACACCCTGTAAGATTTGCTCTCTCCCATCAGCTTTCCGGATAGGCTGTGGAAGCTCAAGACATTTCTACTTCTCAAAGTAGCTCAGGAAGGCAGAATGCCTGACTTCAGAACACTTGAGATTTTTTTCTATTAGAGCACTGACTGCCAAGTAGGGGGTGGGGGGGGGAGGGTGCACACACCATTAATCTCAGCACACGGGAGGCGGAGGCAGATGGATCTCTGCGAGCTCAAGGCCAGCCTGGTCTACACAGGGAGTTCCAGGCTAGGTAAGGATACACAGTGAGACTTTGTCTTTAAAAAGAAGAAGGAAAGGAAAAAGAAAAGGAGGAGGAGGAAGAGGAGGAGGGGGAGGAAGAAGAAGAGGAGGAGGAGGAAGAGGAAGAGGAAGAAGAGGAGTAGAACTTTTAACTTCAAAAATGGCTTTACACTAATGGAAAGTTTCATAGCTAAAAACATAATTATATTTTCCAGTATATGCTTTCTGGGAATATTTTTAATCCAATAAGAAAATGCTAGACTTGTGGTTTTTAAATGATTCATTCAGTTAATGGTCAGAAGGTCAGAAGATGACATAGGAACCCCTGGAACTGGAGTTAAAGACAATTGTGAGCTGCCATGTGGGTGCTAGGACCCACACCTGGTCCTCTGTAAGAACAGTTAGTACTCTAAACCACTGAGTCATCTCTGACATTTTATAAAGAGGATTTAAAAGCTAAGCATTAGGCTGAGGAGGGAGTCCAGTGGCAGAGAGCTTGACTAGTGTGTGCAAGGCCCTGTGGTGTTTGATCTTAGTGTGTGCAAGGCCCTGTGGTATTTGATCCTAATGTGTGCAAGGCCCTGGGGTGTTTGATCCTAATGTGTGCAAGGCCCTGTGGTGTTTGATCCTAATGTGTGCAAGGCCCTGGGGTGTTTGATCCTAATGTGTGAAAGGCTCTGTGGTGTTTGATCCTAATGTGTGCAAGGCCCTGTGGTGTTTGATCCTAATGTGTGCAAGGCCCTGTGGTGTTTGATCCTAATGTGTGCAAGGCCCTGTGGTAGTTGATCCTAATGTGTGCAAGGTCCTGTGGTGTTTGATCAAAGCATGTGGAAGGCCCTGTGTTTGATTCTAGAGTGTTCCTAAACATATATGAAGGGAAAAGAAACGCAACTACCATGTTTTATTGTCACTTGACCTAGGGTCTGTCCAGTATGTATCCCTAGCTGTCCTGGAATTTCCTCTGTATTCCAGGCTGGCCTCAGTCTCCCAGAGATGCTCCTGCCTCTGCCTCGAAAGTGCTCGGATCAAAGGCAGGCCCCCACCATAATAGCCAGTTGTAAGTAACATATTTAAAATAAAATATATGAGCAGCATTAAAAAGATGCCACATAAAGTCATTAAGGCATGAAATAAAGTTTACCTGTATTTGTATTTTAGTAATGAATTAAGAGGTTGCAATACAGTTTAAATACACAAACTCATGGAGCAGAGAGATGGCTCAGTGGGTAAGAGCACCGACTGCTCTTCCAGAGGTTCTGAGTTCAAATCCCAGCAACCACATGGTAGCTCATAACCATCTGTAATGGGATCTGATGCCCTCTTCTAAAGTGTCTGAAGACAGCTACAGTGTACTTACATATAATAATAAATAAATCTTAAAAAGAAAAAAAGGTGTGGCCTTAAAAAAAAAAGAATGCTTACTGCTCTTCCAGAGGACTGGGTTGGGTTCCCTGCACCTGTCATGTGGCTCACAACCACTGTCACTGCAGCTCCAGGGGACGAGATGCCCTCTGCTGTCCACCTTGAGTCCTCATATATACACGCATACAGAGTTACATATGCATAGACAAAAATACAAATAAACAAACAGAAGCTAAAGTAAATGTGCAACCTGGCAACCCCCAATAGTTAGAAGTTAAGTTCCTCTTATAAAAGGGACTGTAAGAGCATAACTCTAAGAGCATAAACTCTACGGGGGCTGGAAAAGCGGCTCAGTGCTTAGGAGCACTTGTTGCTTTTACAGAGGACCCAGGTTCAGTTCCCAGCACCCATGCACCGCGGCTGTGACTCCAGTTCCGGGGCTCTGATACCCTCAGCCCTACAGGAAGCAGGAAAGCACATGGCCCTGAGGCCCACATGCAGGCACAACACAGAAAATAAAGCTAACGATGTTTTGCTCTTAAAGGAGCTTCTGTAGAGTGGTTGGAAAGACAGGCTAGCCCAGCTTACCCGGGATAAGGGTCGGGAACATTAAACCTCTTGCACAGGAGCTTGTCGGGGTGCCACTCAAACGTATCTCGGGTGAGCTTGCCAAACATCTTCATCCTCACAGCCGACTGCTTGTCACTGACATCATTCTAGGAAGAGACAGACAGATGGACATTCTGTCAGCTATAGTCAGAGAACTGACTTCACCAGTCTTCCAAGTCAGAAATATCAAGCTTTAGGTGGGAGATGGCTCAGCAGTTGTGATAGCACACTGTTCATGCAGAGGACTCGATTCTATTCCCCACAGCCAAATCCAGCAGCTCACAACCGCCCATCGCTCCAGCTCCAGAGGATCCAAGCCCATCTGGAATCGATGGGCACCCGCACTCGTATGCAAATACTCCATTGTAGATGCACACAAATATGAAGATTTTTTTTTTTTTTGACTTTCAAGACAGGTTTCTCTGTGTAGCCCTGGCTATATACAGGAACTCGCTCTGTAGACCAGGCTGGCCTTGAACTCTACCTGCCTTTGCCTCCTCAGTGCTGGGATTAAAGATGTGTGTTACCACCACCAGAATGAAGAATTTTTTAAAATCAGTAAAAATAAATTTTAAAAATATATATCAGGAGACAAAGACAGGAGAAGCTCTGTGAGCATGAAGCAGCCTTGACTACATAGAAAATTCTAAACTAGCCTGGCCTGAAGCACTGGCTGCTCTTCTGGAGAGCCCAGGTTGGATTCCAGCACCAGGATGGCTCAGCCATCTATAACTCTAGTTCCAAAGAATTTAACACTGTCTTCTGGCCTCTGAAGGTACCAGGCACACATGCTGTACACAGAAATACGTGAAGGCAAAACACTCATACATATAAAATAAAAATAAGTATGTATTAGTTAAAATGCCAAGCTTCATTCCATTGTACTTCCATCAGAAGCAAGCAAACAAACAAACACTGGTCTTGAAATATCAGAGTTTGGGTTGTTACACTGCTTACATCTTATAAGCTGGACATCACATTATTTCTTACTCTACTATGTTATATGCATTTTGATCTTTTCACTGATGAAATATTTAGATGCATGGCATTTTTAATTTTAAAATCACTAGGAGGGGCTGTGGAAATGACTTAGTCAGAAGTGCTTGCTACAAAACCATAAGAGCCTGAGTTCATATCCCCAGAACCTGCATATGGATGGGTACAAGAGCATGTGCCCAGAATTCCATCAGCAGGGAAGAGGAGACAGGTGGATCCCCGAGGCTCACTGGCTAGCCCACCTTGATGAATCGATGCGCTCTAAGTTCAGTGAGAGACCCTGTCTCAAAAAAAGGTCAAGGGGGCTGGAGAGATGGCTCAGCGGTTAAGAGCACCAGTTGTTCTTCCAGAGGACCTGGGTTCCAGCAGCCACATGACAGCTCACAGCTATCTGTAACTCCTGTTCCAGGGGATCTGATGCCCTCACACAGATGTACAGAACACCCATGTACATAAACAACAACAACAAGACAGCAAGGTGAAGCCTGAAGGAGTGGCTCACACCTGCAACCCCAGCACTGGGAAGGCTGAGGCAGGAAGAACAGGACGTCCAGGCCAGTTTGCCTATATGAGACCCTGTCTCAAAAAAAACTAAATAAAATAAGGTCCAGAATAATTGAATAATTGAGAAAGACATTCAGTGTTGACCTCTGACTTCTAGATGCACACATACAGGCTCAGGTACCTGAATATAGTGCACACATCTACATAAATACAAATACAAACAAATAAAAACCTGACCAGAGCTTGGGAGTGCTCCCTAATGGTTAGACCATGTACCTACTAAAACTGTGTGAAAGTCTGGGTTCAACTCAATTCCTATAACTGCAAAAACACAAAATGAAGTTCACCAGGTAGGCACATGATAGCCACAGACCTCTTGGTCCCGAGGAACTTCAACCTGATCTGAATCATCTTCCTCCTTGGCGTGAGTGAATCTGGAGGACAGGGTGGAATTGGAGGACACGTAGAGCTGGGCTGCCCGTGCAAACTCTTCCCGCTCTCGGCTTCGCTCCCACTCGGTCATGCTGGGGTCCAGGCACCGCTCCAGAGCATCTGCAGCACAGGAACAAGGCACTGCTTTACTCCAAGGAAAGCACTGTGTGCGTGCTTCCTCAGAGGCCGGACGTGCAGACCTTGTACGGAGGGAGGTGGGGCATTGGGTGCTACCACCAGGCAATGTTACTCCTTCCTTCATAAGACGCTTCCTCTTTGGCCCAAGACTGATTTTACTTTATGTGTGTAAATGTTTCCTTTGCAAGCATGTTTGTGTACCACGTATGTATGGCTGTTGGGTCCCCTGGAACTGGGGTTATGGATGGTGGTGAGCTGCCATGTGGGCTCTGGGAATCAAATCTACGTACTGTGCAAGAGCAGCAAGTGTGCTTAACTGCTGACCCATCTGTTCAGCTCCGATTCATCAGGCACTCTTTATTCAATTCTACTTGCTACATGGTACAAGAGCAAGCTCTGAGCTGGTACGTGGCTGACCCTTACATGCAAGGCTGGCACATGGCTGACCCTTACATGCAAGGCTGGCACATGGCTGACCCTTAGACACAAGGGCACTGCTGGCACGTGACTGACCCTTACATGCAAGGCTGGCACGTGGCTGATCCTTACATGTAAGGCTGGCACATGGCTGACCCTTAGACGCAAGGGCACTGCTGGCACACCCAGATGTTAGTTATTCTGACCACCTACCACCCTGTGCTAGGGAGAAGACTCTCTCTACCCTTTTTCTGTGTGGCTGTCTTTTACTACTTTGTTGGTTCTTCTTTCTTCCATCCTTCTCCACCCCTTTTCTTCTATCCTTTCAACCTCCTAACACTAGGTAGGAGAGAAAAAAGGATAGAGGAGAAAGGAAAGAGATCCCTGAATAAAGTCAGGGGTCAGAAAGGGGACAATGTTATTATTATTATACTACTACTTGCTGATTAGGGGCTTCAAGCTCCTTGGGGCAAGTTTGATCTTCGCCATCAGGATATCTAATTTCTTTTCCTTATTTCTTCTTTGTGCATGATTGCTTAACAAACCATGACCAACAACAACCAACAAACCACCTCTCAGGGCCCCACAATTTATATACCCTCTAAAAAGTCTACGGAATTCCAACCGTCACACTCTTGCAGAAACTACCTGCAGCTGGTAAAATCACACCCCAGCTGGAGCACGAGGCGAAGCACAGTCAGCTGCTGTGGACAGTCTGAAGCGACCTCATGTCCCACACCTGGGATTAAGATGAAACCACGTCCCCATGATATTTCTGTGTCTTTTCAAAGAAACTAAAACTCCAAAATTATCACTACTTTTGTGTGATTTTTGTTTTGTTTTACTTTTTAGTTTTGAAACAAGGGCTTGCTACATAGCCAGGGCTAGCCTCAAACTCTTGATCCCACTGCCTCAGCCACCCAGTGCTGGAATTATAGGCCTTGACTCTATTTCTGCTATGTATTTGCTTTTTAGAGTGAGGGCCTGAACCTTTGCACTGATTATACCAAGTGGACCAAGACTAATGACAGAACCAGGCGGCTCGACGTGTGATGGGGGGGGACGCACAGCGAGGCTGCCAACCCTGCCAGACCAGCACCCACCTTTCTGACCCTTCTTCATGTGTACTAAGAACTCTTCGTATCGTCTCTGCTTTTCTGGATCTTTGGCAAAAGGCTTGAAGTTGCTGGCTCGGGCGGTGACTGTCCCACTGCCCAGGGCCAGGTGCCACGAGCTATGCCCGAGGTCTGGTGTGGAGGCCTGTGCCCTGCTGCTCGAGGCGCTCTGGGCCAGACTCCTGGCCTTGGCTTGAGCGGCCTTCAGGTCAGTTGCCTGCTTCATTTCTTTAATTCTTTCTTTGTCTTTTTGAGACAGAAACTCCAACACTGAAGTAGATGACCCTAAATAAAAACAGTAAGGAGAGATGAAAAACAGCTTTACCATTTCTGTACACAGTCACTACTAAAAATGTACATAATCACAGGTGAGTGTTTATGTTACTGATTTATCAGTATCTATATGTCCTGTGAATTGCATATTTACACAATTGGTCACAGGTACAACTAGAGGCAGTGCAAATGCCCGGAGTATGTAAAGCCTTGTGCTCCGTGCTCAGGATGAGGACTCTGAAAGCAGGCGGCTATGGTCCTGGCTCCACAGTCCTCCCACTGAGCACTCCTATCACACAAGCCCACTGGGCACCAACTGCAGCAGGCATGGCCCGGGGTCTGGGGTCTGGGGGACAATGCAGGGAAGGTCCCCCTCTCACTACAGATAGGAGGAAGCCAAGAGCAATATCAGAGCCCTGCTTTGGAAAAACAACAATGGTTCATGCCAGTAATCCTGGCTTATTTGGGAGGCTGAACAAGATTATCATGAGTTCAAGGCCAGCCTGGGCTACCAACTAAGGTCTTGTCTCAACACACAAACAAACAAACAAACAGGCAGAATTAACATGAGTTCATGGCCATCCTGGGCTATAGACTAAAGTCTTGTCTCAATAAACAAACTAACAAACAAATAAAATAAAAAGGCTAGTAAGAAGGCTCAGTGGGTAAAGGCTCCTACACCAAGCCTGACTGATGATGATCTGAGTTCAATCTCTAGGACCCACAAATTGGAAGGAGAGAACTGACTCCTGCAAGTTGTCCTCTGACTTTTATCCAGGCAGTGTGGTTTACACACACAGCATAAAAAGGCATTTTTAAGGAAGTGAGGGTATGTGGTATGGCAGTGCATGCCTGTAACTCCAGGATGTTTCATCAAGAGTGATGAAACAAAATAATAAGTCTAGGCTAGTGGGGAGGTCGACATAGTGAGAACCCCTATCAAAAAACAAAAACAAAAGATGGAGGCAAGGTGTGACGGCACAGGCCTAGCACTTGTGAGGCAGAAGCAAGAGGATTTCTCTGAGTTTAAAGCCAGCCTGGTCTACACAGCGAGCTCCAGGACAACCAAGACTATATATAGAGAGAGACGCTGTCTGAAAGAAAGAAAGAAAGAAAGAAAGAAAGAAAGAAAGAAAGAAAGAAAGAAAGAAAGAAGAGGAAAGAATAAGAAAGAGAGAGAGGAAGAGAGAAAGAAAGAGAAAGGAAAGGAAAGAAAGAGAGAAGGAGGGAGGGGAAGCAGGGCTGGGAGATGGCTCAGTAGGTCCCACTGTGTAGACACCGGATGAGCATGCACATGAGGCAACTCACAAACACCTACAGCTTCAGCCCCAGGCGATGTAACACCCTTTTCTGGCCTCACCAGCATGAACACACACACACACACACACACACACACACACACGTAAATTTAAAAAATGGGGTGGGGGGTGTGAGACGGGATTTCTCTATGTAGTCCTGGAAGTCCTAGAACTCACTCTGTAGACCAGGCTGACCTCAAACTCACAGAGATCTGCCTGCCTCTGCCTCCCAAGAGCTGGATTAAAGGCCCATGCCATCAACACCTGGCTAATAAATTTTAATAAAACATAAAATTTTCTTTTTTAGAATTATTCATTTTATGTATGAGTACATTGTAGCTATCTCCAGACACACCAGAAGAGGGCATCCGATCTTATTACAGATGGTTGTGAGCCACCATGTGGTTTCTGGGAATCGAACTCAGAACCTCTAGAAGACCAGTAGGTGCTCTTAATCACTGAGCCATCTCTCCAGCCCCTAAATAAAAAATTTTAAACAAAACAAAAAAATGTGAGTGGCACAGTCCTGAGGGTTCAAAACCATCCTGGGCTACACTGAGAATTTAAGGCCATCCTGGGCTACATGAGACCTTAAAAGGGAATGGGAGGGGCAAAGAGAACAACTCACCAAGCCATCATGAATAAGGTCTGTGGCCACTTTTTTTTTCCTTTTTTTTCCCCTTTTTTTTTTTTTTTTTTTTTGGTTTTTTTGAGACAGAGTTTCTCTGTATAGCCCTGGCTGTCCTGGAACTCACTCTGTAGACCAGGCTGGCCTCGAACTCAGAAATTCGCCTGCCTCTGCCTCCCAGAGTGCTGGGATTACAGGCATGCGCCACCACCGCCCAGCTGTGTCCACTTTTATATGCTGTTTACAATACATGACACATCTCCTGGGTTCCCCATCAGTGGGAAACCACAACTCCCCATTTGAGTAAGATTGCGTTAAACATAGCAAGTCCAGTCTCCTCCATCACACGTACCTTGCACAGGCATCTCTCCGAGCAACTCCCCCCGCTTGGAGGCATTGAGTTGATGCCTACTGTGCGCGCCCATGTCCTGCCCTGCTTTCCCAGATGACTCGGATAACACCTGAAGTAGGTGAGCATTCTCAGACGTCGCAGCTACCACAGGTCTGAAATAATGCACCGGTCGGTAGTCTCTGGGCAACTGAGGCGGTGGATAAATCTGAACAAATAACCAGACAATGTAAATGTCAGGAAATCCGGGCTACAAGACCACACAGACTTAGGAAAGAAAAGCACAATCTTAGTGTCATGAGACACGCCCAGTCCTGGCTTACTTTCCAGGTGGACACTCTGGGATAGCCTGGCCCAACAGCCTCACACTGCGAACACCGCTGCTAATGTGTATGTTTCCCATGATGAGAGCACTAAATATAAGAAGACATAGCACCATGTCCTACCTCACATGCGGACCCAGCCCACTGTAAGAGCAAATAGTTACAGAGATTTGTTCAAGACTTTAAAAACATAACAAACTGCCGGGCAGTGGTGGCGCATGCCTGTAATCCCAGCACTCTGGGAGGCAGAGGCAGGCGGATTTCTGAGTTCGAGGCCAGCCTGGTCTACAGAGTGAGTTCCAGGACAGCCAGGGCTACACAGAGAAACCCTGTCTTGAAAAAACCAAATCCAAAAAAAAAAAAAAAACAAAAACAAAAACAAAAAAAACAAAAACAAAAACAAAAACATAACAAACTTGAAATTAGGTAGTTTTAAATCCAAAGGTCTTTGCTCAGACTGTGTTTCACTCACTTCCAAAGTGAAACATCAGACCTTTGTTTTTTTTAATTCATTTTTTATTTTGTTCATGAATATGTGTGTCTGCTGTGTAAGTGAATGTGCACAGAGCCAGATGCGGACATGAACCCTTTGGGGATGGAGTTACAGGTATTTCTGTGCTGGGATCCAAACCCCACTCCTCAATATTAAGCAGCAAGTGTGAGCCATCTCTCCAGCCCCTGCCCTGACTTCTTTTTTTTTTTTTTTAAGAATTATTTATTTTATGTATGTGAGTACACTATAGCTGTCTTCAGACACACCAGAAGAGGACATCGGATCCCTTTACAGATGGTTGTGAGCCACCATGTGGTTGCTGGGATTTGAACTCAGGACCTCTCGAAGAGCAGCCAGTGCCCTTAACCCCTGAGTCATCTTTCCAGCCCCACAACTTACTTCTTAATTCAAAGCATTTTTTAATTCAGACCCTAAGTAGGGCTGAGGCTCAGTTATAATATTTACAGAATAGTGACAGGACTCTGGGACTAAATCTCAGAAACCACTCCAACAACAACAACAACAACAACAAAGACAGGCTAGGGTGTAACTCAGTGGGAAAGTGTGTGCCTAGCATACACTTAGATCCAAGCTCAGCGTGAGAGAGGGGAAGGGGAGAGAAGAGCTGGCAACATGGAAAGTTACACCTGTCCATGAAATTCTGGATTTATAACTCTGACAGCAGAACAGAAAAGTTAAGAGGAAAGTGGGGTTTTGTTGTTTCTTTGGGGGTGATGGACTTTGCACACACTGAATGCAGTCTCTGCTACTGAGCTCCATCCCCTGCCTAAGCATTAGACTTCTTATGGAGACAGAATTACACTGAGCAGCCCTGGCTGTCCTGGAACTCTGCCCTGGAGACCAGGCTGGCTTCATACTCAAGAGGATCTGCCTGGCCCCACCTCCTAAGTGCTGGCATTAAAGGCTGCACCATGCACCCAACCATTAGATATTTAAGTACCTACTGAAGGGTCCCCTTGCTCTTAGTATAACAAGCATAGATTTACCCTTGCTTGTACACTGACTTCTAGAATTAGAAGTTTCCTGAAAGCGGGAACCAAGTCAACCCTAAACATCGGGTGAAGCACTCAGTCCCAGGTGCACGCTGGCCTGAGAACTTCCACTACATCCATGTCGTATCCTGTCATTACTGGCAGAATTAGGAGTTTGCAGTTCCCTGGATACGGTGGAATTACTCCTGCCAGGAAACACCTTTGGCATTTACTTGCAAACAGTAAGCAAGAACTTTCCCCTAAGCAGTATTCCCAAAACATCAAGTTAGTCTAAAAGAGACCTGCCCTCTACAAGCAGCAAGGGTTTGGTGTTCTGTGTGGTGCTGGGAATTTAACCACTGGGCCACTGGGACACACTACTAGCCTCTTTCAATGGAAATGTCTTTTTTTTTTTTTTTTTTAATGTGTATGGGTTTCTTGCCTGTATGTACATCTATGCACTACCACATGTATGTCTGGTGCCAGAAGAAGCCAAAGAGGTGTTGGACCCCCTGGAACTGGAGTAGGAGACAGTTGTCAGCTGCCATGTGGGTACTGGGAATCAAACCTGGGTCCCTTGGAAGAGCAGCCAGTTCTCTTAACTGCTCAGCCATCTCCCCAGCCCCTACCTTCTGTTTTCTTATTTTGTTGTTGTTGTTGTTGTTGTTGTTGTTGGATTTTGGTTTTTTTTTTTTCAAGACAGGGTTTTTCTGTATAGCCCTGGCTGTCCTGGAATTCACTTTGTAGATCAGGCTGGCCTCGAACTCAGAAATCCTCCTGCCTCTGCTTCCGAGAGTGCTGGGATTACAGGCGTGCGCTACCATGCCCGGCTCACCTTCTGTTTTCTAAAACAGAATCTTTCCCTGGCATGGAATTTGTCAAGGAGGCTCTACTGCTGGCCAGAGAGCCTCTGGAACCTTCCACATACTGGATGCCAAGTACAGCCACTGCACCAGCGTTTTTGATATGGGTTTGGGAATCGAATTCATGTCCTGAGTACTTTACTGGCTAGGCTATGTGAAGCCCTATTCCCCTTTGTGAAACAGGGTCTTAGTCAGTTTCCCAGGCTGCCTTAGAATATGATTCTCCTGCCTCAGTTTCCCAAGTGCTAGGATTACAGACCTGTCCCATTGCACCCAGATTTCTTCTAAAAAATGCTAACAGAGGAGTATGCATAGAGAAATGCCAGGTTTCCATAAGTACGTTGATATAGCTCAATTTAATATCATAAATATTAAAGAACATATAAATATTAAAATAAACACTATAAGCACCAAAGAAGCAAAATAATTTTAATGGAAATGTTTTCTTACTTTCTTTGAAGATAAAGGTTTAGAAGCCAAGGAAAATCCTTCCAAAATTTTGCCAACATATCGGAGATCTCTCTCGGGTTCTACAAAATGACATCACTGATTAGTTCCAGAAGCTGAGATGATTAAGTGAGACAAGAGGATTCTTATTTTCCGGAGCATGAACAGCGCCCTGGGTGAGGTCACTAGGAAGGAACATTTGGGGACCGAGTGGCATTCAAACTCCCACCCCTTTGTTGACACAGTGAGGCTGAGCTCAAACCTCCCTCCCCTGCCCAGCCGCCCAGATAGCTCCGATAGCTGCCTTGGCCTCCAAGACAAGCACCCAGCACTGTCTTCAAAGCAAGGGCCTCAGCAGACAGCCTCTGCACAGGCCACTGCCAGGATGTGTCACCTCCTCAAGACTCTGAAGGGAGACATCTAAAAGCTTGATCTAGAATAACCCCATAAAGCTGTCCTCCCCCTCCCTACTAAAGTGACCTCAGGTGGCTTTATTTGAAGTGAAAGTTCTCAAGAAAAGCCAGCTAGAGTGTCAAAAGAAAGATCCCAACTGCAAGGGTCATTTCTCACACAGTGCCCCAGGGTGGCTGTGTCCCAGTTTCCTTAGCAACAGTCCAAATAAGGCTCCTAGGCAACACAACCAGGTCAGCTGTGAACTCGCCCTGGGACAAACTGTTGCTGCAAATGAAATGCTAACAGTAGATAAATAAGACCACAGACTAAGGAAACTGAGTGGCCAGTGCCCTCTGACTTGATCAGGGGATGGTCCTCTGATTGCAGAGCAAGCCTGTGACAGAGGCCCTGAAATCTGCAGGAAGACCTTCTGCAGACTGGGTACACAGAAGACTGTTTGTTCCAGCCTTGGTAACTGCTAGAAGGAAAAAAAAAATCTAAAACTCAGCTGCAGAGATTGGTGAAATGACATATTCATTTAGTCAGAAGAAAATACATGCAGTGAATATGTGCAAATTAAAAAAGAGACGAAATATCCCAAATTCATCAGCAGAACAAAGGCGCTATATTCAGGAAAAGTGAAAGATTTATCTCGGAAAGAAAGCAGACTAGAGTAGATGTTATTGCAAACTACCAACTACTGTAAGATGTTAATAATTTAGTTAAATATTGGTTACTGATATAATTAAAATGACTATTATCCATTTCATCCTCCCATCAGTGTCTAGAGAATGGCCAATTAGCAACTAGTAACTAGTACTTTATAATTAACATGTAACATATTGTGGATGGTATCGATACATTAGCTATGTAACATAGACATAACATTTCCAAGTTGTAATATGTAAAATTGTATATTGTTTGAGCATTGGGGGCATGGTGACAGAATCTAGGGCACTGTGCTGACTGACTGTATTAGACAGCCCAGATTCTCCGCCCTGTACTCCCCTGCACCATTTCTAGGAATCAAGACTGGAATAGCAGTTTAACCGAGGGACCTGAATCACCACAGACTCTACCTGGGTTCTACACTCTGCCTGGTCTACAGTTAAACTTTAACTACAATCAATCAATCAATCAATAAATAAATAAATAAATAAATAAATAAATAAATAAATAAATAATAAACGGTTAGGTGAGCGACCAGACCATGCCTAATTGCAGACAAGAGCCTGGTGAGGCCTCGGGGGTGGGGGCAGGTTAGCTGAGCTCTGTTGTTTTGCAGACTATTGGCACTGTCACCTGTCCCCAAACCTGGTCTTCCGGGCTGCTGTTTAAATTGGCTGAATCTTCCAGTTCCCTGAACTCTGAGTCCTCACTGCTGTCTGACCACAACATGGCACCAGGCCACACAGCCCTTCCTCTCCTGGCCCCAAGCCTCTCCAGCTCCCTAGTACATCCCATCTTCACTGCTGGCTTTAGCTGTGCCTTAAGCCCCACTTCTTTCTTATATCCTATACACTGCAAGGCAGACCTCAAACTCACAGCAATCCTCCTGCCTCAGCTTTCCAAGTGCTAGAATTATAAGAACAAGCCACAATACCACTTCCTTGTTTCTCACCTTCCATATTTTTTGGTTATTTCTTTTTGTTTGATGTTTATAGGTGCTTTGCCTAAATAGATGCATGTGTACCATGTGCATGCCTGAGGCCTGTAAAGGCCAGAGAAGGGAGCATGAAATGCCCCTGAAACTGGAGTTACAGATAGCTGTGAGCCACCGTGTGGGTGCTGAGAACCAAAACCCAGGTCCTTGCAAGAGCATCCAGTGCCCCTAACCACTAAACCATCTCTCAGTCCCACATCCTGCATCACTGATAACCCTTTCCTCTACAGAGTCTGGCACTCCAGTACCAGAGCCTGTACCCCTTTCTTCCCAAGAGCCTGACAACCAGTCCTTCCAGCTGGGCTTCCACAAAGTACCTTTCTGATTTTTGTATTGTTTGGGAGCTGTCCAACCATAGAGACCATCTCCAGGCTCCTCGTCCTTCAGCACAGTGTCATACTTGGATAGCATTTCTGTGGCATAGATGTCATCATCTTCCTCTTCCAGGGCACCTACACCAAAAGCCTGCAAAGCACAAGGTTTCAAACAGAGCCCCCAGGCCGGGGGTGGGGGTGGGGTCTGTCTGCATTGCAGAGCTAAGCTGTATTAAAGATCCAGCGGACACATGTGCACTTGCAGATCACTGAGAGAGAAGCAAAGGGCAACCCTAGATTAGAGGAGTCTCAGGTCTATGGAAAAGCAGTGACCAGAGGCAAATGCCACTAGGCACAATCCCCCAGCCCCAGCAGCAGAGGCCGCAACAAGCAGACGTGAAGAACACCCAGACAACAATGAACAGACAGCAATGGAACTCTGAAAAAAAAATGGCAGGCACATCTGTCCTTCCCTGGTCAGTAGGGCCAAGGTCTGAACTCTTGTGGGAAACAGCCTGTAGTAAGTGGACTTTTTGGTGGAAGACTAGGTAAGGCATGCAAAGAAAGAACAAAACAAAGTAACTAATTGTTTTTTTCCTATGTGGCCCTGACTGTCCTGGAACTTGCTCTCATGTAGTCCAGGCTGGCTTGGAATTCATAGAGGTCCATCTGCCTCTGCCTCCCCAGTAGAGTACAGAAATTAAAGGAATGCACCATCACTCTGGCCCACTTTCTTTTTAAGAAGCTGTGAGTCGTTTGAGAAGGTGGGCAATAGAAAGCTCCAAAAGGACAAAAGCCCCAAGTCAAAATGACCAGGTGCTCCAGACTCAGGGTGTGCAGCAGCGAGGAGAGGGAGGGTTAGCTCAGAACCATGCAGCTTTATCTATCTGCTAGAACATCTTGGGGGCCCCCAGGTGCAATTAGACCAAATCAAAACACTGGAAAGGTGCTTTTCTGCTTGGCTCCACCAGGGTGGGAAAACAGGGAACATGAGTTTCCACCAAGGACACCACAGACTCTTGGGTACCATTGTTAAATTCTAACAATGGCAAGCATCACAGGTGCTCCCAAAAGACCTTCAGAGAAACAGAATCTGGGACTGAGCATGTGGCTCTGGGAAAGAGTACCTGCCTACTGTATGCAAGGCCCTGAATCTGTCTGTCTGTCTGTCTGTCTCTGCCTCTTTCTTTCAGTGGGGCTGGAACACAGGGCCTTGCATACACTAGACAAGACCCCCCTTCCCCGCCCCGAACTGAAAGAGAAGGAAAGAGAGAGAGACAAACACAGAGAGATAGAAAGAGGGGGAGAGAAAGAAAGAAAGAGATGGGGTTCCTGGGAGGCAGGACTGGACTTTGAAGTCCTCATTGAGCAAAAAATGAACTGACCTACCACAGGAAGTATACTTATTTACCAGTGTTTCTGCTTTTACAATACAGAAACTTTTACCTGGCCAGAAATGCCCAGTTTTCTTCCTTTACTCAGTCCAACATCTCCAAGAAGATGGCTGGTCCCCTCAGATGCTCCACCAAAAAGGTTCAGGTGTTCTCCTGGCATTCCAAACAATGCTTGGTGGGGGTCCAGGCCCTTGTAGGCCAACCCATGTACATTATCTTTAGGCGTAAAATCCACAGGCATGACGTCTTTAGGAGCAAAAGTCACATTGTCAGGCAAGTAGTCACCATCTTCATCCTATTTCAAATGTTTGAAGAGGAATTAAAGTGAGTCACTGTCAGGTGTCAGGCCCTCTTAGACTTCAGTGATTAATTCCAAACAAAACAGTTGCCAGGCTTGTATTTCTGCTGCTGTGAATGACCAGATCCCATCCCTGGGAAAAAAATGATACTAACAACAAAAGCAACGTCATGGTGAGACTGGAGACCAGTGCTTCTCGGCCTTCTTAAAGCTCCAACCAAGCCTTTAGTACAGTTCCTCACACTGTGGTGACCCCAACTACAGGATTATTTTATTGTGCCAGGCAGTGGTGGAGCACACCTTTAAGGGCAGGCAGAGGTAGAGGCAGGTGAACTTCTGAGTTCAAGGCCAGCCTGATCTATAGAGTGAGTTCCAGGACAGCCAGGGCTACACAGAGAAACCCTGTCTTGAAAAACCAAAAAAAAAAAAAAAAATTGTTAAATACTATTTGCTACTGACTAATTAAAACTACTTCAGGACTCTACTGTTGTGAATTGAAATGCAAATATCTGATATTCCACCCCTATGAAAAAAGTTATTCAACCCCCAAAGAACCACTGCTCCGAGGGCTGGAGAGATGGCTCAAGAGTTAAGAGCACTGCTACCAGAGGTCCTAAATTTAAATCCCAGCAACTACATGGTGGCTCACAACCATCTGTGATGAGATCTGACGCCCTCTTTCTGGTGATTCTGAAGACAGCTACAGTGTACTTATATATAATAAATAAATAAATCTTAAAAAAAAAAAGAGCTGGGTGGTGGTGGCACACGCCTGTAATCCCAGCACTCTGGAAGGCAGAGGCAGGTGGATTTGTGAGTTTGAGGCCAGCCTGGTCTACAGAGTGAGTTCCAGGACTGCCAGGGCTATACAGAGAAACCCTGTCTCGAAAAACCAAATCAAAAAAAAAAGAAGAAGAAGAAGCACTGCTCTAAGCAGAGGCTGGAGAGATTCAAAGCTTTCGATGCTTTTGCAGAGGAGCAGGGTTCAGTTCCCAGCACCCGCATCAGGCAGCTTGCACCTGCCCTAACTCTAGTTCCCGGGTATCTAGCATCTTCTTCTGCCCTTGGTGGGCACCTGCACACACAGAGAGACTAACGAGCAGGCACACACCCTTTAAAAAAAAAAAGAATCTAGCCGAGCGGTGGTGGTACATGACTTTTAATCTCAGCATTCAGGAGGCTGGAGCAGGCAGATCTCCGTGAGTTAGGGGCCAGCCTAATCTATAAAGCAAGTTCCAAGACAACTAGGACTGTTACACACTCAGATCAAAAACAAACAAAACAAAAAAAAACCCCAAAACAAAAAACACCTGCCTAGAAAAAAACAAAACAAAAAACAAAACAAAAAAAAGAAAAAAAAAAAAAAAGACTGTGAAACAAAGGCCAGAGTGTGTGTGGCTCAAAGGCACAGCACATGCTTAGCATGCAAGGCCCTAGTTTTAAAGCCCATCACAAAAAAATAAATCAATAAGAACAGGTAGTGCACAACTTTTTCTTTTTTTTTTTTTAGATTTTTATTTATTTATTTTATGTATATGACTGCTTTATCTGCAGTCATAAGATACTGTTACAGATGGTTGTGAGCCACCATGTAGATGCTGGGAACTGAACTCAGGACCTCTGGAAGAGCGGACGGTGCTCTTAACCGCTGAGCCATCTCTCCAGCATCCCCCAGGCCCAGGTAGCACACAACTTTAATCCCAGCATTTGGGAGGCAGAGGCAGGAGGATCTCTGTGAGTGCAAGTCCAGTCTGGTCTACACAGTGAGTTCCAGATCAGCCAGGGTTGCATAGTGAGACCTTGTCTCTATCAATCAGTCAATTAATCAATGCATAAGAACAGAGCTGGGGCCGGGTGGTGGTGGCGCACGCCTGTAATCCCAGCACTTGGGAGGCAGAGGCAGGAGGATTTCTGAGTTCGAGGCCAGCCTGGTCTACACAGAGAAACCCTGTCTCGAAAAAACAAAAAACAAAAAACAAAAAAAAAAAACAAAAAAACAAAACAAAACAAAAAAAAGAACAGAGCTGGGATAGCTATGGTGCCATCAAGTCGATGACTGTATCAGCTGGTGTAGTAGCGATAGCTTTAGTTTGGTTATTCCAGGACAGTGGAACCTAACAGATTCCTAAAATTGCTCATGACCTTGCTATTTTCTGTTTGCTTGGGTATTTTGTCTGCTTAGGTTTTTGGTTGTTGCATTGGAATTTTATTACATTTATTTGTTTGTTTGTATATGTGTGTGTGTGTGTGTGTAAGAGAAAGAAATTGTGTGTGTGCATATGCATGCATGCCATGGAGTGTATGTAGAGGTCAAAGGACAACTTGCAGGAGTCCGGTTCTCTCCTTATACCTGGGCTCTGGGGATCGCAGTCAGGTGGTCAGGATTAGCAGTAAGCACCTTTCCCCACTGAGACATCCCATTGTTTTCTGAGGCAGAATCTCACTATGTAGCTCAGGCTAGTCTAAACCTTGAGACTTTTCTTTCTGCCTCTCTCTACCTATTACTGCATGCCAGCACGCCTGGTAGTATTTTATTTTCTCTCAATAATAAGGATCAGATCCAAGGCTTTGCATATGCTGGGCTCAACCACTGAGCTACATTCCTGGTTGTGACCCTAACATTTCACCATCATGAAGTAGCGTGTTCCACTATAACATACCTCAGACCCTTCAGAACCGCCAGGCGGCAACGCACAGCCATAGATCTTAACACCAGGATCTACAAAGAGATTGCAAAGGCATTAGTCATGAGCCAAGAAAAATAAAGGCAGAGCCACCGACACTCATCAGAGGCACGCAGCTGCACTTGCAAAGGTGCTGTCCCCTTAGGGTCCCGGGTGGATCACAGACCCAATCCACCTGTGTTCCAATAATGCACTGCAGAGACCCATAGGACATTACTCCTGTCTTCAAAGGGCCCACTCACAGTCTGGGAACACACAGGGCATGGAAAGAGCAGAAAATAATAGTGTTAAGCTGGGAGTACAGTGTTGCTCGGTGATGTGGCCCTTGCCTGGGATATGTAAAGCCCTAGGTTCAATCCTCGGCATAAATTAAACTAAATAAAATAAAATAAATAAATAAATGGAGGATGGGGAGGAAATAGAAATGTGGACTGACTGTCATTCAGTTAAGGTGTGGTTGAAAAGCAAACATCTACACTCCTGGTAAGACTGTGAACCTAGACAATCCTTCCAGAAGTTACTGTGCATTACTCCTTAAACCTTAAGCTCTTTCATGCTACCCGATCCAGCGATCTATTTCTAGGAACATGCAGCTTTTTAATGCTGTGGGGCTGCAGAGGTCAGTAGCTCAGTGGCTAAATGCATCTGTTACTCATGCAGAGGACATGGGGTCCATGCTCAGCACCCGCATAGCAGCTCAAACTATCCGTTAATTCCAGTTCTGGGGCCTCGGCACTCTCTTCTGGCCTCCAGGGCTCCTGCACACATGTGGTAGGCACAGCACCACCATGCCCACCCAGTAATAAATCCTCTTTTAGAAAAACTATGCTGTAGTTAAGAGTCCTCACAGCTCTAATCCCAGCACTCAGGAGGCTGAGGCAGGAGAATCAGGAGTTGAGGGCAGCCAGAGTTATGCAGCGAGCTCAGGCAGCCTGAACTGCAGACTTCCACCTCGTCTTACAAGACAAAACTAAAGAAACAATTCAGGGCCGGGCGGTGGTGGCGCACACCTGTAATCCCAGTACTCTGGGAGGCAGAGGCAGGTGCATTTCTGAGTTCCAGGCCAGCCTGGTCTACAGAATGAGTTCCAGGACAGCCAGGGCTATACAGAGAAAGCCTGTCTTGAAAAAGCCAAATCCGAAAAACCAAAAAACCAAAAAAAAAAAAACCAAAAAAAAAAAAAAAAGAAAGAAAGAAAGAAACCAGGATGCAGAAGGGGCCTCAAGCAGGCTTACCGGGTTTCTGTCGGCGAGCCTTCCTCTTCACCCGAGGGCCGATTCCTTGTCCTTCCTTCCAACCCATTTTCCTTAACAATTCAAAGCCCACAGACAATCTGCACAGGATATGGAAACAGTGACAGTGAACTTCACTGTTAGTAAACAACTCCTGCTCTGGCTCCTCTGCCTGCCTGCTCTGTGCTCATCCTGTGGCTACAGCACAATGGCAAAAGCCTGGGGCTTGGGGTCACATCTGAACTGAGGGAGACACACATCTGCCTCTTTGGCCTTTGAAGTGACCCTGTAGAGACTCTGGGAAGTCCTTGTCAAGGAAGCCTGTGGCCCAGGGACACCAGGAAATTCTAATCAGGCCACACACTCAGGAAGAGAAGGAAGTATACAGAAATCAAAAGTCAGGTGACAGCCATGATCTTCGTAAATCTCCTACTCAATCAGAAAAGCGCGCCTTCTTTTCTTCCAGCTCTTCTCAAAGCACACTTTCCCTAGCACTTCTGGCCTCAGTCTTCCTGGAAGGCTGCTCTCCCTACCCCAGTCTGCTTTCCAAACTGGCTTTAAGGGCTTGGCTTTTTATGTCCTTATTTTCCCCTCTATTCTCATTCTAATAAAACTGTCCTCAAGCTGAGGATGAAGAGAGAGAAAAGGAGAGGGAAGGTGAGGAGAAAGAAAGGGAAGAAGAGAAAAAGGGGGGAGGGGAGATGATAGGGAGAGAAGGTGGGAGGGAGAGAGATAGGGAGGGAGAGAGATAGGGAGGGATGGACAGAGAGAGGGTGCAGGCAAGACAGAACCCACAAGGCCTGTGAGGAAGGTGAGGAAGGGAAGCCACCCCAGTCCCTAACAGCCTTCCATTGCAGGGAAAAAGGGAGACACTCTGGGTGAAGGCCCTTCTTCTCTTAGTCTTCCAGTCAGACAGCACCCTGTGCTGCAGCTGAGCTATCCCTGAGAAAGATAACCACACGTGTGCAAAGCGCCCGCCTCACTTTGCTGGTGTGATGAGGTCATCAAGCAGGGTGGCTCCAGGAATCGGGGCTGCAGCAGCTGCCAGCTGCCTGGCCTTCTCCCGTATTCTGTCTTTGGTTTTGGAAGCAAAATCATCCGTGGTAACGATTGCTTTAGGTGCTATCCCAAATTCACTGAGATCCTTCAAAGAAGAAAATTAAATAGAATTAGTTCATTTATACACACACAACAAATGCACTTGGATTAGCACATACACACATGCTCTTGGACTAACACACACGAATGTACTTGTACTAATATAGACACACACAAAGCAAATGCACTTGTACTACAACACAACAAATGCCTGTACTAACATACATAAAACAAATGCATTTGTACAAACACACACGACAAAGTTTTAAAGAGTCATTAATTTCCTGTAAATATGCAAAGAGAAAGAGAACTCTGGGTTCTGGAAATAGGGCTCAGTGGTTAAGATCACTGGCTGTTCTTCCAAAGATCCTGGGTTCAATTCCCAGCATCCGTGTAACAGCTCACAACTGTCTATGACTGCAGTCCCATACAATCAGATGCCCTCTTCTGATGTGCATATAGACATGCAGACAAAACATCCCTATACACCAAATAAATAGTCCAAATTTAAAGAGAGAGAAGTCAGATGTGGTGGCAACTTGCCTGTGATCCTAGTGTGTGTGTGTGTGTGGGGGGGGGGGGGTGGCCTGGAGCTGGCCAGCCTCAGCTACATGGCAAGATCTCCTTTTCCTCCTCCTGGTAGCTTACAGTTTGATGTATTGCACTTGACTGTGCTCATGGGTAAATCCATGCCCAGGTTTTAAGGTAGTGGGAGTTTAATTTTAGCTAGTTTACTGTTCCCAAAACCACAGGGTGCATCAGGGTTCCTGTGAGAAGTCACAGGTTCAACACCATGGACACTGAGTTAGGGACAACTAGAGATGTCCTTTACATGAAATCCCTGAGTTCAGAAACTGTCCTGGTGTCCCCTGCACAGACATCTGAGTGATGGAGAAGCCACTGACAGGCACCCAGAACGCAACCATAACATCTAAGACAGGAAGGAAAGCCTCCACGGCTCTCTGGGGATAGAGACGGCATCACAAGCAAGGACACTGTCACTGCCTGACTCACCTCTTCATCCATGAAATCTTCAGGTCCAAGAGCAGATTTGTCCGCCCTGTTCTGTCTTGAAGACACAAAGGTAGAAGGTGTCCATCCTGAGGAAGGGAAGGAATTTAGAATCTTATGATCCTAGACAGTATTTCATTTGTTGTTTGTTTGCGTTTGTTTACTAAGATGGAGTCTCGTTACAAAGGCCTGGCCAGCTTGGAACTCACTTGGTAGACCAGGCTAGAGCTGTAGCTCAGTGGTAGAATGTCTGTCTGCTTTAGCCTGCAGTAAGGTCCTGGGTTCTATTCCCAGTCCCTAAGTAAGAAAGCATTCGGGCTGGTGAGATAGCCTGGTCTATATAGTGAAACTTGTCTCAAAAAGAAAGGAAAGAAGGAAGAAAGGAAGGAAGGAAGGAAAGAAGGAAGGAAGGAAGGAAGGAAGGAAGGAAGGAAGGAAGGAAGGAAGGAAGGAAGGGAAAGAAAGAGAAAACAACATAACAACACGCATTACTTTAATTACAAAATTGATTATGCAATATAGTGTGACATTTTCATTTCTTTTTCTCCAGGTCATAAACAAATAGTAGCTGGTGTGTGCAGTCCTGTGTCAAATAATTCCTGGGCAGTTCCGATGCTATCCTGGCTCTATATCTTCTATGACGCCCAGTTGCCTAATCTGCAAATCTTCAAAACACCTGACACTTGACCTTCTTAGTCACTGGGTCAGAGGTACAGCCAGTGATTAACTAGGTGTCTGCCTGAGGGTACTCAGGGCAAAGCAAAAGGAGAGAAGCCACTATCTGGCTTTAGCCACCTGGCTAGAATCTCTCTATTTTCCACAAAGTAGGAGAAAGGTCCTTCTTGGTCAGGCTGCACCCAGCAGTGGGTGTAAGTCGACTCTGGGAGCGACCCAGATGTTCAAAGAATATTTCAGTACTCTATGGCGTATGTACCGACAACTTTATTTTTTAAAGTCAGGAGGTGACCTGGACATGGAGACTCATGCCTGTCACCCAGCACTCGGGCATCTGAGGTGGGAGAGTCTCGATTTCCAGGCTGGCCTGAGCTACATGGTGAGACTCAGTTACACAGACAAGACCCAGGAGGGACTTGAGCTCCGTCATTCACACGTTTGAACGGTCCTCTGGCTCCTGCAGACTCATACCTTCCTTTGAGCCGACGGTATTGAAGTACCCGGCAGAGAAACCGCCACTAAAGGCTCCGTGAAAGCGCTTGTACCTTCCTTTCTCATCTCTGACAGTCTGGTCCTGAAGAGGAATGGGTTTCTTTGGTCTTTCACCTGGAAAGAGTTAGTGGAAAGAGAGAGAGGGGTATGATGAGTCAGGAAGAATTTAGGGGAAAATGTCATTTCTTAAACATAATGAATTGTTATTCACTTTTAACTCCATGGATATCCATTTAATTCAGGTCGCTGTATCTAGAAGTTATTAGCTTATAGTTTATAAAACAATATGTTTTGGAAGATTCTGCTAAGAAATATGTTGCAGCAAGAATGTCCAAGCTGGGAGCTGGCGAGATGGCTCAGTGGTTAAGAGCACTGACTGTTCTTCCAAAGGTCCTGAGTTCAAATCCCAGCAACCACATGGTGGCTCACAACCATCTGTGATGCCCTGTTTATGGGGTGTCCACGCTGGGGATGGGTTGGGTGGATACAGTGCTTCCACATACATGAGAGCCCGAGTTCAGACTCCAAGAACTCAACTGTGGTTTGGACAAGAAATGTCCTCCACAGGCTCATGTATTTGAATACCTAGTCCCTCGTTGGTGGCACTATTTGGGGCAGTTGTAGAACCTTTAAAAACTGTAGCCTTTAATCCCAGCATTAGAGACAGAGGCAGGTGGATCTCACTGAATTAGCATGTGTGTGTGTGTGTATGTGTGTGTTAGCCTTGCTGGAGGATGTACATCACTAGGGGCAGCCTTGAAAGTTTGTAATCTTGCCCCCCTTCTAGTTTACTCGCCCTGCTTGTGTTTGCTCTTGATACGTGATCTCCCAGCGTCATGCTTTGACTGTCTGCTTCCACGCCTCCCGCCATTGTGGACTCTCCCTCTAGAACCATAATACAGAGTAAACTTTTTCTATACATTGTTTTCAGGCATGGTATTTTATCACAGCAACAGAGGAGTAATTAATACACCTTCAGAAAGCCTGAAGCAGTCCTCAGGTGTGCAATCCCAGCATTCCTACTGCAAGATGGGAAGGAGACACAGGAGAACGCCTGGAAGTCCACACGTCAGAGAGCCTGGTGTGCTCAGGAGTCCCAACCTAAGAAACCCTGTGTCAACCACGGTGGAGGCCAAGACCTCCACCAACGGTCACCCCGGCCACCACACTCATGCAATGGAACACGAGTGCTCACATTCTCACTCACATGCATACCCAGGAATACAAACATGTACACATCCAAGATAAAAATCGTCTGCTTTTCCTACTAAATGTCATTACAAAAACCAAATTAGGGCTGGAGAGGTGGCTCAGTGGGTAGTGTTTGCTGTGCAGATCATAGAGCCTTCGGGAAAGCCAATGAGGCCATCAACAGCCCCAGCACTGGGGAAGACAGAGATGAGGTGAGGGAAATGGAGAGCGCAGAGGAAGACAGCCAACACTGTCTTCGGTCAAGTTCACACAGACGAAAAAACTTAAAAAATCATACTGGGGAGGGGCAGGATGGCAAACACTCATAATCCCAGCAGCTAGGAGGCAGAGGCAGGAGATGTCTATGAGTTCAAGGCCTGTATGTATATGTGTATACATACACACACACATATACATACATACATACATACATACATACATAAATATATACATTCATACATGTGTGCTCATGCACATACCCAAGCCATGGAGCATGTGGGGAGGTTAGGACAACTTTCCTTTTTTATTGTTTTGCTTTTTGAGACAGGGTTTTTCTATGTAGCCCTGGCTGTCCTCGAGCTTACCCTGTAGACCAGGCTGGCCTTGAACTCAGAAATCCGCCTGCCTCTTCCTCCCAAGTGCTGATACGAAGGTGTGTGCCACCAACTTTTGTTTTGTTTTTGTTTTGTTTGTTTGTTTCGGTTTTTTGAGACAGGGTTTCTCTGTGTATCCTTGGCTGTCCTGGAACTCACTCTGTAGACCATGCTGGTCTCGAACTCAGAAATCTGCCTGCCTCTGCCTCCCAAGTGCTGGGATTAAAGGTGTGCGCCACCGCCGCTCAGCTCAGAGGACGACTTTTAAAAGTTGATTTTCTCTTCCTACCATGGGTCCCAGGAATCAAACTCGCATAAGCAGCAAGCACCTTTACCCACCGATCCCTCTCCTGTCTTCCTTTCCAGCCCGTCTGAAAAAGAATGGGGCTGTTACACTGTACAAGCAAAGGCCACGCACACACTTAGCCTAAGGCAAATGTTCTTTAAGCTTCAATTTCAGATGTTATGACACAAACTGCCGCCTACAACTCAAAAGCTCTGCATTTATTTATTTATTGAAAATAATGTTTTTTTTTTTTATTATTTTTTTCAGTCCAGTCATTACCCCGCTCCTGGTTCGCCCTCCCAGTTTCTCATTCCATTCTTTGTCCTCCCTGTCTCCAAGAAGATGTCTTTCCCCCCCACTCCCACCCCCAAGCTCTGCATTTATTTAAAATGGGAAAGGGATCTAGGTTTGGTGGCACATACTTGCTATCCACAAATGTTTGGAACAGGAAGCAGGTCTGTGGTCAGTTAAGGGCATGAGGTTGGTCACAGTACTGCACACTCTCCAACACTAACCCACTGTTACTAGTGCTGGGACTCAGTCAGCTGAGCCTCTCTACACCTGCGCTTCCTTCCGCAACTCTAAATGTGAAAGCATGCCTGTGAGCCAGGCATGCACCCGAAGGTAAAACAGAGGACTGGCTAAAGACCCAGACCAGAGACAAACAGACCAGTAGCTACTTCCAAGTTGTGTGTACAAATCAGACAACACTTGGGAAGAACTCAGCAGGAGGGACACGCAGAAAGTGCTTTTAAGAGGCTAGCACTGCAACTCTTGCTATTAGCATTTTGTGTCACGAGTGAGGTATTCCTTAAAGGCCAGGTATACCCATGACTTCATTAATTAAAACATCTCTTAGTTCTTAAACAAAATTAATTAGTTAAAAAGACGGCATAGCCAGGCAGTGGTGACACATGCCTATAATCCCAGCACTCAGGAGCCTGGAACAAGTGGCTCTCTGAATCTGAGGCCAGTCTGGTCTACAGAGTGAGTTCTAAGACAGACAGGGTTACACAGAGAAACCCTGTCATGACAAACAATCAAACAAAAAGTCGGGCATAGTGATGCATGCCTGTATGCCAGCACTTGGGAAACTGAGACAGGAGCATTGCTGTGAGTGCGAGTCCAGCCTGGGCTAAAATGAGATCCTATCTGAAAAGCTATTCCTCCCACCCCCAATTAGTCTACCAAATAAAAAGAGCTATATTAATAGGCCATGTAATCTGAGTTCGAATCCACCCGCAGCACGACCACTTCATTTTGTGGTCTTGAGCAAAGGACTTAATCTCTTTAGGGCTTGGCTTCTAAAACTGTAAAATTAGTGTAATGATAGAACCCATCTTGCTGTGGTAGCAACAAGAATTAATATCACTGAGTAACACATCAAAGACGAGCATTCCCCTAACACGCACGATGCCCTGGGCTCCATTCCCAGCATCAATAAACAAACCTGCACACAGCCCTGCTGTAGCGAGGCTCAGTTAACACTAGCTATGGTGCCTTTTTTATGTTAAAGAACTGGGCCATAACCAGAGTCTCATCCTGCAGGATTTTTTTTACTACTTGTTTTGTTTTCTTTAAAAAGCAAAACAACAACAAAAACAAAACCAGCGTGACCAAGATGAACCTGAAGACTCAAACTCACTCCGAAGCCAAGGATGAGCTTAAACTTCTGAACCACCAGCTCCACCTCCTGAGTACTGAGATGACAGACATGGCTTTCTGTAGTTCTGGGGATAACTTAAGGCTTCAAGCATGCCAGGAAAGCACTCTGCAAAGTGAGTTATAGCCCCAAATCCAATTTTTTCCCATTCCTTTAAAACTTAGTACACCATGCTCCATTACTTCACATGCATCTGGCATGATTCCTAATTTAGTCAGATTTTGCGATCTCAGCACCGCCGACAGTGTGTTCTGTTAATTCATCTGTGGCAGGCTTGCTCCCCTCCCCACCTTACCCATCCCCTGCAGCTGGGCTAGGTGAGGCCCTGGGCTAAGGTGAGGGAGGGTGCCATTCTTGCAGCCTTCTTGACCTAGAAGGGAAGATAGTATCTTCAGAAAACTAAGTAGGACTGGTGGCGGCAGGTCATGAGAGCCATTGCTGTGGCCAGCCAGACCCCAAGCCCCACAGAGCTCCTGAGGAGAGGGTGCCATCTCTAACCAGGTTGCCAGAAAACTCAAGAGAGGAAGTGGTACTTTAGCTGGGACCTACTGTAATCATGGCCACAGACAACAACTAATTCTCCCCTTATCAGGGGCTGATAAGTTGCTCATTTATCACAGTGTACTTATTAAGTAACTGCCTGAGGTCCACAATTAATAAGCACAGAGCTGAGCCAGATCTCAATTCTATCTCCAAGTCAGAGCTACCGCCCACACAGTGCCTTACATATTCCTTAGCCAGAAGTACACAAAAGCCTTGCCTCTGTAAGAAGCCGGGTTCTAGACGCTGGTAGAAAAAGCTAAACACAGAACCCCGCAGGGTAGACCCCTGTGCATGTGTCAGATAGCATAAAGGAACTCGGAAAAAAACGAGTTTTGTTACCTGCAGGTAAAGACGCAATTCCAGCAGAAGCATTAGCTTCTGGCATCAAACAGGAGGTCTAACAGGGCAGTGCTGGACTTGGGGAGAGAGGAATCCTAACAAAGGATAACGCATGCTTAGCATGCACAAAGCCCGGACTTAATCCAACGCATACCCTTGCTCATTAAAATCAAACAAAGAACAACAACAAACCCCCAAATGTCTGGCACCAGACTGTGAGGCAGTCCAATTGCACTAGAGGAGCAGGAAGAATCGTGAGATGGAGCCAGAAGCAAAGGCTGACAGTACGAGGCCCTTGCGCATGGTGATACAGGGTCTGTGACATCCTCTGGGCTGAGGGATATCTAGGTAGGTTTAAGGGTGGTAGTCACGATACCAAGAAGAGGAAAAAAACCAGCCCTAAAATGAATCTGTACAGGAAGGAGAGCAGGAACTGAGGGTTCTATAAGAGAGTGATGGTCTCTAAGGAAGAGTAGGAAAGTACTGTGGACTTCTTCCTTCCAGATCGCTGTCACTAAACTCCCCAGCTAATACCTACCAATAATCCTGCTGTCGGGACCAGCAACTTTAATTAAGGTTTAATTAAGTCAAAGGAGCCAGTCCTCCACCAGTGTTTACCCGACCTGACAGCACAACTTCAAAGCAGGAGTAAGAGTGATTATTGGTCTAGTTGTGCTGTAAAATGCAGCCAGAGACTTCAAAGTGTTTGGAGAGCAGTGTAGCTGTGGCGGAGGATCAGGGGCTGTAACAGAGCTCAGTGTTAGAGAAAGGGACCAGCACCAGGAAGGCAGAGGTGGGGGAGGGGGTGGCCAGGGGAGCAGGGGCGAGGCCAGGGGAGCAGGGGCGAGGCCAGGAAGAAAGTTCAAAAGCTTCTAACATAGAAGTTACAGAGTATTTCCAGAAAGACTGGAGGGATAACTTACCAGTTAAGAGTACTTGCTGCTCTTCCAAAGGACCTAAGTTCAGCTCCTGTTACCCACACCAGGCAGCTCGCAACTGCCTGTAAATAAAGTTCCAAGAAATCTAATGTCCTCTTATGGCAGCTGTCTAAGTCAGGGTTTCTATTCCTGCACAAACATCATGACCAAGAAGCAGATTGGGGAAGAAAGGGTTTATTCAGCTTACACCTTCCACACTGCTGTTCATCACCAATGGAAGTCAGGACTGGAACTCAAACAGGTCAGGAAGCAGGAGTTGATGCAGGGGCCATGGAGGGATGTTCCTTACTGGCTTGCTTTCCCTGACTTGCTCAGCCTGCTTTCTTATAGAACCAAGACTACCAGCCCAGAGATGGCACCACCCACAAAGGGTCCTCCCCCCTTGATCACTAATTGAGAAAATGCCTTACAGTTGGATCTCACGGAGGCATTTCCTCAACTGAAGCACCTTTCTCTGTGATAACTCTAGCGTGTGTCAAGTTGACACACAAAACCAGCCAGTACAGCGGCCTTTCCCAAACATAGACATGCGTATGTATAAATAATAAATCTCTGGAGATCAAAAAGTGTGAAAATCCGCCGGGCGGTGGTGGCGCACGCCTGTAATCCTAGCACTCTGGGAGGCAGAGGCAGGCAGATTTCTGAGTTCAAGGCCGGCCAGCCTGGTCTACAGAGTGAGTTCCAGGACAGCCAGGACTACACAGAGAAACCCTGTCTCAAAAAAAAAAAAAAAAAAAAAAAAAAAAAAAAAAAAAAAATCCAAAACAAAAAAAACAAAAAACAAAAAAACAAAAAAAACAAAAAAGTGCGAAAATCCTACAAATCAATGTCCTTTCCTTTCACCCCAAAGCATAATTAGACCAGTTTACTTCATTTCTAACTTTTGTTAAAAACAGGAAGAACTGGAGGGTCTGTCAAGATGGCTCAGTGGATAAAAGCATTTGTTGCCCAAGCTGGCAATCTGAGTGTAATCTCTGGGACCTCCATAGCAGGAGAGACCTGACTCCCGAAAGTGACACTGACCTCTGCACACAAACTGAGCACATGCATACCCTCTCCTAATAATCATAACATAATTTAAAACTAGGGAGAATTTGAGAAATCCAGGTCATAGAGTTGATGGTTTAACAGCACATCTCTTCTCAAGGAAACAACTATATGACCAGAAATACAGAAACAATACAGACGGACGTTCAACACGGATGCTGTGCATGCACGGCCCTCCCTCGTCTCTTCTTCCATAGCTACTGTCTAGCCAGTCTTCACAGCACCCCGTCGCTCCCCATGGCCGCTTCCATAGCTTGCGCAGGATACTAGCCAATAGCATCACCTATTTTAGTACTTGCAAATCTTGTGCTTTTGTTCTCTACTAAACCTGAAACTCCTCCAGTAAAAGATCTTTATCAACTGATTCTTCACATTCACAGGGTGCTGTGCTGGTCGATAGAAGTAATGTGATCTTAGTTGTATTGAACAAACAGGTTAGAATTAGGGACTTAGCTATGATGGCCATGTTCCACCCCACAGTCTACTTGGAGGAGAACTCTGCAACTGGGGCTGAGGGGGCTTTAAACCCAGGGTAATGGGTGTTAAGTGGATATGTACGCATAATGCTACCGTATACTCTATAAAGATTATCCTTTATTATTCCTATGCCGATTTCTGTTTCCATATCTGGTTGTAATCTGATATGGTATTTTGATGCTTATTCTAAGTATCTCCTGCCGCAGTGTTGTATAAACATTGCTCCCATTTATTCTCTGATTTGTCAATAAAAGCTGCTCTACCGAAGGCTTAACAACACAGAGAATAGGGCTGGTCTTCTGATTCTAGTGAAGGGATGGGGGGGGGGGGGCGCGGGGAGAGGGGATTCACCATGGGAAATCAGTCAAGGAGACAGACATCATGGGAACATACCTAGACCTCAGAGCCAAACCAATACTAAAATGCAAGGATCACATGGGTTTTGGCAGGGATGTAGCCAGATTAGCTTAGAGGAATAGAGTAGATTAATAACTCTTCAACTATTATGCTGTAAAGCTTCATCAAATAAGTCTTATAGTCTCTGTCTCATTTATTTGGGAACTAGCTGGGATAGAGAAAAATTATCACATAAAAATGCACAAACACAGATGTCTTTGAGGAAACACAAGGGCAACCTTCAAACATACAAGAACTTGCAGAGACTAGCCTTTCTCTCCCTTTGGTCATCAGAGGTTGGGGTAGAGCCAGGATCTGGCAAACATTTCTAATGATTAGAACTGCTTGGGCTGGGGATATAGCTCAATTGTGGAATGCTTGCCTAACAAGCACAGACGCCTGAGTTTCATCCTCAGCACCACACAAACCGGGCATGTAGCACAGGCCTGTCATCTCAGCACTTGGGAGGCAGAGTCAGTCTTCACTACACAAACATTTGAGGCTAGCTTGGGCTACATGAGACTCTGTCATAGAAGAACCGCCTAAGGCATATGTGATACATGATGTGCAAAGCTGTAATCCCAGTATTGGGAAGGCTAAGAAAGTTGAATAGTCCTGAATTTAAGGCCAGCTTGGTCTACATCAACTAGCACAAGGACAGCTTGGACTATACAGAAAGACCCTATCTTATAATCACTCCTGGCAAAAAAATTAATAATAATAAAAAAATAAAAAAAGAATAAGAAGTTAGTAAGGAAAAGAATCTCAGTGAAAATAGCTCAGAGGTATAACCAACAGGTCACAGGTCTGGATGCAATGGGAAGCAGGTGGTGGAGGTGGGAGGAAGCCTCACCAATATAACTCTACATGTCACTTCTGGCCCACTGATGAGATTCCACTGTCTTCCCCACAGGTTTAACACTGCCATCAGTGGTATGGACACCCAGTAGATAAATCTAGTCATTACGTGTAACAGACCAGAAACACCAGAGAACCTTGCTTCATCTCACCTTCACCCCTGCATTTCACTGGCAATTCCAGTCAACGCCTGTCAAGTCTATTCTATGCAAAAGCTACTCAATAGCTGTCACTGCTAACTCTCCGGTCCACACAACCACGGTCTCCAGACCTTTCTGGCTAATTTCCCTGCTTCATTCCTGCCCACCCCCAAGGAGATTAGTCTCAAAATTAAAGCAAACATAATGTTAAAACATGCATCCTGCCAGGCATCACAGTACACACCTTTAACACCAGCACCTGAGAGGCAGAGGCTGCTAAAATACTGTGAGCCTAGCTAACTGGAGATAGCAAGACCCTGCCCCCTCCCCCACACCACCACCAAAAAAAGGAAAAGGAAAGAAATACATTTCTCTTTGTGTAAACTGAACCGAGGACTTTTCCTACCCTTAGTATAGGAGCCAAACTCCTAGCTGGGTGTGATGGCGCACAGTTGCAAACTAAGCACATATTAGGCAAGAATAGGAAAATCAAGAGTTCAAGGCCCATCTCGGCTATATAATGGGTTTGATGTCAGCATGAGTTACACGAGACCCTGTCAGAAAAAGGAAAGATTCCAATTCTTGGGGCTGGATATGTAGCTCAATTGTAACACGCTAGCCTAGCATGCACGAGGTTCCATCCTCAGCAACACACACACTCCAAATTCCTTACCATTGCAAGTGCCACCCACACTTGTCCTGACTATCCCTCGACTGCTAACCTGTCTGCCACTTTAGGGATTTCCTATCTCAAGTGTTTCTCCTCCAGATCTTTCTAGGCCTGGGTTCTTTTACTTTCAAGTACGGGTGCAAACGTTCCCTCGGGACAAGAGACTGACTGACCACCCTCCATCATAAGCACATGTTGCCTAGTCATTCTTGCATCTCCCACCCCTCCGCGTCCTTCTCTGCCCCCGAGAATGCGGTGCCCAATTGCGGTGCACAAGCCTCTCCAGTGCGTTCCCTGTGCCCACAGCGAGCAAGCCAGACCCAGGCCGAGATGTTACTGTCGCCAACGTGTTGAACTCCCAGCCTGCGCCTCCCAGACTCCGCCGGCCATCGGACCCGCACCTTCCTCCAGAGGCTCCAGGCCCGTTCCATAGCTGACCAGATCCTCTTCGCTGTCACTGTCCAGCGCCGCCATCCTGCTTCCTTCCGGGCTCCGCCCCCTTGCTACGGAAACCTCTATGGGCCAAAAACATTCAACAGTTTCTCCTCCGCGAACCGGAGCCACTGTAAAGTTGATTTGTTTGGAGGGAAAGTGTCAGCCCCTCCTTACAGATCATAGTCTTATGCAAAGCTAATTCCGGCTGCAGATAAGATTTGTATCTGTGCCGGGCGGCGGTAGCGCATGCCTTTAATCCCAGCTGTCAGTAGGTAGAGGCAAGAGAAACTCTGAATTGGAGGTCAGCTTGGTCTGCAGAAAGAGTCTCAGAACAGGGAAAGCTACACAGAGAAACCCCATCACAACAAAAACAAACAAACAACAAAAAAATAATATTGGTCTCTGTACATCCCATCCTGGCCCTGTCTTGTGTCTGAGTACTTGGACACAGCGATAAGATGCTGGAAACCACCCAAATGTCAGGACGCAGGGCAGGGTCTCTGTAATTCCAAACAGCCAGTCCAGTGACTGGCTCCTTCGCCCCTGCTTCGCTTCCTCAGCCAGCAGTAAGTGCCAACTCGATCTTCCACCTGTCCCACCCAGCCTCCCTCCCGAAAAGTGATTGCCCAGTTGCCACTGCCTGGCCCTCTGCACTAGAAATGGAAAGGAACCCATAGGCAGGTGTGTCTGTCGTGCACATCATATGAACCAGACCACCCACACACTCGTACACAATATACTTGTCATCTTTATATTTGCAAAAGCAAGGCCCCCCTCCTAGACTTTTGGAAGGATTCGTTGGCCCTGGGCATATCAGAACCCTACATGCTAAGTACATTGGTCAAAGACAAGAAACAAGATACCATGCATGGATAGAGAGCTGGGCGTCAGCCTAAACTACACAATGAGACACTGTAATAAATAATCAAATAAACAGAAAAAAAAAAGATTAGGGGAAAAAGAAAAAGAAAAAGAAAGCCGTGTGGGCCTGAGGTGCAGTTCAGCGGGAAAGCAGGAGCTGAGCATCTAAGTGCCTGGATTTCCATTCCCAGAGACCCAGGCTCTGTTCTCGCGCTGACAAAAAAGTATTGAATGGACCAATAAAAAGAAGAAAGGAATGCAGTAAGGAACATGGGATGGTGGGGCCAGGAAGTAATATGGAAAGAACGCTAGAGAGAGGGGGGAGACTAAAAGAGAGAGAGAAAGAAAAACAAAGTGGGTTAAGGATGCCCCCAACAGCGACCTAGCAATAGTTTGCTGTCATCACCTGCCACCATTACTCCCTACACTGCTGCCAAGCATGAGAGGACTACTCCCTACCCCACGCCCCTTCTCTCTCTTTCTCTCTCTCTCTCTCTCTCTCTCTCTCTCTCTCTCTCTCTCTCTCTCCCATCGCCCCCTCCCCCGACCCCACCTCTGTTTCTCACTCCTTTTCCCTCCCTCCCCCCCCCCATTCTGTTCCCACATGCTCCTGGTTGGCCTTTCTTTCTGTCCTCTATCCCTGCTTTCTCTGTCCTTGTGGCTCTGTCTGCCTCTGCCCCTTCTCCAGGTCCCTGCCCCTTTCCCCTACAATGAACCTCCCTTACACTAGGTCTGTGATTTCTCAGGGGGGCACCTTGGCATGAGCCTGCCAGGTACCACATTATATTTCATAACACCCTTCCCACTCCTGCTGATGTCCTTCTTCTGAAGTAATCCCTCTCCTACTTTCACATGCAAGGATGTGGCGTGTGTGTGTGTGTGTGTGTGTGTGTGTGTGTGTTGTGAGGCCAGCCATAACTGCCGTGTGCCCCTATGTTTGTGATTGCAATGACCCTGTCCTAGCCAGTAGACAGCGGTTCAAGACCCTCCTTCCCCATTTCTCTGGCTCTTTCCATCTTTCTGCCCTCTCTTCCAAAGTGTCAGCTGAGCCTCAGAGGCTTACACTAAACACCAGAGTAGGGGTGAGCGCTCAACAGTTGTTTTCATCGCCTTGATCAGAGATGAATGATTTAACCACAGTCCACTACAAAGCATTGCTCCAAACCTGGGCGCGGTGGCGCTCACCTTTATTCCCAGTAGCTGGGAGGCAGTGGCAGGAGGAGCTCTGTAAACTCAAGGTCAGCCTGGTCTTCAAGGTGAGTTCCAGGTCTGCAAGACCAGACCTTGCAGTAAGACCCTGCTTCAAAAACAAACAAACAAAAAAACCCAAAGCAAAGACGCCTCTTCAACCAAAGAGAAGAACGCTGTTGGCCTGAGTATAAGCATAAATATTCAGAAGGCCGTTTGACTACACGACCACTTAAAAATCGTTAGTGGTAAATTACTGACACAGGCCTTGCACTTCCTAGATTTGAACAGATTTACAATAACAGATGTATTTCCTCCCAGAAATTGAACTTCAAATCCAATTAGAAAGTGAGTGGTCAGCCTGGCAGAGGTGGCACATGCCTGTAATCCCAGCACTCTGGGAGGCAGAGGCAGGCAGATTTCTGAGTTCGAGGACAGCCTGGTCTACAGAGTGAGTTCCAGGATAGCCAGGGCTATACAGAGAAACCCTGTCTCGAAAAAAACCAAATCCAAAAAACAAAACAAAACAAAAAAAGAAAGTGAGTGGTTGGTTAATCCCGAAACTGGCACCAGTGGGCATATCTTGCCTGAAAGGCCACTATTATAGCACATAGGGGTCATGTCTGGGTAAGATCACTGATAACTTTTCTCACTCAGAAGCCTACATAGCACCTTCCGGCATTATAAACTCTGTTCAGCAGAGAGGAGGCTTCCAGCTCACATTCTTCTTATTATTATTCCTCCTCCTCCTCCTCCTCTTCCTCCTCCTCCTCCTCTTCCTCCTCCTCCTCTTTCTCTTCCTCTTCTCCTTCCTCTTCTTCTTCCTCTTTTCCTCTTCTTCCTCCTCCTCCTTCTTTTGTCGGAGAGGGATTTTTGAGACAGGGTTTCTCTGCATATCTATGGCTGTCCTGGAACTCACTCTGTAGACCAGGCTGGCCTCGAACTCACAGAGATCCACTAGCCTGTGCTTCCTGAGTTTTGGGATTAAAGGCATGTACCACCACTGCCTCCTGACTATTTTTTGTTCAATAGTAACTTTTGTGTGTGTGTGTGTGTGTGTGTGTGTGTGTGTGTGTTTAGTTTCATATAGCTAGGTGAGTTGTTGACAGGGTCTCCCTATGTGCCCCTGCTAGGCTATAACTCACTGTGCTGTGCAAACCAGGCATATTCACAAAGATCTGCCAACAATTACAGGTGTACACCACCACACCAGTCTGCAATTGGGTCTTACTATCTAGTTCTAAGTGAATGAAGAGGAAGAGGAGGAGGAGGAAGAGGAGGAGGAAGGGCGTCACTGCTCCTAGGTATGTAGAGGAGAAAGTTTATTGTAGATAAAAGAGAGACCTTAGCCTGAGGCAGGTGTTAGCATTTTGTCTAAGCTCCGCCCCACAGTTACCTGACAATAGCCAGGTGTGCCTAACTCACTATAAAAGCAGCTGCTTGCGCCCTCGGCTCTCCCTCTGTCCTCTAGTCCCCCTCTCTCCCCATTCCCCTCCCCCCTCTCTCTACATGCTCATGGCCGGCCTCCTCTACTTCTCTCTCTGTCTCTCTCTCTGTCTGCCCTTCTCTGTCTCTATTACCCTCTCAACTCCCCTCCCCATGCCCTGAATAAACTCTATTCTATACTATACTGTCATGTGGCTGGTTCCTCAGGGGGAGGGGATGCCTCAGCATGGGCCCGCTGAGACACCCCCTTCCCCCATACCTGACTACACATCCACCAAACATATTCCTTTTCTCTCTTTCTCTTTTTATAAAACACAACAGCAGGGACATCTGGGAGAGTCCAGAGTGGATATGACCCTGAGCCAGGTCAGGAGAGGGGGAGGAGAAGGAAGAGGAGAGAGAGAGAGAGAGAGAGAGAGAGAGAGAGAGAGAGAGAGAGAGAGAGAGAGAGAGAGAGAGAGAGAGAACCAGGTGCAGCAGCCAAAAAAAAAAAAAAAAGGACAAAAGGTAAAAGAGGGCAGGCTACCCAGATGGCTCGATTATATAGGGAAGAGCCTGGGTGGGCAGGCAGCCCGGCTCCTGGGCTGGAGATTTCGGGAGAAGGAGAATGGAGTGTCAGCCATTCCTTGTAGATAAGGACGGTTAGGGACTGAGAGATGCTGGGAGAACCTGGAGGCCAGGTCTGCTTTGATATGTTAAATAGGCACCTCTGCCTTTTGTCCCTGGGTTTGAGACAAACCAGTAGGTAGCCACTGGCAAGTCAATCACCTCCGCACTGTTTTGGAGCCTAGCCTAGAGGTAGAGAGAACGACGACCCGGGGAAGAAGCTCCTAGCACTAAGCCTGGGATTTTTAAAGGGAAGCTTAAAAGAAAAAGGCGTCTTGCACTGGTGCTAAAGCCTCCTCCACTCTTCCCGCTCTGCTCACGGGCAGTCCAGCTCCTTTCTGCAATGGGAACAATTCCTTGGACACACTTGAGGCTTTCTCTGTTTGAGGGGCTCTCCCTGTATCATGACTCTCCACCCCATCCCTTCACGTCTGTGCTGTAAAGGTGACTTTGTCTGAGAAGCCTTCTTTAACTCTATTGAAAAAACAATATTCTTGGCTTGGGGTGCAGAAAGGGGGCATACACTAGCGTCCAACACTTGCCTAGAGTACACAGCCCCAGGTTTTTATCTTTCCTGAAATAAAGTAAGATGCTAAGGAATCTCTACATTCTCAGTCCCTCCTCCCACTTTGACAGCCTTTATCACCATCTAACATACTATATAATTTAATTATGCCATTATTTTTATTTTTTTAGATGACATATTATTTTTATTTTATCTATATGAGTGTTTGCCTGCATGTGTGCCCGGTGCCCATGGAGGCAAGCAGACAGGGCCAGATCCCCTGGAGTCTGACGTCACAAGGAGCAGGGAGCTGCTGTGTGAGTTCTGGGAACAGAACCCAGGTCCTCTGCAAGCGCAGCCAGAGCTCTTAACCACAGAAGCATCTCTTCAGCTCAGATCTATTTAGCATTTAGTTGTTATTTTTAATTGTCAGTCTCTCTCTCCTATGATAGGTAAGTACTCAGAGCTTGCAACAGTAGCCTGTTGTTCTCCCCCCCCCCCTCTCTCTCTCTCTGTCTCTGTGTGTGTGTGTGTGTGTGTGTGTGTGTTTGATCAGTAGGGGGGGGGGGGTGGCATGTTTGTAATGCCAGAGGTAGAAGGATACAAATTTCAAGTCAACCTAGTCTATAGAAAAACCTCATAAAAGATTGAACTAACCCACCTTAACTCGCACCTGCAATCCCAGCGCTGGGGAGAGGGAGAGAGCAGCAGCGGCAGAAAGATCAGGCATTCTAGCCCACCTGCAGTTAATATCACAAGTTCAATGTCAGATTAGACTACATGATCCCCTATCTTAAAATATGTGCACAGTTGGGGCTGGAGAGATTGCTCAGTTGTTAAGGGTATTTGCTCTCTTCTGAGAACCCTGGTTTAGTTCTCAACACCCATGTAGTGCCTCACAACTGTCTCTAGTTCCAGAGGATTCAATAGCTTCTTTTGGCTTTCCTAGAAACCAGGCACCCAATGGTGCACTTATATACATGCAGGCAAATACGGATACACATAAAACAAGGGTAAATAAATGTTAAACATATATACAATCAAATAAATGAATACATAAGATAAAAAATAAACAAGTTAATGTGTTATCATTTAATTTTTGAAGGATTTATTTATTTTTATTCGCTATATTATTTATTTATTTTTATATGTGTATCTGTGTGCCTTTGTGTCTGTGAGACACCAAATGTGTGCCCTCTAGAAGAGCAATAGGCACTCCTAACGTCTGAGCCCTCTTTCCAGCTCCAACCCCACCTCCGTCCTATAATTATACATGAGTACATTGTTTTCTGTCTTTAGTTTATTTACAAACATATCTAGTAAGCTATATAAGTTCAAGAGTTCAATCTGTTGTTAAACTGCATCATTTATAAACCAGTATAGATGAATCTTTCTTCGAAACATCATTTGTGGTTTGTTTGGTTGAGTTTTGAGACAGGGTCTTATGTGGATGAGGCTAGACTGGAACTTTCTGTGTAGCCATGACTGACTTCGAACTTTCTGTTTTGTTTCATTTTGATTTTGGAGACAGGGTTTCTATGTGTAGCCCTGGCTGTCCTGGAACTCACTCTGAGATCAGGTTGGCCTCGAACTCACAGAGATCTGCTTGCCTCTCCACTCCCCACTCCCAGTGTTGGGTTAAAGGTATATGCCACATATTGTGTCTATAAAAAGATAAGGGAGGGGCTGGAGAGATGGCTCAGCGGGTAAGAGCACCGACTGCTCTTCCAAAGGTCATGAGTTCAAATCCCTGCATCCACATGGTGGCTCACAACCATCCGTAAAGAGATCTGACACCCTATTCTGGTGTCTGAAGACAGCTACAGTGTACTTACATATAAGAAATAAATAAAGATTTAAAAAAAAAAAGATAAGGGAAAGAATATGTCTGGTGGATGTGTAGTCAGGTATGGGGTAAGGGGGTGCCTCCGTGGGCCCATGCTGAGGCATTCCTCCCCACCCCACCCCCAGCCACATGAAGGTATAGTATAGAATAGATAGTTTATTCAGGGCATGGGGAGGGGAATTGAGAGGGTAGTAGAGACAGAGAAAAGTGCGCGCGCGCGCGCACACACACACACACACACACACAGAACAGAGAAGTAGAGGCTGGCCATGAGCGTGGGGGGGGATGGGAAGATTAGATATTTGCTTTATTTACATTTCAAATGGTATCCCCTTTTTTAGTTACCCCTCCGAAAAAACCCTATCCCAAACCCCCTCTCTGTCTACCTCTCCCCCCACCCCACCCCCACACACAATTTCCTGACTTGCATTCCCTTATTCTGGGGAATCGAGTCCTCACAGGACTAATGGCCCCTCCTCTCATTGATGTCTGAAATGGTCATCTTCTGCTAGATATGTAGCTGGAGCCATGGGTCCCTCCATGTGTACTCTTTGGTTGGTGGTTTAGTCCCTGGGAGCTCTGGGGGTACTGGCTTGTACATATTGTTGTTCCTTCTGCAGGGCTGCAAACTTCTTCAGCTCCTTGGGTCCTTTCTCTAACTGCTCCATTGGGGACCCTATGCTCAGTCTATTGGTTGGCTGTGAGCCATGGGTATTTTGATCCACCTTCCAATAAGGATCAAAAAGTATCCACACTTTGGTCTTCCTTCTTCTTGAGCTTCACGTGGTCTGTGAGTTGTATCTTGAGTATTCTGAGCTTTTTGGTCTAATATCCACTTAGTAGTGAGTGCATACCATGTGTGTTCTTTTGTGATTGGGTTACCTCACTCAGCATGGTATTTTCTAGCTCCATCCATTTGCCTAAGAATTTTATGAAGTCATTGTTTTTAATAGCTGAGTAGTACACCATTGTGTAAATGTAGTACATTTTCTGTATCCATTCCTCTGTTAAGAGAGAGTGTTGGTCTTTAGAAAGACTGTCTACCTTGTCAATTCTTGTTCTGTTTTTGTAATGGAATCTCAGGAAGCCTGGCCTGGCCTTGAACTCACTGTATACCCAAGGATGATACTGAACTTCTGATCCTTTTCCTTCTAATTCCCAGGTGTTAAGATTTCCGGTATATGGGCTGGAGAGATGACTCATCAGTTAAGAGCACTGACTGTTCTTCCAGGGGTCCTGATTTCAATTCCCAGCAACCACATAGTGGTTCACAACCATCTGTAATGGGATCTGATTCCTCCTTCTGGTGTGTCTGAAGCCAGTGTGACAGTGTACTTATATACATTAAATAAACAAATCTTTAAAAAATATTTCAGGTATATACTACTGTTTTTATATGAAGCTTGGGATGGAATACAGGACTGCCTATATACTAGTAAGTCCTCTGCCAAATGAACATTTTTCTAGCCCCCCTTTGGTTTTTAAGACAGGGTCTCTCACTATATCTCACTGATTAGCCGGTGAGCCCCAGGGATTCTCCTGTCTCTGCCTCCCTACCCAGAGCTGGGTTCACCATGCTCTCCAACATCCTCAGCTTTTTTTCCCCTACAGATATAAAACGGGCCCCTGTGAACTCCGCCATCTCTCTACTCTTACCTTGAACTTCTCTCTCCTCCTGCCTCTACCTCCCAAGCAGGGATTTGAACTCTTGATACTCTTGCTTGGTCCCCTTGAGTTGGGGGATCACACATCCCACCATATGCAGTTCAACGCCAGGTTTTGTTTGTTTGTTTCATAACAGTTGAGACAAGGCTGATGTTGCTTCCCTATTGGGCTAGCAGTAACAGGTCTCACTTCCTGGTCCCAATGAGATCAGAGTTAGCATAGAAGGACACGGGCAGGAAGTGAGTCAAGAGGCTGTCTGAAGGTACCTGACGTTGAGTACACCTAAGGATTAAAGTTCAGATAGCTCATCTCACAAATCCTGGAGATGGATGCTGGCTGGACCTCTGAAGACACATAGGAAGGAGCTAGTTTTAGATGGGCTGACATGTCTTTAGTGACAAGCTTCCTTTTCTTGCTCTTTTTTGTCTGTACTGTGCAAGGTGCTGAACACAGAGCTTCATATATCTAAGCACCCTACCAATGAGCTATATCCCTAGACTCTCTTCTTTAACAATCAAGGCAGCCGGAAGAGGCAATGATGTCAGAGTGGATTGAATAATAGACCTTGGTTTTTATTGTATTTACTTTTTACAAGCCTCTCTCTATAGGGCAAAGTACAATTGGGTTTTCTCTCATGGCGATGACATATTTGCCTTTAAAAATAGAAATCGACTTAGTCACGGTGGCTCATGACTATAATTCTTGCAGTTGGGAGGCTGAGACAGACGGCTTCAGGGCTTTACACAGTGAGTTTCAGGACGGCCTGAACTATAGAAGGAGAATCTGTGTCAAAAAAATTATCTAAATATCTTTTAAAAAAACAAAACTATAAATGGGGACTGGAGAGATAGCTGCTCTTCCAGAGGTCATGAGTTCAATTCCCAGAAACCACATGGTGCCTCATGACTACCTATAATGTGACTTGGTGCCCTGTTTTGGCCTGCAGGACTATTATGTGGGCAGAACACTATATAATAAATAAATCTAGAAAAGAAAAATTAAATTATAAAGGACCTAGAGAGATGGATCAGTGGTTAGTGTGTTTGATGCTCTTACAGAGAAGAATTGGTTCCCAGCACCTGGGAAGGGTGTCTCACAATCACCTGTAACTCCAATTCTGGGGAACCCAACATACATACACACAGGCATAAAAGTAAAGTCTTTAAAAACACCAGGCAGAGGTGGCACACGCCTGTAATCCCAGCACTCTGGGAGGCAGAGGCAGACTGATTTCTGAGTTAGAGGCCAGCCTGGTCTACAGAGTGAGTTCCAGGACAGCCAGGGCTATACAGAGAAACCCTGTCTCAAAAAAACCAGAAAAACCAAATCCAAACAAATAAAAAGAGTATTAGCCAAGCGTGGTGGCACACGCCTGTAATCCCAGCACTTGGGAGGCAGAGGCAGGCAGATTTCTGAGTTCGAGGCGAGCCTGGTCTTCAGAGGCTACACAGAGAAACCCTATCTCGAAAAACCATTAAAAAATACTAATAATAAAAATATAAAAAGACTATTAAGTCCACATTAGTTAAGTTGGTTTGTATGTATAACAAACTGTAAAGGCAATTTAAGTTGGGCTTGGTAAGGAATACCTGCCGTAGGCACTTGGGAACCAGAGGCAGGAGAAGCAGAGCCTCCAGACGCCCACAGGCTACACAGTATGTCAGTATTTTAAAACAAAAACAGCAACTTAAACCTCAGTGTATTAGGAGCTGGGACTGCACTGAAGGGGACAGGGAAGAGAGGAGGCAGCAAGCCTGGGGTAAGACACTAATGGGAAGTGTGCCCTTGGCCACGCCTGCCCTCAAAACCTGGGCGGGTCTTCCCCCCTCAGGAGTAAAGGTCCTTTGAGACCTTTTATAGGGACAAGGATGTCAAAACTGAGGCACACTCTCCGTCCAAGTTCTGGTTAGAGTGGAGGTTATACGACTGATAAGTTCATGAGTATTAACACAGCAATATATTGATCCACTACTCTTGGAGCCTGAACCAAAGTGGCTGTGTTTAACCCTCAGCCCCAGGCCAGCACATTTCCAGTGAATTAAAGAGAGCCTGTGTCAAATTGATTTGCGATACTCGATTGACTTAGGAAGGAAGAGAAGGTTTTTTCATGAGCTCTTTCCAAAAGCACCTGCCCCAGAGTCCTGCTGGTTATGACTCTGTAGGTTGCTTTTTTTTCTTTTCCTTCTTTTCTTCCATCCTTTTGTCTTTTTTAGAATATGGACACAGGGTCTTTCCACTGAGTCCCAGTGTGGTGGGTTAATGTCTTTTGTCAGTTTGACAGCAGCTAAGGAGGGAATCTAATGGAGAAAATGCCTCCATAAGCTAGGTCAGTAGCCATGTCTCTGGAACATTTTCTCGATTAGTGATTGATGTGGGAGGGCGCGGCCTACTGTGGGTGGTCCTTACCCTCCACAGGTTGTTCAGAATTGTAAAGGAAAGCAGGCAGTGGGCATGGAGAGATGGCTCAGTTGGAGCCTTACAACTCTGTAACTCCAATTCCAGGGGATCTGATGCCCTTATATGAGGTCCATAGGCACATACATATGGTGTGCAGACATACATACAGGCAAAACAACCTCACACAAAAAGTAATATTCATTAAATATGAAAGAAAAGCAGGTTGTGTAAGCCATGGGGAGCAAGACGGTAAGCAGTGTTTTTCAAGGTTTTTGCTTCATTTCCTAACTCCAGGTTCCTGACTTGAGTTCCTGAAATGGTTTCCCTCAATGATGTAAAGTATATGTAAGTAAGGTAGAAATTAAATAAAACCTTTCCTCTTCCAAGTTCCTTTTGGTCAGGCTCTTTATCATAGCAGCGTAAAGCAAACTAAGATATCAGGCTAGCCTCAAACCCAACAACAATGCTGTTTCAGCTTCCTGAAAGGCTTGGAGATCACAGTGTGTGAGTCATCACATGCTTTGACAGGATCCTTCTTAGACTTAAGTATCACTTTTCTCGTGTCCAGGTGGATTTGATTTTTTTTTCTTACTTATTAACATAGGTTAAGCTGTTGTTTTTGTTTATTTCAAATACTTATTTTAAAACTCTCGAACCACACTTTAAATATATATTTATTTACTTTTGATATGTTTTTACATTTATTTATTTTGCGTATATGATGCAGGGGGTGGGGGTGGGGTCTCGCGGGGCATGCACGTGCCATGGCGCACGTGTGAGTTCAGAGAACTTGTGGAAGTTGGTTTTTGCCCCTTCTACCCTATGGGTTCCAGGGAATGGAACTCAGGTTGTCAGGCTGAGAGGAGAGCACCTGATAAAGGACAGAGGATAACTCTGAGCCACCTCTCCGGCCATACTAACATACTAACTCCTTTTTGTTGTTGTTTCTTTGTTTGTTTTTGTTTTTCCAAGACAGGGATTCTCTGTGTAGCCTTGGCTCTGAGACCCGCCTGCTTCTGTCTCCTGACTCCCGGAATTAAAGGTGCCTGGCCCTATTCCATACCTCTTTAAGGGTATGGAAACAGTTGATTAGTTTTGAAAGCTGAACCTGAAGTTTACACTGCGAACCACAGACAGCCAAAGGCAGAAGACAAAGGTGTTCTTTGGTGGTGGTGGCCAGGAAGGAGTCTGCGGGCTGGGGGCTCTAGGCTCCTGCAGATAGATCGTAGCCCTATGTACCACCAATATCCGACCCCAGGGTCTGCCTACTCTCCAGTAGGAGGTACCGCGAACCCCGAGCCTAAGGGACCCCCTTGGTACTCCTGTACTAACCACATCGATACCTGCAACTCTGGACTAGCCAGAGAAACGATCACTTTGGCCTGAGAACTGAGAAAATCGAGGCTGGGAACTCTGGCTAAGAAGCTTTTTAAAGACACCTGCAGAGTTCCTGTGCACAAAGCCTGCTCAGTAGGTGGCCCCCTCTCCCGAGGACTTTTGCTACCCAAGCTCTCAGAAGCCTTCCCTCCTGCAAACAGCTTTCCTGACCTCTCTGGCCAGAGCCTTTAAAAGCTTCCGAGCAGCTATTGAGCTGGTCATGAATGTCCGCGTCCCTGGGTGGGAAAGCAACCGTGTATTAAGCGCTCTCTGCATTTACTACTCCCAGGGCTCCAGAGAAAGGAGCGAATTTGGGTTTCACTACAGTCGCTGAAACCCCTTTCCCGCTGGCTGCGCCACCATGATCCTCACAGGGTAGAGAGCGATTAACCACACGCAGATTAAGATCGGAGGCTCAGCAGGAGCACCATTCTAGACTCAAGGCAGGCAGGCACTTAACACTTGCATGGGGCAGGGGCGTGGTCTATACTATTGAGGGCAGGGCTTCAGGGCTCTGGCTTCAGCCTCCCGCAGTGCTGGAGGAGGGCCGTTTGTGTTGTGGGCGGGGCCTGAGTCGAGTGGGGGGCGTAGCCACAATGTTAGGTATCCGCCTCCAGCAGGATTGGACCGTGAAGGGGCGGGGTCTAAACGAGACAGGCGTGGCTCCATAGATTAGGGGTGGAGCTCACTCAGGGTTGCCAGAGGATTGCAAAGGCTGGGGGCGGAACTCCAGGGCTCGGGATTCGCCTCTTGCGAGGCTGGGCAGAACCAAGTTCCAGGCTCCGGGTCTGCCTATGTCCAGGTCTTGCTGGGAGGGGCGGAGCTCCCGATATCTGGCGCTCTAGGGCTCGGGCGGGGCGGTAGGGTGGCTGGCTTGTTGGGGCGGGAGCGGGGGCGGGTCCCTGCGCCTCCTGGGGCCCTTAGTAGCCACTGCACCTCAGTTCACCCTCGACTCCCGCGCTGCCAGCATGACCGACACGCTGCTACCCGCGGCCCCCCAGCCGCTGCAGAAGGAGGGTGACGACTACTTTCGAAAGGTGAGCGGCGAGTCAGCAGACCGTCTCTGTCCCCTCAATCTGCGGAGCGCGCTAAAGGAGCTTGCGGCTGGGGTCAGCTTGGACCGGAAGGAGAAAGGAGGGGACCAGTAGGGTTGGTGCGGGCCGGACGGCGGAGAAGTAGGGTCGAAAGGGGATTGCACGGGGCTTGGAGCTCCGAGCAGATGGTAGCCGGGCTGGGGCGCGCAGGTGCACCGGCGAGCCACGCACAGGTGGGAACCTGGGGAGGTGATCCGGATGGCCCTGCCAGCCTTCTCGCGCTGGTGGGGAAAGGACCAGCCCCTGGCCACGCTGGCGAGCTCGGTCGGTCCCTCTGCGCTGATACCGCAGCCCAGTTTCCACCCGAGCGCTTAGCCACGGTGCATGTGGAGGGCGAGTTTTGCTCCTTTGCCTCCCAAATGCTTTCAGCGTTCGACCCCTTCAACTTCTTGGTAAGGGAGGGTAGTGGCTGCAAGGGGATCTCGGGCGTGCCTCCCTCGTTTGTTCTCGCCCAAGAGAGCCAGAGAACCGGAGTCTCACTCTCCAACGTCGATTTATCTGTATTTGGTTGTCCGAGAGACCGAGCGGGCGAGACTGGCCTCTGCGCGCTTGGCACGTCTTGGAGCTCCTGGGCAACTTATGCGACTGCCTTTCGTTCAGTTCCTCAAAAGCGACCCCATTAGGCGCCCACAGCGGTGCTGGGATTGCCCAACAGCTGCAGCAACTGGCTTACAAAGACGCTTTAGAGGTGAGAATCACAGTGACAGACTCCTCACCTTCCTCTTGGGTCCCTAGTGAGACTAAAAATAGCCTTTGGACTTTGGCCAAGGATCACCTGGTGGGTTGAGAGATTGTTGTGGATATTTTTCTAACTGATATGATCGAAGGCGCAGCGAGTAGTCATGAATAGGGAAGTGAAACTGCTTCCCACAGAGCAATCAATTCTTAATTGTTCCAACGCCACTTCGTAAATGGGCTTGGCAGCTTCCTTCTCCCGCGGGACACTGGCAACTTGAAGAGCTTTTGCTTGCGCGTGAAGTAGTAATAGAAAAGAGGGGAATCTGGAGACAGGTGGGGACAGTGGGCGATTTTTAAAGTTCCTTTTGGCATTTAAAAACGTTTTAAAGTATATTTAAGTTGAAAGATGTCATCATGGAATTACAGGATTATAACTTCTAATTATGTGTGGCATTTGGGCCAGAGGATCACAGGCCAGAATTGCAGGAGGTTACTTGGCCTGGGAATCTCAAGATGTCCAACCTAAGGCCCTAGGGCCTGGTTGCCACCCCCACAAAATTGCTTTACCGCCTCCAGCAAGTTGCTGTCTCTTTGTGGGATATCATTTCTTACTAGATTGTTTGTCTTCTGAACAGATGGTTTGGTGGACCTGTGGCACTTCTTGGGGGGAGAAGGCAGGAAGTTAGAGAGGATGAAATATACTCTGGAGGGCATCAAGCTTTTCAGAACAAGTTCTCCTGTGGCACCCATTCAGGACTGTGAATCTCAGGGGAGGACGTGGGTGGGAAAGGGAAAAGATTGGAGTCTGAAAGTTTTTTAAAGATTTAAGTGTGTGTGTATGTGCCTAGGTGGCTAGAAGAAAGGACCAAATACCCTAGGACTGGAATAACAAGTAGTTGCAAACATCCATTTAACAAGAGCGCTAGGAACCAAACTAAGGTCCTCTGCAGGAGCAGCAAGCCAGCCTAACCACTGAGCCATTTCTTCAGTTCTTTGGGTATTTCTCAGGTGCCGTTTCTCTGATACTGGCTGAGTGCAGAGTATGCCGAACTACAATTAGCATCTGTGCAGAAGCGAAACCTTGTCACTTCATTCGTGTTGTGTCGGAGTTAAATTATGCCAATCTGTAGAGTGCTGTCTTTTCTGTCAGGGAAATACAAGGGTTGGAGCAAAATTTTCTAATCTAGGCCCTGGGCCAGTTTGATGTAAGTCATATGACAGATGAATGAACAGTGGAGGTTAGATAGGTGAAGGCAATGGAGAAGAGGCCCCGCAGACAGAGGAACAGCCTGGGCAAAGGCATATGGGTGCTTGGAGCTTTCTGAGAGTAGAGGTGTGTTTGGGAACTCAGCAGTTTCAGATTACATGTCCTAAGGAACTAGGGAACCCTGGAGATCCATGGAAACATTAAAAGCAGGGTCAGCCATGTGGGATTCGTACCAGAAAAAATCATTTTGACTGCAGTGATGGAGAAACAGTGAAACTGAGCAGGAAGAAGTTATGTGGCTTTAGACCAGTGCTTCACAACCTTCCTAATGCTGTGACCCTTTAATACAGCTCCTCTTGTTACAGTCAGCCCCCCCACACACACACACATACACCATAAAAATTGTTTTCATTGCTACTTGATTACTTGGTAATTTTGCTGCTGTTACACTTCAGTAATGTAAACAGATATCCTCTGCTCTGGAGGATATCTGAAATGCGACCCCCTAAGGTGTCTTGACCCACCTGTGGAGAATCACTGCTTTAGACCTTGTGATCCCAACATCTTTATCTTCCCTACCCTGATACAGACTGCTGATATCCAGGTGGGGACCACAGCTCAGTGGTAGGGACACTTGCCCAACACACACGTGATCCTGGGTTCCCTTCTCAGCCCTATGAAAATAAACACTGGACAGCAGGGATGCCAGTGGGGAGGCTCAGATGGTGAGTGGGACCTGGCGGTTTGCCAGCTGCGGACGGGAGACGCCACTTTGGGAGTCACCTGAGTGATAGGCATTTTCGATAGCGAGTAAAGAAGCCGGGACAGAAATATCTGTTTTAAAGGAAGGAATGGGGAGAAGGTAGAAGACAAGGAAGCTGGAAGAGTGGCGATGCAGAGGGAGCCAAGAGAAGTTGAGAAGTTAAGCCTTTTTTTCTTTTCTTTTTCTTTTTTTTGGATTTGGGTTTTTTTTTTTTTTTTTTTTTGAGACAGGGTTTCTCTGTATAGCCCTGGCTGTCCTGGAACTCACTCTGTAGACAAAGCTGGCCTCGAACTCAGAAATCCGCCTGCCTCTGCCTCCCAGAGTGCTGGGATTACAGTCAGTTGTGCGCCACCACTGCCACGCATAAGTTAAGTCTTTTTTTTAGCAGAAGTTGACAAGCCTGAGTGCTGGAGAGGTGTAGGTTATCTCTTCAAGGGAAGAGCGGAAAGTGAGTGAGCAGAGGGTAGGAAGGAAAGGCAGTGTGGCTGGGTTGCTGGAGGAGACGCTGTAGGGAGAGGAAGGAAGACAGAAGGGGTGTGTGTGTGTGTGTGTGTGTGTGTGTGTGTGTAGAGAGAGAGAGAGAGACAAGGTCTCATTGTATAGACCAGGTTGACCTCATCCATGCTAAATCCCCCTTTGTCAGCAAAGAGAACTGGCCATAGAACCTACAGCTTTCTATACGCTAGGGTCTCTGTCACTGAACTGCATCTCCGGCTCCTTGGGGGAAAAAAAGTTTTCTAAGACATGATTTCTCCATGTCAGCTAAGGCTCTAGCTGTCCTGGAACTCTCTCTGTAAACCAGGCTGGCCTCAAACTCAGAGATCTGTCTGCCTCTGCCTCCCACATGCTGATATCAAAGGCATGTGCCACCACTGACCAGCTTGAATGTTTATTTTCAAAAAGATTTTTATGGTGCTGGGGATGGATTTGGGGGCCTCTTGTATACCTCCCATATACTCTACTATTTGTCTATAACCCCCTTTCCCAAATGCTTGTTCTAGAATGGGCAAGTCTAGAGACTTGGTTTTTGTGTTTTTCTTTTTCCTTCTTTCATTGTTGTTGAGGAGAGAGAGTTTGAATTCTCTCTAGTCTCCTGTCTTTACCTACCAAGTGTTTGGTTTACAAGTATAGACTTCCATACCCTGTTAGAGTCTTCTTAAAAATCTTGTTTTTTATGTATATAGCCCTAGGGCTTGTGCCTGCTTGGTTAGTACACTATCTCGGCCTCCTGAAGCACTTTAAAAGCTTGGAGAATGAAATCAAAGGACCCAAAGCTGATTTACAGCCTCCAGGCTCTGCAGGCCCCTCCTTCTGGAGGGTGGACTGAGTTTTGCTTTCTAAGATAAACCTGGGTTAGTTGCTCACCTGACAAAACCAAACAAAACTGCAGGGAGATGTGAGTGCACGCGCCTGAGACTCAGGATGCTGAAAAGCTAGTGGACCTGCCTGGGCTCCATGAACAGTGAGTTCCAGGCCAGCTTAGACTAGTAAAACCCTGACTCAGAGGGCAAACTAACCAAAGAGGGGAGGAAGTCGGGTGTGGGGCTGTTTGAGACTCAGGAAAAGGATAAACTGGGGGAGCACTCCTGGCTGATGGGAGGGAGGTGAGGTTTGGAAGTATCGGGAGGGTGAGCCAACCGAGGGGAAGGGAATGGGCACCCCAAAACTGGATATGTAGTCAGGACCTTAGACAACAGCCCTCAGGGCAGATTCCTCCGCCCCATGTGCTTGCAGGATCCTTATCTGCTGAGGACAAATTTAGATTCTTATCGGGTCTTTGTTATCCCATCTTTCAAAATGGTATTCTGTTGTATGGAGTGGGGAAGGCTGTGCCTTTGGCTGACCCTAGCTCCGGGACGGACAGTTGGATCCTGATTCCTCCCACTCTGCTGCCTCCTGAGAAATAAAACCTAAAGCCTTCAGAGAGAGTTAGGCCAGTGCTCTACCTGTCAGTGACAGCTCCAGGCCCTGGGCCCTGCTGCTTAAGGCTGGCCTCACTTCCTGGGGTGCTGAGCCAGGCTGTGGTCCCAGGCTTTGTCTGCAAAGTTTAGGCCATGCTTGAAAAGGAGCGAGCTTTTCACTGTTGTTCAGAGTGAGCGGTGGGGAGGTGGGCTAGCTCACCGGCGCGCCCAGCTGTGTTTTGTGTGACTTGTACACTAAACGAAACCTAATTGCTCACAAGTCCCTATGCAAGTTAGTTGTGGATCCAAAGTGTGCAAAATAACAGGGAGGGGACCCTGGTAAACCAGGGGCTCTTGGGTGTTGGGCCAGACGTCGTTGTACAGTTTGAGGCCCAGAACTCCAGGCCATGACATCCTCAGGACAAACTGTCCTCTGGGTCTGGAAGGCAATTTGGAGGCATCTTTAAAAATAGAGAATTTACTGGCTATCAAAGTGCCATGTCTTTCTCTGGCTTCTCACTTCCTTCTTCCTAAATTTTATAATGCTTACATCAAAATGGATTCTATAAGATGGCGATAAATTCCTTTTCTGGCTTGTATGCTTTTATATATTTAAAATTCTTCTTCCTTAAAAAGAGAATTGAGCCTGGTTGCTACCCTGTCCTTCCCCTCCCCCCCACCCGCCCAGATATTTTTATTCTTGTTCAGAAAGGCTTCGAAGAAAAATGTGTTTAGACCTGTCGTTAACTGCAGAGCCATGCCAAGTTCTGTTACTGAGAGCAGACCCCTTCTCCGAGGCCTCCTCCCTGCTGGGCGCGGTAATGCTAAAATCCCCCAGAAAACCTGTTTCAGCTGGGGGAAAAGAAGAAAAAAGATAGAAAACCTTGCCCTAGGACTTTCAAGAGGCTCAAAGTGGGAGGCTGTGGCGGAGGCCCTGTGGGCAGGGAGCTGTGGGACAGTGAGGCTCTGTCACTTGCTATCTCCCCGCCTCTTCTTCCCCAGGGAACACTGTCCATTGTTTTTATTCAAGAGCTGTCGGAGCCGCTGATTGTTTGTTCTCTAAACCTGCTGGCTGGACAGGGCCCCAAGGTCCACTGTGTCCTGGTTTATGACTCCTGTTTACTTTCTGGGCTTCCTGGAGCCTCCAACTGGGAAGGAAGGAGGAGAAATCCTACTTTTCATCTGTGTGTGTGTGTGTGTGTGTGTGTGTGTTTTGAGACAAGATAGTACTACGTAGCTCTGACTGGCCTGGAGCTCACTATATAGACCAGGCTGGCTTTGAACTCACAGAGATCTGCTTGCCTCTGCCTACAGAGTGCTGGGATCAAAGGCATGTGCCACCATACCTGGATGGGCTCTTTTCTTTGTAAACCGGGCTCTTTTCTTTGTCCTCTGTACCCAGGATCTGATTTCATATGAGAGCCCTATGGGGAAGTCTTGTTTCATTTATTTCTGTTGATGCTGGGTTTTTGGTGTTGTAGGCAAGCATCTACCACTGATCTCCGTCTCCGTTCTCTGTTTACTTCTGATTTTGAAGCAAGGTCTCCCTAGGTTGTCCAGGCTGGCTTTACAACTCTCTGTATCACAGGTTGGCTTTGAACTTCTGATCCTCCTGCCTCAGCTTGGCTATATGGATGATAGGGGATCCACAGCTCCAACTCTATGGGCTAATGATGTTGTCCCTACCCTTGGGACAATGTCAGTTCCCAGATCAGTAGGAGAGAGGAAAATGAAGGGATGTCTACATTTGCTGATCCTGTTTCTTGCTAGCTCAGGGTTAGACAGACTACTTGCCTAGCAAAGGCAGAGCCCTGGGTCTGGTTCCCAGCACTGAAAAACAAAAGACACACAAAAGATCCAAGCCCCAGAACAAACAAGGGCCCCCCCACTCTTAATATGGTTCTAAAGGCCTGGCTGGATGCAGGCTGACCATAGCCTTCATGAGGGTCCGGGTTTGCAGAGGTGCATACCAACCGTCCAGAGGGCCTGCTCTGGCTGTGGGATCAAGGCCAGGAGGAGTCCCCTGGCAGAAGCAGGGTTTTCAGGTGACTCAGAGGAGAGTCAATGTGATGAGCTGTAATGCTGTGAATGTCCCTTGTTTCCTGGGGCAGTTTGGACAGTTGCCAAGACACCACCTGATGCTGCTGGGCATTGGCTTTCCTCTAGATCAACACTTCCTCCTGTGGCTCAGGTGCGCTGTTTCCTGACACAAAGGCTGCATTGGAAGTGGCCACAAAGGACAGAGGAAGTGCCAGGTGCATCTCAGCCAGAGGGCTGTGTGGACAGAGTGGGCAGCAGGGCTGTCTGCGAAGTGCCAGGGACAGGCCGATGGTGGTGAACCTTGTGAGTTCCGGCTCTCCCAGGGAGAGCTGGGAGTTCATGTGTCCCCTGAGGCTTTGGAAAACTCCCAGGTTTCCATTTGCTTATAAGAGCACAGAGGGACCCAAACAACCTCAGAGGTGGTTTATTTTTCTATGGTACTGTTTGCATCTTACGGTACCTCAAGTTGTCATAAAGAAGGCAATCATTTGTACAAGTTCAAGGTCATACCCCACTGCCCCCCACGCCACTGCCATACTGGCTTGATGGGTCTGTTCTTATGGTGTGACAATCTTATTGGTTGGAATAAGTTGCCATATTGTGTTTCTGGTAATTCAGTTGGACATTTTGGTGATTTATGATTGACATAAAGTTATTAATGTTGCTGTGGGTTGTGAATCTTACTGGAAGAAGCCTGCAGTTCATAAAGTCTTGATCCTTTTTTAAAAAAGAATATTTATTTATTTTATATATGTTGAGTACACTGTTGCTGTCTTCAGACATACCTAAAGAGGGCATCAGATCCCATTACAGATGGTTGTGAGCCACCATGTGGTTGCTGGAGTTTGAACTCAGGACCTCTAGAAGAGCAGTCAGTGCTCTTAACCACTGCGCCATCTCTCCAGCCCACGTCTTGATTGTTTTTTTAAAGAAATATTTATTTATTTATTTTATATATATGAGTATATTGTAGCTGTACTGATGGTTGTGTGCCATTGTGTGGTTGCTGGGAATCTGAATATCGGAACCTCTGCTCTCTCTGGTTGGCCCCGTTCACTTCAGTCTAGAGATTTATTATATCTAAGTAGACTGTACCTGTCTTCAGCCACACCTTCTGACGTACCAGAAGAGGGCATCAGATCTTGTTATGTATGGATGGTTGTGAGCCACCATGTGGTTGCTGGGATTTGAACTCAGAACCTTCAGAAGAACAGTCAGTGCTCTTAACCACTGAGCCATCTCTCCAGCCCCAAGTCTTGATTTTTATGGTGTCTGTGTCCATTCTCTTGGGAATTACTCCCATGGAAATGCTAGGAGGAAGGAAACTGGGCCTCTACCTGGTGGACCTCCCAGAAGAATAAGAGGGCTATTTGGTTTTTGTCCTTTTAAGTTTTGTAACTTTTATTTTTATTTATGTGTATGAATTGTTTAGCCTACATATATGCTTCTGCATCCCATGCATGTAGTGGCTGCAGAAGCCAGAAGAGGGTGTTGGATCCCCCGGGACTGAAATTGTAGGCTGTGTGAGCCTCCATGTTGGGTCTGGGAATCAAATCCCAGTCCTCTAGAAGGGCAACCAGTGCTCTTAACCACTGAGTAACGTCCCTAGCCCTTCAAAGGCTATAAAATCAAATGTTTTAATTATTTATTATTTATTTATTGAGGTGTTTGTTGTTGTTGGGTAGTGTTTCTTTTTCTTCTTTTTAAAGATTTGTTTTATTTATATGAGTACATGGTAGCTGTCTTTAGACACACCGGAAGAAAGCATCAGATCCTATTACAGATGGTGTGAGCCACCATGTGGTTGCTGGGATTTGAACTCAGGACCTCTAGAAGAGCAGTTCAGTGCTCTTAACCGCTGAGCCATCTCTCCAGCCCTGTTTTTGTTTCTCAAGTCAAAGTCTTGCAGTGTAGCCTAGGCTGGCCTCAGATTCAAGATATTCTGGCCTTAATCTCCCGTGTGGAGAGGTCACAGGCCTGCACGATTTGTTCATTGTTTATTTTAGGCATGGAAATCTAGACTCCTCCATGTCCAGTCTCCAGCGTGGCAAGAAGTGAAATGAGCTATGTGTGTATTGCAGGGTATGGCTTGCTATTTCCGTACTTTCTGCCCGACAGCTCTGGCAAAATCAGAAGCAAACAAGTCTTGTTTTCCAGATTGTAGTGGTTGAGTAAAGGATTGTGCAAGCAGAACGGACCTGGAGAGGCAGAGAAATATAATCTTCCTGGAGAAATACACCTGCCTCGTGTGACCCAGTCCTGGGGTCTCTGGCCTGGTGCTGCCCCAGGCTCACCCTGTCTGTCACTGTCAGCTGCTACATCTAGAGCTTGCCCTTTGCCCTGGCATTACCAGAACTTCCATATGTACAGGCTTTATCTGGAGTTCTCCCTGTCTGCCAAATTAAATGCCTCCAGTTTCCCAGTAGACATTTTACAGGTAAACAGCCTGTTGGAGTCCTCAGAAAAGATGAACACACCATGAGATAGCTCTATAAGATAGATCTGTCTGTCTGTCTGCTTCTATCTACCTATCTATCTAAGATCTACTACGTCTGGATAGACAGCCCAGCCTTGAACTGCTGATCCTCCTGCCTCACCCTCCTGAGTGCTGGGACCGCTGGTGTGTACCATCACACTTGGCAACCTGTGGTAGAGTTTTACTCAGCAATAAGGAAGGAACAAACGCTGGTAAATGCAGCATCGTGGACAAAGCTCAAGATAGGTTGTTGGGCAAAATAAAGATACATACTGATTCTATTTGTATAGTTTGAGAACACACAGAAATAAATGTAAGGTGATAAAAACTCAGTGTTAGGCCCATGAGATAACTCCGCTCTCAAAGGCTCCCAAGTCTCATGACCTGCATTTAATCACCAGAACCTACAAGATAGGAGAAGTGACTCCCAAAAGTTGGCCTCTGACCTCTATGTAAGTGCTATGACACATATGTATCCATATATACACAGATATTCAAGTGGTTATGCACGTATATGCACACATTAAAAAAAACTGTAATAAAAAATTTAAGGGTGGGGCTGGAGAGATGGCTCAGTGGTTAAGAGTACTGACTGCTCTTCCAGAGGTCCTGAGTTCAATTCCCAGCAACCACATGGTGGTTCACAACTGTCTGTAACTCCAAGATCTGACACCCTCACATAGACATCCAAGCAGGCAAAGTACTCATACATATAAAATAAAAAAATAAGTAAATCAAAAGAATAAGGGGCGGAGTGGTGGTGGCACACGCCTTTAATCCCAGCACTTGGGAGGCAGAGGCAGGCGGATTTCTGGGTTCGAGGCCAGCCTGGTCTACAGAGTGAGTTCCAGGACAGCCAGGGCTACACAGAGAAGCCCTGTCTTGAAAAACAAACAAACAAACAAACAAACAAACAAAAAGAATAAGGGGCTGGAGAGATGGCTGAGCAGTTAAGAGAACTGCCTGCTTTTCAGAGGACCCAGGTTTGATTCCCAGCCCCAACATGGTGGTTAGCAACCATCCATAAAGGGATCTGATGCCCACTTGTGGCATGCAGGTGTACATGCATCAGAGCAGTCATATACATTAAATAAATACATACATACATACATAAATACATAAATAAATAAGTAAATAAATAAATAAATAAATAAAAATTTAAAAGAAAATTTAAGAAGAAAGCCAACTGTTGATTACTTGGGATGATGGTAATTTTTTGGATTTTTGGGTGGAGTCGTGATTACACACACACTTACACACACACATATATAGTCATATATATTATATATACATACACATATATACAATATACATGTGTGTGTATATATATATATATTTATGTTATCCAGATGTATTGAACTTCTGCATTTAATATTTGTGTATTTTATAATGTGAAAATTAACCTTCAGTTAAAAAAAAAAAGCATAGCAAAGGAGATAATAAACTGGTCCCTGTAACTGAGAAGTCTGGAGCAATGGCTTTAGGTCTGGCTTGATCAAGGATCCAAATGTTCTCACTAGAGTTTCCTTCTGGTGGTGGTCCTGTGGCGGCACATGTCTTTAATCCTTGCATCTGGGAGGTTGGCAGGTCTCTGAGTTCTAGGCTGAGTTCTAGGCCTGGTCTACAGAGTGAATTTCAGGACAGCCCAGGCTCTTCTGGTCTGCTCTCTCTAGGTAGATTCCATTTCTAGGGAGACACTCTCCTAATGCATCTAAGTACCCATAACCCTTTTTGAGATTTGGGCTCAGCACCTAACACATAGTGATACTCCTATCTCTGCAGTGCTGGGCTGAGAGGTGTGTACTGCCACACCCAGCAAGGGCCTCTTGGTGATAAGCTCTGACTGAGCCCCTGGTCATTCCCCACCCCGGTGCTTTTACTTGGTTTTCCAACTTTCTGGGCATGAGTCACACGTTCTTGGGAAGGGGGTGAGAGAACAGAGCTGTATGCCTATGACCATCCCAGGCTTTGAGATGGGGAGTGTTCACCCAAACTGTGAGGTGAAGCACATGGGCCTCTCAGCCAAGAATCGCATGGTTAGGGGTGGGCTGCCTGAGCCCCTACGCTGCTCTGCTGTGGTGACGCCACCCAACTCACCTTAAAGGGGCAGGAGGGACAGGGCTGAAGTTCCCTTCTAGCCTCACTGCCGCTGGGGGCTCCAGCTGTTCACTGTCCTCTTCGCATTCCAGCTGCAGGGTCCAGGATGTTGTCCCTGGAAGCTGTGCCTGGGAAATGGCGCTAAAGCTAGCAAGGAGAGTGAGTGTTCCTTCTCTCAGAACTTGCTTTTCGTGGGTGCTAGTTGTCTGACTGTCAAGTAGGCTTATTTTTACTTTCAACTGTGTGTGTGTGTGTATATGTGTGTGTGTGTGTGTGTGTATATGTGTGTGTGTGCGCGCGTGCACACACTTGAGTGTAGGTTTGTGCTGTGAGTGTAGGTGCCAGTGGAAACCGGAAGAGGATGTTGGATGCTGTGGAACCTGAGTTACTGAGTGAAGAACAAGCACTCTTAACCATTTCTCCACCACCCCGCTTCATGTTTTAAGAGTGAGGGCTGGAGAGATGGCTCAGCAGTTAGGAGCACTGGCTCTGAGTTCAATTCCCAGCAACCACATGTTGGCTCACCACCATCTGAAATGGGACCTGGTGTCCTCTTCTGGAGTGTCTGAACACATTGACAGTGTATTCACAAATAAAAGATAAGATTTTTTTTTCTTAAATGTTTAGATCTAATCTTTTGGGGGAATCAAATATACCTGTGTAGGACACTCACTTCTTTGAAGGGCTGTTTGTTTGTTTTTTTAATTATTATTATTTTTTTTTATGTTTTAAGGAAAGTCCTATTATGTAGCTCAGGCTGGCTTTGAACATATCCTTTCCTCCACCTTTCAAGTGCTGGGATTACAGGCTTGTACCCATTGCCTGCGCTCATTGCTGGGATTATGAGCTGCCTGCACTCATGGTATATAGGACTCCGTCAATGGTGACTCTTAAAGTGGAACAACAGGTTGTTCATTTGTGCCTGAGTTCTAGGCCAAGCTGGTGTGATAGCTGGTCTGTCTGGTATATGCAGGGCCCTAGGCTCAAATCCCATCACTGCCACCAACACACCAACACACGCATGCCTGCACACGTGTACATATGCACATACCCACACATGTACATATACACATACGCATACACACATGTATACATGTACACACATGCACCTATGCATACACAAAGTAAGACCAGAGATGCAACATACTTAGTGGGACTCATCAGCACTCAAAAGGGGTTCCTGGGTGGCTTAACCCCTTGGGATTCCATTGCTTCTTTTGGGGGTCTTGCCTATATTTATGTCTCTGGGAACTTTGCAAGCTGATGAGTGTTTGGTTTTTTTCTTTTGTCAGTTCCAGCATCGTCCAGCATTCCTACCTGTCAGTAAGAAGTAATGTGGTTTTGAGTCCAGTGACTCAGCCAGTACAATCCCCTGCATTCCTGCGCCTTATCTAGAAACTGGACCCTCCACTTGTTGGCTGCTTAGAGCAGAGATTTCCAGAAGTTGGGTGAGGTATAGGAACAGAAAAAAAAAAGTTCCTTTAAGCTGGAATGGATGCTTATCTGAGCTTCAAGAAGGACTCCATTATTAAAGTGTCTGTAAAGTGAAATATCATTGGTGGGTTGTAGCATTCTGAGGCATGGTGGACCAGCCCTCCTTAAGGATTTCCAGCCCTTTACTATCACACCACCTCAACAGTAAAAGCACTTTTCATGGCTGGAGGAACGGTTAGGAGCCCTTGCTGCTCTTGCAACAGACTCAGGTTCGGTTCCGGGCACTCACAAGGCAGCTCACATCTATCTACATGTAACTCCAGTTTTAGGGGAGCTGACGACCCTCTCTTCGTCCTTTACAGGCATTGCACACGTGTGCACATATACAAATGTAGGTAAGCACTTGCACTCGTGAAGTACAAGGAAGTAGAATCTGAAGAAACACATCCTGTGCTCCTTGAAAGGGTCCCGTGTTGGGTCTGGCCCACAAGTTCTGATGATCCTCCCCTCTCCTTCAGAGTGTTGTTTGGATTGCAGGCACACACACACAAGACTTCATGCACGTTAGGCTAGGAAAGCATAATTAAGATCTGTCCCAGATCCCCGTTTTTTAATATTTAAAAATAACGTGTGTATGTGTGTCTGTGTGTAAGCACAGTGCCCACAGAGGTCAGAGGGGCGGGATCCCCTGGAGCAGCTGTGAGCTGTCTGGTGTGGGTCCTTATCCTCTTCAGGAGCAATACAAGATTTTAATTGTTGAGCCATCTGCCTAGCGCCCCCCCACACCCCCGTTTTTTTGGCACAGTCTCTATCTAGTGAAGATTGGCTTCAAACTCACTATGTAGTCCAAGCTGGCTTTGAACGCCCAGTCCTCTTGTCTCAGACTCTTAAGTGCTGGAAACAGCTTCCTCATTTTAAGTTTAAAAATCAGGGATTAACAGTCTATGTTTGATACTTGCTTTAGGATCCTTTCCAACTCAAGATTCTGAATGTCTGTTCAATCTAGAAGGCAGCCAGTGCTACCGCCAATGCAAATGTGATCAGAGCAATTTGATTTTTTATTTTTATTTATTTATTTATTTATTTATTTTATTTTTTGGTTTTTTTGGATTTGGTTTTTTTGAGACAGGGTTTCTCTATATAGCCCTGGCTGTCCTGGAGCTCACTCTGTAGACCAGGCTGGCCTCAAACTCAGAAATCTGCCTGCCTCTGCCTCCCAGAGTGTTAGGATTACAGGCGTGCGCCACCACCGCCCGGCTAATTTGATTTTTGTAGACCAGGCTGGCCTCAAACTCAGAAATCTGCCTGCCTCTGCCTCCCATAGTGCTAGGATTACAGGCGTGTGCCGCCACCGCCCGGCTAATTTGATTTTTTAATTTACTTATTCTTAATGTATGTGCTTTGGTGTTTTGCCTGCACATATGTCTGTGTGAGGTCGTTGAAGTTGTGAGCTGCCCTGTTAGTGATGGGAACTGAACCAGAGTCAGTGTTCTCTACTGCTGAGCCATCTCTTCAGTCCCTGGCCTCAGAAATTTGAATATAGAGGAAAATATTATTATGGGACTGAGAACTAGGAGGGGTGGGAGGGTGGAATCCTTGCTGGAGGGATGCTGGTTCCTTCCTGGGAAGAAGGAATGAGAAAATCCTGAGGAGGGATGGTAACTCATGCCTTTCTAGTCCATAGGCCACAGTCTGGGGCCCCTGAGCAGGCTGGGCTGTAGATGACCTACCTCTCCTCCCAGGGGTCCAGGCCAAGGGTGCCAGAGTGCTGTGGGTGTGGGTGGGGACCAGAGTGGGTGGGAAGGAGTTGATTGAGGTTTCTAGTGTAAGGTTCCTGAGTTGTCTGATCCGAGCTCTCTGCCTGTGGCGGCACTCCCAGGGAGTAGCCACTGGCCCTGAAGATAAGCCTCGCCAAGGAATTCATTCAGACCCCACCTATCTGAGCTAGGGAGAGCACCTTTATGTTTAAAGGAAATTGTTTGCTGATCTGAGACTTGGTACATGATAAGGAGGGGCTAGGGATGTACCCCAGTGCTAGAGCCCTTACCTAGTGCGTTCAGTCGCCAGCACTACAAAAAGAAAAAGGGAAAAAGTACCTCAGGAAATACTAGGCAGAGAACACTAGCAGATACTGATAAAGACATCTAAGAGATCAGCATATGAAAAAAAAAATGCTTGCTCATCCTGGTTTCTAGTTTTCAAAGAAGTAAATTAGTATTTTGGGGGCAAGCTGGGTGGTGGTGGCTAATCCCAGTACTCTGGGAGGCAGAGGCAGGCGGATTTCTGAGTTCTAGGCCAGCCTGGTCTACAGAGTGAGTTCCAGGACAGCTAGGGCTATACAGAGAAACCCTGTCTCGAAAAAAAAACCAAATCCAAAAAACAAAAAAAATAAAAATAAAAAATAAAAGTACTTTGGGGGCAGATCAGAGGCTCAGCAAATAAAGGTGATTGTTGCCAAGGTTGACAACCTGAGATTGATTCCCAGGGTCCACGCAAAAGAGAGACTTGACTCCCACAAGTCCTCCTCTGAGCTTTACATACATGCCATGACAAGTGTGACCCCCCACACACACACATACTAATAATAATAAATTATTTTTGGAAGCTTGTTATGACAATGTACATCCATAATCTCCTTTTCTCTCTCACTGTATCTCTCTCTCCTTCCTCCCCCTCTCTCTTTCTCTCTCTCTCTTTGTGTCTGTCTGTCTGTCTCTCTTTCCTTTTCCTTTTTCCTTCAGTTTTTGAGGCAGGGTTTCTCTGTGTAGCCCTGGCTGTTCTAGAACTCTCTCTGTCGAACAGGCTGGCCTGGAATTCAGAGAGCCTCCTGCTTCGGTTTCCTGAGTGCTCAGGAAGCTGAGGCAGGAGAATTGATGTAAATTGGAAACTGACTTGGGCTGCAGAGAAAGTCACTGTCCTAAAACCGAAAACACATAGTAAAAGAAAACAAAACAAAACTTTTGAACCCAACAAATGAGATGACCCATTTTGAAAATGGACAAAGGCCGAGTGGTGGTGGCGCATGCCTGTAATCCCAGCACTCTGGGAGGCAGGGGCAAATGAATTTCTGAGTTCGAGGCCAGCCTGGTCTACAGAGTGAGTTCCAGGACAGCCAGGGCTACACAGAGAAACCTGTCTTGAAAAACCAAATCCAAAAAAAAAAAAAAAAAAAAAAAAAAAAAAGAAAGAAAAAGAAAAGAAAATGGACAAAGGTTTTGAGTCAATAATTTCCCAAAAATGATATACAAATGGCTACGAGCCCATGAAAAAGCCTCAGCATTTCCTGGGCTTGATTTCCATACCCGAGGAGATGACATGGGGCAAGAAGTCTTCCTGCCTCAGGGCTTAAGGGCTCTAGCAGTAGTCTCCACAGCGACCAGAGTGGTTTTATTTCACTTTCTGTAGGAGAGCTGGGCAGTACTGGGATGAAACCCAAGGCCTTGTGCGTGCCCGGCCAGCCCTGTGTGTTGAGTCAGATCCCTAACGCAAGCCAATGAAAGAGTTGACTCATGGCGACATGCCACATATACCAGAATGGTATGCTGCCTATTTGATGTCAGGGCGACACAAACCTAGATGTATCTGGGAAGAGAAAATGCCACCATAATAAGATGTAGGCAAGGCTGTGTGGATGGTGTCCTGGATTAGTGATGGACGTAGGAGCAGTCTGGCTTCTGCTCCAGTTCCCGCCGTGACTGAGGGGTGATGGTGGATGGTTACCAGGGAGTTGTGAGAGGAAAGAAACCATTTTCTTCCCAAGCTGGCTTTTGGGCATGGTATTTTGTCACAGCAATAGAAACCTAAGTCAGGTGGCTGTCATAAAAAAAAAAAAAAAGGTAGGTCTGGTGCTGCAGTTCAGTAAGGGAGTACTTGGTCTACCAATGAGGAGCTGGGGGTGTGGCTCAGTTACAGAATACTAGCTAATGGGAATATAAAATAATATAATGACTTTGACAAATGGTTGAACACAGAATCCATATATATATATATATACCCTGCAATGTTTATTCAGAGAAACAGCTTGTATAGAAAACAAGACTTTAGGTTTGGTTTTGTTTTGAGGCAGGGTTTCTCAGTGTAGCCCTGACTGTCCTGGAATTCTCTCTGTAGATCAGGCTGGCCTCAAATTCAGAGGTTTATTTGTCTCTGCCTCTTGAGTACTCGGATGAAAGGTGTGCATCACTGCCCAGAAGGTTTTAGTTGTGCTTAACCATACACATGCACATACACACACACACACACACACACACACACACACACACCACACCACACCACCCACCCACTCTTCCCTTTCCTTGTCCTGAGCCATACCTATTATGTGAACCATAGGGAGAGAGAAACAGCTTATCTACAGTCTAGCCTGCTCAGGGGCCCCCTAATCAGTGGCCTTTGGACTAAAGGGCTAGAAATGAAAATGAGTTACTTTCTTTCCTCAAGGCTTTTTTTTTTTTTTTTTGAAATTCTTTCTCTCCTCCTCCTTTTTAAGCTTTTTTTTTTTTTAAACTTTTTTTTTTGGGGGGGGGACGTGTGTGTGTGTGTGTGTGTGTGTGTGTGTGTGTGTGTGTGTGGCTCACAGGGTCTCATGCACCCCAGGCTGGTCTTGAACTTGTTATATTGCTGAGACTGGCCTTGAATTCCTGATTCCCCTGTTCTCATGTTCCACGTACTGGTATTTTAGGAAATGAGCCACCATACTGCACCTTTAGCCATATTTGTGACAAAAAAAAAAAAAAAAAAAACAAACAAACAAACCCGAGAACACTTCAAATGTCCAGCAACTGGTAAATGGTTAAACAGAACAAATGCTGTATGCTTACCTAACGATGAAAGAGTGAATTGGGTGCAGGCAGGCTGTGATCTGAACTTTGGAAACAATATGCTAGCCAGGTGTGGGGCACTGGGCCATAAGCCCAGAATGTAGGAAGCTAGGGGGAAGCCCAAATTAAGGCCAGCCTGGGCTATGCAATGTGGGCCCTCATGCTGAGGCCCTGCCAGGTGCGGCTGCGCAAGGGTTCTGGCAGAGGGGGAAGGCAAGGAGTTGCTTCCGCCATCTCTGCACCACTGCTGCTACGGTCTTGGTTACCTGAGCTGCTCCGAGCCCAGTCAGGTCTGGGGCTGCCGAAGACCACCAGCCAGGGAGGATTGCGCGCGGAGCGGCTGGTGGTGTTTCGGGAGAGAAGACCTCTTCCCAAGTGTTACAGCTCTTGTGAGCTTTAAAAACTCCCAGACGAGGAAGTGATCCTCCAACACCCTTTTTTATTCCCCTATAGGATTCAGGATAGGGTTTATACACAATTTGGGGGTGCTCCGGGATTTGGCAGTAGGTACTTCTCATTGGCTTGGATTGAGAGCTTGGGGAAACCTTATTTACATTTGGGGGAAGCTTGGTGCTGCAACTACATGACTGACAGCCACGCGTCTCCCCTTTGGGAAGGTTGTGGGGGCAACTGCGGCAGAGCCTGGGGTCCAGGGGGCGGTGACTGAACTCCTCCCCTCCCTTGCAGGTGGAAGCTCCGCCCACAAGGTCATAGGTGGACGCTCCGCCCACCGTGTCCCCCGGGGTTCAAAGTCGTTGCTCTAGCTGAAACCAGGCTACCTGTGCACCGTTCACCATCCCCAGCAATGCCATGATACCCTTTCAAACAGTGAAACACAATAATAATGGGGGGCGGGTATAGGGGAAGAGAAAGCTAAAGTGCTTAGGGGACTGGCGCTCAGTCCCCAGCGGCTTGCTTGTGAACTTCGATGAGGTAGCGATGGTGGAGCCCAGGCCTCTCTGAGCAGCTGCTTTCGCCTCCCTGGCCAGCTCCAGGCCAGTGAGAGACTTTATCAACACAAAGATGGATGGCACCTGAGGAATGGCACATGGGGTTGTCCACTGCCACACTCATGCGCTCACGTTCGTACGTGTGAGAGCGCGCGCGCGCGCGCGCACACACACACACACACACACACACACACACACACGAATGCATGTACGCACACACGCTCCCATGTGCTCACACACAGAGAAGAAAGCGATGCACTGTGTGAAAGAAGACAGACAGAAGGCCACATATTAAATGTTCTGTTTATGCGAAGTATCCAAAATGAGCAAAATCTGTACAGCCCCAAAAACAAAAACAAAACAAAACAAAAGCCCTAAAATCAGCTAGCAGAACTGAGGGATAAGGAGTGGATGCTCAGTTTCTTTTTGAGATGCAAAAATGCTTGAAAATCTGAAGGACGTGATGGCCATGTATCACGGTGAAGATGTTAAAGAGCACTGACTTGGGTCCTCTTTCCCTCAGTTGAGATAGACCCAGGGCCTTGAACAGAGTGAGCCCCGCACGCACGGCGTCTGAGGGCTGTCTCCAGGTCCCGGGTGCTTGAAACCGTTGGGTGGGTGGCATTTTTGTTTTGTTTTGCAGACAGGTTTTTGCTATGACACCCGCTTCTGGAACTCATGACTCTCCTGCCTCAGCTGTGCTGAAGTTACAGGTGTGTCCAGCCAGAACTGGTCAGAAGGTTAAGGGCAGAGTTCTAAAACAGTTACATTGTGAGCTGTTCCTTTCTATAACTTGATGCTATCAGTTAAGGAAATATTTACACAAGTGTAACTATGTACAGTGACTGGGGTTTTTTGTTTTGTTTTGGTTTTGTTTTTTGTTTTTTGTTTTGTGTGTGGTAAGAACAACTAAAATCTCATTTCTCAGGAGTCTCAGATACTGTGTAATCTTTTCTATCTTTGCTATACCTTAGCATCCTTAGACTAATTTTTTTTTATATATATATATTTTATTTTTTTAGCCTTTCAAGACAGGGTCTCACTATGTAGTGGTGACTGGAACTCACTATGTAGACTAGGTTAGCCTCAAACTCAGAGATCCACTAGCCTCTGCCTCCTGAGTGCTGGGATTAAAGGTGTGCACCACAGTGTCCAGCACATTCTTAGACTCTTTTTTTTTTTTCCCCAAACAGGGTTTCTCTGTATAGCCCTGGTTGTCCTAGAACTCACTCTGTAGACCAGGCAGGCTGGCCTCGAACTCAGAAATCTGCCTGCCTCTGCCTCCCAAGTGCTGGCCTTAAAGGCGTGCGCCACCACCACCCGGCCTAAGGAGAATTTTTATTTACTTATTTTTATTATCTTTAAGTCTGTGTATGGGTGTGGGCATATGTGCACATGAGTACAGGTTTCCAAAGAGGTCAGTAGAGGGCGTTGGATCCCCCTGGGGCTGGAGTTAAGATGTGGTGGTGCTGGGGTGCTGGGAATTGAACTCAGGTCCCCTGTGATAGCAGTACATGCTTTTCACCACCATCTCGGAGCCCCCTCGGGAAATTCTTGAGAGCACAGTGAGAAAATACAGCAAATACAGGAAGCCACTCGTACCCCAGTACTGGAGAGGGTTACATGGTGGGCCTCGGGCTGCTCTTAGTGTGGCTGCGGGCAGGGCTGGCCCTGGTTGGTCACTGGGAGCCCAGTGTTACCCCCATCTCCTGACTGATAAGGTTGGTGCACTGTGCTCGGACAGAGAGCGCAGACAGTGCTTTCTCCCCTCCTGGATTCTGGAGATGTGGCTTCCGCTGGGCTTGGGGACCTTTGCAAGGAACACTCAGGGCTGGTTTGAGCAGAGACGCTGCATGCACGTTGGTGCATTTTTAATACTGGGGAAGAAGATCGCGAGTGCCACTATCATGGTGGGAGAAAACAGACGGGGATACAAGACACCAGCTCACAGTGTCTGTTTCGGGGCTGTGCTACTATGATTTTTTGTTGTTGTTTTGTAGTGGGTAATAATTAATAAAGAATACACTCCGCCAAGCCTCTGCACCAAATCCTGGAGTGTCCCGCTCAGGGCCACTCTCTCTCTCAGCTAACTCTCACAGAATCCCAGCCGTGTTTCCTCTCTGCCATAGACTCTGTAAACGGTGGGAGTACCACGCTTCTGCCCAACACCCACTCCTTCCAAGTATCCGGTAAACTCTTAAACTTGAATAGTTAACCAAATATATGTATGTATAAGAAACTCCCAATTTCATAAAGCCAATTTACAATGGTAAAGTCTTATCCCGATATATATATATATATATATATATATATATATATATTTTTTTTTTTTTTTTGAGACAGGGTTTTTCTGTATAGCCCTGGCTATCCTGGAACTTACTCTATAGACCAGGCTGGCCTCAAACTCAGAAATCCGCCTGCCTCTGCCTCCCAGAGTGCTGGGATTACAGGTGTGCGCCACCACCGCCCGGCTAAGTGCGGGGATTAGTTCTAACCTCTCCAAAACACCAGAAATTCATCTGAAGCCATCTGGATATCCGTGCCTCCTCCTCTGCTCCACTCATCTGGTCCCCTGAGTCTGTCCAATCTCTCTCTCTCTCTCTCTCTCTCTCTCTCTCTCTCTCTCTCTCTCTCTCTCTTTCTCTCTTATTTTATTTTATTTTTTATTTTTTATTTTGGTTTTTTGGATTTGGTTTTTTTGAGACAGGATTTCTCTGTGTATCCCTGACTGTCCAGGAACACACTCTGTAGACCAGGCTGGCCTCAAACTCAGAAATCCACCTGCCTCTACCTCTCAGAGTGCTGGGATTACAGGCGTGTACCACTACCGCCCAGTTTTTATGGTTTTATAAAATGAGTTTTCTTACTTTATTTTCTACATTTAAAGACAAACCTTTCCAAGAATACAAATACTACATTTCTCCCTTCCCTTCCCTTCCCTTCCTTTCCTCCCTTCCCAGTCTCCTTCAAATTCATGACTGCTTTTCCACTAATTGCTATTGCATGCATATTTGTATGTGAGAGTGTGTGTGATGCACATACAGACACACACACATATTCCAGAATATAGCCCCTTCAGTTCGTGTAGTGTTACTGGTATGTATGTTTTCAGGACTGAACCTTTGCTGCTCTAAACACCAGTCGGTGCACTCTTCCTGGGGAGACCCACTGGGGCTGGGGCTCTCCTCAGTTGAGCGTAGTTCTTTGTGTACGGTTGAGGCTACTCACTCTGTTACCGTCCACTTCGGTGTGCCCATTGGGGTCCTCCTCGATTTCACAGAATGTCATCCTTTTGGGTGTAACTGATCTCTGAACGGGTGTCTCTTCTTTTCCACTCAGGGTTGTAATCCCCTTGCACAAACTGGCCGGAGCAAGCTGCAGAACCAAAGGGCTGCCTTGAACCAGCAGATCCTGAAGGCTGTGCGCATGCGGACAGGAGCTGAGAACCTTCTGAAGTGGGTACCTCTGTTTTGGCTGCCTCGGCCAGGAGCTCTGGCTCTCCTGAGGGACTGTTTGCTGGACAGACAGAGCCCAGACCCTTAGCTCGGGTCTTGCTTTTCAGCTTTGAGATTTCCTTCTCTTCTGGGGTTTTCTGGACAGATCCTTTTTCTTACCCAGAGCTTGGTCATGTTAAAGACAAAGATGTTTTATCCACCCTGTGTCTGTGGAGAATTGTGACAGACAGTGGAATCACAGCTATGTGTGTGTTTAGTTTAATTTCATGTGTATGAGTGTTTGCCTACATGTATGGGTACCTGGTGCCCATGGAGGCCAGAAGAGGGCATTATAGATCCCCTGGAACTGAAATTGCAGATGGCTGTGAGCTGCCGTGCCAGTTCTGGGAACGGAACTTAGGTCCTCTGCAAGGGCAGCCAGTGCTCTTACCTGCTGAGCATCTGTCTCTCCAGCCCTCAGTTGTAGCCACGTTGTTTACCGGTCCAGTTACTGTCTTAGCATTTGCTTCTGGGCACAACTCCTTTTTCTACTGCCCAGAGTTACACCTGGTAGGGCCAGTGCTTGGTGAATGTGTGTTGATGGATAAGGAAGGGGACAGCAGAAAAGAAAGAACGGGACATTTCTATTACTAGTAGTGTCCACCTTTCTATTTTTTTTTAAGAGATTCTTTTTTTTTTCTTTTTTAAGATTTATTTATTATATGTAAGTACATTGTAGCTGTCTTCAGACACACCAGGAGAGGGCATCCAATCTCATTACAGATGGTTCTGAGCCACCATGTGCTGGAATTTGAGCTCAGGACCTCCGGAAGAACAGTCAGTGCTGTTAACTGCTGAGCCATCTCTCCAGCCCCCTTTTTTTTCTCTGTGTAGCCCTGGCTGTCCTGGAACTCACTCTGTAGACCAGGCTGGCCAAGAACTCAAAAATCTGTCTGCCTCTGCCTCCCAAATGCTGGGAGTGCCACCACTGCCCAGCAGTGTCTACCTTTCTAATGCCAGGAGTCATAAATAGGACTCAGTGACACATACCTGTGGTCAGCTACTGGAGGGGCTGAGGCAGGAGGATTGCTTGAACTCTGGGATTTGAGATACCTGGGCAAACCAGCAAAACCCTGTCTAGAAAAGCATGAGAGTTAATGAGAGAGGTGGGGCAGGTTGTGCCCGGTTCTCAGAGCTGTGCCTCGGAGATAAAATAGTTACTTATCAGCAGAGCTCTGGAAAGCTGTACCTGTGTCTAGACAGCCGTAAATCCTCCCCACACCCTTAAATGCAGTGTGCCAGCTTGCTAAGAGTACAGACTCTTGCTTCAGAGGACAGCCTTTAGCTATCGGCTCCCTCGCCTTCCATCTTGAGGAAGGGTCTCATTTCTGGCGCTTGGAGCACCCGGCCTCATGAGTATCGAGCGGTGGGTGCTTTTACTTGCCAACCCATCTTCCCATCTCCCCTCTCCCACTTCAGAAGCCTACAGGGTATTTCTTTGGTGTTATAAGGCAGGATCTCATACAGCCCAGGCTGGCTTAAAACTTGCTGCATAGTTAAGGCTGACCCTCAACTGGTTCTGGTTTTGCCTCTGTGTGCATGTATGTGCACATGTGTGTACTCATATGCAATGCGTAACTTTGTGCAGTTAATTCCTTCCTACCATGTAAAATCCTCTGGATCGAGTATTCCGGCTTAGCAGCAAGCATCTTTATCTGCTGAGCCACCTGGCCAGCCTGTTTTAGAGTTGTTTTTCTTAATTTGTTTGTTTGGTTTTTGTTCTGTTTTTTTTTGTTTTCATAGCAGACACTAGAGCTGTTCTGTTTGCCTGGCTCTCTTAACAACACCAGCAGACAACTTCTCTGGCGCCCAGGTCAGACTCAGTCACACTTTCTGTCAGGTTAGCAGTTGTTTAGCTGATAGGTCGAGATAGGGTGGGACAGGGTTGTAAATGATTCTCCTAGAACCGATAAGCTTAAAGTGTAGAGACTGTTAGAGGAAACCCTGAGGTATTTATTAATATGACTCAATGCACCTACGTTTAGAGACTGTTGTTAGAGGAAACCCTGAGGTATTTATTAATCTGACTCAACTGACACCAAAGCTTCCTTAAATCAAGGAGGGCATCAGGCCAAGCCTCACTCTGGCCCCACAGTGTCCCTGGCTGTTGCTAGCAGCAGGTAATTATTGTCATACGTCGGGCACGGCTGTCCTGTCCTCAGATTGCCTGATGTCCTACTAAGATTCTGTGATGAGGATAAAGCAAGGGCAACATAGGCAAGAGGGCATTTGGGAAAACATCCCCAGGAATGCAGGCTCGGAAATGAGGCTCCCGCCTCCGTGACTGGGCAGAAGCTGTGAGTGGGGGTGTTCGGGTCCCTAGAAGGACTTTCCCTTCCTTGATCCACCTCAGCCAAGAGTCAGGGAGTTTCCTAGAACATGCTGGGAGCTAGCTGGTACTTTGGAATCCTGTTCTCTGGGGTCCTTTCCCTCCCTTGAGAAAGGCGAGGCAGAAACCAGATAATATTTCTAAGGCGGAGAGAATAAAGCAAGTTACCAGGTTGTTCAGTTTTGACTAACCAGTTCTTCAGTCAATGAACGGGCTGCTTAACCATTCTGGTTAAAGCGTCACACTGCCTTCTTCCACGGCTAGTTAGACTGAGGCAGGGGACCCTCGCGCTGAGGCTTGTGCTGAGGCTTGCGCGTGTGTGTGCTGGTGAGTGAGTGGCTCAGGGCCAGGCTCCATGCCAGGAGCTGTGGGGCATGGTGGGGGGTAGAGGTGTGTGCAGCGTATAGCTCAGGCTGGCCTGCAGCATATAGCCCAGGCTGGCCTGGAACCGTGAGTGCTGCTATTACAGACATGCATCACAGCAAGTGTACAGACATTCTCTTTCCTTCCCGCCTCTCCTCCCCTTCTCTTCTTTCCCTACCTCTCTTCCTCCCTCTCTCCCTCCCTCCCTCCCTCCCTCCCTCTCTCTCTCTCTCTCTCTCTCTCTCTCTCTCTCTCTCTCTCTCTCTCTCTCTCTCTCTTTCAGCAACCAGGTATCTCTATCAACCCAGGGACCCAGCAACAACAGGATAGTTATCTTTATCTCTAGCTGCCAAGATGTGACACATTCCCACTGTCTCCACAAGCCCCACATCCTCTCCCCGCGCATGTGCCACATCCCCTTGTAAAAGGCCAATCCCTCCTGTCTTCATTCTCCTTTTCCCTTCACCCTCACCCAGAGGCAGCTTCTGTAGACCCCTCCCCAGTAAAACTCCAGCACCCTCACTCCTCCCTGAAATCTGTCACATGATGTGACTTCATCGCCATCTGTCGCTTAGATCATAATTCTTTCTTTCCTTTTTTTTTTTTTTTAAAGATGGAGGTCTCACTATGTAGCCTTGGCTAGCCCAGAAATCACTCTGTAGCCCAGGCTAGGCACCCTTGAAGTTGTGAGGAACTTCCTGCCTCTGCCTCCCAAGTGCTGAGATTGCTGATGCTGCTACCACACCCAGGTTTCATGTACGGGCAACACCCTGACAACTGAGATACATTCCTTGTTTTTTTGTTTTGTTTTGTCTCGTTGAGGAAAGAGTCTCACTTTGTATCCCTGGATGGCTTTGGAACTTCAAGCTTCTCCTGCATTTGCCTCTCCAGACCCCAGATTTTAGGCCTGTGCCATCATGTTGGGGCTTTAAAAAAATCTTAGGTTGGCTGAACTTTTAAATATTGGCAACCGGTTAAGAAAAAGAGCCATGCCCTGACAACCAAGTGAACCAGTCGCTCTGTGATGACCAGGCCAGGGGTCAGGCTGGAGTGGCCTAGTCGCTCTGTGATGACCAGGCCAGGGGTCAGGCTGGAGTGGCCTAGTCGCTCTGTGATGACCAGGCCAGGGGTCAGGCTGAGGTGGCCTAGTCGCTCTGTGATGACCAGGCCAGGGGTCAGGCTGGGGTGGCCTTGGCTGTGGTGAGGTCACTGATGGCTCACGTGGTCAGTTCCAACTGTCTCGGGCGTGGCTGTGCTGTGGGATGCCTGAGTCCCCTATGGCCTTCAGACTGATGCCTGATCCTCATCTGCCTTCTTTGAACACTGGGGACAGATCTGAGGCCTTAGCCATGGTCTGTACAGGGCACAGGGTGGTTCCTCCCTCCTCCCTACCCCCCTCCCCATGCTACACACACACACACACACACACACACACACATACACACACTTGAAGCCCTGGCAGAGTGAAGACAGCCTGCCAGTTTGTTAGGCTGTCCCACACGGTCTCTATAGCATGGGGGAGACCCGGAGTCAGCGTGGAACCTGTTCTCACACGGACAGTTTTACTAAAAGGTTTGGAAGAAAGTGAAATTATTCTGAAGTAAAAAAAGGAAGAGCTGAGGTGGCTCAGTCACAGAGCCCTTGTGTGCCATCCCAACACCACTCAAAAGCTAGCAGGGACGCATGGATCAGAAAGTGAAAGTGCCCTTTGTTTTTACATTGGACTTTTCATGACAGATAGGGGGTGGGGTGGAGTATATGGGGTGGGGATGGAGACTTCAAAGAGGCTGGATTTAGCAGGTAGTGGTGGTGCAGGTCCTTAATCTCAGCACTTGGGAGGCGGAGCCAAGAGGATTGAGGCCAACCTGATCTACCTAGCAAGTTGCAGGATAGCCAGGGCTATATAGAGACCCCCCCCCCATCTCAAAAAACCAAAACCAAAATAGAAAAAAAAAAAGGAAGAAGAAGAAGCCCAAGGAAAGGAAGGATTATCTTGGTGTGTGTGTGTGTGTATGTGTGTGTTTGTGTGTGTGTGGGTGTGTGGGTGTGCGTGAGGCGCCTGGGCAGTAGGGAGGGTGACTGTCAAGACCCGGGCAGGGACTAGATCACGTCTTTCAAAGGCTTATACCTAAAGACCTTCCTTCTCAAACCAGTCCCCACCTCCTAATGTTCCCACCCACGCCCCATAATGCCAGTCCATTAGGAATCCATTGGCTGCTTAACTTTGAAGTCAGAGACCATCATGATTTGGCTGGCTACCTTCCAATCCCCATTTCCGAGCACTGTTCGGAGACCTTCAGCACACCAACTTTTAGGGAGTACTTCCTCTCCAAACCAAAGCGATCCTTTTGAACTTGAGGTAGAGGAGCCAGAACTTTGCTGAGTAGGCAAGACAAGTGGAAGGCTGGGCTGTGATGTGTGAGACGATGTCTCGAAGGAAAGAAAAATAGATCCCAGAGGCTCCAACGTGCAAGAAAACGTGCGAGGTGTGCTCAGTAGTTGTAGGAAATACTTAGTTGTGGCCTACCTGACCCTGTTTATGCTTGTGACTTGACTCATCCAAGAGTGTAGCTGTGGGATCTTCTCATTCTGCATAGTTCTTACAGAACGCACATGCTCTTTGTGAAACCCTGAGGGAGCTGATTCCTACCCTCGAGACATGGTTGTGGAGAGTCGTGGTGGTTGTGTGCCTTTTCTGGGCCGGAAAGGGCCAAGACACTCTTTGCCTGATGCTTCTCAGACGTGGTTCAGTTGTCAGGCCATAGCAGCCTTAGAGACGCAAGACGCATGCATGCCTCTGAGAAGGAACATAGAAGCCATTTGATTTCAAATCTAAGCCTCCATGACCAGGGCCAGATGGTTCTAGATTTGTCCAGCCTTCTGCCTGGCCCAGAGACAGCTGGGAACATTCTCCACCTTGCCTGGGCACACCATATTTGAGAAAGCTTCTTCTACCTATGAGTCAATGAAAAACATGCCACCTGTTCAAGGAACAACTCAAACCTTGGGAGTGATTTCTGAGTCATCTTTGTGCCCAAAGGTCAAAGAATCCTGGAAACACTCCCCGTCCCCGCCCCTCCCCCCAGACCCTCAGACCCTCCTGGCTGCCAGCTTCTAATGGATGTCTGATGGAAGGTTTCAGCATAGTAACTAAATGCTTACACACACACACACACACACACACACACACACACACACCTCTGTCTTAGCATTTTTATCAAAATCAATTGACCAGGAAAGTACAGATACATCTCTGTTCTACATTGTCTGTTCTTTTCTGGTCTCTGGCTTCAAGCTAATCAGTTCCATGCTGTGCCGACTACTCTAGCTTTATAGTGACCTGGGTTTTGTTGTTGTTTTGTTTTTCCTGACATAGGGTTTCTGTGTAGCCCTGGTGATTTTAGAACTGTAGATCGGGCTAGCCTCAATCTCACATCTACCTGCTTCTGCTTCCTGAGTGAGCCACCGCCTCCAGCCTGACTGTAGTGGTGTTTTGAGTCAGTGCGTGTCCTCCAACTTCATTTTTCTTTCTAAAAATCATTTTGGCTCTGCTTCTCTGCCGCTCTATATACATTTTAGGATCCACCTCTTTCTCTCTCCGTCTCCCTCTCTCCCCTCCCCGATCTTTCTCCCTCCTCTTCCAGGTAATTCCTGCTCTCTTTCTTTCTTTCTGTGCTAGGGATCCATGCCTTACTCTCCCTCTGGGGTTATTAATTAAGCTGGGCTTGGTGGCTCAGCCTGTCTTCTTGCACTTGGGATGCTGAGGAAGGAAGGAAAGACAGGAGAGAGGGAAAAAGGGAGGGAGGAGGGAAGGAAGCAGTAAAAATTTGGGTTTGGAGTATCCCTCAGAGATATAGAATTTTCCCAGCATGAACAAAATCCCGGGTTCATCCCCTAGCACTGTAAAAAGAAATAAAAAGAGATAAATAAAACCTTAAGAGTGGCTTCATTGGCTTTGTTCGGGAGAGGGAAACAATTCACCAGTAAATATTATGTTGGCTGTCAGCTTTACAGATTGGTGCTCGTCGTGACAGAGAGCTGTCAGCCACCTGACATGAGTACTGGGAACCCCACCTGGGTCCCCCGCAAGAGCAGTGCTCGCTCTGAACCACTGAGCCATCTCTCCAGCCTTGTGCGTGATCTTATTCATGGTCTCAGCTTGGTTTTGGTTTGGTTTTTTTTTTGGAAAGTCATACTTCGTAGGCCAGGCTGGCCTGAAACTCTTCTGTCTTTGCCTTCCAAGCGTTTAGGAGATAATTTATGACCTATTTAGTGGGTGATGGAGAGCAGGTGGTTTGGGGTTGGGTCTTCTCAAGGCTTATTCCTCTAAGGATGCGTGCCCAGCAGCTTGTTGCGGTTACCAGCCACATCTTAGGGCCATTTGCAGGTGTGTGGTCAGGATGGCACTGGTACCCAGGGTCTCTGAGAAAGCTCATCTGGTAGTCATCCTCTGAGAATCCTTATAAGGATTTCTCAGCAAGGGCACTGGCTGAAAATATTCTCTCTCTCTCTCTCTCTCTCTCTCTCTCTCTCTGTCTGTCTGTCTCCAGAGTCGCCACGAACCAGAAGGTGCGGGAACAGGTTCGCCTGGAGCTGAGCTTTGTCAACTCAGACCTGCAGATGCTGAAGGAGGAGCTGGAGGGGCTCAACATCTCCGTGGGAGTGTACCAGGGCACCGAGTGAGTAAGCAGGAGCCTTCCAGGTGCTCGGTGTCCAGACTACCACACTGACCGGGAGTGAGAGGGGGAAACCTGAGGTTTATAGGGAAAGAACTGGAATGGGAATTAAATGCCAAAAAAGCATAAACTGATTTCGTGTACATATTTTACCACGAAAAGTAAAGGGACCCATCTGAATTCCCATAGAAGATCGGTACAATGGGGATTCTTCAGAAATGGACCCTGCTAAATATTTGAGAAATGAATGCTGAAATTCAAAACCATTCCTTGGGGAGTATTTGAGGTGAGCCACCCAGGAAAACCCAGGGAGTCCTCTGTTCACTGTATGTGAACAGTTGGGCGTGGCTAGTGGACAAATACCTGTGTTTAAGAAGAAATAACCAACAGGGGTCTGGTAGCTTGGGGCAAAGATCTCAGCTATTCAGTAATTTGAGACAGGGGGATCATGAGTTTGAGGCCAGCTTAGGGTATGTAACAAGATACTGTGTCAAAGTAAAATTAAAATGGACAGGCAGTGTAGCTCAGTAGTAGAGCCCCTGCCAGGAATCCTCTAGTGAGGGGCTGGGGGCGTGGCTCAGTGGGAGAGCCTCTGCCTAGAATCCCTCAGTGAGGGGGCTGGGGGCGTGGCTCAGTGGTAGAGCCCCTGCTTAGGAAGGGTCCTGAGTGGTAGAGTATTTGCCTACTTTGCACAAGGCCCATTCCTGAGTGTCAAGACAAAATAAAACCAAAAGAAAAGAAAACACTTCAAGGGAGTGGTTTCCATGCTTTCTGCATGGGGAAGCTGTGTGCTCTCAAGAATCGGGTGAACCTGAGCGGAAACAAGAAATAGTTTCCTAGAATTTTGAGTCACCTTGGAATGTGCGTTTCCTAATACTAATCTTCTGTACGTCACCTGGGGCCTTTCTCAAAGGTGGACACAAACATGCATGCCTGGAACCCTGCTAGATCATTGGCCCGTGACATCAGTGCTTGTCTGGCTTACCTGTGGGCTCCCAATGCAGTTTCAAAAACCCAGTGAGAACAAACAAAACCTAATGATCCCACCCCCACCCCCTCCTCAAAGTGCCCTCAGCCTGGGCTCTGCTGTTAGATTCCAGTGTTTGCCTATAAGGATCAGGGGGCTCAAGCATTGCAGGCAGGGTAGTGTGCACAGGCAGTATATTCGCAAAGCCTGGTCTCCTATTAGCTGTGTTGAAGAAGTCGGGGTAGCGGCTTTCAGCCCCGTGTGGCCACTCCTCACGGTGGCTTCGGTTCGTCACTGGGCAAAGTAGAGAGACATGAGGATTCCAAGTGATGCCTTGTATGTTTTCCAAATGAATTGTCTCTTCTTAGTACCTTAGATCTGAGCGCTTCTGTGAAGGGGAAGGGGGGAGGCATCATCTTGGTATATAAATGAGAAAATTCAGAGAGGTCGAAGCCCCAGAAGGCATGCTAGTGCCACCCTGGGGCTGGAGGTACCCGCATGTCTTGAGTCTTCAGCATGGCTGCTGCTCCTCTCCTCATGGGGCTAATCACGGCACAGGAGGACTCCTGGGCCTGGAAGAGTGAGACCAGACTTAGCAGCGTCCCCCAGGGTCCAGTCTTCCCGGCAGGCTTTGGGGAGGCCACATACCTGGGTTGGGCCTCACCTGCCTTTAGTGCCACCGAAGCAGTTTCAGCTTTCAGCCATGGTCCACTCAACCCTGCCCAGCATTCCTGGCCTTCTCTCTGGGGCTGGGCTCAGCGGCCCATGGAGGTCTCCTGTTACAGGTCAAGGAGTTAAATCCCTATTTGCAAAACCCAGCGCTTCCTTCTGGCCCTACCCTTAGGAATGTAGGTCCAGGGAGCATTTGCAGGTCAACCTGTGGAGTGACTCTGTGGCCTCTGGGGGTTTGTGCGATGAGATACATGGCATGAGGTGCCCCTAAAAGAAGAACCTTGAGAGCCCCTGGTCCTATCACGGGAGATGTTGGGACGGAGGAGTGGATGGTGCCCGTGGTTGTAGTCTAGAGGGAGGTTCAGTGCAGCAAAGATGCATGCACCCAGGTGGAGAGCGGCAGACGTGGGCTGCATGCATGGACAGCCCTAATAGTAACCCTAGCACAGTTGCCCATAGAGGGAAACTGAGAACTGAATTAGACCAACACAGGAATTAGGGCTCCGTTGAGTTAGGCTGTCATGTCCAGCACCTTAAGATGCGGGGAGCCATATTCAAAGAGAAGGAAGGGGTGCTGGGTTGACCTAGAGGATGGGAGTTGGGCTGTTAGAGCCCAGGCCTCGGGTTTGAAGGGGCGGGTACGGGGTGGGCTGTTCGTGAACCCTGTGTGTTCTTTATAGGGAAGCGTTCACCATTCCTCTGATTCCTCTCGGCCTGAAGGAAACCAAAGAAGTTGACTTTTCCATTGTCTTCAAGGTAAATTTAAACAGTGGGCCCTGGGCCAGAGTTGGGAATGAAATGGCATATTCTTCGCAGTGGCTTCAGGCGCCGTGACTCAAATGTCAATTGACGTCTGCAAGGTGACTCTGAGACCTCACTGGGCCACTCACAAGGAGAATTTTGTGTATTTGTTCCTCTGAAAATCTTGCTGTCCTCTCTGATGGCGTCTGACCCAGTCCATCCCTTTTATTGTGCTGGGGAAGGAACCCAGGACCTTGTGCATGTAGGGCAAGTGCTCTGCAGTGACCTGTGTTCTTAGCCTGTCTTTGGTGACTTTGTAACTAACTCCTTTTGTGTGCCTGGCAGAGGCAGGTTATACTCTATGTTAGTGTCTTCATTCAAAAAAAATTTTTTAATTTTTGTGTGGGTATGTGCATGTCTCTCTCTCTCTCTCTCTCTCTCTCTCTCTCTCTCTCTCTCTCTCTCTCTCTCTCTGTGTGTGTGTGTGTGTGTGTGTGTGCGTGCACACGCGCGTGCTTAGCAGACAGGTGTGTATGAAACCTGTATGGTTGTGTGGAGGTCAGAGAAGAACTTGCAATTGCTTCTCTCCTTCCGTGCATCCTCTGGGGCCCAGGAATGAAACTCGGGTCATCGGGCTGGGCAGCGGGTGCCTTTATCCTCCGTCTACCTTGCTATTCTTTTTCTCTGAGCCAGTCTCACTGTAGCCCAAGCTGCAGATGTGGCCCTTGGAGGCCAGAGGGGGTAGGACCCCTGGGGTGCCAGGCAGCTGTAGGCTGCCTAAGGTGTTCCCTGAACCACCCAGGTCCTCTGCAAGAGCAGTAGGTGGTTTGAATCTTTGGTCATCACTAACTTCTCAAAATGTATCTTTTAGAGAACAGTTGGTTAATACTTTGAAACATTATGTCTTTGACCTTTGTTCTTAAGTAGAGACTGCCATCTCTTGATATAAATAAACCTTTACCAGGGACATTTAAATCATTATTGTTTATTATTATTGTTGTTGTTGTTACTACTATGTGTATAGATGTTTGCCTGCATGTATTTATGTGCACCGTGTGCTTGCAGTACCAGTAGGGGCCAGGAGAGGGTGGTAGATCCCCTGGAATTGGAGTTAAAGATGGTTGTAAGCCACTGCTATGTGGGTGCTGGAAAATGATCCCAGGTCCTCTGCAAGAAGAGCTCTTAGCCACTGAGTCATGTCTCCAGCCCCTCTAGGGTTTGTTTTTTTTTTTTTGTTTTAATGTCTCCCCCAGCCTAAACCCCCTAAAGCACACCAAGACAGGGTTTCTCTGTGTAGCATTCGCTGTCCTGGAACAACTCACTCTATAGATCGGGCTATCCTCAAACTCAAAGATACACCTGGCTTTGCCTCCCCAGTGCTGGGTCTAAAGGCATGTACCACCACACCCAGACCCCAGTTTTTTTATTTTCTATCTTCCTTTTGTTGTTGTTGTTGTTGTTGTTGTTGTTGTTGTTTAACTTCTGCTCTGCTCTGTTGAGACCCAGGCCGCATCTCTGTGGAAGGGGTGTACTCCGGTTGGAGAAGGGCAGGTAGTAACGGGTGTAGCTTAGCTCCAGAGTTACAAGAATGCAGGCATTTTTAAAGGAGACTTGTATCATAGAAACCTGGGGATTTTATGGCATTGGTAGAGATCCAAATAGGTCACATGCCAAATTCCACATGAAAGGGAGTGAAAAAAACAAAACACAAATCCCATGTTGTGGACATGGCCAACCACCGCTCAGCTGAGGTTTCCAACCATGTCATTTTAGCCTAAAAGGGGGGCTGCAGATGTCAGCCATGCAAAAATGAGCCCAGTTAGCAGACTTTTAATTTTCTCCATTCCTCATTTATGCTTGAGAGAAATGCAGCCACGGGAGGAGGGCCCGGGTGAATTTGATCTGGGCAGTTCCATTTCAGACCCAGCCCGTGTTTCCTAGGAATGTTGGGTCAGGCCAGCTGCATGGTGTGATTCGCTCTGTTTAAAGACTGATACTTTAAAGTAGCCATATTCCTTAGCACGCACCACTAGGCCTGGAGAGTGTACCTCAGGGAGCAGCGCCAGCCTGTGTAAGACCCTGGACACTGTCCCCAATGCCCAGCATTAGGAGATCGGCTGGGGGGCTGGAGGAGGGGAGGGTGGATGCTGTTAAAGTAAATTCCTTTTCTGGATAGTTCAAGGATGTTTTTGGTCTGATTTGATTTGGTTTTTTGATGTAGGGTTGGATGTGGCTCATGCTGGCCTTGAACTCCTGGTTCTCTTTCCTCCACTTCTCAAGTGCGCCACCACATCTAACTTTTTTAGCTTTATGCTTTAGCACTACTGAAGATTGGACCCAAGGCTTCACAGTGGCCAGGCAAGCGCAGTGGACTACATTTCTAGCAACCAGTTTTGCTTTTATTTTCTCTTGAGACAGTATCTATGTAGCTGCTCCATCTTCCTGCCTCAGCCTCTGAACTAGGATTACAGGTGTGTGCTATTACACCTGGCTGCTAAGATTGCAGGTGCACACTACCACACACCTGGCTGCCAGGACTGCAGGTGCACACTACCACACACCTGGCTGCCAGGACTGTAGGTGCACACTACCACACACCTGGTGGCCAGGACTGCAGGTGCAGGCTACCACACACCTGGCTGCCAGGACTGTAGGTGCAAGCTACCACACACCTGGCTGCCAGGACTGCAGGTGCACACTACCACACACCTGGCTGCCAGGACTGTAGGTGCACACTACCACACACCTGGTGGCCAGGACTGCAGGTGCAGGCTACCACACACCTGGCTGCCAGGACTGTAGGTGCAAGCTACCACACACCTGGCTGCCAGGACTGCAGGTGCAGGCTACCACACACCTGGCTGCCAGGACTGCAGGTACAGGCTACCACACACCTGGCTGCCAGGACTGCAGGTGCAGGCTACCACACACCTGGCTGCCAGGACTGCAGGTGCAGGCTACCACACACCTGGCTGCCAGGACTGCAGGTGCAGGCTACCACACACCTGGCTGCCAGGACTGCAGGTGCAGGCTACCACACACCTGGCTGCCAGGACTGCAGGTGCAGGCTACCACACACCTGGCTGCCAGGACTGCAGGTGCAGGCTACCACACACCTGGCTGCCAGGACTGCAGGTGCAGGCTACCACACACCTGGCTGCCAGGACTGTAGGTGCAGGCTACCACACACCTGGCTGCCAGGACTGTAGGTGCAGGCTACCACACACCTGGCTGCCAGGACTGCAGGTGCAGACTAACACACACCTGGCTGCCAGGACTGCAGGTGCACACTATCACACACCTGGCTGCCAGGACTGCAGGTGCACACTATCACACACCTGTCTGCCAGGACTGCAGGTGCAGGCTACCACACACCTGGCTGCCAGGACTGTAGGTGCACACTACCATACACCTGGCTGCCAGGACTGCAGGTGCACACTACCACACACCTGGCTGCCAGGACTGCAGGTGCACACTACCATACACCTGGCTGCCAGGACTGCAGGTGCACACTACCACACACCTGGCTGCCAGGACTGCAGGTGCAGGCTACCACACACCTGGCTGCCAGGACTGCAGGTGCAGGCTACCACACACCTGGCTGCCAGGACTGCAGGTGCAGGCTACCACACACCTGGCTGCCAGGACTGCAGGTGCAGACTAACACACACCTGGCTGCCAGGACTGCAGGTGCACACTTCCACACACCTGGCTGCCTGGACTGCAGGTGCACACTTCCACACACCTGGTTGTCCCTGATATTTGTTTCAGAGCTTTGTCAAGATTCCCTCAAAATGTTGATTTTAGTTTTTCATTTGTGCCTTTTCGAGTTTTATTTTATGTGTTTGTATATATGTGTTTTTGCAGGCTAGGTTACTTTAGTAAATTCTTACTAATTCAGTTATTTTCCAGTTGGTGTTCTTGGGTTTTATAAAAACCTTTTTTTTCCCCCAAAAGAATTTTATACCTTCCTTTAAATATTTATTGTCATTTTCTTGGCTACAGACTGCTCAGGCAAGGGTGAGGAGCAGCCTCAATGGTGAATGTCTTTGCTTCGTCTCTTAGAGTGTCAGGCCAGTGAAGCCTGTTATCTGGTTAACCGTTCACCAGGCATTGGGGTTCCAGGCATCCATTATAGCCCCAACATTTACATGGGTGCTTGGGATGCTGTCTTAGTTAGGGTATTACTGCTGTGAACAGATACCATGACCAAGGCAGCTTTTATAAGGACAACATTTAATTGGGGCTGGCTTACAGGTTCAGAGGTTCAGTCCATTATCATCAAGGCTGGAGCATAACAGCGTCCAGGCAGGCATGGTGCAGGCAGAGATGAGAGTTCTCCATCTTCATCTGAAGCCTGCTAGTGGAAGACTTTCTTCCCAGCAGTTAGGATGGGGGTCTGAAAGCCCATGCCCACAGCAATACACCTAATCCAGCAAGGCCACACCTACTCCAACAGGGCCACACCTTCTAATAGTGCCACTCCCTGAGCCAAGCATGTACAAACCATCACAGATGCTAACTGAAATCTTCACAGTGAAATATATTTCATCAGCTCTCATTTATTGAACTTTCAAGGTCAGAAATAGTTGTTGTGGTGATGTGTCTCAGCACTCAGGAGTCTGAGGCAGGAGAATCATGGGTTCCAGGCTAGCTTGGGCTACCTAGTGAGATTTGATTCAAAAATAAAAAGCCAGGAAAACATTTATAATTCTGTCACAATCCTGTTTTATTTTTATGAGAGGAACATGGAGTTTCTCTTTTTTTTTTTTTTTTTTTTTTAATTTTAAGTGTAATCTCTGTCTCTCAGCTGAGTTTCAGGCAAACTTTGAACTCACTGTGTAGTTAATGACCTTATCTTCTGAAGCTGTTTTTGGTTTCCATGAGGTGTTACAGGCCAACAAGATGGCTTAGCAGTTAAGATCTAGTACTCCTTTTGTAGAGGACTCAGTTTGGTTCCCAGCACCCACACTGAGCAGTTTACGACAGCCTGTGACTCCAGCTCTGGGAACCCAACACCTCTAGCCTCTGAGGTTACCTGCACTTCTAGGGAATAGACCCACCCAAGACACATCTGCGTGTAATGATTTTAAAAAGTGAATTTAAAACAAACTGGGGGATGGGCATGGTGTCACAAGCCTTTAATCCCAGCACTTAGGAGGCAGAGGCAGTTGGATCTCTGGGAGTTCGAGGACAGCCTGGTCTACAGAGTGAGTTCCAGGACAGCCAGGGCTACATAAAAGTACCTGTTTTAATAAACAAACAACACACCTGGGAATTAGGTGGAAGTCTTGGCTTGCAGCGGTGGGGAACAGTGCACTTTGTTTGTTGGATACTTGAATGATACTTTGCGTTGGAGGATTAGAGACCATTACAAGGTTTGCTGTAGATGTTTAATGACCCATGAAAATGACTGCTGTGTTGCCAAGTTGTAAAGATGAGCACACCTAAGTTATTCGGTCCCCATTTGTGTAGAGCCGGTAGAGGCATATTGTATGTTTGTCCAAAGGTGTGTGTGTCTGTGCCTGACACACAAAAGGCTGAGGGGTTTTTCAAGAACCAAGCATATAAAGACAGGCCTGGTGGGCACATGTCTGTAGTCTCAGCACTCAGGAGGCAGAGGCAGGAGGATCATGATCTGGAGGCCAGCCTGGGCTACATAGCAAGACTGGATCAAACACACACACACACACACACACCCCAAAAATAAATAAATAATAAACAAACAAACAAAAAATAGGTAGGTAGGTAGGTAGGATTTGGAAAACGGCGGTCCTTGATCTGTCATGTTAATTTCCATGTAGCACTAGGAACATCTACCCTGTATGTGACTCTCTTAGTTTTTCCCCCCTCTGTAATCCCTAACATCTTCAAATTCAGGGTGAGTGTCTCCCTATCTGAAAACCCCAAATTACTGAAAATTTCATATTTTGAACAGTGATACAGCAAGTGAGAAACTCCACATTACAAATACCCTGTACTAAATTTCCTAAAGTATTGTATAAGAGTGGTCACCTTCAGACTACATGCACAACGTATGTATATAAAAGAGGATCAGGAGCTGGTGGGATGTCTCAGGGGTGTGAGCACTGGCTGCTCTTGGGGAGAGCCCTGGTCCAGTTCCCAGCACTCAAATGGTGGCTAGGAACTATTTGTAATTCCAGGGCATACAGCGCCCTCTACTGGCCACCATGTGCTCTAGCATGTGTGTATATAGACATATAGTCATTCTCCTCAAATAAAACCCATAAATAAATTTCAAGTCTAGATTCAGGTCTCAACTATAGTATGTGTATACAACTAGTCTGAGATATGGGAAAGTCTGAAGTTGGAAGCATTAACCATCCCGAGCATTTTGGATAAGGGATATTCATCTAACTTATTATACCATACCATTAAGCCTGTTGTGGTTGTTCATTTTCTCTGTGTCAGTGAAGGGGAAGGGTCTTCAAACAGCACCTGGCAGATAGCAAGTATGAATCAGTGTTTGTTGAATGACCACATGAACTCGGAGCAGTTGTCAAACAATAGGTTATTGTGCGCTCAACTCAAGGGTTGCACTGGGATGTCTCATGTTTAACCACCAGAGCTGTTCTCACTGAGGTCCTCACTACTCCAGACGTCCCTAGGCCCAGGTCTCCTTGGCTCAGAAGGACATGTGTCCAGGTCCTGAAGAAGCATATAGGTGGAGGGTCTGAACCCTTGCTGGACTGTCAGGAGTAGTTAACATATTATAGTATAGTCACTTAACTATTACATAGACATTTCCCACTTTTCCCCTTTGCATTAAAAAACATTTAAAGGGTGTGTGTGTGAACTTGAGGACACTAGAGGCCTCTGATCCTGTGGAACGAGACAAGAAGCTTTTGGTCACTAGGGAGGCAGAGGCAGGCTGATTTCTGAGTTCAAGGCCAGCCTGGTCTACAGAGTGAGTTTTAGGACAGCCAGGGCTACACAGAGAAACCCTGTCTCAAAAAAACAAAAACAAGACAAAAAAGAAGCTTTTGGTCCACCTGACATGGTCTGAGAAGTGACCTTGTGTCCCCTGCAAGAGCAGTATATACACTTAAAACCTCTGAACCATCTCTCCAGGCTGTTTCATTTTGGTTTCTTTAAGGCAGACTCTCATACCACATGTAGCCCAGGCTGTCCTGATCTTCAACATGTAGCTTGGGCTGTCTCACATTTATTAAACCTCTCGTCTCGGCTTCCCAAGTGCTGGTTTACAGGTGTGCACCATGACACCAGGCTAGATCTATGGTTCCACTGACTTTCTCTTGTGTTGAGATCCCTCCCCCAGTCCCTCCCCCTCCCCATGTTACAGACCCAGCTATTGACTGGCACCTTGGATTTTTTTTTCCTTACAGGATTTTATTTTGGAACATTACAGTGAAGATAGCTATTTGTATGAGGATGACATTGCAGACCTTATGGACTTGCGACAGGTAAGGGTCAGCAGTCTGGGAGTCGGCTCTGCTTGCTGAGGCTTCGGGACATCACATGACTGACATCAGTAGCCCTGGAGAATCGGGATGCCAGGCATGGAGAGGGGCTGTCGGGAATGCACACTGTATTGCTATACCAGAAAACCAGGGGAGTGAGAGCTGCCCCTGGAGCTGGGTTCCAGGATTCCTGACTGTCTCTTCCCCCTAAGCTATGGCTGCTAGAGTTCGTGAGACCCACAGCAAGTCAGCTGTCTGTTCCAGGGTTCAGGGACAGGTCCTGGGGCTGCTCACCTGGCTCAAGCCCGCTCTTCCCTTTCAGGCCTGTCGAACACCCAGCCGGGATGAGGCCGGGGTCGAGCTGCTCATGTCCTACTTCCTTCAGCTGGGCTTTGTGGAGAGTAGGTTCTTCCCGCCCATGCGTCACATGGGGCTCCTGTTTACCTGGTAGGTGCTCTCCGGGGGGCCCCCTCTGCCGTGCACACCCTCATTCTGACTGGCATTTGCCCGGTGGGTCCCAGGGGTGCGGATGGTCTGTAAATTCGTGTTTTTGTAAAGACCTAGAGATGGGAAGCTGCGACTGACTGTGGTTTCTTAGAAGAAATGAGCCATGGAAAAGAGGCCTTTTGTGTGTGGCTCGCTTGGTCGCTGGGGAGAAACCGGGGCTCTCGGGTGGAACAAAAGAGAAACGAGAGTTTTTTTCTTTTGAAAGAATCTTTTCTTACGTGGGGCGTGGCTGCGGGTGTGAGCTTGAATTGAGTTTGTTCCCAGTGACAAGGGCCACAAAAAGAAATAAAATTTTTGTTTCTTTATAACGGGATTTCACTATGTAGTCCCAAGATCAAACTGACCTCCAACTGGCGGTGATCCTCCTGTCTTCGCAACGCTAGTATTGTGATTATAGATGTGTACCACCAGAAAGAGATTTAAAAACTCGAACCACAACATTTGGCTTCTTGAGACAGGGTCTTGCTGGGTGGCCCAGACTGGCAAACTCACAATCCTCCTGCCTCAGCCTTCAGAGAGGGCCAGGATGTTAGGCATGTGCCACCAGGTCTGACTTTTAGGGATTTTTTTTTTTTTTCCGTCTGAGATAGGGTCTTTCCATATACCCCAGGCTGACTTTAAATTCATGATCCTCCTGCCTCAGCCTCCTGAGTGTTGGGATGAGAGGCATGAATCCTGTATATTCAGACTTGTTGTCTTGCTTGGGAACAAAAGCCCGATGGCCTGTGCATCTTTGAATTTCATGTGAGAAGTGTGTTTTTGTTCTTGTGTGCCCAGCTGTGGCGTTAAGTAGCCAAGTCATCTGTGTGGTCAGAACGTATTTGTTTTGCATAGGTATGACTCCTTCACTGGGGTTCCCGTCAGCCAGCAGACTCTGCTGTTGGAGAAGGCCAGCGTTCTCTTCAACATCGGGGCACTCTACACCCAGATTGGGACCCGCTGTAACCGGCAGACCCAGGCTGGCTTAGAGAGCGCCGTGGATGCCTTCCAAAGAGCTGCAGGTGCGTGCCCTCCAGCGCAGCCGCCTTACCGTCTTGAACCCACCAGGTGATATCAGTGGTGCTGGGACTGTCCCCAGCTAAAAAGCATCTTGCTCAGGTCTTCTGCAGCTCCACCGAGGAGTACCAATGCCTTACAAGTCTCACAAAGGCTGGGGGTGTGGCCCCAGAGGTAGAGCCCCTGCCTAGAATCCCCCAGTGAGGGGCTGGGGGCGTGGCTCAGAGGTAGAAGGCCTGACTGGCCAGCTTGAGGGGAGTCCCTACAGTCAATGTATAATCTCAGAACCATAAAGGAGGAAGGAATGGCTGTGTAACTTCTTGGTCAGGAGATTTACTCAAAGGTTGGCATCATGTGATCTCAGCCCAATAGGGCTGGCTCCTGTACATAGTGAGGCTTGTAGTTAATGATTAGTCTTTTCCAGGTGCGTAGCTCTAGTGTGTGGCTGTGAATATTTCTCAATGATGGGAATACAGGAACTTGCCTTAACTAGTGGAGATGAAGCTTTTACAATTACTGTATCAGCTAATACAGTGATCTATCCATCTATTACTAGAACACGTATGTATGTATGAAACTATAAATAGTCCTGAAGCCTGCACTGGGGCGGAGGATGTAGCTCAGGGGTAGGACATGTGCCTAGCATGTGTGAGGCTCTAGGTTTGACCCATAGCACTGCAGACAAATGACGGGAATCAGGAAAGGAGAAGGAAGGAAAAATACAAAATAAAGAATTCCCGTCTCTGCCCTCGTATCTGTGCGATAGATTGGACACAGTCAAAGATTAACAAGGAACAATAAAATAGAACAGTGGTAGCAATTCCATGCGATAAATGTTATGAATTGCTTGTTTCTGGAAATTTCCAAGCAATGTTATCATATTACAGCTGGCTGAAGGTAACTGAGCCGGAACAGAGCTGAACCTCAGATAAAGGGAATTACTGTTATTATCTGCACTTTTGTATTATGTTTAATCTGCCAAGTTTGCAAAGCCTGCCCTTGCTGATTTCAGCGCTGTCAGGTGACACAGGCCGGGAGCCCACTGGTTTGCACTGGTTTTGTCACTTTCAGAGATGACTGAGCACTCCCAGTGGCTCTCTTCTACCATCGGGGGGCAGGGGCGGGGGTGGAGGGGAGTGGAGCTTGTTTTGTAGGCAAGGTTGGCCTGGAACTTGGGATCCTCCTACCTCAGCCGGAGTGCTGGGATGCCATGACAGGTGACAGTTAACTTGTTTTTCCTCATTTTGACTTCATCACCCCTCTGAACTCGCCCTAGTATGAACCAGAATCAGTGGCAAAGGAGAAAACTCACTCGCTTAGCATCAGGCTGTAAGGGACTGTGGTCCTTAGAGTTGGTGGATCCGGGCCAGCCTGGCACAGATTGAGGTCCTAGAGGGTCTGTGCCTCTCCCTTCTAGCAGGGCCTGTGTCTGCAGGAGGCCGAGTTTAAGAATGGAGGGTGCAGGCCACAGTGTGACCTGCAAGCAGGCAGTTGATAGCTTTTGTTTTTAATCCTTTGAGACAGGTTGTTACTATGTAGACCAAGATGGCCTTTAACTCATGCTATCTGCCAGGCTGGTTTTGAACTCCAGGTGCTCATGCTGCCTCCGCCTCCTGAGTGCCTGCTAAGTGTCCTTTTGCCCTCATTGTCTCTCCCAGCATAAACCTGTCTGGAGAGATATCGCTCTAAAACCCATGAAGTAGTGGGCCTGTGTCATTTTTGACTCCCAGAGGGTCTTGTTACTATCTACCTCAGGCTGGCCTTGAACTCTCGGTTTCTGGCATGTTGGGATTGCAGGTTTGTTTAATCGTGCTGGCTTCTGAGGAATCTTAGGCAGTCACGCTTTGTGACCTGGCTGGAAGGCTTCAGAAATACAAACAAAGGAACTTAGGAACAGGACAGTCTGAGGTGGAGGAAAGAAGGGGGGCTCGAACAGCCCAGAGTGGACACATCCTCTCGGGCAGCAAAACCCGAGGGATCAGTTGGATGAGATGCGTGTGTCCAGTCCACGTCACCTCCAGGCTAACTGTCCGTCAGGGCTCGCCACAGAAGTAGCTGAGGGTGGCAGCATGGGCCCAGCACCCCTCACGCACTCCACCCGCTTTCAGTTTCTCCATCACATGCCCAGACATGGGTGGGATTTCCCGGGTGGGATGGAAAGAGGAGGGCCTGCTGGTTGCCTTGCTTCATGCATATGTAGATGCCTTCGAAGAGAACCTGATTGAAAAAAATTGTATAGCTACCATCAGATACACTCCAAATGCCCACTGCTGGATTAACAGGTGGAGTGGTTATTGTGACTAGTGCTGCAGCGAGCCCAGTGTCCAAGGAGCATGCAGGCCTTTCATGTGATCACTGAGGTCCACACAAAGGAGCAGGATGGCCAGGTGGCATGGCGACTAAGGCCACCCAGAGTCTTGCATGTCACCCAGAAGATCTTTGACCTCTCCCTCCTCCCACATCAGCTTCCCTAATGCTGGGATTAAAGACACGTACCGCCACACCTGGCAAATAGACATTTTCCCAGATGCTTTAAGATTATAGGAGTCTGCCAATGTGTGTGTGTAATGTAAATATGTATATATTATAAGTTGTATATGCACATAAGATAGTAAGTAGACAGACAAACAGTTTTCTTTGCAGAGCTAAGGGCTCGTGCACAGGGCTTCCTGTTTTCTAAGAAAGCACTCATTTATGACAGACACCTCATCCCAACTATGTCTTCTGTTTTCTTTCTCTACAGCAGCATGATAAAAATAAGCGAGATTCCCTACTAATGAGCAACAAATTCTGATCCTAGGCGTTTTAAACTACCTGAAAGAGACCTTCACTCATACGCCAAGTTACGACATGAGCCCCGCCATGCTCAGTGTGCTGGTCAAGATGATGCTTGCCCAGGCCCAGGAAAGCGTGTTTGAGAGAGTCTGCCTCCCAAGCATCCAAAATGAGTTCTTCGTGCTGGTAAAGGTGGCTCAGGAGGCTGCCAAGGTACAGGCTTCTTAGTTCTTGTGACTTCTGGGTGGGCAGGATCTGCTGTTAGTAGTGGTGGGGGGAAGAGGATGAGTGTGTGTGTGTGTGTGTGTGTGTGTGTGTGTGTCATAGTCATAGCAGGAGCTCACCCCCAACCTAGGTGTCTTAGTCAGGGTTTCTATTCCTGCACAAACACCATGACCACGAAGCAAGTTGGGGAGGACAGGGTTTATTGAGCTTACACTTCCACATTGCTGTTCATCACTAAAGGAAGTCAGGACTAGAACTCAAGCAGGTCAGGAAGCAGGAGCTGATGCAGAGGCCATGGAGGGATGTTCCTTACTGGCTTGCTTCCCCTGGCTTGCTCAGCCTGCTCACTTATAGAACCCAAGAATACCAGCCCAAAGGTGGAACCACCCACTAGGGGCCCTCCCCACTTGATCACTAATTGAGAAAATGGCCCACAACTGGATCTCATGGAGGCACTTCCCCAACTGAAGCTCCTTTCTCTGTGATAACTCCAGCCTGTGTCAAGTTGACACACGAAACCAGCCAATGCACTAGGCCTACGTCTATTTGGCAGGTTTCTGGTGTTTCAGATACGGATCAGGGAGTCCATCTGCAGCTTAGCCAAAAAAGCAGCCTAATGACAGTTGCTTGATCCTCTGTTAACTGCGATGCTCACAGCAGGAGGACTTGCTTGGCTTCGTGCCCACGTTCTGGAACATTCTCCAGCAGGGGGATTTGGCTTAGAAGAAAGGACTCTTTCTCTGCAGCCAGGCTCAGGAGGGCCCCTGTGCCAGGCCCTCCTTGCCCATCTCCCTTCTCTTTCAGGTGGCAGAGGCCTACCGGCAGCTGCATGCAGCCATGAGCCAGGAACCAGTGAGAGAGAACATCCCGTATTCGTGGGCCAGCGTGGCCTACGTGAAGGCCTACCACTATGGCGCCCTGGCTCACTACTTTGTGGCCACACTCCTCATCGACCACCAGCGTAAGGCTCGTCTCAGCATTGTGGGCTTGCTGCCTTTGGGGGGTGCTGAGCTGATAGGGAGCCGCCATGCTGCCCTGGGCATGTGCACACCACAAAGGCACAAGGCGGAAAGGACACATTGACCCAAGTGGCTGTCGCAGAAGCCTGCGGAATTCGAGGCTGACTCTTAAGGCAAATAACAGAGAAAGAGAGACACTGGGCTTTTAAGGCTACACCTCCTAATCCTTTGCAAACAGTTCATCAGCTGGGGACTAACCGTGCAATATATGAGCCTGTGGAGGCCATTTTGTATTCAAAGCACCACCTACAGCTATGTGAGTCTGTATGTGGGTTCACACATAGGTGTGCAGTGCCCACAGAGGCCAGAAGGGGGCGTTGCGTGGCCTAGAACTGGAGTACAAGCCGTTGTGAGCAGTTGTGAACTGCTTGAGGTGGGAACTGGAGTCTTTTGCACCAGTAGTGTACTCAACCACTGTGCCATCTCTCCAGCCCCAATTTTTATTTTTTTTATTATTATTATTAGTATTAGTATTATTAGTATTCCACACGCCTCTACCTCCTGAATACTGGGATTAAAGGCATGTGCCGCCATCACCTGGCTTATTTTTATTTTGGTAGTTTTGGGGGATGGAATGACAGGGTCTTACTCAGTGGTGTTTATTTTAATTCATTTAATTACATATCTACTTAGAGATGGGGTTTCCCTATATAACTTAAGGCTGTTCTTGAACTAAAGACCCCTCCTACAATACATGTCTTCCAAAGGTTTTTTTTTCCTTTGTTTTGTTTTTCCGAGACAGGGTTTCTCTGTGTAGCCCTGGCTGTCCTGGAACTCACTCTGTAGACCAGGCTGACCTCGAACTCAGAAATTCACCCGCCTCTGCCTCCCAAGTGCTGGGATTACAGGTGTGTGCCACCACACCCGGCTAGATTTTAAGTTTTTGCTACCACACCCATCCTCAAAGAGTAATTTTGCTTCGCTTTGTTTTGTTGGGACTAGATGTCATGATGTAGCCCAAGCTGGCCTTCTTAAACCCCTGTTCTGTCTGTCTGATTCTGAAGTGCTAGGATTATAGGTGTGCATCATTGTAGCCAGCTAAAGCAATATATTTTTATTTTAATTAATGAGTGTGTGTATGTGTGTGTGTGTGTGTATGCCACAAGCATCTTATGAGGCCATAGATTTTCTACACACACACACACACACACACACACATACACATATATATTATTTTATTTTATTTATTTATTTTTAAATTTTATTTCTATAAGTACACCATAGTTTGTCTTCAGACACACACCAGTACAGGACATCAGATCCCATTACAGATGGTTGTGAGCCACCATGTGGTTGCTGGGAATTGAACTCTAGAAGAGCAGTCTGTCCTCTTAACCACTGCGCCATATACATGATACTCTAAATGAATCAAAATTAATACAAAAAATTATTGATTAAAATTTTAAGCCAAAAATCAGGCATGGTGGTACATGCCTAAATCCTGCCATTCTAGAGGCAGGTGGATCTCTGTGAGTGTGAGGTGAGTCAGGTCTTACAGAGCGAGTTCCAGGACAGCCAGGACTATGTAGAGAGACCCTGTCTCAAAAAACAGAATATTTTTTTTTTTAAAAGATTTATTTATTTATTTATTATATGTAAGTACACTGTAGCTGTCTTCAGACACACCAGAAGAGGGGTCAGATCTCATTACGGATGGTTGTGAGCCACCATGTGGTTGCTGGGATTTGAACTCAGGACCTTCGGGAGAGCAGTCAGTGTTCTTAACCTCTGAGCCATCTCACCAGCCCCCAAAAAACAGAATATTTAAAAAAAAAAAAAATTGGGGCTGGAGAGATGGCTCAGCGATTAAGAGCCCTGACTGCTCTTCCGAAGGTCCTGAGTTCAAATCCCAGCAACCACATGGTGGCTCACAACCATCTGTAATGAGATCTGATGCCCTCTTCTGGTGTGTCTGAAGACAGCTACAGTGTACTCACATATAACAATAAAATAAATCTTTAAAAAAAAAAAAATTACATCAAAACAGGAATTGCACAAAAGGTCTGTGTTGAGCTTCAGAATGACTGCTATCTTACTCTCTGGGCCTGTCTTCTGTTTGAATAGTGTCCTGCCATCTGGAGAGGCTGTCTTCAGGCTCACAGTCCTTAGCCTCTCAGTGCTGTGTATAAGGTCCCCATTCTACGTAATTCCTTCATTTTTGGCATTTTAAAAATCATGTAACAACAACAACAACAAAACAACAACAACAACAACAAAATTATGGGGCTGGGGTATATTCCCATCCCAAGCATCGCATACACAGACTCAGCACTAATGGTCACACAGGCTGGGCATGCGGCTGGGCATGCGGCTCAGTAGTTAGGCTGCATGCCTAGTGTGCAGCAGCTCTCGGCTCAGTCCATACCGTCGAAAAAGCTGGCTGTGGCGGTATATGCCTATAACCTTCACACTTAGAAGGTGGAGGCAGGAGGATCAGAAGTTTAAGGTTATCCTTGACTACATAGTGTCAGGCCAGCCTGAGCTACTAGAGACCCTATAATCCAATAATAAAAAAGACTTCTTGCAAGGAGGAAGAAGTGAAGAAGGAGACCTATCAGGAGGTCTGCAGCCCCTGACAGGAATGTAGATAGGGCAGCCGCTGGGCCAGCGACGTACAAGGAGGGTGCAAGAAGGTTCCCTATAATGTTCAGCTTGGAGAGGGAGCTAAGAGGAGGTTGGTCTGGAGTCGAATCCTGAATCCCCAGTATGTGGCTAGCTGTCCCCTTGGGAACAGAGGCTTGGGACCTAGTAGCCTAGGCTCTGTCAGATAGAACTCGGGTCTAGGCACTGTCTCCACAGTGAGGGAATGTAACCCGTGGCTGTCTTTGCAGTAAAGCCAGGCGCAGATGAGGACCACCATGAGAAGTGCCTGTCCCAGCTCTATGACCGCATGCCGGAAGGGATGAGGCCTCTGGCCACGCTGAAGAACGCTGGACAGCGGCTGCTGCTGGGTGCGTAGGCTTTGGGGGGTTAGGGGGGGTGGGGCAGGGCTCTGTTTGCTTCTCAGCACTTCCTTCTCACACACTGCCCGGAGGTGAGGCTCCAAGAGACAGCAGGCCTCCCAGCACTGAGGAACTGCTAGCCCTAGCTGCAGAAGGCCTTCCAGAGCTGTTCTTCCTTCCATAGCCTGGCCCTTAACTACCTCCTGACACCGTAGCTGTCCATAGTTGGCACTCAGCCACACTGCTGTGGAAACTTGTTGTTCCCTTCTCTCCCTCCCCTTCTTCTCCCCCTCCCCTTCAGTCTTCTCCTATGCCTCTCCTTTCTCCTCTCCCCTCCCCTCCCCCTCCCTTCCCTCCTCCTGTCCCTTCTCCTCCTCTCCTCCCCACCCTTCTTTCTTCTCTGAACTCCTCTTCTCCTCTCCCCTTCTCCTCCCTCCCCTCTCCATCTTCTTCCTTTTTCTCCCCTCCCCTCCCCACCCTTCCTCTTCTTCCCCCCCTTCCCTCCCCTCTCCCCTTCCCCTCCCCTTGCTTCTTTCAGACGGGTCACACTATGTAGCCCTCACTGGCCTGAACTCTTGGTAGACAAGCTAGCCTCGACCTTGCAGACTTCTGCCTGCCTCTAGTTTTCTTTCTGTTCAATTCATTCATCCCGTCATTCTTTTCTCTTTGAGACAGCACAGCGGTGAACTCCTGCATCAGCATCCTTTGTCCACGCCCCGCCTCACTTCCTTTCCAGTTTTTTCTCAGAATTAGGGATTGAACAAAGGGCCTCATGTATGCTGGGCACATACATCACCCCTAAACCAAACCCCTGCCTCTTTTATTTCTTTTCATATGGGGGGCGGGCAGGGTCTTGATAAGCTGCCCAGCTCTGTAGCCCAGACCAACCTTGAACTTGCCATCCCCCTGCCTCAGCTTCCCAAGTGCTGGTGTGCCCAGCCCCCATTGTTATTGTTATGTTTCATCAGTCGTGAGAGGGAGGCAGCTGGAAATGCAGGATCTGGTCCAGTCCTCTGCAACCGGTTGGGTTTGCGGGTCGGCCTGACCATCCTGTCTAGATGAGAGAGGTTCTCCCTCCCTCTGCGGTGTGTGGGCTGTGCGCCATTCCCTCCTGCCTTTCTGGTCAGCAGATCACAGGGCTCGAGTCACAGAGATTACCGAACTCACTCACGGTGGCTTGACCAAACCCCGCACAGCTCCGTGACATAGGCCTAGCAGAACCCCCGTTCTCATAGCTGTTCTTCTCACTTCTGTTCCTGCGGACCCTGGCCACCTTAGTCCTCTGCTCACATCCTGATAGGCTCCTCCTCCCTGGCCTTGCCAGCACAAGTATGGTCAGCAGTGATCCGGTCCACGTCCTGATCGGATTTATCTTTCTGTCTACCCTCTGTCTAGTCAGAACCCACTTTCCTTGAAGACCTGGTTATGCTCCTGCCCCAGGGCCTTTGCACTTGTTTTTCTTTCAGGAACTTTCTCCTGTCACGTATCCCTAAGGTTTCTGCTTTGCTTTGGAGCTCTGCTTAATAGTTAACCCGGCTACTTGGTTGGCAGAGCCTAGCGTGCATGCAGCCCAGGGAGGGATCCCTAACACACATGAACCAGGGGTGGTAGAGTATGCCGGCCATCCCAGAACTAGGGAGGTGGAGGCAGGAGGATCAACAGTTCAAGGTCAGCTTTGGGACAGAATAAGTTCGAGGCCAGCCTGGGATATTTGTGACTAACATTCCCTCCACCCCCTCTCAAAAAAAAAAAAAAAAAAAAAAAAAACCTCATCAAATACACAAACAAAAACACACAGGATTTTTTTTTCTGAGACATGGTTTCTCTGAGTAGCCTTGGCTGTCCTAGAACTCACTCTGTAGACCAGGCTGGCCTCAAACTTAGAAATCCACCTGCCTCTGCCTCCCAAGTGCTGGGATTAAAGGCGTGTGCCACCACTGCCTGGCTTTTTTTTTTTTTTAAGTGACTTAATTAGAAAGGCCTTTCTTGGTCTGAGAGATGTTTCTATCTGCAGGTAAAGGACATCTGCACCGGGCCATTGGCTACCACGAGGAGTCCCTGAGGGAGGCCAACCTGTGTAAGAAGCTGCGTGGCATTCAGGTGCTCCGGGACGTGCTGTCTGCTGCCCATCAGCGCACTCAGCTCAAGTACACCCAGCACCGAGAGGATGACGACCTTCTGAACTTGATTGACGCTCCTGATATCCTCCGTGAGTGGTGGGAACTGTCTAGCGCCTGGGAGGGTGGGTGCCACACAGCCTTTTATTTGGCTATCTGGCAGAGTTCAAGCAAGGCCTGATCACCAGGGCCTGGTTTTGTCAGGACTGGATTGGGGAGGGACCTAGTGCTATTCCTCTGTTGGATGTAGTGATATACATACCTGTAATTCTAGTATTGAGGAGGTGAGGCAGGAGGATTGCTGTAAATTCAAGGCCAGCCTCTGCCTGGGCCTAATGAAGAGGTGAGGCTCTTAATCCCTTCTACCTTTTCCTTCCCATCTTCAGAGTGTTTCAGCCTCAGTCTCTCTCAGTCCCCGCCTCCTCCCAGTCCCCGCCTCCTCCAGTCCCCGCTTCCTCCTTTGTGCATTGATTCCTTCTCTCCTGGTCTTGTTTTGCGTTCCTAAGTTTGTGTCACTCTGCCCTCTGCTGATCTTCCTGCTCAGTTCACCTTCCCAGCGTTTTCCTGGGCTCTGCTTTCTCTCATTTAGGTTGGGTATACCTCTCCTCATGGGTCTCAGGCCTGCAGAAATGCCTGGAGCCTTACTTGTTAGTCTGAGGCCTGCATATTCCACTAGAGACCACTTCTGCCTCTCTAACTTGGAAGCCAAATGTGTAACTGTTTCTATTTCTGGCCTTGCTCTCTCTCCCTTTTTGTGACCCCCCCAACATTTCTAAATATCTCCCAGGTGTCACTTACTGCAGTGTTGAGGTGGCCTAGACAGTTACTGCTGTACTGGGAAATGTCTCTGCAGGACTTCACTAGCTAGTTTGCTTTACAATGACGATTTTTTTTTATTTGGGGTTGAGAAATGGAGGGTAATCCAGTTGAGTCAGGACCCTCCTAAGGATATAGAAGAAAAACCGGTTCTAGCTGGTCATGTGGGAACCTCCGAATCATTCCCAGCTCCAAAGGATGGGGCAGGTCCCTTTGGAATGGACAGATCTCAGGACCTGCTATCAGACAAGCATCTGTCAGAGTTTCTGTGGCCAGATCCTAGACAAAATGATTAGATCTTTTAGGATTGCCTGGGAGGACAGAAGTTTTAGTTTCTATAGCCTGCTGTGGGGAGGGAGTTATGCCAGAAACTGTGGGTGAAAGCCAAAAACATGTATCATAATATCTCACCCTCCCTGTTTCCGACACCTCTGATCTTGGTCTCCTCGAGAGACCTCCTTGAGCTGGACTCCTGGCTTCTTCTGTATCAGTATTAGCATCTGAGGTCTGCCAGCCTCAATACTCCCATCTGTATTAGCACTGAAGAAGGTGCTAACTTTACCCGTGTTAGAGAAGAGGAAGCACTTGGGGTGTAGCTCAGCGGGCAAGGCACTTTAGAGTCCTACAGGCGGGGTTCAGTAGTAAAGCACCTACCTAGAATCCTCCAGTGGGGGTCTGGAGGCGTGGCTCAGTAGTAAAGCACCTGCCTAGAATCCTCCAATGGGGATCTGGGGGCGTGGCTCAGTAGTAAAGCACCTGCCTAGAATCCTCCAATGGGGGCCTGGGGGCATGGCTCAGCATTAAAGCACTTGCCTATAGAATCCTCCAGTGGGGGCGTGGCCCTGCACACTTCCTTGTTTGTGAGGCCCTGCATTTGATCTCCAGAAGGACAAAATAGAAGCAAGGAGGACATGCTTAGGGATACAAGTTCTTATCCCAGGCCACCCCACATCTGGTGGCAGTACGCATGTCTCTCAAGGGTTCCACTCAGATGCTGTACTCCCCTCTGCCCAGGAGGGAGAGACAAACTCCATGGCAGAATGAAGAACTGTGACTCACAAGCAGCTTTACCACTCTAGCAGCATCCTGTTAGTATCCTTCAGACCCTGGGGGGGTTAGTGTGTGAATGGAGAGAGTCTGCCTTGGTGACTATGACTTCCTGCTAGATCAGCAGTTCTCAACCTGTGGGTCTTGACCCCTTTGGGGTCAGATGGTCCTTTCACAGGAGTCTGCCTAAGATCACTGGGAAACAGAGATATTTACTTTATGATTCACAGCAGTAACAGGGTTAGATATATAAAGTAGCAACAAAATAATTTAATGGTTGGGAGTCACCACAACATGAGAAGCTGTGTTCAAGGGTCACGGCTTTGGGAAGGCTGAGAAGGCCTGCATATGAACAAGCTCCTGGAAGGCAGGGTCGTGTCTGATCTTCTCTGTCCCTGCTCCAGATGGTCTAAGGCTCCCCGTGAAAAGCGTGGTCTCCTTGGGCCAGGCCTGAGGAGTTTTCCGTCTACACTACTGTGTGTTTAAGCCAAGGGGACGTTGTTAGTGTCTTTGGGGGGAGGCCTGAGACCCGAGTTTTCAGGAATGACTTCCTGTGACACACACACTTACCCTAATTCTAACCTTCTTTTCTAGCAAAAACTGAGCAAGAGGCCAGAATAACCTTCCCCGACTTCTCCAAAGTGACAGTGACAGACTTCTTCCAGAAGCTGGTATGTCGGCCACTTAGTTCATAAATTACATGAAGGTTTTTGAACCTTTTTTTTTTTAAAACTGTATTTACTTTATTATTTTGTCTATTTGGGGGGGGGTTGGTTGTTTTGTTGTTTCATTTTGTTTTGTTTTGTTTTTTGAGACTGTGTTTCTCTGTGTAGCCATGCCAATCTTCAGCTCACTATGTAGACCAGGCTGGCCTTGAACTCATAGAGATCCTTTTCTGCTTCCTAAGTGCTAGGCTTAAAAGCCTGTGTCACCATGCCTGGCACTACTACTAAGATTATTTTAGGTTTAGGGGCATAATTTAATTACAATGCTCTTGCCTAGCATTCCTCAAAGCCCCAGTAGAGTGAGAGAGAATATGAATAAATTTCTATAAGATAATCATATTTCAACCATCCTGGCTATGTTAGAAACCATGTAAATACTGTTCTTACATGACTGCACCAGCACGTACTGCCCCCGTGTGACATTAGGCACAATGGAGCTGGTTGGAGAACAGAGGCAGGAGCGTTCGTCCCTTGAATCCATGTGTTTGAGCGCAGCCTAGGCTGCACAGCAATTCAGCCTCCAAAACGTCACCTCATCACCCTCTCTTCCCAAGGGCCCCCTGTCTGTGTTTTCGGCCAACAAGAGATGGTCACCTCCTCGAGGCTTTCGCTTCATCGTGGAGGAAGGGGACTTGGGGTTCACCTTACGGGGGAATGCCCCAGTCCAGGTGCACTTCCTGGATCCTCACTGCTCTGCTTCGGTAAGTGGGAGGACCGACCGGGAGCAGGGAGGAGTCAGAGCCAGCAGCCTGGGCACAAGTAGCTGGGTGGGTGATGGAGTTTGGGGTTTGCCATGTCTAAGGTCTAACTCGAAGCAAAAGACCTTCTGGATGCTTCATACCCACCCTGCCCCTCAGATGAATTTGTATTTCTGGTAAACTTTATGCAAATGTAGGGCTTAGTGCTGGAGCACTTAATTAGCATACAGATGCACCCCTCCCCCCAGAAATCCCCCCCAAATCAAAGACAGACTTACATCAGTGACTGCTTGCACCACTGGGGACATATTCTGGAATGTAATGACTTATCTCTGACATTTACTTAAACATTTCTTTTTAGCTTGCAGGGGCCAAGGAAGGAGATTATATTGTTTCTATTCAAGACGTGGATTGCAAGTGGCTGACGGTGAGTGAGGTTATGAAGTTGCTGAAGAGCTTTGGGGGAGACGAGATTGAGATGAAGGTCGTGAGCCTCCTGGACCCCGTGTCATCCATGGTAAGCACCAGCGCCCTGGTGGCGAGTAACGGGTGGGGGAAGCTATTGGATGGCCCTTGGCATTGTCAGGCCCCCTGCCTTCCCCTCTACCTAGGGCAGAGGCATCTGAAGCCATCCCGTGGTCTCTTCTGCTCAGCATCCCGGGAGGCGCTTGCCCTGGGTCAAAGAGATAACCTGAAAACTGAATTCTTTAATCTCAGGCTAATTAGCCCACTGGTTTTTCTGGTGAAATTCTGTGTAATCACAGGGTAATGCCATAAAAATGTTCAGGTAAAGGTGAGCATATTATGCACCTGGAATTTTATCACCTGGGATGGTGAGGGCCATGCCAGCCTGGGATACACTCTGGGACCCTGTGCCAGACTGATGGCGGTGGGGAGGAAGGGAAGGAGACAGACAGACAGACAGACAGACAGACGGTTGGTTTATACAGAAGGACTAAGAGACCATGACAGTTGTTTCCAGTGAGATCTTGGGAAGTGTTTGGTGCTTCTGTAAGTTCAGGTGTGAAGTTAGAGCCTTTGAGTGTTTGCCCAGGGAAAGGAGGGGACACCAAAGCGTCAATTCTCTTCTGCACTTTGCCACACTTAACAATATGCCATAGACTGTTCATACCATAACAGTTTTCATTCACAGTACTCTGAGCCTAAGCTCTCGTCTCTATTAGTCAGCTTTTCATTACTATAACAGGAGACTAGAGGCAAACGGCTTATGAAACAGAGATTTATTCAGCTCACAATGTAGGAGGTTGAAAGTCCAGATCTCACAGCCCCATTGCTCTGCTCTGTGGTAAGGTAGATGGCGTCCTGGTAGGAGAGACCGTGGTGCAGAACAGGAAGCCGAGGCTTCCAGGGTCCCAGGGTTTCTCCCCTGACTTGCACAGAAAAGCATAGCATAGCTGTGGCTTTGTAAAGAAGACTAACATGGTCTAGTGTCCAGCAGTGGGTACAAGGCTGACAGAGCTTGGACTCAGGTGCGAGTGACAAGAAGGAAGAAGCATAAGAAGAGTGCACAGGGGAAGGGATGGCTCAGCGGCTAACATTTGCTGTTCCTGCAGAAGACCCAGGTTCCATCTCCAGCACCCACAAGGCAACCTACTGCTGTACCTGGCACCCTCTTCTGGCCAACTTGGACCTTGCAGACACTCATACACATAAAATAGCAATATGTAATTGTTAAAAAGAGAGAAAGAAAATAAGGGTGTGCTGAGCATGGCACCAACAGGAGCACAGACTGTGCCAGAGGGAGAGGAAAACCTTTAAGCAGGCTTGCTATGACTGGAGTGGATTACAGGAAGCACAGGGCGAGGCTTGTTGATGGGTGGAGATCAGAAGCCATTTAGTCTTCACAGAAGGGTGCTGACATAGACCAAGGTTTGTTTTAGAAGGATATCTACTGCTTGGATATGGATATCTGGACAAGTGAGCAGTGTTGACATGTGCTCACACTCTTGTGTGTATGTGTGTGTGTATTGTGTGTGTGTATGCGTGCATATGCGATCATATGCAGCATTTGGGAGCTGTATTAGTTAACTTCATGTCACCGTGACTGAAGTAAGGACAGAAGTAAACAACTTAAGAGAGGAGAGGTCGGGCGGTGGTGGCGCACACCTGTAATCCCAGTGCTCTGGGAGGCAGAGGCAGGCGGGTTTCTGAGTTCGAGGCCAGCCTTGTCTACAGAGTGAGTTCCTGGACAGCCAGGGCTACACAGAGAAACCCTGTCTGGGGGCAGGGGCAGCCGGAACTGGCCTGTTTGTCCCCACATCTTGGTAGATCAGCAGATATCACCTTCAAGGCTCTTCTGGGAACATCCATTTCAGCCAACAGGCAGCAGTAACAAAGTTTCCATAGCCTCCCAAAGTGAGGGCAGCCTTGAAAGAGGCAAAAATAAGTAAAGACAACAAGAAGAGGAAGTTTAGACTCACAGAACACTAGGAAGCCATGGAGAATGCCGTGGGCTGGAGACACATACTCAAAATCCGGGGTGACTGGCAGGATTTTGGACAGGCAGACAAGTAAGAAGGGGTTAGGCAGACAGCCGGGCAAGGTCTTGAACATAGTCAGGAGTTCGGACTCTACAGAGCTCGCTGTGCACCCACGACTGATTAAAAGGCTTATTTATCTCTGGTGTTGCCTTGCCTTTGAGTCAGGCCAACAGGGCATGGTTTTAAAAGTGGCCGCTCAGCGCAGAATCTGGCTGGCACCGTGCATGGACCTTGGGTAGTCCAAGGATAGCTCTGAAGCTCAAGATAATGGGGAGAGCAGACCTGTACCCCAGGGTCTTGGTGGGCATGATGAGTTAGAGTAGGTAAAGCCCACAGCACGGGACACAAGAGCCATTTGTGTATACAATAGGTGTGACAATGATACCCATGACAGTTTCTTTGAATATTTATTTATGTATTTTTTAAACACAGGCATGCTCAGTCTGCATGCACACCTACATGCCAGAGGGCATCACATCTCATTATGGATGGTTGTGAGCCACCATGTGGTTGCTGGGATTTGAACTCAGGACCTCTGGAAGAGGAGCCATTCTTAACCGCTGAGCCATCTCATTAGCCCCGTGCCCACGATTGTTATGTTTTGTAGCCAATGAAGACTTCAGATCATGACACTTGACCACTGTTTGCTTTTCAAAGGTTTCTGGTTGTTAATTCTAATTACGAGAAGGTGTGTGTCCACGCGTGGGTATGTATGCACACGTGAGTGAGCACAGGTACTAGGTGCCAGAAGTGGCGGGTCCCTTGGAGCTGGAGTTACAGCTGGTTGTGGGCCTTCAGACGTGGGTGCTGGGAACTGAGCTCACGCCCTCTGGGAGAGCAGCAGGTGCTCTTAGCCACGGAGCCATCTCTCCAGCCCCCGAACATTGTTTTTAACCAGCTCTCCTGCAAAACAAACTTGAATGGTGGGTGCTGGGCGTGTGTCTCAGAATATAACGCTTGCTTAGCATGTCCTGGGTCCCTCCCCAGGCATGGAAAAGCATCAATCAAAGTGGTGAGAACAAGCGGAGGGCTGTTTCCACCCCGATCATTCACCTGCTACTCTTTGTTTTGAATGGTGGGAATCCTACTCCTCCCCTAGAGCGTGTTTGGAGACTACTACCACTGTGGAAAGAATCCATGCATCGTCAGAATGTAGAGCTGGAATCAGGCCCTGACTGTCAACAAGCTGTGTGGCTGCAGCTGGTTAATACCCTCTCTGGGCCTTGGTGGCCTTGGCAGTAGGTTTTCAGAGTTAGATCAGACAGTGGTTTTGAGAAGTGCCCTGAAAGTTTCAGACAGAGGGCAGGGAGGCCTGGGGACTCAGAGGCAGGGAGCACGCCGCCATCTACAGACAACAGAGGAAGGGAAGACCTGAGAAGGGGGCAGACCCTGGAGTGGTCCTGGGAGGGCAAAGGGTCAGCAAAGCTTCTCAAAGAATGTGTGTGTGTGTGTGTGTTTGCACACGTGGACATGCATGGATAGCAGAGCGAGCCTGTGTCTGCCAGGAACGCCTCTGAGGCAGGAATGCAGGGCGTGGGCTGCTACCTGGAGGAGGGGGAGTGGAATCCAGGCAGCTGGGGTCTGTTCTTTGACACCATCACAATTGCTTGTAGGGCAAGGCTCTCCGGAGGATATATGTGTCCTGAGCAGAGAGGATTATAAGAACCATCTCGGAGCAAAGGGCAGGTGGGACCAGGGGAGGACTGGCATGTCAGGTCAAAGGTCATCCAGAGCCACGGGGCCAGGAAAGCCAGTCAGTTTGGGAAATATCCTCTAAACAAGCTGTTTGAAGGATGGAGGGCTGGGGGGGGGGGGGGGGGGAGAAAGGCATCTGGTAGAACTGGAGCTGGCATCCTGCCAGAAGAGGGAGGACTAGAACTGACAGTGTTTGTGAGGAAGCCATTATCATGGTAGAAGGCAGATCAAAGCAGGTCAGAGACTCTCAGAATTCTGGAATCTGGCTCAAGAATTTGGTTTCGTTGTTTTTAATGATCGTATGTCCCGTTGGAGTCTTTGAAAGGGAGTCTTGACCCAAAATTACCAGATTCTAAGGTGTCCTAGCTAGAGTTACTACGGCTGAAATAAAACACCAGGACCAAAAGCAGCTTGGGTAGGAAAGGGTTTATTTGGGTCACTCTTCCATATTACAGTTCATCATCAAAAGCTGGAGGGCAAAGGGGATGGAACTCAGACTCCAGGACCAAAGAAGCCTGGCCAGGAAAGGGTTTATTTGATCCATGTTTCCACAGCACTGTTCATTATCAAAAGATGTAAAGGCTGGAACTAAAGACAAGGCAGGAACCTGGACGCAGGAGCTGATGCAGAGGCCATGGAGGTGCTGCTTACTGACTTGCTCCCCCTGGCCTTCTCAACCGGCTTTCTTATAGACTCCAGGGCCATCCAACCAGGGACTGCACCGCCCACACTGGGGACCCTCTGCCATCGATCCTAATTAAGTGAATGCCCTGTAGGCTTGCCTACAGCCTGATCTCACAGAGGTGTTTTCTCAATCTGAGGTTCCCTCTTCTCCAGTGACCCTAGCATGGGTCAAGTTGACATAAAACTAGCCAGCACATAAGGGCAATCACCATAAATATCCTTCCTTTATGGTTCCCTGTATTAAAAATCAAACAGCTCTTGATCCCCCTCCCTCAGCATCCTGAGTGCTAAGATGTGTAGCACACACTGCCCGACTGTGCTTGACAGAGGTTTAGGTTGGGTTTATTTATTGGGCGTGTGTTCCTTGGAGCACATGTGGAGGTCAGGGGACAACTAGTCAGTTCCCCCCTTCCTTGCATGGAGGCCTTTACTTGATGCGCCATCTTCCCTCTGACCTAGCTCTTCAGGGCATAATTTTATAAGAGCATCAGTCACCCAAGTTTTAGATTTATATCAACCTGAGTGTGTGTGTGTGTGTGTGTGTGTGTGTGTGAGAGAGAGAGAGAGAGAGAGAGAGAGAGAGAGAGAGAGAGAGAGAGAGAGAAAGAGAGAGAGTGTGTACCATAGTATGTATGCAGAGGTCACAGGATGACTTGTAGGAGCCATTTTCTATCAGATAGGTTCAGAGGATGGGATTCAGGTCACCAGCCTTTGTAGCAAACATCTTTACCCACTGGGCCATCTTGCCGGCCCTCTATCACCCTCCTTCAGAAAGGGTGCTGTCAGTCTGTCAGTGTACAGTGCGAGTCTCAAACGTTTGGGTTCTTAGTACAACATCTGCGGTGACTCAGGCTGGCCTTCAACTCACTGAGTGGCCGAGACTGCTCTTGAAGTTCTCTTCCTCTTGTTTCTTCCTCCCAAACTCTACCTGGACCACCCTGAGTGTCAGATTTGCTCTCCATTACTAACTAGTAATGCCTCACACTTTTCTTCTTCCTTCCCCACAAACAGCATAATAAGTGTGCCACTTACTCTGTGGGGATGCAGAAAACTTACTCCATGATATGCCTGTCCATGGACGATGACGACAAAGCTAAGACCAAGAAGATCTCAAAAAAGCTCTCCTTCTTGAGTTGGGGCACCAGTAAAAACAGACAGAAGTCGGCCAGCACGCTGTGCCTCCCTGAGGTGGGCCTGGCAAGGCCGCAAAGCAAGAAGAAGCTCCCGACTCCCTTCAGCCTGCTCAACTCCGACAGCTCTCTGTACTGAAGGGAGGAGCGGGAACAGGTCGCTCGGCAGCCTCCACCGTCTAACCACCCATGCTGTGATGGCCTTGCTCTCCAACCCCATCTTTTCACAGTGTAAACTTGGATGTGCTTGTTGTGAATGTGAAAGAGAGACCTCTAGAGATTGGTGGAAAACCCAGCCGCACAGGGATTTTCACATTGCTGCAGTTATTTATTCTATAAAATAGGGCATAGAAGAGCCTGGATGTTTTAACTGTTTTTTGGTTTTCCAAAATCGTGTTCTCTGTGTAACCCTGTCTGTCCTAGAAGTTGCTTTGTAGATCAGGCTGGCCTTGAACTCAAGAGATCTATCTGCCTCTGCCTTCCGAGTTGCCTTGTAGACCAGGCTGGCCTTGAACTCAAGAGATCTATCTGCCTCTGCCTTCCGAGCGCTGGGATTAATGGCCTGTGCCTCCACCACCCAGCAACTGCTATGGCAGTTTTTAATGGCTGTGATTAAGATATTCAGGCACTGTGAGAGATTAATTGGGACCACCTACTTTGGTACTATATCCGAGTGTTTTGATTTGGATAATAGTGACTTCTTAACCTCTAGTTCCAGTGACTCTTGAATAGAAGCAGGTTAGAGGTGTTAACTAAAACCAGGCTGCTTGGAAGATGTCCGTGAGTTTGAGGCCTGTCTGGTCTACAGAGTGAGTTCCAGGACAGCTGGGGCTACACAGAGAAACCCTGTCTCAAACAAACAAAACTGGAACAGGCTGCTTTAAGTACTTGGGAATTCATAAGATGAAATGGTACATCTTCTGTCATTCCTGCATAATTTGACTGTTCTTTCCCAGACAAAGCCTAGTACCAATCCTGCCTTTCCTTACTCCAGAATCACCTTCCCCCAGTGATATCATACTGACCAGTAGCTAACACAATGGCAGTGTTAGGAGATACCGTCTACAGGGTAGATACTATACTGTTTGATACTCAAAACGTTGCTCTTTTTGTTTAAAGTAGGAGGTATGTGACTATATATTTTAAGAGTCCTGGTTTAAGTAGTAGTTTCACAGTTTACAAGGTAAAGACGCAAACTTAGTCAAGTTGAAACCTCTACTTGACTTTGTAAGATGCATCTGCCAACTTGACTCTGGGGCTATAGGTTGGATGACACTGTGACAGAGTCACGGTTGACACAGTTTAAGCGATGTGCTTAAGGACATAGCCTGTGGATCTTAGAGAAGTAAGAAGGATTTAAATATTTTTCTATTGTGTAATATCTCGAGAACGCAAATGCCTTAAGGAAAGTGTGCCCACTATCCCTGGGGCTGTGTTTGTATAAATATTTAAATAAAGTCATATTCATTGTTTGAGTTTTTTGCTTTTATTTCATCTGAATTATTTCTTCCATATCATCCATAGCACAAAATCATTTTATTGTGTTGAGAAGGGAGGAAGGGGTTATGAGGGAGGGAAAGGCGTTTGTTGGCCCTGGCAGAAACTCCATAGCACAGGTGCCCGATGTGTGCGGAGAAGACCTGAGCCGTAGCCCTGACAATTGGGAACAGGGGCACTCCCTACGTAGCTCTAAGCCCTGACATCCGCCACCTGGACCCTCACAGGACCTCTCAGGGACAGAGGCAGGGCAAAGTACCTTGTACAAATCTGCTCCAGCTGGCGGCTGCTGAAAATGAGTCTCTGGAGGACGCCTGTGGGATCCTCTTCATCTTAGCAGAAAGTGGCCAGGGCCACCCGAGACCCCCAAGGCCCACCAGGTTGCTGCCTGGACAGACAACGAGGTCGGGTGACCTGTGAGCGTCATAGGTCCTCTCCTTGTCTTTAGCCTGTTGCCACTGAGAGAACTTTCTTTCTTCCTTTTTAAATATGAAAACCAGACGCTGTAGTTTGGAGTCTGAAGGCAAAGTCAGGTGCCGGGCTGCTGTCGCTTAGGCTGGGTGAAGAAGGTGTGGATTTGCTGTGCGACTGCGCGTCCCACGACCTCCTCCAGTTCTTGGATGGACGCGTTACTCAGTTGCTGGATGCTTGGAAACTTCTGGAGCAGAAGGGGGGCCTTGACCTTCCCAACCCCTGGGATCTGCTGCACAGTTTGAACAAGAGAGAACTCAGAGAGCATGGAGTGCTTCTTCCTGAGGAAAGGGTTCTTGCTGGGCTCTCTGGTTTGTTCTAGAACCTGAATGGGAAAATTAAAGGAAAAGGGTGTGTGCGCCCTCTGGTGGACAGGTAGTTTTTTGCAACAACAACAACAAAATTGTGTGTGTGTGTGGTTCCCCCATGTCTGTGTGGCTTGCTTACTTTGTCACTTCCCTAGCTCCTTAAGACAGTTGTTCCATTTAGCTTACATATAAATAATGTAGCCCAGGATAGCCTCAAAGTTATGATCCTCCTGGTTCTCAGGGGCTTGAATTGTAGGCATATTCCATGAACTTGCCTCCCGACACTAATTAATTTATGCATTTTATTTGTTTGACTTTTGTGAATTTTTATTGGGGTTTGTCGTGGGTGGAAATGCTAGTTTACATTATTGGGGGGGGGAGGAGACATATATGCACCACAGCATGCAGGTAGAGCTCAGGAGACAATTTGTGGGAAGAGAATCTCTTCTTCCACCACATGGACTCAGGGATTGAACTCCGAGCCTCGGGTGGCAAGTGCCGTCACCCTCTGCACAACTTGCCAGCCCATGACACCTTTTCCTTTTCTTTTTCTTTTCTTTTCTTTTTTCTTTTCCGAGATGAGACAGGGTTTTCTCTGCATAGCTTGGCTGTCCTGGAACTCACTCTATAGACCAGGCTGGCCTTGAACTCAGAAATCTGCCTGCCTCTGCCTCCCAAGTGCTGGGCTCAAAGGCATGCGCCACCACCTCCAGGCTGACACTTTTAAAAAACATTTCCCAGACACTCCCAGCACTGCAAGTCTGAAGTCAGCCAGGGCTACAAAGTAAGTGCCAAGCCACCCCAGCTACACAGAGAGACTGGGATCAACGAGCAAACAACCTAAAGACTCGGGAACACAGCACAGGAAAGGAGGGAGGCCAGCACCGGCTGTTTTTGTTGGGTGTGTAGATTCACACAGGAATATGTGTTTGCACGCATATGGTGACCAGAGGTCAACCTTGGGTGTTCCTCGGGCTCCCTGGAGTTTGAAACAGGGTCTGTCCTTTGCCTATAGCTGGCTGATCAGGCTAGGCTGGCCGGCCAGCAAGCCACAGGCACCTGCCTGTCTCTCTCCCTGGGGGTAGAATGACAGGTATGTGTCATCACGCCCAGCATTTCCAGATGGGTGGGGTGGGGTATCAGACTCAGCTGCTTGTGTAGCAGCTGCTTTAACCACCAGGTCATCCCCCGGCCTCAGGTTTTTTATTTTTAGTTGTTTGTTTGTTTATTTGTTTGTTGTAAAGAGATAAATACAGGAAGCCTATACAGGGAAGTACTGAGCTTAGGCATAGGGTCAGGGATGCTTGTGATCCCATGGACCTGTGAAGAAACAGGAGGATCAAGAGTTCAAGGACAGCCTGGGCTACACAGGCTTTATGGGGCGTGGCATGGGTGGGGTCAGGAGGGGGGCATGGACACACACACACACACACACACACACACACAAAATGCCGCTGCTTAAACAATGGGACAAAGGGGCTGCCGGGAGCCATTTTGCCCAGTACAAATGTAGGATAATGGTGCTGCAGACCGCATCAGTGCAGCCTGGAGGCCAAAAGCAGAGCTCCAACTCACAGCCTTTGTTACACACAAAAGTTTCCATAAACCAGATGGAGGTGTCATTGGCAGAGTGTCTGCCTTGCGTGCAGTAAGTCCTGGGTTCAACCTCCGGCACAGCCTGAATCTCGCCCAGTGTGGTGACGCATGCCTGCGATCTCAGCTACATGAGACCCTGGGTCAAAATTTACTTTGAAGTCAGGTGTGGTGTCACACACCTTTAATCCCAGCACTTGGGAGTCAAGAGTAGGAGGATCTCTGTGAGTTTGAGTCCGGCCTGGTCTACATAGGAAAAAAATCTTTCTCAGAAAACAAACAAAACAATATTTTTTTTAAAAAAAATTATCTTGAGAAACCAACACCATTATAATAAAGGCAGGTTTAGTAAGTCAGGATCTGAGCTTCTTCTGGATGGGATATTATAAAGGAGAAGTCTGGTACTTACCAACTGGGTAATGAGGCAGGATGCTTCTGACTGGCTGGCCACTGGAAGCAGCACCATCCCAAGGTCTAGCACGGTAAACTTCTGGACTGCCGGGAAGTACTGTTCACTTAAATGGGTTTTTTCAACAATTATAATCCCTTGAAGATGTGCAGACTTCAAAAGAAAAGAGTAAGATCTGATAACGCAGCTCCTTTTGAGGTTCAGAAAGCTATCACTCAGCACTTGGGACGGTTGGTGAGAGGGGCAATGGGGATAGGAGGAGGTGCTAGATTTTAGGGCCTCTAATTCGGTACTTACATTTCTAAATCGAGCAAGTCTCTTTCTGTAGCCATGTCCGGCTACCAAATCTGCTTCAGTGATATAGAGAATGCAAGATTTGCTAGACAGATAAAAATCTGCTGATGCCAGACCCTCCTCAAAAATGAGTCTTACTTTTCCTAAAAAAAAAAAAAAAAAGACAAGAATATGAGTTTTTTAGAAATTCCAGATAACAAGGCAGCAGCAACAGCTAAAATGTATTTTTTTGTGTCTAGACTCATTTTTAAAATGTGTGTGTGTGTGTGTGTGTGTGTGTGTGTGCAGGTACCCTGAGAGGCCACGAGAGGGCATCATATCCTCTGGAATTGGAATTACAGGCAGTCATAAGCAGCCCAATGGAGATGCTAGGGATCTAGCCATCTCTAGCCCCAACCCTGCTTTTTGTTGGATTGAGACAGAGTTTCTCTGTGTAGCCATGGTTGTTCTAGAGCTCACTCTGTTGATCAGGCTGGCCTTGAACTCAGAAATCCTCCTGCCTCTGCCTCCTATGTGCTGGGATTAAAGGTGTGACCCACCACCACCTCACCTAAGCCTCCTTTTTAATAAAATAAAATGAAAGACCCAAAAATTTATATGTATGTTTTGCTTGCATGTCTGTGCACATGAGCAAGCCTAATGCCCCCAAAGTCCAGAAGAGGGGGTAGCCTGATCCCCCAAAACACCTTGTGGGTGCTGGCACTTAAACCAGGATCCTCTGCAAGACCAGCCAGTCCTCTTAACCACTGAGCTATCCTATCTCCAGACTCCTTTTATTTTAGTCTACGTAATTATTTTGAGACAAGCTCTCATAGCCCAAGCTGCCTTTAAACTTGTTATGTAGCCAGGGCTGGTCTCTAACTCAATGATTCTCCTGCTTCAGTCTTAGGAGTGCTGGGATTGCAAAAGAACATCACCATACCCAGCATTTCTCTCTCTCTTTTAACCTGCTGGGAAGAAAGGATTTTGATAGAAGACAGCCCACTGACCTTGCATCTCCTGAGCCAGTTGGGACCCGCGCCATTTTTCATTAGCCACAATATGCCCCAGTGGCACGTAGACCGGACCTGTACCACCAGGGGCGTTCCTTTCCATCCGTGGTTTTGGTCTAATGAGGAAAATGCAAGGTCTCACTAGAGCAGGCGCTGTTGCACACGAAGCTGATCCGGACCTCTTTTGGCAGGATCTGTAGAGTGGCTTTTCAGGCAATTAACTACTGAGTCTGAATTCAAGAAATTTATTTATTCATTTTCAAAATAAGACTGGATCTTATCATCAAGCTTGGCTCTGTACTGATAGTTAACTACTAGCTCGAACTAGACTTGAACTCAGCCGCCCAAGTGTTAAAATGACAGCTGGGCCCTACCACTCCGTGCTAAAACCAGGAGATTTCTGTTTTAGTGACTCCTTCCCTCTTTGTAAGCACCTCCCTTAGCGCTGGTGTCCTAACAGGACGCTTAGGGTGGCTCCTCTATTCGGTCCCTGTGCAGGACTACAAAGGCAGGGAAGCTCAATGCGCCTGGGTCTAGAAACTCTGTAACCCTCACCTGAAGCCCTGTCACTTCCGGGTTCTCATAGCCCGGGAGCCGGCTTTAAAAATTCTGACCGCCCTGGCCTGCGTTTTATTGGGTGAGATGCGTAGATTGGCGTCTACTCTAGCCAATAATGGAACGGAAGGCTCAGCCTGCTTCCTCACTGGCTGGAATTTGAATGACGCCTTGCTGGGTTGTCAAGAGCAACTGGTGGCAGTAAAATTGACTCTGATTGGCTAAGACTCAAAACAGAGCCAATGTGAGACGCGCTGGTTGTAAAGTCATTTTAGTCCCGGGAGCTAGACTGTGGGGAGCTGTGCGGGGCAATCTTCCAGCCAGTCCAGCGCTGGGGCGGCTCAGCCCGTAGCCCTCAGCCAGGATGCTTCTCAGCTTCCGCAGGAACCGCCGGAGCCAGTTCGTGAGTAATTCCAGGCCTTCATATGTGGTTAAAAAAAAAAAAAAGATTTATTTATAACAGTGATCTGTCTGGATGTATGGCTGCATAGCAGGAGAGGATGTCAGTCCCCATTACAGAAAGTTGTGAGACACCATATGATTGCTGGGAATTGAACTCAGGACCGCTGGAAGAGCAGACAATGCTCTAAACCACTGAGCCATCTCCCTAGCCCTCGTATGCAGTTTTTAAGGCCAGTGGTAGGAGCAAGGGGGCCACACCATCAGGGAACATTAAGTTCTGTAAACCCAGACTTCGTGTTCCAAAGAATCCGGAGTCTGCCACAGACAGGAATTTTGGCCTCCCTCTCAGGATTCTCCCCTTTGGCTGGGAATTCACCCCTGTCTTTCTGAAAACTGCTCCCTGGCCAGGTGTCCACACAGGGAAGTCATACTTGGTTCCTTCCTGCACCCTGCACTACCCACCATATTTAGCAGGGACATCGGGTCTGTCCACCAGATCCCACCTTCCCTACCCTGACCTGGCCTCTGTCTGCCTGGACTGCTTCTTAATCAGATGTTTTCTCGGTTCTCTGTTTTCACCTCTGAGGTTCCCCGAGATTTGCTGCCTACAGAGCAGTGGCTGAAACTTTGAAAACCACAGATCTGATCATGCCACTGCCCGCAGTAGAGTCCTCCACCCCACCACACACTTCACTAACCAGATGCACTGACATTTTCTGTTCCTTCTGTCTGGTGTGTCCTTCCAGATCTTCTTAAAGCCACTGTGTCCCTGAGTGCCACGTAGTGTCTTCCTGGTCTCATTCTCTGATGTCTTGCTGGTTTAATTTCTTCTTCTGTTTGGTATTGGTTTTGAAACAGGGTCTTACTGTGTAGCCCAGGAAACTCCCCATGACCCTTCCTGCTCTGCCTCCTGAGTGCTGAGATTACAGGCTTACACCATCACACTTGGCTTCTTACTCATTTTCTAGGATCATGGCTCCAGCAATCGAGGGGCACACACCCCATTCCTCTCACTACAAGCTGTTAATCATGTCAACTATATTTGTGGTGCTAGGGATTCATTTCAGGGCCTTTAGGCCAGGAATAGTATAGCATACACCTTTAAACCCAGCACGCTGGAGGCAGAGATAGGCAGGCCGACCTCTGTGAGTTCAAGGCCAACCTGGACTACATAGTGAGTTCTAAACTAGTCAGAGCTACACAGTGAGACCACATTTCAGGCACTTTTAGACTCTAGGCAAACAGTCTGTCACTGAGTTATATCCTCACTGTAATAACCTTTAAAAAAGACTTATTATAATTATGTGTGTCTCAAGTGTGAGTTTGTGCACTTGCCTGTAGAAGCCAAAGGCGCTGGATTCTCTAGAGGTGCAGTTGTGAGTCGCCTGATATCGGCGTTGGAACCAGGACTCAGTCCTCTGGAAGACATGTTCTTAACCACCGAACCATTTCTCCAGCTCCCAGGATAAACCAAAAATGACCCACAGATCCCTGGCGCCCTCTTTTCCTGGTCTAAGTCGCCTGCCATTGGTGTTTGGTTAGTCCTTTGTTCACAATGCTCCCTTTCCAATGCAGAGGCAGGAGCCATCTTTGAAGATCCATTCTTAATGCCTCTGTGCCTTTCTCCTAGGGAAAGACTTGAAGTTTCCTTGCTGGTTTCAGAACCCAAAGGGCTGGAGAGATGGCCCAGTGGTTAAGGGCACACGTTGCTCTTGCAGAGGACTTGGGTCCACCTTCCAGCACCTACATGCTGGCTCATAACCATCTGAGACGCCATTTCTAGGAGAGCTGATGTGCTCTTCTGACCTCCACAGACTCAGGCGTGCATGTGGTATACATACATCTATGCAGACAAAACATTCACACATACGCGAATAAGTAAAAGAAAGCAAAACAAAAAATCCTGAAGGTTGAACCTTTTGTGGGACAGTAATGGGCCAAGGTTATGAAGGGAAAGGTCGAAGGAGCTTCAACCCCGATTCCTCCTGGGAGTTGGCTGGCTTCCCACCTGGTGCCATAATGCTGGTAAAGGCCTTTCTCTCATCACCAATCCTGATAAGAATTTATCACTCCTTGTTTGACTGTCTAAGGGCTCTCACCCCTCCTCCCCACTACAGCCCATCCTACAGCTGAGTATGTAGATGAAGCCTCTGCCCTGGCCAGTGGTACACACAGCCACATAAAACTTGCCCCAGAGACCCTGGCCACCTCCCCAGGGGTATAAATCCAACCCCTCCCCAATAAATGAACCAGTTCTCCAAAGCTGTTCCTGGTTGTGTTCATTGCACGTGCACTCATATCCGACCACGACCCTGCCCTGCACTCGCTCACCAGTGCTCGGCTAGGTTCCCCTCTCTCCGGTCCAGCTCAGTGCACACCCGCCTGGCTACCCCAAGGGAGAGGCAGGCATGGGGTGGCAACCCTTCTTTCCTTGGGCTATTTTGATTTTTCTCGGCCCTTGACATTTTTCATAATCCTGTGTTCAACAACTGTGTGGGTGTTTTCCCACTCTATGCTCCTGAGGATAAAGACAGAATGTCTCTTCATCATCATTCATGGTGTCCTGCCTCTTGTGGGTGGTGAGTGGCCGGTGCCCAGAAAACAGAATGCACAGGGTTCAGAAACATCACTCCTCCGCCCAGTCAATCAAAGCGCGGTGGTGTCCCTTCTGACTTTCGTCAGAGGTAGGAGCTCTTTTTCCTTACTGTGCAACTTTGAGATAAGCCTCGGGGAGTCAGGCTCCTCCTATGAGATGAGTCTGTATACTCAGGGTTCGAGTTCCAGGGTCAATAAAGATAAGAAAGGCACCTGTTGCTCAGGATTGGGAAGACCTGGGTGATGTCACTGGGGACAGTGCCCTTATGTTGGAAGCCTGGAAGGTCATGCATGTTCAGTGTATCAATTACTTTTCTCGCTGGCTGGGACCGGACAAGAAGCAAGTTTATGGGAGTAGAGCTTTATTTTGGCTCCTGTTTTTGAGGACACATGGTCCATCGCAGTGGGGGAAGGTGTGGCCGCGGGTGGCTTCACGGTGACACACGGGGTGTGCAGCGGGTGCTTACTCAGCACACCAGGAAGCTGAGACAGAAGAATGAGGATGCCCAGTTGATCTTTCCCTCCTTCTTCCCTTTCTCTTCAGTCTAAGTCTCCCTACCCCAGCAGTTTGGTTCTCTTCATATTTAGCTCAGTTAGTTAATCCTCTCTGGAAAAGCCCTCCCACAGACACCCATTACGTGCTTCATAACACTGTAGGTGTGGATTAACCCAGTTTAGTTGACAATTGAAGGCAGGTGTGTGAAACTGGCAGCCGTGATGGCATGATGGTGTGCACCAGTGAGTGCTCTTGCCTCACCAATGGGGATTAGGAACAGCAACTGGGGTGGGGAGTGGCAGGGGAGGGGGGACTGCAGGAGGGGTGTGGTGTGTGGTGTGCATCTTGATCCCTATTGTGGCCTCAGCTTGGGAGGTAATGGTGGCACGGGACCCAGGTGATCCTCTCCTCCCAGTGACCTGCCTTGGGTTTCGTTTGTGCAGAACCACATCATCCATGGCTTCCTCCCGGCAGCCAGCATTGCTCCAAAGCCAGCTGTGCCACGCACACCCCCTCCCCGAAGCCCCAACCCTTCTCCAGAGAGGCCCAGGTAAGTCTCAAGATGAGCAGTGCAGAGGGAGGGTCACCCCGATGCCTGACCATCAAGTCCTGAACCCTGGAACTGATCCTGCTGGCCAAGAGGCCACAGGTAGAGGGCTAGACTAACACCTCTGCGGTAGTTACCTCTGCTCCGCGGTGCGCTCCTTCCGGCTTCTCTGAGCATCAGTGGACTTGCTTGGGGTCGGATACCTTCAGGAAGATGTCAGACAAGATGTCAGGATTGGATGCAGCTGGTGCCTATTAAATATAAAACACCGAGTTTAAATTAATCCTTCCGTTCTTCCTTCATTCCTCGCTTCCTTCTTTCCTCACTTCCTTCTCTCCTTCCCTCCTTCCTCCCTTGCTTCCTCTTTTCTTCCTGGGAGTGGACCAGGGCCTGTGCATGCTAAGCATGTGCTCTGCGCCTCAGCCTAGAGTCCTTCCAGGCCAACAGTACTTTTAGGAGAAACTGCACAAAAATTTCTTTCTAGAAACAATTCTGCCTTACAACAAAACAGAACAAAAATGACAATGACAATGACAACAACAAACCCTTCTTTGTGTTTAAGGAAGGACATATTCCCTTCCAGGAGCTGGTGTTCTAACCGCCTAGTGGTCAGTGTAGTAGACAGCCAACTCTTCATTCTTGGGACCACTGTCTAGATCTGCCAAGAGTTTAGACACTTGAAAACTTTAGACTTGTTTGTTTTCTATAGGGTCTTTCTTTGTGGCCCAGCCTGATCTTGCATTCAAAGCAGTCCTCCTGCCTCAGCCTCTCAAGAGTATGAGCCACTGTGCCTACCTAGTCTGATTTGTTGTTGTTGTCCTTTAAATTTTTATCTGTAGCCAGGTGGTGGTAGCACACTCCTTTAATCTGAGCACTCAGGGGACAGGCCAGTGGATGAGTTCGAGGCCAGCCTGGAGTACAGAGCGAGTTCCAGGACAGCTAGGACTACAGAGAAGAAAAACAAAAACAAAACAAAACAAAAATTATAAACAGTGTGTATGCCTTTGTTGTATATGCATGTATGTGAGCATTAATGTGTGTGTGTGTATGTGTGTGTGTGTGTGTGTGTGTGTACTTGGATGTGGGTACCCTTGGAATCTAGAAGAGGACATTGGGTCCCCTGGAGCTGCTGATAGGTAGTTGTGAACCACGCAGTGTAGGTGCTGGCCGCCAAATCAGATCCTCTGCTAGAGCAGTATGCTTTCTTTAACCCTCTGAGTCATCTCCTCAGCCCACTGTTCTGTTTTTAATCTGCAAATTGATTTGGTTATTAGCAATCAATAAGGGCTAATTCCACTTTAGAGGGCCAAAGAATCACTATGTGGTCTTTGGTACTGGTATATTCTGTGTATTTGATTAGATCATAAACTCTGAAGGGCTGGGAATAGGGCTTGGTGATCGAGCATTTGCCAGCAAACAGGAAGCTCCCAGATTCCATCCTTTACACTAGAGGGGGAAAGAACTCTGGTGTTCTAGTGTTTGATTTTGCCTGCAGCAGAGTCGGTCACACAGAGAGCCGTTTATTAGTGATCACTCTGTGCCAAGTAGCCCAGTGGGTACTGAACAAGCAGTGTCTCTTCCACCCTCTCAGTAACACCGTGGGAGGCCCTGTGGCCATCCCTGTTTTGGGTCACCTGTGAGGTTCAGTTATTGATCACTGCTTAGATTGTCATAGCAGTAGCCCCAATGGCAGGAAGGTGGTCTGTCCAGCTTGTCAGTGTTTGTCTTGTATCAGTGAGACTTGTGTTTATGTAGCCCGGGCATCCAGAAGGTTAGTTTTTCTTCCTTTATCAGCAAGACAAATGAGACAGAAACTTCGTGGTTAGCATGCTATGGGCTCGCTAGAAAGTCTTTTTCCACCAGGGCCTGATGGACCTGCTCATCTGATAAGAGCATGCACTACTCTTGCAGAAGACGTGGGTTCAGTTCCCAGCAACTACATGGGATAGGTCCCAATAGCTTGTAACTCCGGCTCCAATTTTTCTGGTCTTCTTGGGCACCTGTACTCACTGCACATACCCATGCACAGCTAACATTACATACACATAATTAAAAGTAATACAATTTTTAAAAGAGCCTAGTTGCATACTCTTGTAATTCCAGCACTCAGGAAGCTGATGCAGGAGGCTTGATTGTTCTAGGCTAGCCTGAGCTACATAATGAGACCTTGATTTAAAAAAAAAAATCATTATTTTAAAAACTTTTAAAGGTTTGTTTTATGAGGGTTTTGTTTGCATGTGTGTCTGTGTACCATGTGCCTGCTTGTGCACTCAGGTGAGAAGGGGGTGTTTCATCCCCTGGGACTCGAGTTACAGATGGTTGTGAGCTACCATGTGGATACTGAGAACTAAACATGGGTCCCCTGGAAGAGCTTCGTGTGCTCTTAACCATAGAGCCATCTCTCCAGCCTCTTAAAAAAAAACAAAAACAAACAAAAAAAAAAGCCCTTTTATTTCTGAAGTGATGGTGGAGCTATTTTGCACTGTGTGTGTGTGTGTGTGTGTGTGTGTGTGTGTGTGTGTGTGTGTTCCCACCACAGTGTGAATGGCAGTTACTTCACACTCTCTCCAGCATTTGGTTGTCAGTCTGTGTAGTTTACTCTGAGCCGGAAGCAAGTGGCCCCAGCCTGGGGAACAGGATCCTGGTTCTGAGCTATCAGTTTTGCCGTTAGTTTTCATCCACACTGACTCTGGAGGTTTTTGAAAGCAGTGACCAAGCGTGAGTAGCTGACCTCCAGAGCCTGTTGGGCGAGTCTCGTTGCCACAGCCCTGTCCACTTATGGGCAAGCCGCTCCTTGTCCGCTTAGCCTCAGCTACGTTTCTGCTCTCTGTCAAGAGAGTTTCAGGGTGAGTGTTACTGCTGTCCTCTTGTGGATGGCAGAATGAACCGACCTTCTGCTGTTGATTGTGAGAGCCATTCAGCCAGAAAGGCTGGGTCTAAGAGAGATCTTGATTAGTCTTGAAGTTTCCTGGCATCTTATGGGGGGTTAGTTCTCCACTCAGCTCCTCCCCAACGATAATCTACATGTTAATTCTTCAGCGGGCAATGGCTGGGTCTTCTCTAATCCAATTAAGTTCTAAGACTATCCACTGAAAGGTTGTATCAGATCCCACTGGCTGAGGGCTCGCCCCCTCCGCCCCGCCCCACCCCAGAGAACCAGACACAGCCCAGGTGGTTCTGCCTATGTTCTGACCCGAAAGCAAGCTGCTCTTCTCACAATCCTGTCTCTATGTTGGATTTGATAAGAGTGCTCACAGATCTTGGGAACACTTGATGCAAGGCACAGCCCCTGGAATAAGAGCTAGTTTATTCTGAGTCGGAAGTGAGGAGCCCTGGCCTAGATACAGGGTCTGAGCTCAAGATGAGTGGGCCGGAAATATGGATTCTGGTTACCTTGAATGCTATACTTCAGTGGAGAAGAGAGTAATTTGTATAAGTCAGAGAGCAAAAGGAAGTCATAGATCAGTGCATTTACCAAATACAGTGGTAGAGACATTGGGGAGGCAGGCTACTGCCGAGCGTGGGTGGCCTGTAGGTTTCATATGGAGGCTTACAGCTTTCTTAGGGTTTGTGGAAGCCACCGCTCTCTCAGGCTCAATAATATGTCCCAAGAGTTTCCCAAAGGCACAAGGAGATTAGGCCAGATCGGAGGTTGGTTGTAACTGGCTGTGAAGTCTTGTCAGCTTTTGGTCTTGAAGCAATCCATCTCTCTAGCCACAGCCCCTATCAGTCCGTCAGGTCTTCCACACAGATGTGGCTTCTTCCGAGGCCTTGATTTGTGTGTTTTATTGGTTTATAATGGAGGGTGTTTTACTCTTTGTTTTGATTTTCTTTGAGGTAGGGTCGCCCAGGCTGGCTCCAAACTCGTGATCCCCCTCTCTCAGTCTCTGGTGTGTGCCCCCATGCCTTGCTTTATAAAGGATGTTTTAAAGGACACAAATCCCCTTCCTGGAGGTTCTCACATAGTCCACCATCCGTAGGCTGCCCCCATCCACACCCTCCCCCCATCCACAGCCTCCCCCCCATCCGCAGCCTCCCCCCCATCCGCAGCCTCCCCCCATCCGCAGGCCGCCCCCATCCACAGGCTGCCCCCATCCGCAGGCTCCCCCATTCGCAGCCTCCCCCCATCCACAGGCTGCCCCCATCCACAGGCTGCCCCCATCCGCAGGCTTCCCCCATCCGCAGGCTCCCCCCATCTGCAGGCTCCCCCATCCGCAGGCTCCCCTATCCGCAGGCTCCCCCCATCCACAGGCTGCCCCTATCCGCAGGCTCCCCCATTCGCAGGCTCCCCCATCTGCAGCCTCCCCCCCATCCATAGGCCGCCCCCATCCACAGGCTGCCCCCATCCGCAGGCTCCCCCATTCGCAGCCTCCCCCCATCCACAGGCTGCCCCCATCCACAGGCTGCCCCCATCCGCAGGCTTCCCCCATCCGCAGGCTCCCCCCATCTGCAGGCTCCCCCATCCGCAGGCTCCCCTATCCGCAGGCTCCCCCCATCCACAGGCTGCCCCTATCCGCAGGCTCCCCCATTCGCAGGCTCCCCCATCTGCAGCCTCCCCCCCATCCATAGGCTGCCCCCATCCACAGGCTCCCCCCATCCGCAGGCTCCCCCATTCGCAGGCTCCCCCATCTGCAGCCTCCCCCCCATCCACAGGCTCCCCCCATCCGCAGGCTCCCCCCATCCGCAGGCCCCCCCATCTGCAGCCTCCCCCCCATCCACAGGCTGCCCCCATCCACAGGCTGCCCCCATCCACAGGCTCCCCCCATCCGCAGGCTCCCCCCATCTGCAGGCTTCCCCATTCGCAGGCTCCCCCATCTGCAGCCTCCCCCCCATCCACAGGCTCCCCCCATCCGCAGGCTCCCCCCATCTGCAGGCTGCCCCATCCACAGGCTGCCCCCATCCGCAGGCTCCCCCCATCCGCAGGCTCCCCCATCCACAGGCTCCCCCATCCACAGGCTCCCCCAATCCACAGCCTCCCCCCCATCCTCAGGCTCCCCATCATCATTTTTTGGGGCTTGGGTATAGGTGATAGAAGCCAGGGCCTCACACACACTGCTCTTGTGTGTATGGAAGCTTCATTATAGAGGTGATTGGTCGTTGTCTCCAGTAGCGGTGCTCCCCACCACACACCACGTTAGGGGATGGGACAGAAAGTTCTCTCCCTTTGAGTACCTGGTTGGTTCCTCTGACAACCAACTCATCCGTGGTTATGTAGGGCTTTACCAAAACTCACCTCATTGTTCTAAGCTCAGGTGTTTAAAAGGCCGGCTGTAGATGATAAAAGGCTGCCTTTTACGGCTCTCTGGAGCTGCTCAGCTGTTTCAAGAACCAAGGGCAGAGGGTTGGACTTAAGAGGGCCTTAGCAAACACTAAAGGTCTCGGGTCTGTGGACAAGGGCAAACAGAAAAATAAGGAACAGTGCTTGGTGGGCAGTGGGGTTTTTTGTTTTGGTTTGGGTGTGTGGAGGTTTTTTAGTGTGTGCCTGTGATGTGTGGTTTATATGCATGTGAGTTTGCAGTTTGTTGGGTGGTGTCCTCCTCTGTTATTTTTAGTCTTGTTGATCTGAGACAGATTTCTCACTGAATCAGAAGCTTGCCTTTTAGGCTAGGCTGGCTGGCCAGCTAATACTGAAGATACAACATGTGTTTAGTTGATATGTCTTTTCATCATTATAAGTGTGTGTGTGTGTGTGTGTGTGTGTGTGAGCATGTGAGTGCACGTGAGTGCTTCTCTGAGACAGGATTTCTTTCTCTTGTAGCCCTGGCTGTTCTAGAACTTGCTTTGTAGACCAGGCTCGCCTGGAACTCTAAGATTTGCTATCTCTGCCTTCTAGGATTGCTGGAATTAAAGGGATACACCACCACTGCCTGGCTATTTATGGTTTTGTTTTGTTTCGTTTTGTTTTTAAGTTAGGGACTCACTATCTAGTCCAGGCTGTGTAGAATTTGGTATGTAGACCAGCCTGGCCTCCAACTCCCAATGATCCACCCACCTTGCCTCCCAGGTGCTGGAATCAACGATGTGTGCTACCACACCTGGCTTTAGTCTGCCTGTGTCTCATTCTTTTATTTCATTCTGATCTTTTGTTTTAATCAGAAAATGATTTGAATATAGGCTTTGCACGTCTGACTATGTAGATTTACAGCCTGGTGTGACACCCTATTGGCCAGGTCAGCAGTTCTTAACCTGTGGCTTGTGACCGTGACTTCACTGAGGGTCCCACATCAGACACCCTGTATATCGAGTTTACACTATGATTCATGACAGTAGCAAAACTAAAGTTATGACGTAGCAGTGAAATGATTTATGATTAGGGGTCACCACAACATGAGGACCTGTATTAAAAGGTCGCAGCATTAGGAAGATTGCAAACCACTGGACTAGAAAAGTCTTTACAAATCATTCAGTTGCTATAAAAAAGGACTGCATAAATTTGATCATACAGTCAACGTGAGAGCTAAATGTCTCTGTCCTAGGTCTGCTCTGGCTGCAGCCATCCTGGCAACCACGTTGACTGGACAGACAGTTGCCATCCCCCAGCCTCGCCAGAGATCCCGGTCTGAGAGTGATGCTTCCTCCTTTGAAAAGGACAGCTTCATCAAGCCTTACGCCACCACCTCCGAGCTGAGGCTGCGGTAGGGACGCCCTGCGGCTTTGCATCCTCTCCCGGCAGTAGAGGGCAGCTCGGCGTGGCTGTGACCACTGTGTATGGGCATGCGGGGTGTAGTCACCAGGTTCCCAACGCTCGTGTCCAGGAGGCACTGACAGGGACGAGAATAATCTTTCCTTTAGTTCCAGACGAGGTCTTTCTGTGTAGACCAGGACGGCCTCAGACTGTCCCTCCCATGCCTCAGGCTCCCTGGCAGCCAGGATTATAGCAGTGTACTGTGGGATCTCAGTCTTGACTTGAGCCATTTTGAATACAGCTAATTTTTCTTCTAAGAATTACAATTTTACTGAATTGAACTAAAAAAATAAAGAACTGTAAAAAGGATATAAGACCATCAAAGGAAGCATGTCAGTCCAGGTGAGGGCTGGGTTAGCCCCGCTGTATTTTAAAGCCCAGTGCTAAGTGGTGACAGAAGTGTGAGCCTCTCAGCTCAGTGCTGGGAGTGCTTGCCAGGGCACCAGGCACCTGAGACAGACCGGGGAGAAGGAAGGACTTCAGGACATCAGCTGACATGTGAAAACAAATCACCTTTGAATATTGTCCAGATCCTACACCCCCGTCAGTCCCCATGGGATGAAAGGATCATTCTAGGTAGTCACATATGTAAGACCATGAACTCCCGGGCAATGGCCACGTGCTTCTTTTTTTTTTTTTTTTTTTTTTCCTGAGACAGGGTTTCTCTGTGTAGCTCTGGCTGTCCTGGAGCTCACTCTGTAGACCAGGCTGGCCTTGAACTCAGAAATCCATCTGCCTCTGCCTCCCAGAGTGCTGGGATTACAGGCGTATGCCACCATCGCCTGGCTGGCCATGTACTTCTAAGACAGGAACTTAGAAGGTAAAATAAGTTTGGGTTTTTTGTTTGTTTGTTTTGTTTTGTTTTGTTTTGTTTTGTTTGGAAGGGGGCTTCTTGGGGCTGGGAATTGTGGCATCTGTAGCCCTAGAATTTGGGAGAGGGAACTTGAAGGATCAGCAGGAGGTCAAGGTTACCCTTGGCTGTACAGTAAATTTCAGACCAGCTTGGGCTATGGGAGATACTGTCTCAAAACAAAAGCAAAACTACAAAAGCAGTGCTTTGCAGGTCTGGGGGATAAGTCCTAGGTCCTCTACATGCCAGCTAGAAGCTGTGCCACTGGGTATGCGCCCCGCCATACATACATAATCTACCATTCAGAATGTCGACTGTAAGATCTTACTAGTTGCTCGGTGTGATGGTGCATGCCTTTAATCCCAACACAGGAGGCAGAGGCAGGCCAGACTGATCTATATAACAAGTTCCAGGCCAGTCCAACAAAAAAAAAAAAACTAGTGCAGGAGAAGATAGCCCAGCAGTGAAGGGTACAGCATACAGCACATACCGCTCTTGCAGAAGGCCAGATTTGGTTCCCAGTGTCCACATTAGGTGGTTCCCAACCACCTATGACCCCCATTCCAGAGGAGTCTGATGCTCTCGCCTCCAAGGGCACCCACACTCACAGCATTTACCTACACACAGGCACGCATGCACATACCTGTGCTATTGTCTTTTAATAAGTGTATTACAGTTTCCCTCTTGCCCAGCTAGCTCCCAAATAATTGAGACTGGATGATTATATTTATTTAGCATGCTTTAAGGGCACAACACCTGAGCAGTATTACTCCATTTTAAACCTCCAAACTCATCTGGCTACCTCCCAGCCAAAATCCCCAAGAAACTTGAATTTTATGGCTCTCTCTGTTCTATGTCTTTTTCTTTGTTTTGTTTTGTTTTTTGTTGTTTTTGGGGTTTTTTTTGTTGGTTTTTTTTTGTTTGTTTGTTTGTTTTGGTTTTGTTTTTTTTTTGTTTTTTTTTTTTTTGGTTTTTTGGATTTTGGGATTTTGTTTTTTTCGAGACAGGGTTTCTCTGTTTAGCCCTGGCTGTCCTAGAACTCACTCTGTAGATCAGGCTGGCCTCAAACTCGGAAATCCGCCTGCCTCTGCCTTCCAGAGTGCTGGGATTACAGGCGTGTGCCACCACCGCCCGGCTCTATGTCTTTTTCTGATGGTGTCCCTAGGGGAGAGATCTATCGTGAATCTCCACTTCCTCCTTCTCTCACTCCCCATTCCCCCTCCACACCCCCACCCATTCATGGCTGGCAGGAAGTCCAGCCCTATTCTCTCCCTGCTCAGTCATTGGCTGTTAAGCTCTCTTTATTGATACATCAGGAAACAATTAGGGAGCTGGTGTTTACACAAGATTGAGACAGGAGATACTCAGAATAAGGATTGTAACCAGATACAGGGGCGACGGAAATTAGCATTTGAATCTTTACACAGTCAAATGCAACAACATTATGCCTATGTATCCGTAACTAAACAAAACAAATAAACACAGCCTTACTAATAGCAGATGCAGACATGGCTCAGAGGTTAAGAGCATTGGCTACTATTCCAGAAGACACAGGTTCAGTTCCCAGCACTCACAGTCTTCTTTAACTCCAACTCCAGGGGAGTCCCGCGCCCTCTGCTGGCCTCAGTTCGTGTTGATACACATATAAATAAAAATACATCTTTTTAAAAATAGTGAGTTCTATATGTCCCGAGTATGAGTATGAAAACAAGTGTACAGCAGTGCTTAGAGGGGACGCAGGGCAGGGAGAGCCGGCGCTGTGCTCATGCAGCTGCCAGTGAGCAGTGTTTTACTGTTACAGTACTTCTCTGGCACGGACCTGGAGACAGCACGTTTAAGATGTGTGTAATAGCTTGGTGGGGTGGGCCAGTAATCCCAACACTTGGGAGGCTGAGGCAGGAGGATTATAGGTTGGGGCCAGCCTAGCCAGCTCAAAGTGAGAGCTTGTCTTTAAAAAAAAAAAGGGTTCCAATATCAGTGCTTGTTTGCTTCCTTTATTCATTAATGACGTAACACAGGCAAAGCTGGCCGAAGGAGCCGAGGAGGACTTCATTACCATCCTTTGAGACGCTGGGCTACGGGGAGGAGGAAGACGCTGAAACACAGGTGTCCACCAGCTGCCGGGAGTCAGAGTCCACCGCCTGGAAGGATGTGGGAGATGGCAGAGATGCTGCGTACGCTGTGCCTCACAGGGACCAGGTAACCTCCGCGTTCCCAAGCTGCTTTCTGCCTGCTACCCAGGGTAGGCCGCGAGAACGCTCAAGCAGGCCTGGGCTTCGCTCTGCTCCCTTGCTAGTGTGTCCAGCCCTGTGTCCATCCAGATGGAGGAAAGCATAAACTTCTTGGTTTAGCCTTTGAAGTCGAGTCCTTCAAAGGCAAAGATAAACATCTTTATGATATGAGAAGGATAAACATCCTTCTTTTGCTGTGCATACATGTGTGGTGTGCTTGTGTGTATATTGTATATGTGTGTGTGTGTGTGTGTGTGTGTCTGTGTGGTGTTAGTGTGTTTGTGTTATGCTTGTTTGTGTGTAGTGTGTGTGTTACACTTGCTCGTGTGTAGAGTCTGTGAGTGTGTATGTGCTTTGCTTGCTTGTGTGTGTGTAGTGTGTGTGTGTGTATATATATATGTGTTATGCTTGCTTCTGTGTATAATGCTTGCTTGTGTTTGTGAGTGTGTATGTGTTACACTTGCTTGTGTATGTGTGAGTGTGTATGTGTTACACTTGCTTGTGTGTATGTGAGTGTGTATGTTACCCTTGCTTGTGTGTCCGGGTTCATTCCCTGGCATCTCCAGATGGCCACCCTTGCTTGTGTGTATGTGTGTATTTTTTTGCTGTTGTTGCTTATTTGTTTTATGGCGTTCATTTGAGACTGGATGTAACCATGTAGCCTTGAGCTGATGGTTATAGACCAGGCTGTCCTCAGACTCTCCTGCTTCTGCCTCCTGAGTGCTGGGAGTAAAGGCGTGTGCCACCTCAACTGTCCGCTTACGTTTTCTTGCCCAAATTTTCCCCAAACTGGCTCCCCATCATGGCATTGCACCTCATGACCACATGCTGCATTTGGGGAGGCGTGGTCACGTGACTGACATGATGAGAGCTGTCAGGAGACTTGCCTGTAGCTCGGTACTAGAGCCTGTGCTTTCCTGGGGTCACTCAGTGCCGCTGGTACAGTGATGTCACATGATCACACGGTAGTGATGTCATATGGTCACCTGGGAACATTACAGCTTGCTTTGCTTTCATCCGGCTTTCTCCTACCCTAGTGCCCATTCCTTCTGACATTCCATGTTTGCTTCTAAGCTTTCTAACTCACTGTACGTAGGGACGTGGGATGTATTAGAATATATTCACCTGAATGACTCTATTGTTAGGTCTATATGATTTTGAAATCATATCTAAATATGCATTTCCCCTATTAACTTACTTCTTTTTTAATCTAATTATTTTATGTGTGTGAGTGTTTTGCCTGTAAATATGTTCACCACATGCATGCCTGGTGCCCAAGGAAGTCAGAAGAGGGTGTCAAATCCTCTGGAACTGGAATACGGATTGTTGTGAGACACTGTGGGTGCTGGGAACTGAACCCACATACTCTGCAAGAACAACCAGTGCTCTTAACCACTGATCCTTCTCTCCAGCCCTCCCTAATAGCTATTTGATTGGCATTCCTCGTGCCTTCAATTCCTTTTTTGGGGGTATCTTCCTTCCATTAAAAATTTTAAAGTTTATTAGTGTGTGTGTGTGTGTGTATGAGAGAGAGAGAGAGAGAGAGAGAGAGAGAGAGAGATATCCTCCTGTGTGGGGGCACATACTGTTGTGTGCATATGTGTAGAGGTCAGACACCTGTGTGGAGTCCTTTCTTCTTCCACCTTTAAGAGGATTAAGAGGGCTCTAGGGGTTGAACTTGGGTCCCTGGACTTGCATAGCAAATACCTTTTCCCAGTTTTTTCCCAAACCACACCATCTTCCATTTTTCTTTTTTTTTTTTTTTTTTTTTTTTTTTTTCCATAAAGGGCTTCATGCTATTTTTTTAGGAAACAACCATTATATATTATCATTTCTTTTTAAAAATATTTACTTGCTTTGATTTTTGGGTGTATGGTGTTTTGCGTGTATGTCTGTCTGTCTGTACACCACATACAGGCAGTGCCAATACAGTAAGAGCTCTTTGGATCCCCTAGACCTGTGGTGCCACGGTGATGTCTGTGAGCCACGGCGTGGGTGCTGAGAATCAGCCTGGGGCCTGAGGAGGAGCAGCCGGTGCTCTCAACGCTGAGCCACCTCTCCAGCTGCTCTTTCCCTTGTTCAGTCTCAGCCGTTCCGTCTGTCTGTCTGTTGACATGTGTTCGCAGGCCTGTGTGGCACTGTGTCACGTAACTTCCTCGGGCCTTTCACGTTCGTTTTGCTGCTGGTGCTTTCTATTTGTATTTTCTTAAGAGTAGCACTGAAGGAAACACTCACTCACATGTCCTCTGATGTGCTGCTTGTGCACACACACCCCGTCTGTGTGTGTGTGAGTGTGTGTATGTGTGTGTGTCCTGTGGTGTGCGTGTCCTCTGATGTGCTTGTACACATGTTGCGTGTGTACCATCAGAGGTCTGTGTGTGTCATCCACTAAAGAACTAAGAGATCTGCCAGACGATCTCCCAAGGACGCCGTTGGCATTTTCTTATCAATTTCACACTTCTGGTGACTGTGAGTAGTTTAATGTGTCTTTCACAGTTGGCCAAAGCTATTCATTCCCAGGAGATAAAAAGCAAGAGGTCACTTTGTTTCTCCTTCTCTGAAGTAACGAGTACTTTAGGAGCTAGGTCACCTTGGAGCCATATGCACAGAGCCCGTAGCTGCAGTGGCCCTCACCTTGCCTCTGAGATGCCTTTCCTATGATCATCATTGGTGGCTTCTACCAACTGCCTGCCGGCCACAGGTGCATCCTTCCCTTGACCCCCACACACCACTGCTAGGCCATGCTGACCCAAGCAAGTTTTGGCTGAAGAATCAGCCAAGCTAGGCTAGTGCACCCATAGGCCCTAGGCTAGCATACCTGCAGGATGTGTCACATGACTCCTTCTCTTGGCCCGTTGCCCTATGGCCCTGACCTTCAGAGCCCTGCCAGTGGGAGTGCCTCTAAGGGACAGCTTGGTGGCTTTGCCACTGTGCATGGTGACATACTTCCTGAAGAAGTAATCCTACTTCATCAGGAAACGACCCCAGAGCCGGGCGGTGGTGGCACATGCCTTTAATCCCAGCACTTGGGAGGCAGAGGCAGGCGGATTTCTGAGTTCTAGGCCAGCCTGGTCTACAGAGTGAGTGCCAGGACAGCCAGGGCTACACAGAGAAACCCTGTCTAGAAAAAAAAAAAAACAATTAAAAAAAAAAGAATGAAAAAACAAAACAAACAAACAAAAAAGGAAACGACCCCAGCAGCGGAGTCACATAGTGACCATTATGGGCCTCAGCCCTAGAAAGTTGCCCAGGTGAAGGTTCTCCCAGGATGGCCAGTGCTTCCTGTCACATAGTGCACTTTCATAATGGAACACCAGAGCTGGATATGATGGCATTGGGTGCTGTCCTGAGCGAGCCAGAAGCAGCCCCTTTCCTGAGCAGGTCCCTGCAGGGATGTGGAGAAGAAGCCATCCAGGCAGTACAGGATATGACGCTCCCCACAGCCTAAATGCAATAGGCATGCTGTTGACTGTCCGCCCAGGCTTTTGCAAGGCCCTGTGGTCTCCTCCTGCCGCAGCATACGCGGCCCTTTTCAGTGTGGCAGCTGTGGGCGTTGTATGAAGTACAACAGTTGAACCGTTAGGAGGATGCGTACAGCTAACAGGATCTGCCTGCTTGTTCCTCTCTCAAAACCAAAAGGTACGATCGGCACAAAAGCTGGGGAGAAAGGATGATGCTTCTGAGCGGGACTGGCTTTCAGACTCCTCCTCCTCCTCCTCTACTCCACAGCACACTCAACAGAAAGGTAAGGAAAGAGTTCTGTTTGTTTGTTTGTTTGTTTGTTTGTTTGTTTGTTTTTTCGAAATAGGGTCTCTCTGTGTAGCCCTGGCTGTCCTGGAACTCACTCTGTAGACCAGGCTGGCTTCAATCTCAGAAATCCATGTGCCTCTGCCTCCCAAGTGCTGGGAGTCCGTTCAGTGGTGCCACCTGCATTTAGGATGAAGCTCCCCACCTCAGCCCAGTGTAGACGCCCTGTCATGTGCCCATGCTTGTCTCCTGGGTGGTTGGGATCCGTTTGTTGACAGTATTAACCAATCACACTGTGTTGACAGACAGGCCCAGCAATCATGGTCATCAGGGAGTTTTGATCCATTCGGAATTTTGACAGGAAGGATGTGTTCATGTGCAAATTTTCTCTCTATTAAGACTGGGGTCGAGCCAGCACAGCATGGCACCTGCTAAGAAACTTTATTGTGAGCATCCCCTCATCCATACAGAGAAAAGAGATGAGATCTGAAAACTGTTAACTTGGAAGACAGTAGCCAGGTGTGGGGGTGAGGCAGGAGGCTGGGCCTCAGGTCCAGCCTGGCTGTGCAGTGACACCCTGCACTGTCTGAGAAGCAGTAAAAGCTCTGGCCCGCCGGGCAGTGGTGGCGCACTCCTGTAATCCCACCACTCTGGGAGGCAGAGGCAGGTGGATTTCTGAGTTTGAGGCCAGCCTGGTCTACAGAGTGAGTTCCAGGACAGCCAGGGCTACACAGAGAAACCCTGTCTCAAAAAAATAAAACCCAAATCCCCCCCCCACACACACACACACAAAAAAGCTCTGGCCAGCAGGGACTTTTCTGAGACTGGTATAGAGGAACAGGAAACAAACCTGTCTACAGAGTCAGGGGGACCTCCATCCAGCAAGATGTCTCAGTGGAGAAAGGCACTTGCTTGAGAATTGGAGAGCATGCACATACACACACACACACACACACACACACAGATATCTGTGTTGCACACAGATATAAATCACTATATTAATAAAAGATAAAAGATAGACATTCAGCCATGTGACAAAGATGACATCCATGGCCTCATCCCTTCATGGTCAAGTTGTAGAGGAGGTGGCCAGATTGTCGCCTGTCGTCTGGAGTGCCAGAACAGGTGACACGGGTGACACAAAGACCAAGAGAAGTAGAGTAGAGGCATCTGCCAGGTAGAGAAAGTAGCCAAATGATGACTTGAACTCACAGACAGGGCAGGACTGGGTGTGAGCATGTGCCTGGTGCATCCAGGCGGACCCGGCTGAGGCTCGACATTTTGGCTGAATGCAGCTGGTCGGTACAGTGCCTGCCTGGCATTTGTGAAGCCCTGGGTTGGCACTGCGTGTAGTGGTGCGACCCTGGACTCCCAAGCTTGTAGGAGGTAGAGGCGAGGGGAATGGAAGGCCATCTCTGGTTCTGTAGAGTGTTCAGGGTTGGCCTGGACTGTATGAGACCCATCTTAAAAACAGCAGAACTGTGTTTCAGGATATTTGACTTCACTGTGAACCCTGAGATTGTGTTATTTACTGAAAGGGGAAAAAAAAAAAAAGCTCTTTCTCAACCTTAGCACACACCTTTAATTCCTCTGGCTGGAATACAGACATGCCTTTAGTACACACATTTAATCCCAAACAATGAAGGTAAAGTTAGTTTGTAGAAGGAAGCACCCATGTTTGAAAGTGATATCTAATTGAGGGGCAGACAATATGATGAATCAGAGAAAGATTTGACAAAATAGGATCTGCCTGACTCTCTTGAGAAGAGAGCAGTAAGCCTCAGAGATGACAATTACGTCAGGCAAATAAAAGTTACTCTACAGAACTGAACTGCTAAAATAGGATCTGCCTGACTCTCTTGAGAAGAGAGCAGTAAGCCTCAGAGATGACAATTACGTCAGGCAAATAAAAGTTACTCTACAGAACTGAACTGCTAAAATAGGATCTGCCTGACTCTCTTGAGGGGAAGGGAAGCTACTTAAGGGGCAGTGGGAAAAAACAAAACAAAACAAAACAAAACAAGGAGGCAGCTTTACCAGTGTTACAGAGACAGGCTGCAGAGAGAACAAGCTAAGAATACCCAGCCTGAGCCAGAGAATGAGAAGGAAGCAGAAGAGTAGAGCAGATTGCTAGAGATAGTATGAAGCCAAGCAGAGTAATTCAGGAGAGGCAGGGAAGCGGGGTGGGAAGGGGAGAGAGAGAGGTGGGGGGCAGATGGAATGAGTCAGCTTGGAGAGCAGAGCGAGCCAGAAGGGCTAAGTTAAGCAGCCAGCCAGCCAGAGATCTGAAAGAACAAGGAAGGGTGAGCTTATTCAGCAGCAAGTGTCAGAGACAGAGGCCGAAAATTCTAGGATTGTATGGAAACTAGAAACTTCCACGACTAGGCCTAGGAAGCAGTAAGCCTCAGAGATGACAATTACGTCAGGCAAATAAAAGTTACTCTACAGAACTGAACTGCTACACTTAAGCCTCTCCGTGATGACGGCTCGACTGCTGGGGATTTTACTGAGTTGGAAAGTAGATTTAGAATTCTGTGCGCATTAAGCTTAGTCCGTGTTCTGAGCCCTGCAGAACTTTTTTGTTTTCTGTTTTTCACAGTGTCCGCTGTTCAGTGAGTTATTTACACTCTCCAGAGCAATGGCGGGGAGTAAGAAGCAGCCGAGGCTTCCTACTCGCCACTAGCGAAAACTGTCAGCCAAGTCGGGTGGAGGGTGTCTTCCTAGGGTACCTCAGTTACCCCAGGAGGGCAAGTCCCCTGCCAAATCTGTTGCTATTTGTATCGCTGAACAGTTTGCTATTTTTATGACTTAATTTGTATGGACATGAGAGGCAGAGTGGAGTCAGGCATTGGCCGACCTTGGCCAGCAGGAGAAACCTGTGACTGGGGAGGTAGGGAAGAGCAGTGCGGAAGCTCAGAGTCTCTGAGAGAGAGAGAGAGAAGAGAGAGAGAGAGAGAGAGAGAGAGAGAGAGAGAGAGAGAGAGAGAGAGAGAGAGAGAGAGAGAGAGATGGCGCAGTCAAGGTCAGGCCACTGCCTTGTCCTGAGACCTTGCTCTACACTTGGGGACAAGGTAAGTCTGAGTTTCTGAGTACACTCTTCTTGTGTGTCTAATTTCTTACGCTTTTAAAACTTTCCGTTTTCTCTTTTTTAAACCAGATGTTAAACACTCTGTTCTGAATCTAGAGGTAAGCTTATTTTCAAGAATTCCTATTTTAAAAAGTAGACTTTTCACTATTAATTTGTCTTTGATTTTTTTTCCTTTTTTATTTATTCCTTTTATTTTTATTTTTTTGAACCATGTGACTTCTGTCCCTGACTCTGTACTGTTTCCGTTTCCTGATTAATACACGTTCAATTTCCTTTGTTTCCTTGGATGAAACCAACTTAATCCTGATTTATGATCTTTTATTTCATCATAATAGCACACTCGTATTAAAAGCTCTTCTCCTCAAAGGTCTTTCTGCTGCATGCTTCACTGAATGACCTCGTCCGTGGTGGGGGGTCAGAGGGGAGTGACTCAAGAGACGCACTGAGGTGCATTACTGGGGACTAAGGGGTTTGTTTGACTTGTTTATACCTCAAGCAGACAGACAGACAGACAGATCTGAGGAGAGCTCAGCCTAAGCACCAGAGACAGATAGCATCCCAGGGTCTCCAGAGTGCAGGATCTGAGGAATTGGAGCCCACCTTCCTTTTATCATCCTTTCTACAGATTGGGGGTGTGTGTATGTGTCAGGGTACAAGCCTGCAGTCATGCTCTCTCTTTCCCAGGCAGGAGGCAGGGAACGGGGTTGGTAGCAGGATATATGGCCATACCCACTTTGATGTAAACTCACTTCCCAGGAGAGAATCCTGCTTCTAGGATGCTTGTCATGGAGGGACTTGAGTAGATAGCATCTCAGCAGAGCTCCTGTTAGTATCCTGTAAGAGGAGGCTGCTGTGGAAGCCAGATTCTGTCATCACATTCACGTGTATGTGTATACACACGCACACACACACACACACACACACGCCAATATTCTGAGATACTGGGTCTTGAACTGAGCGTCCTGTGCTTTGCTAGGCAAGTGCATTCTGGGTGAACTACATGAAGACATGACTGCTCCATGGTATGGTTAAGGAAAAGGCTTTTATTGTTACCAGAAAGGAGTGTGCAGCCACGGGCGTCTGTAAGAGTCCAGAGCAGAGAGAGAAACTGGTAGACTTGAGCGTGGCCAACAGCCTGGACCTGGTCATTGCAGGAAGGAGAAGAGGAGAGGAGGGTAGGAGGACGGGAGGGGAGAGCGAGAGATGAACACAAAGGGAAAAGCTAGAGAGAGGGAGGCCATGAGTAAGACCAAAGGGAGCTGAACTAGCTGGGTCACAGGGAGAATCGGGCTGGGGGAAGGGAAGCTCCTGGGCTGGAGGAAGTTTGGGGGAGGGGAAGGTGAGACTAGTACTAGAGCTATGAGCCTGGCCACTCCCTCATGTGCTTAGTGGTGTGCTACTCACCATAGACTGCCTTTGTCCCTTCTGCTAGCAGTAAGGACGTGGCTCCTTTAGCAGAGGGGAACCGACCACGAGTTCCTGAGGAAAACTGGCCTTCTGTCTGATTGCCAGAATTTGGGGAAATGGAGTTTCCTTTGTCCCTGACACCTGACTTCACTTAATACTCCTAAACCTGGAAGAAGATTGAGCTTCCAAAGTTTAGTTGTGGGAATGACTCATGAAAAGTAAGAAATCACATCTGCACCTCCTAGAGCAATAAGCATTTTAATAACTTAGCACCGAAAGAAACCCTCCCTGAAGTTTCTCCTTTTAGGGATTAACAGTTGAACATGTTTCACCAGATGTGGTGGTTCACTCGTAGATTCCCAGCACCTGCATGCGATTCGTCTCAGCAGGAGGATCATAAGTTCATGAGTCAAGGCTGCAGACCCCATCTCAGAAAACAAAGCAAAAGCTTACTCTCTGATTCTACGAAGAGTTATAACCTTAACCTGCTTTCCCAGCAGAAACCAACACCGCAACCCTGCTCCCACACACAGCGGGAAAGCTAAGGGCCGCTCCCAGCCTTCTGCTCATTGAGAGGCAGCCACCATCTATTTTCTCAGCAGTTAGAACCCTGCTTTGCTGCCTCGTGGGCCATCAGTGCCTCACACTCACAGTAAAGTGAAGAGACCATCAGGGAAGATACAGTCACTGCACACTCAGGCGGAAAAACAGGGGACAGCTGGGGGAAAGCCTTCCCTGAGGGGCTGCTCCGAGTGTATGCTGTTCAGTTGTGAGAAAACAGTCGGGGTTAAAGTCCAGGTGCTAAAGAAAGAGCCTCAGAAGAAGCCAAGTGAAGAGGGAGTTCCACCCTCTACCTGCCGCCTCCCTCTGTGCCAGTCCCTGCCAGTCCCTGCCAGTTCGCTGTGGGATGTACTCACATGTAATCACACTCTGTCTTTTCCTCCCTAGGATGAGAAAGTACCATTGCGTGATAAGCCTCCTCCCTCCCCAGGTACTGGCCTTTTGGGGTTCACTCTGATGGGCCTGCTTAGTGTTTACAGAGCGCCCAGAAGAGTCATCTAAAGGGAAGTTGCGGCTCCCTGTGAAGGCTCTGGGGTCTGATGCTGTGCTGAACTTTGGGAAGGTGTTAACCAATGACTAATAGTGGGGTAAAGGATAGGCCTGTGGGGGGAGAGAGCTCAGGACCTGGGGTGAGGGTGGGGCTTGTGGGGAGAGCACAAGTTTGTGAGGGTGTGCCTATGGGATGTGCTGAGCCCTTGGATGGACGCCATCCCTGTGGGATGTGTTCGAGGCCTGGATGTTGGTGTTCAGACAAGGGCTCAGCCTGAGGGGCTGTGCTTAGCCAGGCTGACCTCTATAGCTGGGAAGCGGCTGTCTACAGAGTGGGTTTGTAGTTTGGGGCTGTTGTGTCTCCCACCGCTCATCTGAAGGTATTATTTTGTCTTTCATTTGGATTAGCTGTATTTTGGCTTTCTTGGGGATTTTCCGCTGTGTTCTGAGAGAGCTCTGGTGCCCTAACTTCCGGCTCCCAGGCTCCTCCTCCATTGAGAGTCATCCCTTGTGTGGCCTGCCTAAAGTCAGGTTGTTCATCACAGTGATGTGCAAGAGGTTCAGAGTAAGATCCTCAGACATCTATGTGACCTGGGCTCAGGAACATGGGCTCAGGTCACTCCAGGTGACATTTTCCAGCATGGAAGCAGTTATATGAACTTTGGTCACTGAGCACAGCCATAAATCAAGGCCTTTACCGACTGCACTGAGCAGGTTACTGGCAAAGCCAGGAAACCTCTGCTGTCTCAGATGCTATCTGAAAATGTCACTAGTGTTAGAAGCGGTGGGGGCTAGTAGGTTACTAAGTCATTTCATTCCAGAAGGATTTACCTGAGCGTCACCAGGATGCAGCAGGAGTGCTCCTGCCTCCTCTGGCCCCGCCCCCTCTCTACATGCTGTCCATTGTACCTTCCCCGCAGGCACCCAGTCTGCTCAGACACCAGGGGCATCAGACCCAGGCCTGATGTGACCGAGTTGCTCACATGGCTTTTGGAATAAAGTGTCAAATGTTTTTGATGTGAGCCGGTTATATCATAATTATGTGGAATGAAGTGTCGGATGTTTTGGACGCGAACTGGTTACATAGTTATGTGGACTTTCCTCTGTTACCTTTAGATGTAGCTGGCAGAATACATCAAAGATATACAGAAATAACCAAAGAAAAGTTTGAGGAGTTAAAAGAAGAAACTGTGCATCTATACTCTGCAAACCAAGCCCTCAGCCTTGAACTGAGCGCTCTGAGGCAGGCCATGAAGGACTTACAGCTGAAGCTCAAGATGGTGGAAAAAGACAACAGGAAGCTGAAGGAGACAGAAAAGGCCTCCTCTCGGGAAGGTGCAGCCCCTATGGCGCCATTACTGAGGGATAGTCAGGGGCTCTTTTTTATTTTGAGAACTGATGTGTATGTGGATATTTATGTTGTAATATTTAAGACTACATTAGTACCTTTATGCTTATTGAATTCTGGTTTTATCTGCTGTAATATTTTGGTTAAATGTCTTAACTTATTTATATAAATTACTATACATACACATATATTTGCATACAGTTCACTACAAGGGAACAAGAGACTGACTGATAGTTTATACAAAGTCTTGGTGACTCTGAGACGACTGATTGCAGCAGAACATTCTGTTGGTGTTTTTCAGTCATCACACCTGAATTGCTTTGTCTAAGGAAGCAAAGCCAGAACCTGGTGGATGAGAACGAGGCTCTGAAGATGACCGTGCACAGGCTGAACGTGGAACTCAGTCGCTACCAAACCAAATTCAGGCCTCTGTCTGAGGAAGAGGTAATGTTTCCAACTCCAGAAAATCAGTCTGTTTGTCTTTAGTCTTTACCGTTGGATTGATTTCTGGTTCTTGACATGTTCTTGGTAGTTCATACCTCTAATCCCTGCACTTGGGTGACAGAGGTAGGCCCGTTTGTGGGTTTGATTCCCACCTGGTCTACATAGTAAGACCCTATTTACAAAAAGAGTTGTTAAAATCAGATAACACACACACATACACACACACACACACACACACACACAGACACACACACACACACAACTTGTCAGCCCAGTATTTAGCAAGATCAGGCAGAGGAGTCTTTGGAGTCTTGAGCTTGAGGTCCGCCTGGGCCTACAAAGTAAGTTTAAGGATAGTCTGAACTCCACATTGAGACTTTGACTTTAAGTAAAAGAAAGGGGGCTGGAGAGGTGGCTCAGCAATACTAACTTGCTGGTGTTTCAGAGTTCCCTTCCCAGCACCCCATCAGATAGCTCACAACTACCTGTATCTCCAGTGCAGAGATTTCTGACACCTTCTTTGGGCCTTCTTGAGAGTACTGTACACACAGGCACTCACAATTTAAAATCAAAGTAAGTCTTTAAAGAAAAACCATTTTGTTTATTTTTTTTGTTTTTTCAAGACAGGGTTTCTTTGTGTAAGCTTGGCTATCCTGGAACTCCCTCTGTAGACCAGGTTGGCCTAACTCAGAGATCTGCCTGCCTTTGCCTCCTGAGTGCTGGGATTAAAGATGTACCACCACACCCAGCTAAAAACATTTTCTCTCTCTCTCTCTCTCTCTCTCTCTCTCTCCTTCCTTCCTTCCTTCCTTCCTTCCTTCCTTCCTTCCTTCCTTCCTTCCTTTCTTTCTTTCTTTCTTTCTTTCTTTCTTTCTTTCTTTCTTTCTTTCTTTCTTTCTTTCTTTCTTTCTTTCTTCTTTCTTCCTTTCTTCCTTTCCTTTAAAGATTTATTTATTATATATAAGTAGACTATAGCTGTCTTTAGACACACCAGAAGAGGGCATCAGATCTCATTACAGATGGTTGTGAGCCACCATGTGTTTGCTGGGGAACTGAGCTTAGTATCTCTGGAGGAGCAATCAGTGCTCTTAACCGCTGAGCCATCTCTCCAGCCCAAAACATTTCTTAAAAAGGCATACTTAATTATTCCATCCAAAAAAAGCATTGATCTCTCCTCTCGTGGCTGTGACGGGAGACCTGCTAGGAACCATTCAAAGGAGCAGAGATTTACTTTGGGTCCCGGTTCATGGGCTGCAGCCCACTGTGGCCAGGAAGCATGCTGCCCAAGTACAGCATGACTTGTTTTATCTCTGCAAACCAGGAGGCCAAGAGCCAGACTGGTAGCAGGCCTAGCCTGCCATGCTCAGAGCCCGTGCATGGCCCTGTGTCCTGTCAACTGACCAGAACCGTACCCCACCGTATATGGTTCTTCAGCCTCTGCAGACAGCACTACCAACCAGTGACCAAGTGCACAAGCATGAGCTGTGGCAGCCTCCTAGACTCAGCCATAGCACGGGACCAGCCCGCCTCCTCCATCCCACTCCTCCCCACCCCAGCCCACCCCAATTCAGCCTACCCCACCCCATCCCACCCCACTCCTCCCCACTCCATCCCACCCCACTCCTCCCCACCCCAGCCCACCCTACCCCAGCCCACCCCAGCCCACCCTACTCCACCCTATCCCACCCCACCCCATCCCACCCCATTCCTCCCCACCCTAGCCCACCCTACCCCATCCCATCCCACCCCACCACACCCCACCATACCCTACCCTATCCCACCCCACCCCATAATGAAGGCAGTGAAGACCCTGGAAACCACTGGGCCAGGGAAGAAACATAAGAAGATTTAAAGGTTCCCATCAGCTGTTCCATTCCCAGCCTGTTCTTTAGAATTACAGCTATTATAGAAATTCGTCAGATTGTTCCTCAAGTACTTGCAGGGCACAGACCCTTAGACTCTTCCTGAGTAAGATAACAGAGGTGCCCGCCTCTCGCTGCCTCCCAGGTTCTGCACTGCCACACCTGTCCTGACTTCCATTCTGATTCTAGGGATTTGCCTATTTTGAACAGTTCATAGAAATGTACTTATGTTGTAATTGGCTTGTGACTGATTTCTTTCATTTATATGATATTAATCTTCTTTTTGAGTGATGCTGGTAATTGAAGCCTGATCTTTGTGCATGTTAGGCAGGCACTCTACCAACTCCAGATTTATTATGCTTTTTTTTTTTTTTTAAGATTTATTTATCATATGTTAGTACACTCCAGAAGAGGGCGTGTCAGATTTCATTACGGATGGTTGTGAGCCACCATGTGGTTGCTGGGATTTGAACTCAGGACCTTTGGAAGAGCAGTCAGTGCTCTTAACCGCTGAGCCACCTCTCCAGCCCCTTATTATGCTTTTCTAAGAAAGGGTCTCAGACTGTGTGTAGCCCAAGCAAGGACTCGTCGTGTAGCTCAGGCGAGCCAGGCACAAGCCACCACAGCAGCTCCCAGTGTTAACCTTTTAATAACAAAATTAAGCTGGGGGAGTTCACATGATCCAAAACACATGGGCGGGGCAGAGCAAGTAGGCCCAGTGACAAGGCTGTTGCCACCTGTCATTGCCCGTTCCATACCTGTCTTTTGACCTGTGCAAATGTCTCACCTCTATGACATTTTCCCTAGTCATTCTGTCCAGATGAGATCCCTCTTACTTATTTATGGAAGGGGAGCATGTGCACACTCGTGTGTGTGTGTGTGTGTGTGTGTGTGTGTGTGTGTGTGTGTGTGTGTGTGTGTATGGTGCTCATACATAGGTAAATATTTTCCCCTCCCTCCCTCCTCTTTTCTTTCTCCCATCCTTTCTTTCTCCTCATTTGAAAACATGAAATGTGGATAGTTTGAATGTTTAAAAACAGTGTTATATGTCAGAGTTATATTCCTAATTTTTATGAAGTACAATGTTAGTTAAATGAATGTTCTGGAGGGCTGGAGAGATGGCTCAGCAGTTAAGAGCACTGACTGCTCTACCAGAGGTCCTGAGTTCGATTCCCAGCAACAACATGGTGGCTCACAACCATCTATAATGGGATCTAATGCCCTCTTCTAGTGCATCTGAAGACAGCGACAATGTTCTCATATAAATGAAATGAATAAATAAATCTTAAAAAAAAAAAGAATGTTCTGAGGGAGCCGTGTTACAGTTCTTAGGGGGAGAAAGTATTACTCTCAAGCACTTCCGAGGTCATTTCACTTGCTTTTGCACACATGACCCCAGACCCCAGAGTAGGACCATGCCTCTTAAGATGCCTACCACACAGACACTACAGAGACAGTATAGCTGACCAACCGTGTCTTTGATGTGTGCTTTATCCTCAGAGATCCCATATCGAAGGCCTCCCGTCTAAGGGCCCCACACCCCCCTGGTTGGTAAGTGGAACTCATTCTATTCCTGTTTGTTTGTTTAATTTGTTTGATATTTTGATTTAGTTTTTGTTTTGAGACAGGGTTTTTTATGCAGTGCTGGCTATTCTAGAACTCACTCTGTAAAACAGGCTGGCCTTGATCTGGGTACCTCTGCCTCCTGAGTGCTGGGATCAAAAGTGTGCACCACCACTGCCCGGCTTAAGTGAAAGTTCCTTAATCTCGGGCCCATATTCTCTGGTTCTGTCGAACTACTAAGAACAATGCCAGAATAAGTGTGTTGTCCTGTTCTTTAAAAAACAGATGAGCCGGGGACTGGAGAGGTGGCTCAGCAGTTAAGAGCACTGACTGCTCTTCCGAAGGTCCTAAGTTCAAATCCCAGCAACCACGTGGTGGCTCATAACCATCCGTAATGAGATCTGATGCCCTCTTCTGGAGTGTCTGAAGACGGCCATAGTGTATTTACATATAATAAATAAATAAATATTTTAAAAAAACAAAACAAAACAGATGAGCCAGGTGGTGGTGGCGCACACTTTTAATCCCAGCACTCGGGAGGCAGAGACAGGGGGATTTCTGAATTCGAGGCCAATTTGGTCTACAGAGTGAATTCCCAGGACAGCAAGGACTATACAGAGAGACCCTGTCTCGAAAAACTACAAAAAAAAAAAAAAAAAAGATGAGCCAGGTGGTGGTGCACACTTTTAATTCTACACAGAGAAACCCTGCCTCGAAAAACCAATTAATAAAGAAATAAATAAAGAAGAAGAAGGAAAGAAAAGACCTATGTCAATCATCCTTTCCTCCATTCTTCCACCTAGGTGGATATAAAGTACCTCTCACCACTGCTGCTGGCTTATGAAGACAGAATGAAAGAGAAGGACAAACTCAGCTCCACCCTGGAGGTAAGTGGGCAGGTGTCTCAGAGACAAGCTATATCAAGTGAGACCTCTCAGACAACAGAAACAACTGAAAGGTAAATGTGCCTAATGCTGTTGAAGGAAGGAGGGGCGTGTTGGGAGGCAGGGAGGAAAAGAGGGAGGGAAGTAAGGTGGGAGGAAGGAAGGAGTCTTTGTCAGAGCATGATAGGTGGGCGGTGCTAGGAGGAGGGGCCTGCAGGGGTGCAGAGGGCCTGCAGGGATGCAGAGGGTCTGCAGGGATGCACAGGCATCCTCAGGGATGTGGTGAGGTCTGCAGGGATGTGGTGGGGTCTGCAGGGATGCGGTGGGCTCTGCAGGGTTACGGTGGGGTCTGTAGAGATGTGACTTTGTGAAGTGGTGGTTTGGGAGAGGTAGCCCTATGCTAGTGGAGATCTTGAAATGCAAAGGAGGAGCAGTGGTAGAGCATTATCTCTGCCTCTGCGTCTGTGGACACCACTACCAGCACAGATGCTGGGCAAGCAGAGATTATATCCTGAGCATTTTAGGGAAACTTAAAACACCTGGGTCCCAGGAAGCCCTGACCCTAGAGGTGTATCATGATCAGGTTGTTGGCAGTGTTAGGAACAAGATTTATACATTTCTGTTCATCTAGTTCCTGAGAATGCCAACCATTCCGACTGTAAATGAAGCAGGCCTGGCATCATCTACAACCTGGACCCTCCATGCCTCACACACACTGCTGAGGTCTTTTGTATAGGGCCAAATAGGTCTCTGTATTAGAAGGATCCAGGGAGAGAAGATTGGTCTTTAGGGGTCCCTGAGTGGGACAGGTCCTTTAAAAAGTCCAACAAGCTCATCTTCAGTCATGCATTCCACTACCTGCTCCAACCCATGAACCTTAAGGTCTATTAGCAGACATTGGGTTTTTAAAAACATTTATTATGTATACAGAGCTCTGCCTGCGTGTATGACTACACATCAGAAAACGGCATCAGATCCCATTACACATGGTTGTGAGCCACCCTGTGGTTGCTGGGAATTGAACTCACGACCTCTGGAAGAGCAGTCAGTGCTCTTAACCTCTGGACCATCATCACTCCACCCCCCTGGACTTTGGATTTTTAAGAGCATAAATTATCTTGAATTCACTGATGAAAAATCAATAATAAAATTTCCATTTGGATGTTCTTTTAAAATCAGGGTTGTCCCACCTTTTCTATAAGGACCGGTTAATAAACATTGCAGGCTTTGTGGGCTAGGTAGTTTCTGTGCACAGATAGATGCTCAGTGTGCTGTTGTAGCAGGTCAGCGGCCCTAGCTGGCATGCCAGTGATAGGTGGGACTGTGTTCCAGTAAAACTCAATAAAAAACAAACAGCTGTCCCGATGGCCTCGGCTCGCCAAGACGTAAACAGACAAACAAGCAAGCGAATAGCCAGGTAGACTGCAGGCGGCAACCAAGTATGTCCCGGAGTGAGGCGGGAGGAGGGGAAGGTGCAGGCAGGCCACTGTGAGAGATAAATCCTGGGGATGTAGCTCCTGCCCAGTGTGCACACAGCCGAGGTTCATCCCAGCCCTGCAAACTGGTGAACAGGAGGCTGTTTCAGTGCATTCCTGAAGAAGTGTGGACACCAAGGTCTGCACAAGTCACCAAGTGCCAGCCCAGGTCGGGAGCCCATATCTGCCAAGCTGCAGGCATCAGGGGTCTGGAGCTGGGGTGGCGGGGGGTGGGGGGGGTGACTCCTGCACACAGACAAGGCTGGGAAACTTTCACTAACACCCTTACTTACCCACTCACAGAGGCTTTTGTCTAGGACCAAAGGACCTAAAATTCTTTTTAACATAAAACTGCAATTTACTTATGGAGCAAAGTACAGGACAGTCAGGATTACACAGAGAATCCCTGTTTTTAAAAACAAGCAAGTGAAAAACAAAGGGCTGGAGAGATGGCACAGTAAGAGCCGTGAACCCAGAGGTCCTGAGTTCAATTCCCAGCAACCACATGGTGGCTCACAACCATCTGCAATGGGGTCTGATGATTCTCTTCAGGTGTGTCTGGTATGTCCTCATATACATAAAATAAATCTTTAAACAAAACAAAACAAACAACCACAAAATCCTTTCAGTTTGCCCTCTAAAGTCTAAACAGAGAAAACCTTCCAGTCTCCGGCCTTGATTTATTTTATCCTTCCTTCCTTTAACTTTTTGAAGTATTTGACACTTAGAGCAAAATGACGTCATTAGTAGTCGACTACATAAAACCCAAAGTTCTTTGTTCCAGTGCACAGTGACACTGGGGTGACTTCAAGGTTCCCTCAGGAATGGATCTCCTGAGGGCGCGTGGGGAAGGGCTCTCTGCCCTCCGCCTGCTGAGCAGACGCATCACTGCTGAGACGTGTGGGTGGGTGTGACGATATCCATGCTTCTCATTTCAGGAGGAAATGAAAACCTTTAGGCTGCGAGTTCAGGAAGTTGTGAAGGAAAATGAAGACTTGCACCAAGAGTTAACTAAGAGAAGCACTGTCACCATCGAGGAATGGCAAGTGGCGTCACTGACTTCTAGCATAACAGAAATGCACTTTTTTCCCCCTTTGGTTTTTCAAGACAGGGTTTCTCTGTGTAGCCCTGGCTGTCCTGGAACTCGTTCTGTAGACCAGACTGGCCTCAAACTCAGAAATCCACCTGCCTCTGCCTCCCAGAGTGGTGGATTACAAGCGTGCGCCACCACCGCCCGACTTTCCTGGCTTATTCTTAGTATTTATTACTTTCTTTAATTTATCATCCCACCCCACATCTGGATCCATGCCCTTTCTGTCTTTCAGAGATAACAACAAAACATTATTATTATTTTTTAATGGCCTCACTGGTAGTCCAGACTGGCCTGTGGCAGAGCTCCTCCTGCCTCAGTTTCGTAAGAGCTGAGACTCTAGGCTAGCTTCCATACCTGGGGGTTTGCTGTTGTTGGTTTTTAAAGGTTGTTTATTTATTTAGTTTTTTAAAAGCTTTTAAAATGTGCGCAGTTATTTTGTCTGCATACCATGTGAGTACCTGGTGTCCTGGGAGACAAGAAGTGAACATCAGATGCCCTGGAACTAGAATTACAGATGGCAGTGAGCTGCTATGTAGGTGCTGGGAATCGAACCCAAGACCTCTAGAAGAGCAGTCAGTGCTCCTGACTCTAGCCCTTTATTTTTACCTCTTGGGAAATCCGAGTCTCAATGTTGTCTAGATTTGCCCTCAAGACCTGGGCTCAAGCAATCTCCCTGCCTCAGCCTCAGGAATTCTGGGACTTGTAAGTGTGGCTACCGTAAGCAGCAACTACTGATTGTGAATGAATAGTTTCAAGGTGAAAACAGGACCTTCCAGTGTCTTATGGATTGCAGAGCAATTATTTGGGTGCAGGGATTGGATGCTTCAGAGTAGGAAGCAAACTGGCCATTTTGAGGCCATCTCACCTGAGTATCATGCACAAGGCAGTCTCCCTCTGCCTGTATATGGATGTCAATTGTCACTGCATGCAGTAGCTGATGTGTCCGTCACTCAGGCAACATTTTGTCACTTGCACACGCCCAGGGGGTGACTCTTACTGTGGCATAGTTCTGTGATCTCTCAAACCCGAGGACAGTGCTTAATCTCTCGAACCAATTGCAGGAGGCAGCTTCAGACTCAAGCAGAGCTGGTTCTAGATGAGAACAAGTTGTTGATCGAGCAGTTGGAGATCCAGCAAGCCAAAGCCAGGGACACTCACCAGGCGCACCTCCAGGACGGTGAGTGACCGGGGTGGCCTGGAAACCAGGCAGGGCGGCATAGTCCAGAATCGTGGGATGGCGCAGCCACTGCATTCTTGCAGTTGGTCTGCAGTCAGCCCATGTGTTCTCAGACCCCTCGTAGGGTCAACCAAAGTGCCTTTCGCGTAGGATCGCTCCTGAGAGTTAAAGGGTTACAGAATGAAGCTTTTGAAACAACCCAGCGTCTCCTTTCTCCAGATGTTTATTAACTGCAGAAGAAAGTAGAACTTTTCTGTTTCCCATTCCCCAGCGTTTCGCACCCTCTGCATGCAAACAGGCACTTTTGCATTGAGTGGCAGCCAGTCTATGTCACTGTTCTATTGCTGTGAAGAGACATTGAGACCAAGGCAACTCTTTTTTTTGTTTTGTTTTGTTTTTGTTTTTTGGGGTTTTTTTGGATTTGGTTTTTTTGAGACGTTTTTTGGTTTTTTGAGAGTTTCTCTGTGTAACCCTGGCTGTCCTGGAACTCACTCTGTAGACCAGGCTGGCCTCGAACCCAGAAATCCACCTGCCTCTGCCTCCCAGAGTGCTGGGATTACAGGCGTGCACCACCACTGCCTGGCTCCCCAAGGCAATTCTTATAAAAGAACATGTGTAATTGAAGGCTGGCTTACAGTCATCATCATGGTGGGAAGCAAGGTGGCACGCACGTGGTGCTAAAGCAGTAGCTGAGAGCTTTATGACCTGATTCACAGGCAGGCAGACAGACAGACAGACAGACAGACAGACAGAGGCAGAGAGAGGCTGGGCCAGCATGGACTTTTGAAACCTCAAAGTTGACACCTCCTAATCCTTCTAATCCTTTCAGATAGTGTGACTCCCTGGGGGCTAAGCATTCAAACATGTGGGCCTCTGGTGCGTTTGTATTCAGATCACCAGACATCCCTAGCCCTAGGGTTCTGACACAGGGTCTGCTCTGTAGTCCAGGTTGGCTCAGAATGTGCCATCGAGCCCAGAGTGCCTCTGAAATCACAGCCCTTCTCCCACCTATACCTCCCCAGTGCAAGGATAGCAGGTGTGTACCACCCTTCCCCGGGCTAAGGACATCAGAAGTTAAGTCTCTGTGGTTCTCCAGGTCTTCCCATGAGGATCCCTTCTCCCAGTGTGTCTCTTCCTATAGCCACTATAGCAATGACAATGGTCTTCACAGTGAGCCAAGTCAAGAGATTTTTTTTCTCTTGCTTTGATTAAAACCAAATATGAGCCCCCCTCAATAGTGGCACACTCCCCCCCCCCCTTTACTCCTTTAAGACGGGAGCCACAGGACAGGAGTCTTAAACAGGCTGTCTTGCCCCATCCCTATGAGCCTCCCTATTTCTTCTGCTGTGCAGACACTGAAGAGGTCACCACCGGCCTCTGTTGCAGCCAAAGCTACTGAGCCTGGTTCCAGCACCTGGCAACCAAGCTGTGTTCACAGAGTCCCGAGGGAAGTCCCTCTGCAAACTTGCTACAGGAGCCCTGGAGGCCCAGGTCCTCTGACCTGTAACTGCGCCCACTCACCACGTTCTTTTCAGTTTCCTGGACTAGCCTCACTCTGTTCTACTCCGAACTGTCCGAGTGGAGGGTTTAGAGCTTTACCCGTTGTGTTTCCCAGCGGCAGTGTCATGGTGTGCCCAGGGACTATCTCATTACTGCGGTGTGTTTGTATGCTCATACTGAAATTCTCTCGGTTACAGACAGGTCATGACACATGCTTGCACATCTATGTATGATTTGACACTGAAGTCTTTAGGAAGTGAGTTCCTTTATGGTTAGATTCATGCCTCATTAAATATTGCAGGAAGCCATAGAAAAGTCTTAAGGTACCCAGATGGGATGGGCTACAGGCAGATAAACAGACAGGAACACACACACACACACACACACACACACATACCACACACATACACTGGATACCTAAATACATAAACTTACAAGTCCTTATATAAAATGCTGTAGTATCCACAAAAAAACCTACACAGATCCTCCCGTAAGCCAAAAATCAGCTCTAGATTAGTTATAAAGCCCAGCATGATTTGACTGCTCTGTAAATAATCAGGACATGTTGTCTAGGTTAGCATGATAAAGAATAATCTGTATATGTTTTATATAGATGCAGGTTCCACCCCGTACCCCCCACCCCCCACCCCCGCCTCTCTTTCTGTGTGTGTGTGTGTGTGTATGTAATCTAGAAGATAGATAGCCTTGGGTATCATTGCTTACAAGCTTATTTCTTGAGACAGTGTCTCTCACTGACTTCAAGCTTATCTGTCTGGTGATCCCCCTGCCTCAGTGCTGGGATTACAAGTGTGCACCTGGCTTTTACATGCCTGGCTTTCTTTCATGGGTTCTCATACATGCAAGAGAAGCACTTTACCTGAGCTATGTCATCATCCCCAGATGCAAATATTCCCTTCAATTATTTCCAGTCCACAATTGATTGAATCAGCTGTGAAACCTACAGATGTGGAGAGTTGGTGTCATGTGTATGAATTTTAATGTCATGTTAACTGAATGCTTAACACAGGGAAAATAATCTCTGTGTATAAGGCTTTAGAATTATCTTAAAATTCTCCAGAGGATTTTTTTTTTTACAGTTTTTTTTCTTTTATCAGGTTTGTTTGCTTGTTTTTTGTTTTGTTTGTTTGGTTTTTGTTTTTAAACAAAGTCTATGTGGCCTCAAAAGTTACTGTTTAGCTAAGAATGAACTTGAGTCTCTGATCCTCCTGCCTCTGCCTCCCAAATCCTGGATGGCAGCTGTGCTCTCCTAAGTCCCCTTGTTCTGTTTGTCTTTGTGTGCAGTGCTGGGATTGAACCCAGGACTCCATGCATTCAGGACAAGCCTTTAGCAGCTGAGCTACATCTCGAGCATTGAAAGAGCATTTTTGTAAGATGACTGATTTTTTTTTTTAAATTAATCTAGGGCTTATGTAAGCTAGGCACACACCGTAGCGTTGAGCTAGATCCCTACCTCCTTTTTTGTTGTTGTTGGTTTGGATTTTGTTTTGTTTTTTGTTTTTTCAAGATAGAACTTTTCTGTGTAGCCCTGGATGTCCTTAAACTCGCTTTGTAGACCAGGCTGGCCTCATACGCAGAGATATAACCCATCACAGCCTGCCTTCTCTCTTCTTTCTCCAACCACCTCCCCCTATTTAAAAAAACAGGATATTTTTTTAAGATTTATTTATTTTATGTATGTCACTGTATACTGTATACATGCACTGTATACTGTATATATGCACTGTGTACTGTATACATGCACTGTAGCTGTCTTCAGACAGACCAGAAGAAGGCACTGGATCCCATTACAGATGGTTGTGAGCCACCATGTGGTTGCTGGGAATTGAACTCAGAACCTCTGGAAGAGCAGTCAGTGCTCTTAACCACTTAGCCATCTCTCCAGCCCCCCCTTCTTTTTTAAAGGCAGGTTTTAGAGATAGGCTCTCACTATGTGGCCTAGCCTAGCCAGAGCTCATGATCCTCCTGCCTCAGACCCTGAGTGCACCACCACACCTGTCTATTACTTATATTTGATCAGTCTTCTGCGCCAAGTCCTTATCTTGTTCCTTTCCAGTTTCTAAGCTGACTAAACAACTTGTGCTCCTGGAGGCGAAGACTCAGGGGCAGGAAAAGCAGCTCGTGGAAAGCAAGGAGCAGCTGGAGGGCCTGCAGGCCAGATGCCGAGAGCTGGAAACACAGCTGGATGGCAAGATCGCAGTGGACGTGCATACCTCCATTGTCAATGAACTCAAAAGGTGAGCCAAGCTTGTGTGAGCCCGCCACGTGATCCGCACAGAGTGGACAGAGGTCGCACAGCTTCTGCTTTATCTCTGTTCTGTTGTTGCTGCTCTTCATTTTTGGGGGTCTGCCAGGGCCTGGGATCTGGCCGCCAGTCATCTGCTTCCTTTTTGTCCCTCTTGATTTCAGGTGAGTGCCCTGCACCCATGGGGCACTGTGCACACGCGTGTGCCTCTGTACCTATGTGTCTGCCATTTCTCGTCTTTCAGCCAGTTGCAAAAGGAAGAAGAGAAAGACAGTGCTGAGATGGAGGAGCTGATGGCAAAGCTGACAGCCCTCCAGGTGCAGAAGAAGAGCCTGCTTCTGGAGAAGAGCAGCTGGGCCGCCAGGAACAGAGCGCTAGAGGTGGAGCTGGAGCGCACACGCAAGGCCAACAGGTACGTGTGTGTGTGTGTGTGTGTGTGATGCTTGAAAAGCATTTCATTTCCTTTTTATCTGCATTTTATTTTCCTTATCTTTTGTTTCTCCGATGGGGGCAATAAAATGGAAAATAATAACCAAAGAGCCAGGTATCAGAATATCAGTATAGCAAAAGCTAAAAGCTTTTCTGTGGACCTGTAGTTCTCACGTCTGTGGTTCAGATAGTGATAACCACATGGCAGCCCTGGGCTCTAGATGTCTCCTGACCTCACACCAAAGCCTATTTTCCTGTTACTGCATCCCAGTCTCCTTTCTTTTTACTTTTTTGCTTTTAATACATAATACATTAATTTATGTATTTATGTATTTATTCACTTATTTATTATTTTTGGAGTATCTTATTTTTTGATAATGCTATGTATTTGTGAGTATATATACATATATGTATATATGTGTGTTTGTATATATGTGTATATACACATATATGTATGTGTGTGTGTGTATATGTATTTGGATTTGTTTGTTTGTTTGTTTGTTTGTTTGTTTTGAGACAGGGTTTCTCTGTGTAGCCCTGGCTGTCCTGGAACTCACTCTATAGACCAGGCTAGCCTCGAACTCTAATTTTGTATACATATATTCACTCTGCCCAAGCCTATGCTCACAGGGTTGTTTTTTTTCCCCCACCACTGGGGGGCCCTCTGCAGGAGATACCAAAAGAAAATTGATGTCCTCAGAAAGCAAGTAGAAAAAGCCATGGGGAAGGAGATGTCTGCTCACCAGTACCTGGCAAACCTGGTGGGCTTGGCAGAGAATGTCACCAAGGAGCGAGACAGTCTTAAGTATTTGGTGAGTTTCCTCAAAGTTATGTAAACTTAAGCTTCATATACAAAAGTAACTTTAAGACTATTTTTTTTTAAGATTTATTTATTTATTATATGTAAGTACACTGTAGCTGTCTTCAGACACTCCAGAAGAGGGAGTCAGATCCCATTACAGATGGTTGTGAGCCACCATGTGGTTGCTGGGATTTGAACTCAGGACCTTTGGAAGAGCAGTCGGTGCTCTTAACCACTGAGCAATCTCTCTAGCCCTTAAGACTATTTTTTAGCAAATCTCTATCTATATAGAAAAAAACCTTAATGTCTTTGTATAGTAACCACACTTCAAAATTCTCCAAAATTTTATCTTTTAACCATGGGCAAGAATTATTTATTTATTTATTTTGAGGCAAAGTATTGCTGCCTAGCCTAGGCTGGCCTCAAACTTGTGATCCTCCTGCTATAGCCTCCCAAATACTGGGATTATAGCATAAGCAAAACACGTTTTAAAGAAAATCAGCCAGAAATTCTAAATAATAGCAAACATTATTTTAGAAAGTAAACTATGTGGTGCTCATATCTGTCACACATGTCATGTGTGTCACACAGCAGCGGAGCGAGGCATCTGTGCGTCCCCTTCAGCCACCTCCTGAGCACTTCCCACCTGCACACTTGTCCCAACAGTCACAGGCAGTGCTGGGGGTGCAGCGCAGCCTTCAGTGCGTGCCCCAGGTGTGCAGGGCCCTGGGTTTGACCTCCAGCACTGAGGGAGGGCTGGAGCAAGCTTCCTGGAGACGTGCAGAGATCACCTCAGGGGTAGGAGCAGGGAAGGAATTATGTCAGTGTGTGCCCCATCCTGGGTTTGGTTCCCAGCACCAAGGGAGGGCTAGAGCAAGCCTCCGGCATTAGGTAGCAATCACCCCAGGTGTGGCAGCAGGGAAGGGAATTAAGTCGCTTATCGGTGTCCTAGATGCTGGAGAAGCGCCCAGCCAGCCAGAACCTGGCACGGTTCTAGACACTTCCACACTGATTCAAAAAAGATGTCCGCAGCAGATTGTGTGGTCGGAGAAGACAGCTGCTCTCTGTGTCAAGCCATGTGCGTTCAGAAAGGTCTGGTAGAGTCCCCCAAGCTCTGACAGTGAGTTGCCTCCGAGGGGTGGACTTGCAGGTGACGTTTCTTACCAAGCCTTCTTACTCATTTGAATTTTCTCTTCCATGTGTTTTGGACATATAGCACTCCCCTGCGTATAAGCATGCATGGGTTTTCTACGTCTCAGTTGCCGGCATGTCAAATTAGAAGGCGGAGGTTAATGAGTGTCTTGACTCAGGAGGTGGGGTGGGGGACTGGAAAAGTGGGGGAAGTTCCTTCCCGGGCAGTGGGCAGAGGTCTTAGCCCTTGCTTGTAGAAGAAGTAGTAGAGGGGAGTTGAGGGGGTGTTGCTACTTACTTAATAAAATGAATGCTAATGGGACGTGTCTTGATATTGTCTGTACTCAATGTCACAAAGCATTCTTCACAACATGACAAGTCTCATTGAACATTACTAGTGATTTTAAAATGTAATTGATTATGGTTATGGTTTTGTGTGTGTGTGTGAGTGTCCATATGTGGCAGTCAGGTAATAGTTTCTCTCTTCCACTGGGTCCCCACTGAGCCATCTCATGGGCCCCATCACAGGCGATTTCTAAGTGCCTCCTGACTGACCCAGTGTGATAGAACTTTGAAGTCACTCACATTTGATTCTGGCTTCTCCTGAAAAGTTGCTGTCCCGGTCACTGTTCTGAATGTGCTGGTGTTTCCTGTCACCGCACCAAGCGCCCCTTCCCTCCCCTTGTCCACTGGGCTGCTGAGATGGTAAAAACCTGTTGGAAGGTGCAGAGCAAAACTGCCCATCTGAAGTAGCTTCCAGCCCTCCACACAGGGCCACCCTGGATCTAAATCCCCGTCTCTGGGGCAGCACACGTGGGGACCTGTCCCTGGGGTCCGATGCCCAGGCTTTTGTGGTGCAGTGGAGATGTTTCTGACGTCAAACGGCCCCTCTTCAGGCCCACACTTCAGCTTTGCAGACGGGGCATGGAAACACGATGGAAGCTACATATTCTGTGTATAAATGTTTAAAAGTTGTGAATTTAGCCAACTCTGTAATGCCTGCGAGCCAGACCACTGCATCAGGACTGGACGTGGGCAGAGGTGCTGTCCCATGCCTGGCTCTGCTCTCAGTAGGACCTCTGGTATCCAGGACGGGGCAGGGCACTGGGGGGAAACTGGCTTCCCTGCTGGTCACATCACTCCTGGCCTCCTGGGTCTCTTGACCCTCCCAGCCTTTAGGGAAGGCTTCCGCTCAGCTACAGGTAGTGACTTCAGACGTCAGGGTCACGTGGCTGCATCTCCCCATTTGTTTTCATCTACTCCCATTTACACCTTTCTGAGGGAGACGTGGTAGTCTAAGGACAGACAGACGTGGTAATTGCCAATTGGATGCTGCTTCTTGTGTCTGGGGAAAGTTGTTTAAGTTTCTCTGTCAGATCCTTCCTTTCTAGAAAATTCAGCTGCTACCCCTAGGCTGCCTCAGGAGGAAGGCGTCCCTCACCATAGCAACGGAAGCCCTTAATGGTGTGAGGGAGCTTGTTTCCCATCGGGGTACCAGTGCAGATTGCTTGGTTTTAGATGACGTCCCTCTTGGATATACTGTCTGCCATGCTGGTCTGTGTTTATAGTATTCCCTGATGTTTTGTTGTGATCACGTTAGCTAAGATACAAGCTTGCCTCTATCACCGCTCAGAGTCCTTGAGCACCACTGAAGGAGCCCTGCCCAAAGCTGCTTATGGACTCAAGGGTGTGCTTGTGTATGGTTTCAGAGTCCATGATGGCAGCCAGGGCAGGAAGCTGGGAGTTCACATCCCACCCCCACACAGGAGGCAGAGTGTGAACTGGAGTGGGGTGAGACCTCACACCCGGTGACATACTTCCTGCAGCAAGGCTCCACCTCCTAAAGGTTCCATACCTTCCCCAACTAGGGACCAAGTTCAAATCCCCAGGCCTGTGGGGGATTGCTTCTCATTCAGACCACCACAGGAGTGATATGTCCACCAGGAGGGAGCAGTGTTCCGAAGCTCCAAACAGCCAGGGCTGAGGGGCCCCAGATCTGCCTTTGCTACCCAGGAGGGATGCCAGGCCCAGTGTGGTCTTCTCTCCTTCCTGGCCCTTAACCCTTGTCCAAGCTCTGCCCTCAGCCCCTCAGGGAGTGAGGGGCCGAAAGTGGAGTGGGACAGGCAGAATTAGAGTTAGACAGAGTGGAGCTTGTATGTGTGTGTGTATGTGTGTGTGTGTGTGTGTGTGCGCACACGCACACACACACACGCATCTAGGGATTGAACCCAGGGCCTCACAAGTGCCAGGCAAGTGCAGTGACAACGGGTTACAATCAGAGCAGTTCCTAGGACTTTCTGTGTTTGCTAAAGTAATGTTTGTGTTTGCCCCCTCCTCAGGCTCAGTGTTTAGAGAGCGAGAAGCACGGGGTCCTCAACAAAATCCTAAAAGGCAACATCCGCCTGGGCAAGCTGGAGGAGAGGGTGAAGGTAAGGGATCGCGCCTTCCCGTGGGAAACGAGCTGCCGGAGGCCGAGTCTGTGTGTGCCGTGTCCGCCTGTGCAAGGCGAAAAGCCTTTGCTGGCAGACAGCGCCTCTACCGCCTTAAATAACCTGTGGTTTGCTGCACAGGAAAGCACCATGCAGTCAGGAAATTCGAGAAGTCTGTAGGCTCTGTGGTTAAGTGATGTCACTGCAAAGAATAATGTTTTTTTTTTTAAGTTGTTGGGTTTTTTTTTTTTTTTTTTAAAAAAACAATCTGGAAATATAAAAGCTATATACAATTTCAAAAAGAGAGAGATGGTCTTTATTTTTATTTTATGTGAATGAGTGTTCACTTGAGTGTGTGTGTATGTGTTCCATATGTGTGCCTGCACTACACAGGTCAGAGACAGCAGATCCCCCGGGACTCTGGAATGGCTGAGAGCCACGTGGGTTCTAGGACCCAAAGGAGCAGGAGGAGCGGCCTGTGCTCCTAACCACTGACCCATCTCTTTAGTCTATCAAATGTATCTTTTATCATTTTTATTTTATTTTATTTTTTGGCTTTTGAGACAGCCTCTGTGTAGTCCTGACTATCCTGTAACTCTCTTTATAGATCAGGCTGGCCTTGAATTCAGAATTTCTCCTGCCTCTACCTACCTCCCAAGTACTGGGATTAAAGGTGTGACCCACCACCACCCAGCCTTTTTTTTTTATTTTAATTTTTATGTGTTTGAATAACTTGTCTGTATATATGTTTTTCCATCATGTGGGGGTCTGATCTTCTGAAATTTAGGCTAAGAGTGGTTGTCAGCCACCATGTGGGTGTTAGGAATTAAACTCAGGTCCTTTGCTTGAGCAGCATGTGTTCTTAGCTGCGAAGCCACCCCTCCAGTCCCAAGACTTATTTTTAAAACTTCCTTGGGTTTAGTATCTATGTGTCTGAGGCATGTATGCCTTGGTTGCATGCAGTACGTGTGGGTGTCATATGACAACATTGTAGACTTCGTTCTTTCCTTCTAGCTTTAAGCAGGTTTCCTGGGATCAAAACTCAGGCTCCAGGCATCAGGCAACAAGCATCTTTATCCACAGAATCACCTCATCAGCCCCTCTGGTCACTTTTAGAACTGATGTCAGAGATTTAGATACATAACAGCCAGAGAATTGACATCCTAAAGTAATCCTAATGATCAGATGGTTAAAGCACTGCAGAAATGGCTCAGTGCTTAGGAACCTTCGCTGTTACACGCAAGGCCTAGCGGATGCTTGAGGGCCCGAGTCTCAGTGGGTGGGAGGTGACGAGCCAAGCTCTTACCTCCTCGTGGTTGCTGTAGATCAGACCCCAAACCTTTTGTATGTAGGCAGGCACTGTGCCACTGAGCTGCGCCCCAGCCCTCGCTGAGTTCGTAGGTGAGGCAGTTCTGATAGTGTGGAGCAGTGTCGACAGTGGGCATTCTTGCTTAAGTTGCCCGTTGAGGAAAGGATTGTCCATGAGAAGCACAGATGTGGGGGCTGGGCATGTGGCTCCCTGGGTAGAGCTTGTCTAGCATGCGTGAGACCCTGGGTTTGACTCTCGGCTCTGAATAGAGCTGGATTCGGTGGTGCACACCTGCAGTCCCAACACAGGGTAGGAGGCGGGGACGTGGCGGGCGGAGGCAGAAGGGCCCAAGTTCAGCAGCACCTTGGCCTACACATGGAATTTGAAGCCAACCTGGGCTACATAAGGCTGCGCGAGTTGTATTTCGTTTTGAATTATGTAAGTGTGTTTCTGTATGTGGGAGTGCGCATGTGAGCCCCGGGGCCCTTAGAAATCAGAAGAGAGTATCCGACCCCCTGGAGCCGGAGGTACTGCGGTTGTGAGCTGCCTGCATGGGTGATGGGAGCTGAACTTGGGTTCTCTGTAAGTACTTGTTCTTAACCACCGAGCCATTGCTCAGGTTTTTCTCTTTTTTTTATACGCCAAATTCTTTTGTATCACTTTTTAATTTGTTTTCTTGAGTCTGAGTCTCACTGTAGCCAATGTAGCTCCAAACTTGTTTTCACCTGTCTCCCGAGTGCTGGGACAAAGGCACACATCGGCACACCCAACTATACCCATTACAGAGATCAAATCCAGGGCTTGGTGTGAGTGCCCGCCAGGCGCTTACCCAAGCTGCAGCTCTGCCTGCTCCTTCTGCCTTTTTTCTTTTTTTTTAGATTTATTTATTTATTTATTTATTTATTTATTTATTTAATGTATATGAGTTCACTGTAACTGTCTTCAGACACTCCAGAAGAGGGTGTCAGATCCTATTACTGATGGTTGTGAGCCATCAGGTGGTTGCTGGGAATTGAACTCAGGACCTTTGGAAGAACAGTCAGTGCTCTTAACTGCTGAGCCATCTCTCCAGCCTCCCCTTCTGTCTTTTTAAGATTCGGACTTGCCTCCCAGGTCAGTGCTGGCTGAGGCACACTCAGTCAGTGGGTCTGACTTCCAAGAGGCCACATCCCTTGTTCACCGAGTCCCTCCTCTGCAGGGGTACAAGAAGCAGGCAGCGCTGAAGCTGGGGGACATCCACCACCGCCTGAGGGAGCAGCAGGAGGACTTTGCTGGCAAGGCAGCTCAGTACCAGCAGGAGGTGCAGCACCTGCACCGGATGCTGCAGGAGAAGCAGGATGTCCTGGACAAGGCGCTGCAGCAGAAAAGGTAAGAGCGGGAGCATTGCACGGGAGCACCCCTGGAAGAGCACCTCGGTGGCCTTCTCTGTCAGTCAGCACTGACAACTGTTCCTTTGAGCAGGGCCTCTCCCTAATCCAGCCAGCCAGCCCCATGATCCCATCTTTTGCCATCCTAGGAGTTCGGGTTATAAGGGTGTTTTGGGTGCCTGGTTTATTACTTGGGGCTGGGATTTAAACTCCAACCCTTATGATTACACAGCAAGTGTTTTTAGTCACTGAGCCATCTCTCCTGTGTGCGCGCATGTGTGGGTGTGTCTGTGTGCATGTGCCTGTGTGCATGTGTCTGTGCGGTGTGTCTGTGTGCATGTGCATGTGTCTATGTGTGGTGTGTCTGTGTGCGTGTGCATGTGTCTGTGTGCGTGTGCATGTGTCTGTGTGTGGTGTGTCCGTGTGTGTGTGCATGTGTCTGTGTGCATGTGCATGTGTGCATGTGCATGTGTGCGTGTATCTCACTGCTTCACAGCATCTTTGTGGAACTCAGGGTCGGTGGCGGTCAGGCGCTCTTGGTACTTTGTTACTTGGTTCCTTTCAGTTTCTAGCTGTTAACTTTCCTGGTTGACGTTTTCAGTGTTTTGTCTGTTTGCTTTGTGCTCAGAGTTTCTATTTAATTCCCTCTTCATCAGTGTTCAGTGTTGGGTTTCCCCAGCCCTGAGGCTTTGCTTCTTTACCCATTGATCTGTTTGTATCTTTGGTAAATCTGTCTTGTCATTTTTTTTTCAAGTAAGTTCGTGGCATTTGCAAAGTTATTGAATGAAAAAAAAGAATATGATTGCTCCTAGGTGTGGTGAAGGAGAAAGTTTATTGTAGATAAAACAGATAGCAGAGCCAGAGGCAGACACATCTGGGAGAGTCCAGGGTGGTCATGACCCTGAGCCATATGAGGAGAGGGGGAAGGGAGGGGGACCAGGTACAGCAGCCAAGAGGGTGAAGGTACAAAAGGGGCCTGGTAACCGAAAAAAGCGGCTGGATTATACGGGGAAGGGCAGCTGAGGAAGGGGACTGGAGAAGTTGAGGTAGGAGCAGGGTCTGCTAGCCACGCCCTGTAACTGTAAGTACTGAGGGATGCTGGGAGAGCCTGGTGGCCAGGTCTGCTCTGATATGTTAATTAAATAAGCACCTGAGCCGTTTGTGTCAAGATTTGAGACTGAACCTTTATATATACATGTTTAAATTTTCTTAATATTCAAGTCATAATCTTACGGTCTCCATGTGACAGTTACATTTTAAAATATGCATAAATTATCTTTTTACTTTATTTCCTTTGGTTGTTGTATTTTAATTGACATGATAATTGGTTCTGTGTGGTCCAGGGAATGATCTACCACAGGCAGACACAGTCTGGAATGGATGAGTTTATTAAGCCTATAGCAAGCCTTGGTAAAGGAGTTAATAGTGGTAAGTGGGTAGGTAGGTAGGTGGGTGGGTAGGTAGGTAGGTGGGTAGGTAGGTAGGTGGGTGGGTAGGTAGGTGAATGGGTACGTGGGTAGGTGGGTAGGTAGGTAGGTGGGTAGGTGGGTAGGTGGGTAGGAAGGTGGGTAGGTAGGTAGACAGATCAGCAGACAGTCAGACATCATATTGGGTGTTCCAAATATGTCTCAGAAACTGAGTGAGGCAGCCAGCCTGAGTCCTGTGCAGGGCAGTCTCCTCGAGGGAGGCTTCCAAGTGAAAGGCCAAACAGCAACAACAGAGATGACATCATCAGGTGCGTGTTCACAGCGTCCTGCGGGGACCAGCTGGGGATGCCGAGGCAGCCAGCTGGAGTTCATGACCTTTCTCTCCATGGCTTGTCTTCTCCATGGCAAGCACTTGTGTATCCTGGGGTGGATGTGGTCACATCTGTTAGAAATGGCTTCCCTTCCAGCTGTTCTCAAGGGCACAGTATTTTCATCCTGGGTTCTTGCTGGTCACATAGTCAAAGGCCAGCCCAGCCCAGTCCAGAGAAGGGACTTGGGAGGACACCTTGAGACTGGTAGGGATGGGTCTGCAATGGGAGTCTCTTCTCCGTGAGCTCTGACAGCGTGTGGTAACTCACCAGTGTAGTGTGCATCTCCTAACCGTGGGTGCAGCTCCGTGGCTGCAGTGGATGCCTGACGCCAGTACACACCGTGAGATCAGCTCACCCTGGTTACACCTGTCACCTCACTGATCTGCGAACCTTCCTGGAGTAAGCACTCTACACCAGGGAGACGTCGACAAGGGACCAGAGCGAGCTCAGCTCCTGAAAGGCCTCCATCCTGGGTGCAGTTTGCATTCCTGTTTATATTCTAAAGCCGCACGGTGGAGTGGGCAAGGAAGATTTTACAGATGTATACAGGGCAGTTGGCAGCTGGCAGTTGTTAAGGGCAACGGCCCATTCTGCTTCTCCGGGTCATTCTGCACTAGGGCACAGGTGAAGTCATGCTTGACAGGCAGTACTTAAAGCAAATCACTAAATAAATCAATGTCTAGTAATTGTTTTTTTCAACCTTATTCTCCTTCAGTATGATTCTTTGTAATGCAACCTTCAAAATCTTCTCCCTGGCCCTCGGACCATAAGCATCCATCACTGGACGTCTTACTGCTTCAGGACTCATACAGGGTGTGTGTGTGTGTGTGTGTGTGTGTGTGTGTGTTTAAGGCTATTGACATTTCTTTTTTAAGAAGTGAATGTGTCTGTGTGTCTGTGTGTACACACATGTGTGCTGGCACATGTGCACGCGTGTGGAGAGCAGAAATTGACATCAGGATCTCCACAGGCACTCTCCCCTGTCTTCTGAGACACGGTCTCAGTGGACCCAGAGCGCTCCAGCTGGCTAGGCTAGTGATCCGCCAGCCCCCACTGCTTCAGCTACTGTTTTCAGACACACCCCCCCGCCCTTTTCTTTTCCAGAAATATGGAAGGTGAGCTTGAAATGGTTCTGGAGTCCACAGCCAAGGAGAACAGAAGGATGCGGGGCCTTCTCCAGGCCACCCTGGAGAGGAGAGGCACACAGCACCTCACAGCCCCTCAGGACACTTGCCTGAGCCGCCTCTCTCAGGGAGACCTGCTGATCGGCCACGATTTCAGCTATGGTGACGTGCAGCTTCCTGTTGCCACCACTCGCCAGAGTCTGGGGGAGTCTGTGGCATAGACCTCCTGTCTGAGGTGTCTGCTTCCTGCAGCCTGGTGGGCGGCCAGTGGACAAGGAGACCCATGGAAGCCACTGAGTGTCATACGCGAGAAAGAAATAAACCCACCCAGGTGTCAAACGCATTTCCATGTTTCTTTTGGCTCTCTCTCTCTCTCTCTCTCTCTCTCTCTCTCTCTCTCCCCCCCCCCCCACTAGGTATTGAACCCAGGGGTCTGCACATGTATGGCACGCAGGCTACTAAGCTGTACCCCAGCCTTACTTTTCCGAGGCAGGGTTTCCCTGAGCAGCCCAGGCTGGCCTTGAATGTTTGATCTTTGTGCCTTTCCTTCCCAAGTGCTGGGTTACAGGAGGGACCCACCACACACCTCTCCATATTTCTCTACTACATGTTTAGTGAGATGCAGCCTCGGGTCACATTGCCCTCAGGATGGCTCTGTGACACCATCATCTCAGCACTCCTAACTGGGCTGCTGAGAAAGGCCTGGAAGAAATGGAGATGCTATACGATGCCTGTCCACTGAGCAGCCAGCAACAGGCACAAGCAGAAAGACTCAGTGGGGTTTAAGCTATGTGACATCTCCTTAGGAGGTGACCTAGCAGATAACTTTGATGTCTTGTCAAAGGGCTTTACACTCACTGTCCCAAAATCCAAAGACAGTAAGGCAAGTGTCATGTTGGGCGGGGCTTGTGAGCTGCAACACTGGAGCACAGCCATTGTCCCCACCCAGAGAATGCCTTTCTCCATTCTTCTACCCTATGCTGCTGCTTCATAAGACATTCGAATGGGGTATCCCCAGGGCCGCACTGTGACCAGGGAAGGGGTCCAGGTGGTACAGTTCCTCTGTGTTGTCCCACTTCCTGCTGGATCTTAGAGGAAACAGGCCATGGGCTGAGCTCACAGCACAGAGATGGGTAAACAAAGCAGACAAAGCAAGGCTGTAGAGGGGCAGACAACCTACGGGACTGGAGAGACCATGGGCACTTCATGGAGGGGCTGGTATGTCCTGACTCTACAGGAGGGAGCTGCGCACAAGCACCCAGGATCAGTACCAGGACCAAGGGGTGCTCTGTGGAGGTGAGCTAGGACTCTGGCAAGGACTTTGTCCATGTCATCCTAGCGATCTGCAAAACAGGAAGCGTTTCTGGGTCCTGATGCACCACTGTAAGACACAGAAGGTGACCTCGGTTTTCATGTTGACCCATGCAGAAGAGTGTAGGGATCAGAAGTGACATCTTAGCTGTGCAATTAAAGAAGTGACAAGCCTGTTTGCTGTTTGTATTGATTGCAATACCGGGCTCTAAGTGCTGCATGGCTGAAAAATGGGGTTCTCTGGCTGTTGTGATTTGGATTGTAAAATGTCTATCAAAGGCTTGGGCAGTCAAAACACCCAGACTCGTAAATTATATATACATATACGCACGTATGTCTCTCTTTGTGTGTGTGTGTGTGTGTGTGCATGTTAACAAAAAGGGAGCAATGGTAATGACAGTGAGGAGTGAGACTGGAGGCAGGGAAGGGAGTCATAGGGTTAACAGGCTCCTCCCATGAGGATTTCCTGGAACCAGTGACAGACATGGCCTGGGCATATCTCAGTGGCAGAGCGTGCCATAGGCCCTTCAGCTTAGTTCCCAGCACAGAATTAGAAGACAGGACCCTGCCTGCTTCTGGTGGCACCTGGATACATGGGCTTGTGTTCCCAACACTTGATGTTGGCTCTCCCTGCTAGCTCTCCGCCAAGTCCCTCACTAACTGATGGTATTAGGGTGACTTATTAAGCGTTGGTGACCCTCTGAGCCTTTGCACACTCCCTATACTTCCCAGGGGCCTGTGGCTGGAATTCAGGTACTACATGAACACACCGTGCCTACATTTCTTACTGCTCTACCTGTCTTGTGCCCCACCCCCAGCAAGTCACAAGTTATTTTGAAGTGACCGTGGGAAGGTTTTGAGATGCATTGAACTTAATGAATAGAGACCTGAACTTAGAAGGTGCTTTTGCTGTGTTCAGATGGCCCGTGTACTTCTCTATGGTTTCATGTGTTCAAGGTTTCATGTGTTCCAGGCATGGCATCATGGAGTGGCCGTATTGGGAGGTGGTGGGGCCTTCAAGAAGTCTTTAAGGCCAGGTAGAGTTATGACACTGGGGGAGGCCATAGGACACTGGCCCCTCCTTCACTGGCTTTCTGGGCAGCTGTGTGGCCTGTTGCCCCCAACCCTCCCACCACCACACACTTATTTTTGCCATTACTGCACTGTGATCCAGCCATGAGGCCTTCACCAAAGCCAAGCTATCACCAGCACCATGCCCTTGAGCCTCCTGCCAGAGCCATCTAGGAGAGCTAGAAAAAGGGATGATTTTCTGAAGATGGCCCATTGTTTTGCATGGCTGCAGTAGATAAACTCTAAAATTGCAAGGCTTTTAGACAGTTCATCTCAGAACTGATTCTTGTTACGTCTTTCCTGATGCTGTTAAACAGCATTATGATTGAGCAGACTTTCTGCAGGTAAATGAAGCTGTACTCTCTTGTAGTAATGCTATATAGACAAATAGATGATTTCTTAATTCCTAATAATGATTCTATAGAACTCTTAAATTTATACAGGTAATTTAGAACCCTCTATGTATGAATGCTCTGTGTTAAAGCTCTGTGAACCTTCATGTGTCATGGGCTAATTGCACTAAGATAGAAAGGCTTGAAATAGATTTATGATCAGGGAAACATTCCTTTTACACTAGCTGTAAACTCATTATAACTAAAGGTCATAAACTTGGTATGGACAATTTATTGTGGGTGCAAGGACATAAGATAAAATACTGACTCGATTTATCTATATAAAACCTCAAAACTGATGAGACACTAGGCAGATGATTTGCCTCTTGATAAAACCATGCTAACCTAAGACATAAGAATTGTTGTTATAAACTCTTTATGAACCTATGGAGCTAGTGACAGGTAGTGAATGTGTAATTAGATAACTAGTCTTAATGGAAACACATGTAAACATATAACTTCTTATTCAATTTATGATTTGAATTTATGTTTGAACTTGTGAACTTTTGAAAAAAGATGCTCAGAATACCATATGACCTTGTATCCTGAAAAAGTACAAGAACCAGTAATGATGATGACAAGAGAGCCAAGCAGAAAGAGGAGAGAAAGACAGACGGACAGACAGACAGAGCGCAGAGAGCAAGCAGGCTTTTTATTACCATGAGACAGGTTTTTTTCTCAACAGCAGGTTTCTTCTTACTGACAAGGACAGGGATTTTTCTTACTAAAAAGGTAGAAGTTTGTTTTTTTTTTTTTTCTGTCTCTAAGCAATAAAGGTTGGAGCTTATTTTTCATCCAGAATGAGTGTATTTTTTCAATGGTGGCACTTGCTCAATGAAACCTGCTTGGGGGAGCTTTTGCTGCATTCATCAAATATCTATAGAAGTATATACACTTACATAGATGTAAATGTAGGTGTATGTATGTAAATATGTGTGAATACTTGTGGAGTGATTGAGACAGGTGGTCAAGCTCACCAAAAACATGTGAATGTGTCTCTCTGTGTGCATAAATGTGTATTTTCTTTCTGCAAGCATGACTTTCTTTTTCTGGTTCACTAAGAGTTAACTGCTCCAAGCCTCTCTCACTGAGCCTTAGCAGGAAATTCTGTACTGAACTCCCCACTGCTGTATAACATATGCTAATTGGCAGAGAAGTTAGTTTATAAATAAGAGCTAGGTTTTCAAGCACAGAGAATTATAAAGTAAATAATAAGAGAGATAAAGAGTTAAATTTCCCCAGCACTTATGAAGCATGGAAGAGTAGTAAAAAGTTAAGTTTTTAGCATAGACCAATAAGAAAGGGCTAAGTCAACAGCACATAAGGGAGCACAGAACAGTAGGAGAGAGTTATGTTCCTTTGTCCCACCTCAGCACCTGTTCTAAGACTAGGCAGGCATAGGGTTCTGATGCTAAGGTCCTGTTCCCCGATTGGTTCTTGATATGACAGTAAAAAGCCATGGGCCAGTTGCTGGGAGAAAGGAATAGGCAGGCCTTTCGGTCCCTGGAGAAAAAGAGACAGATGCAAGTGAGGAAAGGGGTTTGCTATGCTTTGGAAAGAGAAGAACCAAAGGGTCAAGTGAGGTCTTCAGAGGAGAGGGGGAGGAGCAGGCTGTGGCCACTCCTATAGGTGGGTGGTCAGGGAGCAGATGTATCGTAGCAACTGAAGTTTGGGGCAGGTGAGAGGTGCAGAGATAAGACTTGTTTTTTTTCCGTGTGTGTGTGTGTGTGTGTGTGTGTGTGTGTGTGTGTGTGTGTGTTTTGGTTTTTTTTTTCAAGACAGGGTTTCTCTGTATAGCTCTGGCTGTCCTGGAACTCACTCTGTAGACCAGGCTGGCCTCAAACTCAGAAATCCGCCTACCTCTGCCTCCCAAGTGCTGGGATTACAGGCGTGCACCACCACCACCAGGCAAATATTTATTTGTTTGTTTATTTATATTTTGGTTTTTTGAGACAGGGTTTCTCTGTATAGCCTTGGCTATCCTGGAACTCACTCTGTAGACCAGGATGGCCCCGAACTCAGAAATCCACCTGCCTCTGCCTCCCAAGTGCTGGGATTACAGGCGTGCTCCACCACCACCCGATAAAACTATTTTTAAGGGCACACTTTTCCAGGCAGGAGAGAGTAGCACCCAGCAATTGCGTCAGAAGGCAAGTTGGAAATGAGCAACCTGAGTGTGTGTCTTTTATCCGTGGATTCAAGGGAAGCTGGGTCGGGGCTGGTAGCACAGCTTGTTCCCAGAGGTTAGGCAGGGTAGATAAAGCTAAATGCAACAGGCCGGCTACCAGCAAACCTCTAAAATCTCATCAGGTTAGTCTGCGACACATACTTCATTTCAGTAATGCAAAATGGAGGCACACAGATCTGAGGCATCTAATGTTGTCCAGCATCTGAAGTTCCCGTGTCACAAGGAAGAATTGAGTCAAACACAGTTTTCAGAGACATTACAGCAAGCTAGGTGTGGTGATGCATGACTTGAATACCAGCACTTGGCAGGCAGAGGTAATCTGTTGGTTCAAGGCCAGCCTGGACTACACAGTGTATTAATCTCCCTGGGTGAGACTAAGACCACTACCACAATTTTTTAGCCGAATTTGAAACAAGCTTTATAAATACTGGCCAGGACAATGGGCACTGTCCAGGTCCATACCTGGGATTCCTGGAGAATGCCTGCAGATTATGTTAGGTGCTTATGTAGGGGAACCTTACAAGGCTACATACTCCCTGCCTTCATCCAATCATATTTCCTGCCTACAAACTTCTCACCTATGTATGATCAAACACATCCTATGAAGTTGGGGAAAACAATCTTGTTGGGGATTGGTTCTAATGCTTTGATTTAATTGGGAATTGCTTTGATTTAATTGGGAATCTGAATGTCCAAATGCTGGAGGTCCATGTCCCCGATTAGTTTCTGATCAATCAGTAAAGATGCCAGCAGCTAATTGATGGACAAAGGGAGCTGGGACAGTACCCTTAGATTTTCACAGGCTAGGACACAGGAGAGAAGAGGAGGGGAGAATCACTATGATTTGTAGGGAGATGAACCAGATTTAGAGCTGCAGAAGGAAAATCATCCAAAATATAGGTGAGAAGGAATGCAGCCCCTCCCTGCTCCCTCCTACCACCACCCCCACCTCCACGAGAGCTGTCCAGAAGCATTTTGGCAGCAAAGCAGAAGGAACACAGCAGCAAAGACAGATCATTGATTTGGAGAGGGTTGAGTCAGGAGTACTGGGGGGAAATCTATGATAGCCGGGTGGAGGATCAGAACTGCCCAGCCTTTGAGCTAGTCAAGGCATTTCAAAAATAAACTTGTGTGTGTGTGTGTCTTTCATTTGTAGTTCCAAAAATTTCCTGGATGGGTGGCTAGAAGGTAGCAACCTGCCAGGAGCCAAAGTGATGTAGCTAAAACTCCACCCTCCACAACCTTGCTTACAGAAGTGAAAACATGTGGCTTGTATCTTATATGGACAGCTCCCAGCATTCCAGAAAGTGATCTGTCCTTGGGTGAGTGGGGCTTATGGATTAGAAGCATTTTTGTTTTATAGATCTCTTAAGCACAAAAATTTCAAACTTAAAACGTAACTTTAGGCTTCACACATGGCTTCCAGGACAGCCAGGGCTGCATACAGAGATCCTATCTCAAAACAAAACAAAAACAAACCTTACAGCAGGAGGGAAGCTCATGCCCCACAGTGGAGCACGGTCCTCAGAGGGAAAAGGCCCTCATCTTCATCAGAGCAGCATTGCTTGCTTGTGAAAGGCATCAGTCGTTGGCATTGCCAAAGGGAGGGTCACTGGACCCTCACCTGAGACCCCACCCTCCTCTTAGCCACTAGCATAACTGCCTACTTGGCATGAGAGGGAGATGTGTATCAGGCGGTGCTGGGGTATCCAGGCTGGGGAAGGTTAACTGAGGAGGAAATCCACTTATGCATCTCTGAAGCAGCCATCACCCATGTTGGGTCAAGACCTTCTAGAATGGCAGCTTTGGGGTCCCTTGTGCAACCCCCTTACTCTTGCTCTGAAAGTAAACTTTAAATCTATCATTTCTTCAGGTTGACCTTTGGTAGTATCAGACTTGAGTTTGCCAATGGGGCCATAAAGAGAGGTGGATTGTTTATGTCCCTGTGAATATGTTTGGCCCAGGGAGTGGCATCTTAAGAGGTGCGGCCTTGTTGGAGGAAGACTGTCACTGTGGTGGCAGCCATTGAGGTGCCTGTGCTCAGGTTCTACCCAGTGCAGAAGAGACCTCCCTCCTGGATGCCTGAGGAAGAGAGTCTCTTCCTGGCTGTTCTAGGGTTAAAATGTTGAACTCTTAGCTTCTCCGGAACCATGTCTGCCTACATGCTGCCTTGCTTCCTGTCATGATGATAATGGACTAAACCTGTGAAACTGTAAGCCAGCCCCAATGAAATGTCCTTTTAAAGGTTGCCTTGGTCATTGGTTTCTTCATAGCAATGAAACCATAACTAAGACAGTCTCCCAGGAAAGGCATTTTTGAAACACACAGGGAGTGTAAGCTGCTGGGATAGGAAGGTGGTAAGATTGTTGGATGAAAAGTTTTGCTGGCAAAAGAAAAAAAAGTTTCACTGGCAGAAAAGAGTAGGACATTTTATAGAGCAGAGTCAGCACAGTCCCAGAGGTGAGCATGCAGAAACCAGAATCCTAGGACAGCCTGGGCTACATTGTGACGCCTTTTCACACCGAGAATAGTAGAGATAGGGATCAGAGAGAGTCTGATTTAGCAGAAATTTAAGAATTAGTGGACTTGAAGCATCTGTCCCAAGCTGGCCAGCCCGTGGCAGCCAGAAGAAAGACCCCTGAGTACCTGTGACTGGCGTCTCTACAATGTAGGAATGTATGTTGGAGAGATGGACAAGATGGAGTATGCAGTAGAGAGATGGAAGGGAAAAGGTGGAACTGGAGACTCTACAGCGATGAGGAACAGGCAGATATGAGCAAGCTATGCTGAGGTCCTGGCCCTGAGCTGATGACAGGTACTATGTCTTGGTCCATAGTCCTGCTGCAGCTGGGGATCTGTGTCGATGTCTGTGGCCCAAGTTACCATTAAAGGCCATGGTTCTTGGTCTGGGTAGATGTCCGTGGTCTCTGGGTTTCCACCAGGGATCATGTGATAGCTAAGGGCCTGTAGACTCATTGAGGTGCTGATGAAACACTGGAAGTGGAGTAGATTTTATTTCCTGGATTACCTGATCAAGAATATTAACATGTATGTCTGTAGGCTTAGATCTTCTAAACCCTGTTTTAATTAGGGTTCTTATATGGTTGCTTCAACCTCCCTTTTAGCCCACTGACCAGAGGTAGCAGAGAAAGAAGATTAATAGGAAAAGAGGGTTGTGGACCTGTTTAGAAGTAGTTCTTTGGGGCGATTTTAATCTTTGCTGTCAGGATACCAGCAGTTCAATCCAATAGCAAACTCCAAACAGGAATCAGTAGCAGCATCTTGATCCAGCAGAAACCCCAAGGCTCCACCAAATTGGCATGAGTCAACAGAAGCAGCCAGACTCAGTCAGAATACCACAAGTTCTTTGGTGCACTTCTTTCTATGAAGACTAAGGAAGTGTTACATGGCTAACAAAGACCAACATAGTGTTGCTAGGTGAAGCAATGCAAGAGCCTCCTCTCACTGTCTGTGGGGTTATATTTATATTCTTTCTAAACATCAGGTACCCTCTCAAGCATCCATTCTTGTTGTAGGAAAATTAATCCCAATCTGGGGTTTCTAACTTGTCCCATCTTTGACCATTTAGTTCTTGGATAAACACACACACACACACACACATGTTTATATTTATAATAAGCCTCAATTAGCACAGAGCTGGGCAGATCTCTGTCCTTTATGCTATTATGTTTATTTCCCAGGCAATAATCCCATTATATAATTTGCCATGTTTTGTCTGGGTGGCTCTTAACTCTAATTAGCCAACCCACCAGGCCATTGTTTTATGACTCACCTAACCCTTGGTGGCTTTCTCCCCTCTCTACTTTATTCTCCCCATCATGGTTCTCCTCTGACCCCAAGCCTGGGAACCTTAAACCCTGCCTATGTCTCTTCTGCCCAGCCATTAGCTGTAGGCATCTCTATTAACCAATCAGGGATAACTTGAGGGTCGGGGACAAGGTCACATAGCATCACCTGGGTCTATGTGCAAACTCTCTTGTCTCCAGGGCAGCCAGGTCTTGGGGCCCGTATAGCATTACGATACATAGCAACAGGCTACAGCTCAACATGCTTCAGCCACACATTGCCTGCCCTCTCTGTCTGCCTCAGCGGAGCGCCCTCTCACAAGACAGCCTCCAGAAAAACATCACATGACACAACCGAGTTTCCAAAGAGACCAGAAATGTCCACTTCACAAGTCACCTCTTCTTCTGTAGACGGTGTCCTTAGGTAAGGAACTTGCACTAAGTTGGAAACAAATTCGCCTCTGATCATAACTTGAACCTGTCTTTGGCTGCCAGCAACGGTAAATCCCCAGCAAAGGTGTGAGGTCTCATAGCTCTGGCAGTTCTGTGCGCTGCCAAATACAAAGCTTCAATGGAGGCTACACGTTGTCGGTGGTAGAGGCCACCAGCGTCAATTCTGGCTTTCTTGGTCCTTCAGCTTTGCTTCTAAAATAGTTGGAATCCTTGCCCGCAAAGCTCAGGCGCTTGGATTTTGTTCAGCTTCTTAGATTCAGCTGATAGAACTTCACGACAAAGAACACACTGTGGTTTCTCGATTCCTACAGTAATCATTAAGGCAAAAAGCACACCGTTAAAATTCCTCAGCATATTTTCTTAACGTTCTTCTCCACAGGATCCATTGTTACGGTATGTTTTTCTAATGAAAATAATATAAAACAATAGCTCTAATGATGCAAAAGATAAACATGGCAGAGTTCAGTCAATACAGTTCATTAAGGGTTCCTATGATTTACCATTCTGGGTTTTTTTTTTCATAGATGTTACTATTACAAGGGGCTAGTATTCACACCAACCACAGCTGAATATAAAAAGACTGCATATATATATATATGTGCAGTAGTTGGTGATTTTACAGTTATAGTTACCCAGGATTAAAATTCATGAAGTGTCATTTTTACCTCTGATACTGTTGCTCTCTACACGTGCAACTGGTCCACTTAAGCACATAATGGTGCCAACCCTGTCACAGACGCCTGTATTGTATTTGTTCAGGGTACGTGTGATCGGGTAGGTGCTATGATGTCATCACACTGGGTACTTGTATGTGGCATATCTGCATGTGGATATCCACCTGGAGATGGATAGAGGTGTGTCAGTTCCTAAGACCAGCAGAAATACTTGTTTTAGGTGACCCTGTGAAAGGGTCATTTGATGCCCAGGTTGACAACTGTTGCCATTGGAGATCAGCTGCATTAGGGAACTGACCTCCAGGAAGTACAGTGTTGGCACCCTTGTATACACACAGGGACGAGGGAGAAGAGGTGTTTTGCTCAGGTCTGAGGCACAGGGATTTGGGTTCATGCTCTCCTTGGTTCATATGCCTGTCTTGAGAGGAAGAGATAAGGTAAGAAAAAAAAAAAAGAGGCTTGCCTTTGACCAAAGTGAGCGGAGGTAAAGACTTCTGAGCTTGACAAAGGATCGTTATATCCAGATGTGGCAAACCCAGCACTGTGAGAGGCTGTGGGCATCCCCCCAGGTCAGTACTGAGCCTCTGCTCCCCTCACAGGTCCATGAGGGGTGCCATCATTGACTATATTCCGCTCTCTACAGAGGGAGCTAAGGACTGACCCATGGGGCCTTACACATGCTGGATGTGCACCTACCACTGGACTCTCTAGCCCTTATATTGCTCTGTGGTTTGAGACAGGGTCTCACAAAGCTGCCTAAGCCGGCCTTGGACTCAATCCTCCTGCATCACCCTTCTGAATAGCCTGGGGTTACAAGCCTATGCCACGAGGCCCGGTTCAAATCTTCACATTTCTGATCCATAATCAATCTGTGAAGATACTGAGGAAGTTTTCGGGCTTCTCAGGACCACTCCCTCTGTGAGCCTGGCTGCTCAGCAGGCAAAGGCAAGAGGATTGTACAAGCTCAGAAGTTTGTGGTCCAGCCTGGGCAATGTGTTAAGATTCTTCCCTTTCTTTCTGTTTCTTTCTTTCTCTGTTTGTTTGTTTGTTTGTTTGTTTTTGAGACAGGGTTTCTTTGTATAACCCTGGCTGTCCTGCAACTCACTCTGTAGACCAGGCTGGCCTCAAACTCAGAGATCCTCCTGCCTCTGCTTCCCGAGTGCTGCGATTAAAGGCGTGCGCCACCACCGCATGACTCTTTATTCTGGGTGGATATCCACATGCAGATATGCCACATACAAGTACCCATTTTGCCCTCAGGCAGGAGGAGCTAAGTTCAATTCCCCTTCCCCTGGGAAGCATGGAGCAGGGGGATGGCTGGGACTCAGCACTGGCTTGGCCTCATCCATAAGCTTCAGCTCAGCAAGAGACAGTCTCACAACAACGACAACAACAACAACCAAGTAGGGTCCCAGGGATCCAACTCAGGTTATCAGGCTTGGTAGCAAGAGCCAAAAGTTGTCCTCTGACCTCCACACATATGCACAGCACACATCCACACAAATACCCTCAAGGTTGAGGTTGACCTCCGGCCTCACACTCTTTGGCATGCGAGTTCAAGATTATACACAAAAGAAAAGGGAAAGCAGGCGGGCTCTGAGGTATAGCCACCCAAGATTCACTGCACTGGGGGAGGGCAGGACAATGGGGGAGGGGTGGCTTCAGAGCCAGTGGCAAGTAAAGAGTGTCTCCAGCAAGCAAGCGGATTTCACTGGGTGTCCAGAGAAGGACACAGAAACCCAAGAAAGTCTGACTGTGAAACTCTGAGAGCCAAGGGTTCAGATAACCACATCAAGGGAAGGGCTTGGGGGCATTGAAACTCCCACCAGCTTTTAAAACTAAAATAAAAACTAAACGCAAACAAAACAACTCCACCTCTCAGTCAGTGCCCTGGCTCTGGGACATTGGCATCCCTTGTCCTCCTGCAGGTCACAAAAGAGGACCCAGAAAAATATGTTCCCCCACCCCCAACCCCATAACTCTTGCCCTGACCTTCAGAACCGTCCCACTCTCGAGGACGTTGTTAGATCTTACCCTGGGGGAGTTGGTGCTGTAACAGTTAAATGAGGAGCTCTGGGGCTGGAGAGAGGAGGTCTTGCTGGCTCCTGCCCACTCAGCTACAGCTTCAGCTCCAGTGCTGCAGCGAGAAAAATGGGTGGTTGAGGCTTGTGGGACTAGTAGCCAAGACCCCCGCTGAGCCCAGCCAGGGGAGCTCTGGCTCCTCCCACTCTGATGGGGGAGATTCAGGATTGGATCCTATCTGTAGAGCCTTCCTGTTGCTGGCTCTGTCTGGCCCGGTTTTCCCTTGAGGGAATTGAAGATCAAAGGACTACTCTTTGTGTTCCTTTCCCTCTCTATGGTCCAGCGATCAAGTCCTGGGTTCCTTGAACAGCATGTGACAGGAACCTGAGGGCACTTGGCTGGAGTCCAGGTGAAATGGAGCACCCTGTTGGAGCCCTCCAGACTTTGGTGGGAAGGCCTCACCCAACCTCCTGCCAGTTCCCTCTGGGACACCAGGACTCCCAGAAGGAAATTCCTGGGAGGCAGCAAAACCTCTGGGAAAGGAAGTTACAGATTCAGCACTTTGAGTCTCCAGAGCCAGCCCAGCAAGATATGGCTGGTTCCAAAGTTTATCTCTGTGAGTTCCCCAGTTCTCTGAGCGGTTTCCTTTTCAGCTCGCTGAAGGTATTTCTCCTCTCAGGAAGTAGCTGATCTAGAAGAATCTGCTTTTTTACAAAAGGATCTAGGCGCAGATAAAGCCAAATGTTCCTGGGGGAAAGCAGGACTTCTCTGATCCTCCTGTTTTGGGTCTGGCGGTGTCTATGAGGGCTTTGTTGCTTCGAAGGAAAATAAAAGGGGGGAGGTGGGTGTTTAATAATTACCTCTGTTGACCTCTGTACCGTTTGGCTTCCTCCACGCCTAGGCACAAGACATGGCCCGTCCTGGGGCTTGGCCCTACAGTTTCAGGCTGGGTGGTGGTCAGCTGAGTGAGCATCACCGGCAAAGGTAAGGCCTGCTTCTGTCAGCCTGGGGTCTTTAGACACAGGGTACCACCATCACCTCTCTGTATGTTGTAGGTTGAGCTGGTTTACTCCAGCAAATCATCCCTGCCTTAGGACGTTTCAGTATGTTTCAGTTCTTGGTTTACTTTATTTATCTTTTTTCTTTCTTTCTTTTTTCTTTTAAAGACAGAGTCTTTCCATGTATCCCAGGTTGTCTTGACTTGCTGGGTAGCCCAGGCTAGACTTGAGCTTACCATTTCCTACTTCAACGACCCCTGTGCTAGGAGTACAGGTATGCATTAATACGCATGTAATATGTAACAATGCCTTTATTTAGTTTTGAGAAATAGTGACGTTGGGTCATGGAAGTAGAGCATATTTTAAATGTAGGGGCGCAGGGAGTAGTGGGATACAAGATAACTTTGGAAGAGCAATGGGAAGCTCTGTCGCTTGGACAGCATGTATCCTGGAGTGGAGCAGAGGATTCTTGAGGAGATGGAGGACTGTGCCTTCCTCGGAGGGAGCAGCTCCTGGCTTTTGGAAAACCACCTAGATGCCCAAGCCTGAGAAAGACCTGGTTAAAACTCACCTGCTCCCTCTTTCCCCTTGCATATTGTTTGTACCTGCTGACTCAAGAGACTCTCCTTTCAGCCCCTGGAGCTAGCAGAGGGCAACAATGGAGGAGACTAGCCCGAGGAGGCGGAGAGAGGATGAGAAATCCATCCACAGTACTGAACCCAAGACTACAAGTCTCCAGAAAGAGGTGAGGGGTTGGCAGGGTTGGGGTTGGCCAACCAGTGTTGAGCAGTGTTGGCCCCACTGGTCCCTAGAAGAAGCACACGATGGCTTGCTTGTTTGCTTACTGAACCAAGGTTTCGCTATGTAGCTCTGCGTGGCCTTGAACGCAAGAGTCTTCTGCCTCAGCACCCCGAGACTTGAGATGACAGGCAAGCAGTACATGCCAGCACCATGCCTGGCAATGTTGTTGCTGTTGTTTTTACAGTCTGTGTGTCAGGTCTTCTTGGAGCTGTAACCACAGCAGTTGTGAGTCACTATGAGGGATTCGGGGAATCGAACTTAGATCCTCAGAGTAGTGCTCACTCTTAACTGCTATGTTGGCCCTCCACACCCTGGCTGACTTTCATACATTATAAAATGAACAGTTATCTGGACTTGCCTCTTCCACACCCACCAGTAAATTTAGTAAGCTCCTTTGAAGTTCATGTATATATACTTAAGACCCATGCACACGTTTCTCTGTGTTAGCAAGCCATCTAAGCTTACAGGGAGCCTGTACACCAATGGTTTTTTCGAAAAGAATGAGAGAGTCCTCTGATGCCTGGTTCCCCTAGGCCTCCAGCCTCTTACCACAGCTGGCCCTCATCTGTCCCAGCTGTGGTGCTGGGAATGGTTGTGCTTCCAGCACCAGAGAGCCCAAGCTAGCGGGGAGGAGCTGACAGGCGGGACCAGCTGAATGCATGGAGATGCTGGGGGAAGGCTGAGTTCCAGGGTAAGAGTGGATGGAGGAGGACTGGAGCTGGGTACACCACTCGACACCTGTCCCAGGTATGCAGGCAGAGCAGGAGCCAAACAAGAAGGGCCAGGAAGCCTTTTAGGCTCATGGATGAGGAACCAGGGTTCCAGAGCCGCTCAAGATAGGTTTTGAACTCCACATGGCTTCAAGGGCAACACTGGGCAACTGAGGCATGGGTGGGATCGTTGGGTCCCGCTGCCTCGCAGGTAGAGGGTCTGGAGAGGGATGACTTGAAGCTATGTGGCCTGGCGGGGGATAATATATCCCAACCGAGGCTCAGCACGGGAGTCTGTCCCCAGCGGCCAGGCTCTGGACGATGACATTGTCCTCCCTGCCAGTTGGAGTCCCAGCAGTGTCTTCTTGGGACCCCCATGACCCTGCAGCCACCCAGCATAGCAATAAAACCCCAGGTGTCTTCACTCAGACAGTCAGATGCTGAATGGCTCCTGATGTCCAACTTGGAAGCTACCAGTCTCTCTGATGGAGGAAGGTTCTGGCGTCTGCAGTGAGACAAGCCCACACCCTGGGAGGTGGAAGGAAAGGCAGCCTGGCTCAGCCGAAAGCTGCATGGAAGCTGGTCTTGCTCCTCCTGGGTCTCCATTTGTGTTTGCAGAGCCCTGGGCAGCCTCCAAGGGCCAGCGGTATTAAGTAGACACCTGCGGCAGCTTTTATCTTTATTTTGTAATTTTACTTAGTTTTTTGACTCATTAATTGGTATTACGTTTACTCAAAATAAAATGTGCAGATTCCCCCCCCCCCCCCGCTTTTTTTTTTCTTTTGGAGACAGGATCTCATGTAGGAAAGGCTTCCAGTTCGCCACAGCCAAGGCTGACCTCAAACTTGTGACCCTCCTGCCTCTACCTCACAAGTGCTGGGATTTCAGGCCTGAGCCACTCGGCTGCCTTCCTAAAAAAAAAATTTTTCCTAGAAAGCTCGGGCCACTGAAGTGTCATCATAGGAAATTTTGTCAGTGTCACCAGTGTTCTGCTCCTGGGAGATCCCTACTGTTCATGTGACAGGACTCAGTCTTTGAGTCTTATCTTGATAGTGGGAAACTTTCCTTTCTTTTTCTTTTTCTTTTTCTTTTTCTTTTTCTCTTTCTCTTTCTCTTTCTCTTTCTCTTTCTTCTTCTTTTTCTTTTTCTTTTACTTTTTCCTTTCCTTTCCTTTCCTTTCCTTTCCTTCCTTCCTTCCTTCCTTCCTCCTCCTTCTCCTCCTTCTCTTCCTCCTCCTCCTTCTTCTTCCTCTCTCTCTCTCTCTCTCTCTCTCTTTCTCTCTCTCTCTCTCACTAGGTAGCCCAGGCTGGCCTTGAAGTCAAGCCTCAGCTTCCCCATGCTGGGCATGCTGGTTACCCGCACCCACTGAAGAAGTCTGTTCCGGTCTGGTGGCTCTTCTTTCTGGAAGTCCGTTGACCAGATCAGTGTTTACATGAAAGGCAGGAATCAAGCTATGCTTTGTCTTCCTGGCTGTCTGCCTCGATTCCACCCTCCTGCCCAGTGAAGTGGGTGTGAGACGGTATAGCCAGAGCATGGGGCAGTTCTGATGCCTCGGTGTAAGGAAAGTGGCCCGGTGCTCCGTGGCAGCAGCACAGGGTGGGTGTGCCTGGGGCACAAATCCATCTGCGTTCTTCTGGCCGCACTGGGGTTGGGGGAATCACCTCTGGCCCTGTGGACTCCTGACTGGTAGAATTAGTTCTATTCTTGTACATGCAGGTGGGTCTTCTCAGTGGCATCTGTATCATCGTGGGCACCATCATTGGCTCCGGGATCTTCATCTCCCCCAAGTCTGTGCTGGCCAACACAGAATCTGTGGGGCCCTGTCTCATCATATGGGCAGCCTGTGGAATCCTGGCTACACTGGGTAATAGCGGTGACTCACTCCATCAAGTGTGGAGACAAGCCACATAAGCACAGGGTCTCACTTGTTAGCCCAGGCTGGTCCCGAACTGTGGTATGCATGTTGCCAGGTGCAGCTGTGGTTCTTCCCTCTCAGGGTGTCTAGACACCACTGCACACTAGGCTGGAAGGATGGAGTGGAGCCCCAGGACGGGGATGGTTCTGCAGGGTCCTGATATGGTTGGGAGTGTGTGTGTGTGTGTGTGTGTGTGCGCGCGCGCATGTGTTCTCTGAGGATCTTAGTGCTACAGCTCTTTTAGACAAAGGCCTTCTCTGACGGTCATCAATGAAACAGCTCTCTCAGAGAATCTTATCTCGTGCACATACCTTTATTCCAGGTGTGCTTGTACACATGTACTTTATTCAGGGTGAACCTGGGGTATTTATAGACGTTTGGAGAGTGGGAAGTGATTCTTCTTAGGGTGAGGTTTCGTTGGCTAGACTTTGAAGTACTGGGGATACCTCCTTTGCATGGAGAAGTGTTCCAGGAATCCAGGTATTTGCTGGGGCCCGAGGTCTGCCAAGGACTATTTGACCTTCTCCAGGTACAGGGTATGTGGGGTAGGATTCCCCAGAAAAGGTCCTAAGTGTTGGGATTATAGGCTTGCACCACCATGCCCAGCTGGGTTCCTCACAGTGGGTGTGTGGCAAATAAGGGTGAATCTGACTGCAATTAAAGGTCCAGCAGCCGGGACTGGGCTGTTTAGAATGTGAGTCTCCAAAAGAGGAAGCCCTGTGGAATAGGATGGAGCCTCATAAGGAGGGGCTCCCTTCTGTGTTCCAGGTGCTCTGTGCTTTGCAGAGCTTGGCACAATGATCACCAAGTCAGGGGGTGAGTACCCCTATCTGATGGAGGCCTTTGGTCCCATCCCTGCCTACCTGTTCTCCTGGACCAGCCTGATCGTCATGAAGCCCTCATCATTCGCCATCATCTGCCTCAGCTTTTCGGAGTATGTGTGTGCGGCCTTTTACTCAGGCTGCAAGCCTCCTGCTGTGGTAGTGAAACTCCTGGCTGCTGCTGCCATCTGTGAGTACCAGATTGGGGGAGGGGGGTGGGACAGAAGGGGTGGGGACAGGGGCGGCCTGAATTGCTGATGTCTTGGGACCTCTGGTCTTGGCTCTTTCTTCCCCAGGACAGCAGGCCTGCAGGGGTGGCTATCCCAGCAGATGTTGGGCAAATATTCAGGTCTATGGGAGCCGCAGGAAGGGGGCTATCCTGGGCTTTCCTTGTTCAGGACCTGCCTGGCTGGTTCTCCTTCACAGTCTGAGATTGGGCTTGATTTCGAGGGTCAACGTTGGTGTGTCTTGAAGTTGTTAGAGCTAGTTTTTTTCAATTCTACCCCCTTCCCTGAGGGTGGGAAGTGGGGGGAAATAGAAAAGGAGGGATTCCCAGGACTTTGGGAAAAACCATGAATACAAAATGTTACTCGACTTGGGCCTTCCAGTGCTTATCACTACAGTGAATGCGCTGAGCGTGCGGCTTGGCAGCTATGTCCAGAATGTCTTCACGGCAGCCAAGATGGTGATCGTGGCCATCATCATCATCAGTGGACTGGTCTTCCTGGCCCAAGGTGAGGTGCGGCAGGCTGGGAGAGCAGGCTCCACTCAGCCTGTGACTTCTTGTCTCCTGGAGCAGTCTTGCCCACTAGCATGTGTGTTTTATGGTTTATATATTTGCACTTCCTTGTTGGCATTGATTGATTGATTGGTTGGTTGGTTAGATGGTTGGTTGACTGATTGATTGATGATATAGGAACTTACCATATAGCCTAGGCTTGCCTCTAACTTATGATGCTCCTGCCTCAATATCCTGAGTGCTGGGATGACAGACATGTACTATCATGCGTAGTTTTTGGTTCCTTTCATAAGTGGGTCATGGGTCATACCCTTCTTTCTGGTAGAGAGGAGAATGATATCAGTGTCTGGCCAGCTGACATTCACGCTGCACTGTCTGGTTTAATTTCAGGAAATGTAAAGAACTTTCAGAACTCTTTTGAGGGTACACAGACCTCTGTGGGCGCCATCAGCCTGGCATTTTACAACGGACTGTGGGCCTACGATGGGTGGTAAGTGCTCCTGAAACATTCCAAGTCCACTAGTGGGGTCTTGGCGACGCTTTGATTTCAGCAGCTATAAAGAGCAAGATGTCCCCTTTCCGGGCCCCAGCAACACCTTTAGCTCCATCTTCACAGCTCTTTTACATGAAGTGCTCAAACCCTGACCTTCCTATGTCCTTGTGACACCATGGATGAGATCATGGGGTCAAGACCCTTAACCCTTTCCTAGCCTGCAACCAGCACCAGCCCCTGACAATGCCTAGTGAGTTGGTGAAGCCTTGTGTAGAATCTTTATTTGGAAAATGCCATCTGAGCTGAATAGAGGCAGAAGGTTCATTCTTCTTTCACCCTCTTTCCAGATTTTCAAAGTACCTTGAGTATTCTTGGAAATTCACATGATTTCCACAGAGAGCAAAGACTTAACCCCGTAACAGAAAACTACCTCTTGGCAGTTGCAAGGAAGACCTGTCACCACCCGGACCTAGGGAGCAGAAGTTACCCTGCACTGGTGTGGAAAGCTTTTTTGGCCTTTTTTTTCCTTCATCACTCAGTACTCCTTGCTATATTTTATTTTACTCTATTTTTAATGCTTGAGAATGGAACCTAGGGCTTTGTATATGCTTGGAAATCATTTTATTTCTGAGCCACACCCCCAGTCCCTCACTGGGGGATTGGCAGGGGCTCTACCACTGAGCCACACCCCCAGCCTCTCATTGTGGATTCTAGGCAGGGCTCTACCACTGAGCCACGCCCCCAGCCCTTCACTGGGGGATTCTAGGTAGACACTGATGTTGAGTCATGTCTTTCTGTCCTACAGTAGAAAATTTAAAATGAGCCAACATTTATCATTGCTCCACAAACCTAGCCAAGAGAGTCATGTAGCACATCATAGTGTCATCCTTGTTACTTTTCTTTGTCCAGGAACCAACTCAACTATATCACCGAAGAGCTTAGAAACCCTTACAGGTAAGAGCATTACATGGGGCAGGAGCTGATGCTCCCACAGCATATTTCTCCTCTGTGGGCAGAAAGTGGAACTGCTGCCTCTTTCCACTGTTCTGTTATTCCATGAGCCTCTTCTACTCAGTCAGTTCCACCCCTGACACCTGTGGGCAGGGCCTTTAGCATTCTGGGCAAGTGCTCTACCACTGGGCTATGCCCTGTCACTGAGTAAACAACAGTATCCTCTGTGCTCATTATCCCATTAGTCCGTCTCTGTTGGGCAGTGGCATGGTTGATAATCGGAAGGAAGGATATTGACTTTTTTTTTTTAAATCTCTGCTTTATTTTGCTTTAAGGTATTCAATCTCCTGCCCTGGAGTATCCTTTGGAAATGTCTTTTGTCTCTGTTGGGGCTTCTTCGAAGTAGAAGCAGGGTGAAGAGGAAGGAGGAAATAGACCAGATGTTCATCTCAATAGTACCAGTTTCACATGATGCTCTGGTGTGATTCTGGAATCCTGTGTCTTTGTCCTTTTCAGAAACCTGCCCATGGCCATTGTCATTGGGATTCCTCTGGTGACTGTATGCTACATCCTCATGAATATTGCCTACTTCACAGTGATGACCCCAACGGAGCTCTTGCAGTCCCAGGCTGTGGCTGTGGTAAGTGGCTGACACAGTAAGTAGCCTTTGGAAGGAGGGAGACTCAGAGCCGATGGACTGGGCATTTATCTAGGCTGGGGGCCAAGGGCAGTGGTTGAGACTCTCAACATGCAGCAGGCTGCGGCTCCTGGGTCCTCAGCTTCCCTCCCAGCTGCACGTAGCAATGACTGAAGGACCCTGGGCTGGAGTCCTCAGAGGAAGGAAGGAGAAGAGTGCACTGAGTGAGGTGAGGTGACTTCAGTAATGGGTTGTGGGATCTAAGCTGAGTAAGGGAACCAGGGCACCTAGGATGTAGAAAGGCCTATGATCCCTGAGACTGGCAGTTGAAATAAGGCCATGCCTGGTGAGGGGATCAACAAAGTAAACAAGGCAGATGCTAGGAAGCAAGGTGATTAGGATGAAGCAGGTCCAGGAAGTGAGGTAATTAAGGTGAGGTGGGGCCAGGAAGTGAGGTAATTCAGGTGAGGTGGGGCCTGGAAGTCAGTGACGTGAGCTAGGATCAAGAAATAAGCGAGGTATGTCCAGGGAGGTGAGGTAGAGCTAGGAAACTGAGGTGAGAAGAAGTAGGGCCAGCAAGTGGGGGTCAGGACAGTGAGGTAACTGACAGATGCCAGGGTGGTGGGCAAGAGCCCTGTCACCAGCAGACTGGGCTGCTCTCAAGGCTTCTCCCTTTTCTCCAGTAGAGGGCCCCAGAGGCTGTGCACAGTGGGATGACATTGGGCCGTGGGTACCCAGTGAGATCTCTCAGGACGGTACTCTGCTTTTCTGCAGACCTTCGGAGACCGCGTTCTCTATCCAGCATCTTGGGTAGTCCCACTTTTTGTGGCATTTTCAACCATTGGTGCTGCTAACGGGACCTGCTTTACCGCGGGCAGGTAGGGTGCCCCCCTCCTTGTCATACTCTCAGAGGACAAGAAAGTCAGTGATGGACCCCCTACATCCTTAAGGCCCTCTGCTAGGTTAAACCCCACATTGGGGCTGAACCTGGAGCATGCTGGGTCCATGTGGACAAACTCTGAAGTCTAGACAAGGAAAGTGGCTTGATCCTCAAAGTAAAGTAGTCAGGAAGGGGTGGACAACCTTGCTGGATGGAATCGGGCATGGCATGTGCACTCCAGCGGTCCTGGGCTCTAAGCTAGGGAACCTTGCAACTTTAGGACAAGGGAGAGGGAGGGGTCACTAGGAGAACAAGGCTTGGCTTACACTTGGCACTTTCTACTTTGCATGTTTCTTCCCAGATAATTCCTTCTGTCATGTTACTGTCTGCACAGACTTGACCAGGAATTGACAGGCTTTCCTATAAGTGGACAGATGTTAATGGCTGTAAGCTCGCAGGCTATTATCAGTCTGTTATAGCTCAGTTCTCTGGAGCTCCAATCAGCTGTGTGACTAGTCACATGAGCAGGCGTAGTTTGCCACTCTCTAGATCCTGCTGGCTGTGCTGTTTCTCTTTGCGAGGTACATGCTTCAACTAAACCCCTGGTGATGGGCCAAGCATGAGTTGTTTCTATGAACACTGCTGTGGGGAACATTCTGGGACATATCTTTGCCCAGGGTAGTGCTCTGAATGGATAGACTTCCAAGTGGTGCTACCCAATATCACGTTAAAAGTGAGTCCATACTAGAAAATAATTCTGCTAAAGCTACAGGGAAGTGTGTATAAGGGCTAGCCCCCAACTTTCTCCAGGTTCTGTGTTCCATCCCTAACAAGGAGGAAAAGGAGCGGGGAGAAGGGGAGGAAGAGGGAGGGAGGGAGGAAGGGAGGGAGGGAGGAAGGGAGGGAGGAAGGAAGGGAGGGAGGGAGGGGAAAGAAAAACATTTTCGACTAGTCTAGGATCTTGATATTTATGTGTGAATTATGTTTTCTAATTAGCAACTAATTGCATGTGTTTCTGCGCTACACTGTGATGTTCCGATGCCTGGATATATTGTAGAATGAGCAAATTAACCTATTCATCACTCACACCATTGCACGCTTACTGGTTTCTTTCTGCTGAGAGCATTTCACACCAACTCTTAGCAGTTTTGAAATATGCATCAACAAAGCAGCAGTAGACATGTAAACACATCTCTCTGTAGTTGGATCCAAGAGTCCCTCAGGATTTACCAGGAGTGTTTGGGCTGGGATGTATGGAAGATCTGCTTTGAGTTTTCTGAGGAGACTCACCCAGATTTCCAGGGACCGTCCCAATTTACAATCCCACTGATAGTGAATAAGGGTTCCTCTTTCCCAACATCTTTGCCAGCATTGTTGAAGTTTGTTTTCCTATGGTCATCTTGACTGGAACAAATGGAATCTCAAAATAGTTTTCTGTTGCATTCTGCCATGGCTAAGGATGCTGAACACTTTTTTCCATAAGAAAATTAAAAACGGTTTTGTTGACACTTGTGTGTGTGCCCATGTGTGTCTGTGCAGGCATGCAAATGCTGCAACACACGTGGAGAGGTCAGTTCAAGTTTCAGGGGCCACCTCTCCCCTTTCACAGTGTGAGCCCCAGAGGCAAACTCCGCTGCTAGGCCTGACAGCAGGCTTTTCATCTGGTGAGCCATCTTCCCACCCGACCGAGTGTGCTGAACGTGCTGTTTGTAGACAGGGGTTCTCTGTGTAGCCCTGGCTGTCTTGTGTAGACAGGGGTTCTCTGTGTAGCTCTGGCTGTCTTGGAACTTGCTCCATAGACCTGGCTGGCCTTGAACTCACAGAGATCTGCCTGCCTCTGCCTCCCAGGTACTGGGATTAAAGGTGTGTACCATCACTGCCCGGCTTGTTAAACATTATTTAAAGTGCTTATTAGCTGTTTGTATTTCTTCCAAGAATTCTTTATTCAATATCCCTTTTTAAAAATTGTTTCCTAGCTAATTTTTAAGTGATTTGTGTATTCTAGACATTAATTCACTGTCAGGTGTGTGGCTGGCCAAGATTTTATCCCATTTTGTGGTCTTCCTTTTCATCCCATTAACTGTTTTCCTTTGCTGTGCAGAAGGCTTTGATCAGCACTATTTTCCATTTGTCAGTTTTCATTTTCTTTGATTAGGAAACAAGACTTGACTAGTCTTTTTCAGAAAGTCCTTACTTTATTTATGTTTATTTCTTCAAGTGTTTCCTTACCTTTTATATATATAATTTAATGTAGGAATACTCTGCTGCATATACATCTACCTGCCTGAAGAGGGCATCAGATCCCCCATAGAGGGTTGTGAGACACCATGTGGTTGGTGGGAATTGAAAACTGAACTCAGGACCTCTGGAAGAGCTGCCAGTGCTCTTAACCACTGAGCCATCTCACCAGCCCACCTCATGTCTTATATTAAGGTCTTTGATCCACTAGGAGTTGATCCTGCTCTCCACCCCACCCCCCCAGTACTGGAGTTAGGCATTTGCCACCGTGCCTGGCTTTCCTCCCCTCAACTTTTGTTAAATTTGTTTTTTGAAATTTCATATATGCACATACTGCATTATTGTTACTGCTCACACCCTTTGAACCGCACCCTTCTAGTTCCCTTTCCCAGTCCATGTAGTATTGGCCAGGGTCATTTGAGAGACTGTGTTTGGAAGCCAGCAGTGGAGCCTGGTTGAGTAAGAATGTAACTGAAAATGTCTTCCTCTCCTACAGAATCCATCAGTTGCCAATAGTTCAGGAAGGGGTACGGTCCCCAGTCCCTTCCCAACCTGAGATAAACTGTTGGCAGGGCCTGTCTTATGCAGGCCCAGGGTAGGCAGCTGCAGCTGCACTGAGACCACATTTGAGACAATTGAAGACAATTTGAGACATACTGAGAAGAAATACAGCCCTTCTTCGTATCTTCCAGATTTTATCTTTCTTCTTTCTTTTGGTTTTTCAAGGTAGGGTTTCTCTGTATAGCTCTGACTGTCCTGGAACTCACTCTGTAGTTCAGGATGGACTCAAACTCAGAGATCTGCCTGACTCTGCCTTCCAAGTGCTGGGATTAAAGGTGTGCATCACCCCTGCCTGGCCAGATTATATATTGTTTCCAGTCACTCTTGCAGTGTATCCTGAACCTTTAACTATCCTGTTAAGAGTTGAGTCTGTCTCATTCTGAGCATCTTGGGCATCCTGCATCTCTGAATTCACCTCCATCCATTGCAAACAGAAGCATCTCCATTTAAGCCTGAGAGTGCTATGGTGTGTTAGGACTAGATTCCTTTCTGTGGAAGTTGCCTCTCATCCAGTAAGAGTGGTTGGTCATCCCCATAGCAGCTATGCCACCATCACACATTTGGTGCCTGTTTGTTTTAATATGGATGCTGGAAACCAAACTCAAGTTCTCATACGTGACAGTAGTCATTTTACTGTTTCAGTCACCTACCTAGCCATGGAGTTGATTTTTGTATAGATTGAGAGTCGAAAATCTAGTTTTATTCTTCTACATATAGATATCCATTTTTCCTAGTTTAGGGGGCTGTATTTTCTCCAGTGAATGTTTTTAGGACCTCTAAACAAAACCCTGTGTGTGTGTGTGTGTGTGTGTGTGTGTGTGTTTATGTGTATCACATGCATACAAGGTCCCATGGTGGTCAGGTGTCAGATCCCTTGGAACTGGAGCTGTAGATGGTTGTGAACCAACATGTAGGGTGGTGCTGAGAACTGAACCCAGGGCCTCTGTAGAGCAGTAAGTGCTCTTACTTATCTTACTAGCCTCTCTCTGGTTTTTCTGTTTTTCTTCTTCTCTTTACTTCTTCTCCTCCTCCCTCCTCTCTCCTCCCTCCCCCTTCTCCCCCTCCCTTCCTCTCCCTCCTCCCTCCCTCTTCTTCTCCCTCTCCCTCCCTCTCTCCCTCCCTCCCTCCCTCCCCCCCCCTCTCTCTCTCCCCCTCTCCCCCTTTCCTTCTCCCTCTCCCTCTCTCTCTCTCAGGGTTTCTCTGCATAGCCTTGATTGTCCTAGAACTCTGTAGATCAGGCTGGCCTGGAAATCAGATATCCCCCTCTCTGCCTCCCAAGTGTTGAGATTAAAGGTGTGTACCACCTGCTCAGACTGGTCTGATTTCTTAATGTAGGCATTAGAGTCATCTGTTTCCCTTACAGAGTATCTTCATTGTATTGTTAAGACTTTGGTGTGTTGTTCTTTCATTTGATATTAGGAATGTTTACATTTTTCATTTCTTCTATGACCCCCCCCCCAATTCAACTGTGGGTTGCTTAATCTCCATGCATTGGTGTAGTCATAGTTTTGTCTTACTGTTGTGGTTATACAGAATGCAAGGAATTTGCAACTTTCCTATATTTGTTAGGACTTTTTTTTTATGTCCTAACATGTAGTCTATTTTAAATAAAGTTCCATGGGTCATTGAGAAGAATGTGGTTTGCTCCATTTAACAGAATATTCTAGATAACTACTCTCTTTATTCTATGGTGCCATTTAATCCCAATATTTTTCTGTATTTTTGTTAGGATAACTTTTAAATTAGTGGAAGTGGCGTATTGAAGTTAGGAATTTTTACATTAAAATTTTAAAAAAAGATTTATGTATATGAGTACACTATAGCTGTCTCCAGACACATCAGAAGGTGGCTTTGGATCCCATTACAGATGGTTGTGAGCCGCCTCATGGTTGCTGGGAATCACACTCAGGACCTTTGGAAGAGCAGTCAGTGCTCTTAACTGCCCAGCCAACTCTGCAGTGCCAGGTTTTTTCAGTAAGCTCACCCACCATTCAACAGCATGTTGCTTCAGTCCCACCCATTTGTGTGTGTTCTGTTTTCTTCCTTGCTGTTGACTTATGGGCTTGCTTAGTATCAAGTGACCTTCTTTGTTTCTTCTTAGTTTGAAGTCTACTCTGTCACATGTGAGAACAGTAATACCTGCTTATTTCCCCTACCTTTTCTTGCTTTTTATGGCGAGAAGCATTTCTCAGAGCCAATAGGGAGATGATTCCTGCTTCTTTGAAATTTATTGAGACAGGGTTTTCCTACATTGCCCTGGTTGTCCTGTCACTCAGTATACACACCAGGTTGTGCTTGAACCCACACCACCTACCTCTGCCTCCTGAGTTAGTGGTATGTGCCATCATACCTGGCATGAGTCCTCCCTTTTGATGCAATCTGCTAACTTGTGTCTTTTAAGGAATTGAGACCATATATGTTCAGTCATTGGAATGTGCGCCTGCCATTTTTCTGGTTTTGTAGTGTTTGATGGTTTTCAGTCTTCTGATTATTCTAGCAGGGATTGTTCTTTCCTGTAGCCTCATGGGTGCAGTCATATCTCCCTTCAGTATGAAAGATTCCTTCAAGTATCATTCGTAGAGTTGACTCAGTGGTCAGGAGTCCCTTTATTTTTAGGACGCTTTCTGCTTTCTGCCTCCAATTATGATAGTATCTTTGCTGGATGCAGTAATGTAGGTTGACAATCATCTTTTAGTACTTTGAAGGCCTCATTCCAAGCTCTCTTGGCTTTATAAAAAATTACATTAGTGTGCATTGAGTATGGGTGCACAAAGGCCACATGTGTGTCAGTGTGTGGTGTGGTAAGAGGATAACATCTGGGAGTTAGTTCTCTCCATCATATGGGTTCCAGGGCACACTGGTTGACAGGGCCTTTTCCCACTGAACAGTCTTAGCAGCCCCTCCTCCTGCGCCTCCTGCTGAGAAATCTGCTGGTACTTCACTGGGTCCACTGTTTACACAGGTGTTTGTGTTTCTCTCCTGCCTCTTTCAGTACACATTTTATTGAATATATATAATACAGCTCTGTCTTGTGCATTTAGTGAGACATTCTTTCTGGCCTTGGTACATCATCCTTTTTTTTTTTTTAATTTTAAAGATTTATTTTATACACGAGTACACCACCATTGCTCTCTTCAGACACACCAGAAGAGGGCACCAGACCCCATTATAAATGGTTGTGAGCCACCATATGGTTGCTAGGAATTGAACTCAGAACCTTTGGAAGAGTAGTTGGTGCTCTTAACGTCTGAGCCATCTCTCCAGCCCTCATTCTGTCCTTCTAACTCAAGGGCATAAACTGTGATTCCCCCTAAGGTGTTTTTTTAAGTTTTTGAACATCTTTTGTCATGTTTATTCAAAAGCACTCCATATTCTTTCATGCTATTCTGACATCTAGTCTTTAAATGTCATTTTCAAATAGTTTTTTGGTAGTGTATATAGAAATGAATATCCTGAGACTCTAGCTAGCCAGACTACTAGTCTAGCTAGCTAACTATCTACTCTGGAACTATGTAGACTAGGCTAGTCTCAAACTCACAGAGATATGCCTGCCTCTGCCTCTCCAGTGCTAGGATTAAAGGTATGCACCACCACACCTAGTTTACAGATAGTTTTGACATCTGTGCTGTTACAAGTTCCCTAAGATTTTTGCTCTTGTCATTTTACCTCTTGTAAATATAAAGTCATGCAAGCATCAACTACAACTGTTCTAAAATATATCTCCTCTAAGAGTTTCATTTCTATAAATGCAAACTTTATGATTAATGTACCTTCAATAGACAGAAATCACAACAAACCCCTGCCCTAACAAGGAGGTTGAAAAAACATTAAAAAGAGCCTACTCTAGGGAGTCCAAAATCCTGTGACATGCCAACTCTGCTTGGTACCCAGAAGAGAGTGTGAGCCTCAAGGCTTCTGAAGCATCAGAGAGTCCAGGGTCATTCTGAGAGGACTCCTCGGGGATCATCTGCCTGGTGGTCCCCCTTTGTGTCCAGTGGTATTTGTACATTTTCCAATTCTTTCGGGCATTAGACTGAACTTCATTTCATGCCTTTTCTTGGAGAACTAATGAGTCCTTTTGTCAGTGTGAGTTTGTTAGCCAAGGCCTCCAATTTCCTCTTTAGGACACCAGTCTGCCTTGAAGTGCTTTTTTAGCTCCAGGAACTGCTTATATGTGATCCCAAAGTTTCCATCCCAGTAGGACAAACTCGAAGTTGTCTTCATCTTAGTTACTTCTATCTTGGCTGCAGCTCACTTGAATTCCATTCTTCAGTTTGAGCCCTCTAAAAGTTTGTTTTGTTGTTGTCTTTTTTTTTTTTTTTTTTTTTTTTTTCTGAGTCAGGGTTTCTCTATATAGGCCTGGCTATCCTGGAACTCACTCTGTAGACCAGGCTGGCCTCCAACTCAGAAATCTGCCTGTCTCTGCTTTCCAAGTTGCTGGGTTTAAAGGCGTGTGCCACCACCGCTCGATCCTCTAAAAGTTTTTAATAAAGATTTTTGTTACCCCATCTCTAGCCTTGGGCAGATCTGCTTTCTGCCTCCATAACTGGGCTTGCTTGACCTTACATTTGAATGATGTTTGTAACTGACTCAAGACAGCATTCTCTTGAGTTCGTCTGATTACAGTATATCCGAGCATTTCCTTTCCTTGCTGAGTAGTACTCCACTGTATAGTAAATAGTATACCACCATCTAAACCTTTGGGTTATTTCTGTTTTTGGCAGTTAAGTATAGTGTTGATGTGAACACCCATCCTTGTATTTTACATGCATATATTTTTTATATGGAGCATATTTTCACCTTGGGTAAATTTCTAAGAATAGAATTGCAATAATAATAACTTGAGTTTTGATCTTTTGTTAATAGAAACCCTACAAGTTTATTTAGATTATAGAGCCCCAATTATGTATTTGGGAGAGAAAAGTAGAGCCTATCTTTATAAAGTTAAAGTAGCAGTATTGGTAAGGATGTGGCTCAGTGGCAGAGCCTGTACTCAGCATAAGCAAAGTCCTGATTTCATCTGTATCATAAAGAAAAAAGCACTAGTATATTAAATAAAACTTGGCTGATTTTCTGAGTTGCTTACAAAATTAGGAAAATTTTGTACATATTTCTCTTATCAAAGGAAACATAGGTCTTTTTATAGACAGTACCTCTTCCTAAATTATGATCATATTTCAAAGAGCCAAAGAGTTCTGGGTAGATATCTTTAGCCTGTGTAATTTTACTAAAGTATAGCTAGAAATTGTGGTCTTTATTGCCATTAATATTTGAGAAATACTGTTTAGATTTTTATGCTCAAGTACATGTCTGTGTGTCAGCACGTACATGTGAGTATGTACATATGGACCCGCAGACACAAGAGGCATCTGAGTCCCCTGAAACTGCAGTTACAGGCTGTTGTGACTCACCCAGAATGTGTGCTGGCAATTCCAGTTGGGTCCTCTGCAAGAGCCGTATGCATCCTTTAACTACTGAGCCATCTCTACAGCCCCCATTTGACTTCTCTCCCCCTCTCTCCCCCCTCTCCCCTCTCTCTCCTCTCTCTCTCCCCTCTCTCTCCTCTCTCTCTCCTCTCTCTCTCCTCTCTCCTCTCTCTCTCTCTCCTCTCTCTCTCTCTCCCTCCCTCCTTCCCTCCCTGTGTGTGTGTGTGTGCCAAAGGTGTCAGATTTCCTTGAACTAGAGTCACAGGCAATTATGCTCTGAGCTCCACACCCTGGTCTAGTTTTTACATTTTTTTCCTTGCATATGTCTTGGGAGTTGATCAGGTATCTACTCATAAACCACATCTCCCCTGTCCCTGCCCAAATGACTTCCATGATAACAGAATGCTGGATGAGTTCCTCACAGGTGCAGCTAACCATCACACGAGCTCACCCTCCAGCCCCTTCCAGAGGACACTACCTGAAGATGGCCTTGCTGGTGGTGACTTCAGTGTCCTCTTTGTTCCCTGCATTGTTCTTTCAGGCTCATCTACGTGGCGGGCCGGGAAGGCCACATGCTTAAGGTGCTGTCCTACATCAGCGTCAAGCGCCTCACGCCGGCCCCTGCCCTCATATTTTATGTAAGTATGGCTTCCACCCCAGACTGCAGCAGAAAGTGAAGGTGTCTCTTTTGACAGGAGATCCAATAGAACTGTGCTGCTGAACCCAGGCTTTCTGAGAGAGTGAAGCTTCTTGACACAACCCAGAATTCTCCAAGCTTCTGTGCCCTGCTCAGAATGCCAGCTTCAGGGAAGGGAATAAGGCCTTCGTGGTGGTTGCTAACAGCCTCTGGCCTCAGCCTGTTGACTTGGATCATCCCTCATGGCTGTGCTATCTTGAAGGATATGTAGGCTTGGCTCAGGGCCAAAACACTAACTCCACTCATGTCCATTTCCACACTTATCTGAAGACAAGTAAACAGACCCAGAAACTGGGATCCCAAGTCAAGGACCAGGCCACAAATTCAGTCATGACCAGACCTGAATTTCATCATAGTAAAAACTTTGCTGTTAAAGTTACCCTTATAAAGCTGGTGTACAAAATGACTTTAGGTCAGACATGGTAGTCTATACCCAGCACTCAGGAGGCTGAGGCAGGAGGATCACAAGTTTCAGGTCAGCCTGGATTATAGAGCAAGACATGTATGCATGTAAGAGCACACATATCCAAGGACACAACTTCATAGACTCAAAGCTTGTCCACGTTCTTTCTGTGGAGCCTTGACAACAGATACCACAGTGGGCCAGGCTGAGCCAGCCTGATGGGAGACAGAGGAAGTCTATGTAGGAATAGCTGCTCCCTCAGCCTTCTGTGAGAACAGGGACAATGTCTGTGTGCACTGGCAACCTAAAACATGACTCTTCTTCCTACTAGGGTATAATAGCCATCATTTACATCATTCCTGGGGACATCAACTCCTTAGTCAATTATTTCAGCTTTGCTGCATGGCTGTTTTATGGTATGACAATCCTGGGACTCATTGTAATGAGATTCACAAGGAAAGACCTAGAGAGGCCCATCAAGGTAAGTCAGTCTGTGATCATTGTCACAGCAGTTTTGGTTTCTGGAAAGAACTGGAAGGGAGTCATTTTAAATGCTCTTCATCCCGACTGCTCTGCTGTTGAGCGTCCCCCGCTCAACTCAAACACAGCTTATGATCCATGCAGTCACTGGGGCACTCATCAAGCTGTAGAGAGGACCTGTATCCCACTGGTACCCAGTTATGACAGGCCCTGGCCTCTCCGACATGCTTACACATTGATGAGGACTTTGGAAATGGCTCTAATCCTAGCCTGTGTGTAAGGTGTGCTTCAGCCCTTCCATGTCCACAGGCTGATGCATGCCTACGTACCTGTGGGGAAATAGGATGAACAACCATGTTACTTTATGCTTCTGGAAGTGGATAAGCACCAATCTAAGAAAGATGTAGGCAAAAGGAGGCTGCAGCGGGTAGGAGCAGAGTAAGGAGGGCTCAGTTAACTTAGGGTTCTGTTGTTTAGAGCTGTCTGTCTGATGGTCTAGTTGAATCTCAGCTGTTTACCCTCCACATCTAGGGTTCATTTAGCATCTCCAGCAGGCAAGACCATGGTGGCAGTAGTCTTCACAAACCCCCTCATAAAAACACAGCAATAAAATACCCAAGGGGAAAATCTCATAGCCAGCATCATCACCACATGAGAAAATTGGTGATCCCCACAACCCAAGACTAGGGACGATGGAAGCCCCAGTTACCCAGCACCCATATGCTCTAGGATGGGCACACTGGGTGGTGCTCACTAGTGGAAGTGCAAGAGCGATATAACTACATTCTCCTGCCAGAGTCTTAGGATTCCCCACAAAGCGTCCTTTCCAGGCCATAGGCATTTCTAGAGCGATGGAAGACAACAGCAGCTGGAGACATAAAATACAGAAGAGCATCAGGGCACAGCTGGGAAGGAAGTCCCTAGGGAGTCCATGTTACACCTGAACATCAAAGCACATCAGGAAGCACCAGGAAAGAATATCTCTAAGGAGCATGCAAGGTACCAGGAACTGGAAGGAGAGGGAAAAGTACCAGACAAAATTAAGAGTGTTTGAGGGCAAATGAGTATGCCAAACAGAAAACATGTTCTACCTCAGGTATAAAAAAGAATCCCTGGGAAAGGGCAGTTAGTTCTTAGGCCGTCCAACCCAGGGGAGGGAGGGTGGTTAGAGGTAGAACTCCACTATTCAGCCAACAGCAAAATGCACACACTTCAAGGGGAAGGCCAGAGCTAGTGCAGGCAACAAAATGTTTTCTGGTGCAAATTATGGAACTTTAAAAATGCCTTGGGCATCCACTTCTTTTTTGTCCCGCCTCCATCCCCAAGTCATTTCTAGAGTAGGGGGAAAAGACAATATCAGCATCAGATCCCTTTGACCACACGTGGACCAGAAGACAATGCCATGTTACCGAAATACACATCAGCATCTACTGTCCAGTCAAACTGAGCCGGAAGATCAGACCCCATGGAGGGATGCAGGAGGTCTTCCTGCCATCACAGCACTCAGAAGCAGACCCGGAAGATTGCTGTGAGCTCAGTCCAACAAGAATACATCTATCTATATGAGACCTTGTCTTGGGGTGAAGGGAGCTACAGAGAGAGGAAGTAGAGAGAGAGAAATATCAGGCAAAGGAATAAATAGAAAATAGGTTGTGATCTTCTTGGATAAGTACCCAGACTCAAAGCATTGCTTAAGACAAACAACAAATGCCAACTCAATGATAAAAGACAGAATGCATAGCTATGAGAGAGCAGCTAAGAAGCCCACTTACCAACTTAACAGCAACTGTATTCACAAAGCGGCAGGAAAAACAGAGCCAAACACAGGAACAGGCAGCTTGGAAACACCCACCTTAGTCTGCAGCAGGCCCAGACCCATCCCTGGTGAAAGCAACCGAAGGTCTGAAGACTAAAGCAAGGTGGAGTGCAGCCTGGTTCAAGCTTAGACACGCCCACCACGATCTGAGCAAGCTCGCTGCCCACCTCAAGGGCACGTGGGTGGTCAGATGGGACTGTCCTATGGCGTTCTAGCCAAAGAGATCCTCCTTTCACCTATTTGCAGGAAGTGAGCCTTCACATGTGGAGAAAAAGGTCACACAGAGCTAGAGTTGGACACTGCGTGGCATCAACGTCTAGTGTCTCTAATCTGATGGGGCGTGGGCAGTGAGGGGGGATGGAAGTTGAAAGCAGGAAGCTTTAATTTGGTAGAGAGGCAAACTTTACATTCAACTGAAGCATCTGCTTTTCCACATTCTAGTAAAGACAAGACAAAGACAGGAGAGTGGAAAGGATGAGCCAAGTTGTGCCAGGCTTCCCCACGCCCGCCTTGTTCCCTCTAACCAGGAACCAGGAGCTGCACCGCACCCACCTGTGCTCTTCTGCTTGCAGGTGCCCATCTTCATCCCGATTGTTGTGATTCTCGTGTCTGTTTTCTTGATTCTGGCTCCAATCATCAGCAAGCCGGCCTGGGAGTATCTCTACTGTGTGTTGTTCATACTTAGTGGACTTATATTTTACTTCCTTTTTGTCCACTACAAGTTTGGATGGGCCCAGAAAATCTCCAGTAAGTATCAGAAGAAGAGTGTAAGGAAAGCGCACCCACTCAAGGACTCAGCATATAGCATTTCCTCTTCAGAACTGCACACTCCCTTGTTGCCTCTGGACCCACCCTTGTTGTCCTCTGTTCCTATCAATCACTACAAGGAGGCAGTAAAAGCACCACTGTATATTGCCAAAGACATTCACTGCTAACAGTTTCCCATGAAGACCACACTGAGGGTGTAGTTTACAAGCATCTATGCAGCTTCATCAGATGAGGTCTTTCAGAGCATGGCCTTTACTGTTATTGCTATTTTGAGGCCAAAGTGATAGCTAGAACAATAACCAGGTATAGGACAAAGGCCTGAATCCAACCCCCCAACCCCTTCCTCAGCCACAGGTCCCTGTGTTCTGCTGTCCTGGTCCTTAGCTGTTTGGGCAAATGTTTTAAAAAGCTAGTTGCATTAGCTTTCTGTTTCTAAATGGAAAGTAAGGTGCCCAATAACAGTAACAGAACTGTACTTGGTTTTGTTTTGAGTCAGGGTCTCATGATGTAGCCTAGGCTGGCATGCCAACTCTTGGTCTTCCTGCCGCAGCCTTCCCAGTGCTGGGTTACAGGTGTGTCTCTGCACTCGGCTGTGCTTTACTTTAAAGGCTGTGCTTTACTTTAAAGCCTATCATATTTAGTGTTTTGCTATAGAGCAGATTCAGTCCCAAGAAACTCGAGATTCAAGGCTCCTAAGCAGCAGGTAGTGATGGAACCGTCTTGTGTCCTCACTGTACAGTGTTCCTTAAGGACAGGGATTGGGTTGCGCAGTTTAACCCTGGATCAAGCACAGGGTGTTGTGTACTACAGCCACTTAATGTTAACTGAGTGACTGTGATAAAAGATGCCTCTTCGGATGGACAGTGCATGACTGGGATCGAAGTACTGGGGCAGAGGTTGGCAGGTTACACAGAGAGCCCATTTCAACAGAAACAAAAAAGAAAACCTGTTTTACTTATTTACTTATTTTTCTGTGTAGCTCTGGCTGACTTGGACTCACTCTGTGGCCTTGAACTCATGGAAATCTGCCTGCTTCTACCTTTCAAGTGCTGGGATTAAAGGCGTGTACCACCACTGCAGGGCTTTGAAAAACCTACCTTTTAAGTAGAATGTCGAATGCTTTTTCAGCATCCAATGAAATGACCATGTGGTTTTTTTCTTTGAGTTTGTTTATGTAGTGGATTGAATTGATGGATTTCTGTATATTGAACCAACCCTGCATCCCTGGGATAAAGCCTACTTGATCATGGTGGATGATCATTTTGATGTGTTCTTGGATTCGGTTGGCAAGAATTTTATTGAGTATTTTTGCATCGATGTTCATAAGGGAGATTGGTCTGAAGTTTTCTTTCTTTGTTGGATCTTTGTGTGGTTTTGGTATCAGCGTAATTGTGGCTTCGTAGAAGGAATTGGGTAGGGTTCCTTCTGTTTCTATTTTGTGGAATAGTTTGAAGAGTATTGGTGTTAGGTCTTCTTTGAAGGTCTGATAGAATTCTGCACTGAGACCATCTGGTCCTGTGCTTTTTTTGGTTGGAAGACTTTCTATGACCCCTTCTATTTCTTTTTTTTTTTTTTTAAGATTTATTTATTTATTATATGTAAGTACACTGTAGCTGTCCTCAGACACACCAGAAGCGGGCGTCAGATCTCATTACGGATGGTTGTGAGCCATCATGTGGTTGCTGGGATTTGAACTCAGGACCTTTGGAAGAGCAGTCGGTGCTCTTACCCGCTGAGCCATCTCTCCAGCCCCCCCTTCTATTTCTTTAGGGGTTATGGGACTGTTTAGATGATCTATTTGGTCCTGATTTAATTTTGGTATTTGGTATCTGTCAAGGAAATTGTCCATTTCTTCCAGATTCTCCAGTTGAGTATAGGCTTTTGTAGTAGGATCTGATGATTTTTTGGATTTCCTCAGTTTCTGTTGTAATATCTCCCTTTTCATTTGTAATTTTGTTAATTTGGATACTTTCTCCGTGCCCTTTGGTCAGTCTGGCTAAGGGTTTATCTATCTTGTTGATTTTCTCAAAGAACCAGCTCCTGGACTTGTTGATTCTTTGTATGGTTCTCTTTGTTTCCACTTGATTGATTTCAGCCCTGAGTTTGATGATTTCCTGTCTTCTACTCCTCCTGGGTGAAATAGCTTCTTTTTGTTCCAGGGCTTTCAGGTGTGTCATTAAGCTGGTAATGTATGCTCTCTCCATTTTCTTTTTGGAGGCACTCAGGGCTATGAGTTTTCCTCTTAGCACTGCTTTCATTGTGTCCCAAAGATTTGGGTATGTTGTAGAATGTCTGGCCTTTCCCTGTTGAATACCTGGCACTTAAGACAAGGCCTTAGAGTTGACAGCAGGTGGAGCTGCAGATGGGGAAGCGACCTTCAGCTTGAGAGGTGCTGCTTTCTGCCCATGCTAACTCAGCCGTTAAAGCTGGTGCCGAACTTACCTCACAGGGATGCAAGAACAAGAGGGGGAATTTATTTCCTGTTGACCAAAGTAAAGTATGCTCTTTCCCTTTCCTGGGATCCCTAGCCCCTAACCTCTTCAGAGAGAGCAAAGCTTTCTGCGAAAGCTAAGGACAGTCGGCTAGGTTGCAGCTGAGAACCAAGGTGCTCACTGTGCCATCTGCTAAGGCCTGAGGACAAATTGCTATAAAATGACTATCAGGAAGCTGAAGCAGAATCGTTGAGTTTGACTGAGGTCAGCCTGGGCTACACAGCAAGACCTTGTCTTAACAAACAAACCACAAACACTGTGAACAATTTGTATTTTAAGCAAAATGTCATCTTGGTTCCTTCATATTCATCCATGCTTTACAGCGGATACACATGATCGAGTCACAGAGTATGTAGTTCTTTGTTAGGAAGTAACCTATCTCTGAAGAGCCCATTCAGTGATTAGGGCAGTTCTGAATGCGGACTTCAGTTGCCCGTAATGCAGGGTCTAGCCGATGCCACCTCACTGCGTCAGAACAGTGAAGCCTCCTGGCCGTTCTGCTCTAACTGCACCTATGTCTTGGCTTCTCTGTTCCAGGGCCGGTCACCAAGCACCTGCAGATGCTGATGGAAGTTGTCCCACCAGAAAAGGACCCAGAGTAAAAGGTCCATCACTCGTAGCCCAAAGCTGTGATCAATTTATTTTTGTAAGCAATTATTTGTGGTTATTTCTTCCTGGTGTTTTTCTTAATGAAAACGTATTCAGATATTTGTTTAATATTATTATTTTTAGCTATCCATAATTCTGTGAGTTAAGGGTCTTAAATAGAGGTAAGATATATTTTCTGACATTATCAGGAGTGCTGGATGTGGTGGCACATGCCTCTAATCCTAGCACAGGGAGGTGGACCTCTGTGACTTAAGAGACCAGCCTAGTCTACAGACTGAGTTCCAGGCCAGCCAGGACTATATTGAGACCCTGTCTCAAACAAACAACAAAACAGAAACCCCTAAGTTACCAGGAGACATTACCCCTTACCCCACAGGATGGATGGCTACGGAAGGCTGCATAACAGCATGCCCATTGCAGAAGGGCTAAATAATAAACACTAAGGCACGCTACCTAACCGAATGAAGTGGGGCTGGGCGGCAGGCAGCTCAGGCTTTAGCACTTGCCTAGCACAGGCAAGGCTCTGTGCTTGTTACCACAGACAACCAGCGACCTCTAAACTCAACTCAGTCCACACACACATAAGCTGCTGCTCACAGATCACTGGCAGGGTTGAACTTGCTTTCCTCCTTGTCCTCAGCACGGTACTACCACTCCCATTTTTTTACCCTGTGCTGTACATAGCTGGTTGGTGTCCTCTGCCACTGTCCAAGGCATCTCCACTGGGGTCAGCATCACATGCATCCTGACTTGCTGCCTTTGCTGGCATTTTACTTTCTAGAAAGTGTGATGTTCATTTGTATTCGACACAGAACGAAAAACTGAACAACCTTACACTGGAGCTTTATTGATAACCGCTGCAAAGATGCTCATATCGTATGGGAGCAATTCTAAAGCACAAACTCTTCAAGTATTTCCATGTCACATTTCAGAAATTTACCTCAATCAGTACAGTTTAACATAATACAGAAAAGCAATAGCTGATGTTTGCATAGTCAGCCTCCCATGTGCTACAAGATATTGCTTAGGGGTTTAAGTATTTGGAAAATCTGACCACCTGAAAAAATGATGTAAACAGAGCTGTGTCCCATTTCCTTGCGTCTTCTGGGACAGCCTGCCGCTTGCTCTCAGTGTTCACTGCCACCACAGCCCTCCACCAGCTGGGTGGACCAGCCTCCGTATAAATGGACACTGACCACACCTGCCTTACAGTTGAATTGTTCCAGTAAGACATCATGCTTTCTGCTGTCTCGAGAGCTACTCTGCATTATGGCCACTCTGATACTGGCCTATCAACCCAAGAGTCAGAGCAGCGAAAAGGATGTCCTCCTGGTAGCTGCCCATGCCGAGCAGTCTCTGATTGCTGCCACAGGTCTGACCCTTCTCAGGCGCTGTGAAAGCCATGTGCCCACCCCACAACACCCTGGACTCTCTTGGGCTGCATGTGCTCGGGTCTTATTTTACAGATAAGAAAACCAAGAACCAGTGTGGGCCCAGCCCTGCTGCCCCTGGCACAGAGAGACAAGAGAGTTAGCCTCGACTGTGCAGCGGCTCACTCCTGGGGTTACAGAAGTCTTGACATCTGTGTTTCTTTTTATTTTTTCCTCATTTTTTTTTTCTTTTTTGACACTGGTTCTTATAAAGCCCAGGCTGACACTTCTTGGTCCTCCTGTCTCCACCTCTCAAATGCTGGAATTATAGGCATGGGCGCTTCTTGGGATATTCATCCTTTCTGACATAAAGAGGATTAAGTGCTTGGAGGTAGTCATTCAGCAGTGCTGTCTCATCCAGGCCTTTGTCACTTCTAGGGAGACTAATGCTGAAATGCTAAGACACTGGCTTGTAAAGATCCATTATTTCAGTGACATTTCAATGAGAACTACACACACCCATTTGCCTAACCAGGATGGTTCAGCTGCAGTCAAAGTTGCCATCACTGGTCTCAGGATTCACCTCATCTGGGGGTTCTGAAGGTTAACTACAAGCTATGTCAGCATTTCTGAAAGTTAGTTCTGCCCAGGGTCCTGTAAGTCATTTGGTCCTACTGAGCTGAGGCAAGTGTATCCTGTCTTTGGGAAAAGAAGTCACTTTGCATCTCTTAGAAGCTATCTAGCTGCCAGGCAGTGGTGGCACACGCCTTTAATCCCAGCACTTGGAAGGCAGAGGCAGGCAGATTTCTGAGTTCAAGACCAGCCTGGTCTACAGAGTGAGTTCCAGGACAGCCAGGCTACACAGAGAAACCCTGTCTCAAAACAAAACAAAACAAAACAAAACAAAACAAAACAAAACAAAAGAGCTATCAAGGCAGGAAACTGTAGGGTATTTGTATGGTGGCAGGAGATGCATTTAGGCCCATGGTGAGAGGGACTGGCGGGCAGGGCTGGGTGTAAACGTGTAAGGTGGAAGCTTCAGTTCTGAGCAGTGTCACACACAGGTCTACGTGGCAGGCCTTCTATGAACTCCTTCTATGAACATCCACTACCTAATGTTGCTCTCCATCTCTACATGGAGTAGTCAGAGCGAGCTAAGAGACTCCATGAGAGGACACACTGCAGAAGCCTGGGTTACACTGGACCTTTGCTTGAAAAGACATTTTGGAAAGAGAACCTCCCTATATAGGCCAGGCTGCCCTCCAACTTGCACTTCTCCTGCCTCAGTCTCCTGAATGTTGGAATTAAAAATGTCTCTAACTTTCTGTGTCCCTGACTGCAGACCCTTCCTGGACTTTCTTTTGACAATCTCATCACAACCTATCACCTGGCATATCTACCCACTTTAAGTCAATTAGGAATTTCTCATTGTCATCCATGGCAGTGCCACACAACAGTGACAAGCCACTCTCCAGGTGAAAAGAGTTAGCTGTGCCTTGTGTGTCCGGTTCCGTTTGGTCTTCTCCCCCTGGCGTTGGTTCACTCCCGGCCTCATTCGCTCTCACTCCCATCAGTGGTTTCTGAAGAAGAGCCGCTGCTCTCAGCCAACGCTGCCACTTTGCAGGACAGGTTTTTAGAATTTACAACTAGAAGAGTTGGTATTATTGAAAATAGTTTAGTACAGGTTAATTACCCATGCCCATTATTTTGGTTAGTGTAGCAAATGTCCAATGGGTCTAGCTCTGGTTTTCTTGCAAATTATTTAAGCAAGCAATGAGCAGATAAATATCTAAGGAAGAATATGGTAAAAGGGTTTAGAAGGTATATTATGGAACTGACAGTGTAGCTCAGTGGTATAGTGCTTTCCTATTATACATGAAGCTATGGGTTTCATCCGCTGCACTCAAAATAGTTAAGAAGCATGTTCATTACTAAGGGCCATTACATTCTCATATTAGAACATTACACTAAGGTCAACCCTGGGCTTTAGAGACACTCATTAACAGCCTATTTCCACAAAGGTAGACTCCCCAAGAACAGCTTGTGTCCATCCAATCTCCCTGCCCGGCCCGACCTCCACCTCCACCCAAGAAGCAGGGCCTGCCCATCTCACCCTTGGAGAAAGGGCTGTCCTCCTCACACTCCTCCCAGTGGTCAAAGTCAAAAGCCACATTAGGATTCTGTGCAACACAAGAGTGGACACAGGTGTGTAAGCGCAAGTGCTCCCAATCAGCAGCAGCCGGCCTCAGGCACACCGACTCACCCTCTGCTTGAGGAGGCCACACCAGCATTCCCGTTTCTCTTTTGCAAGTGTGATTAGAGGTTCATCATCCTTAATTATGCATTTGCAGTCATCTTTCCTTATGTCACCTTGAAGTTCCATATCAGCCAGGTAAAACTTGTCTCCTACCCAGGCACTAGGTTTTCAATAAAAATAAAGTCAGCCATCTAAAATATTGTATGTGATTTTAATTTTACTTTATCAGATACACACAACCTACCTGAAAATGACTCTATCTGTAAAGAATTTACACTTATAATCTTTGACATTCCTTATTTTTATCTTTAAGATGACCACATCATCTTTTTGGAACCACTTTATTTGGGGGTGAAAGCTAGAAGGAAAGAAAATGGTTGTACTTGTGAGCATGTAGGAGCAGGCCGGGGCAGAGGCGCCCAGCAGCAGCCGCGGGCCGGGGCAGAGGCGCCCAGCAGCAGCCGCAGCTGCACATACCTTCTTACATGTGGCTGCGTAGCTTTGCTCGTGGTCTCACTGCCAATGTCTTCAGAGAAAACTCCTGCACAAAATCAATGTTAGAATTTCCAGATTATTTATATATAACATACATACACACATTTTTGGTACCCAAGGCAAAGCAACTTTTACATGCAGAATTATGTTAAGAGTATAAATTTCAGCTAGATGTGCTGGTGCACCCAGAGGTATGTAGAGACCCTGTCTCAAAAAACACAAACAAAACAAATTTCATTAAAACCCAGGTATCTAGTAGTAAATATAAGAAGAAACTAAAGTGTACATCATTTAGAAAACTGACACAATAATCTAAAATATAATAAACTCTCAAATAGTAGAATTTAGCAGCAGAGTGCAGCTGCTTCTGAAGAGGAGCCAAGCTGCACTGCTGGTGTGCAGGCATCCAGGCCTCCTGTGCCCTTGGCCTGCAGGCTTCCAGAACAGGCCAGCATTCAGACAGAACAACTGCCGAGCAAACATTCTCTAAGACAATAGAATTTAGACTCTCTATCTAAAATATTTAAAACATAAAACAAGGCTCTAGTTTTGATTTGCAACAATACCAAAAAAAAAAAGCAGTTTTAATCACAATAGCACCTACTACCTACTGAGAAACAACCTTATTGCTCTCAATAAACAAAATAAACACTAGTAATTCCTATTATAGAATATCACATAACAGAGTACATCAGTGGCTGCAATGCTACTGACTGGAAGAAGCTGCAGTGTGTGTGACACGCCTCCAGCTCAGCCCCACTGGTCTCGATGGGAACAGGAAGGAAAAGCTGGGTCCCTGGGGAGTTCTGCCAACTTTCAGTCAGCAGATTGAAGTGTGGACGTCCCCTCATGGGTTAAACACTTCCCACTGTTCACTGCTGTCTGCATGGGCTGCACTGTGCTCACACCGCAGGCCAAGGGAAGCCTAGCTAGGAAAGTCACGACTGGAGGCTAAGCTTCTTTTAAACACAGGCACTAACCAGGCTCTTGGCTGTCTGAGGCCCGCTGGGAAGCAGCTCCCTTTTCTGTGCCTCCGTCTCCTTGTTGAGTGCCCCGCAAACACATGGTGTCTTCCACTGTTGTAGGCATCCTGAACACAAGAGGCAGAGGTTAAATGGATCTGAGGAGACTCTGGCAAAAGTGTTCAGACATTAAACACCTCAGATGCATCCTGGAGGCAGACCTACCAGGAGTCTGTGTGGGCTGCAAACCATGGAGTGCAGGTCATCAGCCTTGCTTAGTGTGCTCTTGGGCAACCAAGCACAGAGGTGGGAGTGTGTGGGAGGGTGCACAGGGGGTGGGGGGAGGGGTCATCCTTGAATGTCTATCCCAGAGTCTTATGTTATTACTAGTTTGGGTCAACCTCTAGAAATATTGTTCTCATAAAAACGGAAGTATTAGTGGGGGTAGGAGCAGGGAGGTAGCTTTCCAGCTCTGAGGTCAGTAGGCAGGAAGGTCTAGATGTGGCGTCAACAAAAAATTCCATTCACATCTTTATGCACAGAAATCCACTAAATCCATTATAGTTCCCTTTCATTTTTGCCTATTAGCTAATTAGAGATTACCTTGTTCAGGAGACCATATCTTTAAAAAATTATACACACACACACACACACACACACACACACACGCACACGCACACGCGCGCGCACACACACACACACACACACACACACACACACACACACTCTTACACTGCAGCCAAGAGTGGTGACATACCTTTAACCCCAAGTGGCAAGCAGATCTCTTAATTTCAAGGACAGCCTAGTCTAAGTTCTAGGACAGCCAGGACTATGTATAGACCTTGTCTCAAAAAAAAAAAAAAATTAAAACTATATATCACTAATCCTTTGGCTCTTTAAGTAGATAATCAGTTGTCTTAGTTAGGGTTCCTGTTGCTGTGACAGAATACCATGACCAAGAGCAACTTGGAGAGGAAAGGGTTCATTTCAGTTTATAGTTCCACATCACGGTCCATCAGTTAAGGAGGGCAGGGCAGGAACTCAGACAGGGCAGGAACCTGGAAGCAAGAGCCAATGCTGAGGCCATGGAGGGGTGCTGCTTACTGGCTTGCTTCTTGTGGATTTTCAGCTGGTTTTCTTATACAACTCAGGACCACCAGCCCAGGAGTGGCAGCACCCATAGAGAGCTGGGTCCTCCCTCCCCCCATCAATCCCTAAGAAAATGCCCTAGAGGCTTGCCTACAGCCCATTTTATGGAAGTATTTTCTTAATCCGGGTTCCCTCTTCCCAGATATGTCTAGATTTGTGTTAAATTGACAAAAATAACCAGCACATCAATCATGTTGTTCAAAATAAAAAATAAAAAGTTTGATACCAGGGAACACTTCCTTGCAACCCCACTCCCCAGTTCCTGTGCTTATGGATGATAATGCAATTCACTGTGCACAGGCTTTTAGAGAGAACTTAAGCTGACACCTGCATGACAGATCTATCTTTAAAGAGCACAAAGGCTTACTTTGTCTCTGGAGGCTTCTATCTGTTTATATGAACCTAGCCCACAATCCTAGAACTGGCAGAGGGCCTTCATCACTGCCCCCACCAAATCACTGCCCTCCCTCCCATTGGGGATATGAGCATGCCCACCCGCCCCAGTCTGCCCCTTCCTCCTTACATGCCTTATCTTCAGCCTCACTCCAACGGGCCAGGGGCCCTTCTCCTAGCCGCTTCCTCAGTACAGCTGGTCCTTTCAGTGTCCTAGAGCAAACCCTGGGCCTTTTCTCTAAGAGCTCCCCACCCAAACATCTCTTCTTACCCACTGCATCAATAATCTCTGTCATTCATCTTAGAACCCCAATCCCTATTAGTCCCTCAATCCTGTGACATCTCAACAGGCAGCCACCACCTCCACCACCTCCTCCTCCTTTTTCTCCCTCCTCTCCTCCTCCTCCTCCCATCCCAGGGGCCACCCATTTCACTGAGCATCATCTTCTCTCCTCATTCCCACATGCTGCGTTCCATTCTGAATACCTTTGACATGTTCACAGCCCAATTACACAGGCAGAGATACCAAACCTGCTCACTCATGCTAATGGGCCACACTTGCCTGGCTCCTGAGCTCTTCTTAAAGGATCTTTTCTCATAGCCCTCAATCAGAATCCCCCTAAACTTGAAAATGTAAGTGCTATGTAACAGGGGCCTCTTTCCAGACTATTTCATCCTATACTTCAAGGGCTCTGCATCTGTCTCTGCCCTGACCTTGGCTCTGACTACAAGCAAGTTAAGATTCTCTCTGCTCAATTCCAAGGTGTGAAGAGAACTTGCATAGCTCTACCCAGAGTTAGGATTAAATCCCACCAGTAATAGCATCTTCACTGTTAAAGAATACTTTTAGTAATAGGAACATTTCTTTGAAGGATGAGGAAAACCACTAGTATCCTAATTCTACAAATATCCAATTTGCTTCAACAAAAACTAAATTCATTTTACATTAAAACTATTTTTTCCTTGCCATATTCTTTGGCCACCTTTCCCTTCATGTGTAATTTAATAACCTTCCAAGGTCACAGAGGATCACCACAGTGAACCCAGAGGCCAACTAGGTCCTCACACCATGACCAGAGCTCCAGGACCACAGCAAATTATTCCAAGAATTGACAAAGGAGATTATATGGCGTTAAGTCACTGTATAGCAAGAGACACAATCACTAGAGTAAACAGAAAGCCTACAGAAATGGAGAAAGGTTGGTGCCACCTACACACCAGACAGGATGTATACAGTATCACAAAATTTAAACACAAAACAACAAAAATATCCAGTCAATAATTGAATTGATAAACTGAAGTGTCAATCCTCAAAAGAAGAAATACAAATGGCCAATAAATACTTGGATAAAGTGTTTATCCTTGAAGGTCAGGTAAATTACAACTGCTTTGAGGTTCTATTTCACCCTGCCAGACTGTTAGTAAAAAAACAAACAAAACAAAACAAAACAATACCACAAAGTCTGGGGAAGCTGTAGTTCCCATGGCTGGCATCTAAAATGTGCAGTCACTATGGAAATCAGTTCACAGGTGCTCAGAACTGAACTTAGGTCCTCTGTAATACAGGCAGAAGGGAGGGGGAAGGCAGATGTGGGACGGGAGGTTGGTGGAAGGGTAATCTGGAAGTGGGATATCATTTGAGATGTAAACAAATGGAATGATTAATAATAAAAAGAAAAAATCCTAGACATGAAACTAAAATTAAAAAAACAAAACAAAACAGTAGGCACTCTTAATTGCTGAGCCCTCTCTCCAGCCAGTTCCCCTTCCCCATAGCTTTTACTTGCACATTCCTGCTGGCAAATAAAATGAAACAGAGTTAAGCAATAACTCCCAGTTATGAATAGGAAAGTAGATTCCAATATTAGATATCTGCCCAGCTCTAATGCTATTTGGTGCTTATTGTAAAAATAAAGGTTGTGTTCGTTTCATCCGGGAACTAAGTGGTCAAGAGGGATCTGGATTAAGAATTTCTACAATAGACTGGATGGGAAACACTTTGTCTTATGGGTGTACCTTTACAAGCTTCTGCAAAATGTGATTCCCCACCATTTTCAGGAAATCCCAGAATGGATTTGACCAAAGTCTGTCATCTTGGCCAGAATTTAATTAAAGTTTGCTTTAAATTTATAATAGTGGTTTTATTCTCCAATAGCGGGATTAACACTTCTCAGAGTGACTTCACTATATATGGTTATTTGTTTGTTTGTTTTTGTCCTGGAACTCACTCTGTAGATCAGGTTGGCCTCAAACTCAGAAATCCACCTGCCTCTGCCTCCCAAGTGCTGGGATTAAAGGTGTGCGCCACCACCGCCTGGCTTGGTTATTTTTAAGATTGCTCAATCTCTAACCCTGAGAGCTGGCCCTGGGGTCATGAGGGCAGGGAAGCTGGCCCTGCTCCTTGCCGGCTGTGGCACTCTCGAGCATGGGCTCTGCATCTTGCCTGGGCAGCACAGTGGAGCTGGCTGGCCCTTGGAGGGTGTGAACTTAGGAAAGCTGGCTATGGTCATGAGAGAGGAGAAAGATGACCTGCTGGTCCACACCTGCAGCACTGGGTAAGCTAGCTGGAGCAATGCTGGAGAGCTCACCCTGGTGGTGTGGGTGTGGGAAAGCTGATGGGCTGACCAACTGGGCAACCACCAAGGCCCAGATCCAGGGTTCAGAGTTGGCCCACCCCAAATCTACTATATCTATGAATTGCTGGCGCAACTCATAATCCAAAGCTGCAGGATTTCCTTGACACAAGGCAACAACAGGACATCTGAGAAGAGTCCCAGTGAGGATACAGGATTGATAGTGTAGCAGAATTCAGAGGCCTCCTCAAACCATTTGTTTACATCTCAAATGATATCCCACTTCCAGATTACCCTTCCACCAACCTCCCATCCCACATCTGCCTTCCCCCCTCCCTTCTGCCTGTATTACAGAGGACCTAAGTTCAGTTCTGAGCACCTGTGAACTGATTTCCATAGTGACTGCACATTTTAGATGCCAGCCATGGGAACTACAGCTTCCCCAGACTTTGTGGTATTGTTTTGTTTTGTTTTGTTTTGTTTTTTTACTAACAGTCTGGCAGGGTGAAATAGAACCTCAAAGCAGTTGTAATTTACCTGACCTTCAAGGATAAACACTTTATCCAAGTATTTATTGGCCATTTGTATTTCTTCTTTTGAGGATTGACACTTCAGTTTATCAATTCAATTATTGACTGGATATTTTTGTTGTTTTGTGTTTAAATTTTGTGATACTGTATACATCCTGTCTGGTGTGTAGGTGGCACCAACCTTTCTCCATTTCTGTAGGCTTTCTGTTTACTCTAGTGATTGTGTCTCTTGCTATACAGTGACTTAACGCCATATAATCTCCTTTGTCAATTCTTGGAATAATTTGCTGTGGTCCTGGAGCTCTGGTCATGGTGTGAGGACCTAGTTGGCCTCTGGGTTCACTGTGGTGATCCTCTGTGACCTTGGAAGGTTATTAAATTACACATGAAGGGAAAGGTGGCCAAAGAATATGGCAAGGAAAAAATAGTTTGTAATGTAAAATGAATTTAGTTTTTGTTGAAGCAAATTGGATATTGTAGAATTAGGATACTAGTGGTTTTATTTTCTTTTGGGGGTGTTGCAAGGATGGAGGGCAGACAAGATGGGAAGATGAGTGGGATTAGGGTGCATGATGTGAAATTCACATAGAATTAATAAGTTAAAAAGTGAAAATGGGTGCACACCAAAAATCCTGCTCTACCTACTGGGAAATATTTACATTTATTATATTTGTATGTTGTGTATCTCTACTGTATCTCTAGCCACATGTGGAGCTCAGAGGACAACTTTCACGGGTTGATTTCCTCCTTCCATATGAGTTATGTGGATCAAATTAAGGTCATGAGGCTTAGTGGCAGTGTCCTTACTCCTTGAGCCATCTTGCGAGTCCACATGGACATTTAGACTGGCAATAACCAGGATGAAAACTGGTCAGCAGCCACATCTGTGTGACACCTCAACAACAACCAAGCATGCAGCCAATAGGTGCCCATCACTAGGATACAGAAATGTGGAGAACACACACAGTGCAGTTTTTCTCATCTGTAAAACTTGAAATCATGTCATTTACAGGAAAACAGAACTGAAAATAACTGTATTAAGTCAAATAAGCCAGACATAGACAAATATTGCATCTTTACTTTCATATGTAGAATCAGGACTTTTAAAAAGATGTCAGAGTAGAAAGGGATTATCTGGGGGGGGAGTGAGGGGGAGACAATGGGAGACACAAGGGGCAGACATGGTCAAAGAGCACTGTGTACAAATGAGAATGCGTCATGATGAGAGCCATCGCTTCCCGAAATGCTTACTCCTGAGGAAGACAAGTTGGGGACAGTGGCAGTAAGCACATTCACTGCTGCCCACCAGAAGCCATCGTGAAGCACAGCAGCCAATGTGCAGGGAGGGTAAGTGGAAGGCTCCCTCAGCAGCAGCACAAGAGATGGGCTTGAGGACATGCTCAGAAGGGACTGAGAGTGCAGTCAGATCAGCAGCTCCACACACAGGACAAATCAATTGTATGCTCAGTGTGTGATAATGTAGCCAGAAATGTAGCAGAAAAGCACCTGTGCTTTCCACTCAAATGTGTTTCCCACAGCCAGGGAGCCCCATCTCTGTTTTCCCCTGGTGTCGTCAGTGTACTTTGAGTATACCCGAGTGCACTATCAAACTGCACACTATGCTATCTGCAAAAAAGATATAGACAAAGTCCTTTTTGTGAAACAAACAACAACAACAACAACCCAATATGCCTGAAGCTTGCTTCTTTTGCTCCAGCAACACTAGAGGGTTAAGCTGCGTGCGTGTAGGACAAGACACCCAGGCCCTCGAAAGCTCTTAAAGCTGAGTGTTAGAACGTGGAGACTCCTTGAACTTAACACTTGTTATGTTTTGTAAAACCAAACAGCTTTTCCAAAGGAAGACAGAAATGCACTTACGAGGTCTGGCCCGGAAGGTCCTCAAAGGCTGGCAGCTTAGCTTCTTTGTACAGTTTTTTCAGTTGTTCTAGGTGTTCAGAATTATCAATACCCATTCCCATGGACAAAATTTCAGCTCGAACATTATAATCAATGATAGAAGTTTTTAGATTTGAAAGTTTTGTAACATGCACCTTCAACCAAAGGGGGGAAAAGTAACATTTATAAGCATCACATTCTGAGTCCTGACTGGGTCACCAGCACTCTCACGGCCTCAAGGCTTCCTGCAGCAGCCAGGTATTTATCACTGAGGTGATGGCAGAATCCACTCAAGACTCACCCACTACTGAGTGCAGGGTTCTGTGTTATGGGCAGAACTCTGGTATGATACCTTAGTGGACAGCAATCTCGGCGGCTGTAACCAGATATAAACCCTTTGTGCTTCTTTCCTTTGGCCTCCTTGACAAGGCTCAGTTTCCTCATGTTCCTTGAAAGGACTCAGCATACCAAGGCTCCGAGTCCTGAGTTCTACACCATTTTATCTACTTGTTTTTTCTCCAGCCAAAGCATTTCAGTTATGCAATTTAAGGAAGACTTGATATGAAAAACCCGCAACAGTGGGATTCCTGTATAGAGAGGTGTGGATAGAGGTCAGGTGCTCTCTTCTGTGGAAGGACTGGAATGGGAAGAGGCCGCCTGCTGAGCACACACTCCAACCGAGGGATGCACAGAAGAAGGGTGAAGGGGAGGACAAGCTGGGGAGCCGCCCCCCCCCTTGGTATGTCAGTAGACTCGCAGTCACTTTACAGCTGTGTAAATGTCCACATGTCACTGGGTCACATGCTTTCAAGTGGGTTTTCTTGTTTCTTTCTTAGAAACATTTATTTTTATGTGTATGGATGCTTTGCTTACATGTGTATCTGTGCATCATATATGTGCCTGGTACCCACCGAGGCCAGAGGAGGGCATGAGACAATTGTGAGCTACCATATGGGTGCTGGAAATACAACCCCCTGGAAGAGCATCAGTGCTCTTAACCACTGAGCTACCCGCCAGCCCCTCTTTTTTGCTTAATATTTAAAACAAACAAACCACAAAACCATTGCTTAATAAAGTTTCCTTTTTTTTTCTAAAAAGAACATAATTATGACAACACTACTTTAGACTTCTAAATCTCTCTAATTACCTGTTAAAACTTTTCCAATCATATGAAATTTATTTTCAACAGATGGGAATTGAATTTCTTTAAATATTTTAAGTAATCAAAGCAAGCAAGTTTTACCTGATGCAGCAGAACTGTGATGGCTTCTTGAGGTGCAAACAGAAAGGGACAGTGTCAGCAAAGACACACAGGCCTCTGGGCCACATGTCACTGGGTCACACTTTCTTTTCCATGTTGGCACCACAGGGTCTTTTTTTTCCACTTGTGGAACTCAAGGATACAGTATGGTCTTAGCATGTAGTGGGGGGGGGGTCAACAAATGCATGGTGAAGCAATGGGGCAGAAGTGGTGAACATAGAACAGTTCTTAGTGCCAAGGACCAGATTGGACTCCTCATTAGTGATTGGCCTGCATGCCCCAGGGCTTCAGGAACTAGGAAAGGCAAGTACTCGGCTATAGACTCTGACCTGTGACTTCTTAAACAGGTTGGGCAGCAGGTTACTCAGAAACCCATGTAATGATCTGTGACTTAAGGGTAAAATGAAGAACCACTGTAAATACTGGAGAATGCCATATGCAGTAAGGAAAGGTTCATGAACTTAAGTTATGATACAGATGTGTATTACACACAATGCATTATACACAAGCACTGTCACCATGAAAAATATCTCACTACACAAATAACAAAACCCATACCAAACCCATGACCCAAATAACATGAAAAACATCTCCCCTATCACAAAACCTCAAATAAACCACCATTGCTAACAACAAACTAGAATCCTCTGCATAAATTCTGGGGCCATCCAAGCAGATTTCTTTTGACGAAAACCCAGACACTTACCATTGGATCAATCCAAAGGGTATTTCCCAAAGCTAGTACCACTTTGGCATCATGCATTTTCCCAACAATTTTATGATGAATGTATCTAGTAACCTTAAAAAAAAAAGGACCTTTGTTATTCAACTGAGGCTTTAGGCAAACATCTTACCCTACATATTGCTGTATGGTACATAGGACATCGTATATATTGCATCTGCTTTCATAACAGCTCTATGAGGTCAGCCTTTCTTATCAAAGGTGAAGCAAAGTCTAACAGAGCATTGCAAAGGTGCAGGAACCTGCCTAAGACTGTGTGTGAGTTCTGACAACAGGAGGAGGTCTGTGCCTTTGGACCTGTAAAGCTGTTTCTCACTACGGATGGTGAACCTAGCTCCTCTATCAACCTTCAGCATATCACCACTTTCCACTCAGGAAGGGCCACAACAAACAAGACCTGACTGAGTTACTTTTCACACTATTTTAATCCCTATAAAGAAGGGCAGAAGATGGTTGGCTCTTGTTGTGAGATGGTTTCAATGCCCCTGGGACAGTGAGTGAACTGGAAACAACTCACAGGAGAGCTTGTCCCATGTGCTGTCTAGTTTTATATCAGTTTGACACAAGCTAAGTTATGTGAAAGGAGATTGAGAGACCTTAATGCTTTCATTAAGATCTAGCCATAAGGCATTTTTAAAATTAGGACTGATGGATTAGGATTGATGAGGGAGGCTCAGCCCATTGTGGGAGGGGCCATCCCCTGGGCTGGTGGTCCTGGGTTCTATAAGAAAGCAGGCTGACTAAGCCAGGGGAAGCAAGCCAGTAAGGAGAACCACTCCATGGCCTCTGCATCAGTTCCTGCCTCCAGGTTCCTGCCCTGTTCCCCTCAGTGATGGATTACACTATGGAAGTTAAACCAAATGAATCCTTTACTCCAGAACATACGTTTTCATCATGGTATTTCATCGTAGCAATCGTAATCCTAACTAGGACCTCCCATTTCTACAGAAGGCTGTCCTTCAGTGAGATTCTTGGTCAAGCCATCTTTACAGACCAAAGGTTTCACAAAGGTCAAGGACTATGACCTTTTTCCTGATGGTGCAGAACTCAACATGGCACTTAACCTACCACAGACATTCAGTAAGTTCTAATTGGAACAGAGGAGGAAGATTTCCAGGTAGAAAAGGCTAGCATTGATTAAACTTACAATTTCAAGGTTGTATCTAAATCGATACTGACTCACTGCCTAGGTAGTATTTAATCTTGTTTAAAACACTGCCAGTTTTCAATTTGTATCATAATGGCAGATCTCATTTCCCATTAACCAGCTTTCATAAATGTAACCTTCTAGAATCATGGATATTATCATAAACAGAACTCATTGCTTTGGCAATAAATGGGACTATCAGTCCCAAACCTATCTTAGACTGCCATGTGACCCTGAGTGAAATGATCTTCAGTGTTACATTGCATAAACAGGCATTTTTCTTTGCTGTTGGTACCTTAACTGATTGATGACATTCTTGTGATCCCATGTATCTTTGTGACCTGTTCTGGTATTCCCTGCTTTTGTCTGTCTGTCTGTCTGTCTGTCTGTCTGTCTCTGCCTCTGTCTCTCAATCCATGCTCCCAATCCTGACAGTCATTTGGCCTCTTCCTACTTGCACAGGCATTCACATTGTCTTCTTTTTCAAATTAACCCCATTCTAAGACAGAACACTAATGACTAAGGCTACATTATCAGTTGTCCTTGATGCCTCTAGTGTAGTGCTAGAAATCAGTTGCAGTGACTCACAGTAACATTAAGAACCTCAGGAAATCATGCTTTTAAATGACCTAAAATTGTGAGGCAAAGGCTTGAATTTAAGACTCAAACACTGGGAGTTATAGTCCCAGCTACTAATGAAGCTGACCCAGAGAACTGTTTGAATCTAGGAGTTCAAGATGCTCCTGGGCAACACAGTGAGACCTTATGTTAAAAACAAATACCCCTCCGGGTGGTGGTGGCGGCGGCACACGCCTGTAATCCCAGCACTCTGGGAGGCAGAGGCAGGCAGATTTCTGAGTTCAAGGCCAGCCTGGTCTACAGAGTGCGTTCCAGGACAGCCAGGGTTATACAGAGAAACCCTGTCTCAAAAAAACCAAATCCAAAAAACAAAAACAAAAGAACCCAAAAAACAAAACAAAAAACAAAAACAAAAACAAATACCCCTCTACATACAGAAACTCTAAGTAGCAATTCTTTCTATGGTCTGAGACAAATGTACTGCCAAAGTCAATAAAACATAAGAAGCTAAAGTAACCCACCTTTGGGTTCCATTCAATTTCACTGTCAGCTGGTTTAACCCTACAAACAATGAACTCCACAGCCTGAGGGGGCAGTGTGTGGAACTTCTCTGGGAGCAGCAGCAGCTGGTCTCTTGTGATGAGCTTGGTCCTGCCTTCATCTATGAATTTCACCAGGACACTCCCCAAACCCCAGGTGTCTTCCTTCTGGCTCACCTCCAACACCTGAACCCTAAAGAACAGCAGGGACATCAGGGAATCCAAAAAGGAAGCCTCCTTGTTCTGCTACACTACAGTTTTGCTCCACATCAGAGGAGTCCTTAACTGACAGACTGTCTAAAGTACACACAACCATAGAACAGGCAGCACTTCTGGACAGAACAAACCCTGCATCTGATACTGTAACAAAAGTTAACACAGGAGAGACTCTGGGTTCTGCTAGGAGGCTAAGAATGCAGCCATGTGCATTCAGAAAGGCAGGTGCAAATCAGCACATGGGTGGGTGCTGGACACTAACTGTGCCATCCCCTGAGCTGGCCTTAGACAACTTACTTGACCAGGCCATGGCTCCGCTTGCGTTTCTGTAAAGTGAAAGCAGTGCCTCTTCTATAGGAATCTGAGAGAAATTCAATGAGTTTCAAGGAGAGTGAGTGCTGCACAGTGATGAAGCAATAACTATTTGGAGTAATATGGCCACTGTACTCTGCACTCAGGAGCTAGCACGGAGTCCTAGGCACATCTGTACCAGAAGTTTTGAGTGTAGTGTACAAGCACCACCTTCCTGGGGGGTGGCCAGGCTCAAGGTTCACACACTTCATAACAGACATTGGTGAGAATAAGCATCCAACACTACTTAAGTTACTCACGTCTCATAATTGTAGAGAGGAGATTACAGATAATTTACCTCTGGAAAAGTGTTTTTTCTTCTAATGCATACAACCCCAAATTCTCCACCTTTTCAGCAGCTGTTTTATTACTGGGATCCTTGAAATATTCATTCATTTCTGCGTTTAGAGTTTCGTAAAGATCCACATGTTTATCAATTATACGACCAAAGTAATTGGTTGCATTTGAAATGTAAAAAGGTATTACCTGAAACAAATACAATGAACACATGTAGAAGACAATGAAATAAAACCCACACAAGTGATAGCTGCAGAAATCAGCCAGTACAATAGGACCCCATGGTATGCACAAAAGACAGAAGAAAAAGCAGGAAGCAGGCTGAACACTGGACTAACACAAGAGAAATACCATACACACAAATAATCACATCTTGGTTTAAATTTAACCAAGAATATCTTAGAGAAAATTCCATCTCTCAAAAACTTCATTTTAGTACCCAAAAGATGGCTCAGCAAGTGGAGGTACTTGCACATGGCCCTGACGGCCTAAGTTGGATCCTTGGATTCTAGAGCCTTCAAAGGGGAGAGAGAGAATGACCTTTGACCTCTGACCTGTATCTGTGCACTCACATGCATACACACAATAAATTAAGGACTTAGTTTTAGGGATGTTCGCTTTTAGTTTAGTCCTTTGTTGGCTTTTTAATTGAAATTGTTATATATCTACTTAAAAACTGCATGTGTATTTTAACTAATGTTGAACATATTACCTCACACACATCCCAATTCCCCACCCACCCTTTTCTTGCCCTCCTCCCTCTTTGCTACCCTAGACAATTCCAGTGCTACTTTTATTTAATGTATAAAACCCATTATTTTATATAAAATCCATAGGGGAAATATATGATATTTCTGTTTCTGAGATTGGCTTAATTCACTTAGTATGACTATCTCCCAGAACATCCATTTTTTTCTGTAAAACATAGAACTTTATTCTTCTTTATGGCTAAAAAACATTCCATAACTAAGAATGTTGATAACAATTCTCCCATAGCAGCCTGTACGAAACCTCCTATCACCATGGAAGATGGCCAACCAGGGAGTTCCAGGCTAACCAGAGTTACAGAGTGAGACTTTATCTAATGAGACAATAATTGAAAGATTATTATTTTGTATAAAAGAATAAATTAAAATGTATTGGGGTTATATATTCAGCACTAAATGGAAGCAGGTTCAATGGGCTCTAGAATCACTCCTCAGCACTGTCCTCTAGAAAATACCAACATGAATCTGAATTAGGAAAACTTAAAAATGAGTTAACTAGAAATTAAAGGAAAAGGCATGCCAATAGTGAAACTGCGTTAGACTGGAATGGAGACCCCTCGAAAAGGCACATACATATCCTGGTCAGGAAGGCTGAGCCAGCAAGATGCCCACGGCATGACAGCACTCGCCCTTGAAGCCCGAAGGCCCGAGTGTGAGCCCAGCTCTATCTATGCTAAGAAGACACATGTGGTGGTGTGCACACAGAACAAGGTGGAGGTAGCATAGGAATGCTGGCGCCAGCTAGCTAGCCTGGGGCCAACAAGCCAGAAACAAGAGCTTCCCTGTCTCAACAAGGCAAAAAGCGGTTCTTTAACCTCTATATGCAAACTTTGGCTTTTTTTCTCTGTGTCTCATATAGGTGGTACACACACACACACACAAACACACACACAAAAAAAATTTAAATGCATTCTACCAAAGTCACTACAAGCATAACTTTATTTGGAAAAAAAAAAAGTGTCTTTGCAAATACCAGTAACTATCTCCACAGGAGTATACATGCAATTTTGCTTTACACTAGAGGAATTCCTAAATGGCAGACTATTTAAAGCACATGTAAGCATGTAGCAGGCAGTACTTCTGAATACAACAAATGTTCTATGAGGGGCAGCTTTAAACTAACGGGTGGGCCTCCCACACAGTGATAAGTACTTTTTCTTTTTAATAGGGAAAGAGAGAGGAGAAGCCTACTTGAAGAAAGCAGCAGTGGCCTAAAGAGGCAGACAAAGGGAGATCCACGTCCTAACAAAGCCATGGGAAGCTGGAGGGTTCCCGGGGTTATGGGGAAGGCAGCACGGTGAGAGGAGAGACAACACAGACGAGGACAGACTGTCCTGCATGGGCTGGAGCCCTGGCCGTGATGGGTATAAATTGTGAGCACAGAGCTCTCATGAGAGTCACCAGCTGCAGGGCTTTGTTACAGCAACCCTAGGAAGCTAACATGATAGAGAGTGGTTAATTGTTTTCTGAAGCTTTAAAAAGTTTGTTTTCTTTAAGAGCATAGCCCCTGGCAGACCCGCCATGCTCCAGTGGAAAGCCACATATACAAAACTATGTGGGCAGCACAGACTGAACTCTACAGCTTCATGTTTCAAGGAGGACACCAAGTCAGGTGGGTAAAGGAGTGGAGCTGGAAGGAGGTGGCGGAGTGGGATAAATATGATCAAAACACATTCTATAAACCTCTCAATAAAACTAATAAAAAGTTAAAACCAAATGTTTTCATGAAAATGACTGTTAACACTGCTAACCACTAGGCAATAGATACGAGCAGAACTTACCCGAATATGGCCAAACATTGGTAGAGTTTTACTGGATAATTTCCTTGGGATGTCCATTTCTGGATTAATGTGGTGCCGGTCAGGACAGATCCTTTTGTCTCTGGGGGGGAAAACAGGACTAGATTTTTAAAACAAGAAGAAAATACATTAACACTAAGTGTTAAGCAGTGGGCTGGTCTGATGCTTATTGTATGTAGAATAATGCTTTAGCATGTGCTCTAATACTAAAAAAATCCTGGCTCCTCAAGCTGTGGTTGTCCCCAACAAGTGGATCCTCATATACACTTAGTGATGCTATGTGAACCTTCTCCTCAATTTAACTGGTCAATAAAAGGCTAGAACCTGTGATTGGGCAGTGGAGGGAGAAAGGTGGGTCTTGAGGATCAAGTGTTGGGCGGGGGTTGCAGATAGAAGAAGGAGGAAAAGAAAGAAAACAGAGGCAGCCACCAGGAGAGGAGATGGACCATGAGCACGTGGCCAGGAGAAACAGCAAGTAACAAGGGACTTTATAGCTGGAAAATAAGTTAGTATAGCTCCAAACTTGCCGAAGCTCCAAACTTGCCGAAGCTCCAAACTTGCCGAAGCAAGACTTATGGTTTGTACATGAACTACATGGATTATGTATTTATATGGGCTAGCTAGGATTATAAATTCATTCTATGTGTTAAGACATCTCCAGGAAACTGACCTGCAACTATAATCAGAACAGTTTTGCTGCAAAAGTTTAAATGCTAAGCAGCTAAAGCGTAAGAAGAGCTCCAGTCTTTAATCAACCCTAGATGAACTCCAACAACAGAGCTCTTTATTATTTCTTGAGACATTTTTATTTTTTGAATTTTGTGCTTTTATTTTATGTGTATGGACATTTTGCTTGCATATATGTCTACGCACACATGCATGCCTACTGTCCAAAAATGCCAGAAGAGGGCATTGGGTCCTCTGAAACTGTAGTAACAGATGATTGTGAGCTGTCACTGGGGTGCTGAGAAGCCAACCTGGGTCCTCTGGAAGAGCAGCCAGTGCTCTTAACTGCTGGACCATCTCTCCAGCCACTCAAGACACATCACCTTATATTGAAAGACTGGACACCTTCACCCACCACAGTTATAGTCCAGCATGTAGCACAGGATCCCATTTACACAGAGGATATCTCCACACTCACATGCATGCCCTTGGAAGGGTATATGTAGTGGGGTGAGGGTTACAAAACATGGGACTTCAAATACATTTTGTTTTCTGTCTTCACTTTTTCTATATTAAATATAATTCTTAAAAAAGAAAAAAAAGACACAGCCGGACGGTGGTGGCGCACGCCTGTAATCCCAATACTCTGGGAGGCAGAGGCAGGTAGATTTCTAAGTTCGAGGCCAGCCTGGTCTACAGAGTGAGTTCCAGGACAGCCGGGGCTATACAGAGAAACCCTGTTTCTCGAAAAAAAACCAAATCCCAAAAAACCAAAAAAAAAAAAAAAAAAAAAAAAAAAAAGACACATCACCAACATTACCATAATCTTCAACAAGGACCGATTAACCTCTAAGATACAAGCCTCTCTTTAAAAAAAAACCATACAAGAGAACATTCAGAGCAGCATAGTATATAACAGCCCCAGGTCCATTAACTAAAAGTAGATAGACACATGGCAATATAGTCACAGAACAGATTATAAGGCCACAAAATAAAAATATAGATGAACTGAACTAAACCTTTTCTTCCCTAAGTTGCTTTTGATCAGAATATTTTATAATACCGACAGAAAAGCAAACTAACACAATCAATACTCATTAATGTGAACACAGGGCATAAGATCAGTGGAGCAGCTGGGACAGAAGTCTTCCCGCAGCCATTTGTACCAGGGAGCCAGGAAACTCCACAGCCTTCTATGCACAGCCCACCAGGAGAGAGTGATCTCCCAGCAGAGCTTTCACTTCTGAGCTCAGAGGAGTAAGGACACAGGCTTACAGGCCCACAGGAGGAACAAACTACAGCCAGAGATAGCAATATCAACTAGCACCAGAGATAACCAGATGGCAAAAGGCAAGCACAAGAACCCTACCAACAGAAACCAAGGACACATGGCAACATCAGAATCTAGTTCTCTCACTACAGCAAGTCCCGTATACCCCAACACACCGGAAAAGCAAGAGTTGGATTTAAAAATTGTATCTCATGATGCTGATAGAGGGCTTCAAGAAAGACTTAAATAACCCCCTTAAAGAAATACAGGCGCAGCTGGGCAGAGGTGGTACATGCCTGTAATCCCAGCACTCTGGGAGGCAGAGGCAGGCAGATTTCTGAGTTCAAGGCCAGCCTGGCATACAGAGTGAGTTCCAGGACAGCCAGGGCTATATAGAGAAACCCTGTCTCGAAAAAATCAAATCCAAAAAACAAGAAAGAAAAGAAAAGAAAAGAAAAGAAAAGAAAAGAAAAGAAAAGAAAAGAAAAGAAAGAAAGAAAGAAAGAAAGAAAAGAAAAGAAAGAAAGAAAGAAGGAAAGGAAAGAAAGGAAAGAAAGAAAGGAAAGAAAGAAAAGAAAGGAAAGAAAGGAAAGAAAGGAAAGAAAGGAAAGAAAGGAAAGAAAAGAGAGAGAAAAGAAAAGAGAGAGAAAAGAAAAGAGAGAGAAAAGAAAAGAGAGAGAGAAAGAAAGAAAGAAAGAAAGAAAGAGAAAAAGAAAGAAAGAAAGAGAGAGAGAGAGAGAGAGAAAGAAAGAAAGAAAGAAAGAAAGAAAGAAAGAAAGAAAGAAAGAAAGAAAGAAAGAAAGAAAGAAAGAAAGAAAGAGAAGAAAAGAAAGAAATACCGGAGAACATCAGTCAACAGGTAAAAGTCCTTAAAGAGGAAACACAAAACTCCCTTAATGAAATACAGGAGATCACGGGTCAACAGGCAGAAGCTCTTAAAGAAGAAACACAAAAATCCTTTAAAGAATTACAGGAAAACACAATCAAGTGAAGGAACTGAACAAAATCATCCAGGATCTAAAAGTGAAAGTAGAAACAATAAAGAAATCACAAAGTGAGATACCTCTGGAGATAGAAAACCTTGGAAAGAATTCAGAAGTCATAGATGCAAGCATCAACAACAGAATACAAGAGATAGAAGAATCTTGAAGATACCACAGAAAACATTGACTCAACAGTCAAAGAAAATGCAAAATGCATAAAGCTGGTAACCCAAAACATCCAGGAACTTCAGGACACAATGCGAAGACCAAACCTAAGGATATAGGTATAGACAAGAGTAAGGATTTACATCTTAAAGGCCCAGTAAATATCTTCTACAAAATTGTAGAAGAAAACGTCCCTAACCTAGAGAAAGAGATGCCCATGAACATACAAGAAGCCTTCAGAACTCCAAACAGACTGTACCAGAACAGAAAGTCCTCCCGGCACATAGTAATCAAAACACCAAATTCACTAAACAAAGAAAGAATATTAAAAGCAGCAAGGGGAAAAGGGGCAAGTAACTTATAAAGGCAGACCTATCAGAATCACACCAGACTTCTCACCAGAAACGATGAAAGCTAGAAGACCCTGGGCAGACCTCATACAGACCCTAAGAGAACACAAATATTAGCCCAGACTACTATATCCAGCAAAACTCTCAATCATCATAGATGAAGAAAAAACCAAGATATTCCATGATAAAACCAAATTTACACAATATTTGTCCACAAATCCAGCCCTACAAAGGATAATTGATGGAAAATGTCAACACAAGGAGGGAAACTACACCCTAGCAAAAGCAAGAAAGTAATCTTCCAATAAACCCAAAAGAAGATACCCACACAAACATAAAAATAACATCAGAAAGCAACAATCACTATTCCTTAAGATCTCTTAACAACAATGGACTCAATTCCCCAATAAAAAGACATAGACTAATGAAATATTTCTCATGTAAATCTTCAATTTTATCAGAAAATGTTTGGAATTCCTCTTTTAATTAATGTAGTAATGTTTTTTATGTCTACCATTTTATCTGCATTATTTTCCATGATAATCTTCAATTTTAATGTCTTTCTATATATTTCCTCTATTTTATGAGAAATGTTTTCAATGTAAATCTCTGATTTTATCACAAATGTTTCTAATTCCACCTTCAACTAATTTAGAAAGAGTTTTTATATCTACCATTTTATATGTAAAATTTTCCATGAAATAGTCAATTTTAATGTTTGTCTATATATTTCTTGAATTTTACCAGAAATATTTTCCATGTAAATCTTCAATTTTATCTGAAAATGTTTATAATTCCATCTTCAATCAACTTAGAATTATCTTTATGCCTATCATTTTATCTGTATAATTTCCATGTACTCTTTAATTTTAACATGTTTTTCTATATATTTCTTCAATTTTATCAGAAATAAATCCCATGTAAATCTTCAAGTTTGTCAGAAAATTTTTATAACTCCATCTTCAATCAACTTAGGAATACTTTTATGCCTATCATTATTATATCTATATAAAATTTTCCATGATAATCTTCAAAAAATACTCATTAATGTAAAAAAAAAATAGGGTGTATGCACAGCACTGTAACATTCAGTTATGGAGGAAAATGAGGTCCTCTCATTTGTAGCAAATGGAAGAAATAAGTAAAGCAAATCCGTCACGGAAAAACAAGTACTACATGTTCACTTTCATGTGGAAACTTAAAAATCCAGCACATCAGCAAGTAGATCTGTGATTGTTACAAACTGGAAAGGGTATGTGGGAGGTTAGGAGAGGACGGTTAGACTTGACAGTGCACTGTATATACTATATGGAGCAATTCCATTGATATGTATAATATGTGTCACTTTAAAAACCCAAAGTTTGCCAGTGCTAACAGACATAGGTAGGTAGTCATTTCTGGAAGACCACTGGGTGCTCCTTTTGCATTGAGTTGGTTGACACAGGGAGACAGGTGTATGACAGTTTCATCAAGGAGCAAGTTTATTACCCATGAATTTCAATGCATGGTACTACTGAAATTTTAAAAAGCACTGGCTTACTTGCAAAAGCCAAAAGCTTTAAGATACGGACAAAGAGGTCTTCTGGCTTTCTTATCTTCTTTGGCTTCCAGGACCCCTGCAGTGAACTCATACAGCTCTGATGGAATTTTGGCATCTGCTCGCTCCAAGTATCGTAGGACACCAACGGCTTGGCTTGCATTTCTCTCCGTCAGCAGCAAGACAGATTTAGTTTTCTTATCTCCCTGCTCTGCGGGTGAACCCTTAAAATTGGGGGGTGAATAAAAGAGGTAGATCATCCATACCAATCTGGTCTCAGTTAATATAATTCGTAGGGTCTGATTTTGCACGCGCACACGTATGTACACACAGACACATAGACATAGACACACACACACACACACACACACACACACAAAATATAATGAAAGTTGATCAAACCTGTTCAGTTAAACTCTGAAAATGATCAGACATGCAATACAGGCGTCCACCAAATATTTTTGGTGAGGAAGGAAAGCTGAAGTGAACCACACATGTGGCATCAGTGATGGCCAACAGTGGTATGCAGTCATCTGTTAAGGCTGGAGAAAAGAATGTCAGTAAGGTCCCATTAGTGGCTGTTTCTGCATGAGGTCTGATCAGCAGGCCAAGTCCCCATACTGTACCATGCTTCAGTACTACATTTTGCTTCCTTATTTGAGGTACAGAGGACTGAAGTCAGGCCTTATGCCTGCCATGGAAAAGCTCAACCATTAAGCTACATATAGCCTGCATCACACTTTTAATGTGCAAAGGGCTGTCTTTCTCCCACCTCCCCACCCCTGCAAAATGCTACAGCGTACTGATAAAATTCCAAAGGACAGTGGTCTCTCTTTTAGCTAGCAAAATCCCTTCCTCTAGCATAAATCAGAGTGCCCACAGAGGTTTCCCTTGCTCTGTACATCTTGACCTTTATATTTCTGTTATTAACCTTAATATCATTACAGATGTGTGCATGAATGAATGGACGAACAGACAGATATACAGACCAAAATAGACTTTCTACATAGGTGAACCCAAACTGGAACTCATGGAAGAACTCTGCCTGCTGAGCTGAGAGCCCTAAGGTGCCAAATTTCACCTTTTAAGGAGATTTTCATTTTAGATTGAATTCTGAAACATTAAAAATCATGAGATGTCTGAAGACATATAAATGAAGAAATGATCCCTACTGCTCAGCCTTGTGTAAATAGAAATTAAAGTACTTACTTAACACAATGTGGGAGCCAGAACTTAACTTCTTCTTCCACTGTTCCAAAATACTTTTTAAATTAAAAGCCATTTCTTTATGCATTTTCAAGCAAAATATTGAATTGCTTTCTACTACCTAAAGATGAAATCAGAGCCATCAGTTCCACTCCATGCCCATGTGAGCTCAGCCAATGGTTAACTGCTAACTACCAGGGTCGAGTTTGAATGAGCAGCGAGATTATAAACCATCCCCAAAGCTCTACAGTTTTCATCTAAAGATCTGCTTTAAGTGAAACACTATTTACCAAACTATTTCTCTTTTAGATAACAGGGTCTGTGTACATGTACATGTGTGTATATCTACATCAGATATGTGTGTCACCCTTAATGACGTCACTTAAGCTGTGTACTGTAGCTTATTTTGATGGAAAGACATGGATACTGAGTTCTTCATTTTGTATTTGGCTTTGTTTTTATACTTTTGCATGAACGATTATAGAATTAGATCAAATAGGACAAATGTTACAACAACGTGTTTGGCTCTTCTGTCTACAATGTAGATGATCCTCTTGGTTTTCTTATGAGTGCTGATGCTCATGTGATTTCACCAACCAAAGCTCGCACACTTCACCCAGCACAGCCACATAGCACTGCTCCCCCTCCAGAGCCTGTGTGCCACTCCCTACCCCTCTCTGCGAGTTTCTGTCCAGCAGGCTCTGCTCTGGCTCCCACCAGTGGTGGAGCTGTCCCAGTGTGAGGACAAGCTTACCTTACACACAATCTCTGTCTCTGCTACAGAGCAGGTAAAGATCAAGGTCTTCTGGGCCTGACTTGGGACAAAGTCAAGAACTTGGAGTAAAGTTGAGGTTTTCTCACACTCTAGGCACAGATGCACTACCTGTCAATGAACACAGGGACAGGGGGTTTCTGAGGTGTCAAAGCATTACAGCTGCACTTCTCCCAGAGAGATTATACTTGTAATAGGAAAGAATGCAAAGGAAATGAATATAACTGTAACTCATCCTTATAAATTTGAGGATGAACCACAGTGATCATCTAACAGGTAGCATGAATACACCTTGCTTGTAAAGGGCTGCTTTAAGTGAAACACTATTTACAAAGCTATTTCTAAGTAATATGCATGAGACTGTGGGTATATGCATGTGTTTATTTATTGATATATACCAGCCCCTCCCAATCACCTGCTGAACATTGCCATAGAGGGCAGCCTCCTCAAGGGCGGTGATCACGACGTACGGATCCTTCATGAACTCTCTGACTAGATGGTCTATGTGTCTGTTCCAGTGAACACCCACTGCTATAATCTGGTGTGGTGCAGACTCCCGCTCTTCCACTTCAACGTTTTTTTTAAAATTATCTAATATGGCAAACATCTGAAAAATTAGTAAATTTAATCTTTATTTCAAAATAGAGTAAAGAATTAGATAGAACACAGAATTCAGGGACTGTCTAGCTGATGATCATAGTGTGTTGAAAGACTTTCCAAAAATAAAAAGGAAAAAACGGTTTCAAAAGAAGAAAATGCATAGTCAATCTATAAACGCTGTAAAATTCCACTGGGATAGAATTAAGCCACAACAGCATCTTGGTTATAATGTCTGTGACAAGGGATCAGCATGCTTATGTTAAAGACTTTAAAACTCACTTACAGAAAGATGACCCCCATCTAATAAAAACCACCAAATTAACACATAGATGATGTTACAATGATGTATCATAGATGACACAATGATCAATTTGCATTAATTTTCAATCTAACTAGCCAAGAAAATAGGAACTAAGCAAACAGGAACCCACTGTTTACAAGCTGGCAAGGTAAACAAAGCAAAATACAAGGCAGGCCTGGTTTCTGCAGGGCAGACAAGCAGTGTGCACGGTGTGATGGCATGCTGCTGTCAGCAACAGACTGTCCACTGCTCAGACAGGCAATGATGCAAAGCTGATCATCGAAGACCCAGCTTGGAAATGCGCTCTGAGACTCAAAGGAGACACACAGTCACTAAAAGACAAAACCTGAGCCTTACCTGGGCTACCATCACTCCCAAAAATACTGCTCCTGGTTAGCTTGTCAGCTTCTAATAAATGCTTCAGAAAACTCGGATGATGTGGCTCAGCAGGAGAGCATTTCCCTAGCATGCACGAGGCACGGGTATAAAATAAGGTGCTACAAGCAATAGCCATCATGCTACAGAACAGCATAGCACTGTTAACTACAAAGTGTAAATTTCCATCAGTGAAGAGCTGACACACTTCAGAAACATTCGCACTATTATAATGAATAGCAGTGGACACCCAGTGTGCCCATACTCACTTGCTCATTAGCTTCAAAGAACAGTACGTGCACTTCATCCAGAACCAGGTGGCAGAGTCTAAGAAATAACAAGCTTCGGTATGTAAGAAGTCTCAAAAGGCTGTGTGGTGTTGTGACAATCACATCACCTACATTTAGAAAAAACAAGGAACATCTTTAGATTTTCTACAGGTTTCTCCAATCCATCCTTCACCATGACTCCACTTCCTTCTTAGCAGCCATTTGCTACTGGGTGGGCTCGGCAAGCAAGCCCCTGTCCACCCTGTCTGAGCCTGCAATCTGACCACACCCCCAGCTGCCAGGGCTCTGCTTGCCTGAAAGGCAGACTTCCTCAGCCCTGTGCTTACCATCTGGCAGTGAATGTTCGGTAGTATATGACAGCTGAATGAAATCATGCAATTTTCTCAGAAAGTTTAGTCAAGACTGAACCTTCACCACTGAAACCCACTGGTAACTAGGGCCAATGGCTAGCAACTGAGGTCCCAGCTACTTAGGCAAGTTCACTGACTTCTGCAAGGAAAACCAAACAGCTTGGAAAGGATGCTTACACCCCCTTGGAAGCTTCATATTTTTGGCTTCATCTTTGTGAAGTCCAATTGTTAATAACACAGGATGAAGAGGCCTGGAGGACATGCTATAGTCTCCCAATAACTCAAAAATAAACTGAGCCTTTTTCCACCCAGGACACACGATGACTGCAAGAGGCTGCAAAGACAAACAGATTCAAGTGATTTTGGACAGTTGTCAGGAATCAAACATAGTATATGTGAAACATCCAGACCATCTGCTGGCACAGAATAAGTCTTTAGCTATCATTGTCATATAGATGAACAAAAATATTATTTCACTAGAGTGGGTTTAAAAACACTAACTAGTTCTTTAGCTGAGCTAAAGCACTCCCTAAATCTTTTAAACCTTAACATACTCTTACAGGGTAGGGCCAATTACTCTTCATTCCACAGGGTAAGAGTCTGAGGAACAGAGGTGAAGCTGCTCCTCAAGGCTGCACAGCTAACACATCAGCAAGAAACTAAGAACCCAAAAGTTTGGCTCCATTTCCTGCTCCTAAGCATTAGGATGAATGAATGGCTTGAAAGAGCCATTGCCTCTTCCCTGGGAGACTGCCTTCTGTACTCATCTCCCCATCAGCCCAGACTCCCCAGGTGGCCTGCCTGCCAACACTTAATGGGCATATGTTTCATACTGAGATGAGTCTAATCTCCTCCTTCCTCTAGGATGGTCCAGCTAAGTGCCAACTTCTCCACAGGCCTGAAAGCAGGCTGCCCATGGAGACAGGGAGAAGACAAAGGAGACACAGGTGTAAGGGCTACATGTCACTTACAGCCCTAAAGGGGGCTCTGCCTGAGCACAAAATTGCACTATCAACTGGGCTCAGCTACTTGCTAACCTAATTTAGGGATGTAAATGTATCCACTGAAATCAATACATAACCAGTGTAAATTCCAAAAATAAGTCATCACACTGCATGGTAGGATTAGGAAAAAACAAACAAAACAACAAAAACACAAAACCCAGTATGCTTTTAAGCTCTGAGCATGCATCCTTTCCACACATGCTTTGTGGTGCACGGTGGGACCTTTTGTACTACATCTTTTGTGCCATGTTCTGGGATGCAGGTTTTATAATAACTGTTCTCTAGATACTCAAAATCCAGTGAGGCACTACCTACCACCAGTCTGTCCTTTATGTCCCATTTCCCTCCTTTCATATCCATGGGGAAAGATTATTAAACATCGTGGTGTGCTATTGATCACAGCACAGAGAATTACAACAGACGCCGAACTTCTAATCAATACTTACCACTGGTCAGTTAAGCCAACAGCTCCCCATGCACCAATGTTCTCATGTGACACAGTAAAAATACATGGCCTGACCATCTCACCCAGCTGGGGTGACAATTATATGAATTATGCTAAGATCACTTTACAGGCTCTATATCCAACTCTAAAAGCCATGACTCCCTTGTGACAAGCTAGGGCCCATGGATGGACCACAGAAAGAGTCACCAGGGACTTGGTGGCATGAATAACACTAAGAAAGCAAAGGATACTTTCTAACAGTCCAGGTTTGTCTGTTCAAACACAGTCTGTGTATCTGAGGTGAACCTCCAATCCACTATGTAGCTCAGGCTGGCTTCAAACTTGTAATCCTATAACTCAGTGTCCCAAATACTAGGAAAATAGGCCCGTGCCACCGAGCCAGGATATTTAAGCTTCTAGTTTAGCAGTTTGAGAAATTTTGAGTAATACAATCTTTTCTTTACCAACCAAACAAATATAGATGTGTCATTTGGAAACAAACATTTAATCCATTTCAAAATGATCTCCGACTTACTCCATTTCTACTTGGTAATGACTTGTAGCAGCCCCCCATCTGCAAAATCGTAAGCAGCGGTGGCAGGTACAACAAGGGGTCATTTCCACAGTGAGAAATGACAACCACATCACAGCCACGTGCAATAGGAGGCCAAGAGTAAGATGCAGTGTGGCTGGGTCCCGGGAACTTGTTTCTTTGAAGAGCCTACAGAGAAGATGGTGGGGGAAGAGGAGAAGAGAAAGACATAAATGACAGAGGAAACCTTCCCTCTCAGAGCTCCATGCACCCACTATCACCACTAGGACACCCCACACATGGCTTATTCTGGTGCTCTCCCAAGACCTAGTATGAGCTCTGTCTGCATGGATGTGTCCCAAGTATCAAGTTCCTATTTTAAAACTATTGGTTCTCTGAACCTATTAAAGAGTCTGAATAGCCAGTCCCAACCAGATGACTAAAGGATACTGCAGCAAGGCTTTATCTCCTAGTCCCTCAATAGTCTGTCAGCCTATCTGCCTCATTTGATTTTTGAGTCCGGATCTTGCCAGGCTAGCCCCAGACTCTTTTTCCCCCATATGAATGGGTGTTCTGGCTGCATGTGTTGTTTGTGCACCATGTTCACATCAGAAGAGGGCCAGGAGATCCACTGGAATTGGATTCTGAGCCACCATGTGGGCATTGGAAACCAAACTGGGTCTTCTGAAAAGCAGCAAGTGCTTTAGACTATGGAGCCGAGCCGGCTCTCCAGCCCCAAACTTCCGATCCTCTTGCCACAGCTTCCCAGGTGCTGGGATTACAGACACATGCCAACTTTCCTACCTTAACCTTTTAAAAACACATGCTTTTATTACTACACTATTCTCTTCACCTATCACTAAAACCAGAATGTTTCAGAAGTCTGTGCCCAAAAGTGCAATTTCCCAAAAGGTATTGAATTTTCTGTGCTACCCTCCTTCCCACAGCCCTGAGCTTCCAGCTGAGCTGAAGGGCCATGTGGTAGTTTGCTCCTTTGCCTGAGGCTCAAGTGATCTTCATTCTTGACACTCTTGTGGAGAAGAGACTTCAGTAGTTTCTGGACATGGGGTAGAGGAAGTGTATGTTCTTGAGATTTTACAAACCTGAAAACCTATTTCTACCCACATAGCTCACTAAGAACCCAAGTACAGACCTGTTTGTAGGGCTGGAATGACTAAATGCTCAAGTCCAAGGACCCCAGAGCAGCGGGGTGTGAGCCTGAGGTCATTCTGAAACCTGACCTCTGGTGGGATCACTTCTTCCTTAGCAACTTTCATGACCTCTGTATCTGAGTTCGGATGGGTCAAAGCCATGTGGTTATCCAAAGTCTGTTCATTTGTGCTACTTAGGGACTGTCTGTCAACATGGGAATTCCACAAAATGTTCACTGCCCCTCCTCATGCCCTGTTATTGTTTCTAGCAATCTGATTTTTCAGACCTCAAGTTAAACCCAAGACTTGATTCTTTCGTCTTTGTTCTTTCCGTTTACTTGCACTTCACACCTCACACCTACTGCTTATAAAGATGCTCTTGTTACTTCTTTCTCCTCTGAATGCTCCTGTCCTTCAACTTTGTGTGGGTTGAGGGGGTTTCATGTAACTCTAGTTGTCTGTGAATTGTTATTCCTGCTCCTAATCTCCCAAGTACTGAGATTACAGGAATAAAATACATCAGTTCCCCGTTTAAAGTCTAGGTCTGGTCCTTTTCTTTGTGTGTATTAGGCCGTGAATCCACAGGGAACGGATCCAGCAGCTCAGTTCCTCTGTTAGCTCTTACAAAGCACTTCCCCGGCTGGACCAGGCAGGAGCCCAATTGAACCCAGACAGTCGTCTTTGGCTTCTGTTCTCCTCATACTGATTCTTCTGACAAGGACCAAGTTTATTTACAACACTGCCAACAGCATGCCGAGTGGTTTGCTGTGGTAAAGTTCATGAGGCATCCCTTTATGAACAGTACCCTTCCCCTGATGCCCTCAACATCAGCCTTTGTGAAGGTCTGGATAGACATGGTCACAGCACAGCTGCTTGCTTCCTCCAGGCCTGGAGAACATCAGTGAGTAACAGCTTCCCATTCACTAGAAGGGCTAGGGACACAGCCAGCAAACAAAGATTCCTCGTCTCCCTTTGTGTTTGTCACTATGGTAAATTATGGCAAAATCCTGGTCCAGCTGAAAGGATGTCCCCCGGCACCCAAAAGCAGAAATACAAACAAAAACCGTGTTGATATTAAATGGATAAAATATCTTCTTGTATCTCTGGTAATAGTCTCTTTGTTAGAAATCAAGTCTTGTTATGCTGCCCATGCGGACTTCAAAGTTCTGAGCTGAGGGAATCCTATGTCTCAGCCTTCTGAGTCACTGGGAGTGCAGGCCATAAAATTGCACCCAGTGATACCTACTTTCTAGCAGTCTCTGCTCCATGCACGGAGTCTGGTTTCTCCTTTTGTAGATGAAGAGTTGTGGTCAGAATGTCTACAGTCAGCAGTTTGTTCATACTGCAGAGACACACTGTCCCGACAAGCAGCTCAAGACGCTGAGGCCAATTTTGTCATCACAGATCCTAATACTACAGGATGACAGGGTGGCAGGCAGGCATTTTGACTGGGACAATTTTAAACAGTATGAAACGCTCTCCAGAAAGTGATTCTAGTTATCTCCTACTTAGAATAATTAACACTGGTAGGGCACAATCAAGAAACATATTTGCAAAAAACCAAAAACCAAAAAAAAAACAAAAACAAAAACAAAAAAACAAAAACAAAACAAACAAACAAAAACCTTCTAATCCCAGCATTTTGGAGGCAAAGGCTGGAAGATCTCTGTGAGTTCAAAGCCAGCCTGGTCTACAGAGTGAATTCCAGAATAGCCAAGGATACACAGAGAAACCCTCTCTAGAGAAACAAGAAACAAACAACCCAAAACAGTAACAACGATAAAAATCAATCAGTAAGCAGACCGTGGCTGCTTACTTGGCCTCATGCCTCCCTAGCCCTATGAAGCCAGCCATTCTGTACTGTCTACTACCTGCTCACACCCTGTAAAATCTCTTCCCTTATTAAGACCTCACAACCTCCTCTCATCCTGCTCATCCTGGTGGTTTGGCTTTCTATTATTCAAAAACAAATTTTAGCTTTTCCTTTAAAATTAGGAAGGAAATGTAAGTATGTATAACCAATTTACCAAGAAAAAACCTCTAGGTTATAAGGGAATTTTGAAAAGGATGGGCAAACAAACAACAATCACAACTGTCCTAGAAATGTGTTCTAACCTCCCTCCAAAGTCCATCTGAAAATGTACTTCAGAAAAGCTGAGGGGAGGGGAGGGGAGAAACAAAAAGAAAAAAAAAAAGAAAAAAGAAAAGAAAAAAGAAAAAAGAAAACTTACTTCAGAACAGGATGAAGAGTTGCACAATGGGTTTTTCTATAAAAGAATTAATCTTCTGGGAGTTACCAATACATGAGAAATAAATCACAAAAGATTTCAAGAGATTTCAGAAACAAGAATTATGCAATGTAGCCTTAGAAGTGTTTATTTAAAATTCTCCTGTGAGACTAGGATATGGGTCAGTGATAATGCATGCCCAGGATGTGTGTAGCCCTGGATCCCATCCCCATCGCTCTTAGAACAGAACAGACAAAGCAAACAGAGCAACCCTCTGTATTGGAAAGGCTGGCACTTCCTCAGGAGTCTGGCTTTAAGAACATGTTCACCTTCTTCAGGTCAGCCGACAGAGGGGATTTCTCCAGGGTGAGGCAGGGCTCGATCCTGTTCCAGAGCACCACACCAGGCTGCAGTGTGCCTAGCTTCACCTTCTGCAACTAACAACACAGACGTTAGACAGCAACAGCCAGGTCTTCCTCGAGTGGGCAGTGGGCAGTGGGCAGCAGAGTATTAAGAAAGAAACCAGGAAGAAAACTGTTCTTGTAGATCGCCATGCAAAAACCTAGGAATACATGCTTCCTAGAAAACACATACAACCACCCAAATTAAAGATCATTTGTTCCCCTAATAAAACACTGGCACTACAGCAGTGGCTCTCTAAATTTTCCAAAAGCCATGACTTGGGGAAACCCATCTAAGGGAGTCTGAAGGGGAAAAGGAGGCTTAATACTACCAGTTTCTCTTGTTTAATCTTGTTCTATTTTTAGAGTAATACCTGGTGCAGGTCAGAGATCTCATCAGCTCTCAAAGGATCAGGATTTAGAAACTGCAGTAATCTGTAAAGCAGTTTAAAGAACAACTTGAAGAAGTAGTTAACATTTCCCCCACTGAAATCCTATTTAACTCTTCCCCTGTGGAAGGCGACACAGTGGGAAAACACTGTGCTCTATCTTGCTGACCTCACTACCATGCAAGGACCATGGGGTTCACACCAGTTTCCTGTATCCCATTCAAAACCTGGACTGTCACCTGGGCCACTACCCCTATCACCAAACTCCTGCACAGTGTTTAAAAGGGGCCCAGCTAAAGTCAAAGCCGCCAGTTTAATTATCAGCTTTTATAGTCAGGAAATACCAGATGAGGACTTGTCCTCTGCTAATGCAAAAAAGAAGTAATTTAAAAGTGCTTTTCTTTATGCCTAGACTGACTCACTCTTCAATATGGGTAAGGGCTTGTGAGAGCAGCAGAGAAGTCACACCATTTTCTGAGAAGTGTGGTGGTCACACAGTGAACCATATCCTTTCCTGAAACCCCATTCATGTCTACAGACTTTTTTTGTTGTGGTTGTTGTTCTTGTTTGTTTGTTTGGTTTTTGTTTTGTTTTGTTTTGAGGACAGGGTTTCTCTATGTAACCCTGGCTGGCCTGGAACTCAGTAAGTAGACAGGCTGGACTCAAACTCACAGAAATCTGCCTGCCTCTGCCTCTTGAGTGCAGGGATTAAAGGCATGCACCAACACTGCCTGACCCAGATTTTTTTTTTTAATGCAAAAGCTACAAAACTTCCTCTCAGCTGATAAGTGAGTAAATGGAATGTGTGATGGGACACTGCTTAGACTCAGTCATAGTGCAACAGACTGGTGTCCATACACCAAGGAACCCTGATTGGCTTACTAGGCCCTAGAACACAGCACCAAGAAAAGCCTCTGCCCTTAAAAAGAACAGAAATACAGCATGAAGAGCAGCAATGATACATCCCAGAACAATTAGAACCATTAAGGAAACTGAAAGAAGTCACATGTATGAAAAAGGACATGACACTGTGGTTCATTTTAACTTTCAACTTGACTGATTTGAGAAAATCCTAGGATATTAAAAAAGCACAACCCTGGTGTGCCTAGAAGGTATTATGATGCAATCAGCACACTGAACTGCAACTGAGGGTAGACGAACCCTACATGTGGGTAATACTATCCTGTTGGCTGGAGGCACACCAATGCAGGTATGCCATCTTTCACCCGGTCTCTCACCCACCATAAGGTAAGCCATCCACTCTCCTACACGCATACCAGATATCTTAACCTATTATCAAAGTAGTCCCAGTACATTTGGTCTCAGTGTCAAAATCTTTTTTCAAAATAATGCTACAAGGAGCCACTATCAACAAAACCGTGTGGAATCTCATCTCACATATAGCCAAGGCTGGCTGATGAAGTTGGCAAGAGGCTTAAACTATACATTAGGCCCAACATAAAGTTCTTGGTATCTTCAGAGGCCCTCAGAGGAGTAGATTCCCAACTTAATACCTAAAAACTCCCAAAGAGATCTGTTGTGTTGCAGTTCCTCACAGACTAACACCTTCATCTCGGAGGAAAGCAGAAGACACAGGCAGTGAGAGGGCAATAGGGACAACAGGAAGGGAACTCCAGGACACAAAATGTTTACAGGCAGATGAGACCAAAGGGAGTTCTCTGGAAGGCGGAAACACTCCATCTTTCAGGAACACTTCTTAAACTCAGAAAAGTAAACAGCTCAAAGGCTCCAGAAGTCCCCTAAAATTGAGATACACTAGGCTCCCCTCCTCAAGCATATGTAAGATGTCCAGATTGCTGAGAGACACCCTCAAACCAGGAGCGCTGCCTGCAAGAATCAGAGACAGCTGAGCTATCTGGAAAGGACGCTCACCAACCCGGTGAGCTCCTTCAGGTTTTGTAGTGCAATCCAGGTTTCCAGGCTTGGGGAACTGTTAACAATGCTGGGATGGGCTTTCTGTGATTCGGTTGTCTTGAGTTACTGCTCAGACAAGAAATCCCATTCAACTCACCAGGTTGTAAAAGTTGCATTTTTGTTTGTTTGTTTGTTTGTTTGTTTGTTTGTTTTTCAAGACAGGGTTTCTCTGTGTAGCCCTGGCTGCCCTAAAACTCACTCTGTAGACCAGGCTGGCCTCAAACTCAGAAATCCGCCTCCCTGTCTCCCAAGGGCTGGAGTTAAAAGACATGTGCCATCACTGCTGGGCAAAGTTGGCTCTGTATTATATCTGTGGTTGGCTTCCTGGCTGAAGTATCGGTCCATACCTCCCCAGGAATAGTGAGTGGCATACACTACTGCTGTATGGACCTCTGCTCTGCCTATGGATCCCACATACTTCTATCACCCATTCCAAGAGAACAGGTGGCATACAGTCCAGAATGGGTATGACAGCCTACACTGGGTGAAGGGCATGGGTGTAAGAAACACAGCTGGCTGAACAGTGCCATTAGCAAGACAAACAGGAAATGAAGCCACAGGCACCACAGAGAAGGCTGGCTGGGTCTCTTAAAGGCAGGAATCTTGGAGGAAAGGGCATCTTCTAGTCTTCCTTCATTATCTAACCACAAACAGTGCACATGGCTCCACAAGCCTTTAGACAGTGCTGCTGATCCCAGGTACTCCTCTTCTGGTTATGGGGATGGTAACTTGGGTTGCTACCACTGTGATAAAACACTAACCAAAAGCAACCTGGAGAGGAAAGGGGTTATCTTTATTTGGCTTACACATCGCAGGTCACAGTCCTTTGAGGGAAAGCAAGGCAGGAACCTGGAGGCATGAACTAAGGCTGAAGCCATCAAAGTGCTGCCTGCTGCATCCCCTTGATGAAGGCTGACTCCTTGTGGGTACATTCATTGAGGACTTTGTCCATCATCTGAAGCTCCAAGAGCCTGATGCAGCAAGCAGCTCAGGTGTGTTGCTTGGCCTCTCCTGGGTGTTTTATGGCTTCTACATAGAGGACTTCTTGTCCTAGGAGTAGTCTCTTCTGGAAGCATCTGTTGTCCTAGTTCTTCCTCTTTTCAAAGGTGAATCTGGTTGATGTAGGCAGTGTCTCTCACTCCTTCAGGATTTTCACTGACAGCTGGTAGCTTCTTGAGCACATGTGGTTCAGAGTTCTGCCAAAGATTTGCTGAGAACTGGATGGCACCCTTGTACTTTTCGTCTTTGAAACACAACTCTCAGTTTGGGCATAAGCTCTGGCATTCTATTGGTAGGTTTTCTTGGTTCACTCACTCCATTTGGATGACTTCTCATAAAGTTCCTCTTGTTGCCTGTGGCTATCTTTTTTAAATTACACAGCTGTTTGATTGGTAATAAAATTAATTCATTATGGTGGGGTCTAGTTCCTTGGCTCAATCGTAGTACTTCAGGACCATTTTGAATCTTTCTTCTTGGTCATATTATTGCCTAACTCTTTTTTCCTTTAGTACCTCTTCTTATTCTATGTTAAATCTTATGACTTAGCCTTTTTTGAGAGGAAATAGGGTTGGGGGATACTGTGGTTTCTCCCTCTTCATTCTTACTGCTCAGATGAGCCCTGGGGAGTACATGGAGAATGGCCATGATCTGTGACTTCATGGTTGCATGCCAAGACTCTCTAGCTTGCTGTGTAGTTTCACTGTTAATAGGAAGGACCACTGAGAAGTATCCTTATACTTACATGACATTCTAACTCTGGAATGGGTTAGGTATGTTGAAGAGTATGTAAATTTCCTCTCTGCTAATCACCTTTCCCTTTGTGTTCTATAAGCCCTTGTAAATAGAGAATTATCTGTTTTTTCTTTATGTTTATATGTGGTATGTATGTGTGTATGTGTATATGTGAATTTGTGGGAGGCTGAGGTTGGTAAATGGAATTGTCTTTGGGGCATGATCTCTCAGCAAAACGCACAGTTCACCAATACAGGCAGTCACAAAGCCAGCTTGCACCAGGAACTCCACTTCTCTCTTTTGAGGCTGGAATTAAAGGAGCACTACCATGTCCATTCAGCAATGACATGGGTTCTGAGAATCTAAGTTTCTACATTCTTGCTTGCGTGGTAATTGCTTTATTACTCAGCCATTTAACACACCAATTTTGTGTGTTAAAAATCATTTTATATCTTACAAAAACATTTATTTATGTGCATATACATGCACACAAGTATACAGGTATAGTTTATCAGACAACTGATAGAAATTGGTTTTCTCCTTCTACCATGGGGGTTCTGGGGATCCAACTCATGCTAGGCAGCAAGAAACTTTGTTTGCTGAAACATCTCACCAGTCCTACAGCCTTTAAAAATATACATGGAGCAGGGTAGTGGTGGTGTATGCCTTTAATTCCAGCACTCAGGACACAGAGTCAGGGGGAACTCTGTGAGTTCCAGGCCAGCCTGGTATATAGAGTGAGTTCCAGGATAGTCAGAGCTATATACAGCTACTCTGTCTCAAAATCACAAAATCAAACCAAACAAACAAAACCTCCTCATGTAGCATTTTTGTGTTTGCACATCTGTGCAGGTATGGTAATCAAAGAACTACTTGAGGCAGTGAGTCTTTCCTTCCATATGGGAGCTGGGGATTGAACTCATGATTAGGTTTGGTAGCAAGCACCTTAGCCCAGTGAGCCACCCTACCTGCCATGCTCTGTTCTAAGTCATCCTCACAGGGCTTAGGGACTGCAGAGCTACTATTTTTCATGAATAGCCCTTATTTCAGTTGAGTTTTAGGTCAATGGTTTTGTAATAATCTCTGAAGGCCTCTGGTAGTTTCCTTTCCTGGCATAGGCTACAGGGTGATTGCTATAGCTCGAGCCCAGGGTTCTAGGGATCTTGTGTAACAGCCTTGGAGTAGCATGGTAAAGGTATCAGTGATGTCACTGGCACTCAGTGCCTTACTGCCTGTGCTGGTTAGCTTTATATCAACTTGACACAAGCTAGATTTATCTAAAAGGAGGGAATCTCAATTGAGAAAAGGCCTCTATAAAATCTGGCTATAGGGAATTTTATTAATCAGTGACTGAAGGGGGAGGGCCTAACCCATTTTGGGTGGTACCACCCCTGGGCTGGTGGTCCTGGGTTCTATAAGAAAGCAGGCTGAGCAATCTATGGTGAGCAAGTCACTAAGCAGTACCCATCCACAATTTTCTGCATCAGCTCCAGCATCCAGGCAGCAGCCCTGTTCGAATTCCAGTCCTGATTTCTTTCAATGATGTGCTAGAATGTGGAAGTGTAGGAACCCAAGTAAACCACTTTCATTCCCAACTTGCTTTTGGCCACACAATAGAAATCCTAACTAGGACACTGACTTTCTTCAGCTCCCTGGAATATACAGCAGATGACAACTGCTATATCTTCTTCCTTCAGTCAGGACTAAGCAAGGAACACTTAGCAAGACAATATAGGTAAGTCAAGGCTTTATGAAGCATGGAAATAATAAGAGTTTATAAGGGTTCACTCAATTATAATTTCAAACTAAATTCAAATTTAAAAATTCTTTGTTCCAAGGAAAAAGTTTCTCTAGGAGGGGGTGCCAGCATTTGAAGTATTAACCACCAGCCCCACGGTGAGCCCCACACCAGTCTTCAACAGCCCTGACTCCTGTGCACAGAGAGGTGAGTCAGAGGCCATACAAGGCATGGGGTGGTTCTGGAAGCTGGCTAAGCAACCTCACAGTGATAAAGAACAGGGAGACAGTGCAGACACAAGCTATTGTAAGTTGTCAGTCTGCTAACTACAAAGCAGCCAGTTACAAACAAACAAAAACAAAAAACAAACAAAAAAAAAACCAGAAGCATGGGTATGAACCAGTTTTGTGAATTAAACAGCATAAAATAAAATGACTTTGCTGTTAGAGAAGGTAGATCCATTTAAAATCAGAAAACTGGGAAGGAAAGCAAGCATCACCCCCCCCCCCACACACACACACACAAACCATGGCCATAAGGTGTGAAAAACTGTACCTAACACTATGTAAACACTGTCCACCTTACTGAAAGAATTAGGATAAGAACAACCCCTTATATCAGAACGGAGATTTAACCCAACCCACCCTGACATAGCTTAAAAAAGCTACAGGGGACTTCCTGAATATTTATTATTTCATGGGAATGGAGGTTTAAAGTCAACAACAATAGAGGTAAATTCTTGCTTATCATTTTATATAATTATTTCTTTTTTAAAGATTTATTTATTTATATATGTAAGTATCCTGTAGCTGTCTTCAGACACTCCAGAAGAGGGCATCAGATCTCATTAAAATGGTTGTGAGCCACCATGTGGTTGCTGGGATTTGAACTCAGGACCTCTGGAAGAACAGTCAGTGTTCTTAACCGCCAAGCCATCTCTCCAGCCCACAATTAACTCAATAAACAATTCAAGTCATGGAAAAAAGAAACCAAGCAAATGAACTAATTCAGCCCAAACAAGCAAATACAGCCTTACTTTACACAGCCGTTCTTCTCATCACAGTCTTTCTTCTCAGTCAACCGTAGTGGCTTCTCATTTGGCTTCTGGCTAAACCCACTGGAAACGGAAACACATGAAAAGATTTACTCACAAATTAATATAGGCAATTCCCACTGCCGTTGGCTGCCCACTAGAACCTAGATGATAAGACCCTGCTGCCTAGAAAACCATAAGCTCAGTTAGCAAGACACAGAGAAATTGTTGGGGGTCAGGGTCTTGTCCTTTCTGTATGTATGCCCCGCCTATCTACCCCATGAAGAGTTCTGATCAGCTGGCAACCTCAGGCCTTTGGCACAGCAGGAACAGCTGCTAAAGATAAAAACCAGAAACCAAACAACAACAAAAACAAAACAAAATAAAACAAGCAACAACAAAAACAAAAACAAACAAACAAAAAAAACCCCACAAAAAACAACAAGTCAAAACAAAAAGTCCCTAAACTCAAGCAGAGTGAAATCCCTGGTGGAAGGAAGAAGACAGAAAGCAGCGGGCAGCCTGCAAAGACTGCTGTAGCAGCCAGGGGTGACCAGCAGTTTCCTTACTAAGCCTCTATCCCTGCAAAAGAGTCCTGGGAACCTGTCTTCTCCCTCCACCAGGCCTATATCTCTTTCCTAGTGGTCCTATTTTTCATCTTCTCACATCCAATCAGGAACAAAATCGCAAGTTATATAAATTCAGTGTGCTGGGGCTTCAAAGCAGAGCTGCTTAGGATCTTGCAGAGGAAGAGGAAAAGACTCCAGGACCTAGCCCCAGGTGCCCCTGTTCCCTTATGGGTAAGAAGCCAGAAGACTTCAGAGCCCAGTTCCCAGCTGACATGCTCTTCAGTCTGTCTTCAAGACTGGCCAGGAACACACTGAGTGAGGCTGCAACCCTGAGCTACCAGCCATAGGGACTCATTCCTACTGCAGCCTCTGACACTCACTCTGCAGGGCTATGGAAGGAAGGTCTTCCCTGAAATTGCTTTCAGTTTCTAAAACCCACTGCTTCAGATTGCAGCCACTCCAACTTCCAGATCTACAGCTTCAGAGATTCCTGGCTTTAAGACCTGCTATTCCAGAGACCTGATGGAGACACAGACTGGTCGTCCTGCTAATCCTGACCTGCAGACTTCCTCTGCCAAGAGACAGCTCTCAGCCAGCATCCCAACTGTAATGTCTCTTGGCTAGTGATAACTAGGTGTTATGTTTAACACTAGCATCTCTTGCTACTAAGAGTTTAAATGTTTCATTTGAATATGACATGGCACTCTTTACGTTGTTTTATCCTGTTTAAAGCAATTAGCCTTGAACTGACAATATACCTCCCTGTTTATATTTTTGCAGTCTTCCTAAACCATCCTTGGAGGAATATCTGACAGAAGAACAAATCCTACTCACTACTCCAAAACAAAGCTGGGACTGGGCTGCAACCGTTTATTAAAATTGTTTAACCCACAAAGATAACTATTTTCTGGGGAAATTTTTAAAAAGTAGAAGTATGGAAGCACTTAATCTACCTAGACACATTTCTGTGAGAACAGGAACTAAGCACTAGCTATGAAATCATGCCTGTGCTGGCCACAGCCTCTCTGCTACTGAAACTGGTGTGCTTCTACAATTAGAAAGTGAATACCAAAGCAACCAAAAGGAAAGTAACAAAATGGAAACAAACAGAATTTTGGAGATTCCTTGGTCTTTGCCCTTCCTCTATCAGGCTAAGGGTAGCTTAGATGCTGATCTGCACAGCAAATGTAGATGTCAAAGCTTCTGGTCAAGACTCCCCTGGCATGTCAAAGAAACGATAGGCAGGCTCTTCTTCAGTGTAAGTATGAGGAATTTTGGTTGTTTTCCTGTCTCTCTGATTTCTTCTGTTCCTGCCCCGCAAGACCATATTCAATCTCAGTAATTCCAACTCTGCAGCTAGCAGCAGTGTGTCCTAAATTACAGAAGAAAATCCATCACTGAACTCAGAGGAAATGTGTACAGGGAGAATCTCCACCATCTTATTCCTGCTGCTGATTTGTTCCCTAAGTGGCCCAAATAAAACACAAAGCCATTTTCCCAGAACTCCCAGTCTAGCCTGAGGGACACGGAGGAAGAATACCTGGAAAGCTGAGTGTATGTGTGAATTCTCTACTGATGCTGGAGACTGAGGACAGTCCCAGGCTGAGCTCATGAACACCAGCCATGCCGCCACTCACCAGAGTCCTGGAAAGAGCTGGCACTACAGTCCCACAGAGAACTTGAGACAGCTCTCTGTGATTTTACTGATTTATCACGTGCATCTTAATGAGGACAAGGCTATAGCCAGAGACTCTGGAGAAGACAAGAACTATTCTTGGCTTTCTCCAACCTTGTAAGCTGCTAAGCTATGCTTGCTGTGGCCTGCGCTTGCTCACCCTGTACATCACAGCCACTCTGTGCTGTTCACAGGATGAGCCTTAGGATACTGCTATGTCTAACTAGGCAGCAAAGGGACTCGAGACCCACCACCAGTTTCCAGTCCACTGTGTTGTCACCTAACCAATTGCTATATGAGTAGTGTGTTTTGAGCCAAAATTTCCCAAACCACCTTGTTGTTTGGGTGGTGGAGTTAGGGAGCAGGCATACTAGTCTACCTTTTACATACTTACTAACCATGTGACCTTCTGTATTTGTGGCCTCTACCATGCACTCAACCAACTAGACTGGAAATTACTTGGTAAAGAGAAACTGCCTGTATTAAACATGGACACTTCTTCCCTTGACATTATTCCCTAAACAATACAGTATTAACAACTACTTACATAGTATTTACATTGTATTAGGTATTAGAAGTTATTTGGAGATGACTTAAAATATATACATGAGAATGTATGCAGATTTTATGTAAAATTTTATCACACTTTTTAATCTGGATGAGTATATACAGCTTGATATTTGCAGTAGTCCTAGAACTAAGACTTCCCAACCCCACACCATAATATGAAGGGATGACTATGTAAGACTATATCATATTGTCCTAAGGTTCTATTCTGCTAAACGCAATGTTCAAATCATACCTTGATGCTGGAATATCTGGATCAGCATATATGGTTATGCCTCTTTTTGTTGGCCAGTACACAGAAGACTTAATACACTGTGAAAAAGGAACAGAGAAGGGGGGGGGAGGGATGGAGAAAGGTACACTTTTAAGATTTATATTTTTTGGGACCAAAATACAATGCAAATTATTTTCATCAACAATCACTCAAGTTTGCAGGCACACACAAACATGGAGAGTGAAGGCTGGCTGGTTATGCTGTCCCATAATCATTAGACTAAAATGGCAAACAGCATGCAATTAGCATTTCATACGAGTGTTTAAAATGTCTACAATTACATTCATTTGCCTTTTGTCAAAAGAACTGTAAGACACATTAGAAGTGAAATTATTTGAATATCCCCAAATCCAGACAGTAACGCATCGATGCTTAGTGAGCACAAGATGGGTCACTACTTTCACAGATCGTTCTTAGTGAGCACAAGATGGGTCACTACTTTCACAGATCGTTCTTAGTGAGCACAAGATGGGTCACTACTTTCACAGATCGATGCTTAGTGAGCACAAGATGGGTCACTACTTTCACAGATCGATGCTTAGTGAGCACAAGATGGGTCACTACTTTCACAGATCGGTCACTACTCACCTGAGACCAAAGCTTGACAGGGAGCAGCCAGTTACCTCTCCATCAAACAAACAGACAAACTACATTTTTTCATAGATAAACTACTCTGGGGATTTCTAATATGAAGCACATGTTTTGTTGATCACAGGATGCTTCTGTCATGTGAGTTTTACATTCAATGGGCATTTAAACATACAACCTTATCCATCTGTTTTAAAGGGAGGTTCTGCTGCTTCTTCTCAAACATAATTTTAGGCGAGTCTGTCAAGGAATCCTTATAGTTTACAGCTTTATCTGCAAAATATAGATAGTGATAAAAAGCTATCCTGAAAACTTTTTATATAAAATAGGACAAAAATAATAAAAATAAGCACTGTTGTACAGACTCAATACAAGAATTATCAAACAGATTTCCTATTAAACTTGTAGCAATTAGAGTGAAGAATCTTGCTTTGGAACTAACAAAATGGCTCATCAGGTAAAGGCACTTGCTGCCAAGCCTGATGACCTGAGACTGAGCCCTGGTCCCACATGCAAGAAGAGAGAACCAACTGTTGTAAGTTGATCTCTGACCTCCACAAGCATTCCATGGTATGTATCTGCCCACTCACAAACACATGTACATGCTCAATGAATGCAATTTTAAAAGATCTTGTTTCAATCATTTTTTAAAAAATTGTAGAAATTCATTTTCCAACCTATTAAGAATAAAACAATTTTCCCAAATTGGCAGACTATACTTTCCAAAGGAGGCCACAATTATGTCTCCAACACACATGGTCTTCCTACAATATATAGGACATAATCCCTTTATTACCCCCCACCCCCCACCCACCTCCAACTCCCCACCCAAAAAAAAAAAAAAAAAAAAAAAACCCAAGGCCCTAAACTGAGCTCAAATTTCCAAGAAGCCAGCCATCTGGGAATTGCCAAAGAAAAGTATTGCCTCACCCCCAATCTCCTGGAGACTGCAGACATAAAGCAGCTAGCTAGCTGCAGGGAGAACAGACCCTGCAGTTTCAAACATAGCTCTTTAAGGGAAACAACTAAGGAACTTCCTATTCTGTCCCTAACAAAAGCCCTTCCCTCTTATCCTGAGGTACAGAAGCCCCATCTTGAAGCATAAAATCTGCAAGGTTACTGTGTTGCTGGGTACTGTGACAGATCCCAGACACCACCTCTCTGGTTAATTAAAGCTACTCTACCTGTTGAAGTTATCTAAATTCTTGTCTTTTATTTCTTCCTACAAACTTAATTATTATGCAATGTAACCAACTCTCCTCAAGAGACAGGATTTAGCCTGGCATGGTGGCTATGGCTTTAATCCCAGCACTCAGAGGCAGAGGTAACCCTATGAGGTGGTGGCCAGCCTGGTCTACATAGTGAGTTCTAGGAAAGCCAAGGCTACACAAAGAAATCCTGTCTCAAAATGAACCAGCAAGCAAACAAAAATAGAGATGGGGTGGGGGGAGATATACATTCCTATTCCACAGACTAGGATAGAAAATTTCCAGTGGCAAAGCAAAAAGGAAGGAAGGGAGGGAGGGAGGGAGGGAGGGAGGGAGGGAGGGAGGGAGGGAGGGAAGGAGGGAGAGAGAGAGAGAGAGAGAGAAAGAAAGAAAGAAAGAAAGAAAGAAAGAACCCCATAAAACTGTTTACAGAGAAACATGAAAGATCTATGAAACAGCTGTAAAATATATCAGTCTGAGTCAGTTTTCTTAAAAGCAGAAATTAATTTTCTGGGCTGCATATATGGCTCATCAGTTAAGAGCACTGGCTGCTCTTCCGGAGGACCTGGGTTCAATTTCTAGTACCCATGTGGCAGATCACACCTTTCTGTAACTCCAGTCCCAGGAAATTCAACACCCTTGCACAAACATACATGCAGGCAAAACACTAATGCACAAAAAATTTTAAATGAATTATTTTTTATTCTTTTTTAAAAAAAATGTAATACTGGATGTCAAGTCACATGCATACTATTTAGATAAACTCACAGTTAAACATATCGTAAAGACCAGCCAAATCAGTAATTACACTTATAAATCTCTGAAGACACCCTGAGAAAGCTTATATCCCTTTACTAAACAAAGCAGGGAACTGCATCTGATGGTAGTGGAATGAAATTAAAACATTAAAAATACCAGTATTTATAGCAGCATTGATCCTTTATAAATAAAGAGTATGAAAATGCAATTATCTTTAAATGATAACAAAAAATTGAGATGACATTATTCAACCACAGTGCTTGGAGTTGGGATTAAAAACCTATCCATACTTATTAATATGCCAGTAGTGAAGCCACTTTCTGTTAGAAAGCCCAACCACAAATATGTGCATAAAACACAGAACACAGGGAAAATTGCTCAAAACAATTCAAGTTAGCTTATCTGTATGGATATTCTAATCAAGAAGGACATCACAAAGGAAACAAGGTATGACATCTTCTGGTTCATACTCAATATATCCTCCACCACCAAGTAACATCTTTTAAATCTCCAACTGTTTCTCTTGCTTTACCATCCTAGTGCAAAAGATGTGCACAGAACAGTTTTCCATGGATTACCTAATTAAAAAGGAAAAACTAAAAATACCCAAACTGTTAAAAGGTCTGGCGCCATTAAAGTTTACGGCTTTGATCAGTGAACATTGACTTGGCCGCGCTTTCTTTTCGCCCCTCTTCCCTATAACCCCAAGATTCTCTCAACAGGTAACCCGGTTTACATGTGGCTGCGGGCAGCTACATAATTGGCGCCCAACGTGGGGTGACCTGGTACGAGAGAATTTCCTGAGGTAGCCCTATCCAGCGAAGCTTCGCAGAAAAGGTGGTAAGAAGTAGTATCCGCACGGTAAGCAACATAGAGGTCAAAACTAGCGCTAGTGAATTCGTGTCTATTGTTGTGAGTGCAGGAAGGGATACAGTTTTTCAAGCAATCTGTGCGGACCCGGCACAGGGACTGCTTGGGTTGAAAAGATAGGGAAATATGGGGAAGGAATTTGGTAGGCATTTGCCCAAAGCTCGTAAGAGCTGATTTCGGCGAAAAGAAAGGGGTTTTTAACAATAGGCATATGTCCACAGCTTCTAAGAGCTGTTTAAAGAGGAAAATGGATGCAATTGCTTAACAAGCACGCTTAACTTTCTGTGTATCTTTCCGTGTTTGTCCCGGTGCACCGACTGTCTATGTGTATGTTTATGTCCTCTCTGTGTCTTTGTGTGAATGACTGTTTCATGTTAAAAAGGAAAATTGGTAAAGATTTCATCTGCTGGTAACCTCTTGAGCCAGCCACGGTTTGTGTGGGGATTGATTCAAAGCCACGCCGCGACAGCGCAGCTCACTCAAGAGGCAAGCATGGCTGGGGAAAAAGCCGCTTTTAATAGCCCAGAAGCCTCAAGATTTGGGAAGACTTTGGTTTGGCTTGTGAAATTCATGTAGTCGCTTTATACTTGTTTCTAATTGGTTTTAATGATATAAGGCTTTACATTTTTTGACTAAAGAGTTATAAATTAATTGGTTATTATGTAAAAGGTATAGTGTTATTAAGAAAAGGTTAGTTTAAAACTGGTGATTCAGTGTTAGAGCTATCTTAACTAACTACACGTGGCCTAACGCCACTCATGCTTTGTTCTTGTTTATAATTGGATTTAAAGGTATATTTTGCATGTCTTGACTATAGAGTATTGGCTTAAGTCACTGGACATGATTTAAAAGGTATAATGTTATTAACAAAAGTTAGGTTAAAGCTGGTAGTTTAGGGTAGTCGCCATTTTTAAACAAACACGTGGCATGACGGTTAAAGCTGGTAGTTTAGGGTAGTCGCCATTTTGAACAACACACGTGGCATGACGCAATCCAGGAAATACAGGCCTTTGGGACGCTCCTAAATTGGCATGGTGTTTCATGTGAATCTTGGCCTGGAGATTGGACTTAATGAAGATTAAGATTTAAAATATTGTCTCTTTAATAAGTTACACTGTTATACACTTGAACATAAGAACTGGCAGACAAACCTTGTGCTGTAAATATGTGTTTGCCATTGATTTTAAACAAAATAGATTGTTTTAAAATTGGGATTTGCTTCCAAAATTACAATTGTGCTCTAATATTACAAGAAAACATTGAGTTACAATAAAAATCAGTGTGTCATTGGCTGCAGTTTTCAGTTTACAGGCTCATAATTGTTAACATTTTGTAATTATGATAATTTTGAGAGTGATGCAGCTATGGGTTTTAGAGGCCCATTGCCACTTTTCCACAAGTTTATAGGCTACAATGGTAAGAGCAAAATTTAACCCTCCAAGATTAAAAAGGAGATCTCTGTAGAAATGTATTTGATATCAAGTAGGTTCCTTTGACCATGAAATTACAGGTTTCTTTTGTTTAATCCTGAAAACGTCCTAGCAGGTTTGGGTCTGGTCTTAGTTAAAAGGCTCAGATCTAGTCCTTGCCAAGGACTAAAGGTGGATCCTAGGGCAGATAAAAAAAAATGTGTTTTGTCTCTGTTTCAATACTAGAAGTTAAGATCTTAAAATTTTCAGTGTATAATGTTCATAGAATGTTTGTTACAGGCCCTTGCTCCTATGGACTTTTAGAATTTTTAGGTAAATGGCTTTCAAAGGTTGTTAGGATATATTAATTGGCTTTATCTTATATTTACCTCATTTTAAGCTTGCCACAGGAGGTCTTAAACCTCTGTTTTCAAGGTAGGAAACGTTTGTTCCTTGCTTCAAGCAACAATCAAATTTATTACTAATGGTTGATCTATTACATGGCAAACATTTTTAGACAAAATTAATAATTGTTATCCAAAAGATAATTTGTACTATCAGATCACATGTTTATTCCTTTAAGTTTCTCCCTGCTTCAACACAGATACCTGAATTGGGTGCTATAGCAGCTATTTTTAAGATGTTAAAGGTCAAGCTTTTAATAATAGTAGATATACATAGCTCATGGTTTATAATTGCTTAAAATTGGTCCATTTTTAATACTGCTAATTCTTAATTTCTACAGTTTATACAAATGTGATTCAAATTTCTAAGAACAAAGGATATGTTCTCTAAATGACTGTCCTTTAGGTATTTGAAATAATTTTATATTTTGTGCACATCAAATTATAAAGATTTGTTCTTGATGTCCTCAATTTCTACCTCTACCACGTAATGGTGTTAATCCTAGAGGACTTTGTTATTACAGATAAATAATACTCATTTCTAATTTAGAAGATTAAAAAATATGTACATGTGACTAATGATTCATTTTTAGGCTGTCTAGTTGCAACTGCTCTAACAGAAAAAGCAACTAAAAATGTTACGTTTATTTTATATAATTACATAGTTATTGCCTATGTTATGGGTTATACTTTGTGTTCCAACTTAAATTAATAAAACAATATCTTCTTGGAAGAGAGAAGAGAGGGGAAATCGTGTCCCTGTGCATATCGTTTATATTATGCTTGCATGTTTTTAAAAAAAAAAATTTAAAATTTGGATGCCAAGAAACTCCTTGCTAATGTATATGACATCTTATAATTAGACATATTGATGTCTAGGTGAAATGAAGGAATTCACTTACTAACATATGCCATGATCCTGATTTAATATTGGGGGAGAAGGCATGTCCTCTGTTTTTTCCACAGAATGCTGCAGAAGATATGCTGACTGTGCTTGCTGAATGCCCAGACCATGGTAACATAAGAGCTATATTGGGTATATGTTCTTGACTTACCTTAATTGTCAAATGTCCCAGGTTAGATAAATTGCCTAGCTTCAAGCTTTTAGGCTTTGTGGGACAGAACATGGAGACTGTTAAGCTAGCTTAGGAAAAATTAATCTAAAGAAGAGTTAAAATGACTCTTCTCCTTATTGTGTTCAGCTGACTCAACCATAGACTGGTCTAGAAATAATCCCAATATTGAAGATTCCAATTTTGAAGATGGCTAACAATCTTCAGCCAGCTGTGTTAATTTAACATATAGTCTCCACTTTTCCTGAGGCTACCTCTCCCACCTCAGAGGCCAAGCTTTGGGTCCTTAAAGTTGTTAATTTACAACTGAATTGGATACTTCTGGGACAAGTTAATCCTATTCCACCTTTAACTCTTGACCTTGTCTGTTAAGCAGACTGGCTGTCTCCACCCAGGCTCACCTGGATGGAGAGATTGCATGTCTGTTAAAGACACTTGCAGACCCCCCTGGCTTCAAAACTTACACAAGTGGATCTCCAAAGAGGGAGCCACATAGAACTCAGATCTATGTGTGTTTGTTTATGAACAAACATGGGTACCAGCGAGACCTGCGAGGCAAAGCACTGCATGGGGAGGTGAATTTCTGCTTCTGAGTCCCCAGGAAGTACACCTAATTGCATAGGGGTTAACGTCGAGAGGCTGTCCTTAAAATAATAAGGGAGCCTATTACCCCTCCTCTGAAAAAGACGTTATACAATATTTAAGAGGAATTACGGTCAATGCTTCCCCTCCTGGTTAAGGCCCGCCTTCTTATGAAGGATATTTATCCACTTGTTTTCTACCTCCTCGTGTTCAAATTAATAAAAAAAGGGAGGACATGTACAGAGCCATATTGGGGCAGTCTTGCACTTGGTCAGAGTTTGAATTTGGTCAAGGTTAACTTCTCCCAGAAAGCCAGGATCCTTCTCCACCTAGGGTGGAGCGCTGGAAGTAAAGGTTAAGTTCATTGTTCCTCCAGGTATAAGAATTCCTGAATTAAACAGGTGACCCACCCAGCTGCCGGAGCAGTCAAGACGAAGAGCTCCAAGAGAAGCTAGACAACTTCCACCGGAACTCAGCCTAGAGTCTGGGGGGAAGGGTTTGCCCAAACTGTTAAAAGGTCTGGCGCCATTAAAGTTTACGGCTTTGATCAGTGAACATTGACTTGGCCGCGCTTTCTTTTCGCCCCTCTTCCCTATAACCCCAAAATTCTCTCAACAGGTAACCCGGTTTACATGTGGCTGCGGGCAGCTACATGTTCAAGTAAAAAAATTGGGAAAACAAGCACTAAAATCAGTCATTTGAAAACAAATAGTAACTCTCGTCAGTGCGCATGGCACTGGATGCAGGGAGAGGTCACATGGCCTCCAACACGAGGAGACCAACTGGTGCTGTTTTAGACTTGGAGCGCGAACTGATGCAGAACCTGCATTGTAACCTCTCATCCCAAATGCATAAATAATTTCTCAATCAAGGGTCAAAGTTTGGGTAAAGTGGCAAGGTAACGATTTCACAGAAACTCTCCATCTCTAGGAAAGCATAGCATCCCAACCTCCCTTTCCCAGAAAATGTCTCATAATTACAAAGCAGAAAAAATCACAAGCATTAAAATTTAGATGTGAAACTTCTAGATTAACTCAATATATTTAAAAAGATGACTGTTATAGCTAAGAAAAGAATTAACTATTTGAAAAACTGCTTTTCAGGCTGAAACCAAATGGTAAGGCCATCACTAAAGCTGATAACACGTGAGGAGAAGCAGCAAAGTAGGTCCACAGAGCCTCCGTGCTGAAATCAGTGACATCATCTATCACTGCCTGGTCCAAATCCATGGTTAAAAACCAAACAACCTAACTCCAAAACTCTTCCTAGAGGCTGAAGAGCCTTCCTAGAGGCTGAAGCTGCTTCTAGGGATAGAAGCAACTTCAGTGTCTATCCACAACACTGGACTAGTTCTCAGAGTTTTTGTTTCTTGCTCTGTTTCGGAACCCCTGAGACATTGTTTCCAAAGCTTTCTCTTTTGAGTTAGTTTCACTGAATCCATTTGCTGTCACATTTTGTTCCTCAGCTATTTCTTCATTTGCAGAGGCCATAGATTCTCCTTTTTCTAGTTTTTGCTGCATTTCTCAGAGCTTGGTAAGAGCTTTATCTATTGATACTGTGTATATAAGATTAAAGTCATGCATGCTGACTAAATGAAGCACGAAGTTTCAACATAAATTGCTCTTATTTTCTGTTCATAACTCTCTACAAACAGCATACAGACATGATTCATTTGATTGTCAGAAATGAATCCACACTTCATGACATGGAGATTCTACAGTTTCACTACTTTCTTCTCTCCTTCATTCACATCAGAAAATTCTTCAATTTGAATAATGGTTTTGTCTCTCAGCCATTTTGGATCTTTCTCATCTTCACTATCTACTTCCATTTCTTGTGGCCGAAGAGGTAAGCAGGTCTCACTGTGGAAATGAAGATGATTGTGGCCACTACTGTGTGTTCTTAGCTGTTCTTCTTCTCCATCTTCAGATTCAAGAAGCTCAACATGCTAACTTTTGTTCATTTTGCACACAAGAAGGTTGTGATAGGTGTTCTCTTTACTGGTCCATTTCAACTAAAAGCAAATCCAGGTTGGCAATGTATATCCTGAGAATTTCCTGCATAGGAGCCATCATAACACTGACAGAAACATCTATCTTAGCACCTTTTGGGTGATAAACATAATTGAAGATAAATCACTGTGGCAGAGTTTTAGATGCTTGAGTAAGCTGTACAGCTTACGGCAGTTGAGAGTGAGTGCACCACGGGCAGTGCAGGTCATCTCTGGCTTCTGTCTGTTGTCTTCTATGATTGTTATAAAGGAACTGATAAAATATCCTTAACTTCCGGTGATTTTCACTTGAAGTACCCTTTTCTTTCCTTGTTTGCAGCTCTGTAGTCAGCATCTCCTTAACAGCAAGAGTTTGTGTAGGTTTAACAGAACCGGGCTTATTTTCCTGATGAAGGCTCTCTCAATTTCTAGTGACAAGAGGCTTGGCAACAGGAGCTCTGACTTATCATTGGTTTCTCCTGTCCACTGAAGAGTAGACTGCAATGGAGGTCCTTGAGAAAATGTTTCAATTGGAGGCAGCTTCTTTCCATCAAGAATTGTCGTCCACGATGCTCTTTTCCTACTTACTGGACAAGCTTGCATTCCTGCATGGCCACTTCATATTCCCCATCTAAAAGCTGCAAATACCTGTTTTTGTCAAACACTATCTTTTGTGCGACAAATGTCGTTTCCCCATCTTCACGATTTCGTTTTCTTCTGGCTAGAAGTTCTTCACTGACATCAGTATTTTCATTGGTTTCTCCATTAATCATTCCATTAAATTCTCTTCTTCCTGGACAAATTACTCTAAACAGTAATGAGTTAAGACTTCACCATATGGTTGTTACTAGGTTCAATTTCATTACTGGAAACTGCCAAGGATGGGAAATTTACTGGTTTTGTTTGCTTGAGGTTAGGATTCGAAGGCACCTGTTTTTTACCAGTAGGAACTTGGTCTTATTGGGCAACTTACAACCTTTCTTTTTTTGTGTGGAAAACTTTCACAAGCAGGACTTCTAGGGTAAGAGAATTTTGTACATTTTCTGAGTTTTGAGATGGCTTATCATTTTTGTGGAAGAAACTGGTAAATGTAAGTTGCAAATGAGAATGAGCAGACAAGCTGTGAGAGTCTTGCTCTCCTTTCATTTTCTCTACTTTTCCTAACACATCATCAACTTTAAATGTTTTCCTTTTGTTCCAGAGTTTCGATGAGACATGTAAAAGTTTGCTATAAAATTTCAAGTTTGAAGAAATCTATAGATCTGTGTTGGTTTCTCAAAGGCCTGGAGAAAAAGCTCATGGTCAACCTGGATGTACTCCATTTTCAGCTTTTCACCAGTGGCTGCTGAGGAGGAGGCCAAGTAACTGCCACTGCCTCCACAGCCTCCCCACAGGAAGAAGGAAGGGAAGAGATGGGAAAGGAAGGGAGGAGGAAAGGAGCAAAAATAATTAACCAAAAAAAGAAAATAAAATAATTTTCCTATAGTTCTGCAGTTACAAATCTAAGATCAAAGTGTTGGCCAATATGTGTCCTAGAGTGCAGTCTTCCTGGTGTACAGAAAGCCACCTTCTTGCTAAGTCCACAAGTACTGGGGAGAAAGTCAGCTGCTTCTCCTCTGCTGAGGGTTCTGTATCTAACAAGAGCAGGCCCACCCTTTCGGCATCACTGAGCTAAATCTCCTCATAAAGGCCCTGTCTGCACACACACACAACCACTCTGCAGGGCAGGCCTGCAGCATATGGATTCTGAGGACACACAATTCAGCCACAGCATGATCAACAACAGAGTAGAAGAAGGGAGATGAAGAGAACAGAGAGGAAAGAAGGAAGAGGAAGGGACTAAGGGATGTGACTGCTGACCCACAGACACTGAAAGGCTGAGAAAGGCTTTCCCTACGTGTTTATAAACATGCCAAGAGATTTAAGGATAGTGTAATAGACAACTCTATGCTCACAATTCAATCATTTTATCAGTGGTTCTCAACTTCCTAAGGCTGTGACCCTTAAAACAGTTCCTCATGACCCCCAGCCATAAAATGATATTGTTGCTACTTTATAACTGTAATTTTGCCACTGTTATAAATCTGATACCTATGACAGGACTCACAGGTTGAGAACTACTCAATGTTCTTTAAAATTTTTAAACAATATTTTTTAATTTTTTTCCAAAATTCCCAAACAAAACAAAAATAGGCCAGAAGGATAGATATGTCTTGAAGAAATTTAATAGTTAATAACATACCAAAGAGGGTACTAAATTGAGATGGTATCACTTATGAAGTCTATCAAACATTTAATGAAGATATAATACCAACCCACAAGCTCTTTTAGAAGTCAGAAGCAAAGGAAACATTTCCTAGCTCATCCTACAAGACCCTCACTATACTGATGCCTAAACCAGAAAAGAGCATTTTAAGACAATGAAGGACCATTATGTTCTATGAAAATCTTAGCAAAATCCCTTAAAAATGATGATAAATCAAATCAAGCACTGTAGAAAAGGTGTCACTAAAGAATGGAAAACAAGACACACACTAGAAGGAAATAGCTGCCAACAGGACATTTGAAAAAGGACTATCATCTAAAGTAGACAAAGAACACTTAAAGCCAGCAATAGAGAACCAAGAACCTACTTTTGTTTTGTTCTCCCCCCCCACCTCCTACCCCCGCCCCCAGACAGGGTTTCTCTGTGTAGGAACTCACTCTGCAGACCAGGCCGGCCTTGAACTCAAGAATCCACCTGATTCTACCTCCCAAGTGCTGAAATTAAAGGCGTGTGCCACCACTGCCCAGCAAGAAACTACTTTTCAAACAGACAACATGGACTAAGGGTTAACAAGCTCAGTGCAGAGCTTGTGTGCGGCCCTGGGCTCACTATGCAATACACACACTATGCAGTACACGCTCAGAGTACAACTTTGTGCTGGCTATGAAAGAAACCAAACTGTCAGGACTCACCCTTTACTGCAGCACATGGTCCTAGGTCACTGACAACATCCTTACACCATGTATGCCGGAGAGACTGCGCCAGAAAATCTAAACTCTGTGAGTCTGAAAGAACATACTGAATGTAGAAAACAATACATAAAACAGAAATCAATCATTGCTTACTTCTATTGCTCTTGTTTATGCTATAAAGCTGGAAGAGACCTAGTAAAGGATGGCATGTGAGGAACTAAAATCTGAAAGCAGAGGGAAACATTTTCAATTGCATCTAGTGTCCATACTAAACATCAACTGTAATAGAAAGCTCTCTAATATCTGAAAACTATATAGAACCTCATTTTGTTAAAATCTTTAAACCATGTACTATCTGAACTTCTGAAAATGTAGCCCAATGTTAACATAAGATCAGAAGTTCCTGAGAAGTACACAAACACAGAGTCTAAGTTTCTGTTTCCAAGCAGGAAAGAGCTTAGACAGAAGCTAGTATGGGGTACTAGATGGGGTAATGGAATACTCACTCTCCATTCTGCGGCAGTCTTTTCCTTGCAGAAGCATTGGCCACAGAGTAAGTGATGGGCTGAGCTTACTGGAGCAGGGCACCGAACTGAGACTCAGCCTGGGTTTCTCCAAAGTATTGAGGTTTTTATTCCCCATTGGTGACACATAATAAGCAAAATTCTTTGCAACTAGGTCATCATTAATACAAACCTATAAAATTTTAAACATTTTAGGAATTACCATTCAGATGGGTATAGTATAAGGCATGTACAATGTACAAACTCAGCCCCAAATTCCTGAAAATTTATTTTATGGAGCGTAATTTGACAGAAGCACCTCTTGGTTCCTGCTTAACAAATTAAGATTCTCATGTGCCCCCTCATCAGAAAATAGCAATAAATTTCATAAAATACAAGGTATACCTTGGAGGAAGAGGGTGCTCACACAACTTGGCAAGGCACAGATCCAATGAGAGGCCACTAACAACAAAAAGGGAAACTGGAAAATACTAGATTCTAATAAACCTTAATTCTTTTCCAAGCTAGGATTCAAGATGGCACTTGCCTTTGATCCCAGTATTGAGGATTGAGTTTGAGGTCAGGCTGGTCTACAGAACTAGTTCCACAATAACCAGAAACTACACAAAGAAAGTCTCTAAAAGCCAAAAACCAACAACTAAACCAAACCAACAACAACAAAAAATCTTACTGCTTCAAGATAGCAGTGCCTGAAATCCCAGTGCCTGGAGGTAAAGACAGGCTGCTCACAATGGAGAGATGGGGTGAAACTATTATAGATGAAGTCACTGGACAGAGATACATCCAAAATGAAGCATCTAGGGGGTGAGGAGGTATGTTTAAGGGCTTGTTTGTGAATATAAGAATCTGAGTTTGATCCTTAAGACCCAAATAAAAGTGCTGCAGGCATGGTGGAATACAATAGTAACCCCAGGTCTAGAGAGGTGGATGGTCCCTAGAGCTTGCTGGCCAGCCATATAGCCTAATTGGTGAGTTTCAGGCCACTGAGAAACCTTGTCTCAAAGGAAGTAAACAACATTCCTGAAGAAACCAAGGTTGTACTGCAGCCTCCATATGCATCTATATACACAAGAACATGTGCACACATGTATACTCACATACACATAACAATTACAAAGGAAGAACTCTCAATATAAAATAAAAGCAATCTAACCATGCAAAATATGAATACTCTATCAAAGCACGGATTACAACTAAGCATGTGAACGTGTCACTGATGTTTGGGCAAGTGTATATTCCATCCACAATGAGATGCCTCCACACAACGACTAGAGGGACCAACACAAGCGTGGGAGAACACATGGAAGAAGTGAAATCTCCCATACTGATGATAAAGACATAAAGTGGTGTTATTTCGGCAGCGTCCAAATGTTAACACCGCTATCCAGAAGCTATACTCCACATCTGTAAAATACTAGATAATGTACAGGTGCATGGAGGAAGAGCTCTTCATAATGGTCAGAGCACATTGACAGATGCAGCAATGTGGATGTATCATGAAATTCTTCACCTGAGTCAAAGAAGCCAGGCTGAAAAAAGACAGGATCATTGTACCTCCTTTGGAATGGAAAAGATTTGCTGGCCTACATCTTTTCTGAGCAATTGTGACCAAGTGTATCCCATATACATTCTCTCTCTGGTATCCCTGTTACCTGTACTTCATCACTTAAAGTGAGAGTAAGTTATCAGATACAAAACATCATACAAAAGAGGGGCCTACTTTTTAAAAGAAGAAAAAATATATTTTGAGAACAATGTTTTATAAGACTGATCACCAAAATATAAAATAAGCAAATGAGCTCAGTCAGGATATAGGGAACCAGAATGCAAAGAGTAGGGGGAGAGGAGGGGAAGGAAGGAGGGGGGGAAAGAGGGACGAAGGGAGGGAAGGAGGAAGGGGGAAACAAGGAGGAAGGGAGAGGGAGAAAGGGAGAGAGAGAAAGACAGAGACAGAGAGGCAGAGAGAGAGAGATACTATCAGAGAAGCTTTTTAAAACTGTATATTTGCTGTACTACCAAAATTCTTTTCCACAGAATACAGGTAGTACTTTCTAAGTATTGGCATTAATAGATTAATCAAAATTTGCCTAATAAGGAGTATGTTTCTCACACTTAAGGTAAGTGTTAAGAATAAGATATCAGGGGGCTGAAGAGATGGCTCAGCAGTTAAGAGCACTGACTGCTCTTCTGAATGTCTTGAGTTCAAATCCCAGACACCACATGGCTGGGATTTGTAATGGGATTCGATGCCCTCTTCTGGGGTATACTTACATACAATAAATAAATCTTTGGGCCAGAGTGAGCAGGCCCAGAGAGAGAAGAAAAGGTGTCTGAAGACAGCTACAGTGTACTTACATATAATAAATAAATAAATCTTTAAAAAAAATGAGACAATACGGCTGGGAGCCATGGCTCATGTCTTCAATCCCAGCACTTGGGCAGCAGAGGCAGATTTCTACAAGTTACCAGCCATCTAGGACTACAAAATGAGTCCTTATCTCAAAAGAGGGAAAGGAAAAGGTCCACTCTTACCTCTTCTTCAATATAGACCAAGAATCTCTGGTACAGCAATAAGAGAAAAAATAAAAGATTCAGAAAGGAAAATCCCTATTTTCAGATCACATGATCCTACACTTAAACCCTATAGATGCCACCAGAAAACTCCTGAAATTCAAATATATTTTCAGTACTTAAGACGTAAAATCAACCCTAAGACACCTCCCACCCCACCATGTCTTTCACTTACTTTTTCATTTTTTATTGTTGCATAAAGGTAAACCTCAAAAGTATCTTCTTCCACAGCACATAGTTTTGCTTCCACTTGGGTAGTTGCTAAATGGCAATAAATGAACAAAGAAGTAAGCTGACATTAACATTACTCATTAGGCACCGAACAACATCCAGGCCTTTCACATCCCATCATACTCCAAAGCAGTCCTAGCAGGTAGACACAGCCATAGGAATACTAACTGGCAAGACTTAGGAAGATGCTATGGCAGTATTTTATATACTTTAAGTTAGCAATGATGATCATTACACAAATGTCTACTTACTATCCCTTGCTCAGTAAAATAAGTTGGGTTTTTCATCAACTCTTGGATCAAGAAAATATACAATCACTCTGTATCCCCTTAGCATTTAAAAACAATCTGAGAAGCAGGGACTGTTACTGAGAAAGGTCCTCTACAACAACCAGACAGTTCTTTATTTCGGCTGACAATTACTAACATCTAATTCCATCTGCAAAATTACAGGGGCATAGCCAATGTGATACCTGGCATGGAAGGGGCTTCAAGTAACTTAAGGGCTCTGTAAGAAGGGCCAACAGTTATGCATGTGGATCTAAGACGTCTGGCAACAGAAGTGAGTGTAAGCCACCATGGGTGTCAGCTTAAAGCACTCCCGCAAACATGCCCTGGCCTTACCTCTTAGGATGTTCTGAAAGTACTGGATAGCTGCACTGTCCCATTTTGTGGCAGGTCTGGAACAGCAAACAGATGCAACTTCATTAAGTAAGAACCACAGGCTAATTATACCATTGCTACTTTGTCAGCTGGATAATGGGAGTTTCTGACACTAAACACCAAGCATCCAACACTGATAGGAACCTGTGACAGCTCCGCATCAGGGTACAGACTCCAGACTCTGACAATGCCATCTTCACAGATCAGACAGGTACAAAGGCCCTGTTGAGATACCTGCCCCTGCCACTCCCTTCATGACTGCCTCTAGTTATCCACAACAACGCTAATTCCCACAAGCACAGTTCGAGTTGCTTGAAGAGAAAGCCTAAGCTTGCACCATCCACCACTGGCTGCCATAGAGAAGGGTGGCACTGACTAACCATCTCTAGAGTCAGCCCTGGGCAAGCCAGCTCCACTGTCCGGGGGCCCTTACTCCAGGACTAGTTAGTACTTTGGCCTCAGCTCCTTTTTCTTCTCCACTAGCTTGCTCTGTCTACATGTCAAAAAGAGTGTCAGAGAAGAGCTGTAGGCACTGCAAACCCAGGACAGAGCAGAGCTTAGAAGTGACAAAAATAAAACAAAGCTTGTTACTGTGAGGTCCAGAGGAAACTCCAACCCCCCAAACTCCAAAAGGCAGTCCAAAAATCAGAAATGGGCCCAACCCAGACTATAGGAGAATTTCAGGTGATTAGATAAAAGCCAGCATTCCTCAGGAACTTGCGAAACCTATTCCCCTCTACCAAAAGAGCTCATTTCCCTCACCTGGCAGAAGGGACTTAAGGCTACTTCTTTGTGGAGCTGTCTATCAACTGCAGGTTCCCTCGCTGTTACTTATTTCACAGTTCACCCTGCTAGCTTCCCTCATTGCTTCCTCTCCCTCCCTCCCTCCCTCGGGCTCCCACCCCCCTCACTCTCCTCACCCTTGCTCTGCCCTCCCAGCAGCCTTCTCTGCTATGCTCCTGCTTCTTAGTGTTTGCTCTCTCTTCTCCACCCCTGCTGTTCTTGCCTGTCATGTGCACAGCACTGGCTTGGTCCAGGCTGCTGGCCATATTCAGTCCACTACTTTCTCTGCTCTGAACTCTTCCAGATGCCTCTGGCTATTTTCTCCCTCCTAGCAACAATAAAAATCTTCCCCCTAACCATGCCAAAGAGCAGTCATGTTATTGGTTTCTACAATTAGAACATGAGTCTCATGTTTGTAATGCCTTTATTTATTAAAGAGAACCTCATTGCCTTCCAACAACTGCTTTAAAGATCACGTGAGTGACAGGCATGGTCAGTGTCCAGACATGATTGGTATTCAAAAATACACATTTGATTTTTACTGAGAGATTAAGCACATTACTTTCAGGGGATTGTAAAGGATTTCTTAAAACAACAAAATAAAGAATTATTTAAGGTCATACTATACATGAAAAAAATAATCTAGTAACTATTTTAGGAAAAAAATAAATTCTTACCAGGTAACAAACTCAAGAGAAAACTCAGTATAGTATGAATGGGTGTCTGTCTGTCTCTCTGGATGTGTATATGTGGTGTGTGTGTGTGTGTGTGTGTGTGTGTGTGTGTGTGTGTGTGCGCGCGCACACACGCGCATATAAAAGGATAAGTGCAAGACAACAGGGAAGAGAAATCTAATACCACCACTAACATTCAACATTGTGTGGAAACCAATAATTTTTAAGAGAATCCTTAAAAGTTTATATTTTTATATAGTATAGGTGTGCAATATATACATACATGCCTATGGTATGTGTGAAAGGTCAGGTCAATGTCAGATGTGTTTCCTCCATCATTTTTTTTTTTTTTTTGAGACTATATAATCAGTTTTCCCAGGCTGGCTGGCCAACACATTTCAGGGACCTTGTCACCACTAGATTACTGGCACACACTACCATATCTAACCTTTTACATGGGTTCTAGGAATTCTAGGAATTCAGATTTGTTTGCAAGGCAGGCACTTTACTAATTGACCCATATTCTCAGGCCCAAAGAAGCACTTTAAAAAAAACTGTATTAGGTATATGGAAGTTTGCTTGCATGTATGTCTGTGCACCATTTAGTATGTGCATGGTCCCTGTGGAGGTCAGAGAGGGGCATTGAATTCCCTGGAACTAGGAGTTAGAGATGATTGTGACCACCCATGTTGAATGCTAGAAATCAACCCCAATTCCTCTGAGAGAACAATTGGTGCTGTTAACTGCTGAGCCATCTCTTCAACCCTCAAGAAGCACTTTGTATATATACAACAAGAATGGTAGAAGTTGCTAGCCTTTTTGAAGGGAAACTTGATAAGAATCTATAACAATTTACAATGCAAAAAGTTCAGTGGAGCAGCTGGGACAGAAATCTTCCTGCCGACATTGGTACCAGGGAGCCAGGAAACTCCACAGTCTTCTGTGCATAGCCCACCAGGAGAGAGAGATCTCCCAGCAGAGCTTTCACTTCTGAGCTCAGAAGAGTAAGGACCCAGGCTTACAGGCCCACAGGAGGAACAAACTCCAGCCAGAGATAACAATACCTACTAGCACCAGAGATAACCAGATAGCGAAAGGCAAGCACAAGAACCCTATCAACAGAAACCAAGGACACATGGCAACATCAGAACCCAGTTCTCCCACCACAGCAAGTCCCGGATACCCCAACACACCAGAAAAGCAAGAGTTGGATTTAAAATCTTATCTCATGATGCTGATAGAGGGCTTCAAGAAAGACTTAAATAACTCCCTTAAAGAAATACAGGAGCAGCCGGGCAGGCGGTGGTGGCGCACACCTTTAATCCAAGCACATGGGAGGCAGAGGCAGGCGGATTTTGAGTTCAAGGCCAGCCTGGTCTACAGAGTGAGTTCCAGGACAGCCAGGGCTACACAGAGAAACCCTGTCTCAAAAAAAACAAAACAAAACAAGAAAACAAAATAAAACAAAATACAGGAGAACATCAGTCAACAGGTAAAATCCCTTAAAGAAAAAGGAGATCCAGAAAATCTGGGACTCTTATGAAAAGACCAAATCTAAGAATAATAAGAATAGAGAAAGAACAAAACAGTACTAAAGGCCCAGAAAACATTTTCAACAAAAATCACAGAAGAAAATGTTCCTAACCCAAAGAAAGAGATGCCTATTAAGATACTAGAAGCATAGAGAATACCAAATAGACTGGACCAGAAAACAGACTCCCTTGGGTACATAATAACAAAATAGTAAATGTTCAGAACACACAAATAATATTAAAAGCTGGAAGGGAAACAGACCAAGTATCATGTAGGTAGGCCTATTAGACTAACACATGATTTCTCAATGGACACTCTAAAAGTTAGAAGGGCTGGACAGATATGTTACAGATTCTCAGACCACAGATTCCATCCCAGACTACTTTACCCAGTAAAATTTTCAGTCACCATAGATGGAGAAAATAAGACATTCCATATTAAATACGAATTTTAGCAATATCTATCTACAAATCCAGTATTACAGAAAGCACTAGAAGGAAAACTCCAACCTAAAGAAGTTAACCATGCAAGAAAACAGAAGGAACAAATAATCTTAGACCAGCAAATCAAAAGAGGGGAAGCACAACTCACTCAAGCACGTGCACGCACATGCACATGTGTGCACACACACACAATGCATATACACACACCATTACTACCACCAACATACATAACAGGAATCTACAAACACTATACATTAATATGTCTTTATGGTCTACATTGCCCAATAAAAAGACATAGACTAACAGAATGGATGCAAAACAGGATCCATAAATCCATCCTGCTGCATCCAAGAAACACACATCAAGTATAGACATCATCTCAGGTAAACAGATAGTAAAAGATATTTCAAGCAAATGGACCTAAAAAGCAATTTTATAAATTGTATAAAAGTATACATTTTAATATCTAACAAAATAGACTTTAAACCAAAACTAATCAGAAGAGATAGGGACAATATAATCAAAGAAAAAATATACCAAGAGGACAAGACAATTCTTAACACCTCTGCACCAAACAAAAGGGCTCCGAACTTATAAAAGAAACACTACTATAGCTAAAATCACATACTGATCCTCATGCAGTGATACTGGGTAGCTTCAATACACTAAAACTTTTTCTCATGTAGATAAAAACTAAACAGAAATGCCGGAGCTAACTGAAGTTATAAACTAAACAAATGGACCTAACAAATATTTACAGAACATTTCACCAAATACAGAAGAATATACCTTCTTCTCAGCACCTCATAAAACTTTCTCTAAAGCTGACCACATACTTAAACACAAAACAAGTACTAACAGATACAAGAAAATTAAAATAACACCCTGCATCCTATCTGCCCCCCAAAAAGTAAAAACTGGATGTCAACAACAAAAGAAACAATAGAAAGCTTACAAACTCATTCATGGAAGCTGAACAACTCACTACATGATGAAAAGTGGGCCAAGATAGAAATTGAAAATAAAATTAGACTTAATTAGACTCCCTAGAATTGAATAAAGATGAATATACAACAAACCCAAACTTATGGGACACAATAAAGGTAATTATAAGAGGCCAAGTTCATAGCACTAAGTACCTACACTAAAAAATATTGGAGAGGTCTCATATTAGTAACGTAACAGCATACCTGAGAAATCTAGAAAAAAGAGAAATCCAGTCAAAAGGAATAGGTGGCAATAAATAACCAAACTCAAGGCTGAAGTCAATAATATAGAAATAAACAAAAAAATACAAAAAGTAAATGCAACTAAGAGTTGGGTTTTTCAGAAAATCAGTAAGATTGGCAAACCCTTATCCAAATTAATTAAAAATAGGAGAAAGAATTATCTAAATTAACAACATTAGAAGAACAGGAGGACATAAGAGACACTGAGGAAATCCAGAGAATCATTAGGACATACTTTAAGAACCTATACTCCAACAAATTGGTGAATCTAAAAGAAATAGACAATTGTTTCCAAAACATATCACTCACCAAAATGAAATTAAGATCAGATAAGCAATTTAAACAGACTCATAATCCCTAGAAATAGAAATAGCCATCAAAATCTCTCAAAGAAAAAAAAAAGTCCCAGGCTAGATGTTTTTAGTGCAGAATTGTACTAGACTTTCAAAGAAGACACTCCGCTATTTCACAAAACAGAAACAGAGGGAACATTCCATAACTCATTTTGAGGTCAGTTACCCTAATAATCAAACCACATAAAGACCCAATAAAGAGAATTATATACCAATTTCTCTTAACATGGATGTGAAAATTATTAATAAAATATTTGCAAACTGAATCCAAAAACACATCAAAAAGATCATCTGTCATGATCAAATAGGATTCATCTCAGAGTTGCAGGGTTGGTTTAACACACACAAATTGATAAATATAATCAACCACATAAACAAATTAAAAGACAAAACCCACATAATCATCTCATTTGAGGCAGAAAAGGCCTTTGACAAAATCTAACACCCCTTCATGATAAAAGTTCTGGAGAGATTGGGGATGCGGAGCCATACTTCAACATAATTAAGGCAGTTTACAGCAGCCATAGAAAACAGCAACTTAAAGGAAGAAAAATTTAAAGCAATTCCACTAAAATCAAGAATAAGACAAGGAAGCCGGGCGGTGGGGGCTCACTCCTGTAATCCCAGCACTCTGGGAGGCAGAGGCAGGCAGATTTCTGAGTTCGAGGCCAGCCTGGTCTACAGAGTGAGTTCCAGGACAGCCAGAGCTATACAGAGAAACCTTGTCTCGAAAAAAAACCAAAAACCAACATCAAAAAAACAAAAACAAAAACAAAACAAAACAAAAAAAAAGAATAAGACAAGGCTGTCTACCATCATCCCATACCCATTTCAATATAGTAATGGAAGTCTTAGCTAGGACGGTAAGACAATTGAAAGAGATATAAACTGGAAAATAAAAAGTCAATGTATGGGCTGGAGAGATGACTCAGTGGTTAAGAGCACTGACTCCTCTTCCAGAGGTCCTGAGTTCAATTCCCAGCAACCACATGGTGGCTCACAACCATCTGTAATGGGATCTAATAACCTTTTCTGGTGTGTCTGAAAAGAGCAATGGTGTACTCACAGATAAATAAATCTAAAAAAAAAAAAAAAGAAAAGTCAATGTATGTTTATTTACAGGTGATATGATTATATATGACTCTAAAAATTCCACCAGCAACTCCTACAGCTGATAATCACTCTCAGCCAAGTAGCTGGACATAAAATTAACTCACAAAAATAAGCAACCCTCCTATATACAAATGACAGACTGAGAAAAAATTAGGGAAACAACACCCTTTACAATAGCATCAAATACTACAAAATATCTTGGGGTAACTCTAACAAAGCAAGTAAAACACATGATAAAAATTTCAAGACACTGAAGAAAGAAATTAAATACATCAGAAAATGAAAAGATCTCTAATATTTATGAGATTAATGAGGTAAAAATGGCTATTCTACCTGTGAATAAGAATGACTAAGACAGAAGTTGGTACCAGAAGTAGGATAATGCTGTGGTAGAGCTGACCATGCTTTTGTTTGTAGGCATATAGAAAACTTTTGAGACTTTGGATTAGAAAAGTGGCTTGGACATTTTTTGAGTGTGGCTCAATGGTCTATCCTAGTAGGAATGTGGAAGACTGAGAGTGATTTGAACTGTGGGAAGCCAGTTCTAGAAGTTCAGTGGGGAGGACTATTAATATGTGGCCTAGAGACCATTCTTGTGATAGTTTGGTAAAGAATGTGGCTCCTTTTTGCCTTTGTCTGAAAAATCTGCCTGAGGCTAAATTGAAGAATTTTGGATTAATGGTGTTGGCAGAGGAGATTTCAAAACAGTTTACTATTGATTGTATTATGTGGTTATTAGTAGCCAATCTTTTTTTTTCTTTTTAAAGACTTATTTATTTAATGCATGCGTACACTATTGCTGTCTTCAGACATACCAGAAGGTGGTACAGGATCCCATTACAGATGGCTATGAACTGGGAATTGAACTCAGGATCTCTGGAAGAACAGCCAGTGCTCTTAACTGCTGAGCCATCTCTCTAGCTCTAGTGGCTAATCTTATGCAGATCTATATTGAAAAGGGCAAGCTTAGCAAAGAAATAGACAAAATTTAGTTTGAGGAGGAAGGGGGCAACAGGAAGCTAAGTCCTATGCTCAGTGGATAAAAAAATGTTTAAAGCTTGATGCTTTAGTAATAAAAACAGCATGTTGATTGATACAATTAAGTTGAAGACCCAGAACATAAGTCCACATATTCATGGACACCTGATTTTTATAATGAAGCCAGAAACATATTCTGGAAAAAAAGTAGCATCTCTTCTCTCCTTCCCCCCTCACTTTTTATCAGACAGGGTTGTGTGTGTGTGGCCCTGACTGTCCTAGAACTGGTTTTATAGACCAGGCTGGCCTCAAACACAGAGATCTGCCTGTCTCTGCCTCTCAAGTGCTAGGATTAAAGGTTTGTGCCACCACTACCCAGCAAGGTCCTATTAATTAGTTGTTTTTTTTTGTTTGTTTGTTTTTTGTTGTTTTGTTTTTTCAAGACAGGGTTTCTATGTGTAGCCCTGGCTGTCCTGGAACTCACTCTGTAGACCCGGCTAACCTCGAACTCAGAAATCTACCCGCCTCTGCCTCCCAAGAGCTGGGATTAAAGGCGTGCGCCACCGCCCGCCTGGCTATTAATTAGTTGTTAATCTTAGTTCCTGTGCCAGTGAGTTCAAGGCTATTCCCCATTTTTTCTTCTATCAGGTTCAGTGTATCTGGTCTTATGTTGAAGTATTTGATCCAATTGGAGTTGAGTTTTGTACAGAGTGTGAGGAATAGATATATTTGGAATCTTCAACATGCAGCCATCTAGTTTGACCAGCATAATTTGTTGAAGATATTGTTCCAGCACTCAGGAGGCAGAGGCAGGCAGATCTCCATGAGTTCAAAAATCCAGCCTAGTCTATAAAGTGAATTCCAGGATAGCCAGGGACATGCAGTGAAACCCTGTCTCTAAAAAAACAAAACAACAAAAAGGAGGAACCTCGTGGAACTGTAAAGCTTCTGTATGGCAAGGGGCACCATCATTCAGACAAAGAAATCAGTTAGTGTTCTACTGCAATGAAGAGACACCATAATCATGGCAACTCTTTTTAAAAGAAAGCATTTGACTGGGGGTGGCTTATACTTTCAGAGGTTTAGTTCATTATCATGACAGGAAGCATGGTGGCATACAGGCAGACGTGGTGCTGGAGTAGTAGCTGAGAGTTCTGCATCTTGATCCATAAGCAGCAGGAACATAGAGCCCTCAAAGGCCACCCTCAGTGATTCATTTCCTCCGCAAGGGCCATACTTCTTAAACCTTTCAAACAGTGCCACTCTGGTGACCAAGTATTCAAATCTATGAGCCTTTGAAGGACACTCTCATTCAAAGCACCAGAGCTAGATAACAAATAACAAGAAAACAAATAACTCAACTAAAACAAGAGATCTAGATTGAAACAGAAAATTCTCAAAAGAGGAAATTCAAAAATGGGTGAAAAGCACTTAAAAGAAATGTTCATTCTGACTAGTGTGAGGTAAAATCTGAGGGTTGTTTTGATTTGCATTTCCCTAATGACTAATGATGTTGAACATTTCTTTCTTTCTTTTTTTTTTAAAGATTTATTGATTTATTTTATATATGTGCATACACTGTCGCTCTCATCAGACACCCCAGAAGAAGACATCAGATTCCATCAGATGGTTGTGAGCCACCATGTGGTTGCTGGGATTTGAACTCAGGACCTTCAGAAGAGCAGTCAGTGCTCTTAACCCCTGAGCCATCTCTCCAGCCCAGATGTTGAACATTTCTTAAGGTGCTTCTCAGCCATTTGAAATTCTTCAGGTGAAAAATCTTTGCTTAGCTTTGTACCCCATTTTTAATAGGGTTATTTGGCTCTCTGGAGTCTAACTTCTTGAGTTCTTTGTATATATTGGATATTAGCCCTCTGTCGGATATAGGGGTGGTGAAGATCTTTTCCCAATTTGTTGGTTGCCGTTTTGTCCTTTTGACAGTGTTCTTTGACTTACAGAAGCTTTGTAGTTTTGTGAGGTCCCATTTGTCAACTCTTGATCTTAGAGCATAAGCTATTGGTGTCTGGCGGTTCCTCAGAAAATAGGGATTACCATGACAGAGAACTGGATTGACTGGGGAACTGGTGGAGGGAAGAGGGCTTATGGGACTTACGGGGAGGAGGGAACCAGGAAAGGGAAAATCATTTGGAATGTAAACAAAGAATATAGAAAAAAAAAAGAAATAAATGTTCAAGGGCATGACACGTCCGGAGGACCCTGTTATAACACTCCTGGGCATATACCCAGAGGAATACCCGGCATGCAATAAAGTCACATGCTCCACAATGTTCATAGCAGCCTTATTTATAATAGCCAGAAACTGGAAAGAACCCAGATGTCCTCAATGGAGGAATGGATACAGAAAATGTGATATATTTACACAATGGAATATTACTCAGTAATTAAAAACAATGAATTCATGAAATTCTTAGGCAAATGGTTGGAACTGGAAAATATCATCCTAGTGAGGTAACCCAATCCCAAAAGAACACACATGGAATGCAGTCACTGATAAGTGGATATTAGCTCAGAAGCTCTGAATACCCAAGACACAATTCACATATCAAATGATTCCCAAGAAGAAGGAAGGAGAGGGCCCTGGTCCTGGAAAGGCTTGATGCAGCAATGTAGGGAATTACCAGGACAGATAAGTGGGAGGGGGTTGATTGGGGAATGGGCAGAGGGAAGAGGGCTTATGGGACTTATGGGAAGGGGGGAACCAGGAAAGGGGAAAGCATTTGGAGTGTAAACAAAGAATATAGAAAATAAATAAAAAAAGAAATGTTCAATATCCTTTGTCATCAGGAAAATACAAATTGAAACTGCTTTAAGATTCTATCTTTTACTCGTCAGAAAGGCTAAGATCAATAAAAAAAATGGGACAGTTCATGCTGGTGAGGATATGGAGCAAGGGAAACACTCACTTACTGCTGGTGGGAGTGAAACTTATACAGCTACTACGGAAATCAGTGTAGTGGTTCCTCAGGATCTACCTCAGAACTAATATACCCCAACATTCAGCTATACCGCGGTTGGACTTATGTCCAAAAGATGTTTCAACTTTACCACAGAGATACCTGTTCATCCATGTTCATTGCTGCTCTATGCATAATAACCAGAAACTGGAAACACCCTAAATGTCCCTCAACAGGAGAATGGATTTAAAAAAACCAAAACTATGGTATGTTAACACAATGGAATATTACTCAATACATGAAATTCTCAGGTAAATGGAACGAAACTAGAAAAAAAAAATCATCCTTAGTGGGGTTGTCTCAGACTCAAAAAGACAAAAAGGTATATATTTATGTATATGAAAATATTAGCTGTGAAGTCAGTGATAACCAAGTTACAATTTGTCAAATCACAGAGGTTAGGTATAGTTAGGGACAAACAGATTTCATTAGGAAGGGGAAACAGAATAGAGTTAAGGATGCATACAGGAGCTGGATTGGGAGGGTCAAGTGGAGGAGGAGAGCAAACAATGGAGGGAATATTGGGGAGAAACAATTAAAATTAAAGGCCATTTGAGTAGTAGTATGGAAACATAAAACAGTAGAAACTGGGCAGATGTCTTACAGACCCTAAAAGAACACAAATGCCAGGCCAGGCTATGATACCCAGCAAAACTCTTAATTACTATAGATGGAGAAATCAAGATATTTCAGGATAAAACAAAATTTACACAGTATCTTTCCATGATCCAGCCCTACAAAGAATAATGGAAAACTCCAACACAAGGAGGGAAACTACACCCTAGAAAAAGCAAGAAAGTAATCTTCTTTCAACAAATCTAAAAGAAGATAGCCACACAAACATAATTCCACTTCTAACAACAAAATCAACAGGAAGCGACAATCACTATTATTTAGTATCTCTTAATATCAATGGACTCAATTACCCAATAAAAAAGACAGAATAACAGACTGGATACATAAACAGGACCCAGCATTTTGCTGCACACAGGAAATGCGCCTCAGTTACAAATATAGACACTACCTCAGAGTAAAAGGCTAGAAAACAATTTTTTCAAGCAAATGGGCCCAAGAAAAACACAATGACTTCATGAAATTTGCAGGCAAATGGATAGATCTAGAAAATATTATCCTAAGTGAGGTAACACAGTCAAGTTACCACACAAAGACCACACATAGTATGCACTCACTGATAAGTGGGTATTAGGCCAAGAGTGTGGAATACCCACAATAAAATTCATGGACCACATGTAGCTCAAGAGGTAGAAAGACTTAAGAATGAATGCTTCTTCAATCCTACCTAGAAGAGGGAACAAAATAATCAAGGGAAGTATAGGATGGACGGGACTGGAAGGAAGAGAAGAGGGGGTAGGGGAAAAAGAGGGGAAGATTCAGGTATGGGAGGAGATGGAGATGTATAGAGAGTCAGGAAATTGAACAGAGATGTCTGGCAATGGCGAATGGGGAACTAGGGGTAGCAACCAGAAAGTCCCAGATGCCAGGAAAGCAAGAGTCTCCCAGGATCCCACAGGTTGACATTAGCTGAAATACCCACAAAGGGGAGATAGAACCTGTCAAGACCATATCCAGAGGTTAGGCATGGCCCCCCAGTTGAGGGATAGGGCCACAAATCCATCTCCAAAATTTTAATCCAGAATTGTTCTTGTCTAAAGGAAATACAGGGACAAATAGTGGAGCACACACTGAAGGAAAGACCATCCAGAGATTGTCCCACCTGGGGATCCATCCCACATGCAGATACCAAACCCAGACACTATACCAAGAAGTGCTTGCTGACAGGAGCCAGATACAGCTGTCTCCTGAGAGGCTCTGCCAGATCCTGACCAATACAGATGCAGGTGCTCGCAGTCAACCATTGGACTGTGCACAGGGACCCCATTGGAGGAGTTAAGGGAAGGACTGAAGGAGCTGAAAGAGTCTTGTCTGGCACCAATGGGAGGGGAGGCCCTTTGGTCCTGTGAAGGCTTGATGCCTCAATGTAGAGGAATGCTAGAGCAGTGAGGCTGGAATGGGTGGGAGCACCCTCAAAAAAGCAGGGTACAGGGGGATGGGATGGGGGGACTTGCAGAGGGGGACCTGGGAACAGGGATAACATTTGAAATGTAAATAAACAGAATGCCCAATTAAAAGAAAGCTTAAAACAAACAAAAAAAAATTAAAATAACGTGGAGAGAGACAAGCAGCAGGGAACTCTGGCCACCATATATGTGTGTACCACACACACAAATATATGTACCCATGATTTACTGATTTTGGTAACTGTTTTGCTTATATGGGAAAAATTCTTTAAAATAAACAGCTCACAGTATTTCTGATCTGATCTGTAGTTTTCAGATGGTTCTAGGCAGGAGAGAATCATAAAGTTAATTCTGTTAACATGAGTAACAATGTGAACTTGTTTTATTTAAACTTTTCTGTAAGCCTGAAATTATTTCAAAAGTTCTACAATACATTAAACATATAGTGAATAAAAGAAAAAGGAGTCCCAGTATTTTAAGCTTCACAAAAAGATATACTTACACAATCTCAGCATTGTCTTCACAGAAGTCAATGTGCAACGTCACAGGTTTTGTACAGTAAAGTTTGAATTTTTTTGCTCTGTAAGGAAGCTGCATAAAAGATTCTACTGCAACTCGGATGCTTAAAGGTAAAATACAAATATTTTTATTGTAAGTAAAAAATACATATAACAAATTCACTTAAAGCACAGTTATATAATTAATATACTGTTCACTAAGGAGCAAAAGAAAACAAGTTTATGTATAAAGGTCTACACACTGCACATAATCTAAGGTAGTAATATTCTGTGGCATAGGAGTTTAGACTTTAGGCTATATATATATATATATATATATATATATATATATATATATATACACACATGTATATATATTTGTATATATAGAGAGAGAGGGGAGTGGGAGGGAGGGAAAGAGAGGGAGGGAGAGGGAGGAAGGGGGCTACAAATGGTGAGAAATAATGAATAACAACTGAACGTGTGAAGGGGCCTAATTTCTATTTTTAGTCTTTTAGATAACGTCTCAATATGGTTCAGACTGGCCTGCTTCCATGTCCCTTGTGCTAGGATTACCGGCATGTGTCACCATCACCATGCCTGGCTTCTCACTACTTTTAAATATCAAATCCAGGCAGGTGAGGTGCCTAGAGGGCTACAGCACCAGCCACAAAGTCTGGTGGCCTGAGCTTGATCTCTGAGACCTACAAGGTGGAAGGAAAGAATTGACTCCTGCAAGGTGTCCTCTGACCTTCACACGTACACTACGGCTTGAGTATCAATCTCAACACACACAACAAATAAGTTCATAAAATGCCAATTTTCTCATATGATCAGAATCACACAAAAGGTTCTTTAACAGATTGATGTGGTTACAAAAGCTGGAGGAATGAGATCTGATAAGGTACAATTTGGTCGATTCTTCTTCAGGCAAACTGCAAGCCATGTTAACCTAACACATCTCAAATGCCAACTGGCTCTCTTTCCAGGATCCCACCTTCCATAGGCAACCACACAGGCTGGTTATCTGGGACAGGTTAGACAGTACTGTACATATATCATGTAATTATCTTGCCCTAAATAAACTAAGCAAGGAGAAAATAAACAAGGAGAAAAGTTCACAAAAAGAAAGCACAATAGTTCTTTTGAAACAAAAAATAAAAGCTGCAAAGTTCTGAACACTACTTCTTCCTGTACTCTCTGTAAACCCTAATGTCCTACTTGTCACATGCTTCTAATGCTACTATAGCCTGTCTGTCACAGTGCCTTACTCAATGGGAACAAGGGTCCTCATGTTTAAATGACTACCTTTTATTCTGAGAAGAAAACCTGCAAGGCAAAGACCAACCTATTAGTTCCAGTAAACTGTAACTGTGGTCCCCGAATCAGAGCAGCCTGCCCAATGAACATTTGGCTCCTGTGTCCTACCTTAAGAGACAGCCAGACTCTCTCCTTATGCAAGAGAATTGAGAATGTATGCTTGCATACTTTGCCCTGTGTACCCTAACAGTAGTCTGCATTCTCCTTTTCTACAAGACAAAAAAAAAAAAAAAAATCCTACTTCTTGGCAGCATCTTTCCTTAGTCATATCCCCATCTAAAACCTTCTCTGTCCATGCGCAAGCTAAGGGGACAGACAAGATGGCAGCAGCACAAGAGATGCACACAGAACAGCTTGCCCGGCCCTTTCAGGAAAGCAGACACCTGTGAGCCCATTCTGACTCCCTGTGCTTCCAAGTCTCTCCTTATTTTAAAAATCGACATTGATTTGGTTGAGAGACAGCTCGGCAGTTAAGAACACATGCTGCTCTGGCTGAGGTCCTGTACTTGGCTCTCAGTACCCACACTGGGTGGCTCACACGGCCTTAAGTCTAACTCCAAGGATCTAATGATCTTCTGGTGTGAGCACATGCATGTGCATGTACAGACCAACACACAAAACACATATACACATAATTCAAAATATATCTTTAAAATGTTTAAAATAATGCATTTATTTTATTGATATTTTACTTTAAAACTGCCATCTGCCTCCTTAAGGCACATAAGATAAAGTTAACACATATGTACTTTTTAGATTTTACTGGAATATACTTGGCAAAATCCACAAGGAAACATTCTGCCAGGTACTGGTCTGCAGAAGAGATGATCGACTTAATCACAGCCCTGCACCAGCACTTCAGCTCCTGACAGTACACCACACACACCTACAAAATGAAAACAAGCTCAGGGTTAAATCACAAATGAGAAACATAAGATCCGTCAGCTGACCACAGGCCAGAGCGGCAGCGAGCTGCACCTCAGGAAGTACTGTCTACCAGGAAGGAGGTGTGGGACGATTTTTCTTACTACAGTAGTTCCCACTAGTAACGATTTCTGCTGCTCACAGTTTAGTCTGAAAAGATTAATGAATGTCCCACAAGTCAACAATTTATACTTCTCTGCTCCAGGTGGCGTAAGGAATTCTTATACCATCTTGCTCCACTGAGCCTACACCGTGAGTGGCTCACCTGTGCAGCACATACTATATGAACAGTACTGGCCACTTAATCACCATCCTGTCTTGGATATCAGGCCAGCTGTCATAGGACTGAATATAACACTTGGTTCAAATAACCTTTATTTCACCTAAAAATGGCCTTACAGAAGATTTTTATTACAGTGCATTATCATCATTATGCTATTTTATTATTGTTGCCAGTGTCTTCCTATGCTTAATTTGTAAATGAAGCTCTGCAGTAACTCATATCTCCACTAGAATCTTAGCAGAGTAGCACCTTAACTCCAGTTTCTACAATGTACAAGTTAAAATGCATTGTTCTCTCTTCTCCAGTCAGAAGTTCCAACTCTGGTTCCTTTACCCCTTGGCTTGCTACACTTTAATGTCCACTTTTTTCCACTGGGATAAATAGTCCCTGGCTCTATGACAGTATGAACTTTGTCTTTTGGGGTTTGCTTGGTCATGGTACACTGCCTGCCATATACTGAGTCATTCAAAAGCCATACTTGCTGAATGGCTGCAGCTGCTCTTAAGGGAAACACCCTGACAAAGTGACAGTCCTTAACATCCTGACTTGACCTTAGAGCCCTGCCAGGCCACAGGCTATTTGATTGGCAATCTACAGCCAGGCAAATCATGTGCTGATTGCAGGCTTTTACAAAGCCACCCAGGAAACTGACTTTGGAAACTACAGTATAGCTACTCCACAAGAACAATACAGTTCAAGTCAATGATGAGAGAGAAATTCTGATACAGGATGAAGGTCACTTCTACTAAATGCCAAAATCAGATGTTTGCAGGATGTGTTGCACAGTTAATTTCCACAGCCAGCAGATTTTGAAACTGTTATTCTATAGCAAGCTATCAAAGATAACAATGATTACAAATAATGTAGCTTAGTAGTATACATACCTACATGCAAGAACACAGCTTCAATTCCTATAATCCAAAACACACAGCTTCCTAGTAGTGACATCCTCCCTACAAGAACATGCCTTCTCCTTCGTGTCTCTTCAAGAGAGGAAGAGGAAACTAGAGCAGCAGCGAGGAAACTGGAGCAGGGCTCCAGTCTGAACTTCAGAACTGTAACATGCCCAGGGAGCTGGAAAGGTGCCATGGTTGACTCCTGCACAAACTGTGATCTTATGTCCTGGTGCTGCCCTATCTTCTGTCAGCTGTGTGCAAAAATGTGAAGTCTACTGAAGGCTGCTCCTTCCAGAGGAAACAGCACTAAAGCCCCTGGATCAAGGGGCCATCTAATAGACATATTTGGATTTAAAAATAGAAATAAAGAAAGAAGACTAACAAAAGTTCAAAGGAGCTGGAAGTAAAGTTCAGAGGCATATAAGAAACTTTGGGTTCCATCTCAAGTACAAAATAAAAATTAAGTAAGCAGGGCTTGAAAGATGCTCAGCGGTTAAGAGCACTGACTGCTCTTCCTGAGATTCTGAGTTCAATTCCCAGCAACCACAAGGTGCCTCACAACCCTCTGCAATGGAATCTGGGGCCCTCCTCTGACATTCAGGTGTACATGAAGATAGAGTACTCATATACATAAAATAAATAAAATAAATCTTAGAAATTAAGTAAATAAACAGAGAAGAAAGAGGGAAGACTCTGAATACCAAACGGGATACCTGGACACCAATCACTAAGACGAAAAATTAAAAGAGTAAGAATCATTCTTAGGATAAAGAAAATGTGGTACATTTACTCGGCTAATAAAAACAATAACATCATGAAATTTGCAAGCAAATGGATAGAACTAGAAAAGATCATCTTGAGGTAACCCAGAAAGACAAACATGGTATGTATTCACTTAGGTGGATAATAAAGTAAAGGATAATCAAGCTACAGTCCACAGACCCTGAGAAGCTAAATAACAAGGAGGGCTGAGGGGCTGGTGACACATGAATCGCAGGGGTGGGTGGAGAGAGGGACCTGGATAGAGGGCGTGGGAATGGAGACAGGCGAGGGTGAGCTAGCGAAGACTCTCAGCAAGGGAGGCTATGAAGCTTGAACTCTCCATCTCCTAGAACCAGGAAGAGTTCCAGTGGAGGGACTGGGACACCAACAGTCACAAAACCTTCTACCTACAATCTGTCCTGCCTACAAGATGTGCTGGGGTAAAGGTGGCGAAGAAATTGTGGGAGTGGCCAACCAAGGAGCGGTCAAGCTTAAGACCCATGCTATAAATAGAAACCTACCCCTGACACTGCCCAGAAGACCAGAAGCCAGAGGCTGGATAAGATAGCCCAGAGACCCACAATAGAACCAAACACAAATGGGAAAAAAAAACAATTAAATGATTCCTAATGATATTCTGCTATAATCATAAGTGCGCATCTGCTCATCTGTAATCAAAGAGGCTTCACCCAGCAACAAATGTAAACAGATGCAGAGACCCACAGTCAAATATTAGGCAGAGTTTGGGGAATACCCCTGAAGAGGGGAGGAAGGATTATAGGAGCCAGAGGGGGTCAAGGACACCACAAGAAAACCCACAGAATCAATCAACCTGGGGCCATAAGAGTCCACAGAGAGTGAACCGCCAACTAGGAGATCTGCATGGGCCTGACCGGCCCTCTGCACACACACTGCAGTTGTATAGCTCGGGCTTCTGGGGATAATAATATCTCTGACTCTGATGCCTGCCTTTAGACAGCTTTGTCCCTACTAGGTGGCCTTGTCTAGACTAAATCGGAGGTGCCTAGTATTCCTGCAACTTCCTATGCCATGGCTGCTTGATATCCATCAAGGCCAGCCCTTTTCTGAAGAGAAATGGAGGAGGAGCAGATAGGATTTGAGGGTGGATTGGGGAGGAGGACTAAAAGGAGAGGGGGGAGGGAAAACTGTGGTCAGGATGTAATACACTTTTAAAAAAAAAAGAGAGAGAGAGAACTATCCTTAAGTGTTTACACTACAAAATCTTTTTGTTTTGTTTTTGTTTTTGAGACAGGGTCTCTTTACACAGCCCTGGCCATCCTGGAACTCACTATGCACCAGGCTAGCCTCAAATTGGTCTACCTGCCTCTGCCTCCTCCTAAATGCTGGGCCTCTGCCTCCTCCTAAATGCTGGGCTTAAAGGCATGAGCCACCATACACAGCTAACTATTTCATATTTTATTAGTTAATAAATGAGGAAAAGTTCTACATAGATGAATCCTAACTCAAAATGCAAAAGAATGAGAAAAAAAAATCTCATGTCAAAACCAGAAAGGAAAGAGCTGATGGTGACTACTGAATGCAGAGACCACTAAGTGAAACATTGTTGTCCAGAATGAGACCAAGCTGTGGCAACCTCAACCCATGGCATCTTAGCAACTCTCAGAGTCTTACCTTCCAAGTTAATATAACTGGAAGTTCACAGAATACATACTGAGGGAAAGAGACCTCAAATCCACCCAAATCATTTAGCTATGCTTAGTAGTCTACACAAAACATAAAGGACAAAGGAAAAGTTAAACAGACAATCTGAAATATACAGACACAAGTGCACACACACTTTCAAGGATCAACAGACTTAGCTTCATTTTAGAAGCTAGCATTTAGCTACCATGAAAAACAGTACATCATGTTACTAATGGTGAGGGGGTGGAGAACTCAAGTGTTTCCTAGTTTTTTTCCTTAAAACATACAGAAAAATCTTTTCTACCACACTGTTATAAAAATTCACTCTCCTGGAAAAGGCCTGACAAGAGGGCCAGACTATGGACAGTGGCAGTTTATGTTACAGGAATACAGAGGGGCCAGGACACGGAACAAGTAGAATAAAGAAACAGAAGTTTCCCAAAGCCTGAGTAATTAAAAAAAAAAAAAAAAAAAACCAAACAAACAAATGGGCAGCCCCAGCCCACATCCTGCTTGCTAAAAGTCTGCGTATACATGTTGGGCCCCAAAGACCATGTGCTGTCTCCTTTGCCCATGTTATAAAATGTCAGTTAACTGTGATATCTCTGTCAGTAAAAGTCCCGGCTGTCAAGGCCCAACTGTAATCCTTGGTAGGAGAACCTTGCCTAACCATCCTCTTCCAAGACTAGGTTCTAGCCTGTGCAAAATAAACCATTACCAGGCAATGACAGAGCTAAAATATTCCAAAACTTTTCCTATCTAGGTATAGAATATTTTGCCTTTTAAGCTGTTTTAAGACTCTGAGATCAAAGCATATCTAGGTACATACCTGCCCTTCTTCCAGCATTAATGGTTTTATTTCTATGTCTTGACACATGCTGTTATAGAACTCATTCATGGCACTGTTTAGTTTTTGGTAGTCAATTTCTTGTTCTAAAAAATGACTACATCCTTTTATAATTACCCAGAAGCAACCTGGATCTTCAATCTGTAATATTGAGAAGACAAAATAATGCATGATTTAAAAGTAGAGTCATATGACATAAAGCCTGTTTGTAATGTCAGTGATCTAACAAATCCTTGACAAGCACCTTTGTCTTAAATGGTCAGATTGAAACAGCGGGATGGCACAGTTGTGTGAGTTTGATGCCAGCCTGGTCTACATAGTGAGTTGCAGAATAGCCAGAGCAGCAGAAGTGAGAGTTCTCTGTCTCAAAACAAACAAGATCTGATAGAAGATAAAAATCCCAAAACACATAAACAAGAATAGGCAAACAATTCTTAATTATGTGTACAAATCAAAAAGCAACCAGGAGAGTAGGCCTGGTGGCACATATGTATAACGGTAGTACTCAGGAGGCTGAGGCAGGGTGATCACAAGTTCAAAACCAGCCTAGACTATGAGTCTAAAACCTGCTTCAAATTTTGCAACCCCAAAAGGCAAAAAGATGCCTCGATCGCCAGTATTTAAAAAGTATACATAATATACATAAGCACATTATAGACAGTATTTATAACCTGTTAAGAAAGAAACAATAACAAAAGTCAAAACAAGAACATAAGTATGGGAAGCCAAGGAAGGCCTGAGTGAATCTTGTAAGGAACAGATAAAATCCTATGTGAATGTCTTGACATGGGCATAGGCCTGTCAAGGATACCAATGCCTCAAACATGGGGATTAGCAAAGTCTTCCTCTGGTTGGAATGTGGATGTGGACAGTGTGTAAAGAACTAGCAACTACAGCATTCTCCTCCTGGGTGACTGAAACCCTTGATGGTTCCCCTGCAAAGACTCCTAGTGAGCTTAGCTAACCCCTCATTCTCCTGCTGTACATAATGAACTCACTGAGGTTCTGGCTCCTGCATAGTTGGTGCTCCTCCATCAGAATGCACACAACCCGCCATATCCCAGCCTTTCATTTCTGTGTCTGTGTATCTATCTATCCTGTCTTCATTCTACTGTCACCCAGTCAGGTTGTTGCAGGAAGTATTAAAAAAAAAAATGATCCACCATCTCTCCTGCCCCACGGGGCCATGTTCCTGCTCTAATACAAGGCACTGGCCTGGCAGGCCACAACACCATGTCCTGGTGTGTTCTCCTAAAGGAGCTATTCTCTCCAAGCTAGCTCCCACAGCATCCCAGTTGTGTTCCCTCTCTGCCATAAACTCCTGTAATCAGTGGGCCACATTCCAGTAACCAAGTAAATCAAAACTCTTAAAGCTTAATTAAACAGTCAGATTTAGGTATCAATAATATCCCAATTTACAAGATGACAATACAGTAAATTCAGAGCCAACTGAAAATGATAAAAGCTTTATCCCGATATCTCTAACTTGTAAAATCATAACTACTTGTGACTGGTAGATGTCACACAGGTTCATGTCAGTGGCCTCGATTCTTCTCCCCTCTCCTCTGACTCATACTCAGTCTAACTCCTAGCTCTGCCTTCCTTTCCCTGTCCAATCACAGACCTTCTCTGCACTGCACTAATGTAATTGGACAGGGAAAATCCTGAGACATCAAGTTGGGTCCAAAGTCACTCGGGATACAGTACAGGTGAAAATTCTATTATTTAATCAAAAAAGGAGATGGAGGCAGGAGATGTAGCTCAGTTGGCAACACACTTGCCTAGCATGACACTTTAACTTGCAGTATGTCAAGAAATGGGACATTCTGACACACACCTTGGAGGTACAGGGAGGAGGATCAGGGGTTCATCATCCTCCATAGCTACACAGTGAGTTAAAGGGCCACTGTGAGCTACAATTCCACATCTCAAAAAATGGGCTGGAGTGAGAAGGAAAGGAAGAGGAATGAAAAACAGCAGTGAGGGGCTGGGGTGCAGTTCAATGGCAGAGCTCTTAATTAGCATGTGCAAGGCCCTGCATTCCACTCTCAGCATGATCCGCCCCCCCAAAACAGCTGGAGGAGGATAACAGATAAATCAAATAAATATAAATTATCACCCAGAGAAAGGGAAGAAGGAGTGGAGGAGGAGATCAAAGTTAGAGCTATGTGAATTTATCTTGGAATATATTATTTTTAAAATTATAAAAAAATTACAGTTAGCTGTAAAGGTGCCACGGCTATGGCTGGCTGCAGCTGTGGCTGGCCGCCTGGGTTGTCTGAGCCTGGAGGAAAGTTCACAAGCTGTTAAATCATCCTCTGACCTCCACACATCCATTGCCATAAACACATGCAAAATAAATAAAATGGAATTAAAAGACCAACAAAAGGCTGGAGAGAGGTCAGAAGCTAAGACCACTTGCTCCTCCTCCAGAAGACCTGAGTTCATTCCTAGAAATCAAGCCAGGTAGCTCAAAATGCCCTGTAAGGCCAGTTCCAAGTGATCTGATGCTCTTCTCTAGCCTCCAAGGCTAGCATAGCAGCACACACGCGGTGCATGGTAGTATTCTGTCTAAGCTCCACCCCACAGTTATCTGGCAACAGCCAGGAATGCCCCGCCCCATAGTCCTGGCCCACTATAAAAGGGGCTACTTGCTCCTCCTTGCTCTCATTGCTCTCCCTCTTGGCACTCTCTCCTCCCCTCCCCCCTCTCTCCACATGGTCATGGCTGGCCTTCACTCCTCCACTTCTCTTCTCTCTCTCTTCCCTCTCCCTCCCTCCCTCCCATTCTCTGCCCTGAATAAACTCTATTCTATACCATGTCTATGTGCGTGTGGTGCTTCAGGGGGAAGAGGTGCCTGAGCATGGGCCCGCCTAGGCACCCCCTTCCCCCACACTGCCGTGCCACAGTCCCTAAACCCCTTTCTTTTTATGACCCTTCAGTGTACACACATGGTGCACACCCAGATACATACTGTCTTAGTGTTCTAATGCTGTGAAGAGACACCATGACCACAGCAACTCTTATAATAGAAAGCATTTAATTGGGGCTGGCTTAGTTTCATTAGTCCATTGTCATCACAGTAGGAAGCATGATGGCATGCAGGCAGACATGGTGCTGGAGAAGTAGCTGAGTTCTACATCCAGATCTGCAGGTAGCAGTACTTCAGGGCTTGGCTTCTTGGGCCTTTGGAAATCTCAAAGCCCACTTCCAGTGACACACTTCCTCTAACAAGCCATGGCTCTTTAAGACCTCCAAAAACCGAGGGTGCCCCAGCACCCCACGCCTCTGAAGGCGATACCCAAATCCCTCGCAAGAAACGGTCTCGATGCAATAACATGAGGATTTCTTTATTCCAGAATTCTGGGTTCCACAGCCACACACCGCGCAGGGCCAGAGGGCTATGGACCACGAGTGCCAAATTGCGACAGCTTTTATAAGTTTACGACAAAGCCCAGGAATCACAAACCAATCATTTCTTAGCATGGAGAGCCCTCGAAATGCGAGCCAATTGATTTGTACCACTCCATAGTTTTTAGGCCAATCAGTTAAATTATCGGAGCCCACGCTCAGTGGACCAATTAGTTTCCTATTTTCTTGAATGTCTATAGCTGCGTGAACTCCTCCTGCATAGGGATAATGGCGTAAGCAATTTACAGAAGCAAGATAAGCTTAGCCCATTTCCAGTTACCTTATGGGGCCACTTATTCACTTATTCAAGGCCTTTCTGCTAGCTCTAAACCAAGGGTGGGCTCTGAAATGTGACCTTTTACCTAGTTTCTAACAAAGCGAGATAGCATTTTAAACTTCTGACTTCTTGGGGTCATTAGAGTTAGGCTGTATTATTTTCTATCCTTTCACCTCCCTATCATTTCAAATAGTGCCATTCTCTGGTGATCAAGCATTCATATCTATGAGCCTATGAAGGCCACCTTTACTCAAACCACGATACATATAAATAAAAATTTAAAACTCAAAAGGACCATTTTCAGAAATAGCTAAAAATGAAAAAGAAATTAAACTTGAATTAAAAACATCAGTTAAAACTTCAACTGATTTTTCAAATTCATACCCTACCTCTGCCTACTGAGAGGGTCAAGAAGACACCACAACTTTGTATCCCACAGACCAGAAGGCAAGAACACAAGTTAAGTAATTTTTTTTTACTCTTATAAATGCTTGATTTTTTTCTTTTTAAAGACAAGATTTCACTATATATTTTGGCTAGTCTAGAACTAGCTGTATAGACCAGGCTGGCCTCAATCTCACAAAGATCTACTTGCTTCTAGCTCCTGATAACTGGGATTAAAGGAGTGCACCACCGTGCTTGGCTATTTGAAGGTTTTTATAATAACTGGGGAAAGGACAGCAGTCATTCAGGTTTTGTTACTGCATGTAGTATAGAGAACAGTATTGGGGTGCCATGCCACCTGGCAGGATCTTGACATTGATCAAGGTGAAGTTCCTCTCCCAGCCTTAGAGCTGGAACTCCGGTGTTAGCCATAATCCCCTCCACCTAGGGTGGAGCACTCAGACCAAGGTGAAGCCCATTGTTCTTCAAGGACCTGCAGTTTCCGGAGAGGCACTAGCCACCTGCGGAGCAACAATCAACAGGTTCTGCTGACAAGTTTCCTGCCTTTGGGGGAAGGGTTCCCCCCCCACACACACACACACACACACACACGCCTATATATTTGTAGCCCCCCATTAAACTTTGAGCCTTGATCAGTAAACTCTTGGCTCCTCTTGTCTCTCACAAGCCTGTTCTATTTCATCCCCAGCTTTCCTTCCAGGTGACCCACTTGATGTTTCAATATAACTGTGGGCATTTACAACTGCAGAATAGTCTGTAGTCATATACTTAATAGCATAGATATCTCCATGTTGAATGCAATAACAAAGGGATAAAGCAAAGCCCAGTAACAGTAAAGCCAGTTACTAGGCATATGAAGAAATGAAACCATGATACATGGCCAAGGAAAAAGTCACTAGACAGTGACCCCAGGACTGGGGATGTAACTCTGTGGCATACACTGCAAGCCAGGGCTACAGTCAGGTTCTTATAAAGAAAAATCATACAAGCTCACCCACACTTGCGGATTGGAAGATTTAATACTGACATAAATTAAGGTGTTAATATTGATCTACAGTCAATATTTATCATTAATCAGATCCTAATGGCTTTTGTAAACAAAATTTTAAGGGATCCTAAGTAGCCAATAAACATCTAAAGAAAAGAAGCTAAAGTGCTGGGTATGGTAGCCCAATTAGTAAAATGATTGCTGCTTAGGGTCATGCAGCAGGAGCAACATTATAACTCATGGAATGTGGCCAAGGTTTACCACAGCCACATGAGGGAACCCTGCGGTGGCACAGCCCTGAGGACTGTGCATCCTGATGAGGACTTGATGCTGTTGTGGAGTTCTGCTCTGCTTGCTGCCCTCACATCCCTCCTAATCTAAGAATTACAGGAAAACTCTAAGGGAGCTTCCAGCCCCTCACTGGGTCATATCACTGGCACGCCCAGTAACAGTGTTTGATCTCTGTCAGGCATTGCTGCTGGAGCAGGTAAATGATCCAATCACCACCCTAGGGAAGAACTTAGAGATGTAGACTGTCAGCAATGACCACCACCCTTAGAAAACATTTGGAAAAATAAAACTGTTAGTGGAGCCAAGTTGAGATATTTTCTCTACTGGCTCTGATGTAGGAGATCTTAGGGAACAATCAAGGTCAGAAAGGCGCCCTTTTATCAGTTAAGCTGAGCCATTTCTCCAGCCCACAAGATTACTTTTAAAGATAAATAATAAAATAATTACTCCTTTCTTTGTAACCTCAAATTGTTACCTGCCAGTAAGAAAAATTGGCTGAAAAATTACCATGCTTGCTTACACTTTGTTAATCTATAACAAGTTGCACAGTTATGAACGTATATGGGTTTTGGAGAATAATTTGTTTTCTTTACTTGTAGCATATAATGCTATTTCTTGTAAAGGTATTGGAAAACACATTGCTTTTTCATAACCATTCACTAAAAGAAAAATAAAGTGAAATGTAATCACATTGTAATTTTATACAGCTTGAAAGAGTTTGCTGGGATATATAAGTTATGGAAGAATAAAGGATGAGGGTTGGAACATTTATCAACTAGGTATATGTGTAAGGTTTATGTGTGTGGTGGGTTAGAGCACTGGTCCTTCCATCCAACAACATGTATGTGTATATATGTTCAAGGTTTATGTAAAAGTGTGCTGGAGCATTCTTCCACCCATCAGCTATGTATGTGTAATGTTTGTATGAATGAGGGCTGGAACAGTGTTCCTTCCATCCATCAACTGTGTATGGATGTATATATGTAAAGCTTGTCTGGGTGTGTCTTGGAGCTTGCTCCGTCCACCAATTATATTTATGTACGTATGTATAAAATGCTTGGAGCCTGTTTGCTGGAGCTTTGCTCTAACCATTCTATGTTTAAATGTGTGTTTCTGTTTGTAGTTATGTATGTATGTGTGCATGTGTGAATATATATATATATACATATATACACATATATGTATGCATATATGTATATTTGTATATATTTGTGTGTATGAAGTTATTGTACTCTGCCTTTTGTTTCATCCACTCAGTGTGTGTGTGTATACATGTGTGAATTCTCTATCCTTCTTTCTTGCCAGCCCCAAGGAGTTAAAAGAATTCATAGTTTTTCCACTGGCCACAGAGAGTGCCAGCCCCAGTAAATTAAACTTTGTTCCCTCAGATAAGAGTCTGCTGAGCAGCCAGGCAGTGGTGGCACACGCCTGTAATCCCAGCACTCTGGGAGGCAGATTTCTGAGTTCAAAGCCAGCCTGGTCTACAGAGTGAGTTCTAGGACAGCCAGAGCTATACAGAGAAACCCTGTCTCAGGGGAGGGGTGGGGAACCAAATCCAAAAAAAAAAAAAAAGTGCTGAGTAACTTCTCTAATCACTGAGTGCCTTTGGCAGTAGCCCCTGTAGGTGGTATTTGAATCCACCCGACAGCATCTCTAAACACTGATCCCCCAAGGCTGCTTCAGTATACCCACCACCTGGATGCCAAAGCTGGTCATTGGCAGCTTGTCTAGCTGTATACGGAATCCTAGGTCCAAGCCCCAGCACTACATAAAACTCACCATGGTAGTGCATACCTGTAATCCCAGCCCTCCTGAGATGGAGGGGAGGATCAGGCTCCTGAAGAAGACAGGGACCAGTCTCAGCTGAAGACACTGTATCAAAACAACACTAGCTAGAGGAACTCATACCGTACTTCAAAACTTACTACAAAACCACAATAATCCAGTGTGGTGCTATTGTAATCCAGACATACAGACCAGAAGGATAAAAGTCCCAGAGCTACCTCCTTTACAATGTAGCCCAGTAATAGCTGACAAAGGTAGCAAAGTCATTCTAGGGGAAATGATTATCTTGTCCAAAACTATTGGTGGGAAACTGAGTACTTCATGCCAAAGGATGAACTAGCAACATACAGAGAAATTAATTCCAGGGCCTGGCAGGATGGCTCACTTGCTGGGGAAACCTAGCAACTTGAGCTCAGTCTCTGAAATCCATGGAGACATGTGAGAATGAACTCTGCAACTTTCACAGGTATGCCACAGCATGTGACTCCCTAATTAACATGAATGCAATAAAAATGGGGGAGGGGGGACCAAAGAAAACTAGCTTGAAGGTATCATTGCCTAATTGTGAGATGTATGACTATAAAACTCTTAGAAACACACAATACAAAAGCCTTCCATTATCCAAAAGCCTTGGCTGCTTGGATACAACAAACACAGCAACAAAAAAAGGAAACTACTAAACTGATCAAAATTGTATCATATGACTCCAGAGAAACTGTGAATGGAACAGTCAACCATGTGTCCTAGTCTCCTTTCTGTGGTTGCGACCAAAAACACTGCAAGGAGGAACGGGCCTATCTGGCGTACAGTTCCAAGTTGTAGTCTACTACTGCAGGCAAGTGAAACCAAGGCTGGAACCGAAAGGAGTGAGTCTCCCAGACTGAGAACACCTGCATCCTTTCGTGTTTGTGCTCAGCCAGCTTTTTCAACTATACAATCCAGGATGCCAAGCCTGGGGAAGGCTAAGGCCCTCAATGAGGCCCATCAATTAACAGTCAAAACAAACACACACATCCACAGGCCAGCTTGATCTAGTTGATTCCTAACTGAGATGCTTTTCCCAGATGATCAATTCTGGTTGTGTCAACTGTAAGTAACCAGCACAACACAGAATGGGGTGGGGGGGGGGGGGGGAGAGTCACTCCTCTGTAGAGGGAAAAAAAAGATAAGCACTGGAGAAGCCAGAAGGTTAAACACACAGCTTACCTATTCAATGGAACACGGTACAAAGCTGCTCCTCCTAGAACGCCAGGAATGATGGAGTTTTACAACCTGGTGACCCTTTGCCTTTTGATAAAACAGACTCTGCTGGTATCTCCCAGAATTCATGTTTATACATACCCCAGATCTTTCCTCTAAATCTTGAGCACTGCTTTTAGACAATAAATCTATTCTTATGATGTCACTTGTGCTTTAAACAGCTAAGTGACTTCTGTGTTATCTCTATGCAGGCCAACCCTAACATCAACGGGTGTTATGTTTACCTCAGTCTAACTCCCTAGATCCTAAATCTTGGGCACTGTCTCTGAGCCAACAGTACCCATGCTTGTGAAAGAAACCAGGTGCAAAAGAATCTCAATGTCTTAAGCGTGTCATAAATTGTTGGACTCTTCAGACTGAGTTAATTGTAATTGGAATACTTCCACCCACCCCCAGAACTGTGCCATGCTCAAACATGGCTGAAGTTAAATGATATGGGCCAGGTCCTAAAAGTCTCGGTCTAGCACTGGTTATAATCAGGCTGAGCCTTAGTTTCATTCTTACCTCACCTTGATGTCTTTTCCCTGCCTGCTGTAAAGCCTCTCTTTTCAGGTTAAGGGACTGATAATTCAGAATGTAAGGAGAACATGTAGACTCAACCACTACACCATAAATCTGAACAGCTCAAAAATAAAAAAAGGACCTGAGGTGACACTTTTGTTTTCCAGTGAAGCTAATATAGGTGACCAATAATCACATGAAAAGATGCTTGATGGGTTGTAGAGGCTGCTCTGGGGTTAAGAGGACGTGACTGATTGCTCTGGCAGAGGCCCCCAAATCCATTCTCATCAGTTGCTAGCACCTACATGGGGTTGGGGAGGCAACTCCCAACTGCCTGGAACTCCAGCTCGGTCGGAGGGTTCCTGCACTCGTGTGCACATACCCAGACACAGACACATGAAAACAAAATAAAAGTAAGGTTTTAATGATGCTTGACATGCCGGGTGCAGTAGTGCACAACTTTGATGACAGCACTGGAGAGGCAAAGGGCAGGTTGATCCCTGTAAGGCCATCTTGGTGTACCTGGAGTGCCAAGCAAGCCAGGGCTACAGAGTTAAGCAGCTAAAATTAAATGCATTTGTTAAAATAAGCGGGACCAGTAGGAGGACTCAGTAAAAGGTGATTGCCAACAGGCCTGACTACCCGAGTTCCATCCTCAGGTCAGTTGCCCTCTGACCTCTACACGTGCACCATGGCTCAGGCACTCCCACGGGGATTACACAAATAAATAAATAAATAAGTGACCGTACCTACCAAGGTTACAAGGCCTAAGCTTACAGAATAAATGTAACTGTAACTGGTCGGTTCACCAATGAATATTTAATTTGGGGCGGAGGTGTTTGTTAGATACGGTCTCACTATGTAGCCTAGGCTGGCCCGGAACTCACTATGATTTTCCTGCATGCATATACTGAATAGCTTGAAGTATATTAGCATTTGCCACCGCATCGGCAGCCAGGGTGTGCAACTGCGTCACTCGCTTATCTGAAAGCAAGAGTACGGTACCCGAGCTTTGGGGCCCCAAGATGGCTGCCGCACGTGGGGAAGCTCCTCGAGGACGGCCTCGGGCACTCCTCACCTTCAGCACCAGGACCTCGAGCATCCCGCAGACGCTTCCTGGCCCTTCTCTCACAGAGGAACTCACAGCCGCACAGCACACAGAGTGAGAGTGAGCGTCCCTCACCACCAACAAGGGAGCCGCTTTGACCTGGCCTGGGAGCTCGAGCTCTGGCAGCCTTCGCAAGCCCCTCGCACGCACTCTTAACGGCCCGCCCTCAGCCCGCGCCTGCGCACAGGCCTCCAGAGGGCTAGAAAGTACCTGCGCACCAACGGCCTGGATAACGGCCTGGCTGCGCACGGCGCCACCCTCAGGCTGGGCGGTGAACTACAGGGCTAAGAAGGACTCTTGGTTCCTCTCCCCAAGTGCAACCTAACCTGTTCAGGGTTTGACTTGTGTCCCCCGCACCCCCAAGCGATGGAGTGACTGCATGCAAGCCAAGTCTTTATCACTATTGCCTGCCAGCAAGCCCTGCTCTCCATTCCCCTTGGGCCAGCTAGCAGCCTCCATCACAGCACTTATGTTGGGTCTCTCCTATATCAATACCTGTCTAACTTGCATCATCACAGAGTGTTCTAATCGGTCACCCAGATCTTGTGTCTTCCTGGCACCGTTTCCACCTGACCACATTCTGGAAAAGGCCTACCTCCTAAGCCAGATTCTACCCACACCTGTACTTTATTGTGGCAGCATAGGGTTTTTTTTTAACTCCTCTTTTCTGATCTTGTATCCTGAGACAGACATGGTGCTTCTAGGTTACATGTGATTGCACTGAAACAAAGGGCACAGAAGCACGGGGAGAGTTAGCTATCAGTGCCATTTTGCGCATCAGCAACAAATAAGAAGTGGGGTAATAATAGTCTGTTAAAATTGAACCATGACTCTGCCGACCCAAATGATTTTACAAGTGAATTTTTTGATGGCTGAGTTTTGAAAAAGCAAAATAGCTTGAGTTCATATTCAGTTGTATTCATCTTCCAGTAAAGAGAATCAAGATGGCAACAAAGAGACTTATGGTTTCAAGAAAGTGTGGAAATAGGAGGGAAGGGGAATGGGTGTTTAGGAAACAATGTGCACACAGCATCCAGTTTTTTGTTTTTTTGTTTTTGTTTTTTTTTTTTTTTTTTTGGTTTTTGGATTTGGTTTTTGTCGAGACAGGGTTTCTCTGTGTAGTCCTGGCTGTCCTGGAACTCACTCTGAAGACCAGGCTGGCCTCAAACTCAGAAATCCGCCTGAGGTTCTCTGTCTCCCAGAGTGCTGGGATTACAGGCGTGCGCCACCGCCCGGCCACAGCATCCAGTTTTAAAAGTAAGCTTGATGCTAGGGAGATAGTTCAAAGGGGAAAGCGATTGTTGCTGCATACATATGAAGATGCGAGTTCAATCCCCAGATTCCATTTTTAAAAAGCTAAGTCAGGCCAGGCGGTGGTGCCTCACGCCTGTAATCCCAGCACTCTGGGAGGCAGGGGCAGGTGGATTTCTGAGTTTGAGGCCAGCCCAGTCTACAGAGTGAGTTCCAGGACAGTCACGGCTATACAGAGAAACCCTGTCTCAAAAAAAACCAAATCCAAAAAAACTAAAAAAAAAAAAAAAAAAAAAAAAAGGGAGGGGGGAATCTCTGGGACTTGATGACCAGCAAGCCTGACCTACTTCATAAGCATCAGGAATGTGAAAAAGACAAGAAAAGGAAAAAAAAAGTATGGATAGGGAGATAATTTAACAAGTGAGAGGACTTGCCATGCAAACATGGGGACCTGAGTTCAAATCCCCAGTACCCATATAAAAAGCTAGGCATAGCTATAGTTGCCTAAAATCCCAGAATTGAGGGAAAGAGACAGATGGTTCCTAGGCCAGTCAACCTACTCAAAATGGTGGCCTTCAGATTCAGTGAAAAACCTGTCTCAAGGGAGTCCAATAGAGAGCCTAGGTTCTCTTGCAACCTTGTGTTGAAATGTGTGTGTGCGCGCACATTGTACATGTGAATCCATATGTACACAACCAACGGCTGTGTACAGGAATGAACAGCTCCCGAGGGATGTCACCCAAGATTTTAGGCCCACGGGGCACATGCACCCACACAAATACGCTTGAAGAGGTAGGGTGGCTTACAGCCACAACCTCAGCAGGAGAAGCATGAGGCAGGATTGCAGGTTTGAGGTCAGCCTGGACTACAATAAGAAGAACTTGTCTCCAAAAGCAAAATACCACACAGGTGGTTGATTTCACAAGGACCTGCAAATATGCATTTAAAAGCTTGGTAAAGAAGGTGGGAGAAAAAAAGAACCTCTCTGTAGTGTAGGAAAATCATTTTCTCCTTTGGCTAGGTCCCACACTACAGGATTGTGCTTTATAATTTTTTTCACATGGCTTGTGGAAAGTAGAATTATGTGTACATGATTCTGAATGGTCAAGATTACTGAATTGTATATGAAGACACACTTCTGTAATCCTGATACTCCAGAGGCTGAGGCAGGAGGATAATAAGTACAAGACTAACCTGCATTACCTGAATAGGTTCTAGGCCAGCCTGGGCAGCTTTGTGAGACCCTGTCTCAAAATAACAATAGCAACAACAACAGCAATCATAATTTTGCTTTGGATTTTTGAGACAGGGTCTCACTATGTAGCCCTGGCTGGCCTTGAACTCACAGAGACCCATCTACCTCTGCCTCTGGAGTGTTAGGGTTAAAGGTGTGGAGAGAGAATCACTAATAAACAACACCTGCCAAGAAGAAAGCTTACAGTCAATGAGTTGAGGCAGAAAACATGAGGTGAGACGTCCAGCAGGGATAAAGAGGATTCTGGGAAGTAGTGAGATGTGCTAGGGCTTCACCTGGAACTCTGAGAAGACTGTAAACAAGCCACATGTATGAAAGGTTAAAATAAAGGGAGATTTGTCTCTGGGACTCTGAGGAGGAGACAGATATAAGAAGACAAGGAAAGGAAACCAGCTGTGTAGCTGAACCCAGGTTAGAATAAAGGGGATAATAAGATAAGAATAAATCAGAGGACAAGCTGAAGCTTATGGCCTAGGATTTATTTATTTATTTATTTATTTATTTATTTATTTATTGGATTTGGTTTTTTCAAGACAGGTTTTCTCTGTGTAGCCCTGGCTGTCCTGGAACTCACTCTGTAGACCAGGCTGGCCTCAAACTCAGAAATCTGCCTGCCTCTGCCTCCCAGAGTGCTGGGATTACAGGCGTACAACTCCACTGCCGCCGCTGCCCGGCTGGTATTTATTAATAATCAGTCACAGAGTCCTTGTTTCAGGAAATTAAGTGGATAGGAAGGAAGAACTTGGTGGTTTTTTTTTTAAACAAGTATATGTGCCTTTGTATAAAAAAAAAAAAAAAGTTACTGCTCTTGCAGAGGACTTGAGTCTGGCTGTCTACTTCACTAACTCTAGTTCCAGGAGATCAAATGCTTGATTCTGGCTTCCAAGTGATGCACATACACTTATGCAAACAGACAGACAGACACACACACACACACACAAATTCCTAAGACTAAAGAACACACACATAAGCTTTATAGTTTATTTGCCTTTATTGGGCTAGCAGGAACAGCAAGTCATTTGGTGAAAAGTCTACTCCAACACACAACACAACAAAGAGCTACAAACAGAATTTGTGTCCTGCCAGGTATAGTAGCATATGCCGTTGGTCCTGGCACTCAGGAGGAATAAGTGGACAGATATTATCAGTTTGAAGCCATCTGGTCTACATAGTGAGTTACAGGACAGCCAGGAGTATGTAGAGACCCTCTCTCTCTCTCATTATTTTTTTTAAAGATTTATTTATTATATGTAAGTACACTGTAGCTGTCTTCAGACACCAGAAGAGGGCATCAGATCTCTTTATGGATGGTTGTGAGCCACCACATGGGTGCCGGGATTTGAACTCATGACCTTTGGAAGAGCAGTCGGTGCTCTTGCCCACTGAGCCATCTCTCCAGCCCAGTGAAGATCATTAGTCATGCACCTTAAACCCCTGTGAATTTAGCATCCTCTCTCCAGCCTCATTAACTACTACTTCGTAAGTATATAAAGGCTGATGAGTTTTACGGGGTCTGTGTGCATTATGTGTGTGCGAAGGCACAAGCACTGTGGCACCTGCGGAGGTAGGGGATAACTTTGTAAAGTAGGTCCTCTCTTCACATACTGACGTGGGTTCTGGGGTTCACGCTCAGGTCACCAGGCATGCGCAGTAAGTGCCTTGACCTGCTGAGCCATCTCACCAGCCTGTATTTTTTTTTTTTTTATGGCTTCCTGTCTTTGCCAAGCAAAGCTGGTGACCTGAGCTTAAAACACAGGACCCACACAGCAGGGAAGAATTCTCCTGTAAGGTATTCCCTGCCCTCACACGTGCTCCATGGTATGCACTCCTGTGTGTGTGCATGCACGTAAATAAGTAGAATAAAAAATACAGTTTGGATGTCAAAATGAATGCCATTTGGTCGTAAATCAAATAGCGTATGTTAGCAAGTTGAGTACAAGACAAGAACATGACATCACCCTTGAAGGATGTCTCAATCTCTGTTTATTTACATTAACACTTTCCTTACTATGATCAAATGCCTGACAGAAACAACATGTGGCCTTCATGGAGGCAGTAACCTGAGGCAGCCTGCTCACATCCACTCAGATGAGGAAACAAAGAACTCTGCTGGCACAGAGTGGGGACTCAATCCCCCAAGACCCACTTTTCCTAGCTGAAGTCTGCCCCTCAGTTTTCACAACCTGTCAAAACACAGCTACCACCTGGGGATGGGGGGGAATTCTCACATCCGTCCCTTAGCACCCCCTTAACTAGGTATCTCTGAATTAACTCCTGAAAAAGTGTAAGAGACCTAGGGCTCAATCTCCACAGCACACCAGGAAACCACTAACACATGGGACAGTCAGAAGATGGCAGGAGACCCCTTTCTGATGTTCAACTAAGAAAACAACTGTTGTGAAACCATTTATCTTGGTAACAAGAGCTTTAATACTTTGTACATTCTACATTTGGCTTGCTGTGCAGTCTGACAAATGGCAGAGGCTCTCAAAACACACATGACACAGGGAAAACATCTCATTGGGACTTTTATGGGCAGGTTACTTAGATTTTAGACACGTTCAGTCCAGCCTCATCATTTGCTAACAGTACAGAACTGCAGCTTACAGGTGGGCAGTGTGGCTCTTATTCATTATGTAGTTCCTAGGGTACACATGCTCATTCTTTGACGGAAGAGTCATGTAGATTTCGTAGACATGGGAACTGTAGATCACAATTCGGTTAACTACTTTGCCTTCCTTGATGATTTCTTCAGTCTTTTTGTCAGTAGACATATTCTTTTCTAAGAAGTCTGAGTCTTTCACATACAGCTCATCTCCTGAAAAATAGTAAAAATTTATTTCCACAGAACATTGTTTCATAACCCACCCCCAATGTATCAATGACATAAAGCAGCATTTTTCCGATGTATTTCATGTTGACGCTTAGTTGGTGTTTTCTTTTTGCTAGTTTTTAAATTTTTTTTTTTTTTTTTTTTTTTTTTTTTTTTTTTTGGTTTTTTGATTTGGTTTTTTTTCAAGACTTAGTTTCTCTGTATAGCCCTGGCTGTCCTGGAACTCACTCTATAGACCAGGCTGGCCTGGAACTCAGAAATCCGCCTGAGGTTCTCTGTCTCCCAGAGTGCTGGGATTACAGGCGTGCATCAAATCCACCCTGCTTGTATTTTATTATTAATCCGAGTGTGTGTGTGTGTGTGTGTGCGCACGCGCGCGTGCGCACAGACACACACACACACACACACACACACACGCACACACATGTATACTGCCTGGGGTTGTTCTCTGGGAGCTGAACTCAGATCCTCTGAGAGAGCAGCAACACAGCCTCTAAACACTGAGCCTGGCTCTGTTTCAGGTTTTCATTGAGGGGTGGGGGGAGAGGGAGAAAGGGGCATGTGGTGAATATATTCTTGCTGGTGGAGGTCAGAGACCAGCCTGCTAGGGTTGGGTCTCTCCCTTCACCAAACATGTTCATGATTACAAGCAAGGAAGCAGGAGGGACAGAGAACAAACTCTAGATCATTCTACCTTGTGTCTCAGATAGGATTCTTTACTGGCTTGGAACGTTACCACTTAGACCAGGATACTTGGCCTATGACCATCCAGGGATCTGCCTGTGTCTGCCTCCCATCCTGCCACTGCAAGGCTGAGATCAGAGATGCCTGTCACCAGGCCTTTCTTTCTCTCTGCACCACTTCAGGACACCTAAACTCAGGCAGGCCTTCATGCTTGCAAGCCAACATTTTACTGACTTAGTCAGCTCTCTAGCCCTCTGTGTTGGATTTTAATATCCCTACTTTATGTCTACCTCCGAGATAAGCATTTTCCTTAGGCACATCAAAATTGATGAGTATAGTGTTTCCATTGTAAGCTATAATTATTTTATCATTGTTCAGCAGCACAGGGAATTAAAACTGAGGCCTTGATGCAGTTGAGGCAAGTACCCCACCAAGTCACATGCTCAGCCAAGAGCACTGTAAGTTCTGAACTACTTCATGACTCTCTTTAGTCTATTAAATATTAACATTAATGTTGGCCTTAATAACAATAATTTTGATGTTTCAATACAAGTTTGTTCTGATAATCTTATGGTTAATCCATTTTTTTTTTTTTTTGCTTAGTCTTGGATTTTTCCTTATGCACTTGCGTGTGCACGCAGGTGTGAAGGCCAGAAGTTGACACTGGGGGTCTTTCTCCGTTACTCTCTACCTTGTTTTTTGAGGCATAGACTCTCACCAAACCTGGAGCTCCTCCATTTAATGAGATTCACTGGCCAGCAAGCCCCAACAATTTCCTGTCCTTAGCTGCTTAGCTGGGATTACAATGACCACCAGGCTGGCCTCTAACATGGGTACTGGCAATCTGAATTCACATCTTGTGCTTATATAGCAAGGACTTACTGACTGAGCCAAAACAAAATCACCAAGCTTAATTTAGATGAATTATCATCTGTGTTAAAACTGCTAGGGGTTGGAGAGATGGTTCAGGGGTTAAGAGCACTGGCTGCTCTTCCAGAGGACCCGAGTTCTGGTCCTAGCAACCACATGGCAGCTCACTACAACCTGGAACTCCAGTTCCAGGGAATCGATGCTTTCTTTTGGCCTCTGTGGACATTAAGCACATTGATGGTACACATACATACGGGTAGGCAAACATTCATATGCATAAAGTAAAAATAAATCCTAAACCCTGCTAAACTATCTTCCTGTAGGGTGAATAACAAATCTTATCAGGAACTGAAGAGACAGATATGAAATATGACAGGACATGCAGTGCTTTGCCCCAACACTAATCAGTGTTTGTCAAACTATAACTGACCACCGACAAACTTCCTCATTCAAATAAGCTGACAGTTTACAAGTTCTCATAATTTGAAATGAAAATGTAAAAGTGAGAAAATGCATGATAAGAAAAATTTTGCCCATGCCTAGTAAATACACACACACACACACACACACAAATTCAGAATTTCTAGTTACAATAAACAATATGGGCTGGGCACGGTTGTACACCTGTGATCACAGCACAGAGGTAATGAAGGCAGGAGGATATCAGGTTGGAATAAACAGCAAGTTCTATGCCAGCCTGAGGTCTGTATTACAGATTTTCTCAAAAAGAAATAAAAATAAACACTGTGTCCTAGAGTTAACTTGGACAAAACCATACAGCCTATAGTCACCTGAGAAAAAGTCTTTTTTTTCCACTTCAGACAGAAGCCCCTCAGAGCATGACATTATTTACCATTCCATCAACACTCACAGAGGCGGCTTTCATAGGCCTCAGGGCACCACGCCCACAAGACATCCTTTTACACTTCCCAAGTATTTCAGCGACGGTGGTCAGTTCTCAATGCCCGAGTTGTTCTTAACAAACAGTTTTTATGTCCGTTTAATCAGTCTTACACCTTTCTAGGCCAATTCATCTGCAAATAGGAGAAGAAACCGTCACCAGGCTCTTCATGCCATGCGTCCACGGGACTCCCAATCCTCATATGCTGTCCAGCTTCTTTAAGATATACAGAGTGACTCGCAGCAGCAGGGCCACGTAGATGAGGAAGTTCCGAATGGAAGTGACCACATCCTCACACATCTTTCACTTCATCTCCTCTGGGTCCAACTTCGGTGCGAGACCCTCGATCTGGAACATCATTGCGGCTCTCCCTCCAAAGCTTGCGAGAGCGGCAGCCTGCTCTCCTCAAGTCGAGAAAAAGTCTTAATTGAAGGACTGCCCAGACCATATTGGCCAGTGGAGGTATTGTCCTGATTATGGGCAACACCATTCGTTAGCCAGTGGTTCCCAAACTGAATGAGAAAGTTAGCTAAGCATACTCCTTTGTGAGCCAGCTAGCAAGTAGAATTATCTGTGGTTCCTGATGTATGACTCATTGTGAAGTGAGTTTGTTGATCAGAAGCAATGCTGTGTGTGGAAAAGCTTGAAACCTGCTTTCAAGTTCCTGCCTCAGCTTCTCTCAATAACAAACCATAACCCACAGTCCGACATAAACCTCTTTCCTCCCCAAAGTTGTCTATGGTCATGGTATTTGTCATAAGAACAAACTCACCCTAAAAACAGCTAAGCAATGAACGTTCTCAGCACACAGTGACTAGAGACAAATGATGCCAGCCCTCCTTTGACAAAACCAATCTTCCCATTTCCCTTGGGGTCCCCAGAAGGGAATTCTTTGCCCCAATTCAGCTAGAAATAGACAAAAAGAGATCATCATCCCAGTCCCTTATGTTGTAGTGGATGGTTCTGGTTATTTTAAAAATTATAGATATGTTGACATTTTTAAGGAGTATTTTAAAAATGTAGCTTTGGACAGGGAGGAAAGCAGAGAGCTTAAAATCAGGGATTTCTACTTTTCCTTTCCTCTTCTCTATCCTTTCTTCTAAGGTAAAGGAAAGGAGGTGGAAGAGAAAAGGGTTCTTTTCTATAGTACTATAGTAATAGTAATATCATAAAAATTAGAGGAACAGACAAAGAGATAAGTTATCAAATTTACCCTTAGACAAAACATTACTTATCTATATCTTACATTGATAGAAATCTTTATAATTGATGCAAAGTTAAAGTTGTAATTTCTTACATTGGTTCAAAATTTATTTTGATACAGATTTAAAGTTTTCATTGGTATGAATGTCTTATATTGATACAAAAAGATTAATAGTGTTACTCTTAGACAGACATTGTGCATTTGCAACACATTTAAGAATACAAAGCTTAGACCCAGTCCTTCTATAACTGCTGTTACAAACTGTTCTTAGATGACTGAAAGGAGTCAAGGGACAGATAACAAACTCATGGTTCTGAGTTAATTACAAAAGGATGTTTTTGAGATATTTCAATTAGAAATGGCTGAGAGTTGTCAAGGCTTAACAGTTTAGATATACTTTAAGTAGATAGATAGCCTTCAAGGGTGTTAGAAATCCACAAAATACAACAGTTAAGTCCATTTCATTATTAAAGATCATTTAACTAGAGACACGTCTGCTCCTGACAGCACCCCTTTCTTGGTTCAAAGAAGAAGTTGAACATCAATGGAGTTGCTCCAATTGTGGCAAGATAGCCACCAGGCAAAAAATTGCCTCAATTCATCTACAGACAAAAATTCTTTCCAGAAAAAAGACACACCATGTGGCATAGTCAACTGATAGCTCTGCCAAGACAGGATAAACAGTCCTTCATAATCCTGCTTCACACGGGTCTGTCAGATTACCCTGGGCCAGAAGGCTAAAGACAACATTTTGAGGAATGAGGGGCTGTCCAGGTAGTCAGCTGTCTCTACAAACTGGTTATGTTTTGGAAGCTATGTTTTGTGCTTCCTATATTTTCAGATAATACTTAAGTTGTTCTCAGATTTCTGACAGGGTTGAAGACTGGTTATAATCTCAGAGCCAACTCAAGCTTTTTAACATTAAGAGAGAGAATACAGATTTGAGAAGAAGGTTTTTCAGATGGTATACAAACTAAAACCAAGACATAATTCAAGTATAGAATTGTAGCCTTTTATGTTAGGAAAGATGATAGAATGCTTTATCCAAATTGAAAAATTGATAGACTAGATGTTAAGTATATCTTATACCTTATAAATTACATAATTGTAACAATTGTGCTCAATTTATATCTGAGAAAAAAAGAACCCTTTAATTGGGCAAAAAGGGGGAAGTGTTGTGGATTGCCCTGGTGCTGTTTGTATTTTGACGCTAATTCTGCTTCCTCGAGTGGATCACATATTCGGGTGATTTCATGTGAACCTTCTCCCCATTTTAACTGGTCAAATAAAGGCGTGTGATTGAGCTGTGGAAAGGAAAGGAGGGGCTAGAGGTTACAGAAAGGGAGAAGAGAGGAAGGAGGAGAGGAGATGAAGAGACGGAGGAGACAGAGGAAGATGGAGGAAGGGGAGGAGGAAGGAAGCTGGAGCAGACCCACGTAGCCTGGAGAAGCCGCAAGCAGCGAGGGATCTCATGGCTGGGGATAGAGTAGTGCAGTGGTGAATCTGCACAATCTAGGCAGACAGCTTACAAATATTGTAACTGAGTTGTGTGTTCTTTGCACGGACTTATTGAGGTTGGAGATTTACTGCAACACTTGACATTACAGTTTATGTCTGAACACCAAACAGCTGAACAATAATAAATAAATAAACGAAAACCTTAAAACAAAGAAGTTAGGAAAAAATATCCCTTAATACTTTAAGGAAGCATACGATTTTTGTATTGGGCTACATTCACAGCTTTCAGGGGGCGCGTGTGACCTATAAGCAGAGATTAGCCACACTCACAGGCAGAGGCTATATAAAACAGGCGGTATCTGCTGGGCAATGCTGCCAGGAAGCCTGGGTGTACCAAACGTGAATACTAACTAACAGGAGCACCGGTACTGCTCTGACTCACCTGGGAGAAGATGGATGGCGCCATCAGAAGTTAAAAATACTATTGGCAGCCATTTCTCAGCTACTTCTAATGGGCGATCCAAACAAAATCTATTCAGAGCAGGGAGAGAGGCAAATTCTTCAAGTCTTCTCACTTCATAGAACTGTGGTGGTGCCAGCCAGATTTCTTTTGATAGGAAACATTCAGTTGCCTCTGACGGGGACAACCACTGTAGGGGACAAAGGAAGAAGCTCTGTAAGATTTATTCAGTCATCAGCCAGCTCTGTGGTTGTTAGATGGGGATACAAGATCTACTTGATGTGAAAAACATTAACTTATCCAAAGGCCTTGCTAGATCTCTCAGAGGCCCAGATACCACCATGTACCTACTGTCCTGCTTAGTCAGGAGGTTGAAGCAGGAAAACTGTTTGAGTCCACGAGTTGATGTCCTGCTTGGACAAAATAATGAGGTCCCGTCTCAGAAAGAAAGAACCTGAGGCTGGAGAGCTGCCTCAGGGGTTAAAAGCAGTTGCTGCTCTTGCAGAGGACCAGGGTTAGGTTCCCAGCACTCACACAGGACAGCTCACAACAATCCACAACTCAAGTTCTAGGGGATCCAATGCTCTCTCTTCTGGGCTCCCTGGTCAGCTGCATGCGTGTTGTACAGAAATAATTAATAACAACCAAATAATAAGTATCAATAATAACAGGTAACAGTGATAAAATGCCAATTAAAATATTAATAATTAGTAAATAAAATTTAAAAATCCTTTCATCCACAAGAGGTGAACTCACACACTACACGGCAACTTAATAAAGTCTATTTTCAGACACCAAAAATGCCTAACTATAAGTAAGTAAATACATAATAGAGTGAAGTGACCCCGCCTATCTGCTTAAAGTCAACCCCAGACCGAGAGCATGGGGGGAACTACGCAGCATCCAGGAGTCTTACTGACTGAACAGAATTTGGAAGGCTCACACAGGGTAGTATCTGGTGAGCCATGCACCTGAAAGGTCTACACAGATCTGAACTCCACAACTCTACCAACTACCTACCTGTGCACGATGACAACGTCCGAGGACAGAGCAACCACCTGAGAGGTTGCTGACCAAATTCTCCACGCTTACCTGGAGCCAAGGGGTTTCCCAGTTTTCCCTAGCAGTGTATTCCCGACAGAGGGAAAGCCTTATCTGAATGGAAGGAGTTTTCCCACTCAAGGGAACAAAGAAGGACATATAATAGACCTGCAGGCAAATGAGCTCCAGGATGAAAGTTACTGTAGACTTACCTGCCAACCATTTAAAACCCACCTCAAAAGGGGAAAGTCCACCTCTAAAAACTGCCTTCCGGAGAAAAGTGCCACTCTATTTAAAAGAATAGAACAAACCCCAGCATTCAACGACCTGAAAACAATGCTAACATGCACTCAAAGACTTCAGGGCATGTCAAGCACAGGGAAATGTGGTCCATGACTAAAACACATGCACATGCATAAAATAAAAATCATTTGTTAAAAGGCAAACTTAAAACAGTCAAAGAAAAGCTAAAGGCCCATTTTTACTACAGGTTAAGAGAACAAAGCTATTATCCCAGCAGGTGCTAGCAGAAGGGATAATGGGATAATGGGATAATGGGGTGGATAAAGGGAGATAGCCATGCTCTAAGTGGTCTCCTGGTGGAGGGGGTTAGCGGAGTAGCTTTAGCGATGTCTGGGCAAGCACACCCAGGCTTTGGACAGTCCTTCAAAGGAAAAGACATTTGTGAGTACCTCAAGAGAAGCAGGCAGGTCTGCACGCTATGTCATGGGAGCTCTGTAAGCATCTGCACCAAGAGGCTCCTGGGAGGAAGTCTAGGTTGTGGCAAACTGACAAAACTATCATACTGCCTGATTCTTTCCCATCTCCTGTTCTCAGCAGTCCCATTGGCCCAAAGATGTAAAGAAAATATCAACATGATAAAATAAAAAAGGACAAAAATAGTTTTATATTTAGTTACTTTTTATTTGTGTGCTTTGCCTACTTAGACATCTATGTACCAGATGAGGGCCAGAAGAGGGTGTCAGATCTTCTAGAACTGAAGCTACAGGCAGCTATAATGCTTCCAGAAATACTAGTTACAGTTGATATTTCATAAGAAATAAGTGCAAACTTAAACAACAGTTGAGCTGGGTGTGGTGGTTCATGCCTTTAATCATAGCACTTAGGAGACAGAGGCAGCCAGAACTCTGAGGTCCAGGTCAGCATGGTCTACAGACTCAACTCCAGGACAGCCAGGGCTACAGAGAGAAACCCTGTCTCAAAACCCAAAATCAAATATAACAAAGGGGAAAACAGCCATTGAGTTTACTCAATTAGAATACTGAACGAAAAAGGTTGAAACGAGTGAACCAGGCATCCATGTCCTATGGCAAGCCAAGCAATCCAACATATGTGTAACTGCAGTTACAAGAAACAGGGAGGGGAGCGAGAGACAGGGCTCAACTGAGATCTGGAGAGCATCTTGCAGAAGGCCTGAGTTCAGTCCCAGCACCCATTCAAGGTGGGCTCACAACCTTCCTTGACAAGGTGGCTCCAGGTGATCAGACGCTTCTGGCATCAGTGGGCACCTGAACTCACGTGCATTATACTGTCACACGGGAACACAATTTAAAATGAGTCATTTTGTTTATTTTACAAAAGGGAAATATCGGACAGTTGAAAACATTTTGCATAAATAAAGATGAACTTGAAGCAGTGGCACACTTGAGGCCTCAGGTTCTAGGCCTGAAGCCTAACTGTGCCTGGTGAAAGTGATACAAAAAGGAAAGGGAGGGAGGGATGGAGACAGACAGACAGACACACACACACACACACACTCACGCGCGCACTCGCAGAAAAAGAGAAAGGGGTTAAAAAAGAGAGAAAGATGGGAAGGGAAAGGAGACGGGGAGTGAAATATGAGTGATATGGGAACAGAGAAACAGGAAGAGATGAAAAGGAAGAAGAAAGTTAATGGGACTGAAATCCTATAATGTGTTCTAGAACCCCGAATTAAAACGATTTAGGGCATGAAGTGAACTGTGAAGTGTCCAGAACAGGCCGCTGGGAGCACTGCAGTGCCCCGCTTAGGGAACCCGGTGGGCTGAGAGTTGAGTCCTTGAGAGCCTAAGACAAGGTCACGCCTGGTAAGGCTCAGCGCATCCCAGGCGGCGGGTCCCGCGACTCCTACCTTGTAGCCCACCACCTCGGCTAGGTCGGGCTCCACGCGCGGGGTGTCGCGTAGGCAGCACAGGAGGAAGGTGGTGTCGAAACGGCGAGTGCTTCGCCAATACGGTGTGAGCCAGCCGCCCCAGTCATGCAGCGCCCAGATGTCCGGCGTGCAGTCCAGGTGTGCACACAGCTGGAGGAAGCAGCGCGGGTCACTGCGCACGCGCGAGCGCCATTCGGCCAGGCCGGCTGGAGGCGACAGCGCAAGACTGGGCTCCTGAGAAGCGGGAGCCGAGTCCCGCGGCCTCAGCAGCAGCACCCCCGCCTCCTCGAAGGTTTCGCGGATGGCACAGATGCGCAGCGCTACGTCATCAGGCAGCGCCGCCGGGTCCGCGTCGCCGTGGGACAACCCGGGAAAAGAGGGTTGCCGGGGTGGCTCCGGCCCTAGGCCGAAACGTGGCGGCGTGTGCCGAGGCGCGAACAGACGCATCCAGTCGGGCGAGCTGTCGGCCGCGTCCAGCACGCCGCCCGGGAAGACGTGCGCGCCGGGCATGAAGCGCTGGTTTTGCGCTCGCTGGAGAAGCAGCAGCCGGAAGCCGGCGGAGCTCGAGTGGGTCCAGCCCGCCGCCAATATCACGGTGGCTGCCCGCCGCCAGCTGCTCGGGCCGCTCATGGCTGGCGTCCGTCAGATCCTGCTTATGAAATGGCTGGATCGTAGAGTGGTGTCCAGAAGCCCGATAAATTTTGAGGGCCTGCGAAAGTGCGGCCTGAAGGCTTCCGGAGGTTTGCTTGTGGGAGGAGCATGATTGCCCGGCCAGAGCACCTCCTCGATTGCCCTACTGAGCAGTCAGGGTCATTCTCGCCCTGTCACTGCTGCTGCAATCACCAGCCAGCGACTAGGAGCAGGAGTGCGGAACGGTGTGGAATGGAAACCAATTTCTAGTTGTGAATCTTTCCCACTAAACACAAGTGACTAGGACTTTGTCCCCTACGCCGGTCTGTTCCCTTTAGGGCATTGGAGTATAGGAGGTTCCAAGAACAGATAGGTGTCTGAGCTTTGCATGTTCTCTTGAACCATGCTAATAAACGAATGGGTGAATCAGATGCCAAGTTAGACTAACTGCTGTGTATTTTTGAATGTCTTTGTTGAGTCCCTGTCCCTCGGGGTAGTTTGTCTTAAGTTATAGATGCTGTTTTTGCCAGGGCACCTGAGGAACAGGGAAACTTATCTTTATATTTGCAAGTGCCATTGAATGCATGTGGCACCCAGAAGACAACCTGGAGGAGTCAATTCTCTCCTCCCACAATGTAGGTCCTGAGAATTCTACTTGGGTCATCAGGTTTAGGTGCACATGCCATTACCTGCCTCCCGCCCCTCCCCCAGCCATATCACGGGCCCCTTACATTAAAATCCTCCTGCCTCCAGGTGGTAACAGAATGGCTCCTGTGTCTTTAAAGGACAAACTGACAAATGTATAGTGACTCAGTTGTGTGGGCCTGGCGTAGAAGCCATAGAATGTACTAGGCAAGGAACAAGAGCGTCAATGAAAAGGATGGTAGTAGAATAGGAAAAAGAGACTGGTTTAAAGTGCACTTAGGAAATAGACAACACAATGTGATACTTGAGTGACTATGCAGAGCAATGGATAGGAAGGAGTTAAATTCTGACTTAAGAGACTGGTGACCATCCTTCAAATCCTAGGAGCAATAGTATTATGTGTGAGACATTTCAAGCTTTGTCCGTGTACTTGTGTAATACTTGCCAAAGCCAATAAGGTTAGAAAGTTATTACTACAGATGGCTAACGTGTTACACAAGAGATAAAATGTTTTAAGGAAGGGCACATTCACTAAAAAGGCTCTGTGGTTTTGTGACTCTTAACGTTTGGTTTGATACCAGCAGTTTTTTTTTTTTTTTTTCCCAGATTCTGGTCACTCCAGAGCAAATCAACCGAGCCCTGGGGTACAAAGCAAAGCAGAAGTGGTGCTCATGCATTTACTTTTTGTAGTGCTAGCGGGGCATATACCCACACCTTTGGCTATGCTAGGCAAATATCACACCTCTACACTGCATTACTACCAGCCTGTGGTTTTCTGAGACAGTGCCTTACAGTGTAGACCAAGATGGCCTCAAGCACCTGATTGTCCAAAATCAGCCTATGGAGTCCTGATGTATACCTGCACAGTCAGAAAGAAGCTAGATTTTAAAATTATATGTGTGTGTGTGTGTGTGTGTGTGTGTGTGTGTATACTTGTGTTTGAATTGCACAGAAGTACATGTGCTTTCAGAGGCTAAAAGAGGTATCTGATCCCCATGGACCTGAATTTATAGGCAATTATGAACTGCCCAAAGTAGGCTCTAAGAGCTAAACTCAGGTCTTCTGTAAAAGCAACATTCACTCTTGACCGTGAGCCATTGCTCTGACCCAGAAACTGAATCTTAACCAATACAGAACCAGCTCCAAAGCCATCTTGCCACCATGGCTCTTATGCTCAGTGGGCTTTGTAGTGATGCATTACCAGTTTCATGAAACCAGAGATGAGATCAGTGTTCTGGATTGTAGCCAAGAATCCAAGCAGAAGCAAGGAAATGAACCTTGACGTCAAGAGAGATACGGATACAGATTTAATCTTCCAAGCTCAGAGAACTAATCAATTCCAAAGATTGGTGACTTAAAACAATAAGCATCTGTTGTACCTTCTGTGAATAGAGAATTTGGGAACATTTGGTCGAATGGCCTGACGAGGCTCGTTGGATCCTATTCTGTAATGAGTCACGTGACTGTCCCTTACTATGTGGGGCTTTCCATTTGGCTGCCTGGACATTGGAGATTTGTTGGCTCTGATGTTTCTAACTTAGCCTGGGAAGTTACAGTCTGTAGAGGGTGGTTCTGATGCCTTGATTTAATTGGGGAATCTGTGTTTACTGACTCTGAAGGTCCTTGCCCCCAATTGGATTTTGATCTATTAATAAAGATGCCAGTGGCCAATGGCTGGGTGGAAAAAAAAGAGACAGGACTTCCAAGTTCCTGCAAGCTAGGAGAGAGGAGAGGGCAGCAGGAGGAGAATCGAGATACTTGGGGGAAAGGGACAGAACAGACTCAGAGCTGCAGGGGAGTTTTCCCAAAATGTAGGCAGAAAGGGAAAACAACCCATGGAAAGACAGCCTGAAAGCATCTTGGGTAGCAAGACCAATGGGTTGCACAGAAGGTAACTGGGCAACTGAGTTGAGGCCAGATTTAGAGGTGTTGAGTTAGGAGTTAAGGTAAGCTCACACTAGCCACAGGAGGCTTAGAAGAGCTCAACCATTGAGCCAGTAAGGCAGGTTAAAAATGAACTAATGTGTGTGTGTGTGTGTGTGTGTGTGTGTGTATGTATGTGTGTGTGTTTCATCTGCAGTTCCAAGATAGCTCCTGGATGGGTGTGCACCTGGGACTCTCCTAGAGCTCAAAGCAGTGTAGCCAAAACTACCCATTACAACATTCAGTTAATCCTACTGTACTCTGTTACATTGGTCAGTTCCAGTTAATAACAGGAAATATGGAGGTATCTGAGGTCATCTTGGAGGCTGGCTACCACAGTGAATTGAAAACAATGAGTCTGTCTAGCTTGTTACTCTCCAGCAGTGAGGGTTAAACCCAGAGCTTCCCAAATGCTAAGCAGGAATTCTACCACTGAGCCTCAACTCCAGCCATAGCCATCTAAAAGCAGTATGAAAACATTAAAGATGTCTGTCACACTTGGCTCAACATTTAAGGGCAATAATGCAGATGTTTGAGCAACTTAGGTTTCCATACATGTAACTGCTATGAACCAAACCAAACCAAAACAAACAACAAACCTAGCACTAAAGTTGACACAACAAACTCGAAAATTTTAACATCTGGAGGCATTTGAATTCAGAAAAAGTAGAGGAAAAAACCTACAATTTCAAGAAGGAACTATAAAAAAGAAAAGACAGATCATAATGGTTTACTTAGGGCCATCAGCCTAGCAAGTGTTTGAATCGGGCTCTGTCCTGCCCTGAATGTTCTCAGAGTGCTCTGTCCTGTTCTGCAAGGTGGGAGCTAGCTCTGTGCCAGCAGCTGCAGGCCTACCCAGCAGGAAGCACACACAGAGATTCTTTACAATCATTACTCTTACCAGGGATCAGGTGACTTTCCTCACAAGGCACTTACTTCACAGCCAAAAATACTTGATTATTCTGTTTGAATGATCCTTCCCAGCTATCTTCACAACAAGAAATGTTCTTATATGCTTTATTAGAACATATATAAAACTGAAAGAAAGGGAGGAAAATTTGTCAGGCCATGTTGCTCTTCCCCTTGGTTCATGTAGTCTTTCAGCCTCAAGTTAAACGAGCCCACGCACATTTCTGTTATTTATTGTGAGGGTTCCCTGCAAACACCATGACCAACAGAGTAGCATCTGCATGAGGCAGGAAGGAAATCAGATTCAACACGACTCTATAGATGGTTCAAGCATCTAGAGTTTGGCACCAAGCAGCTTAGTTTAGACATAATAAAGTACAGAACAATTTGGGGGGGGGGGGAAGTTTGCTGGCGTAACACAATCCTGTGTGTACAATGAGGCGTAATTACATTGAAAGTACATGTTGTCAGGCGGTGTGGTGCACACCTTGAATCCCAGCACTTGGGAGGCAGAGGCAGGCAGATTTCTGAGTTCGAGGCTCGCCTGTTCTACAGAGTGAGTTCCAGGACAGCCAGGGCTACACGGGGAAACCCTATCTCCTCCCCCAAAACCATCCCCCCAACGCCCCGAAAACCACCCCCCCCCAAAAAAACAAAAGTACATGTCATTTCTTCCATGAAGATGGGTTCTAGAGATAGACTACATGTGTTGTCCTAAGGACCTAGGGGAGGATCTGGTGTGGTCTCGGTAGCAGAGATCACTTAGGTTATTAACAATCTCCTGGTTGCGTGGGTGCTTGAGGGGAATGAGGTATGGCCTGGCCCTACTGATAGTGCAGGGGTTGCCTACACTATTAGCCAGCTTGGTTCCAGCCTTCCAGGTGGAAAACAGGTTATAGACCTTTTCCCTTGAAAAGACAACCCTGCATGCTTAACATTTCTTGTTTCCCTAGTGCTCTCCTGTGAGTGAAAAGACCTTTGTGCTACCAGCAATTCACCGTCGGGTCTTTCAGTTAAGAGAGTGGAGACACTATGTTGAGGGTTTATTTCAGTGGTAGAGGATTTGCCCGCTTTGACCCTTGTAAAACAACAACCTGGGTGCTAGAGATGATTCAACAGGTAAAAGGCACTCTGCCAAACCCAAGGGAACAAGTTTGGCCCCTAGAACCTACCTCCAAGTAGGAGAACACTGACTTCTGTAATTTGCCCTCTTTCTTGAGTTCATAGTGGCACAAAATAGAAACTTGAAAATTGATTCAAGAAAACCTAAAGTAATCTGTCTTAAAGTAACTGTGTTACCAAGTTTTGTTTTGTTAGATTTGCTTGTTTTAATTTATCTATGTGTTTTGCCTGCATGTCTGTGCCCCACATGCTTCCCCTGTGCCCATAGAGGTCAGAGAAGTTATTAGGTTCCCTGGAACTGGAGTTACAGACAGTTGTAAACTGCCATGTAGTTGCTGGATTGAAGCCAGGTCCTTTGGAAGTGGTCAGTGTACTGAGTTATCTCTCTAGTGACAAAAACATCTACTGCTTTTGCTGTAATGACCCATTGGGAGATCTCACTCTGTTTTGTAGAACAGAAACTGCCCTAAATTGTAAATTGTGAATAAAAACCAATTAGATCTGTGTCTTACTGTTCGATAAAGCTAAAATTTAGATGGCACTTCTCTGGAAATGGGGGATTAGAGGGTTGAATGGATGGCAACCAGTAGGAACTCAGTAGTCCAGCAATGGCTGCCTGTCTGTCTGCACTCAGGAGAGGCTAAGAGCCTGGTAGCCACTCAGTCCTCAAAGCTGGGTACCTCAGCAGTCCCACTGTGGAGCTAATGGCCTGGCAGAGTCCTGGAAAGTCACTGGCCTTTGGTTCACATTAGAAGGCTGAGGAAGCCAGGGTCTGATGTCATCAGAAGATTGGGAGGGTCACAGGGCACTAATAAATGGACTTGCTCTCTTTTTCTGTTGGACAGTGACACACTGAGGGCAGACCTCCCTTCTTGCTTAATCTTGAGAGACCCTCCCAGAGCTGTGTTGCTGGGTGATACTAAACTCAGTCAAGTTGACAATCAAGACCAGCCATCATATGGCCCATTTCCCTCATACCCAGGAGACAAGGCATCCCTTTGTCCAGTATAGGCACCTGTCACTGGGCCCTTACTGTCCGTATATTACACTATCACAGTATTGTGACGCTTGCTTTCAATAATCCTTTCTAGATAACAAAAGAGGGAGTCTAAACAAACAGACCCTAAAGGATTAAAATTTCCCAAGGAACTCCAAGAGGGAAAGACTGAAGTTCTAGCACCAAAGGAAGAGGTGCTTGCCTTCCAAGAAGAGTTTCACACAGCTCTGAGAGTTTCTCTCCGAGATAAATCATGTGCGTCTTGTTCTTGATTTTATATTCATTCTCTCTGTGGTGACTTAGGAAATGAAGCCTGCAAGAGAATGTCATCACCGTGTCTCAGAACCTGACCTACTGAGAAAAGCAGGGAAACTCCATGCCCCTGATAAAGTCAAACTGCTTTCTGCACAGTCCATATTTATAAACATTTCAAATAAAAATGGTGGTTATAACAGGGGTTTATACATAGCTCAGACCAAGTGGAGTTCCGCATTGCTAAACCATTCCCTGTGCTTGTTTGCCTTCCGCCTAGCCCAAACCATGTTAAGTCCATATTCAATAAGAGACCCGATGTCAAAGGAATGAGGCAGAGAGCGATGGAAGAGGGCACTTGGCATCCTCTTTTGTTCCCTCTGCTCATGTGCTGCCAAATACATTCCCACATACGTGTACACCTACACATAAACACACCACACACGTTCAAAAATAGTGCTTGTTTGCCTGAATATACATATATATGTATATGCACATAAACATATGCATACATACACATATACATATGCATACATACACAGATACACACAGATATAGATATGGTTAGAGATACCACTAGTGTGCAGTGCTCCCAGAAGAGGATGCTCAGATGTCCCTGGAACTAGGATTCTAGACAGTCGTGAGTTGCTATATGGTGCTGGAAATTGTACCTCAGGTCTTCCGAAAGAATGGCCCGTGCTTATAACTGCTAAGCCACCTCTCTAGACCCTATACAAAATTTTAAATAAGATGTTAAAAGCAACAATTTATACTTAGCTAGGTTCAAAATGATCCATAAGTTTGCGTACTCCCTCTCAAAAAGACAATCCTCCTCAAAACTCTACCTGACACTAGGCAGTGGTGGCATACACCTTTAACCCCAGCACTCAGGAGGCAGAGGCAGGCAGATCTCTGAGTTCAAGGCCAGCCTGGTCCACAGAGTGAGTTCCAGGACAGCCAGGGCTACACAGAGAAACCCTGTCTTGGGAAAAACAAGCCAAAACAAGAGCAACAACAACAACAACAACAACAAAAGGGGTTTAAACACAGGTACTCTGCATGGAAGGACAATATTCTCCCCAGAAGATGTGGATTATTAAATGAAAATCTCCATTCCCTGAGTAGGATACCTCCTTATCAGATCGCAGATTTGTCTGGTTGAAGATCTCTGAAAAGAATTCCTCAGGCAGCTGCTGGGGCCAGTGTGGTGTGGAGCCAGCCATGCCTCCGTTGCACCAATTGCAGACAATCAGAACTCGGTAGTTGTAGAGCATTGGAATGATGCAAAGCCAGGACTAAACTTTCCTAGGCTGTCTTTAGCCCCTTTTGTAACCACACTCATTTCCTAGGGTCTGAGTCTGACAGAACATCTTTTTGATTCTCCAGGAAAGCTTCTGAAATGTACTAAGTCAGCCCAGGGCTAATTTCTACCCAGAACCAAGAGTGTTATCAGACATCACGTGAGGCCTACAGCACAGATCATTGCTTTACTATATGATCTGCTTACGTCAAACATCCACCAATTGCATTTGACATATTCATTTCTGATTTTCTTTGTTCTAGGACTATAAAAACGTCATAAAATTGCTTTCAGTTGGAACATGGAATCTGGTGTAGTCTAAACCCATGTTTCTTGAGGCAAGGTCACTCATATATTTACCTCCAGAATAAGCTATCTCATATCCCCTTTGAGGTATGAACTGTATTTTTCTGTGAGGGCACAGATAGAAATTGGTTGGACAGATCTGGAGACCAGAACCCTGAAAGAGGCACTTCTGTTTTTGTCCTCAGACAGAGAGGCCAGACATGTTCCTGCTTGTGTCCTGGCTGGAAGGTGGGGATATCAAATGGGAGCTGTGGGTTTTATCTCTTCTAAATAAACCTTTTCTTAGAACTGTGTGGTGGGAGGACTTCACTTCAGGTGAACAGCTAACCCAACAAACCCTTTCCACCTCAGGTTGCTTTTGGTCACTGTAGCGGTTTGAAGGAAAATGGCTCCCATAAGCCCATAGGGAGTGGCACTGTTAGGATGTATGGCCTTATTGGAGGAAGTATGTCACTGCGGGGTGGGCTTTGAGGTTTCAGATGCTCAAGCCAAGCCCAGAGTCACTCTTCCTGCTGCTTGCCCATCCAGATGTGGAACTCTCAGCTACCTTTCCAGTACCATGTCTGTCTGAATGCTGCCCTGCTTCCTGCTGTGCTCTCCTTGGCTTGCTCAGTCTTCTTTCTTATAGAACCCAGGACCCCACTCCACCCCACCCCCGTCCAGGGATGGCTCCACCCATGATGGGCTGGGCCCTCCCCCATTCATCACTAATGGAGGAAATGCTTTATAGCTGGATTTCATGGAGGCATTTCCTCAGCTGAGGCTCCATCCTCCCCGATGACCCTAGCTTGTATCAAGTTGACACACAAAACCAACCAGGACAATGAAGATAATAAACTAAACCTCAAAACTGTAAGCCAGACCCAATTAAATGTTTTCCTTTATAAGAGTTTCTATGGTTGCGAGAGGAGTGGTGGTGTATGCCTTTAATCTCAGCACTTAGGAGGCAGAGACAGGCAGAGCTCTATGAGTTCAAAGCCAGATTGGTCAACAGAGCAAGTTTCAGAACAGCCAGGACTACACAGAGACCTGTCTCAAAACCAAACCAAACCAAACCAAACCAAAACAAAACAAAACAAAACAAAACAAGTGCTTCTATGGTCAGTCATGGTGTCTCTTCACAGCAATAGAAAGTCTAAGTAAGACAATCATGGTGTTTAGTACAACCACAAAAACCCTAAGCCACCCTAGAAGCCCACAAACCAAGTGTGTGGCACACACCTGTCATCTCAACACTTGTGAGAACCTCCCCAGAGAGCACACTTCTGTGTGGTTGCTTGCAGAGTCTGTCTGCCCTACATTTCAGATTTTTTCTTTTTTCTTCATTTTTTTTTAAATCTTCTTCTAACTTTTAGATACTGGCCAGAGCCTAGGCGTGCCTTCCCCGTGTTCTGGGCTTTCTTACTTCTTCTTTCTGAAGCTACACGCCACCTTGCCCTCCATGATCACAGCCGGTGTGGCTTTCCCTCTTCCTCCCCCTCCTCCTGACAGCTGTCAGGATTACAGCTCACCTGTCTTGTGGTTTTTCTCATAAACTATAATAAAATTGTCCTCAAACTTCCACATAGTGAAAGGAGAGAACTGACTCCTATACTTAGTCTCCAGTCTCTGACCTCCATACAAGTGTCATGGCATTCACGCATGCTCGCGTGCGCGCACACACACAAACACATATACACATACCTGAGTGAGAGATAGGTAGATAGATAGATGATAGGTAGATAAATGATAGATGATAGACAGACAGACAGATGATAGAGGTAGGTTAATAGATGGTAGATAGATAGATAGATAGGAGAGATGGGTGATAGATATAATAAAACTTTGAAGGCATAACTTTGTTTCCCCTCTTCCTGTGAGAGACCACTAGCAATTAGCCTAGATACAGTGCAAATTAGAAAACTGTCAACCTTAAGATAGCACTCCCATCTCCTTGGCTTCAAAGGCCGGCACTCCCTCCACACTCCCTCCTTGCTTCAAGGACCCATCCCCACTCAGAGTAACTGTGTTTGCCCAGATAACCTGTAACCTTCCGCTGAGCCATGAATTGCCACTGATCTCCCCATTCCTTATGACATAGATCACATCCTAAGCATCCCCTCCCCTTTTTCTTTATGGCCTGTTTCTTATAAACCCCCAGTGGCAGCTGCTCGGGTCGGTCGAACTCCTCTGTCCTTGCTTGGGGCATGGGAGCAGCCCAGTGCACTGAAGAATTAAACCTCTTGTATTTGCACCAAGAACAGTCTCTTGTGAATTTTTTGGGGCATCATCCTATCCCAAGACTTGAGTGGAGATTTCCCAGGATTCGGGAGTCTTTCAGCTGCCGCTTTCTTTTATCCTCTCAAACTCTGATAAAGTCGCCCTTGAGCTCCCTTCTGAGTCCATTTTTAAACTCTTCTCTTATTCATGAGACTAAAACTCTCAAAAGAGAACACTGGATTCTCTAGTAACAGGAGCATGTGAAAGAGGTTTGCCTTCGTCCCCTCTCCTGATGAAGGGCAGAGCAGAGGTCTCTGAGAACTTTCTTGTCCTGGGTGAGCAGTAGCTCAGTGGCTGGGCCCTGGAAAACCAAGGGCCTTCACAGCCTCCCCAGTCCCAAAGCTTCTGGGTCCTTTGTCTCAGGGACTTGAAGAATGAGTTTCAGGGACACTGGGGAGGGTGGGTTTTTCCGAAAGGAGCTCGTCATCCTAGGCTCATAGTTGAGAGCTTAAGAGAAGGAAGCAGGTGGAGCTCCTGGGGAGCAAAGGCCGGGAGGCTGCCCCCAATGTTTACTCCTGGCTAGTCCAGTTGTCTCGCACATGGGACGCTCATGCGCCTTTCCGTCCTGGTGTCTAGACTGGACTGCTGGCCACACCCTCTCACATGACTGCCAGCCAGCTTCACTAAGAAAGGTGGTAATGAGCGGGGCTGCCAACATGGCCCAGAGGGTAAAAGTGTGTGCTGCCAAACCTGATGATGTGACTTTGCTCCCCAGCTCTTAGATGGTGGAAAGGAAGAACCAATGCCTTCAAGTTGTTTTCAAACTGCCACACACGTAGAAGTCTCTCTCTCTCTCTCTCTCTCTCTCTCTCTCTCTCTCTCACACACACACACACACACACACACACATGCACTAATTGAGAAAAAAAAAGCTAGAAGAGGAAGGAAATAATAAATAGGGGACTGAAGCCATAGCTTAACAATTAAGAATATGTGCTGATCTTGCAGAGGACCCGAGTTCAGTTCCAGCACCCACGTTGGGCAGCTCACAACTGCCAGTCACTGCAGCTCCAAGGATCCAATACCCTCTTCTGGCCTCCACTGGGGCTGCAATCATATGCACATTCACACACACACACACACACACACACACAGAGAGAGAGAGAGAGAGAGAGAGAGAGAGAGAGAGAGAATAAATTATTTTTTAAAAAGAAAGAAAGAAGTGTTGCAGGATTTTCCATGTCCAGTCATATTAGGGCAGTGGAAGGCCTGTGATTGGACAGGAAAAGTGAAACAGCTCGGAGTTAGGGAGTCACAGAGTTTGCAGGAGGAGAAAGGCAGGGTCAGAGATGACTTCAGATGTGGACCTGTGTTGTATTTACTAGTCACAAATAGTTAAGTTTTCATAAGGTTAGAAATATTGGATAAAGCTTTTACCATTATCACTTGGCTCTTAAATTATTGTATTGGCAGCTTGTAAATTGTGATTCTATTGATACATAAATCTAATTGGTTAGCTATTAAGCTTTAAGAGTTTGGATTTACTTGGTCACTGGAATATGGATCTGCTGATGGCAGAGAGGGAACACAGCTGGGATGTTGTGGGCGTTAGCTGGGAGAGAAGAGCTCAGCGGTGGGGGCAAAAACACACCAAGCAGAGTCCTGCCAGGACATGGTGCTGCGGCCTGGTGTGGTGGGAGAGATGGCAGGATTGATTTTTAATATTTTCCGAAACAAAGATGGGCTGGAGAGATGGCTCAGCGGTTAAGAGCACTGACCGCTCTTCCAGACGTTCTGAGTTCAAATCCCAGCAACCACATGATGGTTCACAACCATCTAGAATGAGATCTGATGCCCTCTTCTGGTGTGTCTGAAGAGAGTGATATTGTGCTCACATACATAAAACAAATACATCTTAAGCTTTCCGCACCAGGAAGGAGGTTCCCCCCACCCCCGCCCCCAGCGAGAAGAAAAAAAAGAAAGATAAAGAAAACTAGCAAGCAAGAAAAGAATTCAGAACCCAAATCAGTGCTTCTCAAACACTTCTGGCATTGCTGGCCTCCAGTAAGGACAGAACTATCCACAGAACCAAGGTTGCCTCTAGTTATTAACTATAAGAAAAGGGAAAGAAACCAGGCACGGCGGCACATGCCTTTAATAGCGGCACTCAGGAGGCAGAGGCAGGCAGAGAGCTCTGTGAGTTTCAGGCCAGACTGGCCTACGTGGTGAGTTCCAGGACATGGAGGGCTACACACACACACACACACACACACACACACACACACACACACAATCCTGTCTTAAAAGGAGGAGAAAGGGGCTGGAGAGATAGCTCAGTGGTTAAGAGTACTGGCTGCTCTTCTGAGGGTCCTGAGTTCAAATCCCAGCAACCACATGGTGGCTCACAACGGTCTATAATGGGATCTGACTCCCTCTTCTGGTCTGTCTGAAGACAGCTACGGTGTACTTACATAAAATAAATCAAAAAAAAGGAGGAGAAGGAGGAGGAAGAAAAGACAGAGAGAGGAGAGAAAGAGAGAGAGAGAGAGAAAGAGAGAGAGAGAGAGAGAGAGAGAGAGAGAGAGAGAATAAAAGAAAGCCCAACAATTGGCTCATGTAAGAAAGGAGGCATATATATATATATATATATATATATATATATATATATATATTACCTTTTTGAGAGTGAGGGTTCTTAGTAAAAAGGGCCTTGCCTGAAGCCATGACCAGCTGTCAGGAGGGAGAGCATTAGAAAGAAGAGGTACAGGACAGGGGCCACTACAGTGATGGCTGCCATCCACCTCCACTGCCACTTTCTTCACAGTAGCCAAGAAATGGAAAACTCAATGACTTGGGGATCACAGTGTGACAGCCAAAGGGAAGGTCAGGTGTGCCTTTAGAATATCTTCCATTCCTGACTGAGCTGCTATGTAGCCCTGTGTTCTGTTTCCCAAAGAGCATTGTTAGTGTGCATATGAGTATTAACTTTTCAAAGGATTCCTTACAATACTGGCATCTGCAGAGTCTGAGAAAACAAAACAAATGAGCAAAAACCAGGCTTCATTCATGCCAGGATCTGAATCCAAATCACTCAACAGTGGTTTACTCTCAGCCACTCAGTAGCTGGAAAGAGCACAGAGCGCCTCTGGTCACCGGTCCATACAGCCAGACTCTGGTATCCAGGAGACAGGACAGGGAATCCAGGCTGCTTTTCTTTTCTGTTTTGCTTTGTTGTTTGAGACAAAGTATCTCTATGTAGTATCCTGGCTGTCCTGGAGCTCATAGGTAGACCAGGCTGGCCTCGAACTCACAGAGATAGATTCTCCTGCCTCTGCCTGAGTGCTGGGATCAAGGGTGTGCACCATCACAGCCGACCACTGGCTGCTTTTGCAGAGGGTCCACATTGTTTCTTGCTGCTGCTCACAAATCCCTGTAAGCCAGTTCCAGGGCATCTGATGCCCTCTTCTGGCTTCAGTGGGCCCTGCAGGCACGTGGTGCACATGCAGGCTAAAACACCAATACAAGTAAAAATAAAATAAAATAAAATAAAATAAAATAAAATAAAATAAAATAAAATACAAACTTTTAAAGGAAAGAAGAGGTGCAACATATTAAAAGTGACATAACAGAGACTGAAGAGAAAGAGAGGCTTTTGTTTAAAACCTAGAGGGGCACTTTATTGTGAGTGAGAATAAGAGTAGGGGTGGGGCAGAGACAGAGAAAGAGGGAGAGAGGGGGAGCTAGGGAGAGACAAAGAGAGGACAGAGGAGGAAAAGAGACAGAAAGAGGGGGAGGGGGAGATACAGAGAGAGGGAGACATGGGAGAGAAGGGAGAGAGAGGGCGACAGAGACAGAGAGACAGAGGGAAGAGGGAAGGAGAGAGGGGAGGAAGAGAAAGGGGGAGGGAGAGGGGGAGGAAGAGAAAAGGAAAAGAGAGGGAGAGGAGGAGAGAGACAGAGATACAGAGAGAGAAGACAGAGAGGGGGAGAGAAGAAGAGAGATACAGAGAGAGAGAGAGAGACAGAGATAGGGGAGAGTAGAGAGAGGGGGAGAGAGATAAATAAAGAGAGATAGAAACAGAGTGAGCTGTCATGGTGGAGATAGGGCTAGCCCAGTACAGAGGAGGGCCTTTTGAGAAATCCCCTGCAAAAAGGGAAACCTGGCTTTACATTGTTTCCATGGGTGTTGGGAAACCCTCACCCCTTGGTTTAGTCTGGGAGAGAGATCAAGGGTTGCTTTTAGGCCAGGACATAGACAGACAACTTCTCCTTTTTTAATCCATTTATTTTATGTATGTTGGTGTTTGGCCTGCATGTCTGTCTGTGGGAGGGTGTCAGAAGCTCTGGAACTGGAGTTACATACATCTGTGAGCTGCCATGTGGGTGCTGGGAATTGAACCTGGGTCTTCTGGAAGAGTGGACAGTGCTCTTAACCTCTGAGCCATCTGTTGAAACCTACCAGACAGTATCTTAACTCTGTCCCAGGGAGAAAGCTGCAGCAGGAGAGGACTGATTTCTTTAGACTGTGGAAACAGCTTTCTTAAGAGTGGCGATTGTCTCAAAGGGCACATAGGAACCTAACACTGGTCAAGGACAGAAATCAAAACTGTTTTACTCAAGGTCCCTGACCTAAAAATGTCTTGTCTGTGTCTACCTCTGTCTTTATTACCCCCTACTCAGAGTTTATGAATAATAAACATGTAGACTTAGACTTTTCTCTAAACCTACTTTATTTAGGGTTCCTGTACACTTCAACCTCCCTTCTAGCCCACTGACCAGAAGTGGGGGGGGGGGGGAAGAGAAGGTTAACAGGAAAAGGGAGATGTGGACCTGTTTAGAAGTAGTTGTTTGGGGGACAATTCCAGTCTTTGTGGTGAGGATATCAGCAGCCCAGTCCAAAACCAAACACCAAGCACAAATCGGTAGCAGTGGCTCAGTCCAGTAGAAAGCACAAGGCAAGCGTCAGCAAGGAAGCAGCTGGAATCCCACGAATTCTTAGGCGCATTTCTCTTTACAAAGTGAAGACCAGCGAAGGCACAAGTTGAGCAAAGCTGGGCAAGTCACAGCAACACAAGAACATCCTTTCACTGTCGACGGGGTTCTATGTAGACTCTTTCCAAATGCCGCCTCCGCCGCCGCCGCCGTCGAGCACCCTCTCAAGCATCTGCTTCTGGAAAACATCCTCTGTTTGAGCGTTTCAGCAAAAACGTTCTCTCTCTCTCTCTCTCTCTCTCTCTCTCTCTCTCTCTCTCTCTCTCTCAAGCTTCCAGGAAAACATCAAAAAGTGTCATTTGTTGTTCACAATAAGCTTCATTGAAAACACCTGACTTTATAAAATGAAGCGACTTAGGGCTAGAGCCCCAGGAAATCTCTCCCAGATGATAGGATAGCAGTTCTCAACCTGTGGACTGTTGGGGTCGCCTTTGGGGTCGCCTACCAGATATCCTGTGTAGTGGCTATTCCTGGTTGTCAACTTGACTATATCTGGAATGAACTCTGACCTGGATCTTGGCTTGGAGATCTTAAGGCATAGTGGCTATGAGTCCCAAAAGAGTAAGACAGGGAGATCTCTGAGATCAAGTGGTCTGGGACAAAGCAAGTCCCAGATCCAGGCGTGGTGGCACACACCTTTAATATGGGCCACACCTTCTGCTGGAGAACTACATAAGGATGTTGGAAGAAGGAAGACTCACTCTTCTTCATCTGCTTGCCTCGTGGGACTGAGCAACTTTGAGATCCTTGGCTTTCACTCACAGCTGCTGACGATCAGGAGTTGGATTTTAGGCTGCAAACCATCAGCAAATTCCTAACTATATAGAGACTACCCAGACGTTCTGTGACTCTAGAGAAACCTGACTAATACAGGGGGTCACCACAGCACAAGGAACTGTATTAACGTTTCACATAGGTGACTCCATGTTAGTATGGAGAGCTTTCACAAACCTAAAGAGGAAAGCTGTAAGAGTTACTTGGTTTATACCCAGTCAGGAGCACAGGTTACACAATGCCTGGTGGAGTTGAGCTCAGAGCCTGACATCCATTCTGAGAAGAAATTGTCAAAATTGAATTTTAGGGAACTCAATTAGTTTCTGCAGGAGAATTTCTTATATTTAGGTTTAAAAAAAAAAACACCAAAAAATAAAGATAAAATAAAATAGAATCTTCAGGATCGGTGGCACACTCCCTTAATCCCAGCACTTATAAGGTAGAGGCCAGCTCAAGGCCAGCCTGGTCTACAGAGTGACAGAGTGAGTTCCAGGACAGCCACGGCTACACAGAGAAACCTTGTCGAAAACAAGAAACAAAAAACTAACCAACAAATCAAACAAACAAACAAAAAACAAACAGCACTAACAAAAAAACTTCAAGTCTAGTCACATAGCTATTCCAAGTTGGGTGAGTAGTGAGTATAGAAGATTTTTACTTTAATGTATCTCTCTTTTTTCTTTCTTTCTTTCTTCCCCAGCCCCCCCCCCCCCCAGACAGGGTTTCTCTGTGTAGCCCTGGCTGTCCTGGAACTCGCTCTCCCAGGCTGACCTCAAACTCAGAAATCTGCCTGCCTCTGCCTCCCAGAGTGCTGGAATTACAGGCGTGTGCCACCACTGCCAGGCAAGTATCTCTTTCTTTTTGAGACATATGACTGTCTTTCACTTCTAGGTTTAAGTAGGTTTTATCTAGCCATGGAACAGTTAAGGTTTGTGGCTATCCTGGTTTCTTAGGAGTTTGAATATTGTTTGATAAATGATAACAGCACGGCAGCATATTTTATCTTCCAGCTTTTTAAAGAGAGAGAGTGTGTGTGTGTGTGTGTGTGACTGTGTTTGTGACGCTGTGTGTGTGTCTGTGTGAATGTGTATGTGAATGTGTGTATTGTGAATGTGTGTGTGTGTGTGTGAGTGTGTGTATGTATGACTGTGTGTGTGACTTGTGCGTGACTGTGTGTTTGTGTGTCTGTGTAAATGTGTGTGTATGAATGTGTGTGTGTGACTGGGTAGTGTGTGTGTGTGTGTGTGTACCTGCAGAGGCCAGGAAAAGGCACTGGAGTCACTGGAACTGGAGTTACAGGCACTGAGAACCAAATCCGGGGTCCTCCCCAGGAGCACCCACTGTGCTTGGCTTTACTCTGAGCCATCTCTCCGGGGTCCTCCGCAGGAGCACCCACTGTGCTTGGCTTTACTCTGAGCCATCTCTCTGGCCCAGTTTTAAGTGATTCTCACTCACCTTTCTCTCCCATCGTATTTATTTTGAGACAGTGTCCCATGTAGCTCAGGATGGCCTCTAAGACAGAGTAAAGACTGACCTCGATCACCCCATCCTCCTGCCCCCCACGCCCTACCATACCTTTTGCTCCTGGATCCTCTTCCATGAGACCCTAAAATATTTTTCTGTTTATTACTCAGTGATAGGAAACTTGCCTAGCATATTTGCAAGGCTCTGCTACAGTCTCCAGCAATGCAGGGTAAGGTGGGAGGGGAGAAAGATGGAAGAAGAGAAAACTGTTGTACTATTGAAGGAAAGTTCTGGTTATTTCTCATTAGATTTGAGAGCCTGATTGTCGTGACTTTTTGTTTGTCTGTCTGTTGTTTGAGATAAGGTCTTAACCCTGCAGCCCTAGCTGACCTGGAACTCTCTATGTAGACCAGGCTAGCCTTGGAGCCCACAGAGATCTACCTGCCTCTGGAGTGCTTGGATTTGCCTGTAATAAACCTGATGTGGTGCTGCATACCTTTAATCCCAGCACTCAGGAGGCAGAGGCAGGCAGAGCTCTGTGAGTTCCAGGCCAGTCTGGTCTACATAGTAAATTCCAGAACAGTCAAGTCTCTCAAGATTGCCATGGTTTGAATGAGAATAGCAGGTACATATATTTGGATACTTAGTCCCGGACTGATAAATCAATTGAGTAGGAGGCGTGGCTTTGTTGGAGGAAGTGTATCACTGGGAGTGGGCTTTGATGTTGCAAAGTCTGGGTGAGGCCCAGTCGTTGTCTCTGCTTTTGTCTCTGTTGCCTGCTGCCTGTGGGTTAGGATAGAAAGCTCTCACTCCAGCACCAGGCCTGCCTGCTTCCCACTATGATGATGAACTAACCCTCTGAAATCGTAAGCCCCCCAATTAAATGTTTCTTTTATAAGGGTTGCAGTGGTCATGGTGTCTCTTCACCACCACAGAACAGAGACTTTGTTTCCAAAACATTTCCAAAACAACCATTAAGACAGAGACTTTGTTTTCAAAAACAAAACAAACAAATAAAGTCTGTAGGAGCTTACTAGTTTAAACACCCTGATTGTTAAAACTTACTTTTTAATAACATAATGACATTTTCCAGATGATAATAGCATTTAAAGTTTTATTATAAAAGCAATATAACATTAAACAAAAACATTGAAAAAACACAATTCATAACCTCATTACCTTAACAAGTACTTTCATTTCTGCGTATTTCTTCGTAGAACTCTTCCACACACCTAATACGTATATATTTATATATATATATATATATTTATATCCACATAAGCAGCACTCAACTCTGCTTTCTGGCACCGGAATGTTCGAAAGACTCTTTAAAAATTATTTGACAACCGGAGCTGTCATTTTGAATATTTACATGGGTCATATAAACTTAAGGTCTTAAAGTTCTCAAATACTAAAGAACTAGGGTGTCCTCTCTCTGGTAGTCCTGCAGGAAAAACACCCAGAACCTTCTACAGAATGATATGGATCTATATAAATGATGGGAATATTTTGATAATCTGATAGACAGAAATGTCTATCATCCAACAGTCAAGCCTTTTGCCAGTTCTCAAGAACCAGAAGAAACTGCCTTTGAAGGACGGCTTTGCTCTGTGCTGTCCACGGCCAAGCTTCCTGTGGTAATGGCTGTGTACAACTGTACTGCAGAAGAATACACGCAGGTACCTACAGTCTGGAAGCTTCTGAGCTCTTTTTGCATCCAAGTGTGGGAGAGTAAGTCTACCCAGAGTGAATAGGTGTTCATTCCCATTCCAATGCTGGTGAAGAAAATTAAGCACATCGTTTAAAATTGCAAGCCCATAGTGGGCTCATTTAAAGTCCTTTCCCTGAGAGGTTATTATGCTGCATATTATTTGTAACTTTTACTTATTCACAAACATTAGAACCTGCTGATGTGACATGGAGATATGAAAGCTTTGATTCCATGGCAGATCCACCATCACACATTAAGAACACCCCCTGCTCCATGATAGGGAGCTAGTGTAGCCCCCAGACTTTTGGACAAATAGCAAGGGCTTGTCTTCACAGTTTCCCAGAATCCCTTGAGGCAGCCTAATGGCTGTGAAAATAAGATTGGATTATTGTACTTTACAAGGCTTGGTGTGCAGTGTCCTTGGAGGCCAGAGGAGGGCAGCAGAGAGTCTGTAACTGGAGTTACAGACAGGCGTGCACTTCCCCATATGGGCGCTAGGAACAGAATCCTGGTTCTCTCTGCAAGAGCAGCACACACTCATAACCTGTGAGCATGTCCCCAGCCCCTGAAAATCAATAAAGACTCAGAGGCTCAGAGGCTTACAAAGCATCCATCATACAACATAGGAAGGAGGAAGGAACAGCTTAAAAATGGATCAGAGCACACATCATGGGGAAATGCAGCATTACCAGGGACCTCATGCAAATGACGTCTCTTCAGCAGGAACTGCTTCCCAGAATCACACGTTCTTTTACACAGCATCCTGTACACCAGAGGGGAATCACAATACTTGGGCTTTAACTCTACCTCAAGTATTTCCCCTTGTGGCATTTAAAAGCATAACTTTTATAATACATAAAAAAGAAAGCACCCAGCCGGGCGGTGGTGGCGCATGCCTGTAATCCTAGCACTCTGGGAGGCAGAGACAGGCAGATTTCTGAGTTCGAGGCCAGCCTGGCCTACAGAGAGAGTTCCAGGGCAGCCAGGGCTATACAGAAAAACCCTGTCTCGGAAAAAAAAAAAAATCCAAAAAACCAAAAAAAAAAAAAAAAAAAAAAAAAAAAAAGAAGAAGAAGAAGAAGAAGAAGGAAAGAAAGAAAAGAAAAGAAAAGAAAAAAGAAAAGAAAAGAAAGCACCCAGCTGGCTGTGGGGGCCCATGCCGGGAGCACATTCTGAGCAGGCCAAGGCACGGAGGCTCACCACTTTGAGACCAATCTGGGCTAGACATTTAAAGCAAGGCAGGGTGCACATGCCTTTAATTCTAGCATTCAGTAGGCAGCAGCAGGAGCATCCAGGAGCTGCCCTAAGAGTTCAAGGGCAGCTTGGTGTATAAACTGAATTCTGGGACAGCTAGGACTACACAGTGAGATCCTGTCTTAGAAAAAAGCATTATCTGGGCATGTTCTTGCTGCAATATGACTGTTGTCGTAATTAGTTCACTGCCAACTCAGCCCATTCCCCTGATAGGTGCCTAGACACCCCAAGTTTCTGTCTTTTTAATATTAGTTAATATAATTTGGGGGAGGGGTACAAGGATTGAATCTGACTCTTCTAGCACACTGAGCAAGCGCTCTGCCGTTAGGTTGTAACCCCAAACCCTTTTCATTTTTACTCTGAGATAGAGTCAAAGAAGCCCAGGCTGGCCTTGAAGTCACACTCCAGCTAATTTTGAACTTGTGGTCTTCCTGCATCATTGTGAAGTAGCAGGTCTGCACCAAACCCAGCCTAACTGATGTATTTTGAACTTTTTCTTGTCACTTGTACCAAGTATGAGATTATACCTAATGTCTATAGAAGATGAATTACCTCAACAGCCAAGTATGAATAGAACCAGAAGTCTATCAGCAAGCTAGCTCACGAACACAAGTAGTCATATTAGCTAGAAAACAGCCAGTTTTACAAGGCAAGAGGTGACTTTGCCTATGTCCTGTAACAGTTTTCTTATATAGCATCATAACCCCAAGGAATTCACTTCATGTTTAACATTTTCTTTTTTTCTTTTTTTGGATTTTTTTTTCTAGACAGGGTTTCTCTGTGTCGCCCTGGCTGTCCTGGAACTCACTCTGTAGACCAGGCTGGCCTTGAACTCAGAAATCCCCTTGCCTCTGCCTCCCTGAGTGCTGGTATTACATGCGTGTGCCACCACCGCCCGGTTAACATTTTCAATCTCAAGTGAGTTTCCTGGGTTCACAGGTCTACTAGAGGAATGTTTACCTTAAGTCAGTCTTTTGCAACGTTGCAAAGAATTGCAGTCATCTAAGAACCATCACAGACAGGTGAACATCTGATGACCCAGCTAATTAAATATCCAAAGAATGGCTAGGGGTGGAAAGAATGGCGATAAGAAACTTGTTTGTCCCCGTTGCTCTTAACGTCATGGTTCTCAACCTGTGGGTCTCGACCCCCCACAAGGCCACCCATCAGATATCCTACATTCCAACTTTTGCCTTATGATACATAACAGATACTCATGGTGGCCAGAAGAGGGCGACAGATCCCCTGCGTTACTGGTGGCTGGAAACTGACCCACAGTTCTCTGTAAGAGTAGCAAGTGCTCTTACCCGCTGAGCCACTTGAAAACTCTGAGATAAGAACAGTCTTAGGAAAAGCAGATGCCTTCACCAACTGGTTCTTAGATTTCCTAGCACGGTGTCACCAAATGCCTCCAGACTTTTCTTGCCTGAGAAATGAGTCTCTAGAGAAGGTGACAAAACCTCTATGTTGTAGTTTGTGTGGGAGGCAGAGTTTAAAAGTTTCTACATCATCTCTAAATGCATCCTGGGCAAACATGGAACACAGTGGTACTTAATCAGAGCCACCCAGCCCAGAGGAGGCAGGAACTCTTACTAGTAATTATTGTAAAGGGTTCAACTGGTTGTAAGACCTGTGGGTCTTTTAAAAAGCACAATCAAAGACACCTGCAAACAGATTCCACGTTTCCCTTTTTTGAGGCACCAGAAGAACATGTGTGAAGAGAATGCATGTGGCCTAGGGTGGAGGTAGGGAGCAGAACCTAAAACCAGGAGCCCAGATAACAATCCTGCCCATATTGACTTGTGACCTCCCACGTTGGCCTGGTAAAGGATACTCCTAGTCTTTTTTCTCACTTAAACAAATCACTACCACCACTGCCGCCGCCGCCGCCGCCGCCGCCATCACCACCACCACCACCACCACCACCACCACCACACTACCACCATCTTGTGTTTAGGAGGGCTTGCCTGAATGTACGCATGTGCACCAGCTGCATGCAGTTTCTCAGGAGGCTAAAATAGGGTGTTGGGTTATCTGGGACTGAAATGACAGGAATCTGTAGTCACCAGGTGATGCTGGGGATCAAGCCCAGGTCCTCCAGGAAAGCCGCCAGTGCTCTTAACCACTGAACTGTCAGCCCAGCCCCCTCTTTCTCACTTTCAGAGGTTAAAAAGAAATCCCATTTCGAGCCAAGTAAATCTTTGCTTTCGTTCCAAATAGCCATTGAAGGCTAAATGCATCCGCATTCTCAGCACCACTTCCCTAGGACTATGAAAGAGCCCAGCTAGGAAGACAGAGAGCATTTCTCACGTCTCGTCCTTTACCGGTGGAAAGCAGGGGCTGTTCCTGCCTTTAGTGTGGATGACGCTGGCAGTTTGAGCTATGATCTTAAAATTCAGTCTCTATTCAGGAATATAGATTTAAATTTTTTAGATTTGGTTATGCGTATGTGTGGCTAGTGTGCCTCAGGACAAGTACCCGAGGAGTCCAGAAGAGGGCGCTAGACTTCTCCTAGTGTTGGAGTTATGGGTGAGCTGCTGGCAGTGGGTGCTGGGAATGGAACTTGCATGCTCTGCAAGTGTGTGTGTGTGTGTGTGTGTGTGTGTGTGTGTGTGTAAGAGAGAGAGAGAGAGAGAGAGAGAGAGAGAGAGAGAGAGAGAGAGAGAGAGAGAGAGAGACTCTCTAACCCTAGCTGTCCTGGATATCATTATATAGACCAGGCTGCCCTCCAACTCAGAGATTCTCCTGCCTCTCCCTCCAAGTACTAGGATTAAAAGTGTGCACCACTATGTTCCAATACTTCTATCTGTTAAGCCATCTCTCTGGTCCCCAGGGTTTTAGAAAAAAGTAGATGCAGGTTCGTACTTAGTAGACTACACGTGCAATACAAAAGTACTCTAAGCTTGATTCACTTGGCATATATGAGCTTGTGGTCCAGTTTCCTTTATACAAAAACAAACAAGCAACCCAACTTTGGTACTAATGTGCTAACATTCATTCAGATAGTGTGTGTGTGTGTGTGTGTCCCAGCGTGTGGGCGCGCGTGTGTGTTTAAAGCTCCTTAAATTCCAAATTAAAGCTGTTACGTTTTGAACTCAGCTGCCAGGCTCGCACCCACCCCACCCCCCTTTACTAGTGATACCAGCATCGCCCTTCCCTGTAACGTGGGGTCAGACAGTTGGGCAGCTCTCTAAAAAACTAGCGCTCCTATTGGCTATCGAGTAAATTCCAGGGCTAGATAGGATTAAGAGCTTCAAAGAGGATTCCCCAGCCCTCCCTCAAAGGAGGGTCGAACGCTGTGGTCTAATTCTGGGATAAAGTAAGCCGGTGAGAAGGAGAACGTGCCTGTTGACATAGCAATGTGGCCCTTCCCAGAGCAGCAGCATCCTGTTCCTCCCCCATCCGGGGATGAGGAGGGAGCCGTCTTCTCTGGAAGCAAGTGTACAGCGGATCCACCACATCGAATTGAAACAACCTTCTTGGTTGTGACCCTCAATGGGGTCGCGACACAAAACCTCTCACAGCTGCAGCTCCTGGAGACTAATAGGCGATCTCTGTCAAGTGCAACAGTGTATCACAGAGAAAGCACTTTGCACAAACCTCCAGCAGTACATGCTCCCAATGCCTAGGCCCCAAAGGATTAAGGTAATACAATCCACGCACATCTTACTGCAATTGGTTTCTTGTTTAGGGAACAAAATGCCGCCCCCCCCCCCACATCCCTACTATCACAACCCCGTACCTTTATCAAATTGTCTCGTCTAAAGCAGAACGAGAGCAGAGCTACCAACCAGTGTGAGGGTACCAAACCTGTGATGTTCGTGTTAACCCATCAAAATCAAAGGGATCTGGGGTCACTGTGAACCGATTTCTATTAATAGGAGATAAAGCTCCTGCAGATATTAGAGTTAATGGCCTGACCGCCCTGTGCTGTTAACTCCTCTTGGGCCAACATGTTTAAAAACAAAACATGTTTTGCCCAGGCAGAGGTGGGCCTTGAAAGGATCATGTTCATACGCACACAATCGGGCTCACTACCTCTCTCCTTAACGGTTCAAACCCCAAGCCCATGCCCTGGAAAGAGAAGGGGCAGCGGACCGCCGTTGGATATCAGTCAGCTCAGCTTTGCCACACATAAGGCGAGGGCCACAGCCACCAACAGCACGGCGCTGAAAACGGTGGCAGCCAGGGCCTTGCTGGGGTCGCAGAGTCCGGCGCGCTCCTCTACCGAAATGCCACCGGCGGAGGACGCGCCAGCACTGGCACCGGACAGGAGTTCGGCGCCCGCCGCCTGTCGCGCCTGTACAGTCCAGCGGGGCACGTTGACTTTCATTTCCATGTCGTCGATCATCTCGCCCACCTGGAGGACTTCGCGCTCCAACTGGGGCAGATCGGCGACATCGAAGTCGCTCTCGGCTTCGTGCCGCAGGCTGCGGGTGCTCAGGGCGCGCGCGGCTACAGCAGAGGAGCCGCCTGCTACCCCAGTGCGAACAAGTGGCCGGCGCGGCGCGTGCAGCGGGAAGGCGGCTCCCAGCGCCAGCGCGCGCTGCATGTCGGCTTCGAGCAGGTCCAGGCAGCCCGAAAAGGCCACCCAGAGTCGCTCAAACTCCGAGCGCTCCTCGGTAGCTAAGCTCCGGTCGCGCAGCGCGACCGTCAACCGGGCGCCAGTGGCCATAGCCAGCTCCCGCGCCTTCTGGCGGGTCTTCTGCAGCTCTTCGCGTAGGTCCTGCGTGTCCGCGGAGCCGCCCACAGTAAGCACTAAGTGATGGTAACACGCTGTGGTCTTGTTGAGCGCGTCCAGCAGCGCCTTGCACTCCTCTCTGGCCATGGCGCTGCCTCAGGCGGCGGTGCCCCACTTGCACCCTTCAACGTCGCAGGTCGTCTTCAGCCCTGATGCCAACCCTGGGCAGGGCGAACTGAATGCTCCTCATGTCCTCGCGGCTGCTTTCAACGGAGCTCTTCAGGGACCCTCGACGTACGCTTCCGTCGTCCCCACGAGCAGAAGTAGTCCCGTTAGCTGCTCCCCATCCGCTCCTCCATTTTCCCCATACGCGTTCCGGATCACGCGTAGTGTCTTTGCACAACTTTCTTTTTCACGGCGGCTCCCTGAGAAGCCCTAAGTGCAGACCCCATCCTTGATCGACCCCAAGTCTCCAAGCTGAGCCGCGCGCCTTAGTCCTGGCCAAGGGCAGCAGGATCCAGTTTCCTAGGACACGCCTCCAGCCGCCAGTCTGGGCGCGGAGCTTCCTCCTCCCCCCCCCCCCCGCCCCCCAACCTGGACCAGGGGTAGGCGGGGCCCAGCCCAGGGAGGTCAAGTGTGGCTTTCCCTTTCTCCCTATCAAGATAATTCTGGAACCTTAGCGCCCCACAAATCCAAGTTCCCCCCGCCCCCTACTTTGCAGACAAGGAAAAGTGAGAAAAAATGCTTAGCTTATCGCAGCCCATGCTAGTGAAGGGAAAGGACCAAGGCACACTGTACTCTTAGACTCTGTAGGCAACAGAGTGGGGTGGCTCGGAAGACAGGGCACCTCCAGTCTGCGTCACTAGCAGCGCAGAGGGACCGACCGGGTAGGATTGTTACTTAGACGTGGCGCTCTCAATCGCGGTCCAACCCCACTTCAGGGACCCAGCTTGGACCCCACCCCTAATATCAGATCTTCCTTAGGTCCCGCCTCTCGAATTCTGGGCACGCGCACTCCCTGCTTCTGGGCGGGGCTAGCTTGAGTAGGAAGCGCGGAGTCGCCTGGGCCCCACCCCCAGACTGAACTAGACTTAATGATTGCTCTGTTTACGTGTCAGTCTCGGCTAAAATGACCTTTTATTGGACAGACTGGAACAGGGTTCCGCCCAACGGCGGAGTAAGGAGGTAGGCTGGAGAGTGGAGCCACCGCACCCGGGTGGTGGGCACTCAGGTCCCAGCCCATGGTCCGGGAGGTGCTGTCGTAGCACAGAGGTGAAACTATGTAGCCTCTTAAGTAAGTGTCTTCTGCGGGTGTCCTCCAGCGCCTCCCTACTCTGGGGAACGCCGAGATCGGGCGAGGCCTGGGAGCGGAAGGGGGAGGGGTCCCCTGTGTTGAGGGGGAGCCCCAGGCAGGGCTGATGGGCCCTCGGGACCTGGACCCGTTGCGGGTTGTGCTTCCTAGCTCTTCGGTTTCTCTGCTGTCCGCTGCGCGGCGCGCACGTTGTCCACTGCGTCCAGAGGGAAGCCTAGGCGGTGCGGAGACTGCATCTGTTCCCTGGGGCTCCACGGCAGGCCCGGGTGTCCCAAAGCTGGGACTGGGGACAGTGGGCAGAGCCGACGCTCCCAGGCCATGTGGCTTGGGATGCTTTCTGGTGGTCAGACTGGATACAGAGGGAGGAGGCTGTGTGTACAGGTTGCGGGTCTAGGTCAGCTGATTGAGTTTCCGCGGGGGCTGAAAGTGGAAAGGGTATCCCTGCCTGCTTTACACGTGGCGAGGTCCTCTCATCCGTCCTGTAGTTACTTATGGAAAACTCAGGTTCCCAAAGACGTTCAATCTCTCAGAGTCTGTTCAGTTTCTTGGTTGAAAACGGACTGCCCAGATGCGCGCGTGCCAGGGGGTGCCCCTCCAGCCTCTCCTCCAGCTTCAGGGGACGTGGATACTCAAGGTGGGGTGGGTGGCAGTAATAGCAAGTGACACATCATCATCTAGGAGTTAGAGGATCAGGGTAAGAGGGGTGGTGAGACTGGTCAGACATCGTGCTCGATGGCTGGGATTTCTGTTTTATTCTGTGGAGAGATGCTCCGATTTTTGTTAAACATTAGAAACTTCCCATTGGTCCCAGGCGAAAGCAGCACATAATAGAGTCCTCCAGTGCAGACCGTGGTGGTGTGTCAACCGACAGGAACTAGAGCTCTGAACCCCAGTACTTACTGTCATCAGGGGTCAATTCTTTAGCCAACTCAGCTGTCTTATTTGCATTCAGAACTTGGATGCTGTGGAACTTAGCCATTCTCGGTGCGGGGGTGGGGGCGGGGGCGTGTGTGTGATGATTGCAGCCACGCAGGAGCTAGCCCCATGGGTTTTGATAGGGGAATAGGTTTGGGGACCAAAGGAGGAAGAACCCACCCCTTGGGAAAGCTGTGGGGGCATGGGGAATGATGAGATTTTTGAAAATGGACAAAGGCCAAACACCAAGTATGGACCATTCAGCTTGGTGGGGGTCAGAAGGAAAGACAGAAGAATACTACATAGACTTCGCTGTTGGAGAGGTCACTTGGGTGTGGTTCACCAGGACAGGCATGTGCAATCTGAGAGGCAGAGGTAGAGGATGGGTAGAGAAGTAGCTGTGGGGAAAGCAGCCAGGGTCTTGAAGTTGGGTGAAGGTGTATTCCTGGGTTAGACCTCGGGCAAGCTCCTCCAGCCTTGATGTCTCACCTGAGTCCTCTGGCAGGCAGCATTACTAGGAGAGCAGCAGTGGTGTCTGCATGGGGTCAAGGTCATGGCTGGGTCTCCATGTGCTTACCGGACTGTGCTATCCTCATAGCTGGCCATTGCAGGCTTTTGATATTGATTTGTCTGGGTGCCGTTCAATGATTTTGTGCTGTTAGGGCACTCCTTGGTTATTAGCTGGTGACGTTAGGTTGGTGTCCAGTGACATCTTCCTTTCCAAGGGGTGCCAAGGAATGTGACCAACCAATTACAGATGACAGACTTAGAGAGGAGTCAGTTCAGAGGAATCTGGATTAATGTGTCACGAGGTTGGCCATCTTTGGGAGCTACTAAGTACTGGTCCTCTGAGTGCCTGCCCATCTGCCTAAGATCCCGGCAGGGAGATGGGTGCATGACTGTCCCATCTGCAACTCCCGGAGCAGGGTGATGGGGTGATTCTGAGCAGCGATCACACCCCTCCAAACTTAACTGGCTCCCCGATGATCATTTCTCCCTAACACCACAGGTTCCAGTGTCACCCTGTTTGATCAGCTTTGGGCACTTTGTTTATTTTTACCTGCTTGGCTGCTGTCTGGGATTAACCCTTCACCTACCTGGGAGAGACAGCCTGTCCTCTCGCTTCCTCTTAGCCTTGCAGTGAGCTGAATGTGGGCGTCAAAGCTGAGTGCTTTAACATGGGGTTTATGGACAATATAGCCCCATCTGTAAATATCACAAGGCCAGAAGGACTAGGGACTAGAAGGCACAGATTACATCCCTGGGCTTCTGTTGATATTAAAAATAGATGAATATAAACTGTTCCCTTTTTGTCCCCGCCCCCACCCCTCCCTTTGAATCACTTAGAGGGCCTTGCTCCTTGCTTGGAAAGCATGCCTGGCTCGGGTCTTTGGTTCTGAACCTCTAAAGCTTCCTGGAACACTTGGCAGGGAGTGCATTTCTGGGAGGCCCAGACTCCCCGGGCTGGATTCTGCAGAGCAGGGCTGGACCCAGTCCCCAGATGGTCCCTGACTCCCCAGACCCATCTGAGTTGTCAGGACAACTGAAGACCACAAAACCACACTGCAGGGTATATGCTGTCTCCTGAAATGTTGACTTTCTCCGTATGACTGTCTTGTTCATAGGGTAGCTGGTCTCACGCAGCTCACTTTGCGGGTATTTGGCATTTCTGGCTAATGTTACTGACTTTTCTGTCAATTTTCATTGGAGGTCTGTCAGGGATGGTCAAGAGCCCCTTGGTCTTGGATTCTTAAGACTTCCTTTTTAAAGATTTATTATTTGTTATATGTAAATATACTGTAGCTGTCCTCAGATACCTTTTCTTCTCTCTCCAGCCCCACTTGCTCTGGGCTAAAGATTTCTTTATTTTTTTATATATAAGTACACTGTAGCTGTCTGTCTTCAGACACCCCAGAAGAGGGCATCAGATCTCATTACAAATGGTTGTGAGCCACCTTGTGGTTGCTGGGATTTGAACTCAGGACCTTCAGAAGAGCAGTCAGTGCTCTTAACTACTGAACCGTCTCTCCAGTCCCAGATTCTTAAGACTTCTTTGAACTCACAACCTCGTGAACCCTTAGCATTGCTTTGGTCCTCGTCTCAGTGTCTTCCCCATCCCCTGCTATTCCTTTTCCTCTCTGGCTGTATCTTCTTGCTGGGGAGTGATGGTTTGGGTGCTTTGCCAGTGTCTCGTGGCCTTCCCCAGCTTGATCTCGCCATCATGTACATCCTGTTTCTTAAGTGGTTTTTATCTGAAGCATCTTCAGCTGTCACACTCCGCCCCATGGAACCAACTATCGGAAACCAGGAAGAATGACTTATGACTCTGACCCCCCAAAATTGCATTCTCTGCTTCTCTTGGGAGATCATGAGAGGATTATCTGGCTCCGGCAATAATTGAATTCAATGAATCAAACACCTGAACTGTGGCCAAGGTTTCCCTGGTGGCCCAAGGAAGGATTATTTACACCCTTTTTGTTTCTTTTAGACTTTTCTTAAAAGTTCCCTTAGCTCCTCCCATGGGAGAAGCTAAGGCCCCAGTGAGAAGAGTCCCCAGTATGGCCAGTAGTCAAGTCAGCTCTCACTGGGCCAAGAGAATTGGTGTTGGGCCTGTGTGGCTGTCGGGCAGACCTTTCCATCTGGGTAGATGGAGTTTACGGTCTTGTGTGTATGTGTAGAAATCAAAGAACAGGGCCCGGAGAGGTGGCTCAGTGGTTAAGAGCGCTGGCTGCTCTTGCAGACGAGCCAGGTTCAATTGCCAGCACTTACATGGTGGGTCACTACCATCTAGAACTCCAGGGGGTTATGACCCCTCCTCTGGCTTCCACACGTAACAGGCATGCACATGGTTCACAGTGCTACATGTCAGCAAGACACCCGTGTACTTAAAATAAATGAGGAAAATAATAATTTCAAAAAAAGTTAGAAGACAAGCTTGCAGGAGTTCTCTCCTGGGGATTGAACTGAGGTCATCGCGATTGGCAGTAAGTGCCCCCATCCACTGAGCCATCTTCTATCTCACGGGCCACATTCATTTTAATTTTAAGGTGATGATTATTTATTTGTTTATTTGTTTTGTTTTGGTTTTTGTTTTTTTTCCGAGACAGGGTTTCTCTGTGTGGTCCTCGCTGTCCTGGAACTCACTTTGTAGAACAAGCTGGCCTCGAACTCAGAAATCTGCCTGTCTCTGCCTCCCAAGTGCTGGGATTAAAGGTGTGTGCCACTACCTCCCGGTGATGATTATTTATTGAAAGTGTATTTTGGATAGGTTACAATATATAAAAACTGTTAAAAAAAAGTTTTATCTTTAGCTTTTTTTTTTTTTATGTGGCTACCAGACATTTATATCATGTATGTATCAGGCATGGTGGTGCACACCTGGAGTCCCAGATATTTAGAGAGTGGAGTTACAAAGATCACATGAGCCCAGGCGTTTGAGGTCATAAGGGCGCAATACAAACAAGTACAGTTGGCTGGCAAGGCGGTGTAGTCAGTAACCTTGAGTCCATCTCCACGACCTGCCCTGCCCACATTTTGGTAGGCAAGAACCAAGTCCCGGGAGTGGCTCTCTGATGGTCACGTGCACACTGTAGCACGTGTTGCTCACCCCACACACCCGTGTGCAAAAGCAAAAAAACAAAAAAAATACACTAAAAATTTCTATTTGAAAATGTAATAATTCAAAATGAAATGAATGCTATAAGAATTTTCATTTGACTATCTGGTCTGTGTCTTCTGTTTTTTGCCTGCCTCTTTTTGAGCAGCCCAGGTCTAGACCATTGAAACCCAGTAGGGCGAGGAAATAGGACAGCAGCTTAGGAGGACTTGGGAGTGTAACAGAGACAGCCTTCCTAACTGGTGTGAAAGGCAGAGACTGTGCCAAAAGCGAGGTTGGGACAATCGGCTTACCATATGGAAAAATGAAATTAGCTGCCGATTTATAGCATATGCAAAAATAAAATCCAGACGGGTTGGAGACGGGAATGTGAGAAAGTTTAGGGTTGTTGGAGGTCCCGGGGCTACGCTTGTGGAATTGGAGGGGTCCTCCTCTCAGGTGGCTTCTGCTGTGTTACCAAGTCAGAACTTGACAGCGCCCAGCTGCCCCCATTTCGTTAATCTCTGGATGTTTTCATTGGCATCACCGTGAGACTGCATTTTGTTCCCGCATGGCGCAGATCATTAGATCACGTGGGCCCCTCTCTCTCCCACTCCATGGATTTTTCCTTACTTGGGCTGTTTCCCAGCATGCTGTCCTTGGGTATATTGAGAACAAGGGTGGAATATACAAGGCCCCTCGAGGCGGATGCTCAGAAACCGTAGCCAGTTAAGTCAGGCCACGTGGCTGGCTCAGGACGAAAAAACATGGAGAAAGCTGAGCGTATGGTACAGTCTCCACTACGGCCCCAGACAGTCCCAGAGCTGGTCGCACTGTGGTAGGACAGTCCCAGAGCTGTGGGGACTGTGGTAGGAGGATCCTAATTTTAAGTTCAGGTTGGGCTGCATCTGTAGTGAGGCCTTGCTCCAAGCAAAACAACAAAAATCAAAGTGGTTGGGCTTTTAGGTCATTGGTAGAGTGCTTGCCTAGCAAGCTGGAGGCCTTGGGCTGCATCCTTAGAGCTGGGGGGTGGGGGTGGGGGCAGCAGGGCTGGCCACGCCCATACACATGCCTGTGTTTGTGGGTAACCCCTACCAAAAAGCACAAAAAAAAAAAAGCAAACACAGCCAGCTGTGCCAGGTAAGGTGGCAAAAGTTTTTAATCTCAACTCTTGGGAGACAGAGGCAGGTGGAACTCTTGGAGTTCAAGGTCAGCCTGATCTTCAGCGTGAGCTCTAGGTGGGACGTGGTGAGGGCCCTGTCTCTATTCACAGCTTTCCCTCTCTTGTTACAGGAAGCTCACTTGGATCCTCCTGACGTCCATATGGCTCTCTATGATGAAGACCTCCTGAAAAACCCTTTCTACCTGGCCCTTCAGAAGTGGCGCCCCGACTTGTGCAGCAAGGTGGCCCAGGCCCATGGCATTGTAAGTCTATCGGCCTTCACGTGCGAGCGGTGCCAGGAATGTGGCAGGCGAATGAGACATTTAGAGGAAGTCCGTCACGGAGCTGTGGAGTTAAATGAAGCCCTGTGCTGTGCCCCCCTCCCAGGGGGGAGGGGTGACCCAATATCGGATGTGTGCTTGAACAGTGAGGGGGCCACCTCAAGCTCTTTCCTAGAGGAAGGAAGCCTCCTGAGACCGAGGCGTCGTCGTGTGTCTTAGGGTTTCTGTTGCTGTGATGAAACACTGTGACCAAAAGCAAGGTGGCAAGGAAAGGGTTTATTTGTCTCATACTTCCATGTCTCTGTTCATGCAGAGAAGTCATGCAGGTACTCACACAGGGCAGGAAGCTGGAGGCAGGGGCTGATGCAGAGGCCATGGGAGGTGCTGCTTGCTGGTTTGCTCAGCCTGCCCAGGGATGTGGCATTGCTGAAAATGGCCTGGGCCCTCCCCCATCAATCACTAATTAGACGACAAATACCTTACAGCCTGATCTTAGGGAGGCATTTTCTCAATTGAGGTTCCCTCCTCTCAGATGACGCCAGCTTGTGTCAAGTTGACATAAAAGACCAGCCAGCACGTCCTGGGTTGTCATCCTGTCTCCAAACTCTTGCCCCTCGCCTATGGTAGATCATACCTTTGGCCTAGTACTCAGCTCCCTTACTGCCTTGTTGTCTGTGAGTGCTCCTAGAACGCAGGTATCATAGTCCTCCCTGGAGCTCAACAGTCCTCCTCTGTTCAGCTGGGTACTCTCCTGTGGAAACGTATGAATGCATACAGAGTGGCGTGGTTAGTTTGAGATGCTCCTAGGTTAAGAGCACTTATGGCTTCTGCGGAGGACCCAGGTTCAGTTCCCAGCACCAGGTTAATAATTAATTCGAAATATGTCATCTTGACACACCTCAAATAACCTGAGGAGAAAGTCTCAACTGAGGAATTATCTGGATCAGGCTGGCCTGTGGCTGTGACTTGGGGAGGATTGTTGGCTTGTTAACTGATTCAGGAAGACACAGCCCACTGTGCGCTACACTGTTTTGTGAGCCTTGCACTTTTGTGCACACTCGGCAGCAAGCAGGCGGCATGGTGTGTCTGTTTCTCTCTGTTTGACAGTAGGGCGTTATGTGACTGTCTGCTGGATTTCCTGACTCCACATCCTCCCCCCCCCCCCCATGATGGACAGTACCTAGAAATTCTAAATCTAGGAAACCGATTCTTCTCCTATGCCGCTTTCAGTCAGGATTTTTTTTTTATCCCAGCCACAGAGATGAAACTAGGCTATAGCCACATCTGAAAAGCCTCCAGGGCAGGGCCAGAGAACAGGAATAGAATAAGCATTTGGGAGCAGTGGTGGTGTTGGAAACCCGTGCCACCTGGAGTGGGCACCCCGCTGTGTTGGTGTTGCAGATCTTCCCAGTACTTGGGTTGGGAGCTTTAGTCAGTTTTCTTGATACATGCTTAGCAGAAGCCACCTAGTGGAGAAGAGTTGGGTGTTGGCCAGGGGTGTTGGAGATTTATGTCCATATAGTGACCCTGGACCTGTGGTGAGTGGAACACTGTGGTGGAGGGAGTCTGTGATACAGAATGTTCTTCACCTGAGGATCGGGAGGGAAGGAGCACGGGAGGGAATAGGGACCAGCTTAGTTCACAGAGACACGCCCACCAATGACCTGCTTCGACCAGGTAGGCCCCCACGGCCTAAGCTTTCAGAACCTTGTCTAAAGGGCCACCAGCTGGGGACCGAGCCTCTAACACGTGAGCCTGCTTGTGGGGGACATTCCACATTGCACATGAGTGGTTGTCTGGCCTGCTTTGTGTCTCTGTCCATCAATGCAGTCAGGGCAGGAACTCAAGGCGGGAACTGAAGCAGAGACCACAAAGGAGTGCGGCCTTCTGGCTGCTTCTCCATGCTTGCTTAGCTGCTGTCTTATACGAGGGCCACCTGCTCAGGGATGGCACTGCCCACCGTGGGCTGGCCCTCTCACAGCAATTGCTGATCAGGAAAATGCCCCACAGTCCAATATGATGGAAGCCTCTTTTCAGTAGAGGTTTCCAGATAACTCAGGCTTGAGTCAAGTTGACTAAAAAACAACCAGGGCAGTGGGCAGCGGCTGCTACTGCTGCTTCCGCCACCTCCGCCTCCTCCTCCTCCTCCTCCTCCTCCTCCTCTTCCTCTTCCTCCTCCTCTTCTTCCTCTTCCTCTTATTCCTCTTCCTCTTTCTTTTTTTTTAAAGAGTGTCTTTTTTCTTTTTAGATATATTTATATTTTGTATATGAGTACACTATAGTTGTCTTCAGACACATCAGAAGAGGGCATCAGATCCCATTACAGATGGTTATGAGCCACCATGTAGTTGCTGGGGGCCTCTAGAAGGGCAATCAGTGCTCTTAACCACTGAGCCATCTCTTCAACCCCTCTTCCTCTCCTTCTTTTCCTTTTTTTGGTTGTTTAGATCAGTGCCAAGGAGGAAAATCAGGAATTTGAACATACCAGGCAGGGGCTCTACCACTGAGGCATACCTCCAGCCCCTCACTAGGGGATTCCAGGCAGGGCCTCTACCACTGAGCCACGCCCCCAGCCCTTCACTGGGGGATTCCAGGCAGGGGCTCTACCACTGGACCATGCCCCTAGCCCCTCACTGGGGGATTTCAGGCAGGGGCCCTATCATTGAACTATCCTAGTATCTTTTTTTTTTAAGATTTATTTATTATATGTAAGTACACTGTAGCTCTTTTCAGACATTTCAGAAGAGGGCATCAGATCTCATTATGGATGGTTGTGAGCCACCATGTGGTTGCTGGGATTTGAACTCAGGACCTTCAGAAGAACAGTCAGTGCTCTTATCCACTGAGCCATCTCACCAGCCCTATCCTAGTATCTTATTTGTGAATTTGTGTATGAAGGCAAATCTGTATGTGTATGTGGAGGTCACAGGGCAGCCTCAGGTGACACTCCTCAGACTACACAGCTCTCGTTTTTTGATATTGAGTCTCTTTAGATCAGTACACACCTACGCAGCTAGGCTGACTAGCCTACCGTCCCAGGTTCTCTTGCCTGCTCAGTGCTGGGAGTTCATAGATGCTCCACCAGACCTGTTTTGTCTGGCTTTTCCACATGAGTTCCGGGGGTTAAGTTGCAATCCTGCACCTCGCTGACGGAGCTAGCCTCAGTTTTTTTTTTTCCCACACCTCCTTTTAAGTTGAGCGCACCGAGCGTGTTGTGTTGACCCTGACTGCTTGGGAAGTCCCTGTTGGCTTTTGTGCCGTGCTCCCTTCTCACCTCACACTGTACTTCCGTTTCTCTTCTCCTGTGGTGACTCCTTCAGGTCAGGCCTCTGAGGATTTGAACCAAAGGAGAAGTTTAGCTAGCTCAGGTCAACCTCCGGTTGCCCGTTGCTTTTCTAAAAAAACAGAAGTAACTTATGTCTTGTTTCTGCTCACGGGAGCCTCCTTTTCTAGAGGCTTGTTCTGGGTTTTATGATTAGTATTTTCCCCCATTTATTTTAACCAGAGATGTTTGGTCTTTTAATTTGGATTTTGGAAGCCATAGGATTCATGATACAAAAAATAAAAATTAGAGGCGGAACGTGACAAGACGGACCAGTAACTCAAACATGTATGACACCAGCATACGTTACGTAGTGAGACTCATCTCATAAAAGTCCAATAAGTAAGGAAACAGATAAGGAGCTGGAGAGAAGGCTCGGTGGTAAGAACATGTGAGGACCCAGATTCAGTACTGAGATCCCAGCCCCATCTTTTGAAGTCGGACTCTGCTCCAGCCCCTTCTGAGAACTACAGATCCACCCGGCCCACTCTGGGTGACGATGTGCTTCAGGCCTTCCTTGGCCCTGTGGGGTGAGGCCAGCTTCCCTGCAGAAGTCAAGTATGGGACTCTACCAGCGAACTCCGGGTAGGGCTGAAGCTGGGTGGCTCGTTTGCTCTGACCCCCTGTTGTTCACAGCATGGGTAAATGGGTTACAGCTGTTCACCCTGCAGTGTGATCTACATGTTTGTTAGTGTAGTGGAAAAAAAAAAGAATATTGCGATTGCTTCTAGAAAGTTCCTCATCCTTCCTGTCACTTCTGAGAGAGCAGTGAGGGATCAGCAGCTTAGTGCTAAGTTTCTGTCCCCGGAGCTTGCCACTGGGGCCAAGCATTAGCCAGCCTAGAAAATTCTCTGGAGATCAGAGTCCTTGATGGGAATAGCATTAACTTTTCTTGTTGCCGTGACCAACCTAAGGAGGGAGGGTGGGCTTGGGACTGGTTTGGGGGGATTATGTTCCATCATACTGGAGGGGTTACGATGGCTGGAGTGTTTTCAGAGGCGTCTCTACATTATGGAGGAACAGGAAGCAGACTGTGGGATCGGAACCAGGTCCAAACAGCCATGACCTTCCAAGAGGAAGTGACCTACTTCCACCCTCCAGGCTTGAACCCCATAAAGGTGCCATAGACTTCTAGACAGAAATGCAAGCTGGGCACAACGTAGTTAAGACGAAGTTGTGGGAGACACTTTAGATTCAAACCATAACCATGGGACTCTATATATATATATATATATATATGTATATACACATACATACATCATATACACACACACATACACACACATATATATAAATTCACTATTTTAAAATCTGTCTTGGGGCTGGAGAGATGGCTCAGTGGTTAAGAGCACCTTCGGCTCTTCCAGAGGTCCTGAGTTCAGTTCCCGGCAACCACATGATGGCTCATAGCCATCATAGTCTATCTCCACGGACTCTGTAATGGGATCTGATGCCTCTGGTGTGTCTGAAGTCAGCTACAGTGTACTCATAGACATAAAATGAATTAATTTAAAAAAAAAAAGACTCTACCTTTAAAAAAAAAAAAGCACTGACTGATCTCAGAGGACCCAGGTTTGATTCCCAGTCATTACCTGATGGCTCACAACTGTCCATAACTCCAGTTCCAGCGGATCCGACGCCCTGTTCTGGTCTCTGTGGGCGGTGTGTGCAAATGCAGTATACAGGCATATGCATAGGCAAAACACTCACACGTATAAACTAAAAATGATGGAATAATAAACGTATTTCTGTAGTATCAACCATCTCTGACACTTTTCCCTACAGCCAAACTGGCCTGATACCCTGCTCTACTGGTCTGCAGTAGCTTGGGTGTGGCAGCTGAGGGGAAGCCCGACTGGTCTCCCTCCTCGCTCAGCCACTGCTAGAGCTGCCCCATTCCAGGGCTTACTTTCCTGGGAGCACTCTTCTCCCTGCCCCCTGGTTGCACCATAGAAATGCCTCCTCCCACACCCCCTCAACTTTCAGTCACGGGGACCTGTGACATCCACCTTGTTCTTATAGTCACCTCTGTGCCTGTTATCCAGCTAATAATGCACCTGGGGCTTTCTGAGAGTGCCTTGGGCAGGTCTATCTCCAGGGACTCTTGTCCACGGGCAGCTGTTTGCCGACTTTGTAGGAGAGATATATAATTAAGATCTACCCCCAATGTGAGACATCATCCCCGCTCCGTGACTCATTGACCTTCATCTAGATAATGGTAAAATGATTTTACAGGGCTTTGGGTTACTAAGATGGCTACATTTTCTTAAGTTGACAGCCCACTGAGGTTTGTTTTTTTTTTTTTAAGATTCTCATTTTATAGTGACTCCAAGCATAGCAGAATTGATACAGACTTAGGTTCGGGCCACTACCCTGTGCCAGAGTGGTACAGGTGACTATAGGCTCAGACAGTGCCGGGCTTGGGAAAAGTTACTTGATCATTATCAGAGGTTTCTGCTGGGCTCAGTGAACACTGCGCAGCTGTGGGAAGGACGATTGTCTCACCACAGTCTGTTGCAAAGACAAGCTAAATGGTGGCTTGCTGCACAGTGGAGTCACACCCTGGGAGGTGAAGGACTAGTTTGTAGAAAGAACCTCTTATAAGCCTCACCTGTCAATAAAGCCAATGGCCAATGAGCTGAGGCAGGAAATAGGAGGTGGGACACTGGCAGGAAGAGAGAGGATTCTGGGAAATAGTAAGAGACTAAGAGAGAGATTTGCCTGGGACCTAGGAGAGACTGGTGGACATCAGCAAGTAGCAAAACTGAAGAGAAAATGAGGAGAGCGATTGGAACGAGGTTCTGAGGGAGATGCTTAGAAGACTCAAAGAAAGAAGCAGCTAGGACTGAAGAGAGGTAACTAACCAAGTGGTAGACATAGAATAGTTTAAGTGGATTAAATAAGTTACGAGCTAGTCAGGGAATGGGCCAAAGCTTTTGGCCTAGGCATTTGTTAATAAATGATCCATCTCAGAGTCGTCATTCTGGGAGCAGGGGCTGAAAGGGAAACCAGATTGTTTCTTTTTACACTGGTTCATGATAACTGTCTTGAGAAAGTTGTCCAGGCTTCCAATGTGACTTAGAGGATGGGTCCACTTTGCTTGTCAGAAAAATTAAGGCAGGTAGGTACCAGAGCGGGAGGATCTGGAGTTCTAGGCTGGCCTGGGCCACATAGCAAGACCTTCCCTCAAAACGGCAGCAACAACAAGCAAGCAAACAAACAAAAAAATACGTGTTGGGGCTGCCTATCGCTTATTGGTAGGGGGCTTTCTGTAGTAGGGTGTCCTCTCCCTTGAAATGCAAGGGGTCAGCCTCCTTTCCGGGTCTGTCAGGAAGCTGGGGAAGGGCAAGTGTGTGAAATTGGAGGGTCCCCTGTTCAGTCAATGAACAAATGCCACTTATTACCTGGCACGCTTGGTAATATAAATCCAGCATGGCCCAGCATGGTGGATGCTGGGCACGGGAAGGTGTGCCCAGCAAGCAAACAGGATGTGCATTTTATTAGGGTGGCATTTCCCAGAACACACACAAGTTCCTGGTCCTGTGGAAGTCAGATGAAGGCCAGGAGCAGGCCTGCTCTGTGGATGGATGGCCGTTTTCCCTCCTCTGTCTTCAAGGTCTTCTGTGTGTGCGTTGAGTTTGAGCTGCACTTTTTAAAAAAAGGTTTATTGATTTATGTATTATATGTGAGTACACTGTTGCTCTCTTCAGACACACCGGAAGAGGGCATCAGATCCCATTACAGATGGTTATGAGCCATCATGTGGTTGCTGGGAACTGAACTTAGAACCTCTGCAAGAGCAATCAGTGCTCTTAACTGCTGAGCCATCTCTCCAGCCCCTTTTTATGTAGTCCTGAGGCCCCCCTAGAGCTGGGAGTCGTTTCCCATTTTGAAGTTGATATCCAGAGACCCACCCCCCCCCCTTTAGTTTTAAACTAAGATTTCAGATTTGAGGGCCCTGGAGAGATGGCTCAGTTGTTAGGAGCACTTGCACGCTCAGTCATGCAAGCACTTCAGCTCAGTCATGAAGTCCAGAGTTCAGATCCCAGCACCCCTATCAGCTGGCTGACAAATACCTGTAACTACAGCTTACAAGGTGTTGGGCATTCTCTTCCAGCCTCTGTGGGCACCCAAACACATGTGCTAAGTAAATAAAATGGAATCATTTTTCTTTTATATAAACAAATGCTTACAATTTCATATTTTTTTTTGGAGACAATATCCCAGGTCACCCTCAAATGACAGAGCCTGACTTTGCACCACCCTGACCCCCGACCCTGACCCCAACCCTGACCCCAGGCCTCTTTGAGTGCCAGGTAACAGGCATAGGCCACTATGTCTACTTTTTCATCAGTGCTGGCGACTCACAAGGGAGTTAGTAAAAGCTACAGAATAGCATTTAAACACATAAAAGGAAGTTTTATGTTTTTCCTAAATATAGTGAAGACACAAATATCAGAAATTAACCATTTGGGCCGGAGAGAGGCCATTTGGTTAAGAGCATCTAATGCTCTTACAGAGGGCCTGAGTTCAGTTAACGCCACACTCGTGGAGTTAAAGTGGTCTGAGACTCCAGTCCAGGGGATTCAGCACCTCTTTCTGCCCTCCGTGGGTACTGTATGCATGTAGTGCATAGATATCCATTCAGGCAAAATTTGGACAAAAAAAATTTAAAAAATGTTTCAAAAATAATGTTTATAAGGAGAAAAAAAGGAGGTGGTAATTAGGGAAATTTGAAGTGGGCATTTGTGTGTAATAATGCACCGTGGTTCTGCTTTTCACTTTTATTTTTTTTTTAAAAAAGTGTGTATATATGTGCATGTCTGTGTAGGGGTGTGCAGTACCCCCAGAGGCCAGAAGAGGGCGATGGATTCCCCATGACGGACATGGGTGCTGGGAACCGCTGGGCGGTCTCTCTAGCCCCATGTTCTGCTTCCTAAATGAAGGCTCATTGTTCAGAAATGCATTCCTAAAAATATGTGTCAATGAGTCACTTCTCTACCTTATGTAATTTTCTGGGATTTGCTTCAAAATAACCTAGAGATTGCGTATAGATAGCAATGACACAGGACTGGACCCTGAATTCCTAATTTTTGAATCTGGGTGAAGGACATGTGGGCCCCAACATATTGTTTTCTAGTCTACTTCTACAAATGAAACAAGTTGAGCTGGGTGCGGTGGGGGGCACCTTTTATCCTGGCACTGGGAGTCAGAGGCAGGCATATCTCTGTGAATCTGAGGTCAGCCTGGTCTACATAGTGAATTCCAGGACGGCCAAGGGTAATAGAGGGACCCAAAGAATATTTTTAAAAAGATAGGTGGCAGAGGGAAGGAGGGAGGGAGGGAGAGGGGGAGAGAGAGAGGGAGGGACAGAGAGAGAGAGAAAGAGAGAGAGAGAGAGAGAGAGAGAGAGAGAGAGAGAGAGAGAGAGAGAGACTAAAAGCATTTACTGCCATTCCTAAGAAGCCACACCTCTAGCCTTAACCATTTTCCAAGTAAGCTGGCATCCCACAGCAAGTCCTCAGCAGGACAGATTCCGGCTGAGGCTCATCCCGGGTCTGGCCACAGAAGTCACACAGCACTCTCTGTCCATCAATCACTAAGCTTCCTTTTTTCCTAGGTCCTAGTGCCTTGCAGAGGAAGCCTGCCGGGCAGTGTGCAGGCCTCCTGCCAGTTCGAGTCCTATGTTTTGGTACCCACGGAAGGACACTTTCAGACCTTGGATGGAAAGGTACTCATTACTTCTAGGGTGGCTCAGGATGGACGGGGGTGGGGCAGACAGACAAGATAACACTGTTTTCCAGCCTTTCACGCTGTTGGCATCAGATATTGATTCTTATTTGTGCATAGCAGCTTTTGGAAAGGGTTATGAGCCCCCCGCCTTTGTGAGGGAGCCTTTGAGACGGGGCCATGGTAATAGTGAGTAGGACCCAGATTGTCACGGGAGGTGGGGCTGGAGTTCTTCCCTCCTTCCCTCAGCCAAGGGAGTCATCTATCTACCAGTATGTTGGGGGGCCCTGGTATACCCCTTCTCAGGTCTGTATCCCTCTAAGCTATTTCTTTTGTTATAGTTGTTTTTGTTTGCTTGTTTGTTTTATTGGGTTTTTTTTGTTGTTGTTTTGTTTTTGAGACAAGGTCTCACTTCGTAGGTCTGGCTGGCTTGGAGCTCACTTTGTAGGGCAGGCTGGCCTTGAACTCACAGACATCAGCTTGCCTCTGCCTCCCAAGTGCTGAGCTTAAAGGCATATACCACCATACTCAGCCCATATTTATTTATTTTTGAGACAGTTTTGCTATATGTCCCAAGTTAGCTTGGGACTCATGATCCTCCTGCCTCAGCCTCCCAAGTGTTGAGATTACAGGCATGAGGTGCCATGTTCAGCTGTGTGTATGCGTTCTGTTTGTTAATGGAAGCAGGTAGAGCCTAAGAGGTAAACGTTTTGCTTGCACTGAGGCACAGTCAGGGGTCCAGGCCACCCTAAATTACTCTACTCACTGAGGCTGGTCTGCAGTCTGACCCAGGGCCAGAGCATGTAGAGTTTGTAGATACCTCTGCAGATCTGAGAGGGTGAGGGTTTTATCAGCCTGCTCAGCTGGTTGGCATCCCTCTGTGGCTCAGGAGGCCTGGCATATAACTACCACATCTGTTCCTTGCCTCCTAGTCACATATCCAGCTAACCCACACTGGAGTGGAGTGATAGGCTCTGCCTAAATACCTCCCAGGGAGGGGGGCTGCAAGCGTCTCAGGGACCACCCTAGGCTGGTCCAGTGATGTTTTCTTCATTCCAGACTGTCTTCATTGAAGGCAACAGGATTAAGCTAGGAGCAGGTTTTGCTTGCCTTCTCTCGGTGCCCATCCTCTTTGAAGAGACTTTCTACAATGAAAAAGAAGAAAGTTTCAGCATTCTCTGCATTGCTCATCCTTTGGAGAAGAGAGAGACTTCAGGTACCGAGGGAGGACTGACCTTTTCTCTCTCGTGCACATGCACGCACCCCCCTCCCCCAGCTGTTAAATGGTTGAATGTCACACACATACACAAATATCAAAGACCCCATTAGAGACCTGCCTAACGATCAAAGTCCCCTTTGGGACTTGATTGATCTATGTCTTCCCTTGCTAAGGTGATGTGGGACTTGAGTCTGCCTTGGCGGATATGATAGGACTCCAGCCCAGAGGCTTCAGTGCTCTAATCAGCCCTTGCGGAAGGGTGTCGCAGGAGTGCTGGGCTCAGCCACAGGACTTAACCTTGTGGCTTTATTAATCCAGCTGCACCATGGCCTCTCTGAGAGCTCCTTGGTTTTCAGTGGATTGTTTAGTTGCCCCAGGAAATAGCATGGTCCTTGTGCCGAATCCACCATGAAGCCGAATTGCCCAGAGGAGCCGGCTTCACCTCTGCCCCGTGGGTTGTCCCTAGGGTCACACAGTACTGTCATTTTGTTTCCTGAAAAGACCTCGTGTGGCTTTCTGGACTCTAGGCCTTCCTGCAGCTGGGCTGTTTTTGGGCAATATTTTGAAATAAGGGTAATTCTTTACCTTCTTCCCTGGTCCTTGGCCATTCTCTCTTAGAAGGGTGTGTGTGTGTGTGTGTGTGTGTGTGTGTTCTAGATCTTTCTGGAACAGGGAAAGGATGGAACCCCCCCCACCCCACCCCCATTGGTCAGGAAACTGGAAGCTTTAGCCAGCCTGACCCTCACTCTCTTTTCTCAGAAGAGCCTTCAGCACCCTCAGATCCTTTTTCCCTGAAAACCATCGAAGATGTGAGAGAATTTTTGGGAAGACACTCGGAGAGATTTGACAAGAACATCGCATCTTTCCACCGGACCTTCCGAGAATGTGAAAGAAAGAGCCTCCGCCACCACATTGTTAGTACCCGTGGCCCTCATTCTGCCTGGCTGGCCGCTGTCACTCACTCCAGTGCCAACCTTTAGTCTGTCTGCTCCAGAACTCCCCTGGCCCTTCAGGAAGTGAAAAATCTTGCGAATTCTAAAAATTATCATAAAGAAACTAAAACTCCTACTTACTCTGGCCATCTGTGTTAACGTCAAAGAGAACTTTTTCCCCATGTACACTTTTTTTTTAAAAATATTTATTTATTTTATATGAGTACACTGTAGCTGTCTTCAGACACCCCAGAAGAGGGCATCAGATCTCTTTATGGATGGTTGTGAGCCACCATGTGGTTGCTGGGATTTGAACTCAAGACCTCCAGAAGAGCAGTGCTCTTAACCGCTGAACCATCTCTGCAGCCCCCCATATACACCTTTGAAAAGAAACTTGAGAGCCAGAAGAAGTGTCCAATGGGTAAAAATGATCACTGTGCAAGATGGACAGCTTGAGTTCAGATGCCCGGAACATAAAAGTTGGACACGGTTGCATGTGTTCGTAACCTCAATGTGCTTAGGAGAGGAACCTGGAGAATCCTCCAGAAGCATATAGGCCAGCTAGCCTAAAGTACTCAGCATCGTGGCAAACAACAAAGAGAGGTCCTGTCTGTAAGCAAGGTGGAAGGTGAGAACTAATACCCACCGTTGACCTCTGCACACAAAAACATGTAGACACAGAAAATTAGTATGTTAAAAAAGTGGAGGGTTGACCAGATGTCTCAGCGGCTAAAACAGCACTTGCTACCAGCCCTGACAAGTGTGTGTTGGGTCTACAGACACAGTGTAAATAAATGTAATTTTATAGAGCTGAATATCCCTTCCAGATGATGATTTGTATATGCCCTAGAACCCGTCCCCCTGGGGGTTGCCCACCCAGACTTGTGTGGTAAGAGGGGTCTCCTCTCTCTGTTCTTTGGTGCATAGGACTCCGTGAATGCTCTCTACACCAAATGCCTCCAGCAGCTTCTCAGAGACTCTCACCTGGTAAGCTTGCGTCTAAACAGGACAACAGCAGTTTGCACATGTGCAGACCCAGACTCTCAACCAGCCTTTCTCTTGAATTCTAGAAAGTTCTTGCAAAGCAGGAGGCCCAGATGAACCTGATGAAACAGGCAGTAGAGGTGAGGAGAGAGTGAATGGCAGCGGCTGGGAGGCCCTGTGTCACCTGATATATTCCACAAGCCCGTCTCTTCCACAGATGTATGTCCATCACGATATTTACGACCTGATCTTTAAATACGTGGGAACCATGGAGGCAAGTGAGGTAAGTTTGCAGTCTTCATTCTCCGGGATGTGAGCCTTAACCTAAGAAATTCCAAGTGTTGGGGCTGGAGAGATAGTTCAACACTGCTTTTGCAGAAGACTTAAGTTTGGTTCCTAGTACCCAGGAAGGGTAGCTCACAACATTCTGTAACCACAGGTCTGGGAGATCTAGCGTCTTCTGTCCTCTGTGGATTCCCACAATCACATGTTCCAGAATAGCTGTGGCTGTGTAGAGAGACCCTGTCTCGAAATAGTCAACCAAATAAACAAAAACCTTAAATGAAAGAAATTTGAAATCTGTTGCTAGGATGCCGCCTTTAACAAAATCACAAGAAGCCTTCAAGATCTCCAGCAGAAAGACATTGGTGTGAAACCTGAGTTCAGGTGAGAGTCCCCACAGCTTTGGAAGTTCTGCGTGTTTGCGGCTGGGCTCCGTCTTCTCCCCTCGACCACTAGGCAGGAGTGACTCAGGAGCTGTGGGGACCACTGATTGGATGTGGTTACAACCAAGGAGTTGTACACTTGGTACCATTGATGCCAGATGGACAAAGTTGTGCCATGACAATCTTGGTCCCCTCCTGTGTTTGTGGGTCAGTGAGTCAGCTGGGTGGGAGCAGAGCAGAAGAGGGTTTGGTCTAACCAGTCTCCAGGTGACTCACTCAGCTGGGCCCCACGTGGAGGCCATCTGCCCTCACCTGCCACTCTTACTCTCCAGGGAAGTTTCATAAGGGTAAATATGTCTCAAGTATTGCTGCATAAGCCTCTCCTCATGCTTGGGTTATTTCTATCTTGGGCTTTTACTCAACTTTTAAAAGTTAATTTTTTTTGTTGCCATGTAGAGATTTTTCCTTCTTTTTATTTTATTTTAGTGTGTATAACTGTCTTGGCTGCGTGTATGTGCACACATGGATGCAGTGCCCTTGGAAGCCACAAGAGGGCATCAGAATTCCTGGGATATAGAGTTAGAACCAGTAATGAGCCACCCTGTGGGTGCTGGGAATCAAACTCCAGGTGTCTGCAAGAAGATTACATGTTCTTAACCATCGAGCCATCTCTCCAGCCCTTTATTTATTTATTTATTTTTTTGAGATAATAGCTGCCTATATACTCCAGGTGCCTTGTGTAGCCCAGGCTGGCTTTGTAGCCCAGGCTGGCTTTGAAATTGTAATCCTCCTGCCTCAGGATCACAGACCTCGAGGTCAGGCTTCTGGATTTTTATATTTCTGAATTCCTAGTGAAGCTCTCTTCTTGTCTGCAATCCTGAGTGGAACACCACCGACCTGCATCAAAGTTCTTTTCGATCTTTTTTTTTTATTGGTGGTGGTGGTGGTGGTCATGCCTTGAAACTGTAAGAAATGTCCTAAGCAGGTGTATGAGCAGAACGAGAAGCCTGAAATGTCTACTTTGTAAATCACAGTTTCAACATCCCTCGGGCAAAGAGAGAGCTGGGGCAGCTGAACAAGTGTACGTCCCCACAGCAGAAGCTGCTGTGCCTGCGGAGGGTGGTCCAGCTCATGACACAGTCTCCCAGCCAGAGAGGTTGGTGCTGGGAAGGGACCAGGCTGGGCGAACCTTGAAGGGACTAGAGTTGCAGGGGGTGTGCCCTGGGAGGTGGGGAAGGCAGGAGCAGGTTAGCAATACCTGAGAGAGAGAAGCAGTGAGTTTTGCTGGGCTGGGCTGGGCGTGGGTGTTGGGCTAGCTCACCTCATTTTGCATCAGCATTAAAAAAATAAAATAAAATCCAGGGTAAGAGCAAAGTCGGGATGGGCTTGTGACTTAGTGACTGAGCTCTCGCTGGGGGGGGGTCTTGAGCCCCTCCACCCCGGTCCCATCCCTAGAGCCACTAAAACGTCAAGATGAAGGAAGTAAAGAGTCTTGAGAGGGACAGTCCAGCGAGCATGCAGTGGGCTTCCGGCAGCAGCAAGGAAGACGGTGGAGGTGGGGGCGACCCCACCTGGGTGACAGGTTCCTAAACTGTCCAGGAAAGTAGATAGATTCTCGAGAGAGAGAGCGACCCTGACTGACTGGCAGAGGTGGCTGGGACGTGCGTGCTCTGTCTTCCTGTACTGTTTGACATTTACTTAATTAGGTGTCACTCTTGGTGGTTTGAGGCAGCGTCGCATTATGTAGCCCAGGCTGGCCTCAGCTCACCCGTTGCTGGGATTACAGATATGTACTATCTCATCCAGCTTTTTCTTTTCTTTTCTTTTCTTTTCTTTTCTTTTTAATTTAGTTTTCTTGGAGGGAATCTCACAGTAAAATACTCTTATTTTTTTAAGATTTATTTATTAATTATATTGTGAGTACACTGTAGCTGTCTTCAGACACTCCAGAAGTCGGCGTCAGATCTCATTATGGATGGTTGTGAGCCACCATGTGGTTGCTGGGATTTGAACTCAGGACCTTCGGAAGAGCATTTGATGCTCTTAACCACTGAGCCATCTCTCCAGCCTGTCTTTTTTCTTTTAATTAATTGCTTTATTTATTTATTCATTTATTCATTCATTTATTTATTTATTTATTTATTTATGAACACATGAATGCCCTGCTGCATCTTCGTGCTAGAAGAGAGGGCATCAGATCCCCTTAGATAGATGGTCATGAGCCACCATGGGGTTGCTGGGAATTGAACTCAAAACCTTTGGAACCTAAGTGCTCTTAACCACTGAGCCATCTCACCAGCCTCCTCTTTTAATTTTTTAAGTCAGGGTCTCATTATGTAGTCCTGTCTGGCCTGGAATTCACCATGTAGCCTAGGTTGGTCTTGAATTCAGGATCCTACTGCCTCTGACTCCCAAACGCTAGGATGACAGGCCTTTGCTGCTTCACCTGGCTAACCGTGCATCCTTTTATCCCCTTCATTGTGACGTCTGTTCAGGACACTGTCAAGGAACCTGCAGTGTTTTCTTCCTGGAGTGTGGTTTCACTGGAGTGTGGGTGTGGTCTTGGTTGGTGGAGACGGCTTCATGCTTCCGTTTGGGTCTCATGGAGGCTGTGGGCCTGTGTTTCTTTTTGCAGTGAATTTGGAGACCATGTGTGCCGATGATCTTCTTTCTGTCCTGTTATATCTGCTTGTGAAAACAGAGATCCCTAACTGGTAACATTTCCTTGTTAAAATGCTCCTTACCTATTGAGGTTCTTTTGAGCCGGGTCTCCCTTGCAGTCGAGGCTGGCCCCCAACTCTTGCTCTTCCCGCCTTGGCTCCTGGGTCCTGGGATTTCAGGAGAGATCCACTGTGTCTGGCGTACACTATTTTAACATCTGGCTGCTCTGTGCATTTTGAATTTTGGGTGATTCTGGGCAGAGCGGCCTTTAGTGGTGGACCTCTTAAGGGCAGAGTTACCTCCTCCATCCTTCAGGGGTGGCTTTCCTTCAGTGGATAGATGGGGAAACTGAGACTCGGAGAGCTCCAGTTCCACTTTGTGAAGAATGTGGTGAGTCCGTTGCTGTTGCTATAGAGGAAGCAGACACCAGCTCACAGGAAACCATAAGTCATTTTACAACATTAGCTTTCTAGCTAGGTGTGGTAGCTCACTCCTTTAATCTCATTATGCAGGAGGCAGATGCACATGGATCTGTGATCCCCAATAATCAGCTGTCTTAGTTACTGTTCTCTTGCTGTGAAGAGACACTATCACCAAGGCAACTTATAAACGAGAGTATTTAACGGGGACTTGCTTACATTTTCAGAGGGTTAGTCTGTAATCATCATGGCCGAAGTATCCTGACAGGCGGCGGGCAGGCGGGTGGGAGGGCGGGCAGGGTGCCGGATCAGTAGCTGAGAGCTTGCATGATCTGTAAGCTGCAGACAGAGAGAGAGAAAGGGAGAAGAGGAAGGAGGGAGAGGGAGAGTTAGAGAGTTTTTGAAACCTTGAAGCCCACCTTTAGTGACATACCTTCTTCAAAGAGGTCAAACCTAATCTAACAAGGCCACGCCTCCCAATCCTTCCCAAACAGTTCCATTTACTGAGGGCCAAGCATCCTAACATGTGAGTCTGTGTGGATCATTCTCTAGCTTTCTAATAGCCAGTCTTCCAGGGAAGTAACTCATGGTTTTCTTGTCCTAATTGTATAACAATATGTAAGTGGGATTCCCCCCACACACACACACACCCTTGTGAATATACTCAATGGAGCACATTAATCAGCCATACAAGTTACTAGTGTTGGTGAAGTGTTCATTATCCAGCAATAACCCCCTTTTTCTTCTTTTGGTTAGGATGGCAAATTTGAGTTACATCAAAAACTTCAGATTTAGCAGCTCGGCCAAAGATGAGCTAGGATACTGCCTGACCTCAGTCGAGGCAGCGATTGAATACATCCGGCAAGGAAGTCTCTCCACGAAGCCACCTGTAAGTTCTCCCTGCTAATGCTAACCTACCCTTCCTCCCTCTGTGGCCATCGGGGAACCTTTTAGAGAGTTGGGTTGAGGGGGTGGCTGTTCGTTCATGGTCTCCCAAGACTGGAGCCTCAGCTGTTTAATCATTATGAAGTTTGAGAGCTCTTCAAGAAACTGAACGTTAAACCCCTAATTGATTGACGGCTGCTGTGTTGCCAGGGAGATGTACACTTCTGGTAGCCCGCTCCATTAATCCTGCCATCTCGTCTTCAGAAGCCAGGGGGTGGGCTGGAGAGATGGCTCAGCGGTTAAGAGCACTGACTGCTCTTCTGAAGGTCCTGAGTTCAAATTCCAGCAACCACATGGTGGCTCACAACCATCCGCAATGAGATGTGATGCTCTCTTCTGGAGTGTCTGAAGACAGCTACTTACATATAATAAATAAATAAATAAAATCTTTTAAAAAAAAAGAAAAAAAGAAGAAGAAGCCAGGGTGTGGGGAAGGGAGCCGGATATGCAGATCGGGACTCTGTGAGGACAATAGGCAAGACGTGGTAATTGATGTGTGCAATTTGAGGACTCAGTGGCCTTATTATTGTTTGCTTGGTTGGTGAGCTTTGGCGAGAGAGAGCAGATCTGTTTCTATGTTTCTATTATGAAAGTCTTAAGCAGAGGTTTCACTGCGGGCCTGTTTTACTACATGCCGGTAAGACTCAGAAGTACTCAGAAAGATCTCCAGGCTGAAGTCAGTCATGGTGGTGCATGGCTGTAATCCCAGCACTTAGGAAGCTGAGGCAGGAGGATTGTTGTGAGTTTGAGGCTGGTCCCTGGTCCCATGGTGAGTTCTCCGTGCTAGCCTGGGGTTTACTGTAGGCTCTGTGCCAGAAGACAAAGGAAAAAGAAAAAGAAAGTAAATATAATTAAAATACACAAAGAGGAGAATGAGTTCGAGTCCAGCCTGGGCTACATGTAGTAAGACCCTCTATAATAAAAAGACACACAGAGCCGGGCGGTGGTGGCGCACGCCTATAATCCCAGCACTCTGGGAGGCAGAGGTAGGCGGATTTCTGAGTTCGAGGCCAGCCTGGTCTACAGAGTGAGTTCCAGGACAGCCAGAGCTACACAGAGAAACCCTGTCTCGAAAAACCCAAATCCAAAAAAACCAAAAAACCAAAAAAAATAAATAAATAAATAAAAAAAGACACACAGTTATCCCGTGGGTGTGGAGCGGGTCAGGCCTGACAGATGCCTTACCTTGCACACAGCAGGTACTGTGGTGCCATTGTTTCCTGTGTGATTCCACATGGGAGTCTGTGCATAAGAATGGGCTTTGCTTGGTTGGAGAGATGGCTCAGTGGTTAAGAGCACTGACTGCTATTCTGAAGGTCCTGAGTTCAATTCCCAGCAACCACATGGTGGCTCACAACCATCCATGAGATCTGAACCCCCCTCTTCTGGGGTGTCTGGGTACAGCCACAGTGTACTTACATATAATAAATAAATGCATCTTTAAAAACAAAAAAACAAAAAAACAAAAACGGCTCTGCTTTTACTGCAGACTGGCTTCTTGCAGCTCACCGAGTTTGAGTTCATAGGAGTGCGTGAAGCCAACCGTAATGTGGTGATACCATTTCCCTTGCAAGAGAGCGTGTGCGCATCTCCGCACGGCAGGCGAGGCTTCTGCATATCAGTCAATTGAGTTGGTTTCGCTACCAGCTTTCTGTAACGTGGTTTCACAGGCGTTTCCTCTGGGAGTGTTGTGAAATTTGAGCTAGCCACAGGCATCCTTGGGGTGTTCATAAACGGAGACTCCAGCTGTCTGAAAACAATTCCCACAGTGATGGTGGCAAGATCCAGGCAGAGACCCTTGGGATAAATGGACCCTTGCCCGTGTGTGCAGGTTTCTAAAGATGCAGAAGAGGGTGCTGGGTCCCCTGGAACTGCAGTTACAGGCCGTTGAGAGCCAACTGATGTGGGCATTGGGAATTGAACTCAGGACCTCTGGAACAGCAGCAGGTATTCTTAACCACTGAGCCATCTCTCCAGCCCTGTATGTTTCGTTCTTACACACTCCTGGTCTGCCTTGCTTTCTCATTGGCCTTTTGGTTTTGGAAAGGCGATACTGGGCGTGGAGCTTGGGTCTTTAAGCACTCAGGCTTTTCTGGGCCCTTGCTTTTGGAGGTGAGATCTCTTTGCGTAGGCCGGCCCGACCTTGAGCTCCCAATCCTTCCCCACTGAGATGATGGCACTGGTCACCATGCCCGCCTCTGAGATCCTACAGTATTTGCTCGTTTCCCATGAGTCTCTGGGCTATATGCTTCCCGAGCACTTGCTCTATCCTGCGGATTTAGTCCTGGGCGCTCTGCCTTTCATTGCTGCCCTTCAGCTTTCGCCCTAGACTTGTGGAAAGATCCCTGACTGGCCTGCTATACCATGCCTTTGATGTTTTCCTGGTCCTAAGCTCCTCGGCTGTCAGTCACTGTACAAAGCAGATTGCTGGAGCTTTATTTAAGCGTGGGGCAGCTGGGGACAGAACCGGCTCCTTCTGAGGTGCTGGCAGCATTTGTATGTCACATTAGTCCTCGTTGGAGGTGGGCAGACGCAAGGGGTGATGCTTGATAGATGACCCTAGAAAGGATCCCTCCTGTGGTACACTGTTGGCTTCATCCATAGCCTAGTTAGAACTTAGAGACCCGTAAAGAAAAAACCGTGTTCTACCATGTTGCCAGGGTCGGTGAGTTTCCAGCATCATCTGCCTCCTTTTCCTCCCACCAAGACTCTTTGGGAAGAAGTTCATATGTCATTGTCCCAGTTGGTTTCAGGGGCCCAAGTAAGCATGGGAACAATGTGGTAGGGATGATTCTCTAAAATAGGCACAAGACTGGGGGTGTGGCTCAGTGGTAGAGCCCCTGCCTAGAATCCCCCAGTGAGGGGCTGGGGGCGTGGCTCAGTGGTAGAGCCCCTGCCTAGAATCCCCCAATGAGGGGCTGGGGGCGTGGCTCAGTGGTAGAGCCCCTGCCTACAATCCCCCAATGAGGGGCTGGGGGCGTGGCTCAGTGGTAGAGCCCTGCCTACAATCCCCCAGTGAGGGGCTGGGGGCGTGGCTCAGTGGTAGAGCCCTGCCTACAATCCCCCAGTGAGGGGCTGGGGGCGTGGCTCAGTGGTAGAGCCCCTGCCTAGAATCTCCCAGTGAGGGGCTGGGGGCGTGGCTCAGTGGCAGAGCCCCTGCCTACAATCCCCCAGTGAGGGGCTGGGGGCGTGGCTCAGTGGTAGAGCCCCTGCCTAGAATCCCCCAGTGAGGGGCTGGGGGCGTGGCTCAGTGGCAGAGCCCCTGCCTACAATCCCCCAGTGAGGGGCTGGGGCGTGGCTCAGTGGTAGAGCCCATGCCTAGAATCCCCCAGTGAGGGGCTGGGGGCGTGGCTCAGTGGTAGAGCCCTGCCTACAATCCCCCAGTGAGGGGCTATGGGTGAGACTCAGTATTCATCACTTTGATTCAAATTCTGCAGTGAGAAACTGGAGTTATTTCTTCAAGATAGTACTTTGGCTAGCATGGTAAGGTCCTGGCACCGCAAAACAAAGCAAGCCCACAATGAAACAAACAGAATCTAGTATTGAAAATCTTGCCTCAAACACTACCTACATGCACACAGTTTTAGCCATCATGATCATCAGGTAGTAACAATAACTGATAGCTAATGAATTATACATTTCTAGAGTTTTAGATTTTATTTGTGTGTGTGTGTATGTGTGTGTGTGTATAGATGTATGTGTGCAGTACCTGTGAAAACCATAAGAGGGCGTCAGATTCCCTGCAGCTGGATTTACAGGCAGTCATGAGCCACCTGATGCGGGAGCTGAGAACTGAAGTTGGGTCCTCTAGAAGAGCAGCAAGCATCTTGCCATCTCCCCAGCCCCAAATTTCTAGACCTTATTGTGTCCGGGTAAGCATTACCTTTGATAGGAAAGGCTGAATATATTAATTTGGGTGGATGCCTGAAATGCACTAAGTGTTTGGGAGTGAGAGAGGAGTCAGGCGTTCCTCTGTATCGTCCTAGATTATTTTTCCCAGTGAATTAGACAAACATTTTCATGGGCAGATTCATGAAACGAGATTCATCCGTCTGCTTGACATCAGGAAGTCGAAAACTATGTCAGGTGATGTTGTCCTCAGCCCTGGATAAAGCAGCAGAGTCGGGCCGTTCCAGCATTAGAAGGGAGGTCAGAGAGGGGCGGAGGCCAGGGTCAGTCTGGAGGATGATGGCGTGTAGGTGTCACATTCCACTGCCATGGGTGACTTTCCTCATCTTGTAGTTTTGCTGCCCAGCTCTGTCTTCAGAGCTCTCTTCCCTGTGCACCCATTGTCTGCTGAGGAGGATCCGTGCTTCATCTCAGAGAGCAGATCTGGGTGGGAGAGCCCCTGAGGGCCATGCCCGGAGGGATGACAGGGTTTGTGCCCGGGACCTCTCTGGGAAGGGTCTGTGACAGGGGTCTGTGATGTGTGATGACCACAGGACGCTGAGGGATTTGGCGACAGACTCTTTCTCAAGCAGAGGATGAACTTATTGTCCCAGATGACGTCAACACCCATCGATTGCCTGTTTAAGGTATGTTCTTTAGAGGTGATGTGAGCATTGTCCCAGTCTTTCAGTGTCTGTTAAAGGTCTGGGGAGATTAATTTGTGTTCCGTCTGGGAGAGTGGTTGGAAGACTACCTGTCTTCACCAAAACACACTGGACAGTTACCACTGCATAGCACATGGGGGCTGCTGGGCCTCACTGCCTTTGTCATTCAAGGCCAGCTCAGTGGGACCTCTTCCTGGTACCTCAGAGAGCTAATTCCTCTCCTGGACCCAAGGTGCCAGTATTCTCGTGGTAGGCCTTAGCTGAGGGTGCAGCATCAGATACTCGGGAGCTTTTGGTCCTGAGTGCAGGAAGCTCCCTGTCCAGATGGCTCACTGGAAAACTCATGAGGCAGTTTCTAGCCATCCCTGTGGACTGCCTGAGAGTCTGCTGATGTTTCTAGGCTTCTGGGAGCCAGAGTAGATCCCTAGAGGGAGCACATCTGTGAGTCACAGAGGCCAAGCCTCGTGGGTTTGCATGCTGGGGGGCAGGGGTGGGGACGAGGGTATGGGTGGGGGGGTCCTGCACTGCAGCTATTTTCTTTCCTTTTAGCCTAGGATCCACTTGATGACTCTAGAGATAACACTGAGACTTTGTCTGTCCGTCTGTCCATCTGTCTCCCTCTCTCCCTTCCTTGTCAGTACTGGAAATTGAACCCAAGACCTTGCACGTGCTAAGCAAGCGCTCTGTGGCTGAACCACACGCCCCAGCCCTTTGCTGGTGGATTCTAGGCTGGTATTCTAGCGCTGAGCTGTGTCCTCAGTCCATGGTGCTTTGAGACAGCGTCTACCTATGTAGCCCATGCAGAACTTAAACTCGTGATTCTCTCGACTCTGTTTCCTGAGTGCTAGGGTCAAAGGTTTGTGTCACTCTACAGAACTTTGGCTCTTGCTAATGAAGCGTCAGAACCCACACTGAGGCCTGAGATGGATCGCGTGCCTCTTCCTAGTTCTTTGGAAATTTTGCCAGGTTTTTTAACAAAAAAATGTGACTGCATTTATAGAAACAGTAGTTGAATGTGAATTCATGTCACCCAGAATGTGAAGCTGTCACCCAGAGTGGTGGCATCTCAGTCACCAAGCCAGTGTGTCCAGACTGGGAGCTGGACCCAGAGAACAGCCATTTTAGCATCATCTCAGAGAGGCCTTCAATCCCAGCACTCGGGGGCAGAGGCAGGGGGAAGGTGGAGGTCTGGGTTTAAGGCTAGCCTGGTCTACAGAGTGAGTTCGAGGATAATCAGAGCTACACAGAGAAACCCTGTCTTGAAAATGGAAACAAACAAACAAACAAAAAAAGAGTCCAAGGATAGCCTGGGCTACAGAATGAGACCTATCTTAAAATAAGCCAGGCTTGGTGGACCAGGCTTGTCATCCCAGCCTTTCAGGAGGCTGAGGCAGAAGGATTACAAATTATAGGCAGCTTGGTATACAGAGTGACTTCAAGGCCAGCACGTGTAACTTGATGAGATCCTTCCTCTAAGTTGAAGAAGATCCAGGTTGTGGCTCCATGAGGAAGTGCTTGCCTTGTGTGTGTGACACCCTGGGTCCACCTGTGGGTGGACCCAACCACACCACACCATACCACACCACACCACACCACACCATACCACACCACACCAAACCAAACCACACCACACCATACTAAACCACACTACTCCACTATACTGGCTGGTTTTATGTGTCAACTTGACACAGGCTGGAGTTATCACAGAGAAAGGAGCTTTAGTTGGGGAAGTGCCTCCATGAGATCCAGTTGTGGGGCATTTTCTCAATTAATGACCAAGTGGAGAGGGCCCCTTGTGGGTGGTACCACCTTTGGGCTGGTGCTCTTGGGTTCTATAAGAGAGCAGGCTGAGCAATCCAGGGGAAGCAAGCCAGTAAGAAACATCCCTCCATGGCCTCTGCATCAGCTCCTGCTTCCTGACCTGCTTGAGTTCCAGTCCAGACTTCCTTTAGTGATGAACAACAGCGTGGAAGTATAAGCTCAATAAACCCTTTCTTCCCCAGCTTGCTTCTTGGACATGATGTTTGTGCAGGAATAGAAACCCTGACTAAGACAACCACACCACATCACACTAAACCACACCACACCACACCAAAACAAACCACACCACACCAAACCATACCACACCACACCAAACCACACCAAATCACACCACACCACACCAAACCACACTAAACCACACCATACCACACCACACCACACCAAACCACACTAAACCACACCATACCACACCAAACCACACCACACCAAACCATACCACATCACACCAAACCACACCACACCACACCAAACCATACCACACCATACCAAACCACACCACACCAAACCACACCACACTAAACCACACCACACCAAACCACACCATACCAAACCACACCACACCACACTAAACCACACCACACCAAACCACATCAAACCACACCAAACCAAACCACACCACATCACACCAAACCACACTATACCGCATCATACCACACCAAACCACATCACACCACACTAAACCACAACCTATCAAACCACACCATACCATACTAAACCACACCACACCAAACCACACCATACCACACTAAACCACACCACACCAAACCAAACCACACCACATCACACTAAACCACACTACACTACACCGCACCACATCACACTAAACCAAACCACACCACACCACACCATACCACACCAAACCACACGACACCAAACCACACCATACCACACCACACCACATCAAACCACACCAAACCACACCACACCAAACCATACCACACCACACCAAACCACACCATACCACACCACACCACACCACACCACACCACACCAAATGAACCACTTCTTGGAAAGGAAGTGACTCCTTAGCATTGATAGTATTTGGAATGCCCCCTTTAGCACATTGCCTCTGGTAACCAAAAGGAAGTGGAAAAACTTCTGAGCCAAGATGACCAGGACAAAGATGCCATGCAAAAGATGTGCCACCCACTTTGCTCCTGTGAGGACTGCGAGAAGCTTGTCTCTGGGTAAGAGGGGGCTGAGAGCCAGGGTGAGGACTCACGGGCTGCAGCCGGGAAACTGAACTCTTTGCATTGCCATTTGGTGGTCGGCTCTTGTCATGCGTGCAGGGGGACACACTCGCCTCTTCTGCGTCCTCAGCTGCATGCCAGGGCTTTGCATATGTCCCGCCTGAGCCTCACAAGATAGTTTTAAGATGGAGAGTGGCGGGTACCAGTTCTAGTGTCCTTTTGGTTTCCCATTGTGCAGTTTTGTAGTGTGTTGAGGCCTAAGGGATTGGTGGAGGACACTGAAGCTACAGGCCTCAGCTTCCCATCCCACAGAAGAGTCTCACCCCACAGAGACCTGAAAGGGTCTCACCTTGGATGGCCTCTACTTTGGCCCCCTCTCGTGCAGCCCGGCAGGGCGGGGCTTTGCTGTGCCTTTCTCTGTTGGTTTTTTTTTCCCCCACATCTTCTTTCTGTTCCAGGAGGCTGAATGACCCGTCAATTGTTACTCCTTTCTCCAGAGATGACAGAGGCCAAACACCCCTCCATGTGGCTGCCCTCTGTGGTATGTGGCCCTGGGCTGGCTTCTGTGAGTCAGAAGGATGGTGCCCTGTGGGCTAACGGAGGCCCAGGTGATGGGGTTACTGGCAGGGGCTGTGTTGTGGGTGCATCCCAGAGGGCAGGAACGATTGACAAGTGTCCCTCTGGTTTTGCTGGCCGCATTGCTACCTCACAGGCTGGAAGAGGATCATGTGGCTCTCCAAGCCTGGGGCCACTGCTGGCCAGCGAGGACAGGCTGGAATGCCTGCTAAGACGATTTCAGAATTGTGGTTTGGGGTTCACATATCTCCGTCCTCAAAGATAATGTTGAGCCAGTTATAATGGTGCAGACCTTCCACTCAGGAAGCTGAGGCAGGAGGATTATGAGTTTAAGACTAGTTTGAGCTACAGGGTGAGACGCCAACTCAGAATGAGGGGACTGGAGTACGAATGTTAGACACCATGTGGGTGCTGGAAATCGAACCTGGGTCCACTGGAAGAGCAGCCAGTGCTCTATATCCACAGGGCCATCTTGCCAGTCCCTGGTCCACTATTACTGAGAACAGATGTAGGTGTGATCCTTTCATAGGGCATCCCACAGTGATTCAAGTCTGCAGAGCCTGACTCGTGTCAGCTCTGGCTCCTGTACAGCTGGGACTGTGTCTGCTGGTGGGTTTCCTGCCGAGGCTATCCAGAGCAAGGTAGCATTGTAAGGGGAAGCCCTCTGTTTCCTCTATCAACAAGAGGTCCTTCTGTTCTGCAGGTCAGGCATCCCTCATTGACTTCCTGGTCTCCAAAGGTGCTGTAGTGAACGCCACAGACTATCATGGGTCCACTCCCTTACATCTGGCATGTCAGAAAGGCTTCCAAAGTGTGACGGTAAGTAGCAGGGCTGTGTGTAGCATTGCATGGTGGCTTCACAGCTGCACCATGCACTAACCCAGTGCTAGCTGCCGGGCATAAGGAACCTGGAGACCCAGGGACCTCCCTGGAGATGGGCTGAGATGGGGAGATCCCTAGTCATCTCAGGGTGGGAAGGGCAGAGTTCTGGACATTTCCCTTTAAGCTTTGCGTTGATGGGAAGCAATGATTTATGTGTATATTACATATGTATGGGTGCATGTGAGCCACAGTGCACATGTGGAGGTCAAAGGAAAGCTTGCTATCTGTTTTCCCCTTCGGTTGCAGGAATTGAGCTCAGGTGGTCAGGCTTGGTGGCAAGCGCCTTTTTCTGCTTACCCATCTCACCAGCCTTCAATGGCATAATTTTCATAGAGGTACAGGTTGAGGAGACTTTACCTTAATGCTCGGGTGTTTTGGATCCTTTTGGATTTTGGAATATCAGGCATTTGATCTAAAGGTCATTTGGTATAATATTCGAAGTGTCTTAAGTATTCCTCTGCTTTGGCACACGTCAGAGGCCTCTGACACACTAGACATGGTATGGAGTTTTCTACTTGGGTTGCATTAAAAGTTTGACACCTTTCAAGACTGGGGAGTTGGGGGTGTATCTCTATGCTGAAGTGCCTGTGGGTTTCTCCCCTAGCATGGGGGTTGGGAGAAGAGAAGAGAAGGAAGGAAGGAAGGAAGGAAGGAAGGAAGGAAGGAAGGAAGGAAGGAAGGAAGGAAGGAATTTTGGATTTATGGCCAGGAGTGCACAGCCTATGTAATGTTTAGGATATGATGGTGACCTCCCAGGAAGGACACAGTTGTGTGCTCCGTGCTCCTTCTGGGGCTCAGCTGCTGTCTTCTCTCCTCTGCCAGCTGCTGCTGCTGCACTACAAGGCCAGCACTGAGGTTCAGGACAACAACGGCAACACCCCGCTGCACCTGGCCTGCGCCTACGGACAGGAGGATGTAAGTGGCCCCTGCCACCCCCAAGTGCTGCTTTTGTCTCTCATCCATGGGCAAATACAGATTTGAAACTAGACCAGTGTTGTGTTCTGTGTTATAGTGATTGAAACATTGGTATGTGATTTTAATTTTCTCATTTACTTTTTAATCGTGTGTGTGTGTGTGTGTGTGTGTGTGTGTGTGTGTGTACATTGGGATGGGTGCCATGATGTCTGGAGATCAGAGGGTGATAACCATGTGGAATCCATTCTTTCCTTCCATCTTGCCCGAGTTAGGTTTCTATTGCTGTGGTGTTGTGGTATATAATAATTGAGGGTTTCTACCCCACCTTTGATTGTTTAGTTCCTAAATAAAAGACACAAACCTTTATATTTATAAGAAGCCTTAAAGCATTAGAGCTGCGCAGATATCAACCCTCTATGCTATCTAATCTAATTTCCTGTCAATAATCCCAAGAAACCGCTTGCCATGTTCTGCCTGGGCCCCTCCCACTCCAGCTAGCCAGTCCTCACGGCCATGCGTTCGTGATCTACTACACCATGGTACTGTCTTCCTTCTTCCTCTCTCTACCTCCTGGTCTCTGCCTCAGACCCCAAGCTGCAGCAATGCTTCGCCTGCCTCTCTTCAGCCCAGCTACAGGCTGTAGGTGTCTTTATTAACCAATGGCAAGATTTGCATAAGAAAAGCTGGTATTACTTGAGGATTTGCTCCACTTGGAGCTATACAGAATTAAGCATTTGAATACAAGTATCATCAGACCAACCCACTATATTATGAGACACGCAGTGACCATGTGCAAACAACCCACTATATTATGAGACATGCAGTGACCATGTGCAACTTGGGGAGGGAACTGTTTATTTTTTATTGCATGTCACAGTCCCTGTGAAAGAAGTCAGGATAGTAACTCCAGGAGAGATCCCAGAGGCAGGAACTGAAGCACAGACCCCACAGGAATGCTGCTGACTGGCTTGCTCAGCCTGCTTTCTTATAGGACCCAAGACCACCAGCTCAGGGATGGCCCCACCAAAATGGCCAAGGTTTTACCTCATCAATCACCAAATCCTGCACACACTTGCCTACAGGCCAGTGTGATGGAGGTGTACATACTTGAGGTTCCCTCTTCCCAGGAAACTTTAGTTTGTCAAGCTGACAAAAACTAACCAACACACACCTTTACAGGGGTTCTGGGATGGAGCCTCAGGCTTGTGGAACAAGTGTATTTACCAGTGCAGCCATCTGATAGTCCTGTAACTAAAAACAATTCAATGTTCAGTGTATTATGGATGCTATATATTGAGAAATGTAAGAGCTAATTGCCCTGGGATCTAACCCCAAAGTTCAGTCATTTTTACTCATCCACACTACTTCTGGCTCTTAAACTCTGTCTGTTACATTTTATCCCAGCATCTCAGGACCCTGTGGTTTCCATTCCTGCTTGTTACTTTACTATTGTATATGTCTATTACCTGTCTTCCCCCTCATTTCCAGAGGTATACAAAAAAAGGGTACACTTTTTTTTTCCTTTCTGGTTTTTCTGGTGTAGCTTAGGAAAGCACTGAACTCCCAGTCTTCCTGTGAGGTCTGTTTAGTGAGTAGGGGGGGTCAAAGGTGTGGCTTCACCACACATATCCTTGCAGAAATTTCAAATTGTATCTGATGTTATGTAATTTGTATCTGTTTATACAACAGCTCTTTGTAGTAAGAAGCATCATTTTAAGTTACAGTTGCAGTCACCATCTGCATAGACTTTCTTGATAAATACTTGCCCAGCCCCTAGTTTGAGATTCATTTTGGATGGCTCTGCAGTCCACTATATAATTTTATTTTCTTAAATGTTTTTCTAATATACATATACAATATAACATATACACTCACAGTCCAGCCTTGTTCTGGAATTTTGAAAGCTTCTTCTATTATTTTTTGGATTATTTTGAAACAGACCATCCCTGACTGTCAGGGTCAGGCTGACCTCAAACTCTTTCAGTTTTCCAAACACCGAGATGATAGGCAAGGCTGTGTCAATAAGTCACTTCTTATTGACAATTGGTGATGCTTTTTCCCCTGTCACAGTGTGCTTGTTATTGGAAGTTGCCCTAAGGTTTCCTTGAATGCTAGACAAAGAGACAAATGTTACACCACTGAGCCACGCCCCTAGCCCCTCACTGGGGGATTCTAGGCAGGTGATTTATCACTGAGCCACACCCTCAACCCCCTCACTGGGGATTCTAGGCAGGGGCTCTGCCACTGAGCCACGCCCCCAGCCCCTCATTGGGAGATTCTAGGCAGGGGCTCTATCACTGAGCCACGCCCCTAGCCCCTCACTGGGGGATTCTAGGCAGGGGGATCTACCACTGAGCCATGCCCCCAGCCCCTCACTGGGAGATTCTAGGCAGGGCCTCTACCACTGAGCCACGCCCCTAGCCCCTCCCTGGGGGAGTCTAGGCAGGGGGATCTACCACTGAGCCACGCCCCTAGTTGGATTCTTTTGAAAAAAATGAGGTGTCCAGATCAGGGAATGTGGAACCCTTGAATTGTAACTGCTAGGTTTCATATTTTGTCTTGGCGAGTGGAGCCTTGGTCAGACCAGGGCATGGACCACGGTTGAGGGAGGGACTGACCTTGCCCTTGGCTTTCATGTTAGAGAACCAGGATTTTGCTGTGTCTTTGCAGTGTGTGAAGGCCCTGGTCTACTATGATGTCCAGGCCTGCAGGTTGGATATTGGTAACGAGAAAGGAGACACAGCCCTGCACATTGCTGCGCGCTGGGGTTACGAGGGCATCATCGAGACGCTGCTGCAGAACGGAGCCCCGACAGCAGTCCAGAACAGACTGAAAGAAACGCCACTCAAATGTGCATTGAACTCGAAGGTAGATCTTTCCGCCTTTGAGCTTGGCAGCGAGTGCTTTGAACCTGCTGAGCAGTCTGTCCAGACCCCAGCGTTAGCCAAGGCCATCTGAGACCTTCTCCTCTGACCTCTCCCGGGGACTGGCAGGCGATGGGGCTGGGGCTGCCGAGAGCTTGATGTAGGCCATCTCATTGGATGCCTTTCCTGTGCCCATTGTCCTCTAGATTCTGTCTATCATGGAAGCTCATCGTCTTCCCTCTGACCGGAGGCCAAGGCCTTCTGAGGTGAGTCTATATATAAGTCTAGGGCCATGCTCCCTGATGTCCCCGGAGCTTGGCACTCTCCTCCGGGCCTGACCATACCCATGTCCCTTTTGTCGCCTGTGCCTCCTTCCCCTCCAGGTCCCTGCACAGTCCCCTACACACTCAGTGGATTCCATCAGCCAGGGCTCCTCCACCTCCAGCTTTTCTTCCATATCGGCGAGCTTCCGGCAAGAAGAGCTCAAAAAGGACTACAGGGAGGTGAGCCTGGGAGATGGGCGGACAAGTCTGTGAGATGGGCGGGCCAGCCTGGGAGATGGGCGGGCCAGCCTGGGAGATGGGCAGGCCAACATGTGAGATGGGCAGGCCAACATGTGAGATGGGCAGGCCAACATGTGAGATGGGCGGGCCAGCCTGGGAGATGGGCAGACCAGTCTGTAAAAGGGCGGGCCAATTACACCACTGTGGGCTGACCGCAGCTGCCTGCCGGCCTGAAGTCTGCTTACAGATTATAGGACAGCCAGTTTGTGTACTCCAAGGTCAATGCCTTTGAGACACGCCCAACTGTGTGTCTTGTGCTCTTCATCCTTCTGTCTCTTCTGGGCCTTTTCTCCCTAGCAGTGTTTGGAATGTGTGAGTATGAGGAGGGAGGGGCTGGGAGCACAGAGACACAGAGAGAGACAGACACAGATCTGGGGCAGGACACGCAATAGACAAGGACACTATATTCTAAGAAAAATATACGTGGATAAAGCTGAGAGTTCTAGTGTCAGACTCTCAAAGTCCATCCTCTGTCCCCACCCCATGAACATCCCTGTAAAACTTTTATCTTTTGTGTTTGTCTTTTGTTTTCCACAGTAGTTTCTCTGTGTAACCCTGGCTGTCCTGAAACTAGTTATGTTCACCGGGCCAGCCTCGAACTCACAGAGATCTGCCTGCTTCTGCCTCCTAAGTGCTAGGATTAAAGGCATGAGCTGCCGTGCTTGGTTTTTCTTTCCTTTGCATCTGTCTCCTCCTTCAGCGGAGGTGGAGATCATTGCCTCACAGTTCCGTTGTTCTCTGTGGAGTCACTGACCACCCTGGAGCGGTCAGTCATCCAGTAACCCCCAAGGCTTTCTCCTCGGGAGCTCCATGTAGGGTCACAAAAGGGCAAGCCACTGTGTGCCCACAGGGCACCCAGTCCCTCAGAGGCCTGCACTTGTTCTTGGGAAGGGGTGTCTACTCTCAGACTCCTCCCCTATCAAACTGTGCTAGCTGAGTGTCTGAGGATCATGGTGGCTGGCTTCCTCAGAAGTGATCCTCACCTGGCTCTGGTGACAGACACCTCTTGGCTCCCCAGGAGGGTGAGGCAGGAAGACCCCCTTGGCTTGGCTCCCCTGGGCTGAAATGTGAGTGCGTGGCTCAGCCTGAACAAGCTAGTGAGACTCTTGTCCTGAAAATACGAAGTAAGAGCACTGGGGGTCTCTCCCAGGGAGACCGCTTGCCGAGATGCTTAAAGCCCCAGGTTCCGCTCCCAGTGCCACTAAGCAAAAGGACAAAAGCCTTATTGTGCTAAGGCCACTGTCGCTTCGCCCCCCGCATAACCAGCAGCTCCAGTCTGTGTGAAGTGGGAGCCGGTTCCGTGCAGCTTTTAGAATGTTCTAGATGAACAGTTTTGGGGATCCATTCGAAAGGCACCGAGTGAGCCGCTAGCCAGAATTCTGGCCGCCAGGGCTCCAGAACGCCATGTCATTTCTGTTATTCTGGTGTTGTTAAAACCGTTTCCTTGACTCGCTTTTTCCTTCCATTAAGGTAGAAAAGCTTCTAAGGGCAGTTGCCGATGGCGATCTGGAAATGGTGAGTTTTTCAGAGATTGACCTTCTCTTCACTGTGACAAAATGCCTGGTGCTCGGGACTGAAGAGAAAGAGGGTTTGCTCACAGCTTCTGAGTTCAGTCTACTATTGCAGAGACAGCTTGGTGGTGGGATCAGGAGGCAGCAGCTCCTCACACGGGGTGGACCGGGAAGCAACGGGGAACTAGAGACAGCCAGGGGTGGGCGTGACCTCCAGAGGCCTGTCCCTTGTGCAGGACCTTCCATAGCCAGGTCCAGACTCCTAAAGGCTCTGCGGCCTTCAGGGTATGATATGAATAGCAGCCCAGTGAGTGAGTGTCAGAATAGGAGCTTGTGTGGGATATTTTGAGATTAAAATCCCAAGAAAGCACACTTTCAAAGCTCTTAGCTTGAAGTGGCTGCACTCATGTCTCCGGCCTCTGAGAGTCTCTAGCTATGTGGTTTCTCTGTAAGCTCTCCCTCGAAGGTGGTGGCTTCGGTGACTTTGGTATGTACTTTAGTATGGTGCTGGCAGGGTTTCCCAGGGCGGAAGAGCATAGCAAGCAAGACCCTGCTCTGCCCCGCCCTTCCCCTCCCCTCCCCACTCATTCCCGCCCCTTCCCCGCCCCGCCCCCGCCCCTGGCCTTCTAGAGACATTGCTATTTTGGGAGTCAAAGGGATGCTGGCAGGAATCCAGACCAAGGTTCAGGAAAGAGAAAAGCCGGGGTGGGGGGGGTGGAGGGGGTGGGGGGGGTGGGGGGGTGCGGGGGAGGCAAACATAGCCGGGGTCGAGCGAAACTCAGCAACAGTATGTGGGCATCCGGCCCCTTCCTCGGCCAGCAGGCTTGAGGCTTTGGATGTCACAGCGAGGATGGGACTCACACCACCAGCAGCCAGTAGAGGAAGTCTGCCGCGGCGACCCATGGGCAGTTTCCCTTTGCTTCCTGGAAGCAGCCCTTGCTTAGCAAACCTGGAGCTCTGAATGAGTCATCTTCTGAAGGCATGTCACAGCTCTCAAGAGTGCTTTTGGAAGGCTGCTGGTGGTGGGGTGGTAGGTGGCTGGCAGGATGGTAGTGCACCCCTTTAATCCCAGCACTTGGGAGGCAGAGGCAGGAGGATCTCTGAGTTTGAAGTCAGCCTGGTCTGCAGAGTGAGTTCTAGGACAGCCAGGACTAATACTGTCTCAAAAACAAAACAAAATACTAGACGTGTGCTTTATTTGTAGCTGGAAGGATGTCTGTGGTTAAAAGTATTCACTGCTCTTTCAGAGGACCTGGTATTATTCCCAGCACCCAGAGCAGGGGACTTATAGTTGTGACCTACTCCAGTTCCAGGGGACTCTAACACTGTCTGGCCTTTGTAGGTGTCAGGCATGCATATGGGGCTCATATACTCATGAGGCGCGTACACACACACACACACACACACACTAATAAATAAATCTTTCAAAAAAAAAAAAGAGTGTTTTTCACTGAAGACTGAGTGAGCCCTGTCTGTTACTCGTGTTGCCATGGTGACAGGACAACTGGAGAGAAGAGAATCGTTTCAGCCTCTGGTGTCAGGGGACTCACCAGTGTTGCTGAGTTCCATGCATTTGGGCAGAACACCACTGTGGTTGAAACTCCGGGGTGGCAGATGAATTTCTTCACCTTGTGATAGCCAAAAAAAAAAAAAAAAAAAAAAAAAAAAAAGTCTAGAAAGAGGGCCTGTGAGATGGCTTAGTGAGGAGAGGGGCTTGCCGCACACGCCTGATGGCCTCTTTCGATCCCTGGAACCCATCACAGCGCTGGCTTCTGCTCCGACCTCCACACTTGTGCTGTGGCATGAGTATGACCTCCCAGACCCGCCAAGCGTGTGCACACATGCAAACATGCGCGCACATGCAAACATGCGTGCAATAACAGCGCTTTTAGAGGCAGAGTGAGGAGGGAGCAAAGTGTGGGAGGTCACAGAACCCCTCCACCAGGGCCCACCCCAGGGTCCCCTCTCCCTCCAGCTAGTCCCCCCACCCCTGAAGCAGCGCCAGTAGCTGGGGTGCAGACATCCAACCTCTAGCCTGCTTGGGAGATTTGATAGTCAAACCATTGCAGAGGTGGTAAACAGGAACATCTGGGTTTCATCTGATAGCTTCTGGGACAAAAGGAATTTACACAGTTGCCATAGATCCGCCTTTCTCAGAGGCTGGTGTCAGATCAAAATGACACACGGCTCTCTGGAAGGCACAGGCGTCTACACCGAGCTGCTGTCGGGCTGGTCCTCTCGTGAAACCATCTCTGGAAAACCCAGTATTCCCGTGGTCTTTAGGTATTTAAAGGCCACCGTGGGACCCTGATACATAGTCTATTCAACAAGCAGTGACTAACCCAGGTCACGACCCGTCTGCTCTGCCTCCCACTGGGATGGGGTGCAGGCCACTTAGGGAAGGCGTGGTCAGTAGCAACCCATGCAGTGCCCCGAGTCACCATCTATACTGACCTTGTCTGTCACAAGGCTACTTGTCAATCTGGTTCCTGCCCTGAGATCTGAGCTGGCTGATTTTGTAATTGCCACCCCAAAATAGGATCTGAAAGGGGACAGGAGGCTTGGCATTGATGGGGACCCCCCACAAGCTCTGCCCTCCTTACAGGCCTATGCTGGCCCCTGAAGACCTGCAGGGAAGCTTACAAATGCCTGTCTGTGGCTGCTTTCTTTCTCAAAGGAACTCATGTAGTGATAGTTTTCTTTGGGGGAGGGGCAGGAGCTTACTATGCAGTTAAGGCTGGCTTTGAACTTTCAGTCCCTCTGGGGGGACAGAATTGCAGGTCCCAGCCACCACACCTGCTGTCTTCTCAAGTTTTAGGTCCTAGTAACTAGTGGATGCTCTACCCAGCATATCTCTCTCTCTCTCTCTCTCTCTCTCTCTCTCTCTCTCTCTCTCTCTTTTTTTTTTTTTTTTTTTTTTTGGTGTTTTTTCGAGACAGGGTTTCTCTGTATAGCCCTTGCTGTCCTGGAACTCACTCTGTAAACCAGGCTGGCCTCGAACTCAGAAATCCACCTGCCTCTGCCTCCCAAGTGCTGGGATTAAAGGCATGTGCCACCATTGCCCAGCTCCACCCAGCATATCTTGTCTGAAGGTTTCTTTGCTTTGGCCCTGCGTGCTGGCATGTGGTACTGGCAGGACCGTGGTGTGGGATTAGGGATTTTCGTGTGCTCTGGAACACAACATTGAGGACTCATCATGAACTTTCTTTCTGTTGGGTGGCAAGGGAGGATCTGGGGTTGGCCTCGGATCTTTGAGTTTCACTGCTGTGAACAGACACCATGCATGACCAGGGCAAGTCTTATAAAGTCATTTAATTGGGGCTGGCCTACAGGTTCAGAGGGTCAGTCCATTATCATCAAGATGGGAACATGGCAGCATTCAGGCAGGCATAGTACAGGAGGAGCTGAGAGTTCTATATCTTCATCTGAAGGCTGCTAGTGGAAGACTGACTTCCAGGCAGCTAGAATGAGGGTCTTATAGCCCACACCCACAGTGACACCCCTTCTCCAACAAGGCCACACCTACTCCAACAGGGCCACACTTTCTTATAGTGTCACTCCCTGGGCTGAGCTTATAGAAACTATCACACCTGGATAGGTGGCATAGGTGCGTGCACTGGGGGCCAGGGTGCAAAAGCTTGTCCCCCAACCAGCTTCAGTCTGCCCCTCTTAAGATGGGGCAAAGACTTGTATGCTAGAAAATGATAGGTTATCCTTCTATGCTACCCAGGGGGACCTAGAACAACTTGAGCACAGGTGGAGTGCAGATTTATCTATTGAGGAACAAATGCACTTCAACAGTGACAGCAGTAGTCCAGGGAGCTGATTTACTAAGTGTGTGCGTGCATGTGCATATGTGTGTGCAAGTGTCAAGCCGCTGGTAAAGGTATCAGAGTAATCAAGTTCCCGATTCTCCTCATTGCCCACCACCAGGTGCGATACCTTTTGGAGTGGACGGAGGATGACCTAGACGAGGTGGACGACGCCATCAGCACGGTGGATCTTGAATTCTGTCACCCCTTATGCCAGTGTCCCAAGTGTGCTCCAGCTCAGAAGGTTTGGCTCTGCCTGCATCCGTGGGGCAGGATGGGGTGGGAGGCCCCTTCTTTTCTTCTGCCTAGGAAGTCCTTTGCTTTAAGTAATTCATGATTGGCACAGGCATCTTGGAGGGACTGTGTAGTCAGATAAGGGCTGAGAACATCATTTCTTCTTTGGTCATTTTCAACCCACCATTCATTCACTCATTCATTCATTCATTCGTTTTTGAGACAGAGTCTTACTAAGTACCCCTGACTGGAAGTCAACTATGTAGATCAGGTGTAGATTAGGGTGGCTGGTCTCGAACTCACAAAGATATGCCTGCCTCTGGACCTCATGAGTGCTGGGATTAAAAGCATGCACACCCATGCCAGGCTTTATTTTGATTTTATGCACAGAGATGTTTTGCCTGTGTGAGTATAAATGCACCCCATGTGTGCAGTGCCCTTGAGTGTGCAGTGCCCGTGAATCCCAGAAGAGGGCATCAGATGCCCTGTGACTGGGGTAAATGGCTGTGACCTGCCTTGTGGGTGCTGGGAACTGAACTTGGATCTTCTGGAAGAGCAAGCCAGTGGTTTTAACTGCCGAGCCATCTCTACAGCCCTCTTTTTATTCTTGGGTGAGTTACATACAGTGAGTTCCAGCTTCTCGGTGAGAAGCTCCACGACACAGTGTTGTTTGCCTTTTCGCTGATCACTGTCCTCTCATCATGACTTTAGAAACCACCAGGGATAAGAAGGCAGTTTCAGGATTAAAAACGACGGTGAAGTGGGGGTGGCTGTTTCAGGAGGGTTGGCACACGTGTAGGTGACTCGGCTGTTTAACTCCGGCTGGCTTCAAACCCCTTTTGCAGTTGAGGATGACCTTGGAGTCCTGACCCTCCTGCTTTACCCAGGGGCTAGGATTACAGCTGTGCTACTCACCCCGCCGGCTTTGGTGCACAGTCTCCTCCTAAGCGCCGTCATGAAGAGAGACCGTGTCTGTGTCTCAGTGCTCTGCTGCTCGTGAATGCCAACCCTTGCCCTCATCCCTGGAGACCCACAGTCTGTCTCCTGAGCTTTGGGCTCTGTCACTCCTGATGCTGATGTGTGTTTCATTGGCAACTAGCCACATCTTCAAGCACTACAGTGATAGGCTTTCTGTTCCCCCAAGGAACCATTGTGGCGGCTGTGATGCCTTCCAGTTTATGTGTGTGGAGTTAGGGTTGGTGTCCAGTGTCCAGTCATATGTATTAAACAGGCTTGGTTCTCTCCATTACATTTCATGGGGCGCCCCTTCCACGATTTGTACCTGTGGAGTTCCTTCCTGACACAATAAGACATTCTTGGGGAGGGCTTATTCTGTTGAAATATAGAAGTCGGTCTTTTGGTATCTCATCTCCTTCTGAAGAAGTGGGAAGTCACTTATGGGCCATGATGAATGAGTCCAGGTCCCTCTCTGATCCCAAAATTTGCCTGGGAGCTATGGGGGAGCAAGGAGCTACTTCCCACCCCCACCCCCACCCCCACCCCTACCCCCGCCTAGCCTCTTAAGTCCTAACGCCATTTCTTTACAACTTCTGCCTTTTCTAGAAACTGGCAAGGATTCCTGCCAGTGGGCTTGGTGTGAATGTGACCAACCAGGATGGCTTCTCACCCCTGCATATGGCTGCCCTGCATGGCCGGACAGACCTCGTCCCCCTCCTGCTGAAGCACGGTGCCTACTCCGGTGCCAGAAACACAAGCCAAGCCGTCCCGCTCCACCTGGCCTGCCAGCAGGGGCACTTTCAGGTATGGGCACCAGCTCCCAGGCAGCAAGACCCTCACTTGGTGATGGTTCGCTGGGGCAGTGCTGGGGGAGGCCCAGAGGACAGAGCAATTCCTTCCTTCCCACAGTGGAACCCCCGACCTGGGGCTGGTACCAGTGCCCTCACCACTGCCAATCAGGCTGGGTGGGGTAAAACTGTCACTGTGCTTCTGACTGCAGCAACAGTGTGTCCCTCTGCCAAGGTGCTGGCCTCTTTACTACCTTTAGATCCATGCAAAATAGCTTAATATTTTATAAAGTATAGCCAAGGCCTTAAATAGCAGTTCAAGGCAGAACTTTACAATTACTAACTGTTGTTTTGAGACAAGGTCTTCGTATGTAACTCAGCCTGGTCTCAAACTTTGAATCCTCCTGCCTCAGCCTCTTGAGTGCAGGGATTGCAGGTGTGTGACCTCACATCTGGCTTTGAACCAATTAGCTTCCTAAAGCGTGTTTTCTTTGGGAAGTCATCTGTGTATGTGCCTTTGAGGTTCCACTGTGGGGTTTTGAAGACAGGACCAACCACGTCTCCAGTCTGCATCTCTCTCTCAGATGTCCAGCAGACTGCTTCCCACCATGCATTGGGAGCAATGGCTACAACTCTCCTTAGGTAGCTATAAAGATGGAAATCCTAGCTCCTGGTGCATTGTAGGTACAAAGTGGTCCCCCACAGATGAGAATGGCTCCCATTACTGATACCTTTGCTCGGGTGGGGGGGGGGGTCCCCTTTCACTTTAGAGGAAAGATTCGTTTTCCTAAGATATAATTAAGACTGAAGTTTTTCTTCTCTGGACTAGGTGGCAAAATGTCTCTTAGATTCCAATGCAAAACCTAATCAAAAGGACCTCAGTGGGAACACGCCCCTCATCTGCGCCTGTGCTGCGGGCCATCATGAAGTTGCAGCACTGCTGCTACAGGTAAGAGCCCTCCATGCCACACCAGGCTTTTTGTTTACTTTTAAACAATTTTTAAAAAAGATTTATTTATTTTATTTGAGCACACTGTCGCTGTCTTCAGTCACACGAGAAAAGGACATCAGACCCCATTACAGATGGTTGTGAGCCACCACATGGTTGCTGGGAATTGAACTCAGGACGTCTGGAAGAGCAGTCTGTGCTCTTGACCACTGAGCCATCTCTCCAGCCACTTTTAAACAATTTTTGTGTTTATAGTTTTTAAAGAATTGTTTTTATTTTTGTGTACATGTGTTTTTGCCTGCATGTATGATACCATGTACCTGCAATGCCTACAGAGGCCAGAAGAGGGCATCAGAACCCTGGAACTGAGTTAACAGGCTGTTGTGAACTGTCTAATGGGAACTATATCCAGGTCCTTATCAAGAGTGGTACACACTCTCGACCACAGAGCCATGCAGTGAGAGTTTGGAATTTTGGTGTTGATAGACTCCTTGGCGGTTAAACATTTCAATAAAAAGTTATTAGACCATTAAAGGTGCGGGCAGCGCCTATGGACAAGTGGATAAGAGATACAACCAATATTGGTTCTAACGTGTACCATGCTAATAGCATAGGACAAGCTATAGCTAGAGGGCTCAGATCCGAAAATTCCTGGTGCTTTAATTGTATTAGTTATTTGCAAAGAGATGGTGACCAAGCTTCTAAAGTTCTCAGCTCTCAAAATATTTAGTGCATTACTTGTGGGAAGTTTGGTCATTAGCAACAAAATTGTGAACAAGGCATCTCTAAGATCAACGCTTTTTTGTTGTTTTTGTTGTTGTTTTTGTTTTTGTTTTATAACTATAAGCCAGAAAGAAGGCTTAGGCTTTTCCACCTAGGGTGTGCAGGCAACGTGCCAAGGGCTGCCATTGGACCAGTGAGTGTAGGTCCAGGAGAGATAGCCAAGACATTCCTTACCATTGGGAAACAGCCTTGGCACCCGGCTTGAAGCCCTACAGCAAAAAGTATAAGCCCATAGCCTCTTGTCAGCCAGGAAACAATAAGCAGACAGAAAAAACTCAACACTCAGCAAAGGAGAGACCAGGTAATAGAAAAGTACTGTACAGACATGTTAACATCAGGTGAAGCCTGGGGATATTTTGAGTTGGGGAATGTGGACTTGTTTATATCTCCACAGGAAATGGAGAGCTGTGGATCCCATCACAATTGATAAAGCTTAGAATTGGGCAGGAGAGGTCTCCTGAAAACCGTGGCCACTGACCCGAAAAGCACTGATTTAACTGAAAATGTCTCTGTTTATGATTTCCCCTGCCCAGCATAATTAATGGCTTAAAACAAAGAGGAGGAAATGTAGTGAGAATTTTGGAATTTTGGGTTCTTTAAAAAACAGAAATATTATAAGAATATGTTTCTGTTTTAATCCCAGGTGTGGGATATGGGGGCTGCTTCAGATTGTCCACAGCAGCTGACGAGGATTTGCCTCGTGCTCTAGTAGGGTGTGATGTTGTCAGCTGCAGATAGTTTCTGTGAGTGTGTGACATCTGGAAATCTGGGAACTTTTCAGAGGGTCTATAAATGCCAGGGCCCAGAGAAACAGGGTGGGCTGTTGGCTATTATTGGTGGCAGTTTTAAAGTAGTCATGCACAAAGAAGAAACACACATACACATTCCTAAAATTTGGAGGAAAAGAGAAAAAAAAATCTAAGTTCCAAGAATTTTATAGTGAACCATACACCCAGGAAGTTGAGTTTGAGGCCAGGCTGGGCTACATAGTAACACCATCTCAAAAAACAAGATTTTTTAAAATTTATTTATTTATTTATTTATTTTGGAGACAGAGTCCACCATGTACCCTAACTATCTAAATTCTAAATTCCATCCTGGAACCCAGGCTCTAGAACTAGTGAGACCAGTGGTGTTAAGAGCATTTTTCTCTTCTCTTCTCTTCTCTTCTCTTCTCTTCTCTTCTCTTCTCTTCTCTTCTCTTCTCTTCTCTTCTCTTCTCTTCTCTTCTCTTCTCTTCTCTCCTTCCTTCCTTTCCTTCCTTCCTGTCTTGTTGTCAAGACAGGGTTTCTCCGTGTAGCCCTGGCTGTTCTGGAACTCACTCTGTAGACCAGGCTGGCCTGGAACTCAGAAATCCGCCTGCCTCTGCCTCCCTAGTGCTAGCATTAAAGGCGTGCACCACCCTGCTGGGCTTAATGGCCCTTCTTTCAGAGGACCCAAGTTTGGCTCCTACTACCCACTTTGCGGCTTACAACCGCCCACGCTCCACCGTATCTGGCACCCTTTTCTGGCCTCCAAAACCATACACACAATGCATATACATGCATACTGGCAAAACACTCATACACATAAAATAAAAACAAACCTCTTTTAAAATGTGGATGCCCTGTGGTTCATGCCCCAGTACTCCAACCTCAGGATGAGAGGCCGGAAAAGCCGAATTGGCAAGACGTTCTCACATTCAGAAGAGCAGCAGAAGAGAGACCCTGCCTCAAAAACAGCCAGGAGGAGAGATCAACTCCCAAAACGTTTTTTTTTTCTGTCTTCTACACGTGGTGGTGACGCATGCACCTCTGCCATTAAGCGGAGTTTTTAAAAAAGTCAATTTACATCGAGCAGTCCCGCGGATTGCACTGTCCGGTTTCTCTCCTAGCACGGGGCCTCTATCAACGCTTGCAACAACAAAGGCAACACGGCCCTGCACGAGGCGGTGATGGGGAGGTATGCCCTGGTGGTGGAGCTGCTGCTGTTTCACGGAGCATCCGTTGACATCCTGAACAAGAGGCAGTACACGGCAGTGGACTGTGCCGAGCAGGTGAGGGAGAGCGCTTGAGGAGGCAGCGCCCTGCTCCCTGAGACACATTGTGGGTTCCTTGTGTTCAGACCAGACGGGGGTCACGACAGCCAGGTCTTCGGTGCTCTGTGCCGAGCTAAGCGAGCATGCCAGACATCCGAACGCAGGGCTAGATCCTTGCCATTGTTCCCTGTCTGGGCATGCTCAGTGTGTCAGTGCTCATGCTTCCGGGATAGCTTCACTGGCCTAAGGGGACGTAGAACACCTATGAATTGCTACTATTAGCCGCCTCGGCGTGGTACACACAGATGCCGTCACGTCTGAGAGGTTGCAGGGTAGACATCGTTCTCGGTTTGCCAGACCCAAAGCATAATGGAGAGTTTTAGTTGTGGATTTAGATCTGTTTTTTTCGAGACAGGGTTTCTCTGTATAGCCCTGGCTGTCCTAGAACTCATTCTGTAGACCAGGCTGGCTTCAAATTCAGCGATCCGACTGCCTCTGCCTCCCAGAGTGCTGGGATTACAGGCGTGCGCCACCACCGCCCAGCTTTAGTTGTGGATTTAAAGCCTTCAGATTCTGAGAGAATTTAGATCCCCAACTTCCCGGTGTAGCAAGTCAATCACAGAGAAAGAAAGTTGCTTTTCTCTGTTCCTGTCTTCATGTCGAATATAGGATTTAAACTCCACATAACCCAATGAGATGTTAAAGTTGCTATAAATGCAACTTAATTATATGCCTGTTTAATTTTAAGGGCAAAGGTATGGCTCAGTGGTAGAGCCCCTGCCTAGAGGGACTGGGGTGGGGTTCATTGTAGAGCCAGCCACTCCCCATCATGTGTAAGGTCCTGGGTACCATCCCTAGTACCTCAAGAAGAAAAACTTTGAAATGTCTCAATCTAGAGACTGAGTATACTTGTTAAGAAAGTGTAGTGGGTGAGAAGGTAAGGGTGAATTTTAGTGTCCCTAGAATGGGTTGATGAGACTTAACAGATAATGCTTAACGTTTCCTTTGCTATTTCTCAAAGACGATGATGTCGAGTGTGTTCTACTGCAGATCGGGTACGGTAGCCCCTGAACAGCTTCCTGGTAGCCATACAGTAAGAGCCCTACTGTGCTCACCCCAGTGTGTGCAGTAATTGAATGTGCAGGCTGGGGATCCTAGTGCAGGTCAAAGCTTCTAAATGGAAGAGCGGAATTCTTGTTCGAAGCAGTTTCCCCGTTGCTCAGGCTTGAACTCCTGGACTCAAGCCATTTCCCAGCCTCAGGTACTGGCACAGTAGCCAGGCCATGGGGCCCTAATGTGTTTTATTGTTGTTTTGTGGTTGTGGAGATAACTAGGGAGGGGTTTCAGTGATACCAGTATTTACATTTAGATGGGAACCCAAAATCTGCAGAGAAAACATTTCAACAGCTCAGTGACACCTTCCCTTTTAAACTGTAGGATTCAAAAATAATGGAGTTGCTGCAGGTAGTGCCAGGTTGTGTTGCATCTGTAAACAGCGTCGAGGAGACGGACCACGAGGGTTACGTGACTGTTGAGATCAGGAGAAAATGTAAGTGCTTGGGAATTCTCAACCTGCATCTGTTTGGGAATTCATGGGTAGGTGCTGCTTTTGGGGTGGTGGTGAGAGTGCTTGCGTGCATGCGTGCGTGCGCACATGTGTGTGTGTGTGTGCGCGCGCATGTGCGTGTGTGTGAAGATGTGTGAGTGTATTGTGTGTACATGTGTGTGTGTTTGAAGATGTGTATATGTGTTAATGTGTGTTAGTGTATATGTGTGTTAATGTGTGTGTCTGAAGGTATGTGTGTGTTAATGTGTTAGTGTGTGTATGTGTGTGTGTGTCTGAAGGTGTGTGTGTTAATGTGTATGAGTGTATGAGTGTGTTTGAAGGTATGTGTATGTGTTATTGTGTGCGAGTGTATGTGTGTGTTTGAAGGTGTGTGTATTAATGTGTGTGAGTGTATGTGTGTGTGTTTGAAGGTGTGTGTATGTGTTAATGTGTGTGAATGTATGTGTGGGTTAATATATGTGTATATGTGTGTTTGAAAGGTGTATGTGTTAATGTGTGTGTGTATGTTAATGTGTGTGAGTGCGTGTGTATGTTAATGTGTTTGTGTGTGTGTGCGCGCGCGCGCGCGTGTGTATGTTGATGTGTGTGAGTATGTGTGAGTGTGTGTGTGTGTGTGTGTGTGTGTGTGTAAGTGGGAGGTCAACCTTCACTGTCATTCCTCAGGAGCTGCCCCACTTGTAGTCAGAGGGTTTCCCCTTCGGTGGAAGCTCCTGGAGCAGGCAGGCCTGCCTGGTGAGGACAGGACTCTACCAGTCTCTGCTTTCACAGTGCTAAGATTACAAGCGTGCACCACCACACCCGACCTGTGCATGTGTCTGTGTACCATGTGTGTTTGCTGCTCTTGGAAGAGAGCATCAGGTGCCCTGGAACTGGAGTTGCAGTTGTACGTGGGTGCTGGGAACCAAACCAGGGTCCTCTGGAAGAGCAGTCAGTGCTCTGAGCCCCCGAGCCTTTGCTGCAGAGCCCAGGCTGGAACTCGGATCTCCATACTTTGATGGCAAGCCCTTTAGCAGCCGAGCCATGTCCCACTTCCTTCGGTGTTTTTTCGTTTTGGGGTTTCTGTGGTGTTGGGCATGAACCTGTGGCTTCACATATGGTAAACAGGTGCTCCACTGCTGAGCCATGTCCCCAGCCCTGATTTCATTGAGTTATAAATGAAAAATGTAATTATTGTCATGACAGTTAGGGACACTGGGACCCCAGAAACCATGCTTGATCATGATGTATCAGATGAAGAGCTATTTTTGAACTGGTTTTCTGGTTGATTGTAATGATGTCTCCTGCAGAAGGAGGACAAACAACCAGAGAGAGCAACTATCTTGAATTTCTCTTGCCTTGTGCCCTAAATCCAGGTGTTCTATACAGTTTCCGATATGCAGGGTAAATGGCAGCTTCTTCTAGGCCTGAGCCTCTCAGACCTTAGAGCCTAAGGATTCCCTAGCACATACTAGGCAGCGTATTTATTTTATGTATATGAGTACACCGTAGCTGTCTTCAGACATTGGATCCCATTACAGATGGTTGTGAGCCACCATGTGGTTGCTGGGATTTGAACTCAGGACCTCTGGAAGAGCAGTCAGTGCTCTTAACCGCTGAGCCATCTCTCTAGCTCTCAAGCTTTTTGTTTGTTTGTTTGTTTTCAGTTATGTGTAAGTGCACAGGAGTGGAGATACTTGTGCTCATGAAGTCCAGAGAGGGCAGCAGATCCCTTGCATCCAGAGTTGCAGGTGGTTGTGTCTCCTGGGATCCAGAGCTGTATCGTATCTAAGAATAGTACAGTGCCTTAGGCAGTGAGCTGTCTCTCTGGGGCCTTCTTGTTTCCAGTTTGCAGGAGCACCAAGTGATTGGGTTCCTGCCCAACACTGCCTCGAATGAGCACTTTCTTGTTTTATGTTTTTTAAGGTTATTTAGAAGGGATTCTGTTTTATGAGCTTTTCAAAATCAAGTATGAATACAGTTGCAACAGGTGGATAAACCCACTGGTATCCTAGAAAGTCCTGGGGGGCCTTGCTGTACCGCCCCGGATGAGAAGCATCCAGAGGAAGACTCGGTTCTGCCTTATCAGGGTTTGCCTAGCAAGGAATAGCCATCTGCAGGGTTATAAAAGCAAATTTAGCACTTAGCTTTCCAAATTTTGGTACGCTAGGAAATCAGAGTGTGTGTGTGTGTGTGTGCGTGCTTTGCAAAGTCACCTTTATGAAGTTTTCAAGTGTTTTGCTGTTTTATTCACAGGGAACCCCAAAATGTACAACTTGCCAGAGGAACCTTTTAGGAGACAGTTTTGCCTCATTAACCCAGGGGGGCGGTTCCAGTGAGTATCTAGTTCAAGTTGATTTTGGTGGTTTAGACCCTGCGTTTTGCTTCTCTGGAGGCCCGGGGGTGGGGTGGGGTGGGGTGGAGTGGGGATGATGCTGGGAATATGTGTGGCTTTAACTGCCCATGCAATGCTGCCATCTTGTGGCCAGTGGGCTTTATATCATTATCCAGTTATTTAACTTTGTTTTGGATTAATACTTGGTTTGTCTTGCATCTCAGGGAGAGGACTTCAAGGGAGACTATGGGAAGGGATAGAAGTGTGCCTGATCTTACCGGACATTCTCTCCAGGAGGTGAGTGATTACACGGTAGGGGCTTATGACCTAGCTTAAAAAAAAATAATCGACAAAGGACATTTCTCAACAGTCACCTTCATTTTATGATCTCCCTCGTTGAAAGAATTAGCAACAGTGAAGACTTAAGCTCTACAGAGGAGCAGACAAGAGTGTGGACTTAAGAGTAAATTTACAGCCAGGCGGTGGTGGGGCACGCCTGCAATCCCAGCACTCTGGGAGGCAAAGGCAGGTGGATTTCTGAGTTCGAGGCCAGCCTGGTCTACAGAGTGAGTTCCAGGACAGCCAGGGCTACACAGAGAAACCCTGTCTCGAAAAAACAAAAAACAAAAAACAAAAAAAAAAAAAAAAAAGAGTAAATTTACAACTACAGCCCTGGACAAGCCTGGTGGCACATGCCTTGAATCCTAGCACTCGGGAGGTGGGAGTGGGTGGATCTCTATGAATTCAAGGCCAGCCAGGGCTACATACTGAGACCCTGTCTTCAAAAAGTATAAAATTGCAGGCCTGAGCCGAGAAAGTCAGGGAGACATGGGAAGCCGTGTAAATGGAAAACTGCAATTTGGTGTTTACAGAAATCAGACTGGGCCAGAGCTTACTGCTTTGTAATATTTGAAATAAGGACAGTATAGATGACATAATGTTGTATGCCCCCCACACCTCCCCCAAACACAGAGTTCTTTATGTACCCAGTTTCCTCCTGAATTCATTTAAAAAGGCCCTGGATACAGTCTATTCTACTGCAAAGGGAGGCTTCTCAGAATCACGTGCCTTTCCCATCTGCTGAAGAGGAAGAATAGACAGTGCACATGCCACCAGGTTTGCTGGGCAAATGCATACAACTTGCAAACCGTCATTTTAGAGAATGTATTCCATAATTAATGTGGCAGATTTAGCACCCCACCCTTTTTGAGACAAAGTTTCATACTATAACGCAGACTAGCCTCAAACTCATGGTGATCTTCCTGCCTCAGTTTCCCAAGGGCTGGGGTTATAGGTATGAACTGCCAGGCCCAGCTTGCATGATAAAATGTGATTTCCACTTTAATTTCCCATAGCCTTGCTTATATCCTGCTCCTGAACAGGGCATGTATCAGCTTTGACGTCAGTCAGGTGTCCCCTTCCCTTGCTACGTGACAGTCACATGCTCTTACTGTGTGGTTTCCTTGCCAGAGCAGCAACCGCACATATGATCAGAGATTAAAAAAATCACAGAGCACTTTGTATCACACAGAGCACCACAGGCACCATCGCCACATTCCGGTGGCCACTGTGCCTGTGGGATTCTGAGTGTATTGCCTGACACATTATAGGAGGCGCGGGGCGCTGCCATCCCGGTGGTTTAAAGCATGGCACTGCCATGAAGTAAGTTTTCTCTCTTCTTCAGGCAGAGAAGCGAAGAGTCGCAGGAAAGCGGAGTGACTTGTCAGAAAGCAGGTATCAGACCTCTGAGGAAGGACACAAGGGGCTCCCAGAGAGGCCTGTGCCGAGACAGGCTGCTTCAGGACACCGGCCGATGGTCCGCAGACACACAGTCAATGACGCAGCCATACTCCAGGTCCCAGAGGTGACTGGCCACCTGACCACCCACGAAGCTGGTGTTTCTCCATCTTAGCAGTAAGGGACTGGTAAATCTGCTATGGAGACACGAGTCTACAGTGAGGCGGTGAGCATGCACACAGTGTAGAACTACGTATACTTTCAATAACCAGCTTGAGAGACAGCCCCTCGGATTTACCTCCCTCTCCTCTTCAAAGCTAACTAACATACTTGAAAAGGAATGGGGGGGAGGTGAACGAGCCCCTCCCATCTCAGCATTTGGGTTTCCTGGTCACAGGCAGAGGCTTCACCGCCAGTTCTGACCTCCTCTGGCTGGAAGGTGCTAAATGTCTGTGAGGTGGATAAGTAGGCAAACCTTACGCTAGGAGGATCCCTAGGTCCAGGAGAAGTCAGAGATGCAGGATCGGTCTTATGGAACTGTAGATGCCAGGCAGAGAAGCATCCCATCAGGATGAAGAAACGGAACCTGGAAACACTTGAACTGGAGGATGCCCAAATGCTGTTCTGATGTCCGTCCCAGTGAAAAGGACCTACCGTTCTGCCTTGTTCTACACCACGTGTATGGGGAAAGCTGGCCGTCACTTTCCCACCAACATAGACCCCCCGGGTCACTGCACGTTTACCTGCACCGATTTCTGCTCCCTCCTTTCCGTTAAGAGCCTCCCCGACACAGCACACCTGACGGATGGTTACCGGAGAGCAGCTTTGGCACATCTTAAGTCTTTTGATTCAGATTCAAAACTTAGAGCACAAACCAGGTCAGCATTTAAGTTAGAATTTGTTGCCATTGATTCCTTTTTATAACTTTCTATAGATTCTATTATTTTTTTATGTTCCTGATCCTAAAGTTGCAGACATGAGTTCACCCCAAGTCCACTTTCAAAGGACTTTGTAAAGGGGAAATGCTTCTGTGCACACTATTGGAAATACTTGTGAATGTATAGAAAGGAGGGGCTGATTATTTTTCTACAAAGTAATTTATGATTTCTAATTTTCTAATGTGCCTTGGATATGTGCCAAATGATGGAAAAGAAACAGTAAACTTTGCCTCTTGATTGTGTCGTGCCATTTAAATTTAAATTTTGCTGTGCTGTTTCTCAGTGACCCTTCTATAAGCCTGTTGTTAGACTTTCTCCCTGGGGGAGATGGAATTTGCCTATTCCTTCTAGGATCCCGATAACAAACCAAGCTATGATTAGTCTAGGGGATCATTGAGTTCATTAGGCTTCCTTACAGAGCAGTGAGTGAGAGGTCACACTGGCAGGGCAGTAGCCAGCATGGAGGAGGGAGGTCTTCTGCCTGTGGAGATACATGGAGCCCTGTCCCTAGTCTTTCCCTGCCTCTCAGTATAGACTCCAGCCCCTCCCTGATTGCCCCCTCAACACACACACACACACACACACACACACACACACACACACACGCCTTCCCTAAAGGGAACAGTAACATTCAACAAATCTAGCAGCAATCTTAATGTAAACTTGACATGGCCATTAAGAATGAGCAGTGCTTCCAATCAGTATTGATATTTGGAAATTTTCATCTACTCATAAATGCACAAGTCAAGTATTTTAACAGGGAGACAATTACAATTAAAGTTTGCATTAAAACAGCAAAAAAAAAAAAAAATAGGATGAGCAGTGTTCAGGTCTGCCTGTGTGGTGTGCACTCCCAAGCACTGCCAGCTGAATGGCCACAGGCTAAATGCATGTAGCACGAGTCTTTAGGACCCTGTCCTTGAACAAACAGCCCACTTCCCATTCTTAAATGTCTGTCTGCACACGTCAGCCAGCTTGGCATTAGGGCTGGAAACTGTACAGAAACATGTAACAAAACGTAAACAGCACGTCAGGTGTCTTTCTAGCATTTCATGTAACTGGGCCATGAAGCACTCTTTAATAATAATCACTGGTCATCTCTGAAGTCTTATGGAGGATGGAGAATGTGCCCCATTTTAGCGTTGTTTACTTAGTATTCATGAAGTTCTGTGTTCGATTCCCAGCGCCATTCACAGCAGATGTGCTACACGTATGTAATCTCAGCACTAGAGATGTGGGGGCAGGGGGATCATGAGTCTGAAGTCATCCTTGGCTACATGGTAAGCTGAGACCAATGTTTCATTAAAACATTCTTAAAAACCAATAACAACAAACCCAAAACATACAACAAAAAGAGTCTGGACCCACTGCCCACAAAATCCTTCAGCGGGTTTGAGGATGACAGTCAGTCCTGAACACAAATTAACTATTTCTCTGCATGTTTTGTTAGTTCTTAATCATGTATGTGTGTGTGCTTATAAGGGGTTCCTGTGTAGGCTTCTGAGGCCAGAGAGTATCTGGTCCCCCGGAGCTGGAGGTTCAACATAGTGAGCTGCCCAACATAGGTGCTGGGGAAAGACCTGGTGTCCTGTGCTCACTCAGCTGTCATTCCTGCCTGCTCCTCTTGTAAACACGTCACTTTCACTGTCCAACACGGACCACAGGAGCGTCCTAGTTATTTTGTAGACGTATCACTCTAGTTGTTTTGGATCTGGTGATGTTTGTTCTATAATATAAACCCAATGGCTCTAAACAGTAAATTAAATCAAAAGCTGGGACTCTGAAAGGCTACCCGCAGAAGAGGAGACATCCCTGCCTTAAGAAGTGGGATGTGCTGACTCGGCTGCAGGGTTTCGCTCCCTTTCGTCTCTGGCCCCTGAGCATGCTAGCACAGCTTCTATTGCTCCTCATGTTGAGGTCCCAGCTGCAAGGATAAACCTGCATTGCCACCATGTAAAAGCTCTGGGTAAGGGGGGAAATCATTCAAGATGCAGATCTTCTTTTGAATTGCCTGTGATTCTCACACACCCAAACTCTTTGAGTTTGAGGTACAAGTTTATTTTTTCAAAAGGCATATATAGACAGGGAACAAAGGAAACATTTACAAGGTGGTGACTGTCCTAGACACTGCTCCGTAAGTCTGTCAGTGTGCACGTCCTCTTAGTAATCATCCTCTTCATCAGAGTCCATTACTTTTCTTCTGTTGAACTAGGGGGAAATTAAGGAATGTCAGACACTTTATAAAGCCTCAGATTTTCTGAGAAAAACATTTATTACTTAAGTGAGCTTTTGTGTGTATGTCTGACGAGGGGTAGGTGTGAGGGGGATGTATTAACAATCACCCTCTTTCCATAGAGGTACTCTCTTCCCAACCACAGCACAGAATCAAGGTGTCTCAAAGCTCAAAAGCACCTGGACAGCTCAGGCCCGGGACCACCGCCACCTCGCCCGCCTTCTGCCATGCCACACACTTACTTTCACTGTTGTTTTCTTTTCTGTCTGCTGGCTGACTTTCTCAAGTATTTCTATTAAACCTTGTTCTGACACCTGTAACCAGAAAGGAAAACACAGTTTCAAAGCAAACAGTTTGTCTAAGCAGAGCAGTCACTGTAAGACTCTCCGAGGAGTGGGAAGGAGCAGAGAGCTCAGGAAGGTGAGCAGTTTGAGTCCATCTTTCTCAGCTGCTAGCAAGGCAGCCGCTGTGAAAGGTCACAGCATAGATATGTGACCTCAGCCCACACCACCCTAGAGACAAAAAACAAACAACAACAACAACAACAAAAACCCCACAGGCCAGGCAGTGGTGGTGCATTCCCAGCACCAAAAAAAAAAAAAGGAACTGGGTTTGTGTGTGTGTTGTGTTGTTTTTTTGGGGGTATTTTTTTTTTGATTTTTGGTTTTTATCAAGCCAGGGTTTTCTCTGTGTAGCCCTGGTTTGTCCTAGAACTCACTCTGTAGATCAGGCTAGCCTTGGAACTCAGAAATCCGCCTGCCTCTGCCTCCCAAGTGCTGGGATTACAGGTGTGCGCCACCACCGCCCGGCCACCTTAAAAACCCACACACAGGTGGTATTTTAATTAATACTGACAAACCTTATTTCCAGTGCAGAACAATTTCAGCCAGGAGACTAGCAGTCTCTGGGTCACACTGACACAATGTTCCACACAATGCCAGCAAAGGAGAGGGTCAAGCATTTTTGGACACGCAATCTTCCCTCAAGATTTACAGCGCAGTGATCAGTCTCTCCTTTAAAACTTTTTTGGGAGTCAATAAGAATTCTATATTCGATTACATAAATTACTTGGTGCAGCTGAATTTTTTTTTTAGGTTTTAAGAATTCATATGCTTGAGTACTTTGCTTCAGGAAAAACACACACCCGAAGTGCATGTGTGGAGAGGAAAAGGCGGCACTGATCTCCTGGAGCTGGAGTTACAGGCACTGAGAACCAAGCTCCAGCCTTTTGCAAGACAGCTAGCGCTGTAGCCCCCCCCCCCCCCCCAGCCCTAAGGCAGGGTTTAGACCGTGGGTACCGCTCGCTCCTCAGGCAGTCTGGGCTTACCTTCCCGCTTAGTTGTCCGTATCGGGCCATCTGTATAAGGTAGTTCTCCACAGCTTTAGTTTTTTCAGGCTTTACAAGTGCTAAGTTACTTACTAAAAGAAAAAAATACATATGCAAAAAAAAAAAAAAAAAAAAAAAAACCGTGAGGATTCAATGCACTAATTATACCTTAGAACTATCCACTGACACTTCCAAAGTATTATTTCACAAGCTTAAGTCTGTCAACAGGCAAGGCAGATAGTATGTAGGCCTTCTATGAATCAGAGTTCAGCCACATGACTCAGTGCGGGAGGGTCCTCAGCTTCTAATTCCCACACTTCCCCGTGTCTGATAAGGTGCAGCTCCTCTTCCAAACGTGCTCCTTCTATCCTGACAGGCTCATCCTTTCCCTTTCTACAGTTTTCTTTTGAGATTTTATGTATGAATCCAGATGTTACACCGACACCCAGAATACAATCAATCCCTAGCTCCCACGACCATGACAACTGGAAACACTCCTGGGACTGACTCCGTTCAAGTCAATCGTTACAAACTTTTCCAACAACTATCCTCAAGGGGCACCTTCGTAAGGAATGGTGTTTCAATTGTAAAAACAATCTCTCTCCAGATTTATAAATGTCATACTTCTTAAAAACATTCGCTCTGCTCACGTATGTATCTGCACATCCACTCACCTCGAACCGATTTTATGGGAATAAGAGAAACGGAAGGTGCTTACATCTGGCCCGGGCTGATTGATCCAGAACTTGGGCTAAGATACTGTTTCTCATTTCTGCTTCCCTACAACAAATCATAGGTCACACAGGGTTAGAGCTATGCTATCAGCATCTGCGTGTACAAAGCATTTATTCAATGTCTCTTTAAAAAAATCTTTACATTTATTTATTTATTGGGGTTTGGGGTGGGCACACCACAGTGCACATGTGGAGGTCACAGAACAGTTTTGGGGAGTCAGTTCTTTCCTTTCACTACGTGGGTCCTGAAGCTTGACCTCGGCTCATCAGGCTCAGTGGTACATGCTCCACCTGCTGAGCCCGCAGGCCACGGTGAGGCACCTGTAGTTCCTGCATGGTGCCAGGTGCTTTTGCCTTCCAGAAGCCAGCTGTGGACATAAACCTACCAGAACGGCAGGACACTATTTCATGAAGTGGTACTCGGGTGCAGCAACCGTTACCAACAGTAAGTATCCAGTGTGACACGTGCTACAGGCCTGCAGTCTCGGCAATTAGACCAAGTGGACTTTTTTTAGGGAGGAGGCAAGAGACCTATGGAGAGTCTGAAAAACTGTAGCCCAGGTAGAACCAATCCTGTGAAATTCTGTGTTGTTAATCTTGCTTCTTCCGCAATACTCAAGCAGGAACTGTGGCTCTCACTGCTTTCAAACCTTTTTGGAGGCAAGGTTTAGCTATGGAGCTCAAGCAGGCTCAGAATTCACTTTTTTAGCCAAGGCTGGTCTCAAATTCTTCAACTTCCTTCCTCAGCGTCCTGAGAGACAGGATCACTGGACTGTACCACCACTCTAAGAAGGAGACTTAAAACATTTCTCCGGGACAGCTCAGTGGTTAAGTGCACCAACTGCTCTTCTGAAGGTTCTGAGTTCAAATCCCAGCAACTACTACTGTGCTACATCCCCAGCCTCTTTTTTTTTCTTAAAAATCACTTGGGTAAAGGGTCTTGCTAAGCTGTCCAGGAAGGCCTTGAACTTGAGATCCTTCTGTCTCAGCTTCCCAAGCAGTGGGATTAGAAGTATGAGCCACCACCGGCTTTATGTGCCCAACAAATAAGAGAGACCCTAGATGAGGAATCCTGAGTGGAGAAGGAAAACCAAACAACCTCCTCTGAGAACGTGGACGTAAAGGGGTTAACCCTGCAGGTGCTAGAGGGAGTGGGGAACAAGGGACCACCTGACTTGGTGCTCAGATCTGAACACACCCCAAACAGCAGAGGCAAAGGCAGGGTGAGATGTAGTCACATCAAATGTTTGCTTGTACTTGAGTATAAGTACCCTCTCCGTGTGCAGGGAGTACATTAGTGCTCACTGAACGCTTACTGCGAGGCCTTGGGTCTAGAATCCCTATGAGGTTATTCTACTGGTATGTTTCAGCAGAACTTCAAAACAAGATGTTACTGGAACTCCATGGGCATTTATTCAATCAAACTAAAACCTTCACATGGACTCATTAGAAAATCACTAGAATCTGTGATTCATTAAGAGCCACATACCAATTACAGCTACTAAATAAAAGAGAAGAACTCAATCTATGAAATCACCCTTTCAGAAAGTTCCAATTCTAGCCCATACCTTTGTTTTGCTTCCTGTTGGGCTGCATCACCAGGATCCTGAAAAAAAAAATAATTTTTGCCTTTTAATGGAGTGGAACTTCAAAAGAGAAAAACAGAAGGCATCGCAGGGGTGTGGGAAAAGGCGGGGCGAGGCACATCTGTAGCCATAGTTAGCACTTAGGAGACACTAGGATCTCAAGTTACAGGCCAGCCTGGGCTATAAACAAAGAAGTAAAATAATAAATGAAAACAAAAATAAAGGACTTATGCGATTTTCCTTCTGCTATAATAGGTTCCTGACGTGGAAACTGGGCCTCACAAAAACCAAAGAGTCAGTTTCCATTTGCAATGTTTTCGTTTTATTAAATAAGGGCTAAGGGTGGAATTCGGGGAAGAGAGGGTGTCGTGCAGGCTAGGTAAGCACTGTGGCCCAGGCTAACCTCCACCCTCAGCCCCACATTTTCCAAGCGTGGACGAGCTTCAAAAGTCACAATCTAATAGAATGTCTGAGAACGCACACGTTCCTGGAAAAGCCCAGGTATCATGGAGACCTATTTTTACTGTCTGGAAGAGACCCTGGCTTGGCACGAAGGATGCTGGTTCAAAGGGTGCTGCCACTGAGGTCACCCACCACCACTAGCGTTTGTCCCAGGACTCGTTTACAACCCGCTACTCCCTCCTAGACGGCACCGCAGGGGTTGAGCACCATCTCTGGAGTCCGCGGTTTGACTCCCGCCCAGGGACGCGCCGTCAGAGCGGCGTCCTCCGCACCAGAGCTCAGAGGACCCCCCTCTCCACAGCGCTGACTGTGACCCAATCCGAGGAGACCCCAATCCCGGCGGGGCTAGCTTGAGGCTCGACGGCAGCGAAAACCGAGACTTGGGGGTGGGGGTGGGGGTGGGATGACTCGAGGGCGCGCACACCCCAACCCGCACAAGCCTCACGCGGGACCCTACGGCGGCCGAGGAGGCTGCGGCGGCCTCCGGGAACACCCCCACCCCCGCGCGCACACCCACGGAGCCATGGGGTACGCGGAAGCCGAAGGACCACGAGCAAACGCCGAGAGCCTTTGCCTGGGGCGAGGGCGTCACCCCGCCCGCTCACTCACTCCATGCTTGGCCTGCAGCTCGGCCAGCCTCTGCTTCCTCAGCGCCTCGAGTTCTTCGTCCGCCATGGCGCGGCTGTCCCACGTCGCGCAGGCGCGGCGGCCGTCGGGGGGTCGCGCAGCCGCACCCGCCCTCCGGTACACTCGGTTGGAAGCGCTTCAGCCCGAGACTCGAGCACGGCGCCTTTTACTGCGCAGACGCGAGGGTTGCTCAGGCATCAAGAGTCGAGTCCAGAGCTGGGGGTTGCCCCGCCTCTGCCAGGGTGCCTTGTAGAGGACCGATCCTGCGAAGATAAAAGATATAGAACGTCTAAGAGGCGCGCTTCTGGGTTCCCGGCTCTGACTGCGCCGTAACACGCCCCACCCACCCGAATGATCCCTAGAGACTGATGGTGGTGCAGTTCAGCAAAGTGTAAAGTCCTTAATCGATGCTCTGTCTGCCTTACCCCCACCCCCAGGGCCTTTGCTGAGAAGATGCTGTGTGTGTGTGTGTGTACCCTGATTTTAGAGTGGGGGTCCCGGTATGGCGTGGAGTGGGTGAAAAAAAACCGCTCAATTCAATTCTTAAATCTTGTGACTTGCTTATGGTGTATGTATTTTAATTTTGCCATATATATATATATATATATATATATATATATATATATATATATACCTGATACGGGGATGAGAATTGAATTCTGGTCCTCTGGAGAGCAATACACACCTTTAAGTACTGAGCCATCTCTCCAGCCCATATACCTACATCCACACTGTTGAGCAATGACCACTCTCTATATACATAACTTTTTCATCATTACAAATTGGCACCCACTCACTAAATAGAAATTATTCATTATCCCCGATTCCCATTACAAAACAATACTCTGTATAAAACTGCCTATTCAAGCACTATTTCTCTATTTCTGACTGGCATATTTGATCAATCATATACCAGCTCCAAGTTTTTATCCATTCGTATCATGTGACAGAACATCATTCCTGACTGGATTTGGTGGGTGTGTGCCTATAAAGTCTGCCAGTCCAGGGGCATCTGAGGCAGGGGGAATCTGGAATTGAATACTAGCTTGCCATTACATAGTGAGACCTTGGTTCCAACCAAACAAGCTCTCCCCTCCCCCATTTCATTATTTCCTGGCTGAACATACTTACTGTATAAAGCACATTAGTTGTATTCATCAGTTTAACTCTAAGTTCTCTTTTTGCCTGGTGTGAGTAAAGCCACTGTCAAGTGCCTGCCTGCAATCCTGCCTTCAATCATTTTAAATGGATGGAGTTGCCAGACCTAAGTTGTGTCAGGGACTGTGACGGTTTGAAAGAAAATGTCCCCCAGAGGCTCATGGGGAGTGGTACAATTAGGAGGTGTGCCTTCTTGTAGGTGTGTCACGGTTGGAGGAAGTGTGTCTCTGGGACTTTGAGGTTTCTAGTGTGCTCAAGTCAGGCACAGTGTTCCTTTCCCTACTGCTTGCCTATCTGGATGTCGAGCTCTCAACTACCTCTCTGTCCCATGCCTGTCTGCACTACACCGGGCTTCCTGCCATGGTGGTAATGGACTAAACTTCGAAATCTAAACCAGCCCCATTCAAATGCCTTCCTTTATAAGAGATAGAAACCCTAATCCAAACAGTTTCTTTTCTACTGCTGTGATACAATACCTTGAGCAAGGCCATTAATAAAAGAAAGCTTTTCATTTGGAGCTCACAGTTCCAGAGAATTAGAGTCCGTGACCATCATGGTGGGGGGAGTATGGTAATGAGCAGGCAGGCAGGCAAGGCAGCGGGACAGCAGCTGAGCTCTCCCTTCTTGAGATAACTACTGTGAAGCTGAGAGAGCTAACTTGGAATGGTTTAGGATTTTCAAACTTCAGAGCCCCAGTGACACACCTCCTCCAAGACTACACCTCCTCCAACAAGGCCACGCCTCCTCCAAAAAGCCACACCCCCTCCAACAAGGCCACACCTCCTCCAAAAAGGCCACACCCCATCCAATAAAGCCACACCTCCTAATCCTTCTCAAACAAATGCCTGTGTCAACCTCTCTGTAGTTATAATAGAATCTAAAACGCAACATACCGCTAGCTAACCGTCTTCACCAGCTGTCCTTTCCATTGCTCGTTACTTTGGTAAATGACACCACTTATTAACTGGGAGCTGAGAAAATAGTTTAGATAGTAAAAGTGCCCATCACCTAAGTGTGGTGACCTGCGTTATCATCTCCTCCCCTCAAATGCAAAGCTTAATACAGCCTAGAACCCCAACCCTGGGGAGGCAGACCCAGATACCTGGGGGCCTACTGAACAACCAGTCTGTCCAAAGTGCCGCTCTCCAGGTCCATTGCAAGACCCTGTCTCCAAAAGTACAGTGAAGAGTGACTGAGGAGGACTTCCAATGTCAACCTCTGGTCTCCATATGCACACACGTCCAAATACACAAGTATACTCTTGTGTGGCAGACTTTCCCTGGGAAGACACACTATACACATCTATCAGCCCAAAAAGGGAACCATAAAGACAGACCAATCTAAGAGTCCCACCAAAGTGGTACTCTTACACTTGGTACCCACCTGGTGATGCAATTTGGGGAGGTTATGGAGCCTTTAGGGGGTGCAGCCTCACTGGAGGAAGTGCATCATTTGGGGTGGGCTTTTAAAATGTAAAATGCCTGCTTCCTGTTTGGACTCTGTTCCATGTTCCTGCCTGGAACAGTCTTTGTGCTTCTTACTTCCATGTCATTTTCAACTCTTTCCCTGGAACCATAAGCCCCGATAAACTCTTCCTTGTATAAGTTGCTTTGGGGCACGGTGTTTTATCACAGTGACAAAAAGTAACGGACACCCCCCACACACACACTCTTATGAGCCTTCCCCTCTAGAGGGCGTGTTTCAGTTCGGAGGACACTGACATACAGAGCACATAGACATGTACATACACAAACAGGAAAGAAGAGGAGAGGGAGGGAGGGAGGGGAGGAAGGAAAGGATGGAAAGGTGCATTTGGTAGAAACACAGGTGATACACAGCTATTTTATGGCCCCCTTGTGCTGGCCACTGATGTCACTTCTTGCTGCTTATGTGACAGCAGCTGGCCAGCAATTCTAGCACCCACAGGTGCAATGCTTACAGCACCCATTGGTCCCTCTCCCATGCTTATCCCCAGTCTTTTCCCTGGGCAAGCCTTCTTTTCTGCTTACATGCCCCAGGCCCCCCGGCAGCAGAGCCCTGGCTCTTTCTCCTGTCACCAGCAGAGGGAGCCATACTCTACCGAAAGAGACTGAGTTCCTCATTACACTGGGAAGCCGAGAAGACCAGAATTGTTACTTTGGGAGTCACGGTATGTCCTCACAGACAAGGCTTTAATCTCCCTCACACTTCTCTGTAGCTGTAAACCCATGCCCCATTCTGGGTCCATAGGCGCAGATGCAGTCCGAGAAAGCCTCAGCCAGCGTGGCGGGTGAGTTGGGGCTTCAGTGCCATCCTCCTGGGTGCGGTGCTGTCTCCTCCCGCCTCCCACACTCAGGGTTCACACACCTGCATGGTTGCTTGCTAGCAGCCTCTTAGCTGTAGTGCTTCAGCTGAGCAGTTAGGTCACGACAGGCAGCGTGAAAGTCTCCAACAAAGGCGAAGTGCAAGAGGCGGGTCAGCTGGGCAGTCTCCTGCCCCAGCACTTGTAACCGGAGGCTAGATTGTCTGGTTGGGAAGCTCCCTGGCAGGGCGTTGTGTTAAGCCTCTCCCTGACATCTATACTTGCTTTTGCGTATAAGCTTTCACACAGAGCAGGGGACTCCTGCCCCCAGGTCAAAACTCAGTGTGTGACTGGGTGACTAGTGATGACCGAGGCTGAGATACCAATGGACAAATGTTTCTTCAACTACACGGCCATTGATTGCGGACAAGGCAAGTTTGCTTGCAGGCCACTACAGTAAAGCCAAACACATGCTCTCCACCCAACATGTATAAAAGTTATGCTTGCAGGACTAGAGAGATGGCTTAATGGTTACCAGCACTCCCGTTCTTGTAGTGGACCAAGATTTGGTTCCCAATATCCCGGTGGAGTCTCACAACCTTCCAAAACTCCAGTTTCAGGGCATCCAATACCTTCTTCTGGCCTCTGGGGGGCGCCCACATGCACATACTCAAGTACACACGTGCAAAATAATGTAAAAATATTTTAAATTTATGTGTACTGCTCTGGTTAGGTTTTGTTTGTTTGTTTGTTTGTTTGTTTTACAAGCTTGCTACAAGCCATTGTCCCCTAGAAAGCAGCTCTCTCAACTGAAAAACTGCTTTCATCTGATTGTCCTGTAGACATGTCTACGGGGCATTTTCTTGATTGAAGATTGATGAGAGATGGCCCGGGTCACTGTGGGTGGAGCTGCCCCTGGGCTGGTGGTCCTGGGCTCTGTGAGGAAGCAGGCCAAGCCAGCCACTGGGAGCAAGCCTGTGTAGTGTTCCTTGACCATCTGCCCTTCAGTTCCTGTCCCCAGGTTCCTGCCTTGAGTTTCTGCCCTGATTTCTCCTAGTGATTAACTGTACAGTAGAAGCTAAATATGCCCTTTCCTTTGAAATTACTTTTGGCCACGGTATTTATCAGAGCAACAGAAAATTAGTGTTTACTCCATACTATGGTTTAAGTGCACAGCATTGCATCTACAAAGAATGCCTGTATCACTAGCAGTGCGTGCTACTCGCAACCCGTGTGTGTGCATTTTGCCTGCATGTGTGTCTGTGCACCATGTGTGTGCAGTGCCCGCAGAGGCCAGAAGAATGTGTCAGATCCCCGTGGAACTGGAGTTACAGACAGTTGTGAGCTGCTGTCTGGGACCTGGGAATTGAATCTGGGTCCTCTGGAAGAGCAAGCCAGTGTTCTGAACCACTGAGCCGTCTCTCTCTACCCGCTTTTGTTTATAGGAACAAATTACTTATCAGTCTTACCATGTGTTTGGTGGTGTTTGTGTCCACGTAGCCACATTCAAAATGAACTCAAAGGCACCTTGTAAAATGGAGTCTCTCGGGGTAAGCACAACCCAAAACCCATTGTTTTTGTAATATGGAGTAACTCAGGGGAGGGGACATCCTGGTCTCAACATGCATTCAGTCACTTAATCAGGAAGTAATTTAAGCTGGGCAGTGGCACGTGCCTGTAGTCTTAGCTACTCGGAGGGGGTTATGGAAGGAAGATCTTGTCAACCCAGAGTTTAGGACCAGGCTGGGCATCACAGAAAGGCATAGATAAGTAAATATATAAATGGACAGGGATGCTTGCCTGTAACCCTAGTGTAAGACCCCCCAAAACCGAGGATGCCCCAGCACCCCACAGCCCGGAAAGTGACACCCAAATCACTCGAGAGAAATGGTCTCGATGCAATAGCATGAGGATTTCTTTATTCCAGAATTTTGGGTTCCACAACCGTACACTATGCAGGGGTAGAGGACTGAGGACCACTAGTGCCGAATTGCGACAGCTTTTATAAGTTTTTACAACAAAGCCTGCAAATCACAAGCCAATCATTTCTTAGCATGGAGAGCCCGAGAAATGCGAGCCAATCGCAACAGCTTTTATAAGTTTATGACAAACCCCACAAATCACAAATAATCATTTCTTAGCACGGAGAGCCCGCAAAATGTGAGCCAATCGATTTGTACCACTCCATAGTTTTTAGGCCAATCAGTTTAAATTATCGGAGCCTGCGCTCAGTTGGAACAATTAGTTTCCTATTTTCTTAAATGTCTATAGCTGCGTGAACTCCTGCATAGGGGTAATGGTGTAAGCAATTTACAGAAGCAAGATAAGCTTAGCCCATTTCCCGTTACCTTGTGGGGCCAGGATCACCTATTCAAGGCCTTTCTGCTAGGTCTAAACAAAGGGCAGGCTCTGGAATGTGACCTTTTACCTAGTTTCTAACAAAGCGAGATAGCATTTTAAACTTCTAATTTCTTGGGGTCATTAGAGTTAGGCTGTATTATTTTCTATCCTTTCACTAGCATTACATGGCCAGGGCAAGAGGATCAGGAGTTTTAGGTCTGGACTGTATATCAAGATCCTGTCTCAATCTAAAATTTAAAATAACGAATGGATGTGTAGAGGGAGTTTAGAATCCAAGCTAGCCTAAATAAAAGACACACACTCCAGGTATTTCACTTACAAGCCATACGCCTAGATTGGACAGGTTTGGAGCTATACTAACTTATTCTCCAGCTATAAAGTCCCTCGATACGTGCTGTTTCTCCTGGCCACGTGTTCATGGTCCACTTCCTCTCATGGCGGCCTCCTCTGTCTTTTTTCTTCTTCTCCCTCTACCCGGAAACCCCCTCCCCCACTTGATCCTCAAGTCCCACCTTTCTCCCTCCAATCACAGGCTCTAGCCTTTTATTGACCAGTTAAATTGGGGAGCAAGATTCACATAGCATCACTTGGTATATGTGAGGATCTGCTTGTTGGGGGCAACCACAGCTTGAGAATCCAGTATTTAGCATTAGAATACAAGCAGCTTCAGATCAACCCACTACATGCATGGATGGACGGGTGGATAGATGGACGGGTGGATGGATGGACGGATGGATGGATGGACGGACGGGTGGATGGATGGACAGGTGGATGGATGGATGGACAGGTGGATGGATGGACAGGTGGATGGATGGACAGATGGATGGATGGACAGGTGGATGGATGGCCGGATGGATGGATGGACAGGTGGATGGACGGATGGATGGACAGATGGATGGATAGACGGATGGATGGATGGATGGATGGATGGATGGATGGATGGACGGGTGGATGGATGAACAGGTGGATGGATGGATGGACAGGTGGATGGATGGACAGGTGGATGGGTGGATGAATGGGTGGATGGACGGTGGATGGATGGATGGATGGATGGATAGATGGGTGGGTGGGTGGATGGAAAGGCTATTCTATGTCCACTCAGTGTGTGATGGCACACTCAGTCCTCGGGAGCACAGGTGACAAGCGCTCAGAATCCAGAGCTCCCTCAGTTCCGCTGTCACAGCCCTGACCTCGCTCCATCTGCCTCCCATGCTAGTTAAATCTCATTAGCTCTGATCTGTCCAGAAAGAAATCTTAAATTTAGGGTGATTTTTAGAAATGCATTTAACAGGTCTAATGCCCGCACTCGTAGCACTGGAGTGAGGGAAATGGAGGCAGGAATACCCTGAAATTCAAGGCTAGCCTAGGCTACAAAGTCAGCCAAGGCCAGCTTGAGCCACATAGCGAGACCCTGTCCTCAAAAGCCCAAGGGGTGGACAGGTAGCTTAGCGAGAAAGCACTTGCCTAACAGGTGCAGGGCTCGGGCTTGATTCCGCAATGGTTAAAAAAAAAAAAAAAAAAAAAAAAAAAAGCAAAAATTGAACAAATAACAAGCTATTGATCTAAATTTCACTTTGTAAATCAGAGAAAATTACTATTCAGTGTGAGGAGACTTCTTACATCTATGTGTTCGTTCAAAATTAAGGCAACTGTGTCACACGGGAATGTACGCATATGAATACGTATATATGTGTGCATGGCTCTCGTATCAAGATAAATGCTTGTGGAAAAGGACCAAATGCTTTTACCTGTTATTTCTGTGAACTGAAGTCCTCACTCTAATCTTGCAGTTAGCACCCCACATCAAAAGTTATTAACATCAATGAGTCAATCAGCAAGCATATGTAGAGTAGTAGAGGAGGAGGGGTGGTTGTTATTTTTCTTGTAAAAACAGACACTCAGCAAGCAGATAGTTCTAGAAATGCCCCCAATCCCTGTTCCCTAGTGAGATCTCCCAGGCTCCACGCACGGACCCATCTACCCCTGGAGGAGGCAGACTGAGGAGAAACAAGATGGAGGGCGAGGGCAGGTGGATGACAGGGGTCTCCTTCCTAAGAAACCTCCCAGATGAGCAAGGGGCTGCCTGGCTCTGTCTTCCTCTTTCCCCTCCTCTCTGCAGCCCCCAGCCCACTTACCCGCCCACAGCAGCAGCGTCCCCAGTTTGTCTTTTGAGGAAGATGGGATGAGACCTCCGGGTCCCCTCAGCTGCTAAGGAGCCACTGGCTACGTGATTTAACAAGGGAAATAGATCTGTCCCGGTTCTGCTTGCTTTGTCTGAGACCTCTCCCCTTAGCCTGTAGACCGCACCTCCTCTGTAGCTACCCAGAATTCCTGGTGCGCAAGTTTATGACCAAAACCCAAGCACCCTGGTGTCTCAACAGCCACCGGCTCAATACACCAGTTAAATAGATGACGGTTTTAGATTGTCAGTAAAGTTACACATTAAGAGACCAGACTATTGCCAGGCAGTGGTGGCGCACGCCTTTAATCCCAGCACTCTGGGAGGCAGAGGCAGAGGCAGGCGGATTTCTGAGTTCGACGCCAGCCTGGTCTACAGAGTGAGTTCCAGGACAGTCTGGGCTACACAGAGAAACCCTGTCTCGAAAAAAAACCAAATCCAAAAAACCAAAAATAAAGAAAGAAAGAAAGAGAAAAAGAAATATATTATATAACATATAATATACATATATAAAACACAAGCCTGTGTTTTATATATGTGTGTTATATATAATATTCATATAACATATATAACACAAGCTTGTGTTATATGTGTATATATATTTATATATAACATAGTATATACACATATATAACATGAGCTTTTAATTTTTGATTTTTGTATATATAGTATCTATCACAAGATTATGTGATTATGAAATATTTGGATAAAAAGTGGACATATTAGTGGGCTGAGCGTCAGCTTTCTGCACTGTGACAAAATACTTGAGAGAGGTAGCTTAGAGGAGGAGAAGCTAACTTTGGCCCGCGACCTCACACTGCGGCTATCATTTGACTGCCGCTCAGGTGCCTGTGCTGGAGCCGAGCATCATGGTGGCAGGTGTGTGCTGGCTACCTCATTGTGACCAAGGAGGGGGAGAAGCAAGAGGGAGGAAGGGTCTGGGGATAAGATACGGCTCCTGGGTCCACGCCTCCAAGGACCCACTTCCGCCCATCCCCCCAACTCCCCCCCCCCACCCCCTCCACCCCCCGCCACCCGCCACCCCCCCACCCCCGCATTAGTTCAGGAAATTGCGGTGCTGTCAGTGGGCGGATCCGCTGATGAAGTCAGAGCCCTCAGGATCCAAGCCCCCCCCCCATCTCTGCCTTTTCTCCTGACTGCTCCAGGGACTGCGCACGCCAGACTCTGCTGTGACAGAACACCGGACACACACAATGTGTGTGACAAGAGGCCCAATTTTCAGTCATTCACTGCAGGGTACGTGAGGGAGTGGTTGTTCTCCTGGCTGACAGCGCGTAGAACACAGTGGAACTAGTGAAGGACCAAGGCTAGACAGAGAAGCCAAGGGTGGGACCCCAATGACCTTCAGAGGCCAGACAAGGGCATCCTAGTCCCTGAAATTGGAGTAACAGGCAGCAGCTGTGAGCATTTGTGTAGGCACTGGGACCCAAAACCTGATCCTCAGAAACAGCAGCAGACGTCTTTAACCACTAAGTTACTTTTCTGGCCCTCAAGCTAATTTTTTTAATCTTTTTTTTTTTTTAAGTGTGTTAGGCAGTAGGAAAGTTTGATCCTTGTGCCTGGCAAGACTATTTAAATCTCTGGGATACTTGGGAATTCAAGAACCAATGCTCTTTTGGGATGTCTTTCTATGACTAAGGGAAGGGCCAGACACAATAATGACAAGAAATGAGTTACATCATTTGGGGTTGATCCAGACACCTAGAAGATCTGGATCTACTGTGTGCATCTGATCATTAATTAGAAAAACACATTCCTACCCAGACACCGCTGAAATAAGTGAGCTTAGAGACCTTCGTTATGTAAATTAAAACCAAAGGCGTCAAACTTTGCATTTCTGATTACATATTCAAACCATACAATTACAGCGTATAAAATCAATTTTTACTATAGTCATAAGTAGCAATTAGACATAGCATTTTAAAATTCAAATGATATTTGTATTAGATGAAATTCCTCCTCTTCCCCCAGCCCCAGGAAAACATCTGACTAGGAAATGATTCCCTGTGGTTCCTTTCTTCATACGTCTCTAAAATAGCTGCCTGTGACCCATTTCAACTCAGAGGCTGCAGAGGGAGAGGAATGAGATCGACCCCCTCTAAACACTGTGGGATCAGTGTCAGGCTCCATAGTCTTCAAAGAGTGGATGACCAAAGAATGTTGAGAAAAAAACAAGGGCAGATAATGGTAGATGTTTTGGTAGTGGTGCTGGTGGTGCTGGTGCTGGTGGTGCTGGTGCTGGTGGTGCTGGTGGTGGTGGTGGTGGTAGTGCTGGTGGTGTTGTTGCTGGTGGTGGTGCTGGTGGTGGTGCTGGTGGTGGTGCTGGTGGTGGTGCTGGTAGTGGTGGTGGTGGTAGTGCTGGTGGTGGTGGTGCTGGTGGTGGTGCTGGTGGTGGTGGTGGTGGTAGTGCTGGTGGTGGTGGTGCTGGTGGTGGTGCTGGTGGTGGTGGTGGTGGTGCTGCTGCTGCTGCTGGTGGTGGTGGTGGTGGTGGTGTGTGTCTACAAAAGAAGTAATAGAAGGCTTGGGATCCATTGTTAGGCTCTGCTAATTAAGGTGGAAATCTACCATTGTCCAGGTAGCCCATTGAGCTCAGTGCAAAATGGAGGATTTCCTTTACCAGCAGGGCCTCTCCTCTGACCTTGCTGAGGAGCCCCGTTTTAGTCAGAGTTTCTATTCCTGCACAAACATCATGACCAAAAAGCAAGTTGGGGAGGAAAGGGTTTATTCAGCTTACACTTCCATGTTGCTGTTCATCACCAAAGGAAGTCAGGACTGGAACTCAAGCCGGTCAGGAAGCAGGAGCTGATGCAGAGGCCATGGAGGGATGTTCCTTACTGGCTTGCTTCCCCTGGCTTGCTCAGCTTGCTCTCTTATAGAACCCAAGAATACCAGCCCAGGGATGGCACCACCCACAAGGGGCCCTCTCCCTCCTTGATCACTAGTTGAGAAAATGCCCCACAGCAGCCGGGTGGTGGTGGCACACGCCTCTAATCCCAGCACTTGGGAGGGAGAAGCAGACAGATTTCCGAGTTCGAGGCTAACCTGATCTACAGAGTGAGTTCCAGGACAGCCAGGGCTACACGGAGAAACCCTGTTTGGAAAAAAAAAAAATGCCCCACAGCTGGATCTCATGGAGACACTTCCCCAACTGAAGCTCCTTTCTCTGTGAGAACTCCAGCCTGTGTCAAGTTGACACACAAAACCAGCCAATACAAGTCCCAAACCCCTATACTCTCTACCTTCAGAATGTCACCTAGCCTCAGTGAGATTACAGGTGCAGCTTCCTCTCTCTAAAAGAACTTCTCCAGCAAACAAGGTAATTATAGAACTTTGCATCTCCAGCCAATGATTTTCATATACCCCGAAGACTCTTTTCTGCCTCTCCAAGGTCCGTATATAACCCTGGTTCACCCTGAATAATGTGCGTGCATAGAAGCCCAACCCATATAGAGATGAGCTGTTTCACTGAAGATCATCAGAGAAGGCCTTTGCCTAAGAGATTTGTAACACTGAGATCCTTGGAGAAGGCCCCCCCCCCTTCCCCTCACCGCCCCTCCCAACCAGACCCGGATCCTGCAGAACCACACCTACTCCAGACTCCACTGCATCCATCCAGCCTGGTGTGCAGCAGCATCTGGACACGCTGAGAGGTAGGGAATGGAGGATGCAGAGCCACGGCTAGCATCTCCAAAATGCACACCACGGTCCATGAAAACCCAACGTGCAGATCGTGGTCTCTAAGCATCATTCCTTCCTAAAAAGAACCGAGATCTTGCTGGAATGATGGATTCCAATGTGGAGAAAACCAAAAACGACATAGATGTGTACAAATCAAGCTTGAACATACTCAGGACTGATTGAGACATGTTGAAAGGATTGACTTAACTTGCTTTTTCTTTTTCTTTATAAAAAATCATTATTTGTTTTTGTTTTGTTTTTGTTTTTGAGACAGAGTTTCTCTGTGTAGCCTTGGCTGTCCTGGAACTCACTATGTAGAATAGGTTAGTCTCAAACTAAGATCTCCTTGCCTCTGCCTCCTGAGTCCTGGGATTAAAGATGTGAACCACCACATCTGGCACACTTAACTTTCTATGGGGTAAATTTGAGCAATAAGAATGACGTCAGTCATGAACCATAACCTCCCACAGCTCATGAAGCATAGAACCCACAGTGCCCCACAAACAATGCTGACTAATACAGTAAAATATATATAAAGTATTTTTCTAGTTTTGAAAAGCGGTGTTTCTGTATGCGCTTGTGAGTGCAGTACCTATGGGGGCCAGAAGAGGGCGACAGATCCCCTGGAGCTGGAGCTACAGGGCGACGTGAGCCACCCCGTAAGCGAAGCAACTGCTGTTAGCCACTGAGCCATCTCTCTCCAGCTCAAGAAGTAGCTTTTGGTTTTTTTGTAACTGCCTTAAGCAAACTTTTCCAGCAGACACTGTATTAGTTACCTTTTTCCTTGGGATGGCAGGATTCCTGATGGAAGCAACGGAAGGAGGAAGCGTGTCCTGGCTCGTGGTTTCATGATGGGAGAGCGTGGTGGCAGAGTAGCCACATCTACGGAGGCACGAGCTTGTAGCTGCTTGCCACATTGCCCTGGAAAACAGGACACAAAGAACATTTGGTCTGGAAGTGAGGAGTCGGAACCACTTCCTTCGAGTAGACCTAAGGGTTCCAAATTCCCCCCAAAACAGCACCACCAGCCAGGGGACCAACTAGTTCAACACGACATCCTCTGAGAGAGATTTCGTATTTGAGTGTGACAAATGCTAAGTCATTTTTGCGTTAGTTGGCTTCCCGGCACTGATAGAACACTGGAGGTGGGGGCTGCTTTTCGATTTGTGGCTTCAGGTCATGGTCACTTGGCTGTCTTGTTTTTGGATCTGTGGTGAGATAGACCATCACGGTGGGGAGTCACGATGGCGCTGCGGAGCTGCTCAGCTCATGACAGCCAGGAGTGGGAGAAAGGTCGAAGTCGGGGAGGGGAGAACACAGGAATAAGATCTATTTCCGTAGCCGGGCGGTGGTGGCGCACACCTGTAATCCCAGCACTCTGGGAGGCAGAGGCAGGCGGATTTCTGAGTTCGAGGCCAGCCTGGTCTACAGAGTGAGTTCCAGGATAGCCAGGGCTATACAGAGAAACCCTGTCTCAAAAAACCAAAAAAAAAGAAAGAAAAAAAACAAAAAAACAACAAAAAAAAAGAATACCCAAGGCAGGAGGGCGGGCGTGGTGGCGCACACCTTTGACCCCAGCACTCAGGAGGCAGAGATAGGAGGACCTCTGTGAGTTTGAGGACAGCCTGGTCTACATAATGAGCTCCAGAACAGATAGGACTACATAGAGAGACCCTGTCTTAAAACAAAAGACCAGGGTGGAAGGATGGTTCAGTGGTTAGGAGTGTACACTGTTTTTTTTCTTTCAGGCCCATATCCGACCACCTGTAATCCCCATTCCTGGGAGTCTGGCGCCCTCTTCTGGTCTCTGTGGCACTGCACCAAGGAACACCGCCACCCCTCCCCCAAGCTCCCCGCCGGTATTCACGAATTAAAAATAAATCTTAAAAAAAAGGAAGCGAGTACTGGATGGTTTTGTGTCACCTTAACGTAAACCAGAGTCATCAGAGAGGGCGGAGCCTCAGTTGAGGGAAAGCCTCCACGAGGACATCCAGGTGTAACGCATTTCTCAATTTGTGATCAGTGAGGGAGGACCCAGCCCATTGTGGGTCCTGGGTTCTAGGAGGAAGCAGGCTGAGAAAGCCAGGGAAAACAAGCAGCGCTCTCCACCGCCTCTGCATCAGCTTCGTCCTTTAGGGATGGACAGTGGTCTGGAAGCGTAAGCTGAAGAAACCATTTTCTCCGCAACTTGCCTTTCGGCAATGGTGTTTCGTCGGGGCGATAAAAACCCTCACTAAGACAAAGAATTCAATGTGGAGCTTAGCACATCCTCATTTCAATATTTCTAAAGGGTTAAATATAGTTCAAATGACAGAAGTAAACTTGGGATCCTATAGGCCACACGGAAAGTGACAAGCTAGGCAAAGCAGAACCCCGTGAGCCTTCCGTGAGGTTAACACCCATGACGGGGTGGGATTTTGCGGCAATGTAGCTGAGGGTCGCCTACTCCTCTGTAAGTGACCCCTCACCCATTGATTTCAAAAACAACAAAATGAATAAGTAGTTAGATAAATACATTTCAAATGAAAGGTTGAAAGGAACAATGTGGTTAATTCCCTATTACTTTATTTATCTAAATACGTTAGCTAAGTCTTCACAAAATAATGGATTTATTTTTAATAATGAATTATTAAATGAATGTGAAATCATTGTAACACGTCTTGCTTTCCTTCAATTAACAGCTAATTGACTTTCATGCATATTTAACTTTTGAATAAAAATATGTTCACATGGCTAAAAATGAAAAGGTCTACAAAAAAAAAATTTTTCCCCTGGGGCTGGAGAGATGGTTCAACAGTGAAGAGTACATTTCAGTCTTGCAGAGGACCCGAGTTCAAGTCCCAGAATTAATGCCTGTGACTCTAACTCCAGGGAACACAGAGCCCTTTTCTGACTTCTGTGGGTACCAGGCATCCCCGTGGTATAAGTACTTACATTCAGCTGAGGCGCTCATATACATAAAATTAAATAAATAACTCTAAAGAGAGTGTTTAAGGGTCTGAGAGATGGCTTAGCAGTTAAGAGCACTGGCTGCTCTTACAGAGGATGCAGGTTCGATTCCCAGCCACCACAGGGCGGCTCACATTTGTAACTCTAGTCCCGGGGGTCCAACATCCCATTTGGGCCCCCGTGAGAACCAGCACACACACGGTGCATGACATATATGCAGACAAAACACCTATACACATAAAATTGAATTTTTTTAAGTGCATGAAGAGGCTGGTGTTACAGAGTTCAGTGGTAGTTGACTGGTTGCACAGCACAGGCAAGGCCCTAGGCTCAATCCCCAGCACTTAACCACACACACGTACACAAAACCCCCTGCCTAGAGAGAACCGTCTGATTAGAGTCACTTGCCCACCAACCGAGGAATCTGCTCTCCACAGGAAGCAGATGCCAGCATACTTGTCTTGCTAACAGAACACTAAATTAAGAAACTAAAGCCTAATGTCACTTGCTTGAGAACTTCGTAGGATTTTAATGTCTAAGAATCCAAATTAGCACGTCTCTGTCCAAGGGGTATGAAGAACTAATCTGAGTCTAATGATCTGATAATTCCATACCAGGAGCAGAGAGACCCGAGCCACTGCCTGCCCAGGTGAGTGATAGCAGGGGCTGTTAATAGACTCCATCAGCCAGGCCCTGATTCCGAAGGCTTAACAAGAACAGTTCCCAGGATGACCCTTGGTGATCAGCCGTCACGGAAGGGTTGCGGTCATCATGGTAGGGCCTGCAGAGCAGCTTCTGCTCAGAGCCCTGACTGAAATCCACACGTAAACACTCAGATGTCAGGGGTTCTCAAAAGGGAGCTGCCTGGGCAGTGAGTGTCAAGGGCTGTGGGAGGGGAGGAGGCCTGGAGCCTCGATCAACACCACCTCCCCTCTCTCTGCACGACTGACTCCCTGAGGGAGGTGACCCACGCGTCTGTTTGGAGTCTGAGGGGTGGGCTGCTTCAAACAGGGCATCAATACAGCGTCAGGATAATTAGCTGCCTAATTGAGTGTCTCACTTCAGCTGAAACAGTTTATGTGGAGCCTTGTCGTGCCTGCAGTGCCAGGTCCATTTATGGATAGACCAGTTTACGTATCTTCTCTTGTGTGTTTGTGTGCAGTACGTGTTTGTGGTTCGTATGCTCTCTGTTGTATTTGGTGTGTGCGTGTGTGTGTGTGTGTGTGTGTGTGTGGTGTGTGTGTGTGTGCTGTGTAGTGTGTTTGTCCGTGGTGTGTAGGTGCAGTATGCATGCGATGTGTGTGCATGCGTGCTTGCACAGGGGGCAGAGGAGGACATGAGCTACCTTCCTCTGGCTCTCCCTCAGTCTCTTGAGGCAGGATCTCCTCTTGAACCTGAGCCGCTGAGCTCTTAGAATCTGTTTCCATCCTGCAGCATCAAGGTTACAGATCGCAGAACGCAAAGCATGCCTTTTTTTTTTTTAGAAAAAAAGATTTATTTATTTTATGTATGCGCGTGCTCTATCTGCACGTACACCTTCCTGCCAGAAGAGGGCACCAGATCCCATTACAGATGGTTGTGAGCCACCGTGTGATGGCTGGGGATTGAACTCCTCGGGACCTCTGGAAGAGCAGACTGTGCTCTTAACCACTGAGCCATCTCTCCAGCCCAACTGTTTTGTTTTAATTCTGTTTTCGTTTTACAAGGGTGCTGGGGATTTGAACTCAGAACCGCGTGCTTGTGCGGCAAGTAGTCTGTCATTAAGCTGCATCTTCAGTCTGCTCCTTTTTCTATAAGGCCCTAATCCCAACCCTAGAGGTCATGTTGATGATGTTCTAGTCTCCTTCTGAAGGTTCCCTACTTCTTAATGCCCTTGCTTTTGGAGTGGGGTGTCTATCATGTCAACACAGGACACAGACATCCACGTCATCGGAAAATAATGACTGATTTATTTTTAATGATAAAAATGGTCTTTATCAACATATTTTTCTCTCGGGGGGAGGGGGGGGGAAGCTACTTTTGTAGAGTGCCATTGTGTTGACTCCTGAATACTCAGTTAAACACTTATGAAACACTTACTGGATACACTGATTCAGTATAGTTCTGGATCCTAGGTGTTGTTGGCCCACATCTTCTGATCCGGTTTTGTTCTCTTCCTAAGTGGAGTCCTGGCTTGAAACCTCAAACCATCATGGGGTGCCAGGCTGGGATGAATGGGGCTGGGCTCTGTGCAGAAGTCCTTGGAGCTCTGGGGAGCATGGTACATGTTGCTGGCTTCTCTCTGTGTTCCCCACAACTGAAGAGGCCCACTGAGCAGGCTTCCGGGTGTCTCAGACGCGAAGGGGCAGCCAGATCTGAGCTTTAAGACAAAGAATGCGGACCTAATTTATCCAGTAAGCCGGGTCCATCTCTGTGGTAGCCAACTTACCCTTGCTGTGCTAAAATACCCAATATGAGCAACTCAGAGGAGGGGGATCTTTTTGAGCTCACGGTTTCCAAGGTTTCGTGGTTTACTGGCTGCACAGCTTTGGGCCTGAAATGAGATATCGCAGAGCCCAGTACCAGAGCCCAGGCATACCCCAAAGGTACACTCTCACCCTCCGATCAAGGAGTCTCTGCCTTCTAGTCTCTGCGACCTCCTAGCCATCATCTGTTATTACATTTTATGCACTTATCTTGTGTGTGTGTGAGTGTGTGAGTGTGTGAGTGTGTGAGTGTGTGGGTTTTAACAGAGTATCTTTTATTTGTTCTTCTTCCTTACATTCCCCCAACTCTCCTTGGGAACCCCTGACTCCTCCCTTGTACCCCAATGTTTCATTCTCCCCTTCATATTCTCCCCACCCCACTCCCTCTCTCCCCATCTCTCTTTCCAGTTAGTGTTCTTGCCTGTTGAGTGATCTTGTGCGGAGAACCAGAGCTGCCCAGTTCATGGGCGCAGTGCCAGGGCCTGTCCTGAGGACGGCATTGCCCAGCCCTCCTCCGCATCCTCCAGCCCTCACATCCTTCTGCCCCTCCTCCTATGATGCTCTTGAACCCTGGAGACGGGGGTTGAGATGGATGTCCCATGTAGGGCTGAGCACAGTACCACATGTGCTCCTGACTAGGAAGTTCCTTAGCCTGCTGACCTTGGCAGTGGGAGGCAAAGGATGCAGTTTGTCTAGGCAGGACTTGGACTCCAGACCTACATCCTGCCCTGGCATCCAAGGCCAACCTGCCCCACCACCCTACCTCCAAGGGGGGTCCTCTCAACAACTTCAGTTCCCACAGGAGTCTGGAAAGAAGACTCCTTGCCCTCGCTGCCACAAGCCCTTGAGGTCCAGGGGCACTACAGCCTCAGTACCATTGGACCCAAAGTGCTTCTCCATCACACCAGTCCACACACTCAGTCCTCATTGCCGACCCTTAAATCATCTGCATGTGCTGTGGTAACCCTGGCCAATACTGTGATCCATGGGTTGGAGAGATCAAAGTGTGTGTATAAGGCACACACAAAGACGGAGAAAGGCCAGGCTTTTGAATTTTTTCATTTTTGATTTTGAGGCAGAGGCTTAAGCTTGGGTTCCTCCTGCCTCAGTCTCTTTACCACAGGTGTTTCACAGGAACTGCATGTGCACCACCATGCCAACTCCATGCATTCAAGTTTGCTGCTGAATACCTCCATGTTTTGCAGAAACAAGCTTGGTAGCATCCTGTGGCAGCGATCCCACAGTTCATCCTGCCATGGTTCTCTTGCTATCTCATATCCATGCAGTAAAACGCTTAGTCTGAACACAACTGCTCGGTCTTTACACAAGGTGCCGTGGGGGCTGGAGAGCTGGCTCAGCGGCTGGAAGCACTTGCTGCTCTTGCAGAAGCTCTGGGTTCAGTTGCAGGAGCCACGTGGCAGTTCGTAACTCCAACCCAGGAGATCTGAGGCCTTTTTTCTGGCCTTCAAGGGCACCAGACAGGCCCACCCTTGGTTCACATAAATATATGCAGGCAAACACTCATGCGTATAAAACAAGAATTAAAGATAAATTAAGGCCTGGAGTGCATACTGCTCGTCCAGCAGAGGACCTGAGTTTGGGTCCCAGCACCCACTTCAGACAGCTCACAATAGTCTATAACTCCAGTTCCAGGAGATATGGCACCTGGCCTCTGAGGGCACCGTGTGGCACTCATCTGCTTGTACGCCTGCACAGACACACATGCACACACCTAAGTAAAAACACATCTTTAAAAAAAACATGTCACACCAGGCTGGAGATTTTTCTCTGTGGTTTACCGCACAGGATGCTCTTGCAGAGGGCTTGGGTTCAATTCCCCGCACCCACATGATGGCTCACAGCCATCCATAACCTCAGTTCCAGGGCATCTGATGTCCTTTTCTGATCCCACAGGTATCAGGCATGCACACATGCATACATACATGCATACAGGTAAAACATTCATACATGTAAATAATCAAATAAATAAATCTAAAAAAAAATCAAAACTTGAAATCATGCATTCTTAAGTGCTTATGACAGTGTGTTGAGAAGTATTTTGACAGCCAGTAGCTCTTTTCATGTGGTTCAGATTGGTGCTGCCCGTTGATCCTTTCTATTGGGTTTTGGTTGCTGTGCAGAATTGTTTTCCAGAATCTTGCTGGGTCTCACACGCCCTCGGGTATGAAAGTGAGAGGCTTTGTAATGGGCTTGACGTCTGAGTCCAGGATCAGCCTTCCTGATGGCTTTTAATTGGAAAAGATTGTTCTCCAGAATGAAACCACCGGTCTCTGGTAAAGGCGTTTTTGAAAGGTAACTCTTTGAAAGAGTTACCATGACAACCTCTGTCTTTAGGGAAGCATTTGAGTTTTATGAAAACAAAGGACTTGGCTTCGTATTAAGCTGGTCACCATGGAAGTGGCACAGCATGCCGCTTCACTGGCCCTCTTCGTCCCCCGGGGGTGCGGACCTGTTTTTCTTCTGAGATTTGGAGACTCCGGTCAATCGGATGGCCATCCGGGACTCCCTTCTGGCATCTTGGACTCAGACTAGAAGCTCGGTCATACCCGTCTCTAAAGAAAGCAGGCTCTCTGTGGCTGGACACGGCCTTTTGACACGTGCCTACTGCCTCTTAGCTACAGGCTCTAAGTCAGGGAAGAAAAAGTTTGCGCTCGGCAACACACTCTCGATCACATCTCCGCCCAGCATCCCTCTCTGCCCATATCTTGTTGTTTGTTCCTTGACTGGTCCACTAACATTGCTAGGACAGCGAGTTATCCTCTTAAGGGGGAAATGACATCTGCATTTGCAAGACACTCACGAGATTAGGTGTGGATTAAAAAATCTGAAAGTGGCCTCCGTTGGCCTGGCGGGCAGTGGCCTTGCTCGCTGCACCAGGAGAAGGCTGGCTCCGCCCACCACGTGCCCAAGCAAAGGCCGGCGCTGACCAACTCAGGCCCAGACTCAGGGCTTTGAGCTGACCCACCTCAATATGTTGTGCTGCTGGAGGGCGGAAGGAGCCAGTGCTGCGGGTCACAAGGTTCCAGGATCTCTACCACTCAAGGCAACGACAGGATTTGTGAGGAGTCTCAGTATTGATAGAGAGGGTTCAGTATTGATAGAGAGGGTTCAGTGTTGCTAGTGTAGCAGAAACCAGAGACCTCGAACCAGACCAAAGACTTATTCCAATGAACGTATGCATGCTCAGATATCTGGGCAAAAGGCTATACTCTGTGAAACTCTGAAGCTTCCAAAGCCACTGAGTTAGGAATACGTGACAGAGAGGCGGGAAACAGAGGAAAGGAATGGAGCATACTAGGCGGAACTGGAGGAGACACAGGATCTTCTCAGGCATGGGAGGGGCAGGTCGTTACCCAATAGGGTCGGCAGGTTGGTGTGCCTAGAGCAGCCTGGAGCTTGTGCAGACTCAGCCCTAAGCCGCGCCCTCCCCAAAACCAGCCGCCCGGCTGCACGATCGCCCAGGCTCTGAATAGCGACAGGATGTTGGAGATGTAGGAAGTCTACGCAGCGGATTGGACTTCCCCGAAAGCTCTCCACGGCCCGTTATTCTCCCGGAGGCCATGCTGGGCTGTGGCCTGTGCTGTTGATGTCCACCAGAGACCAAGCAGAGGTCCTGCTGCTGGAGGCCATGTGGCTGGATGTTCATGGCTCGTGCTGTTGCCAGAAACCAGGTAGAAGCCCAGGATCGGGCAAGGAAACTGCTCCTGCAGATACCGATGCCTGCGGATGCACAGTTGAGAAAGAGGGTCCGAGAAGGCTTCTGTGTGCCCCACCCCCAAAATAACAACCTAGACAGAAAGCCATCAAAGAGAACTTTGAAAATTGTGTAAAGCTGATGTCTTGGGTGGGGGCAGGAGGTGCAGGTGGAGAAAAACCCATTTTTCTTTAGGAGCTGACCACTGGGAGTTTGACGATGCTCCAGGGTGTGTGTGGACCACTGAAAATGGAGTTGGTTTTGTTTTGAATTTTTTTTTTTTTTTTTTTTTTTTTTTTTTTTTTTTTTTTTTTTTTTTTTTTGGTGGTGGCCAGGGAGGTCAAAGGGTGCGGGGAGAACATGGAAGGACCGGGATGTGAGCCTGATCGGGGTCCAGGGTGTAGGATTCCCAAATAATCAATAAAAATGATTATGTTAAAAAAATCTGAAAAGTGACTCAGGTAGCAGAAGAAACTATTATTGTGTCTCTGTGGTGTGTGTGTGTGTGTGTGTGTGTGTGTGTGTGTCTGTGCAGTACCCACAAAGGCCAGAAGAGGGCATCATATCCTCATCAAATCTTCTGGGAACAGACTCAGGTCCTTTTCAAGAACACTTTTTTTTTTTTTTTCGAGACAGGGTTTCTCTGTGTAGCCCTGGCTGTCCTGGAACTCACTCTGTAGACCAGGCTGGCCTCGAACTCAGAAATCTGTCTGCCTCTGCCTCCCAAGTGCTGAGATTAAAGGTGTGCCACCACCACCACTGCCCAGCTTCAAGAACACTCTTAACTACAGAGCCACTCTTTGGCTTTTTGTTTTGTTTTGTTTTGTTTTTGAGACAAAATTTCTCTGTATGGACCTGGCCATCCTAGAATTTGCTCTGTAGACCAGGCTGGCCTCAAACTCCCAGAAATTCACTTGCCTTTGCTCCAAAGTGCTGGGACTAAAGGCGTGTGCCACCAGCGTCCAACTTATGTTTTTTTACTACTTTATTTTATGGACTGGATATCTAGCACCCTCTTCTGGCCTCTGTGAGTACTGCACACTGCACACATATATACAGGCAAGCACTCCTACACATAAAAATATACAACCTCAGCCCCCCATTCCCACACAACATCTTAAAATCTACTCTGGCTGCATTCTCTTTTAGTTTTTTGTTTGTTTGTTTGTCTTTGTTTTTTTTTGGATTTAGTTTTTCTCGAGAAGGTTTCTCTGTATAGCCCTGGCTGTCCTGGAACTCACTCTGTAGACCAGGCTGGCCTCGAACTCAGAAATCTGCCTGCCTCTGCCTCCCAGAGAGCTGGGATTACAGCGTGCACCACCACTGCCCGACTTCTCTTTTAGTTTTTATTTCCATTCATTGCATTTATTTTCATTTGGCTTTATTTTATGGGCTTGGTGACTTTTTGATGAATGAAAAATTCACATATTTTTCTTGCATGACATTGAAGGTACCCTCTGAGAGAGGCTGTGGCCCTCCTAGCTGTTGGCTGGTCTCTGACATCCCCCACCATCCTAGCACCTAAGGGGTCCTGGGATGATGATTTGAGTTATTTTTAAAAGGCATCTTGAAGTTCCAGGTTTGGAATTCTTAAAACTTAACCTCTCACAGGCAATTTTTAGCTTTACTACGCTGGCACATGTTGTGGTGGAATTAGACATTGCGCACCTGTGGTGAGTCCATTATTTCCGTGATTGAATTGAATACGCAATAGCAGGGAAGTTGTGTGAACCTGGCTGTCAGCTGCTTCCCAATAACTTTGTTTTCCCACGAGAACCTATCATAAATGGAGACCTTCATGGTGAAGTTATGTCACCGTGATTTTTCCTCAGTTTCTTCTGTTTTGCTTAACGTACTTTGGCTTTGGTAAGTGACGCTTGTGTGACATGGACTCTGGGAAGTGTTCCTTCCAGTTGCTGATAACTTGGCCTAAAGCCACATCGCACATAACTGAGGGGTTTTCTTTGCTGGCAGCTGTTGTTCATTCGCACATTCATTCATTCATTCATTCATTCTTCATGTGTCTACCCTGTTCCAGCCACCATACTTGGTTCTGGGGACAAAATGCTGAGCAGAACCACTGCAGTCCCTGTGTCCACAGAGCTTCTGGGAAGAGATGTGGTCTAACCTAAGCTAACCCAAAGCTCACATTCTCATGCACACCCAGCCACACTGTCACCCCCTCCCCCACAGACACACCCATCCATGCACTCCCGACCACTTGCAGACACACCCTGCCCTTGAGCCTCTAAGATGCAGTACCAGGAAAGGAACTAGGAAAGGTGCAGACAGAACTGCCACTTTTGCCTCCTCCAGAGATGCCTGATTCTATAGTCTGTGACGGTGAGAGGCCAGATCGGTTCAGTTCAGACTCCATTTTGGAGCACCTGACCTAAGTGTGAACTTGGGTAAACTCACAGGCTGGTACCTAGCATTAGTTTCCAAATTGCTCCCCCCAACAAACCCAAGCCTAGCTCCAGTCTCTGGGCTAATCCCCAACAAGACCAGCATCTCCAGGTTATTCCCCCAACAAGCCTGCACCCCCAGGTTACAAGCCCACCACCCCTTGCTTTACAACCACCAATGCACAGGGGAGCAGAAGTTAAGTTTATGACTCCCAACACCAGCCAATTATGTTAAAGGCCACAGTAGCTTTCCAATTAGATACTTGTGCACTCAATCCTGCTTGCTGCTTACTAACGCCTTGTTCATCGGAGCCCCTCACCGCCAACACCGTCCTGCGTGACCGTGGAAGGGCTGGAGCTAGCTCAACTAGAATAAAGACCCTGCTGTGAGCTGCATCAGATCGGCTCCTGTCTGGTTCCGGGGGTTCAGTCCTTCCGTGGCACTACAATGGTTATTGTAAAATATCTAGAAAATGGAATCACCTGGGAGATAGGCATGTCGGGGCTGGGGTGTTGTTTTCTTGAGCACGGTAACCGGAGTGAAGCCCACTGTAGCGTGGGAAGGACCATTCCATGGGGACTGGGGACTGGAGCGGAAGGGCATCCAGTACGTGTCCGCGACAAGTGCTCTCAATCGCCATCTCTCTAGCCCAGGGTGTGCTGTGTTTAGATCAAACGCCTCCCCTCTGCCCCTCTGCACTTTCTCCTCCCAAGTTTGTGTGCTCTTTTTTTTTTTTTTAATTTCTAGTTCAATCTAATTTAATCCCCACTGAGTCCAAACGGCACTGCCTCTAAAGCCCTCGAGTCATAGCTCTCTGGAAAAACTTAGAAGCAGGTATGGTGGCTCACATTGGAACCCAATGCCTCCTGTGTACTCTTGTTTCTGTGTGTGTGTTGGCATGTATATGTGTGTATGCTATATATGTTTATGTGTGCATGCATGTTTGTATATGTGTATATTTATATATGTGCTTGTGTGTGTGGCTTGTACTTGTTTATGTGTGTTTGTGTAGTATATGTGACATGTATGATGTATATGCGGTGTGTGGTTTGGGTATGGCATGTGTTTGGTGTGTGTGTGTGTATAGTGTGCACATGCCTATGTGTGTGGTGAGTGTATATGTATGTGTGTGTGGTGTGTGTAGGGTATGTGTATGGTTCATGTGTATGTGTAGTGTGCATGTACATATGTGTATAGTATGTGTGTAGTATATGTTTTGTGTATGGTGTGTCTGGTACATGTGTGTGTATATGTATAGTGTGCACATTACCATTGTGTGTAGTGAGTGGACATGTATGTGTGTGGTGTGTGTAGGGTATATGGTTCGTGCGTATGTATAGTGTGCATGTACATATGTGTTTGTGGTATGTGGTGTGTGTGCATGTGTGTGTGTGTGTGTGTTGTATCTACCCAGGAAGTCTCTCATACAAGCAGACAGCAGTCGCATGGCTTCTGCAGGCCCTGGCATCTGAGCTGACCTTCGGGACACTGTCTGTGTGCACTTGAAGGACACAGACTCAGCTCCCCCTGCCCCCTCTGCAGCCTCACCTTGCAGTCAATGGACTGAGCGCATTGGGAAAGGGTACTTAGAGAGCGGGGGAAACTCTCTTCAAGGTTTCCCATTCTGCTTAATTTTAACAAATAGAATATATATCAGCTAATGAATATTTCAGTCTTTCACGTATGAACCGAGAATGTAATTATGGATTTGATTTTGCCGACTGTTGCTGCCTGCGGTAGTCAGAGATCACAAATCGCATTAAATGAAAGGTGAACCCCATTACGGTATCAGGAAAATGGAGCTTAATAAGTTTTGTAATTATGGGGCAAATCTATGCAAATTGCCATTTTTTATCAGGCAATTTTCCATCTTCTTCTCGGTGCTAATAGTCCATTAGACTTGTGGCAGCGGAGCCTGTGGAATGGGGGTGCTCTGGCTTTTTTCTGGGTTGTTCTTTGTAATAAAGACAGGTGTTGGACGCAGAACAGTCATGGGCCAGGTTGACTTCTTATTTTCAAGCTTTTTAAAAATAACAAGATTTGTATCCGGTGTTAGTCATTCAGGTAAGACTCTTAGAGCTAGCTTACACTATCTTATATAGAGAAGCCAGGTTCAAAGCATTGTTTTGTTTAAAAGAGGGTCTCACGATTTAGGCCAGGCTTGCCTGGGGTTTGCTATGCAAACCAGGCTGTCCTTGAACTCACAGAGATCTGCCTGCTTCCGCTTCCCAAGTGCTAGGATTAAAGGCTTGTGTCTTAGTTAAGGTTTCAATTGCTGCATGAAACACCCTGACCAAAAATTGGGGAGGAAAGGGTTTATTTGGCTTGTACTACCACATCATAGCCCATCATTGAAGGAAGGCAGGGCAGGAACTCAAACAGGGCAGGATCCTAGGGGCAGGAGCAGAGGCCGTGGAGGCATGCTGCTTACGGGCTTACTCGTCATGACTTGCTCAGCCTGCTTTCTTATAGAACCCAGGACCACCAGCCCAGGGATGGCTCCACCCACAATGGGCTGGGCCCTCCCTCATCGGTCACTAAGAAAACTAAGGCTTGCTTATAGCCTGATTTTATGGAGGCATCGTCTTAATTGGCATTCTCCCTCTCAGATGACTCCAGCCAGCACAACAAGGGCCACCACACCTGGCTTTGTAGTTTATTATTTTGAAATATAATTTCAACCCCTAGCCCCAGGCTGGCCTGGAAATCATGGGAATCCTCATGCCTCAGCCTCCAAAGTGCTAGAATTACAGACCTGAAGCCTGGCTAAAGTCGTCAATTTTGTAGTGATTCTTTTTTAAAGATTTATTTTTAATTACTGTGGGGGTGGGGTTAGGGAGGGGTTATGTGCAAAGTGAATGCAGTACCAATAAGAGGCCAGAAGGGGGCGACAGATTCCCCAGGAACTGGCATCATAGTTTATGAGCTGTGTGATGTGGATCCTAAGAACTGAACCCAAGGGCTCTGCAAGAGCAGTCTGTGCTCTTAACTGCTGACCCGCCTCTCCAGCCTTGATTATTTTTGTGTGGGGGGGTGTTGTTTTATCAAATGTTTTCTTACTCTGCACCACTATTCTGAAGGCTTCACAGTTTAACACCGTGGTTTGTAAAAAAAATGATTTTATAGGTATGCATTTTGCATGCATGCACATGTGTGACCACACATGTATCTAGTGCCCTTGGATATCAGAAGAGGGTGTCAGGTCCCGGACCCTGAGAACCGGAGTTAAAGGCAGTTGTGAGCTGTCAGTGGGGGCTGGGAATCAAGCACAGATCCTCTGGAAGAGCAGGCAGTGCTCTTCCGTGCTGAGCCCTCTTTAGCACCCTGTGTTCGAATCTAAGAGGCTTCTGCCTCTTTCCATGGTGATTCTGCCTCTGCCTCATGCAGACCCATGCTGAAGTTCTTTTCTGTGGTTCAAGTTGGGATCCTAATAGGCATGCGGGTGGAGGCCCCTAAGGTGGGTGAGTTCCTCGGGCTTCATTTGGCAGTGAGAGCGCCTCCTGCTGCTGCTGACAGACGCCAGGCACCAGCCATGCCCAGAAGACAGCCTGTGGGCTCCTTGGATTCTCTGGACACATGAAAGGACATATGGATACGGAATTGAGCAACAGGGCAGATAAGGGTGCAGTTCGCGCAGACTTGTGTCCCTGCTAGAACGGCTCAGAATGTATGTTGACGTGGAGCGTGTGGAAGCGTCTTCACTTTGGAAAAGAGAAGGGGGTTTGTGGATATAACTAGGAACCTTGGGGCTCGGGGCTCAGGGGTTGAGGACACACACTGCTTTTTCAGAGGAACTAAGTTTGGTTCCTGGCAACAACACTGGGTAGCTCACACCCACTTGCAACTCCGGCTTGAGAGAAATTTGATGCCCTGTCCTGGATGATTGGGGACCTGCACTCATAGGTACACGCATGCACATACGCATGCAGGTACACACACATGGGCACGCATACACACTCACGTGCACACATGTGTATGTGCACACACACACACAAAACTAAAAACAAAATAAAATGCTTTAAGAAAAATCTTGAGACCTTTCTAGATGATTCTAGGACCTTCTGGAGGACAGTAAAGGAAAATCTATGACGCAAGTAAAGTACACATAAAGATAGAATAAAGAGGGCTGGAGAGACCTCAGTGCTCAGCGGTTAAGAGCACCGACAGCTCTTCTGAAGGTTCTGAGTTCAAATCCCAGCAACCACATGGGGGCTCACAACCATCCGTAACAAGATCTAATTCTGGAGTGTCTGAAGACAACTACATTGTACTTACATATAATAAAATAAATAAATCTTAAAGAAAAAAAGAAGAGAGACTAAAGAATTGAAGCTATGTAGCCATAAGCCAAGAACCACAGGAGAGAAGAAAGTGTGAAGTTTCCACACATAGAGAAAAAAAAATCCATACCTATGTCAAAGATTTTGCATGGCTCATTGACTACTAGAATTGTGGAGAGTTGGACTATTGCAGATCCAGAGCCAAATGACCCTGGGCTGTCTTTAAACACCCTTCATAGCCATTTCTCTTGTCTCTGACCTAATATCTTTTTAACCCTTGGGTAAAATCTTTTGGAAATGTACCAACAAGATCGCTAGCTTCCATCCACCCGAAACCCAGACTGTCATGAGCGAGCATCAGAGAGTGGCATCTGCTGCAACCGCTCCTACCCGATGTACAAGAAAATGAAAACAGAACAAGCAAAGCTACACCTGGGTGCTGAGCTGCTGTTGGGGCAGCGAATTGACAAACGGAGGGGGCGGAGTCACTGGAGGAAGGACCGGATGAGCCCTCCCCCTCTGCGTTGAGTGGCACCTGCATCTCTGAAGAGGAATCCGCTTCCTGGCTGAAGAGAGCAAGTGTTTCAAAACAGGCACACGGAAGAAAGCAAACATTGATAGATGTTTGCTTTGGCGACGCCTGGGGTAGACACTTTACAGCAAAGGGTAAAAGGGGGAACCACATAAGCCAACCTCCATGTTAGGAAGTGTCAGAGCTGTGTTAGTAAGAGCAATAAATATTTATTAGGGGTTTAGCCTACTCAGTGCTGTTCTAAAAGCTTTAAATTATTAACTAATTTAATCCTTTCAAAAAACTCCATGGGATAAGACTGCTGACTCAGTCTATTTACAGACAACACATAGGCAACACGGCCAAGGTTAGGTTGTGCTTTGGGCAAGCACTGACTCTCGGCAGAATGGTTCTATTGTGGGATTTTCTGCCAAACTTCTCAGAATGACATTAAAACCTAATAGAAAATGGCTTTGGAAAGATGGCCCAGTGTTAAGACACATATTAACCTTGCAGAGGATTTGAGCTCAGTTCCCTGCCCACACATTCAACAATGGCATAACCTCCTCTAACTTCAAGGGGGATCCTATGCCCCCTGCTGGCCTCCAAAGACACTGCACTCACATACAAATACACACACACACACACATAAGACTAAAAATAAAAATAGATACAAAAAAGAATAGTAGACAACAGAGACTACACTAACTGAATGTCTTCCTGCCTCATCCTTGGGATTTAGACTTGGTTCCCTCCAACCCTTGCTGTTATAGCAATTTCCCAGCTACCTCTGATGCACAGTTTACCCCATAGCAACATCCTCCTTCGCAGAAGCACATCAACATAGAGGAGGTGGTATGGACAACCTAAGCCTTCATGTGTTCTTTCATTCCACGTTCACTCATGATGTGACTGTCTGTGCATCATCATGGTTGGAGACAGAATGTTCCCCCATTCAAAAGTCCTCCTTGTTGGGCCTGTAGGACGGCTCGCTACATAAAGGTGCTTGCTGCCCAAGCTGATGATCTGAGTTCCATCCCAACGTAGCTCTGGTCTCAGAGTCTTCCTTGCAGCTCAGCTTGGTTTAGTCTGAAAGGGAGTCTCAGCTTTATTGCTTACCCTGGCCGGAAGAAGCCTAGCACTGGTCAGTTTCAGGGACTTCCTATCTCTTCTGAGTTGGTTACTTTTTGGCTTTAGGAGCTCCCCTGCAGGATGGAATATTTCAACGTCGGAGGAAACTGTTACACAATTGGCACACATGTGAAGTCAGAGGAAAACTTGTAGCATGTGTTCTCTTACTTCCATGTGGGTCCCAGGATTGAACCCCAGTGTTGTCCCCAGTCCCCATTGACAACACAAGCCTTTACCCCCTGAGCCATCCTAATGAGTGTGTAGTGGACTTACACACCACTGATGATGTCACATAGTGCTATGCCAAAGATAATGGCACTGTCTCCCTCACATCTCAGGGAGCAAACAAGAGAGAATATGCAATGATTCACTGTATTAGTCAGGGTTCTCTAGAGGAACACACTGATAGAATATAGTAAAAGGGAGTTTGGGGTGGGGGCTGGAGAGATGGCTCAGTGGTTAAGAGCACTGACTGCTCTTCCAGAGGTCCTGAGTTCAAGTCCCAGCAACCACATGGTGGCTCACAACCATCTGTAATGGGATCCGATGCTCTCTTCTGGTGTGTCTGAAGACAGCAACAGTGTACATAAAATAAATAAATCCCCATAAAAGGGGGATTTTTGGTGGGCCTGAAGAGATGGCTCATTGGCTAAGAGCACCGGCTGCCTGTCCAGAGGACCTGGGTTCAATTCCCAGCACCCATGTACTGACAACCCTATTTACCATCTGTAACTCCATGTTCAGAGAACCTGACACCTTCTGGCCTCCACGACATCAGACACACACCTGGTGCACGGGCACACAGGTAGGCGAGACACCCATACGCATAAGATGAAGTAAATGAAATAAAGGGTTTAAGATTAGCTTGGGCTGCATAGTCTCAAAAGCAAGATAAAAGCATCACAGAAGAAACTCCCTAAAGAGGAGATGCAGTCCAGCATGGCAGGGAAGGGAAGACGGCACCATAGCCCACGCATATGTGTCTCCTACCTCTATAAATGTTTGCAACCCTCCCATTACAAAACAGCACTCACCATCTGCTACTGCAACCCCTGCCCTGGGTCAGGCGGGATCAAGGCTCGGAGAGTTACCTGACCTTTCCTTTGCCGAATCCCCAGCCACGAAAGGTTTCCTGTCTCTTGGCTGAAGTTTTCTCTTCCAGAAGACACAAACTGAGAAAAGCATCCCCTGGTAACGAGATACCTTGGCTGCACTCGAAAAAAGCTTAGTTTCTACAACTGACAACCACATGGGGATATGGCCAGGAACCTTGACGCCCAGGACGTGATTGGCTGAGCTGGGGGCAGACACACGCCTCACCCCAGGACGTGATTGGCTGAGCTGGGACAGGGTGGACACGACTGTTGTAGGCTGCCCATGCCTGGAGTCTGAGCTGTGACTTATGGTGGGAAGACAAAGTTTTGCTTATGATGCCACAGACTCTTCCTGTTTTAAAACCAAATTTTCATTGACTTCCTTAAATTATGGCTTGTTATTTGCTATAAGCAGTAGGCTTTAGAATATTTCCCAGTAAGGCTTGCTTCATTTCGCAGGCCCACAGATTTACACAGCGATTGTGAAAGCAAGACTGGGAATAATGGATGCACTGTCAACGATACATGGGTTCCCCCAAACGAATGCCCTGATTACATGGACCAAAGACAAAATATTAACATTATAAAATAGTAAACCCACAAACTCCTGCTGTGACCCCTGATGTGTGTGTGTGTGTGTGTGTGTGTGCACGTGTGTGAGGCTCTCAAGAGTTACTTCACTTCACAAAAGAAATAGAAGTGTTTTTAAAGAACACATACAAGTGGCCGATAGGGGCTGAAGAGTTTAGTGGTTAAGAGTGGCTACTTTTCTTGTAGAGGACCCAAAAAAGGTTTCCAACACGCAAATCTGGTGGCTTGTAATCACATGTAATTCCAGCTCCAGGAGATCTGGCGCCCTCTTCTGGCCTCCACAGGAACCTGCACTCTCTCTCACACAAAACACACACAACACGCACATAGAAAGATACACACACAGAGATACACACAGACACACGCAGATACACACAGAGACACACACACAACACACATACAGATACATACACAGAGATATACACACAGATACACATAGATACACACACACACACTTAAAAACAGACCTTAAAATTTTGAAACACCCATCCTGGGCTGGACCTTCTCACCCCCTGACCAGTCATCGGTCATGAAAACACCCTTACACCTCTGCTTCCAGGTCAGTCTGATGGAGGAGTTTTCTCAATTGAGGTTCCCTCTTCTTTTATATCTAGGTTTGCATCAATTTGACAAAAACCAACTGTCACAGCTACTCTGCCCTGGGGATGGATGGGGGAAACGGTTTCCTTTCCTTCTTTAAACAAGTTTTAACATTGGCCGTCTTGACATCGTTGCTGAATTTGACATTTGGCAATCTTACAGGCCATCTCTACCGCCTGCATTTTCTCAGCCTATGGGACGCGCATTCCTGGGCCTTCTCACGTCTTATAATTTTAAAAATAAATACATTCTGTCATTACTCCTGCCACCGTTGCATATTTAGAGCCTGTCGGCTTGAGCGGCCGTATATTTTTAGTGGAATTTTCATATGCATGCAGCCCTTCAGAACACACAACTCAGCCTTTGACAGGCAGTGGGAAAGACGAGTTAGTTTGTCAGGCAACACTGTCCCTGTGCTCATTCTGCTCCTTTCTTGGGAAGGAACCCATCGGCCCCCTCCCTCAATCTTTGTCAGTCCATGAGGAATACTAGTGCAACACTTTTGTACCCACATTTGAGCAATCTTCCTTATTTTCCACAGCTATTTCAAACTATCACCATTTCTCATTTTTAATTTAAAAACAATTTTTGAGAACTTCATGAGTGCTATGTTCACATCACATTTTCCCCTTCTCTCCCTGTCCAATTCCCCACACCCTCTCAAATCCATGGCTTCTATCATCATCATCATCATCATCATCACCACCACCACCACCACCACCATCATCATTCCTAGTATATGTATTTGCAGATATTATATAGGTGTACACAGATGCACAAGTGAAAATAAAATAAGTTTAAAAACTAAAGAAGATGGGGGGCCTGGAGAGATAGCTCAGCTGTTAAGAGCATCGACTGCTCTTCTGAAGGTCCTGAGTTTAAATCCCAGCAACGACATGATGGTTCACAACCATCCGTAACGAGATCTGACTCCCTCTTCTGGAGTGTCCAAAGACAGCTACAGTGTACTTACATATAATAAATAAATCTTAAAAAAATAAAGAAGAAATCCATACTCACGAGGACCTGGGCTTTGCTCCTGTGGTGTCTTCACAAAGAGAATGGTTAGATGTTCGCTTGTATCAGATCAAGGGAAAGAAGTCGACTACTAAAAATACAGCATCAATGCTTTGTGGAATCCAAAATGAACCATGGCTGAGACTCACAGGTGGGTCGGTGGGAACTACAGTCTTCCGCTGCTACATGAAGAAAATAAAAAAAGATTTATGTTTATGTGTGTCTGCCATGTGTGTGCAGGTGCCAGCTGAGGCCAGAAGAGGGTGCCAGATTCCTGGAGCTGGAGAGACAAGGCTGTTGATGTGCTCCCAGTATTGGTGCTGGGAACTTAACTCTGGTCCTCTGCAAAAGAAGTGTGCACCTCGGGTACAGGTGACTTTGTCTGTGTGGCGTGCCCACACCAGCTCAAGATTGACTCCACAATTCCCAATGCTACTGGAGACTGACTGGGGTTCTATGAGACACAGGTTTTTGTTGTTGTTGTTGTTTGTTTTTGTCTTTTCTATCTTTTTATTACTGGGCCTGGAAACCAAGCTTTGTGTATGCTAAGCAAGTGGAATGGGCCCACTGGAATTTTGGAACAAAATTCTTTCTTTCTTTTTTCCAGACCATTTTGCACAGGTTGGCTTGGACTGTAGTCTTCCCACCTCAGCCTCCTCAGTGCTGGGATTACAGGTGTGCACACCAGGGTGGACTCTGTCTCCAGCTCTTGTCGTTTGTAGTTGGTAAGCATGCAGGGTTTTTGTTTTTTGGCTTCATTTTGTTTTGTTCTTTGAGGCATAGTCTCCCCACGTACTCCTGGCTGGCCTAGAGTTCACTATATAGATCAGGCTAGCCCGGCACTCAGATCCACCTGCCTCTGCCTCTGGTGGGATTCAAGGTGTGGGCCACCACAACCAATGTCTTTGAATCTTGTGGTCTCTTAGTCTCACATTTTAACACAGCAGCTTAAGAAAACTCCTAATGCAGCATCCAAGGATCTATGTTTTGAAGAGTGGGTTAGGTCAACATCACTAGCTGGCTGGAGAGATCTGCCCTTCCTCTGCACTTTTGTTAACACTGGGAACCGTCGCGCCTCAGTGTGGCATCTGTGTCCTTGCTACCCCGTCTCTTTCCTGCCTTCTTCTTCTGCGAGTCCCTGGTGCCAAACTCTTTCTTGTCCTGGGGGTTGATGATGTCCGGCCCATCTTCCTGAAAGAAGTCTTTCCTTACCTTGTCACTTGGTGGGCTTCAATTGTCACCTCAAACGTTACCTGAAGCGCCACCGCAGACACTGGGTCAGACGGTCCCACAGTGCTTCACTCTTTTAACCATCTGGCTTTTCTGGTACTAATCTTACACAGCGTCTGACCTGCCGCTATGAGGTTAAACTCAGCAAGAACCCGGAATTTATTTGTACTATCCACTGATGAGAACCCTAAACCTACCGGGCACAAACATATCAGCTGAACTGAGCATGGTGGTACACACCTGGGGTCTAGGGCCCAGGAGGGAAAGGAGGAAGGGTCATGAGTTCCAGGCCAATCTGTGTCAAAAAACAAGGGCAAAACAAAATGCTCTGGAAAAAAGAAAGAAAGAAAAAAAAGAGAGGACAATGAATTAATTTAGTCAACTGGAGCATCAGATTAAGTATTATCTGAAGGTCTGATCATTTAAATGTGCTCAAAACCTGTAAGGATGGGGTAAGCCAACCTGGGCTAGGGTTTGTGTGACCGAGTATGAGCCCCCAAGCTGGGACACCTCCTTACGGGTCATGGTAACTGATTTTAATTTTTATAGTTCTAGGGATGGAACTCTGGGCACAAACAACCAGGGCAAATGTTCTACCATTGAGCCACGCCCCCAGCCCCTCACTGGGGGAATTCTAGGCAGGGGCTCTACCACTGAGCCACGCCCCCAGCCCCTCCCTGGGGGATTCTAGGCAGGGGCTCTACCATTGAGCCACGCCCCCAGCCCCTCACTGGGGGATTCTAGGCAGGGGCTCTACCACTGAGCCACGCCCCCAGCCCCTCCCTGGGGGAGTCTAGACAAGGGCTCTACCACTGAGCCACGCCCCCAGCCCCCACACTGCTCACAAAGATAGCCATACACATACACAGGGCTTCCCCAAAATGGCTGTACTGACCACTCTTCCCAGTTCCCACAGTAGTACTCCAGCCATGGAGGGAGGCCGAGTGTGAGATCAGGTGCTGGAAACACGGCCCATCATTGAGCTCTAAATGAGCACAGCTTATGTAAATAATCTTGGTAGCAATAATAAGAGAGATAATTGTTCACAGGTGTCATTTCCTGGGGAAAAAAAATCCACCTTTTCTTCTGAGAGAAAATGCTAATAGTTTCATTCAATTTATGAGTCTTAATTAGCACACTGCTGTTGTAATGACTGTGCGGGGCCTGAAATCACTTTCTGGCACCCCGTTCCCTCTCCCACACAGCCACACTCAGTCAGCCTTGTCTCCTCTGTGAACATGCACTCTGGGCGTGGCACACATCTGCGCATGTCAATCACACAGCACCAGCGAGGGCGGTCTGAAAGCGTCAGTCTTGTCTGTCAGTGGCCTGTTCCCAATGGGCTTTCTCTTCTCCTACTTTCACACACAGACACAAATGTATCTTGATTTTATTTTTAAGACGGATTTATTTTTATATTTCCGGGCTTCACGGCTGCGCCTGATGCATTCGGAGGACACAGAGGGTGTTGGATGCCCTGAAACTGGAGTCACGGACAGTTCTGAATAATCCATGTGGGTATTGAGACTCGAACTGCCAGACGGTGGTGGCGCATGCCTTTAATCCCAGCACTTGGGAGGCAGAGGCAGGCGTATTTCTGAGTTCGAGGCCAGCCTGGTCTACAGACTGAGTTCCAGGACAGCCAGGGCTACACAGAGAAACCCTGTCTTGAACCTGCCCCCCCCCCCCAAATAAAGAGAGAGAGAGAGAGAGAGAGAGAGAGAGAGAGAGAGAGAGAGAGACTCGACGAACCCAGGTCCTCTGTAAGAGAAGCCAGTGCTTGTAACCACTGAGCCGTCTCTCCATCTCCACAAATATCTTTCCTGGCAATATAAGTATAAACCTTGAGACAAACACAACTTTTTTTTTTTTTTTTGGTGTTTTGGATTTGGTTTTTTCGAGACAGGGTTTCTCTGTATAGCCCTGGCTGTCCTGGAACTCACTCTGTAGACCAGGCTGGCCTTGAACTCAGAAATCTGCCTGCCTCTGTGTCCCAGAGGGCTGGGATTACAGGTATGCGCCACCACTGCCCGGCTAACTCAACTGCTTTGATTATCCCATTCTGTGCCTAATATGGTTTTGTTGGGAAGATGTTTCCTTCCCTCCCCCTCCCTCCCCCCTCCCTGCCCACCCCCTGCGTGTACATGTCAATGAGTGCTGGGACTGGGCAGCAAGCGTCCCAGCAGCCCCCCCCCCCCCATCTGCTGGAGGAGCTCTGGATTATAGATGCACACTAATGCTTATGGCCTTTCTAGATTTTTACTTTTGTATTTGTGTGCACACATACGCTGCAGTCCAGGTGCCCTTCGAGTCCAGAAGAGGAAGCTGGAGTGGCTGTGAGTGGCCTTATGAGTGCTGGAAATTAAATTCAGGCCCTCTGTTAAGAGCAGTCAGTGGCTCTTAACCACTCAGTGGTCTCCCAGTCCCTGCATCTGGCTTTTTTAAGATGGGTTAAAACCTCTAGGGATCAAACCTGGGTCTTCATGCTTGTCTAGTAGTATTGTTTACACACTGAGCCATCACCTTGGCCACCAGTGTGTGTGTGTGTGTGTGTGTGTGGTGGTTAAGAGCATGGCTGCTCTTTCAGACATGGATACTCAATTCCACGGGATTTCATGCCTATTTCTGGCTTCTATGGGCAACCATGTAGAATACAAACACTTCATACAAAACACCCACACATATAAGATACATCCTTACAAATGCTTTTATACAGCTGGGTATGGTGGTACAAGCTCGTAGTCCTGGGTTTTGGAAGGGTGAAGCAGAAGATTCCTAAGTTTGAGGACAGCTTGGGTTATATAGGAAGATATAGGGAGAGGGGGGAGAGGAGAGGAGAGGAGAGGAGAGGAGGGGGAAGAGGGCAGTGAGAGAAGGGGGACCAGATAGACAGAGGGAGGGAGGAAGGGGAAAAGGGGGAGGGGGAGGGAGACTGCATAATGGAACAGGACCTATTAGCAGAGATCTCCACCTCCTCCAATTTGATCTTCGAAGCAACAGAAGTCACCACAGATTATTGAAAAGAACTTTATTTAGTATATAATCTCCATACAATTCAGTACAACAAATTATAAACACTCTTTGTGTTTATCCCCAACAGATGCCACAAACAGGCAACGCCCCTACCTGGTAACAGACCAGCTCCCTACCTCGGAGCCACCTGCCCGGCTTCCAACTTAGCTGTCAGAGAGGTGGGAAGCATGTAAGACATTTCTATAAAGGAATTTAAGCTCACTCATTTCCTTCACCCACCCCATATCGAATAATTGCACATTTTTTATTTAAAAAATAAAGGACTTCCTTTTATTTTAAATTACTTGTCTGTATTTGAAGAAGGCTGGGTCCCTTAGAGCCAGAGATAGGCAGTTGTGAGCTGACAGATATGGGTGTTGAGAACCAAGCTACCCAAGCGATATACACACTTAAGCACTGAACCATCTTTGCAGACACGGGCAAGTTAAATTTAAAAGCAGTTTTGATGAGCAACCTGCCTTGTCAAAGCATTTGATTTACATTTTGCAACATTCTCTCTTTTTCTCTGTCTGTCTGTCTGTCTGCCACAGTGCTGGGGATCAAGCCGAGGTTTGTGCAGCGCCAGGCAAACACTTCACTCGAGCCACACCCCTTGTCCTCTGCGGTTGGGGCTCTAAACTCAGAGGGTGCACCCAGACACGGGGGTTGGGGGGTGGGCTACCACTGACTGCAGCATGGCACCAGGGGTGGAAACCCAAGGCAGGGGCCGCCTGCCGGATGGCAGCAGGTGACTCCCAAGAGGGCTGGAGGCTTGAGGCTCTGAGGAGGAGTCAGGGTTAGGGAGTAGGGTTAGTTAAGAGCACGTCTGTTGAACTTGGAGGTTCTTCTGGGAACTCGGAAACAAAGCCCAGTGTTGTTCTACCCAGAGCCACAGCTGAACACTATTACCAGCAGTCCCCAGGGCCCGCACAACAGAAAGGCAGGGCCACAGGCAGGCACTGGCTCCTGCTTGCACAGTGTGGGGGCTGTGGCCGAGGGTGGATCCACTTTCCTCCTGAGTGTTCAAAGACAAGGTCATAAGCTAGACTGCTCGCCAGAGCTAAAATTATCAAACGTTATTTGCTTAAAGATTTGGTTACCAAGAGTGTCAGGAGCCACACTTTGTCTGCTTCTGTGAAAGTCGGCCAATCAGGCAGAGTCGAGGCAGGTCAGGACCTGCTGGCAGATTTCCTGGCCTGCTGGTGCATGGAATGGTAAGAGGGGACACACTTGAGGTTCAAGACCAGGGGCTGAACATTTTGTTAAAAGGAACAGGGAGGCTTCCTGATGGGAACAAATACCCTATGTGTACGTCAGCCACTGTTTCTGCTGGCTTGTGACTTTATTTCCCACGACACTGTAAAGTACAAAAAGGCCCAGAAAAGTAAACTTGAGTCTGCCGTGGTATTGACCTGCAGCCCTCCCAATTCTAACATTTGAGTCTTCTTTCCATCTTTCCTATAAGAGGACTGTTCCACTTCCTACCTGCAGGTGGCGCTCGAACAGGGAGGCTCTGAGAGTTTGGGGATCAAGTGGTGGACACCCCAGAAAAAGCAAGTAGTGCTCGGAAAAGGTGAAAGTGTGGTGAGACTCTCTCGGGAGGAAACCGTGGCTAAGGGAGCTCAGAAAATGTAAGGGAACTCGAGAAAAGTGAAAGACACAAGAAAAGAGAAACAAAAATGGGAAATGGAAAGGGCCGCATGCTTTTTGTACAACAAATGTTTAAGAAAATGCTTCACACTCGTGGGGCTACAGCAGGGCAACAGCAATTACATCACCGTTTAGATTTGGTAGAGTGGGCTTGCCCTTGGATTCCCGAGGAAGGTACAGTAAAATTAGCTGTGGCTCCTTGTATTATATCAATCTGGGTGCCGAAAGTGTTTGCTCTAGAATCCACGTGTATGACACTGAGGGTCCTGCCTTCAGTTGGTTCTGATTGGTAAGTAAAGTTGCCGGCAGCCAATGACAAGACAGACGGGGGCGGGACTTTAGGCTTTCCCGGGTGAGTGACTGAGGGAGAGAGGAAGGAGATCCAATGCCAGGCGAGGTGGAGGAGAGAAGATGTGACGCCTGAGAAGGTTCGGGACCGAGAGCGCAGTAGCCTTGTAGGACTCGGGGAGAGCGGCCCCAAGAGGGCTGCCGACAGCAGCAAAGATGGAAAATAGGATTTAGTAAGAAATAACTTGGGAAGATCAGAGGGAGGTGGATAAGCCGTGTGGAGGTTTGGAAGCGGCCCAGCTACTGAGCTGTTTTAGGCATATCAAAATAGAAAGCTGTGTATCTTCTTCCATTTGGGAGCCCAGACCATCGAGACAGGTAGTGAGGAAGTGCCACCGCCGGGGTCAATTTAAGATTTTAATTTAGCAACCTGGGAAAACACTGGGGAAAGACTTCAAATCTATTATGATGGGCATGGACCAGGTAAAATATCTATTGATACCTTTAGTCTCTGGACCTTGATTAGAGATCATTTAGATCCTAGACACGAGAGGGAGAAATAGGTTACCAGGAAGCAGCACCGGTCCAGGGATGCTCTGACAAAGGAGGAAGGAGAAAAGGAAGCTAAGGTGCCTGCCCTTGCATGCTGAAGCAGTGTCTGAGCTCACCCACCTTTTTTTTTTTTTTTTTGAGACAGGGTTTCTCTGTGTAGCCCTGGCTGTCCTGGAATTCACTGTGTTGACGACCAGGCTGGCCTCAAATTTAGAAATCCGCCTGCCTCTGCCTCCCAAGTGCTGGGATTACAGGCGTGCGCCACCACTGCGGGGCTGAGCTTCCCCTTTAGGAGGAGACCCTAGATGACCGTGCAGCTGGAAGAGGAAGCTGCTAGATGTATAGGGAGGAGAATTCTTTGCCACTTGTTGCCTTCAAAGAACTCAGAAGTGCTTTCAAGGACAAGTTAGTTACAGAGAAAATCCAACAGCTGCAAAATGCTTTTACTTTGCTTGCTGTCTGTGCAAGTGCAAAACCTGCAGGCTCTGCAAGTTCGAGGGGGAGATCTCGGAACCATCAGAGTGGATTCCCTAGCTGAGGGCAAGTAAAACCCCGAGTGTGCAGAGGAGGAGGCAGAGCCGCGGGCTGTAGCAGTGGGGAGGAGCCAGTCTGACCCTGAAGAGGGTGGGGGGGATGTTCAGGGATTTCATTTTACATCTCCAGTTATAGAACAGGTCAACCCTCAAGGTAACAGAGTCAGAGTTCATCAACCCCTTCTGTTTAAACAGTTAAAGGAATTAAAGACTGCCTTACACAGGCCCAAAGCCCCATTTCCTCAGGCCGTTCTGGAATCATCCCTCTGGGGACTGGAAACAACTGGCAAGGGTGTGCTTATCAGGAGGAGATTTTTTTGTTATGGAAATCAGAATTTGCTGAGCAGTGTCAAAACCCTGCCGAGATCAATCAAGCACAACAGATACCGATTGCTTTGAGAAGCTAGCAGAAGGACAGTATCTCCAGACGGAGGGCACAGCACTTATATTTTGATGCAGCTGTTGATGAACAAGTTAATGTTGCGGGTGAGAAAGCCCGGGGGAGCTACCTTCTGCACGGGGGGCAGACCGAGGGTTTATCTAAAATCAGGCAGGGTCCAGGTGAGGAGTTTCAAGATTTCGTGGCCAGGTTGCTGCAGACAGTGAGCGGAGCTATGGGGGGATACCGAGGCAGTATTTTACAAGATGGATAAAGTCTAATTATTTTAATCAAATATTAAAAATTTTTTAAATATATAATTTATTTTTTAAAGAAAACATTTGTTCTAACATTGTCCTGTACATTATCACAGTGTCCCGGGGAGAGCGCCTGTGGGAAGACTGGTTTTTGGCACTTCTCATTGTGGTTTGGCAGCAATGGTGCTGTGGAGACGGAGCGCCGGCTAGCATGGATGGTACCTGGGTAAGGATGTGCATCCCAGTTTAAGTCCATGGCGCTTGGATCACAAGACGCCAAACACCAAGTGATCAGACGAATGCACACAGGAATGTTTACGATGAATGCAAACTCACCACAGAGTACCTGTCACCGGGTCCCCGCGCTTTGTGCCTTACCCGCGCTTGCTCTCCCTTAAGAGTAAGGCTCCTGCCCAGAATGCTCCATCATTGGTGGCGATGGGCACTGCAGGCTCATTAAACCTTTAGCATAGGCAAACACATTTCCTTGTGTGGTTAGTCCAAACTGCAGTGGTCTCCAACCCCATTAAGGAGTCCAGAGAAGGCAGGATTCCAAAGTTCCAACGGCTTAATTTAATAACCTAGCTGTCGATGTCTTCTTTAAGTGAGTTTTACATAAGAACCCCGGCCTGCTGAGACAATGGAGTACGTTTGAACGCTACTTAAGCAGCAGCCAAACCAGGATCTTCAGAGCACGAGGTGCTCTCCGGCCGCTGCTCCAGGGGATTTATTACACTGGCGTGTGAGGAGAAACATTTAAATCACTTCCAAATGGCAAGGGCGGTGGGGAAAGTTAATTTCATTAGCTATCTTGATTTAATTAAGTGGACAATGCGCCTGTATCAGCAGCCTTTACATGCCCCCACCATTAGAAATGAATTATAAAAGCAATTATCAAAAGCTCTGAGCAGGTACACCAGCCCTCTCCGCTGCTTCCAAACGAGTGCGGTGTGGAGGCCCCTGGTCGCCTCCTAGGGAGGGATGCGATCGACCTCTCCAGGGCTGAGAAGGAAGGCTGGAGCCTGAAGTCAAAGAGTATGAAAAGCCACACAGAACTCTCGGAGTCAAGGTGCGGCATCTAAACACCTCCCACTTTGCAAGTTTCTAGGCTATGAAAAAATACAAAGGCTAAAAACACAAAAAGTTTACCAAGTTTTGCAAACCCAGTAAATTGAAATAAGAAGTAAAGCAAAACTATTTTACTTGCAAGAGAGATTAAAAAGCATGAGTGATTCCCTTCAAAGACTTCTAGTATAAGCCCCGACACACTTTGCTTTCTTGAGACGGGATCTCTTTACATAGCCATGGCTGGCCCAGAACTCACTATATACACCAGGCTGGCCTCGAACTCTCGAAGAGATTTGCCTGCCCCTGCCTGCGAATGCTGGGATTACAGGAGTGTGTCACCATGCCGGCCCGGTAGCACCCTGACTGCTGTGCCCAGAATGAAAACAAACACACACTTTAAATGTGTCACACACTACTGTACCTGTGACATCTGAGGGCACAAATGGAATATTTAAGGTTCAAAGACCAAAAGTAATTTGTTTCTTCACATGTGTGAAAGCATGGTAAACTGGAAATGTTATAAAATTCTAACAAGACAGGACAACAAACTGTTAAAAAGCCACCAACGGTCTCGGTGGTGAAGAAATGTCAGTAACTGAACTGTGCAGCCTGTTAACTCCGCTCGCTCACAGCTGGCTCCGGGTCACTGGAAATCACAAGTATTCAGGTCTCAGACAGGCTCTCATGTCCCAGGCCACCCAGTGGGTCACGTATAATTCCCTCAGCGACAAAGTCCCTGGCCAGCCTTGGGCAGGTATGCCTGTGAGACTAAGAACACTCACAGTAAAGACAGAGACAGGACAGAACAGGCTGACGTTAGCGGGAGGCATTTCCGATGATGGCGCGGGACTTGTCTGCTGGCCGTCTGCATTCAAGTCCCGCTCCTGACTCACAGACACGGCCTCCACCAGCTGTAGATGTGCTGTGCTTTTAAGAATGGACGTGGTTATTTGTTTCTGGACAGCTTGTAGACATGGAATGTCTTGTTCTGGAACACTCTAGTGAAGTGGGCTGAGTAGGAGGGTAGGTTCCTTTTAATCTCTTCGCAGAAGCGAGGGTGGTCTGCTGGTCTCAAGTCAGGGTCACTCTCCCCTGGCCCGTCCATCTCCTGAAAACAAAACAAACCCAGATACAATGTGAGTGGTGGTGGTGGGCCCCATCTATCCATCCATCCATTCATCCACCCAACCACCCATCTATGTATCTACTGAACCATCCTGGCTTTTGTTTATTGCTTTGTTTAACTTTAATACAGGGTCCATGTAGCCCTAGGTATCCTGGAACTCCGTATATCTGCCTGCCCGAGTGCTGGGATTAAAGGTGTGCACCAGGACATCAAGCCCATATCCTGGGTTTCAGGGACAGGGGACAGAACCTCACTCTGAGGCCTGGTTGGCCTAGAACTCTTAATCCTCCAACTCTAGCTTCATGACTGCTGGTACTGAAAGCATCTGTCACCACACCCACTGGAAAAAAAGAACCAATATCAACGCCACTCAGAGATCAGATAGAAGGTCCACCTCACTCCACTCCTCCAAAGAGCAAATCATGGCTGGAAAGACCTGTGTCCTGAGATTTGCCACTGTTAATCTTTGCCATGGCAAAGACAGAACCAAAACTTAAGATCTTCCTGTGCCCTGGTTAGTCTTTTGTCAACTTGGCAAGACTAGAATCACCTGAGAAGAGAGAATGCTATTTTGAGCGCCTGTAATCAAGTCGATGGGGCGTTCTCCTGGTTGATGTGGGAGGGACCGGCCTACTGTGGTGGCACCAGCCCTGGGCTGCTGGCCCTGGATGGCATAGAAACGTAGGCTGAGTAAGCCACGGAGAGCAAGCCAGTGCGCAGTGTTCTTCCACAGCCTCTGACTTCCCTTCATGATAGACTGCGAGTTGTGAAATGAAATAAATTCTTACTTCTCCAGGTTGCTTTTAATGGTGTTTGTCACAGCATTAAAAAGCTAACCCAGTCACCCTGTTCTGGGAGTCATACTGCCTTGTCCCGTCCACAAACATTAAACACAGAGAACTACAACTAGAGAAAATTCTCCAACTCAGAGGTTAAGGGAGGAAAAGTAACACACCGGCTCACATGCGTGTGTTCTGCTCATTCTCTGGGTTCAAGACACTCACTGCTTTCCTTGGCAAAGTCCTGACCCGAGTCCTGCACCTTCCGTGTGCTTTAGGATTTAGCCTGGTCTCCACTCTATCAGTTACACCACAGCCCAAAAGGGACAAAGACCCTGTTTCCTGTGAGCTGGCTCAGCTCCAAGGGAGGAGATGCAGTTTGTTCTGCTGTGGAGGGCAAGCTCAGCTCTCCTGAGGCTGGTGTGGATGGCGGACAAGAGGAAGCAGGATGTGTGGGCCACGGCCTGGCACTTGGAGATGTGCCGACAGGATGGAAGCCCTGGAGCAGTGTTTATGGGCAGATATGTTGTGTGATGCAGAAAAATACCCTTTACAAATAAACTTTATGCAATGTCTATCTTGCAAACCCGCCAAAGGCAGAGGTGCTCTACCTGAGTCAAACTGGGAATCTAGAGCTTTCCTGTCCCCTAGCCCAGCCCCCATTGTCAAAGAGCTGGACCTCTCCAAATGTCTGACTCGTCATGTCATTCACACATATGGTACAAAGTGGTGGGAATCACTTGGGATCCACGCTGGACATCCACCCTCTCTGAAGGCTCCCCCAAAGGAAGAAGCAACATGCTCACATGTCCGTTGGCGACGTCCAGCAAATCCCGCAGCCGGCAGCCCCTGTGGTGCCTGCGTTCATAGCAGATGCTGTCTTCCAGGATCACAAAGTCAGCACCAAAGGACCGCAGGAGTGCGTGCACTTCCTCTGGGGGCCTCTTTGCATATATCTGATAAACCTGCAAAATGAGATAAAAATGGAACAGTGCATACAGCCCTCAACTGCATGGGGGTGGGGTGGGGTGGGGTGGGGGGGTGGGGGGCAGTGGAGGAAGAGAGGGACCATCCCTAGGGGGTGATGCTAAGACCTGACACTCAAATCCCCTTGCTGGCCAGGCCACTCTCGTCCTGCCAATCCATCTGGAGTTGGGGGATATATGTGTGGAGAATTGAACATAACTAGCTTAGACGCCAAAAAGACCTGGATTCATAGTGAGTGATTTTACAATTCTAAGAATTATTGAACATGGCTGAGTCTACCAGACAAGCAAGCAGGTCGGGTTCCGTCTGGGTACATGCATATCTAAGGGAGGAGGCCTAGCTTCCCACAATAGCAAGCGGGGAAGGGCTGCTGGCCTGGGTTGGCGCAGCCCCTGTTGTTTTCTGGCTGTTACATTGTATCCTGCAAGCTCAGGAGACCAGCAGTGCACCCTCTACCTCTACGCTTTCCCTGGGGAATTTCCCTGGGAATCTGTCCCAGCCGCCTTATCCCCTCTTCAAGTCCACCACAGTGTGCCCTGAGCAAACACTTCTGGGAAGAGTTAGCTTGAAGCACAGCACCAGGTTGGGATTCCTGACACCTGGCTGTGTGAGGGCCTGATGGGGACAGGTGAGATGGGACGGGGACCTGTTTTTATCACCTGCTGAGGCCAGCCATGTGGTGGTGGCCTCGGCTGAGGCATTCTTAAGAAGGCTGAGTCCTGACTGAAGACTCACTGGTGACCTTGGGACCTCAGGTTTTGGGGCTTTATACCCAGTGCCTCTGAGGGAGGGTGGCACACAGCTGTCTTTCTGCAGCTCTGTAGGCTAGGTAGAGCTAGCCCATCCTCATACCAAACACGGGGCTATCTGCTAACACCTGAGCCATGCGAAACCTTCTTAGCTCTTGAACTAACAGCTTACGAAGCAGGGGCTAGCCAGCAGGCTCAGAGCACACACTGTTCTTGGGAAGGACTCAGGTTCAGTTCCTAGCACCCATGCTGGGTGGTTCACAACTGCCTGTAACTCTAGGTCTAGGGGATCTGATGTCTCTGTGATCATCTGTACATATCTGCACAACCAGCAAATCCTCAAAGTACTCCATTTACACATAATTACAAATTAGGTCAAAAAGAAAAGTAGTGATTAGCATGAGCACATCAAGACAGGGCTGCAATCCCAGCACTCAGAAGGCTGAGGCAGTAGGATCACAAGTGTGAGGCTAGCCTGGGCTACAAAGTGAGACCCTGAATCAAAAAAAAAAAAAAAAGTGAGCACTGAATCCTCGTTGATAAGGTCTGGGGACAGCACGCACCTTCCTGCACTCCTGTCTGTCTGGGGGGCAGACTGAAATGACCCGTTCAGAAGGTGCCTTGATAAAGCCTATCTTAGACTCACACACTTCTGTAGACTGCTGTACAGAAAGGATATACACAGGGTTACTCCCTTGGCCACTCCACGTGTGACATAAGTGGCCTAAATGACTGAAGAAAACCCAGCACACCCATGGAAAGTATTTGTAGTTTTCCAAATGGTCACGAGGGGGTGGGGGGCTGGGGGTGTGGCTTCCTAGCCTTGCTTGCCTTCATCTGAGGACCTTCCATAGATAGTGCGACTGCACCAGAATAGTTAGCTCTAGAATATAGTGTCAAGGAAAAGGAAGGTGGACCACGAGAGTTCTTTGTAAGAAGACTCAGATGGGGCTGGGGAGACGGCTCAGTGGTTAAGTGCACGTACTTCCTATTTTTGCAGTTCAAGGACCCGAGTTCAGTTCCCGCACTTACATCAGGAGGCCCATGAATGTTTCTAACTTCAGCTCCGGTGGGGAGCTGGTGCTCTCTTCTGGCCTCTGTGGGCACCGCATCAAGTGCACATATGCACACGCAGACACATGCAGACAGACAGACATGCTGTTTGCCTCCTGGGAGGTGCAGGGGAGTTAGGGTAAGGGATGGGGTGACCATGTTTCAGGCCATCCCCTTCTGTGTGCCTGAACTTTGAACTCTGTGACTGTATTATCTATTTAAACAAAGAGCAACGGCAAACACCCCAACAGCACCCTGCCTTACCAGAACAGCCCAGGGCTGATTCATGAGATAAGATCCAATCCGTATGTCTCCACTTCCGTTCCTTTCCTTCCCAAATCACGGGCTCCAAGGGCTTTGGCCTAAACACTGCCTCCCACCAATCTGGGATGTTTATCCCCTCAGCCCTTTTCCTACCTAAGAGGAACATGTGCTTGTACCCAGCCCTTAAAAGGCAGTCAGGAGTTGCCAGCCCCAGCCCCTTGTGCTCTGCCCCTTCTCATGGCACCGGAGACCTGCCCTCTGCCCATACTGCAGCACAGGGGACGAAGACGGCCTTACCGCCTGCGTCCGCTCCCTCAGACTCTTATCTTCGTAGTGCGGGTGGTTGGTTAGGGTCCGTCCTGTGCACAGCTTGACTCCAGCCAGCAGCTGCATGCTTCCAGCAAACACGGCCTTCCTCGGGGTGTTGGCGCTACAAAGTTTCAGAGTGTGAATTAACCCAACACTCAGAGTCCTAAATAGACACCTCCCCCTCAGAATCGCTCAGCTCTGAGGGGGCGTCACACAGATAAGCAGAACTGATTGACATCCAAGGTGTTTTTTGTGCACTTTAATCATTTACTTGACACATTCTCATGGTATGTAGCCCAGGCTTGAGTCAAAATCGAAATCAAGGTCTTCCTGCCTCAGCTTCAGCCCACTTCCTGTCTGTTCACTAGAACTGAGGCTGGGGAGCACTCAGCTGTCCGAGGTGACGGCTTAGCCTTTAGGATGGACTGTTTCAGGAAGCAGGGGCTAGCTAGCTCCCGTGCCTAGCATCTCTGTACCATCATCTTCTGCGGCTGCCCAGAGGGGCGGAGTCTAACGAAGATCTCAGTGGCTGCAGTTGCTGTTGATCTAAAGGGCGGCGGAGAGTAAAGGCAAGGAAGGAGAAGTGTCTGGAGAGGGCTCAGTGGTTACAGGATACTGGTGCTCTTGGGGGTGCCTAGGCTCAGTTCCCTGCTATGGTTCCTCAGGTAATGCATGCATGATACATATATGCGTACCGTGCATACACATATACACGCACGCGCGCACACACACACACACGCAAATACACATGCGGAAACTCATACACAAAAAAGTAAAAAAATAAAATAAGTGAGTCAGCAAAATGCAGTTGATCATGACTCAATATCATGGGGTTAAAGCAGCAAAATTACATAAACAATAAAATTTAATATGACTTTAAATGACATTAAAAGGAAAAAAACCCTGTTATCATTAACACAGAGGTGGGGAAGACACATCTACATAGTAGTCCATTACTAAGAGAGGATGTACATTGTTTCTGACAGGGAAACATTCTTCTGTTTCCTGATAAACAATATATAAAGCCAAAGCCTAAGTCTCATCCTCCCATGAACTTGTTTCCCGATGAGCACCAAGCTCGGACCTCCGCTTCCTAGTGGGCTGAACACAGGAAGAGATGCCGCGTGAAGGAATGTCCCTCCCTCAGCCTTGGAGAGAAGGATCTTTTCTTCCGCTTTTAAAGTTTCACACTAAGTCTTGCCATATAGCCCAGGCTAGCCTCAAAATCAGCATCCCGCTGTTTCAGCTTCTTGAGCCATGGGGCTGACAGACATGTTGGCCAAATTCAGAGCCTTAGTAGCTGACTTACTTCCCCTCTATCTGGGGAAGTGGGGAGCTGTAGCTGGGGACTCCTCTGCCCACCCACAGGGGCCTTTCCGGATGTTCACTTGAAATATCCCAAGGCATGCTTATTTTTGAGTTAAGAAACAGTGGTGTGTGTGTGTGTGTGTGTGTGTGTGTGTGTCTGGCATGGCTGTACACACTCCTTTAATCCCAGCACTCTGGAGACAGGTAGGCAGGTGGCTGTCTATGAGTTCGAGGCCAGTCTGGTTCAAATAGCCAGTTCTTGGCCAGTCATCACTACATAGTAAGACCTTTTCTCAAAAACAAACCAAAAAACTAAGAAGAGAAGAAGTAAGAGGTTTTGCTGATCTGTGCTAAAATGAGAGATGGAGGTAATCATGAAGGCTATTTGAAATTTAAAAAGAGAGCTGGAGCAGGCCGCTCTGCTGCTGAGGCTCAGGGCGAGCCTCTTCACATTCCTATCTGCATTCCAACTGAACGCTAAGAATACAGCTTGGATGCAGGCCAGCAAAGGCCTATGGGTGTCTGGGGGCAAGACACACCAGGCTTCGAGTGATGACACTTACAGCTAAGTTACTTTTAGAAAATTCGAGGTTTCTCTCTAACGATGACATCCATCTACTGCTGCGTTCCAATAAGGCTTCTTGGGCGAGGAGCAAAGCGGATGGAATTACAATGAGTGAAGAAGGACTGACAGACACGTCTGCACCTCCCTCGCCCTCACTGAAGTCTAAAATCTGCCTTCCAACAGAGAAAAAGTTTAGCATGAGTTTGGCCGGCTTCATGGGCCTGTCAGTATTCTAACAAGCTGATCCAGAACACCAAGTAGAGAGACGTTTGCGATGTCCCCTGGGTTTGACATTTACAGGGATGTCTGACACTGGTCCTGCATGGTCAGAGGAGTGGCAGGGTTAGGAAGGCACAGGAGGGTTTAAATAAAGGCATGGGTAGGTAGAGAATTCCTTAGGGTAAGAACTTGGGGAAATTCGGTTTAATTCAATTAATGCTCACTTAACGGGAATCCTGGACCGGATCTATTTTCCTATTCTACATTTAGAGTCTAAATTTTAGACTGTATCACCATTGCTAAAGGACTACATAGGAACGAAAGGCTGGTCTTCAGTCCCCTCGGAGCCTCTCAGTGTTATAAACCGTCCCACTGCAATCAGTCCACAGCGACTATCTTCTGCGTGACACAGGTTTGGAATACACAGGAGGAGGAGCCTGGTTTCCACGCATGGCAGAGCAGGAGGCAGAGGCAGCACCAGTTTCATTTCGTCTTGAACTGCCAAGCTTCAACATATAAATTACTACTGTGCTAGTGGGCAGACTTACAAAATGAGCACTTCAAAAATCTTATAAAATTATGAAGATAGGAGAAATGGTTCATTAAATAGAAAAGGTCTGGGTAGGGGTCTAGAGTGGTTAAAAGCACTAGCTGCACTTCCAGAGGATTCTGGTTCAATTCCCAGCAACCACATGGGAGCACACGTCTGTAACTACAGTTCTGGGGATCTGATGCCCCCTTCTGCCTTCTGAAGATACTGCACACAGGTGCACACTCACTTTATCTATCTATCTACCTATCTATCTATCTATCTATCTATCTATCTATCTATCTATCGGCAGGCAAACACTCATACACATTTAATAAGTAAGAGGTTCACTCAACACTAATCCTGGACCAGACTTAAAGTCTGAACTTAGAGAACATCATCTTTAAAACACACAATTCTTTCTACTTGGAATCAAAGCAAAAGAAATTCAGTGTGTGCTTTTCAGTTGTGCTGAGACCATTCTAAATGTGGCAGGCTTTTAGACTGCAAAGAGGGTACTTCTAGTGAAAATCTCCTACAGGCAAAGAAATAAAAGGCCATCCCTCAGAATATTCCCATCCACAGATCTCCATCAATCGCCTAAGAGAATTTCCAGGCTACATTTTATTCCAGGATAGACTGGCACAAGGTATGCGTGATCTGGCCGGGCAGCTGCTAGAGTCAGCCTTGCTGAAGCAAACGTACTTTCTAGTTTCACCCAAAGCCTTTAAGGAACTGCCTGGCTTTGGCACAAGAAGCAGAGAGACCCAGGAGTGATCTCCGCAGCCAGGAAAGTGTCAGCAGGTAAGGCACACTGCAATCAAACACACGTTGGGCAGCAGGCAGCCAGGCGCTCCTGAGCAGAGATGGCGAGAGCCCACCCCCCCCCCCCCAGGGTGCTCCTGAGCAGAGATGGTGAGGGCCCCCTCAGGGCGCTCCTGAGCAGAGATGGCGCCCCCCCCCCCCCCCCAGCTCTTGAAAAGGCCCTGGGAGGCTGCTGGCGCTACATATCCAGGGAGCTGGCCTCCACAAAAGGTCCTTGTGAGCTAACACGCCTTTATATAAATGTAGGTAATTAAAATCTCCTGAGCACTGCGGCACAAGGCCAGGGCTACCGAGAAAGACCCCATCTGGAAGGGAGGGAGAGAAGAAGGAGGGAGAAAAAGACAAGACCCGCTTGCCTGTTGCTTGGCTGAGACGAGGTCTCACGCATCCCTGGCTGACCTCCAACTCTGCTGTGTGGCTGAGGGTGACCTTGGACAGTCCCTGTCCCTGGGTTCGCTCCACATGCTGAGAGTACCGGCTTGGGCCTTTTAAGTGGCTCAGGCTGGCCTTGATCTCACTTTGCACCTTGAATGTTGAACTCCCTGACTCTCTGCCTTCCAAGTAGTTACAGGCCTGGTTTGTAAATGTCACTGTCCATTCCATTAGGAAACTAAATGTCGAACACGTTGTGAGCATACGTGTGAGGCTCCTACAAACCCAGAGGTTGAGTGAGGAGCACGGGTGCCCAGCAGAGCTGGCACAGAGGCCCGTCTGCTGCCCCGAGGGGGCACTCCCCAGTGTTCACACGTGTACTCTGGTGTCCCAGGTGTGCATGCAGAAGCAGTTGAGCTGTACCAGTAAGCATACAATGTCTGCTGTGAAAAGGCTCCCAGTGTGTTCGCAGGACTGCCGCTCCTCTCCAAAGCACTAGTGTGAAGTAGGTTCCTGCGGGTCCTTCTCTAGCCGGTAGAAAATCTCCGCTGGGCTCCGTGAAAAGAAGCGACATTCATTGTCTCCCACCAAGGCGAGGGCAACTTTCAGTGTGTCCTCAGCCCACCTGTAGGAGCCCAGAGCAGGTGTGTGGTTCCCAGAGCTGAGAGTGTGCCTGGGGGTGCTGACTGATGGAGAATCCTCCTCCCTCTCCACACTTTATAACAGAGCCTTCTTACACTAGCACGGAAGACCACTGGGTGTCACCCTGGATTCTTTTGTATGTCATCCTAAGGATAACACCCTGAGCTCAGGAGTCTTTCGTTGCCCTAGCACTGCATGGGACAGCCCCAAGGACAGAGCAGTCATCACAGCAGGACTGTGGGTGCCCCTCAGTGACTGCTGGACCCCAGCTGCACACACTCCCTGTGACCAATCTCCACTACGGAGCCAAAGCAGACACAAGAAATCAGAGGTTACGAGAATATTTAAGTGGGACACGGTGGCCCAGGCCTGTTAAGTCTGGCTACCCAGAAGGCTGAGGCAAGAAACTCCAAGTTCAAGGCCCGCCTGGGCTACAGAGTGAGTTCAAGGCCAGCCTGGGCTACAGAGTGAGTTCAAGGCCAGCCTGGGCAACTGAGTGAGCCCCTTCCTCAAATCCTCAAAATTAGAAGTAAGAGAGAGGTGTGAGGCTAGCACTCAGCAGCACAGTGGTGTTGCCTGGTGTGCATGAAGCCCTAGTCCCAACCTCTAGTGTTGAAAAAGTAAGAATATTAAATGTATTCCCTGACAGTGAGAATCAAGCCTGCCGACCGCAGCTGATTTGAATGTTGATTTAAACAAACATATTTTGTGTCTAAATAGACCCTACTTTGGCATACATTCATCATCACTTAAGCTTAATTTACAAACATGCCAAGCAGCTATTTTTACAAAAAAAAAAAAAAAAAAGATCGCTTCGATTTGAGCAATTTTAAGGGAAAACAGGCAAGATTAGATGACAATGGAACCAATATTTTTAGAACAATATGAATCTTTCGGTTGCTGAGAAAAAAAAAAAAAGAAAGAAAGTAGTAGAAGTAGAAGAAAGCCTACCAGCTAACAGTTAAAGGAGCGGCCGACAGAGAGGCAGCCCCAGGAGGGAGAGCTGTCGGCTACCAGAGCTCCACCGAAGCTGGTCACCAGGAGGGAGGAACAGCTGGGTGCTGCCTTCTTCATCCCCAGAGAGCGGCTCACCCATACTTTTCCAGAGCCAGAAATGTTGCTTTACACAGGTTTTTGAGAGAAAAACTAAAAATTTTTATTTTTAGAAATAACATTAGAAAAACTAAATGTTGAGTCTGAGACAGAGACTAACCTGGGCTCCACTGTAATCATCTGGACTATAGTGACTTCTGCAAGTCAGGGAACACGAGGACAGATGCTAAGGACTAAGGACAGCAGGCAAGCCAGGGGGAAGTCCACCGGCTACATGACACGGCCCACAGAACTCCCTTCAGTAGCATCAGATCACAAACACAGAGGACCAGGGCTGGAGATGGCTCAGTGGCTAAGAGCATCTGCTGCTCTTCCAGAGACCTGAGCTCAATTCCTAGCATTCATGTTGGGTTCACGATACCCTAGAACGTTAGCTCCAGGGCATCCAACAGCCTTTTCTAGATTCTGTAGGCACTCCCCTCCTCCCCGCAACAAGCACACATCCCTACCTGCGTGTACCAAAGACAAAATAAATCTTTAAAAAATATAGACGGACAGGGTCAGCCTTGCTTTCAGATGCACCTGTTGTAAATATCTCATTGATTAGCTAGTACAAAAGTAATTAGCTTTTCTTTATATGAATAAATAACCTTCTCCTATTTACAATAAATACTGAAAGCATTGTTTACTCCAATATTACACATCATGATTTAAAGTTAATAAATAAAGATGAAGTGCTGTTCCCCACTAGAAACATGCCAGAAATTATACTCCTGTCCAGCCAAATCCAGTCTGACACCGAGACAAAAGCACATAGACATTCAAGTCTCTATCAAACCCTTGCGTGGTCCTCAGGAGACCTAAGCTACCAAGCAGCAGCCGTCTCCTAAGTTGAGGCAGTGCTGACTGGTTCTGGTCAGTAAGCACTGTCATGGCTTACTGACAGCAGCCCTGAGGCTGCTGCTGAGTCCAAAGCTGTGGGAACAGCAGATGCCACCTTCAAGGCTCTCCAGTGGCGCACAGATGACTTGTTCTGGTACAGCAGGAGAGCCTGCTCTCCAGGGTGTGGCCTGCTGCTCAGGTAGACAAGTTTGTCCTGTCTCCGAACAAAGCTCTGGAGCTCACCACTGTCACCCTGAGCTGGAGGCTAAGGAAAAGCGACTGACTGTGTTTAGGCAAAAGAAGAAAAAAGGAAAGCAAGAACAGACAGACATACAGAAAGAAAGAAAGGAAGAAATGAAGAAGATAAGAACAAAAAAATCAAACCAAAAGAAAAAATAAACTAAAACCACACCATCACCACGAATAAGAATAGCAGTAGCAACAACAACAACAACAACAACAACCACTCCCAAACCAAGAACCACATCACACCAGGGCATTCTGATGTTGTTTTGCATGTGAAAATCTGCTATTGGGATGACTCAGTGGTTAAGAGCACCTGTTCTCCCAGGGGACCTGGGTTCAACTCTGAGCACCCACGTGACAGCTCACCATTGCTGAGGGCACTGAGGGCACCCACATACATGCAGACAAAACATCCATACACATAAAAATATAATTAAAACAATTTAGAAAAGAAAAATGCCTTACTTGCTAATTAATTAATTAATAATTAATTTTTAAAAATTTGAGACAGGGTCTTTCTGTAGATGAAGCTGGTCTTGAACTCACAGACATCCACCTGCCTCTACCTTCCAAATGTGGGGATTAAAGGCACGCACCCCTATGTCCAGCTAAGAAAAAAATGTTTTCAATAGAAGATGAAATTTTCTGTAAGCCAAGAACTCAGGCAATGAGGTGAGTCTGAAGAAACCTCAGTGAGCTCCGGTTCTGAAACACGGACACTTTCGTGTGCGTGAGTGTTCACAGCCAATAGGAGCTGAGCAGGATTCAGATGAAAATACTCAAGACAGACTCAGCAAAAAGCAGAACCGTGAGTGACGTAACCTTCCAATCTGTGCACGCCTGTGTGTGTGTGTGTGTGTGTGTGGTACCGTGTGAATGCAGTTGCTTGGGGCGCCCGCAGTTGGCGGATGCCCCGAGATTAGAGTTAGAGGTGGCTGCCAGCCTCCGGGTGTGGCCGCAGGCTGAGCTTGGGTCCTGGGCAAGAGCAGGGTAAGCCTAGTGGGTAAATAAAACCTTACCCTTGCTCCTGCTGCTTTGGGGAGTCTATTTTCTGATCCCATTTTCTACTTCAAACGACGGTCTTCTTTCCTTCAGGGAATGCAGCTGCAGTGCATCCTTTTACTGTGTAAAGCCCAGGTCTCGCTCTGTGGCCTAGGCTGGCCTTGAACTCGTGGCCTCTGCCTCTGCCTGGGTACTGGGGTTTTAAGTGTGTGCTACCGCTCCCTGTTAGAACAGTTCTTGAAAGGAAGAGTTCCTTTCAAACTCATAGTTTTAAAGAAAAGCTTGATTAAGGAGGATGTTTCTTAAATATTAGAAAATAAACCGACTTTCCTCTCAAACAAGTGAGATCTACAGTTGACTTTAGAAAGACATTCAAACTTAAAAGAGAAAAAGTTCCTCTTACTTAATCCAGTTCATCAGCTCCACTGTATCTGGGTCATAGAATTCTTTCAACTCGGAGAGCTCATCCATCATTCCTGGCCAGGACTGAAATTAGAAACAAAACAAAACCAAAATGCACCCCTGTAGCTGTCACTGAGATTAAGTAACAGAGAGAGGAACTGCGTATGACGTGCTCAGGAGGTGAACTCCAATGGCAGCTGCAGCTCAGAACAGCTTTACCTCTATGCCAGTCCGTGCCGGTCCGTGCCGGTCCGCACAGGTGGGCCGGAGCCTGAGACCTTCCAGTCATCCCCGGCAGCTCTTACAGACAGGCGTTTATGTGGTGACGTAAGCGTAAAGTAAGACTTTATGTAACAAGAACACTACTCCTGTTAGGTCTGGAGAGACGGCTCAGTGGCCAAGAGCACTGGCTTCTTTCTCATAGGGGTGGGGGTGGGGACTGACCTGGGTTCAGTTCCCAGGACCCACAATGGCAGCTCACAGCCCACTGTAAGTCAGTTCCAGATGATGTGCTGCCCTCTTCTGGCGGCTGCACGTGTTGCATGCATGTGGTGCACAGACAGGAACTCTCACAAATGAATCAAGGCTTTCAACAGGGTATCATCCTGCCCCCCCCACCCCCCTGCACCAAGACAGATGGTGCAGCCTGGAGCATCACCATCAGATCTGTTCGTAGCTGACTAAGTAGCAGAGCTGTGCCTCAGAAGTTGCTTCTAACTGCTTCTTGCATCACTGTCATGCCTATTCCGGTGCTAGAATTCTGGACAAATGGCTTGGTATGTTAATAGAAATGCTGTCACGATAGGAAAGGATGGTTGGAAATCCCACTCTCCAGGAGTGTCTAGAGTATTAGATTTTATTATTTCGGCTATTGGTCAGCTCCTGTCACCTAAGGTTATACAGACTGAGTATAAAAAGAACATCCTCACCCACCTCTTATCTAACGTAAATTCTGGTTCATTAATCAATTAAATCTTAGCTATTCTCAAATGATGGTGGACCAGGTACCACTTCCCCCATTAACTCTTATTTTGAGACAGATTATTACTCTGCAGCCCAGGCTGGCCTCAAACTCCTGACTTACTCTACTAAATACTTTGGGGATTAAATCTGCGGTGTCTTGTCACTTGATAATCAATAAGACACAGCATTTTATTTAATATGTTACAATTATTTTGGGCATTGGATAGTTTTCTAATGTTAAGTTGTTGCGGATCCTACGAGAATGCTAAAATCTAGTCTGTCCTGAGGGAAACTCCTTAAATAATGTGCAAATAAAAAGACTAAATGTCACTTTTGAAACAGGATGCAATGGATTAGCTGGGATTTCAATAATCCAATACGTTAATCAAAGCCAGAGTAAAGGCTTCTAATCTCTGGCTGAGGAGCCCAGCAGATGCCTTCCCCTCTGAACAGGATCATCCTAGGAAAAGAACACGGTCCTCATTGTGACTGCCAGTAAAACTTAGGGCAGGCTGTGAACAGATACTCGCATCACTTGGGGGAAGTCTTCATGGTTGGCCCGGAGGGCAGTCAGCTTCAGCGTCAGGGGAAACGCCTAATGTCTACAGTGTTCATATTCTCTCTGGTCAGAGACTTTACAATTCTTTCTTAAAAGACAAAGCCTCACTCTCTCTGTAGCCCAGGCTGTCCCTGTAGCCCAGGCTGTCTGCTAAACTAACACAGATGCTCTGCCTATGCCTCCTAATGCTGGGATTAAAGGTGCAAGCCACCATGCCTGGTTTTACTCTGCAGACTTTGCGTTGAAGTAGCTAACAGGGTTCGTGCTGCGTGAGAAGAGGAAGCAGGCCACCTGCCCAAGGCCTTTGCAGCACGCTTGAGAAACCCTCTGGAGTGCCGACTCTCTGACCCTGGGACCAGTGCTGGCAGTGGCGGTGGGTGGGTTTCCTAGTGCTTTCCCTGGTCCCTACAGTAGCGGTCCTTGGAGGCGAGGGGCTGTTCTCGGCAGCAGAATGCATGTAACATGTTGGAAGCGGCAGGCTACCACAGGGAGGAGCGGTCAGCATCAGGAGGTGAGAGGCAGGTACTTGGCTACTCAGCCTGCTTGGTGCCAGCTAGTAGCCTGGGGCGTGGTTACCCTGGGAGGAAGTCCTAGGAAGTTCAACCAGCTTACAAACTTGATGCATCCACATCATTGCCACAGCTGAAACATGAGCTTCTGACTCTGGGCGTCTAGTGCAATCCACACCTTGCATTTCCTAATTCACAGGCACTGCTGCGGTAGCTGCCACCATTGCAGCCACCGCAGCCATGGAAGAGCCAAAGCTCTAGAACATGCTTTCTTTGTTCTCTAAACCTTCCTAAATCTTATCCCCAAGACCTTAAACAGATCTACAAAAGAAATCTACAAAAGAAATTCACCAGACTTCAACAGATAGTGAAGACATAAAAGAACTCAGCCTACAAAACACACAAACACACACACACACACATACCCTACACACACACACCCCACATACACATCCATACACACACATTCACACACATCCATACACAAACACACACACACATATCCATACACACACACATACACACACATCCATACACATACTCACACATGCACACACACATCCACACATCCATACAAATATACCCATAATCATATATGTGTACATATATAAGTACACATATACATGCATACATAAACACATGTACACAGACAGGCATACATAAACATGTATGAACACACACACACACACACAAACACACACACACACACACACAAACATACACAGTCAGTGCCCAGTCCTGTAGTGCGGACAGCAGAATGACGCTGAGCTTTCCCAAGGCTCAGTTTGCATAATTCCACGTAAAGGCCAAGTTGTTCTTTAACCACTTAACCTTGTTTCACTTATTTACATAAAAGAGAAAACTTCCTGGAGCTGGTGGGCTCTGCCTGTGACAGCGGCTGTTCTGACAGGACACTGACCATCAACTACGGTTCCCAAGCCTCAAGCTTTTGGATTACAGAACCTCACGTTACAGCAGAAGTAGTCTGACTCTCTCCTGACCACCTGACAAACTGGGACCACTCCCCAGTGGCCTCCAGTCTATTTCTCTAACTTAAAATCACACAAGAAATATGAAAAATATGGTCAGGGGGTGGTGGTGCACACCTTTAACCCCAGCACTCGGGAAGCAGAGGCAGGCAATCTCTAAATTCAAGACCAGTGTTGTCTACAGAGTGAGTTCTAGGACAGCCAGGGCTACACAGAGAAACCCTGTCTCAACAAGACAAAACAAAAACAAAATGATGATAATGATGATGATGATGATGTTTAGGTTTGGTTTGGTTTAAGAGTTCAATCGCATTAAATATTTTGTGCTATTTTCACAGGTGATAATTCAAGGCCTATAAACCTCAAAAATGTAATACAAAAGAATCACCAAGTGGCCAGTGACCCATGACTGGCGTCTCTGAGGGTTGTCTTAGGACACTTCCAGATCAGTTAAAGGAGAATATGACGTTTCACATTGCTTCATAATTTGCCTCTGAGTTGGGGGAGGGGTCAGCCTTTTCTTTTGTTGTCTGGTTTTTGTTGGGTCTCACTATGAAGCCTGGGCTGGTTTTGAACACTGGACCTTCCCATTCCAACCTCCATGTTGAGATTACTGGTGTGCGCCATCACACCCTGCCCCAAACACCAACCTTACATTGTATATTACATGTGTCCAGTGCTCCTGGAGACATGTATCTAATGAAATGAGCAGGTTATGGTCAGCCCTATCCTAAAATCACTAACTTCACATAAACCAGGAGACAGGAGAAATTTGTTCTGCCTTCTTTGTTTCAAATTAGGTCTGAAAACATTTTCAAAGTCTTGCTTTCAGTAAGAGCTGAAATTAACAGAATGGCTTTAAAAACAAGATTGTTTTTTTCTTTTCTGAATGGTCCTTTTACTCTACCGCTTAACGCTTAAAAACCATGGGGTTTTCAACCCTGATTCCTTTACCAATGCCAACTCAACAGGATGTGAAGGAAGCCTTTGAGACCAGGCCCTCTGCTGCTGAATGAGGGATGAGGGGACCAGCTTACCTTACAGCACAGGTACAGCAGTGTGAGGACGGGCACCGAGTACCGCATGACCCAGATCTGCAGGACAAAGACTCTATTTAGATCACGTGTCTCTGAACCTCTCGGGCCTCAAAGCCTGACTCTGAGCATGCACACCTGTCTGTCATCCCAGTGAGTGTAGAGGGCAGAGCGGTTCTTGGTCACGAACTGCTCAGCCTTAACGTGCAGGTGCCGGTAAATTCTTTTTAGGAGAGTATCTTATATAATAATTGTAATTCTGGGCAATGGACTTATTGTAAAGTTTTAACTTTGCTTCTTATTACATTCCTAAGTTCTGTATATAGTGAACATATCTGACATGAAAAAATATAAGTGAATTAAAAAATGTAATTGGTGACCAGACTGATTCGTTCCTGCCTCGAGCCCCTGCCCCGTCTTCGCTCTGTGTCGGACTGTGACCTGGGGCATGCGGGCTAAGTACAGCTGCTCTTGGTCATGGCGTTTCATCACAGCAACAGAAAGCACACTAAGACAGAAGCGGACTCGGGTGCGAGGGAGATAGGAGAGAACACCGAGGAGGAGATAGAGTACATCATCATCATCATCCATGCCTGAACTGTCGGAAACCCAAATGAATTATAAAAGATAATGTGCTCTATGCAACACCTGGCACCCACTGGAATGCGAAGGAGCGGACACGGAGGAACCTCATAGCTCACTTCCAACGGACAACAGGATGGCACTAACCCTCTTTGGGTTGCAGAGATGAACCAGCCTCAGAAGAAGCTCCCAGATCTCAGAGCTGCACAGGCCGAAGGACGCGAACACGCACATGTGGGAGGTCCACAGGTACTTCATCCTGCAACGGCAGAGCACGGGTCAGCTGCTGTGCGTGGGAGGCCTGGCAACGGGGAGAGGAGTCACACTCAGTGACTGGACGACAGCCCGGTCTGTGCAGAAGCCGCCGGCCCGAGCGGGACTCACCCGTTCAACCCCTCTCTAGGCACCATCAGACATGAAACCCCTGAGGAATGTTTGCAACCAAGAGAAAACCCTGGCGGCAGTGCTTCACAGAGGGACGAGAATACGGAAGGGCAGATCTCTAGGAGCAGAATCACCAACCAAGACAGCTGTCAGCTAATGCTGCTGGATAAAATTAATTGAAGAGCTGTCAAGTTAAAGAAATCTGATGGAATGGAGGTACCTCATCGTGCTCAACGCCAAGACCCCGAACACAATGGTATGGATCAGGTTGTACGCGGCCTCTGGCTTCAGGTCAACCGCACGCTTTCTTGTCTGAGCCTCGGACTGCAGACTTGCGGGATCGCTGGGGAAAACAGCCAGTGAGCAACGTTAAATATGGATGTGTAGCGCTGACTTAGGTAAACCTTGTTACTCCCCCTACGAGGAGATGAGTCGGCAGCCTTCAGTGTGGATTCTGAGGCCTGAGATCGTAATACAAACGTCACCGCCACAGCAACGAAGTAATTTCACAGAGGATGGTAACTCAAGTAGAAATGTAAACCGATTCAATTCTTTGATCAAGAATTATAGGGACAAATAAAAAGTAAAAAAAAAAAAAAAAAGCTAGACAGTAATGGCACACGCCTTCAATCCCAGCACTTGGGAGGCAGAGGCAGGTGGATTTCTGAGTTCAAGGCCAGCCTGGTCTACAGAGTGAGTTCCTGGACAGCCAGGGCTACACAGAGAAACCCTGTCTTGAAAAAATAGAGAAAATAAATAACAGGGCAGAGGCGTGGGATGGGAGAACTTTCTAAATGTTTTATGAGTTTCTATGAATATTTTCTTCAAGTTTTGAAAAACAAGCAAGAATTAAAAAAAAAAATAGTATCCATGAACTTTGACTTCAGTTGACAGATGGTGGCCACTCAACCTGCCAATGCTTCATTATTCGTTTCCAATAGATGAATGTCATCACTGCTAAAAGTGCGTTCTCCTGATACAACTCAATAGCGTGGCTGTACCTTTACACTGAAAGCATGAACACTAACTCTTAACGTCACTTAATTGTGCTTTTATTTATCTATTAATTTTATTTACTTGTTTATTTTTGAGGCAGGGTCTCACTATGTAGCTCTGGCTGGATTTGAACTCATTAATTCTCCTGATTCAGTTTCTTGGGTGCTGGCATTAGTACAGGAATTAGTTTTCATACCTTTCTGTCTAGTTTTTATTTTTGTTTTATTTTGTGTGTGTGTGTGTTTTGGCTGAATGCATGTGTGTGTGTGTGTGTGTGCACCGTGTGTATGCCTGCTGTCCCTGGAGTCCCGAAGAGGGCGATGGATGCTTTGGGACGGCTTTATAAATGGCTGTGAGCTGCCATGTGAGTGCTGGGAACTGAACCAGTGCTCTTAACTTCTGATCAATCTCTTTGGCCTTAGTTTTAAAACATCTTTTTAAAAAGTCATAATCCAGGTGCTGGAGAAATGGCTGTTCTTCCTGAGAGCCTGGGTTTGTCTCCTATGTGCAGCTCACAGTGGTCTGTAACTCTAGATCCAGAGGACCCCGACCCCCTGCTGGCCTCTGAGGGTACTTCAAGTGTGTTGTACAGGCAGAACACGTAGGCAGAACACCCATACAAATAAATAAAAAGAAAGAAATATTAAAAAAAAAATCAGCCAGGCAAGGTTGGTGCCCCCCTTTAATCCTAGCACTCAGGCAGAGGCATGCGGATTTCTGAGTTGGAGGCCAGCCCGGTATACAGAGGCAAATCCAGGATGCAGGAATCCTATCTCAAATCCCTCATCCCTCCCCCTACAAAAAACCAAAAACCCAACAGAAACAACAACAACAAAACCCAAAATCACTCTCTGACCATTGAGTTAGCACATGTTAAGAAACTACCATTTTTTAATTAGCATAGTGCTTTTCCTCACAAACCTCCGCCTGCAGATGGGGGCCCTCGAATGCCTTCACCTACAGTCATACAGCAAATCAGCTCCAGATGTACCCCTGATTCGCAGTAAGTTTGGCACACTTGGAGGGTCAACTTGGGTATAGGATGGGTCCTGCCTACACCTATGCACTGTAGTGACATCAGCTGTGTCATTCAGATCAACATCCTGTTTCCAGAAGCTAAAGTTTGTCCTGAGCCTTGAGTTTGCAGACTGCATAACTGATGAAGTATTTTCATAGCTCCTTTTAAGGAAGGTTTTTATATATGTGTTTGTGTGCGAGTTCCTGCAGAGGCCAGCTGGGGCCACCAGGGTCCCTGGAATGGAATCACGAGGCTGGGAGTCATGCCACACGGATGCGGAGAACTGACCTCAGGTTTTCCAGAAGATCAGCCAGCCCTCTTCCCCACTGAGCATCTCCTAGGCCCTGCCTTATTCTTAATAATCGCAAGGCCGAAGGGATGCAGACTCACGTTAACCAGTCTTCCCGCCTGGAAGTCATAGCTTTCTGGCATTTTACATGGCTATGGAACTACACAGAAAAGGGGCCTCGCCGTGCTCTCACGAATGACAGCGGCTTCAACGTTCCAATTTTCTTTCATTGGGATACAGATTGTAAATGCAAAACCCGTCAGCTTGATTAGAGGTATTCTACAAGTCTGCCAAATCCCCTTCTTAAGCCCTGATACTTTCTTCCATAGACTGGGAGATGTGCTATGTTTTAAGTACAAGCAATGACTGCACAGAGGTTTCAGTAAATACTCATAATTATGGCCTATATCAAATGTATGAACTTTCGAATGAGACCCCAGGGAACAAATGAACAGTAATTAACTCTTTGCTTCTCTGGTGCCCTGGCCTGGGCATGCTAGGAGAGTGATGGACCAATGCGCCTATCAATTCTCCCTTGTGATTTTGAGTCTAACTTGCCCACATTGGCCTAGAACTCATTTTAGTCTAAGGCGGCCTTGAACTTGTGATCCTCCTGCTTCAGCCTCCTGAGTAAGCTTACAGATCTGTGTCACCAAATAACTCACTGCCCCAAAACAAAAACAAAACCCCACATTGAAGCTGATCATTAAAACCAAACCAGACTCAATGAATCAATACCAGACTCATGAATCAATAAGTCAATACCAGCACCAGGCAGTGCTGGCCAATGCCTATAAAAGGTGGTTTTCTGTACTTAGTGTGCTTTTCACACTGTTACCCAGCAGCCTCACAGCAGGCCTTCCAGATTGACAGGAAAGGAGACTGGCAGTACTAACAGGTCACCTGACTACCAGAGAGGGATGCTCCCAAGCATGCCAGCACCACAGACATCAGGCACCGGGCACTTAAACTGGGCACACCCTCTTTAAAGAGGAGCAGTGCTCTGATGTTCTGGGTTTGCTGTTCGCATTTTCATCCTCCCTCCCTCCCTCGTCCTTCCCTCCCCATCCCCCATCCCCTATCCATAACAACTTGATCAAAGAGTTAAAGTCCTACCTGAGATTATGAAAGGCCACGACGGATGCTGTGACCACTGTGACCAACAGGACAAACATGTATGCGTAAAAAAGTAGTGTGTCCGAGAGCCGTTGGAATGTGCTGAGGGGCAGGAGGCCGAAGGCCTCTTCACACAGATAGAGATTTGCATCGAAATCCCTGGGGAAGGAAGGCAGGGCGGGAAGTTACCTCCCAGCCGGGCAAGCAAACTTCAGGGCACGGCTGAAGCCCCAGGGCTTCCGTATGAAACTGCGGGCATGCTCTCACGCCAGTCCTACCTTGTGGCTCCAAACCCAAATTTAGCCTTCAGAAATTTAAAGATGTGTTCGTCAGACTTCAGGTTAAGAATTTTCTATTAGGAAGAGAGAAAAGGAAACGAGCTATTGGTGTCCTGGGCATGGTTCCCGACACCCTGTGATGAATGTGGCTCAGCAGGCGGCAGTCCACACACACACACACACACACACAGTCAGCCCCCAGCCTCACCAAGCTGCCTTATCTCCCCTCACCTTTACAAGGTTCCCCTTGATTCAAACAGCCGCACTAACTCAGCAAGTGGAGTGGATAAAAGAAAGGAGCCTTTCTCAGTTTTAGATCAGAAACTCAGCAAAATGATTTGAGTTGAAATCTCGAGCAGGTAAGCAGCCTGTGTGGCCGTCAGCTTTTGGTTCTGGGGACACGAATGACTCATTCACATATAATTCTGGACAGAAGTAAAGTTAAGGTGTAGCCACCCAACTCCAGTGTTCATCATTAGTGATTGTAATTTCAATTGGTATAATTTAATTTTTTTTTTTTTTTTGGTTTTTTTTTTTGGATTTGTTTTTTTTCGAGACAGGGTTTCTCTGTGTAGCCCTGGCTGTCCTGGAACTCACTCTGTAGACCAGGCTGGCCTCGAACTCAGAAATCCACCTGCCTCTGCCTCCCAGAGTGCTGGGATTACAGGCGCGTGCACCACCGCCCGGCTATAATTTAATTTTTTATTTATGGACTATGAAAACCCACCTAATACAAACAGCAGGAGCTGGAGAGATAACTAAAGAGCCTATACTGCTCTTGCAGCAGACCAGGTTCCTAGCAGTCAAATAGGGTGACTCAGAACTGTCCATAACTCTAACTTCAGAGGAACTATCGCCCTCTTCTGGCCTATATGGGGACTGCACTCATATGTACAGACCACCCACCCACAGACACACACTATAAAAGAAGTGGCTCAGCACTTAAGACCACTCTTTGCTCTTCCAGAGGACTCAAGTTTGACTCCCACCACCCACATGGGTGGCAGATAGCCATCTGTAACTCTAGATCAGGGGATCTGATGCCTCTCCTGGAGCTCCAGATATACATGTGGATCACCAGACATACATGTGGTACACAGGCATACATGTGGACCACCAGACATACATACATGTGGTGCACTTACAAACATACATACAAAAATACCCATATACATAAAAATAATAAAATAAAATAAAATAGTTGAGCCTTAACTCTCAAGAGTTCACAGAGGGGCACTGTGCTAGCTAGTTTTAGGAGAGGAGGGAACCTCATCTGAGAAAATGCCTTATAAGAGCAGGCTACAGGCGAGCCTGGAGGGAGTTTCCTTTTTCTTTTTTCTCTTTTGGTTTTTTGAGACAAGATTTCTCTGTGTGTAGGCCTGACTGTTCTGGAACTCGATCTGTAGACCAGGCTATGCTCAAACTCAGAGAGATCCAAGGCATGTGCCTCACTGCCTGCTGGGTGTTTATTAAATTAGGGATTGACAGGGGAGCGCCCAGCCCATTGTGGGTGGGGCCACCCCTGTTCCTGGGTTCTATAAGAAAGCAGGCTGAGCAAGTCAGGGAGAGAAAGCCAGTGAGCAGCACCCCTCCATGGCCTCTGCGTCAGCTCCTGCCTCCAGGTTCCAGTCCTGTTAAGTTTCTGCTTTGGCTCCTCTCAGTGCATGCTGACTAGGGACATGTAAGCTAAATAAGTCCTTTTTTTTTTATCTTTTGTCAGAGTTTCATGACAGCAGTAGTAAGAGCTTCCGTGCTGATTTGACTGAGATGTCCTCCATTGCCTCAGGCATTTGAGCACTAGGCACTAGGCTAGTGGCACTGTTTGAGGAGGCGCAGAAGGTGTGGCCGTGGTGCAGGAAGCGTGCTGTCTCTGGGGCGGGCTTTGTGAGTGAGCACCCAGTTTGCAGGATGTGAGTGCTCAGGCTGCTTGGCCCACCATTTTGGACGGTAACCCTCTTCAACTGTTAGGCCAGATAGGCTATTCTCCAAGTGGCTTTGTCCACGGTGTTTGTCACAGTGACAGAAGAGTGACTAATACAGATATGTCCTGGAAGGGAGGAGAGATGAAGAACCAAAACCAACAGAGCCGACTGTGGCTCTCGCTAGACCCACCATGACTCTCAGTGACTCAAGTTTGCCTTATAAATGAGTCAAGTTCAAAGCTTAGCTGCAATACCATAAGCACATTTCAGAAATGGCTCCCATCTCACTAACTAACTTACCTTAATAATGTTGTTGAGAAAAAGTGTCAAACAACAAACGAGAAGCAGATGCAACAACAGTTTCCAGATTCTAGTCAGGAAGGATCCCGTCTTTAGGTTTTTCTAGAAGTTGAAAAGATTATTTTAATTTTAAATTAGCATTTAAATAAACTTCGACATTACTATAACTTTATAAGCATTTGAGGTTGCTTGAGGATTTAAAATGCTGGCTCATATAACACACACAGGTAAAGGTATATAGAAAAACCCTCTACTGCATGCGGCTTCTTTTCCTTTATTTTAGTAATTTTTCACACGTTCTGAAATGGAGTGGAGGAGCAGATATTGGTGGTTAATGATCTAAGCAGGGATGTGGGTGAGAAGGGTTTGGGGAGCTGGTGAGGTAAGACTAAGGGTGTTTGGAAAACCTTATGAGAATCTACTACTTTGTAAGGTAATTTAGAAATGTAACTAAATAAAGGAGTCTGAAGAGAGGTCACCCGCATGGGCAGCCAAGGCTGCCCCTAGAAGATACAGGTTATTCAACAGAAATCCCGTCAATGCATGGGAGACCTCACTATGCGTTACAGGACAGGGAGGCCACACCCAGAAGACTCCAAGACAACATAAGCCCTTGGCTGCCCATGTAACAGATGCTAAGGCCCTGCTGGTGAAGACAGCCCACATGTGGGCTGCGGGACAGTGAGCTGGTGCTGAGTGGGAACTCCTCCCAGCAGGCGGGCTTTCCTGTGCAGGACGGTGCTCTGCAGGCTGGTGCAGGGCAAAGGCAGGGCTGTCTGACCTCAGCCTGCCAGGCAGGCACTCTGGATGGTAGCATGGCTGGGGAGGGGGGGAGGAGGCGGACAACTGCTTTCTGATTAGATGAGGTCTACTCACCGGGAGGGGAAGTCATGACAGGTTTTGTAAACTTAACAAACAACACACCGCTGGGGGGTGGGGGGGGAGGAGGTCATTAGTCCTGGGGAAAACCTCCGACTGCTGTTCTGTGTTCGGTGGAATGGTCGTGCTATATAATTGTCTTCTGAATATTTACATTTATATCTACACATCGGTGCTGCTCTCAAGCTTGGTCAAAGAAGCGTCTCTTTGCAGTGGGCAGTGGTTAGTGCAGAGACTCAAACCTGACCTAGGTCTTCAGAATTACCGACTCTAGGTGTTTAGCCTTAAATAAGATGCCCGTATCACACTCCCACTAAGGCTCAGGGAACACCAGGGGAAGGTGGGGAGGGGGAATTCACATTCACAAGGGGGTGGCTACCTTCATAAGAACCGCACAACAGAAGTCAGACGCAGTCCCAGCATGGATGGGGGAGCGGCTCGTGAGGCCCACCCCATCTGAGGAGCTATTGGCAGCTAATGGCCGAGACTGGCAGTTGTAATTCATAGGATACTATCCCACCTGACAGCCCACACTGCAGGAAGCCCCCCCCCCCCCCCCCCCCGAGGCCATTTGCATAAGGTTAGCACTAATTGGTTTCAGAGGGTAACTTTATAAATAAAGGACAAAGTTGGAAGGGGGACATGTTGGGGAGTCTGAGGAGAGACTGAAGGGTCACAAGTGGAATACGCGTGTATGAAAATATCAAAGAATTAAAAATATACATAAAAGACTTTAACACGATATTTTAATAGCTTACGAGGTACCCCATGCCCTTGTAAGTTTTTGTTTGGAATTCTTTGAGTTTTAAAAAAGTTTATTTTAATTCACTTCAATAACATTCCGAGGGCAGGTGAAGCCAGGAAAGGGTGGAGTCACCACATCAGCAAGGGGTCGGTCCAGCCCGGCAAGGCCATGGAGGGCACACTGGCACTACCGACTACACTCACAGCTTTCCCTTCCTTGTCTTGCGCTTTCCATCTATGACAGATGATAACGTGTAAGTCAAATCAGCAGCCTTGGCTAATGCCTGAATTAAGGTTTCAATTGCATAAGAAGCCATCACTGCTGAAAGGGAAGAAGGACCTGAGATGAGACAGCCTGAAACAAAAGTTTCACTTCAAAAGTGGGAGTGCACTTTAAAGGACGTGAACCTTAGCCACCCTGCTGGTGCTCCGTACTGGGAACTGGGTCAGGGTTTGCTTTGAATCAAAAATGAAAATAAGGTCCAGTGAGCCACACAATCAAAAATAGATTTTTATAGGGCTGGAGAGATGGCTCAGCAGTTAGGATCATGCACTATTCTTCTTTTCTTTTAAATGCTACTTTTTATTTATTTATTTTTGAAAAGCATGCTCTTTTATTGAAAAAGGAAGTAAAAACATTTTATGATAAAATTGAAGATTTACATGGAAAATATTTCTGATAAAATGAAGAGCTACATATAGAGAAACAATTTTCATGGAAAAATGAAGAGTAAAATGGTAGATTTAAAAAACATTGCTAAATTAATTGAAAAAGGAAGTAGAAACATTTTATGATAGAACTGGAGATTTACATGGAAAATATTTCTGATAAAATTGTAGAAAAATGTAGAAATACATGTTAAAATTAAAGATTATCATGCAAAGTTTTATATAGATATAATAATGGTAGGCATAAAAGTATTCCTAAGTTGATTAAAAGTGCAATTATAAACATTTTTTGATAAAGCTGAAGATTACATGGAAAATATTTCTGATAAAATTGAAGAAATATATAGAAAAACTTGTTGAAATTCAAGATTATTATAGAAAATTATATAGATAAAATGGTAGGCATAAAAATGATTCTAAGTGGATTGAAAGTAGAATTATAAACATTTTCAGGTAAAATTAAAGATTTACATGGAAAATATGTCTGATAAAAATTCAAGAAATATATAGAAAAACAAGTTAAAATTGACTATTTCATGGAAAATTAGATAATGAAAGCTAGAAGATCCTGGGCAGATCTCATACGGACCCTAAGAGAACACAAATGCCAGCCCAGGCTACTATACCCAGCAAAACTCAATTACCATAGATGGAGAAACCAAGATATTCCATGATAAAACCAAATTTACACAATATCTTCCCACAAATCTAGCCCTACAAAGGATAATAGATGGAAAACGCCAACACAAGGGAAACTACACCCTGGAAAAAGCAAGATAGTAATCTTCTTCCAAACAAACCCAAAAGAAGATAACCACACAAACATAAAAATTACATTAAAAATAACAGAAAGCAACAATCACTATTCCGTAATATCTCTTAACCTCAACGGACTCAATTCCCCTATGAAAAGACATAGACTAACAGAAATATTTTTCATGCAAATCTTCAATTTTATCAGAAAATGTTTGCAATTTCTCTTTCAATTAATTTAGTAATGTTTTTTATGTCTACCATTTTGTCTGCATTATTTTTCATGATAATCTTCAATTTTAACATGTTTTTCTATTTATTTCTTCTATTTTATCAGAAATGTTTTCCATGTAAATCTCTGATTTTATCACAAAATGTTTTTTGTTTTTTTTGTTTTTTTTTTGTTTTGTTTGTTTTTTTTAGATTTGGTTTTTCCGAGACAGGGTTTCTCTGTATAGCTCTGGCTGTCCTGGAGCTCACTCTGTAGACCAGGCTGGCCTCGAACTCAGAAATCTGCCTGCCTCTGCCTCCCAGAGTGCTGGGATTACAGGCGTGCGCCACCACTGCCCGGCTCTCACAAAATGTTTTTAATTCCACCTTCAATTAATTTAGAAAAAAAAATTTTATGTCTATCACATTCTATTGTTGCAGAGAACCCCTTGGCTCCCAGCACCCACTTTAGGCAGCTGACAATAGCAGGTAACTCCAGGTCGAGGGGATCTGAGGCCCTCTTCAGGCCCCCATAGGAACTGTACTCATGTGCACGCGCACGCGCACACACACACACACACACACACACACACACACACACAGGAAGAGAGGGAGGGAAAAAGAGAAAGCTAAAAATTAAAATCTTACAGTATCGTTTATAAAAATTAGAAAGTCCTACCTGAAATTTTCTTACAATTAATACTGAAAGGTTAAAACTGATGAGCAGCGATCCCAGAATCATGGAGTTAAAAAACTGAAGCGTGCAGACGAGGAGCAGGCAGCTGATCTGTATGCCGTACAGCCAGGTGGCCTGCAACGAAGCGGATGGATGGAGATCTCATTGGGGGAGCAAGGCACGGGACAGCGTTCACACCGCAGGTCCCTCGCTCCAAGAATCACGGCTCTAAAAGGACGCCCCGCTGTATGGTTTTTCACTTTCAGTGACAGGAAAAGTTCTGAAGCTGTCTGTTTATGTGCGCGCTGGTCTCCATGAGTCAGAGCCTGCCATATTTGCCACCATGACGATAGTGGACTGAACCTCTGAAGCTCTAAGCCAGTTCTCACGAAATGTTTGCCTTGATAAGAATCACCTTGGCCATGGTGTCTCTTCACAGCAATGAAATGCTGTGACATCATTTAGAAATGAATCGATCGTTTTTCGACTCCACACTCATATAGACGTGTGCAAAATGGCAGTTTTGTGGAGCAGCTGTCCTGACCCCTCATGGCTGCAAGTTTTTAACCTCAGAGAAAACCAGTCGGCTTCAAGCGTGGGGAACTGAGGCCTGCAGGCTCTGCCTTGCCTGGTGTCACCAGGAACTCAGAGCACAGGATGATAGTGTTTTTTAGGATTATACAATTTCTAACTGTACACAGACAAACATTAAACAGAACAATAATTAATGGAAAGGCAGGGCCAACAGCCAAAACCCAACACAGTTACCAACAGGGGGAGTGCAGGTTCTGACAGGACGCCTAACACTACACACAGACTGCATAGCCTATCAGATACAGTTTAAGTTTCTCACACCAGTGACTATTCTGTGAAAACTTGAACTTCAAAACACTACATAACTGTGAAGATCTGATTTTGAAATATATCTCCAAATAGAGGCTTATGTTTTGAAGGCTGGTAGTGCCTTAAACATTTTTTTTGGGGGGGACACATACGTGTATAATGTAAACATGATCATATTTAGCCCATTTCTGTTTCCTGTTTTCCAATATGTTCCCTCCCAAATTCAGGTCTTTGTTTTGTTTTTGATAACCCACTAAGTCTATTTAGTGCTCCCATATGTGCATGGGCTCCCCATATGTGCCCATATGTGTGTGAGGCACCAATTCCATCAGAGTGTGCAAGACCTACCAAGGCCACGCCCTCAGTCCAGAATGATGCTCCTTCCTCCCTCCCTCCCTCCCTCCTTCCCTCCCTCAGCAACTATCCACTGCCAGCAGCTACCGAGGAGGCTTCATGGCAGGATTTCGGCTGGCCTGATCTTGTATGGGTCTTGTACAGGCAGCCACAGGTAACAGGGCTGAGGAGCTGAGTCTTTGGGAGATGGGCCCAGCAGTGCAGGCAGCCCCCAGCACTGGGCCATCAGCAGCTATGCCCAGCTCTGGTACTGTCTGCTTCCTGCCTGCTGCCTCTAACAAGTGGCTGGACACCACAGACAGGACCAGCCCATCTCATCACTGTGCCTTTGCTAAGACAGACTGAAATGTCTCTGAAGTCACAGGACGAAATAAACATTTATCCTTGACATTTTCTGTCCCAGCAGTGAGAGAAATTACTAATATTACAATGTTACTAACATTATATCAGATGAGTCTATCTTGTTAGTTTTGCCAGTTTAATTTAACGTTTATGAGCTTCCTGTACCCACCCAGCTCCGCCCTCCCACCCAGCCCAGGCATTCCTAACATGTCTCCCTTCCCCACTCATGTCGTCTCCACTGAGTGCAATGCCTGTGGCACTCAGGGTCCATGGGCGCAGTGCCAGGGCCTGTCCTGAGGACGGCATTGCCCAGCCCTCCTCCGCATCCTCCAGCCTCACATCCTTCTGTCCCTCCTCCTATGATGCTCTTGAACCCTGGAGAAGGGGGTTGAGATGGATGTCCCATGTAGGGCTGAGCACAGTACCACATGTGCTCCTGACTAGGAAGTTCCTTAGCCCGCTGACCTTGGCAGTGGGGGGCAAGCATGCAGCTGACTTCCTTTGTCACCAGCCTCCAGGGAGGGAAGGGATGTCACTGTAGCTAAGTGGGGGCTAAAGTCGGACTCCCCATGTGGTCTGTGGGAGAAGGTGAAAAGTCCAGATTTTCTGACACTGCCCTGGCTTGGAGCAGGCATGAGAACAGGGTGAGAACAGAAATCCAGGCGCTCCCATGATCCCCTGCTGGCGGGTGGGAGTGGAGCCGTACTGTGTTTGGAAGGTGTTGGCTGCTATGGGCTGTTAGGTTTTCTGTCCTGCTAAGTTTTCTCTTTTCTGGAGAACAGTGTCCTTGTGAGTTTCTGTGCCGTTCCACTGCTATTTCTGGGTTTTGGGTTTTTCTAGTGTCTACTCTTGGATCCGTGAAGGAAAAGGCCATGTTTTCCTTCTGGTCTGGAAGTTTCTAGTTGTCTTAGGGTTTTACTGTGAGGAGACACCATGACAACAGCGACAACAGCAACTCTTATAAAGGAAGATGTTTAATTGGGGCTGGCTTACAGGTTCATTATCATCATGGTGGGAAGCGTGGTGGTATGCGTGCAGGCATGGTGCTGGAGATGGAGTCAAGCGTTCTATATATGGCCGGGCGGTGGTGGTGCACGCCTTTAAGCCCAGAAATTGGGAGGCAGAGGCAGGCGGATTTCTGAGTTCGAGGCTAGCCTGGTCTACAGAATGAGTTCCAGGACAGCCAGGGCTACACAGAGAAACCCTGTCTCAAAAAAAAAAAAAAAAAAAACCAAAAAACAAACAAACAAAAAACAGAGTTCTATCTGCATCAGAAGGCAGCAGGAAGAGAAAGACACTGGGCCTGACTTGAGCATTTGAAATCGCAAAGCCCACCCCCAGTGATACACCTCCTCTAATAAGGCCACACCTCCTCTAACAAGGCCACACCTCCTCCAACAAGGCCACACCTCCTACTATTGCCACTTCTAATGGGGCAATTTTCATTCCAACCACCACACTGTCATCTCCTTCCTTAACTCTGTGGTCAATCATTTGCTCTGAGTCCTTGGGAGTGGAAGAGGAAGTGCATGCGCCTGCTGCCTTGTCTGCACACAGGCTCTCGCTTTCAAAAGACGACTTATATCTTACATCTTGTGTGCACATTCATGCAGGAGCCTGCGGACAACAGAAGACTGCCTGATGTCCTGCAACCAGAGCTACAGGCAGTTATGAGCTGCCAAGGAGGTCCTCTGTAAGCCAGTAGGCATTCCAACGTGCCGAGCCATCTCTCTAACCATTAACTCTTTTTAAAAGATTTAATTAAAAAAAAAATCACATCTGTGAATTATGTACCTGTGAGTGAAATGAATACTATCAAGCCAAACAGTGGTTAAAGGACAGCACACACTAGGAGAGAGATATGACTTTGTTTATTTATACAGAGTGTTTGACCAGTCAACGAAAACACGTATTCTATGTATTGGTAGAATGGGTCTATCAAAAATTCATAAAAAAATTAGAGAAGAAAACAACTGTTTGATCAGGAATGGTGGCTCGTCCCTGCAGCCCCAGCGCTTTGGAGGCTCCAGGGTCAGCCTGGGTTATGTGGAGGCTCCAGGGTCAGCCTGGGTTATGTGGAGGCTCCAGGGTCAGCCTGGGTTACGGGGAAGACCCTGCCTCAAGTAGTTAAGAGCACTTGCTGCTCCTTCAGAGCCTCCAGGTCTGGTTCTCAGCACATCACCATCCCTGACTTTGCTTACAGGGGATCTAGAGCCCTCTTCTGGCCTTTGCAGGTACCAGGCATGCATATGATGCACGTATATACACGCAAGCAAAACACTCATATATGTAAAATTAAAATAAATCCTTTTTTAAAAAAAAATCAAAACAAACACCTCCAATGAATATATGCCCGGTTGAGTTATATATTTGAAAAATAGGTACTTCTTATTAAGAAAACTTAAGAGCCATGGGTGTATTTTAAATTTTAAGCCATGGTTATGAATGGAAACTGACTGAAACACTATGTCTTACTTAAACAGATGCACATGTAAATGTTTATTTATTTATATCATTTGCCTGCATGAGTTTAGGTGAACCACATGTGTATAGTGCCTGTGGAGGTGAGAGAAGGGCACTGGGTCTCCTGGAGTTGGATTTGCAGGTATGTAAACTCTGTATGAGATGCTACTGGAGTGTGGAGTACTGAATCTGGGTCCTCTGCAGGAGCGGAATGTGCTCTAGAGTGCTGAGTTATCCTTTCAGTGCCTAGTGGTACTATTTAACTTTTGAAAATGTGGATGGGTTGGAGAAATGGCTCAGCAGTTAAGAGCACTAACTACTCTTCCAAAGGACCCAAGTTCAATTCCCACCGCCCACATGACAGCTAACAACCATCTGTAACTGTGGTTCTGGGGGATCCTATGCCCTCTTCTGGTCTCTGTGGGTACTGCATGCACACAAGTGGCACACAGACATATATGCAGGCAAAGCACCCACACACATAAAGTGAGTGAGTGTCAAAAAATGTGTTGAATTGTCAAACTGGGCTGCACACACATCTTAGCTTCAGGTGAGCACAGCCCGATGACTCAGGTCAACTGTTTCACCTTTGTCATCCTCTGTATCAGTCTCCATCGCACCCTGTGACGGAGCCACTGGAGGGTGTGCACCGAGGAGCGGGAGGCAGGCAGCGCTCACCTTCACGGCCGGCAGCATGTCCAGGGAGTCCAGGATGAACAGCACCAGTGCCTGAAGCAGCATCATGAACTGATTAAATTGCCATGTCAGGCTAAAGAGGAAAGTCGATACGAAAATGGCAAGAAGTGTCAGCCTCTGTGGGAACAAAAGAAAACAAACCTTTGCAGAGTCCCCATCTCCAGTCTTCAAACAGTCTCGCAGTTAAGTTTTCTCGGGGGTAGCCAATATCCCAGTAAAGCAAATAAAAGCGGAGGAGGCAGAAACTGTTGCTCTGAAAAGCTTTGCATTTGTAAATGAGTTCCAACTGTCCCGGAGTGATGCTCTCATATGGATATCCACATATGGGCTGTTCGTTCCAGTCGGATCTCGAGGCCATGATACAGCAAACCGCATCTCGAAAGCAGCGGATTAGAAATCCTCACAGTTTCACAGAGCAATGTGGGCTTCCTGCATCTACTTGAGGGTAGGTTATAAAGGGGACATTTTTAACTTGACATTTTCTTGGCAAAGGAGGAAAAAGTTCAGAGGGAGAGGGCTTAACTTGGGGGTGAAGAGATGGCTCAGCAGTCAAGAGAACTTGCTGTTCTTGCAGAGGGCCTGGGTTCAGTTCCCAACACCGGGGATGCTCACGACCATCTGTAACTCTAGCTCAAGGAGATGGAAGCCGTTCTTTGGCCTCCACAGGTACCAGGACCCAAGTACTTATATTCAAACACACATGCATGCACACATCGTTTAAAAATAACAAATTTGGTTATGGGATGAGGTCTGTCCGTATGAACTGCAGTTTTTTGCTTATATAGAACCAGCAGATTAAAAAGTACCCGATAAACTTTGGGTTGGCAAGTCAGCTCCATGGGCAGAGGCACTGAGAAGCCCAGTTCAACCCCTGGGTCTCACAGAGGGCAGGATCAGAAAACGCCCGAGTTTCTCTCTCTGACTTCTGCACGTGACACTCAACACACCTGGATACACACATATGGATGGATACATGGACACACACAGATAACACACACACATACACTTCCATACACACTCACTTGTAACCAACACTCATACACTTACACTCATACACACTCACTTCTATACACTCACCCATACACTCACTGGTTCTCTCTCTCTCTCTCTCTCTCTCTCTCTCTCTCTCTCTCTCTCTCTCTCTCATACACACACACACACACACACACACACACACTCACACACACTTACACACCCTTACAAGTAATTAAAGTGTTCTAGAAACTTACTTCAGAAAGAGGCTGTAAGTTTGGTCTCAGGAAGTAGGTAATTGCTGCAATCTGTATTGCAAAAAAAGGCAGAGCCCAGTTCTCCCTCAGCGGGATGGTAAACTCAACTCTCGTGGTATCTATTCTGTAGGAAGAGAACACAGACAGCCAAAGTAACAGCCAGAATTGTTCTTGCAACAATTTCCTCAAGGAATCCTAGCAGGAAAGCTAGAGGGCATTTAGTTGAGGGACACACAGATTCTAGCCACTGGCTCTCAAAAACAATTGTCATTGTCATCATCTCTATTGTCCTCATGACATGAAATTGGTACTGACAACATCAGACCTGCTCCTGTTCCTTATTAGCTAAGTGGTGAATTCCAGTCCACGTTAGCCAGGGTACGGAGGCCACGGAAGGCCCACACCAAACCCCTCCTCACAGTTTTCTCTAGATGCTGTAGGCAAAATTTTCTTTTCTTTGATTTTTTTTTTATGTACATGAATGCTTTGCCAGCAGTGGCCAGAAGAGGGCACTGCATCCCGGAGAACTGGAGTTCCGGGCAGTATGATATGCACTGTGGGTACTGAGAACCAAACCTAGGCCCCCTGTGGAAGCAGCCAACGTCAAGCCATCTCTCTGGCCCCAAGGCTTCCCCCCTCAGTACTTTATGCCTGACACTGAGGCTTGCTGACGGCCTCAGCAAGTGAATTACCCATGGGAGTGCAGTGCTCCACAAGGCAAGACGAGGTAAGCTCTCACCTCTGTATAACACAATCAGCACTGAGAAACACACATGCACAGACCGGGCAATTGATGACAACCTCAAAAAAATGACAGTGCCGTTCAGAGCGTGAGAGCGCAGGTGACAGCCTTCTGAGTCAAGGTTCATACCTCTAAAACAGCTAAAGTACCTGCCTTATGGGGTTGTTCTGTTTTGAGACAGGATCTCTCTATGTAGCCCTGGCTGTCCTAGAACTCACTATGTAGACCAGGCTGGCCTAGAACTCAGAGATCTGCCTGTCTCTATTTTTGGCACACCACCAAACTCAGCCCCATGTAGGGCTGCTACTAGAATAGATGTTGTAAAGCGCTGAGCACATTATATGCACTCACTAGACTTCTAATGAAAGGTAACTCAGGGAGGGCTGGGGAGAGCACTGGCTGTTCCTGCGGAGGATCCAGCTTGAGGTCACAGCCCCTACACACCAGCTCACAACTGTTTCTAATTCTAGTTCCAGAGATCCCGTCCCTTCTTCTTCTGGCCTTCGTAGGTACCAGGTACACACATGGTAGGTGCACACACATCTGCGGGCAAACACTTAAATACATAAGACTAAATTTAAAAGTGTTTTTCATAAGGTTAAGAAGAAAACATATATTTTCTTCAATTCAACAATTCAATATCTTTCTTTAAGACTAGGGTCTCATGTAGGCCAGCCAGGCTGGACGGTGACTTGCTATATAGTTCAGGGTGCACTCACATTTGTGGTGACCCTCCCACCTTAGCCTTCTGAATTCTAGAATTATAAGGAATAAGCCAGTAATCTTGCCTGCCAATATCCTTGAATATATGGAAATATATATTGATAATACTAAATAACAGAAGAATTACATAGTAACACAGCACTGTGTATTTGTTGCAAACCCTCCCTGCAAATAGACAGGGAAGGCAGGTATGTGGCAGAGCCTCTATTTAGCAGCTAGGAAAGCAGAGGCAGAAGGATCTGAGTTCCAACCCTGCTGGAGCTGCAGGGGAGTTTAAAGACAGCCTAGCAATGCAATGAGACCCTGCCACACAACTTAAATGTTACCAGGAAATCCTGGGACATAGTTTAGTAGTAGAATGCCTCAGGCAAATGCCCTGGGGGCAACACACACACACACACACACACACACACACACACACACACACACACGCACACGCACACGCACACACGCACATACACACACACATACACACACACGCACACGCACACACGCACATACACACACACATACACACACACACACAGATATTCATACCCTCTCTTACACATACATGCATACACACATTCATATATACACATACACTTGCACACACTTTCACACATACACAAACTCTCACACACTCATGCATGCACTCTAACATATGCACTCTCTCACATATACACATACACACACTCACACACATTTTCACATACACACACTCACATACGTGTTCTCACATAAACCCACAAACACACTCACACAAACCCTTTCACATACACATTCTCACACACAGACACACTCACACACATTCAAATGTACACATACACATTCACATACATTCTCATATACACCCACAAGCACACTCTCACACATGCACACTCTCACATTTACACACAGACACTCATACACACGCACTCATACACACTCACACTTACATTCACACGCACACTCTCACACACCTCTCTACTGTTCAGGGAATACTGAAACTGTGTGGCGTTCACAGCTGTTCTCTGCGTAAGAAAACAGTCACTTATCCTGACTCGAAACTAGGAAGGAAGAGTGAACTGACCCAACTCACCTGTTGGTGATGTACCAGAGAGCTGCCAACAGTCCCGACAGCCAGGTGCCACTAAGGAGCCAGCTGGTTGTATAAAGGGCCGTGACGTAGACTGCTTGGAGCCCGAAAAGAGTGTAGATATAAAAATAAACAGGTTCTAGATATTTCTGTAAAAAGAACAATAAAAACGGTTCGTCAGAGCTGGGGACTCAGCTCAGTGGGAGCCTACATGCCTGGTACCTTAGCTACTGTGCTCTTGCTGTGAAGGGACATCATGACTAACAGAAGGAGGAGTTTATTGGGCCTCACAGTTTCAGAGGGTGAGCTCACGACCATCACAGCACAGAAAGCAGACTGGCGCTGGACCGTGAGCTGACAACCTGACCCACAAACGGGAGGCAGAGGCAGACTACCTGGACTGGTGTTGGCTTTTGAAACCTTAGAGCCCACGCTTGCCCAACACATACTGACTCCAGAAAGGGCACACCTCCTAACCTGCCCCAACAGTTCTGTCAGCACGGATCAAGCACTCAAACATATGAGCCTATGGCAGCTATATTCACCCAAACATCACACCGCGAGCACGCCAGGCCCTTGCTCCATTCCACAATCCACGAAAGTTTATCACAGATGTCCCAACCCTCCTTACTGGCATTTAAAAATATATCCACAGAAAAGACCGAGGAGCTGGCTTAGAGGAGCCTAGAGAATATACTGTGCACATGGTGGAGCCTAGGGAGGAGGGTCACACAGAGGGCCTAGGGAGGAGGGTCACACAGAGGGCCTAGGGAGGAGGGTCACACAGAGGGGCCTAGGGAGGAGGGTCACACAGAGGGCCTAGGGAGGAGGGTCACACAGAGGGCCTAGGGAGGAGGGTCACACAGAGGGGCCTAGGGAGGAGGGTCACACAGAGGGCCTAGGGAGGAGGGTCACACAGAGGGCCTAGGGAGGAGGGTCACACAGAGGGCCTAGGGAGGAGGGTCACACAGAGGGCCTAGGGAGGAGGGTCACACAGAGGGCCTAGGGAGGAGGGTCACACAGAGGGCCTAGGGAGGAGGGTCACACAGAGGGGCCTAGGGAGGAGAGTCACACAGAGGGCCTAGGGAGGAGGGTCACACAGAGGGGCCTAGGGAGGAGGGTCACACAGAGGGCCTAGGGAGGAGGGTCACACAGAGGGGCCTAGGGAGGAGGGTCACACAGAGGGCCTAGGGAGGAGGGTCACACAGAGGGCCTAGGGAGGAGGGTCACACAGAGGAGCCTAGGGAGGAGGGTCACACAGAGGGGCCTAGGGAGGAGGGTCACACAGAGGGGCCTAGGGAGGAGGGTCACACAGAGGGCCTAGGGAGGAGGGTCACACAGAGGGCCTAGGGAGGAGGGTCACACAGAGGGCCTAGGGAGGAGGGTCACACAGAGGGCCTAGGGAGGAGGGTCACACAGAGGGCCTAGGGAGGAGGGTCACACAGAGGGGCCTAGGGAGGAGGGTCACATAGAGGGCCTAGGGAGGAGGGTCACACAGAGGGGCCTAGGGAGCCAGGTCACACAGAGGGCCTAGGGAGGAGGGTCACACAGAGGGGCCTAGGGAGGAGGGTCACACAGAGGGGCCTAGGGAGCCAGGTCACACAGAGGGGCCTAGGGAGGAGGGTCACACAGAGGGCCTAGGGAGGAGGGTCACACAGAGGGCCTAGGGAGGAGGGTCACACAGAGGGGCCTAGGGAGGAGGGTCACACAGAGGGCCTAGGGAGGAGGGTCACACAGAGGGTCTAGGGAGGAGGGTCACACAGAGGGGCCTAGGGAGCCGGGTCACACAGAGGGCCTAGGGAGGAGGGTCACACAGAGGGCCTAGGGAGGAGGGTCACACAGAGGGGCCTAGGGAGGAGGGTCACACAGAGGGGCCTAGGGAGGAGGGTCACACAGAGGGGCCTAGGGAGCCAGGTCACACAGAGGGCCTAGGGAGGAGGGTCACACAGAGGGGCCTAGGGAGCCAGGTCACACAGAGGGCCTAGGGAGGAGGGTCACACAGAGGGCCCGAGGTAGCCAGCTCCTGCTTGAAAGTGTGTATGGATCTTGTAGGGGGCCTGAGCTCAGTTCCCAGCACCCGTGCTTGGCAGCTCACAACTGCTTGTGACTCCAGGTCCTGGGGCCTCTAATGTCTCTGGTCTCTCTCTGCATGCACCTACACTCACATGCACAAACCTCTACACAGGCACACACACACACACACACACACATAATCTAAAGTAAAAGACATCCTTCTAGAGCATGTCTATAGAAAGGTAATGTTGAGCTTGCAGCTGGTGTAACAGTAGGTCATCACCGCTTTCCACCCACGAGCAAGCAGCTGTCTTTCTTCAAACTAAATGCAATGAGTCCTCCAGAGCGGGGCGATGGCGGGCCACACTGTTAATCCCAGCACTTGGGAGGCAGAGGCAGGAGGATCTCCATGAATTGGGGGCTAGCCTGGTCTACAGAGTGAGAAGACATCCAGGGCTACACAGAGAAACCCTGTCTTGAAAAATAAACACACACACACACACACACACACAAACGAACAAACCTACGTCATAGAGAAACAGGTTATAAACATAGAGGAATGGTTACACATTTTCACATGAAACTATTTCTCAAGCTTCTAGACTGCATGCATAATTATGACATTAGCCAGGAAGCTCTACTTGTAAAAATAACAGTATCTTATAGGATTAAAAACACAAACAAACAAACAAACAAAGTAAATTTAGTGCCCATAGCGATTCCCCACCAAGGCAGCTGGAGTCAGGAGACCCAGAGTGAAACGTCCACGCTGAGTGGCAGAGTGGACCTTCATCAGCCCCCCACGAACTCTAGGGCAGAGAACACTGCATACCTGTATGGGGAGAACTCTATATAAAACACTGAGAAAAACTTCTTGGTAAATATTCATTCGTTGAAGGAGGTTGATCGTCCTCATGGATTCAGTTTTATTGTCATAGATTAAGCCATGGAAACCTGAGAATATGTGAAGACAAACCAAGAGTGAGAGATGACACCTGCCCTCCTCCTCCCCCGAGCCCGCCTCAGTCCTGAGCAGTATGCTGAGAGCGTGGTCAGAACAGCTCAGAGAACGACACAGCCCGCCCACCTCAAAGGCTGGCACCTGATATTAGAGAACGCGCCACAATACAGGCATACTTAAGAACTTCTGCACAGAACCCCAATGGGACAGCGCCCCAATCTGACACACATGATGGCATGAAATCAAAAGACTTCTGCACAGCAGGGCAAACAATCAGAGTGGGCGCAAAAGTCTATAGAATCAGAGAAAATCTTTGCTAGCCACACCTCACACAGGTGATTATTATCTAGCCTACATAAGAAAAAAACTGCAAAAACTGAACATCAAAAAAATAAAACTGCTAATCAATAAATGGGGTAATGAACTGTTGAACAGTTTTCAAAAGAAAGGGTAGCAATGGCTGATAAATCTTTTTAAAAGTGTTAACTATCATTAGCCATCGGGGAAATGCAAAACTGAAATAACTTGAGATCCCATTTCATGTTGGTTAGAAAGGCCGTCATCACATCCAGAAAGAAAATGTCAATAAGTGCTGGAGACGGTCCGGGGACAGAAGAACCATTACCAGCTCCTGGTGGGAGTGCAGACTGGTACAGCAGCTGTGGAAACCAGTATGGAGTCATCTCAAAAAAATTAGAAACAGCCATTAAAAATTAAAATGCCCGCCCCCATCCCCTGAGAAGTTACTGGCAGTAATGTTTGCTGGGGCAGGGGATTGACTCTCTTCAATGGTATAACCACTGCTAAGTTGTCCAGGCTCCAGTAAACACCCAAAACGATTATGCTGGCAACTGTGTCTGAACTCAATGGGTCATAAAGAAAATGAAACAAAACCAAACGACATAAAAGTAGGTGGAAACTTGCTGGGAAGGAAGCAAGGCTTAACGGATGCAGGGGAATGACAGTGGGTAATGGGGACAGTGAAAGTTACCAAAAGCATTATATACACACATAGGATTTGTCAGAGAATTTCTTAAAGATTTATTTATTTTTATATCTAAGTACATTGTAGCTGCCTTCAGACACACCAGAAGAGGGCATTGGATCTCATTACAGACGGTTGTGAGACAACATGTGGTTGCTGGGATTTGAACTCAGAACCTCCAGAAGAGCAGTCAGTGCTCTTAACTGCTGAGCCATCTCTCTATCCCTGTCAAAAAATTTCTTAAAATACAATTTCTTCTTTAAAACTACTCTCACAGGACTGCTTGGCCTGGGTCAACCGTCAATCACATCTGAGTTGTTTTTGCCATGTGGCAGAGGCTCACAGGCTGGGATTTAAAGAAACAAATCTACTCCGTGTCAGGCCCACAGATGGCTCCAGAGAGAGGAAGAGCTACCTCACGGGACAGAACAGGCTCTCCTCCGAACACACTTCCGTCACAGGTACATTCTGAGGAACCACTGCTCTTCAGACCCTGACCTGGGCTTCTGCCAGCAACGAGGAGCCAGAGACCCAGCTCCATGGTGCCACCCCTGCCCTCAGCATACTGAGAGGTTTCCTTAAATTTCCAGGGACCCTGATTCTTGCCAAACCAGATATTGTGGCTTTGATGCTGAAAAAAAAAAATCAGAATTAGCCAGTATGCTGAAGGCAGAATCAAAGGCTAAATTAAAACTGTTCACATAAACTCTTGAGAAGAGAAGAGAAGAGCAGCACACACAAGAGATGCCGGCTCACTGCATCTCAGCTGTCCCATGGTGACTGTGGAAGGTACTGGAAGCGGTGGGAATTTCACTGCTCGGGTTTCATGGGACACTACCTGCCTCCTTCGCCCCTGATCCTCTTTGAAAATTGAGAAGACGCACACCTTGAATGGGATTACAATCCGATGACACCACAGGAGCTCAAGAGATGGCTCGGTAAGTACTGACTGCTCTTCCAGAGGACGCCAGTTTGATTCCTGGCACTGGACATGGCAGCTCACAACCATCTATAACTCAGTCTTAGAGACCCAATACTTTCTTCTGACCTCCACAGACACGGGGAACACATGTGGCACACACACACATATGAAGGTGAGACATTCATACATTTAAAATTATGAGCCAGGTGTGATGATGCCTTTATCCCAGCACTCAGGAGGCAGAGGCAGGAGGATCTCTGAATCCAAGGTCAGCCTGGTCTACATCATGAGTTCCAGGACAGCCAGGACCATGTAAAAAGACTGTTTTAAAAGAAAACAAACAAACACATATACAAACATATGCACACACACACACACACACACACACACACACACTAACAATGAATGCATCAGGTAAAAAGAGGGGGAGGGTAGGCTTGAGGGAAACAAGGCCGAGGCGTCAGCATGCCCGCATCAGTCAGTAGCTGTCAGCATTACCTTGCAGGAGGGTCGGAGCCTGCAGCATCTGCTTGTAGTAAGAATAGTACAGTCCACATTCCGTCCTGAATGAGATTTCTCGCTCTACTTCCTGAAACAAAGTGAGAACTACTGGGTTTACTTGGCCTAGTTTTTGGTGAACCGCCCACTGTTACTATAGAAACAAGATGCGGAACTACAGAGTTTAGGAGAGAAAGGATACTCGGAACATACCAGAAATCTTGACACAGCGAGGCACTGCAATCCCACAAGCCTGAGGTTGAGACAGGAGGATCATGAGCTCAAGGCTGAGCTGGAGACTATGTGCTGAGACCCTGCCTCAAAACAACCCAAAGATGGCCGACGCTGGGGGATGGGCTGGGTCATGACTCTCTCTACTCTTGTGTTTCCATAAAAATGTTTTTAAAAACCTGACAGAACTTATTTCATCTAAGGGGTATTTTGAAGTTCATGGTTTCACACAACTTATAACTACAAAGAAACTCGCAAATCATTAGACCCAAGGCATAATAGTTCTCTGAGCTCTGGGGTTGGAGAGATGACTCAGCAATAAAGAGATGCCAGACACACTTTTATTTTCAAAAGTATAAATGATCTAAAAAACGATACTCTCTGCCTTTACAGACCCCTTTGACTCCAGTGTTCTAAAAGCAGGAGTAAGGCTCCGGAGCTGACATCACACTGGGTAAGAAGTGGTGTAATATACACGCTCACTCACAGACCCAACTCCACAGGCCTCAGGCACCCGGACAGGTCAGACACTCACACTTGCCGCCACGCTGACGAATCCTCCTCTTAGCGTGGCTTCGCTCATTCCTATCTGCATGTTTTGTTTTTTTTTTCAAAGAGTAACAAACATTTTACTAAAAGAACCATTTAGGGGCTAGAGAGATGGCTGATCTTATAGTGGACATGGGTTCGGATCCCAGCACACACACACACACACACACACACACACACACACACACACACACGGCAACTCACAGACATCTGTCGCTCCAGCCCCAGGGAATCTGATGCCGCTTTCCGGCTTCTGGGGCACTGTATGTACACTACACGTACAAACATGCAGGCATACAATCATACACATACAATTTGAAACAACATTTTTTTTTCTTTTTTGGGGGGTTTTTTGAGACAGGATTTCTCTCTGTATCCCTGGCTGTCCTGGAACTCACTCTGTAGACCAGGCTGTGAAACAACATTTTTAAAAAAGAACTTCTTGGGCTATTTATCTTCAGACCTAAAAATTAATGTATTTCTCCCACCTTTTAAATACTTTTTCTATCCTTTCACAGCACTCTGACTTTGGGTGAGTGGGCTCAGAAGATAAAGGTGCTTGCTGTCAGCCTGACAAGCGGAGTCCCACCCCGTGACCCACTGGGAGAAAAAGAGAACTGACCCCCACAGCCATCCTCTGACCTCTGTATATCTGCCTCTGCAAATATCTGTTCCACACATGCACACATGAATGTGCACATGCACACACACACACACACACACACACACACACTACATGAAAAACACCTGTAAAACAAAACCATGAAGAACCCACTCATGTGCTTGTGGAAAAATCACTAATAAAATATTCCTAACAACTGGAGTATCACAGCACAAGCGTTGAGCAGGTGATCTAGCCTGACAACCTGAGTTCCATCCTAAGCCCACACGGCTGAAGCAGAGAAAAACCTCCTGCAAGAAATCCTCACACATGCACGCACAAAGATACACATGTGCATACACAAACACATGCACACACAAGCACAATTTAAAAGAAACTTTATAAGAATGCCAAAATATCCAGGAACCTATTGACTCCCGGAACCTATTAGCTGGTCCTGTTTCCTTCTAGGGCCATGTGAAGACAAACTTTATACACTAAACTTTCTTTCATAGAAAATAAGCATTGGCAGGCATCAAAGAGCAGGAGGAAGAGGCATGAAGAAGGGAGTGAAGGAGGAGGGGGAAGGGGAGAGGAACAGGGAGAAGGGTAGGAGGAAGGAGGGGCAAGGGAGAGAGAGAGGACGAGGAGGAGGGGTCTGTGGCTCAAGTCTGCACTTCCTCTATTGAGGTGGAGACAGGAGAATCACAAAGTCCAGCCTGGGCTACAGAGTGAGACTTCATCTCAAAGTAAATGTTTTAAAAGGGCTGGAGGTGCTGGGCATGGTGGCACATGCATTCAGTCCCAGCACTCAGGAGGCAGAGGCAGGCAGATCTCTGAGTTTGAGGCCAGCCTGGTCTACAGAGGGAGTTCCAGGACAGCCAGGGCTACACAGAGAAACCCTATCTCGAAACCAAATGAAGAACAACAGGGCTGTAGATGCCGCCCAGAAGTCCAGCCTGACCTGCAAACGACAGCACTAAGGCAAAACAAAACAGAAAGTCCAAACAATGGAAAGCCACCAGTCTTAACCTTAGCAGACCCGCTTCATGCAAAGGACTATGGGGAAATGCCCCTTCTTGGCTTTCACAGTGGTACTGATTTATCTTTCATGGCATAAAGAGGCAACCTTTCCTAGTGCTCACACCAACCTGGCCATCTTTAATCTTTGCAAACACATGATTTATTGCTTTGACAATATAAGACCAAACTGGTATCCTGTGTATTCTGTGCTCAAATTCCCATGGAGACTGCCTATTGATATTAACTGAGCAAATACTAGCTTTTGTCCATGCCAAAAACAAAACAAAAAAACCAAAAATAAGCCCACATTAAGTGTAATCACACTCCTCTTTTCTTCAGCTGCCTTTGAGTGTTCACAGTGCTAGCTACTGCCTTCAACAGAGCATCCTAACTCTAAACCTACAGTCATAGTGGGGGACACACCCAGCTCAGTCATTCACATCTTTGGGCTTCATTCCTATAGGGCTCGAAGGAAAAAAAAAGGTTATAAAAGAAGAGGGGTTATTCGAAGTCTAATGAGTGGAAGGCTTCCGTGCCCTTCCCCCTCTTTACTATACCCAGAACAGTAAAAACCAAAGAGGGATCTAATTAGTAAAGAACGCATTCAAACATGATTAATTGGTAATCTTGGCACCAGCTGTCTAGAACCAAATGCTATCCTTTATTAGACAGACTCTCGCAGGTTTTACATCTGCTCCATGCTAAGAGAACATCTGCCTTGCTCAAACGCTTTCCCAGTTCACAGCAATTTATACTTTGTCTGGTGGATCTCACCAATGAAAACGTGCATCAGTGAGAGTTGCCCTCTGCAGAATGCAGAGTGGACCAGTACTCCGCACTGTAATTTGCAAAGGTACTGAACGGGGAGCAGTATTTGGTGGAAGAATACAAATGTGTCTGAAGATAATAACAAAAAGAAGCAGAAAGTCAGATGAACAACATTCTTGTTCATTTGCGAGGATGTATGCATAGGCACTTATTCACACTCACACTCACAATCCTGCAGAGCCGGCAGAGGGTGGCAGCGTCTGCAGTTGGAGCTCCAGGCAGTTGTAAGTTCACGGTATAGGTGCTGGGAACTGAACCCAGGTCCTCTTTAAGAGCAGGAAATGCTTTTAACCTCTGGCCATCTCTCTAGCCCAGTAAACTGTTTTTTCAAAGATCTGCATCCCTAAAAACCTTTCAGTAGCAGCTTGGATAGCAATGGAAGTACTGAACGAGGAGAATGAGAGGGCTGTTCACAGTTCCCATCCTGTACCCCCGAGGGCACACAAGCGGGATGCTGCCAATGCCCGAAAGGCTGTCAGGCACTTTGAGAATAATCACACTCCACTTAGGAACCCAGCAAGTTCATTTCTAAAAGTCATTTCTAAAAATCTCACATCAATAACTTTTGTTGATAAAAATTGCTCCCTCCCATCTCCCAATAATTAGGCTGCTGGCAATGGAAAAGCCAACGACCCATTAACTCTCTGAAACGCTGTTTCAGAGTTAACAAATCATCTCACCAAGAACCGGGGAGTTCACGGGAAGACAGCTGTGCGGAGCCCCGCACTGGGAACCGTGCCCTCGGCAAACGTATTTACGGCACGTACATGGTTTATTGTCTGGTTAAATTCCCATCCATCTGTTAGGATGGAAGGATTCCTGCCCTAGAGTTGACTAAAGCTGTGACACGTGACAGCTGACAAGCAGGCTGGTGAGAAGGTTAAGTCTTGCAGGCTCTACCGGCTCCACGGGGCCTGCCCAGGAGCCACCAGCAGCATCTGCGGATTAACCCGATTTATTCCAGAGACACCTTGCTTTGAAGGAGTACGAAAATCCTGCAGCATGAAACCTATGCGGATGCTGGGGAGACAGAAGCCCAAGAAAAACAGACCAGGAAGAAGCTGGGAGAGCCAGACAGGCTTCGAGCTGGTGGAAACAAGCGGTGTGACAAAAGAACCAGACCAGTACAGAGAGGGCAATGGAAGAGGCACGTGACAGCTCACAACCTAAGTCCAGTTCCAGGGGATCTAACCCTGTGCTCTTGATTCCCACTGTCATCACTTGGTGCATATACACACGTGCAGAAAACACTTCACACGCATAACATAAATCAGTCTAAAAAATATTTTTTTCCCAAAGTAGCTGGGTGTGGATGTGGAGGCTGAGGCAGATGGCTGTCTGTGAGTTCCTGGCCAGACATCTCTATACTTTGACCCTGTCAAGAGACTGGATGCTGATGCTGGTGTAGTGGTATCTGGGTAGAGATCTAGAGGTGACTGTGGGCCAAATGGATTCCAGAGGGAAGGGCAACGATACTGAGCCTTACAGGAGCACCAGAGGGCGTGGCAGCCTGAGTGGAGATGAGGGACAGGGGAGCAGGTATTAAGGGAAGGAGGCAGAGCCTGGCGGTGGTGGCGCACGCCTGTAATCCCAGCACTCTGGGAGGCAGAGGCAGGTGGATTTCTGAGTTCGAGGCCAGCCTGGTCTACAGAGTGAGTTCCAGGACAGCCAGGGCTATACAGAGAAACCCTGTCTTGGAAAAAAAAACCAAATCCAAACAAAACAATACAAAAAAAGGGGTAGGAGGCAGGTATCGGAGGGCACATCTTGTCTCCTAGGTGATACAGGCTCTTGGCCTGTAGCCTAAGAGCTTGGAAGGGTGGAGAGTGCAAAGGGGAGTTAGGAGTTGGTTTTTATGCCCATTAAGCTTGGAAAGCATGGGGGATTTACATTTTGAGAAAAGGTCTCACTAGGTAGCCCAGGCTGGCTAGCACTGAGCTGACCTTTGTGCTTCTGCCTCGAGTTAGGATTACAGACATGCACCACCATGCTTGGCTGCACACACCACACACCACACACACAAACGTATATAATAATATACATTCTATATGTGGAGATGTTTGTTTATGTGTCTTTGTAAGTGTATGCCACAAAAGTGTAGGTGCCCCGTGTGGCCAGAAGAGGGCGTCAGATTCCAAGGAGCTGGAGTTACAGCTGGTGGTGAGCTGCCTGATATGGGCACAGGAAATCAACTCAGGTCCTCTGGAAGAGAACTGTTCAACCACTGAGGTATCGCTCCAGCCCCTTAGCTTTATAGTTTGTTTTGTTTTTGTTTTTGAACAACAAACGAAATGGTCCAACTGGACTACTCTGTGAAATAAGCCAGGCTCAGAAAGATCAACAGTACACGCATTCCCTCACATGACGATCTAGACATAAAACACATGTGCGAGACAGAAGCAGAAGCGTTGGCTATGTAGGGTAGAGAAAGGAGACCAGAAGGGAGCAAGACGGGACAGAGACAAATGAAAAAAAGAAAACAAAATAAAACAACCAAGTATTTCAGTGTTTTTCTCATGTGCAGTGTTCTCCTCGTGTGCAGTGTCTAGTTTTTCAGCAGGGACATAGTCACAAAAACAGAAAAGAGATGAGCAGGGATAAGATGGGGACAAGAGGGGTCACAGGAGGTGGGCAGACGAGTGTAAGGACAGGCAGGCTTCACATCTCATAATGAAAGCCACTGTTTACACCCATCTTAAAAAGAAGGGAACAAGCCGGACTTTCGTCAAGGGTCTGCTGTAGTGACATAGGCAGAGAAAAGGCGAAGTCTTGGGACAGTCACCCTTTTGGACATTGTGCTTAGAAGTGGGATTTGCTGAAAGAGTCCATGGAGGGTCTGAATGAACAAGAGCCTTCAAAGCCTTCTGGGCTATGCTGGTCAGACATGACACTTTGAGTTGCAGATACGGGAAACACAAAGGCAGGCCAGGCCAGGCCAGGGCAGGCCAGGGTTTTGGCCTCTGCATCTGAAACACCCACTGGACACCAGAAGAAGTAGGATAACACAGGTCTGCATTTCAGGGGAATCCCTGAGTGGAGTCTTCACTGGGAACCACTAGTCTGTAGACCTTAGAAATGAGGGTAGACAGAAGAGACCTGGGGTCTTTCTTACTCAAGAAGAGGTGGAAACTGAGGAGTGGTCTTAGGGGGACCCAAGGGCTCAGATGCAGCAGCAGGAGCAACGCCTGACGAATGTTTCCCAGAAGCCAGGTCATGATGGCCGCAGACCAAACCCAAGCAAGGCTGGGTGACTTAGCATCTTCAAGATCACTGGGCATTTCACTAAGTGCCATTGTAGGGCAGCTGTGCACTCAAGCCTGATTGGAAAGGGTTCCAGAAAGAACCAGAAGAGAGGAACAGGGACTGCAGGTCATTAAAATGAGACTGGAGCTCAAAAGAAAAAAGGGCATGTCATATGCATGCCCCAGAAGGGAGCATAGGTAAAAGTGCCTACTGCCGGGTGCTGGATCTCAGCAGAGGTGGGGGGACGCCAGGGCCTCGGGTGTGTGCACGTGAACCAGCCAGGTGCGGTGTTCAGGCTTGTCCTCAAGTCTACTGCCAGGACAATGACTGCAGAAGAGCTCTGAGGGTCTGAGGCATGAGCTGGGTGTGGTGCTACATGCCTGTGATCTCAGCGTGTCCAATGTGCGTGCAGTCATTTGTGCAGACACAGGTCTGTGACCAATTCACCCATGTTCGTGGGTCCTAGTTGGAGCCAGCCATCCTTTTTAGCACGCGTACAAACAGAGGGTGAGGACAGGAGTGTCAGTGTAGCAAGGACACCAGCTCTGATGTCAGCTGGACAGCGTTTCCACTCCAGCTGGGGCATGGAGAATCAGTGACATCACTCAATCTTTTTGAATCCCAACTTCTCTTTCATAAAAAAATGTACCATCGATGAGGATGGGGTTTCAAGATTCTAAGTTGTACTTTATGCATGATCTATATACACATGTGCATAAACATGTTTCCCTAGGAGCAATGGTTCGGTGTTGGCTAGTTTAGTATTCTCAGCCACTGTATGCTGAGTAGCACAAGAAAACCAACTGCAGTTCCAATGCTGGCACTTTGAAAGCTTTATAAAATATATCCTAGAGTTGTTTTTTTGTTTTGTTTTGTTTTTTATTTTTTAAAGAATCTGGGCAGTTAAAGCTATATGTCAAGACCAGAGCCCCTGCCTAGAATCCCCCAGTGAGGGGCTGGAGGCGTGGCTCAGTGGTAGAGCCCCTGCCTAGAATCCCTGGTTGAGGGGCTAGGGGTGTGGCTCAGTGGTAGAGCCCCTGCCTAGAATCCCTGGTTGAGGGGCTGGGGGTGTAGCTCAGTAGTAGAGCCCCTGCCTAGAATTCCCCCAGAGAGGGGTCTGAGTATGAGAAATAGATCATTTACTTTATATGCAAAGCCCTTACTTCCACCCCTAGTGCAGGAAAAACATTTCAGGGAGGGAGGGAGGGAGAGAGAGAGAGAGAGAGAAAGAGAGAGAGAGAGAGAGAGAGAGAGAGAGAGAGAGAGAGAGAGAGAGAGAGAGAAATCCCTGGTGCCTGATATTTTTAGGGTAAAGAATGATGAAATATTCCCTATTAAAACTACAGAATTTGTTTTCTGGGGCCATAGATGGCAATCCTATTTTCCTAGAATAAAATCCATTTTTTTCTTAGACTTCGGATTTGCGTAGACATGCCACTTGTGATGTCACAATCAGCTTCTGGTTTTAGTTTCTGTATTTCCCATTTCTTCCGTCTTAGTGTGCTGGTGGTTAAGGTCGCACTAATGTTTGCCGTTTTCACCAAGTGTTTTCCTATTTTTTTAGTTACCAATCTACTTTTTAGCTGTATCTGTCTTTTGTCTGACTGTTTACTTTCCAAGTCCATGAAGGAATACTCACCATTCATTTCTGGATACTCGCTCCTCTTCTATCCTGTACTACGTAAAGCCACAAAACTATGCTTACTGCTTTGAAATACACCTTTGACTTCTAGATTTTATTTTTAATTTTTAAACATTCAACACCCACTTCCTCTGCTCCATGAATTCTCAAAGGAATACTTTCAGGCACGTCTGCAAGGAGACAAGGCCCTGGGTTCAAGTCTCCAGGTTGCAGGTAAAGAGAGTGATGGAGCGGTGAGGAGGGGATGGAAACTGGTAAACTGCAGGTAGGACAGAGTTTCAGATTTAGTCAGCTCAAACTTTTATTCAAAGAAATGAATATATCAAAGAGAAAACTGTCACATTATCCTGAGGCAGGAACCAGAATGTTTATTTTGCTGGGTGAGTGAAGTCTATTTTCTCTGCAAACAAAACAAGCACACACTCTGGGGAGCCAGAGAGATGGCTCAGCAGTCTAGAGCACTTTCTGCTGTTGCAGTCGACCCAGGTTGTGTCAGCACCCACATCAGCAGGCTCACAATTGCCTGGCACTACAGTTCCAGGGGATCCAATGCCCTCTCCTGGCCTCTTGGGGCATAGCACTCATGTGTGCATGCACATACACATACACTCATCTACATGCATAACTTAGAAATAAAAGTTTAGAAGTTGGATGTGGAAGTGCACAACAGTGAGTTTGAAGACAGCCTGGTCTACATTGTAAGTTTCCAGGCTATCCAGGAGTAGTGAGACCTTGCTTAAAAAAAACAAAAACAAAAACAAAAAAACCAAGTTATGTTCATTTTGTGCCCTGCTTCTGGGAGGAATGCATATTTGATTATGTCTGTGTTCTCACTCTCACTCTCCTCTCACTCTCCTCTCTCTCTCCCCCCCCCCCCCGGGGGAACTTTTCAAGGTGACTTATCTTAACTACAATGACACAGGACAACTTATTTACCTTTCTGTGTACGATCTCCTGACATTCTACAATGAGTAGTGTGGTCAGAGGGCCATGTGTGTGTACCTCTGCTGTGCTTTGGGTAGCTTTCTTCCATAAACACACCTATGGGGCTTTGCATTTTGAGACAGCTTCGCTATGGAGCCTAGGCTGGTTGTGAATCCAGATCTCTCAATTCTTCTATCTGTACTTCTTAGGAGCTAGAATTACAGGCTTGTACTACCACACCATAGATCTATTTATTGATCTATCAGGTTGCTGTTTTTGAGACAGAGAAGCTCAAAATCTCCATGTAGCTGAAGATGCCTTTAAACTCTGATCCCAGTGCTGAAATCACAGGTGGGCACCACAACACAGTTTATTGTATACTGGGGATAAACACAGGGCTTCTTGCATGCTGCGGAAGCAACTCTATCAACTGAGACCTATACTAGACCAACTTAATAGTTCTGAAATGGATACACATTTATAGCTATATTATGATTCTAGCTATAAAAGAGAATCCAGGATGTCTCCATTAGTTAGGTCTTTTCCTCCTTTCCCTTCATGTTTTATGTTATTACATTGTTACTTAGTTGTTATATTATAGAACCAAATATTACACATGTAAGCCTGTGTTACTTATACCCATAGACTTTATGCTGTGGTATTAAGTATCCTTGGTCCTATAGTAAATAATGTGAGTTCAACTGACGACATTTCTGACATTTTAAAAATTCTCTTCTAGATAGATTTTTGTTCATTTGATGTTTTTTGTTTTGTTTTTGAGATGCAGTCTAGCTATACAGCCTTGGATGGTTTGGAATTCACTATGTAGACCCGGCTGGCCTCTACCACCTGATTACTAGGATTAAAGGCATGTAACACCACACCCCAACATTTACCACTGTTTTAAAAAATCTATCCAAAGTCTGGACTAAATATTTCCTTTCAATTTCTTTAGGAGCTTGAAAGTCATTTCCCAGGCTATGATGAGTTTGTATAATGCCTTTGGTGGTTTGAATAAGAATGGCCTTCATGCCGGGCGGTGGTGGTGCACGCCTTTGATCCCAGCACTCGGGAGGCAGAGGCAGGTGGATTTCTGAGTTCGAGGCCAGCCTGGTCTACAGAGTGAGTTCCAGGACAGCTGGGGCTACAAGAGAAACCCTGTCTCAAAAAACAAAACAAAACAACAACAATAAGAAGAATGGCCTTCATAGTTTGAATGCTCATCACCAGGGAGTGGCATTATTTGAAAGGATTAGAAGGATGAGGAGATGTGGTCAACCACATGTGGCTTTGTTGGAGGAAGTGTGTGACTAGGAGTGGGCTTTAAGGTTCCTTTGTTCATTGTCCATGCCTGGCCTATTCTCTCTCTCTCTCTCTCTCTCTCTCTCTCTCTCTCTCTCTCTCTCTCTCTCTCTCTCTCTCTCTCTCTGCCTTTGGATCAGGATGTAGGGCTCAGCTGCTGTTCCAGGGCCATGTTTCTTGTCATGAAAATGGACTAAACCTCTGAAACTACAAGCCGCCCCCCCCCCCCCAGGTAAATGCTTTCTCTTATAAGAGTTGCCCTGGTTGTGATTTCTCTTCACAGCAATAGATCAGTGACCAAGACAACAGCTTTATATATGATGAAATGAGTAAGGTAACATATAAATTGCTTATTCTATAAGCATCATTTAAAAGTAATTAATTTTTTTGTGATAGGCTAATATGCAAGCCTCTATTGTAGACCTAGATTAGCTTCAAATTCATGATCCTCCTGCCTCTGCCTCTTGAGTGCAGGCATTACAGGTATATGTACTACCAAAGTCAATTCCAGCCAGGACCTCCAAATTTCACATCTGATTATGAAAAATTTTGAGGTGAGTTTAACCTATGAGTGTCTTCCTAGGTCATTGTGATCTTCATTGAGTTCTGCAATCAATCTCCTCCCTCTTCTTACTCTCAAATCGGGGCCCTGTGTGTGCTATAAAATCACGCTATCACGTAGCTATAGCCCGGTGCTAAGTCTTACACTTTCATACTGCTCTATGCTTTGCATTCTTCTGTGCATGCAATGGTGGTGCACATGTGCCATCGAATGGGTATGGAGTTCAGTGGACAACTCTGTCAAGTTAGCTCTCTCCTCCCCACTTTACATGGATTCCAGGAACCACACTCAGATTGTCAGACTATGTCCAAAGTGCTGCTACACACCCGGCCATCTCAGTGGCTCAGAATTAATGTATGTGTACAGATACACACATATACGCATGTGTGCATACAGAGTTTCACGTATCCTGGGTTGGCCTCAAACCCATTATGTAGCCCAGGATGACCTTGAACTTCTCATCCTCCTGTCTCTTCCTCTTAATTGCCTCTTAATTTCGGGTCTGTTTCACCACATCATATTTTTTGGGTGTTACATCCTGCTAATAATTTTGCTGGTTAACTTTCCCTGGGACTAGCTATGTCCTTTCAGTTTGTATACCCAAGTTCCCCTTTGTCCTTCAGTTCCCTGGAAACACATTTCTGATTCACCCTTTCTCTCCTCTTGGGCTGGCTCCCGAGTGTTACAGGTTTGCTACTCTTTGTCTTCCCTGGCTCCCCACCAACATTTGATTAATTTCACTCAACTGTATCTATTTACAAGCTGGTCAAACCCCTCCTCTTGAGCTTTCCACCGTCCCCATCCACAGAGTGCTGACTCTGGTTTGGTCCTATTTTCGCTTCTTTTCTAGATTCTGTGGGATTCTCATGTGTTCTTTCTCTTCATGGCCTTTATCTCTTTATAAAAAGTACAGATGTAGGGTACAGATGTTCAGTAAGAGTGACTGCCGCTCTCGCAGAGGATCTGTACCGATGTGATGGCTCACAACCACTCATAGCTTCAGTTCTAGGGGATCTGGTGCCCTCTTCTGGCCTCTGAGGACACTGCATGCATTGCAGTGGTGCACACACATAGGGGCAGGCAAACACTCTTTACTCATAAACATACATTTTTTTTTTTAAAGGCTCTGTTTTGAATCTATCTTTCAAACTAGCAAACACTTTATTTGGGGGTCAGTGTGTCAACATGTAGTTGAGGCTAACCTTAAACTCTACCCTCCTCCAGCCTTCACCTCCTGAGTGCTGGGGCTAAAGGCCTGCATCACTGTGCCTGGCTGTTCCTGAGGTATTTCTTCAATTTTCAAGTGTCTGCTATAAGGTTTTCTGGTTTCTTCTTCCCTTTTCTCATTTCACAACCTTCTGCTAGCTCCTTCTGGGTAATTAGTCATTCTGAATATGACTGACTACTTCTTTCTTAAACAGTTCCTTCCAAAAAGGCTTTGGAGGGAGAGGTTGAAGACAACACAGTCAGCAAAAGCTGCTTTAAGATAGAGGATGTTTTTAAGAGAGACTTCTTAGCCTGCCTTGTGGTGCATGCCTTTAATCCCAGCACTCAGGAAGCAGAGGCATAGGCAGAGAGAAGTTCCAGGTCAGTGCTCTACATATGGAGTCTCAGGCCAGCCAGGGTATCTAGTGAGACCTTAAGAATGTTATCTTTAGTTTTCTCCTTAGTTTATTGAACAGTGATTGGCAATGATAGGGTTCTTCAAACTGTGCTACTATATTCCCCATCCCCCAGCCTACAAATACAGTCAACCCCTTAGAACGCCTTTCACACTGCTTAGCTTCCTCCTGCTTTGTGGCTCTTTGTGCCCATTCCCACACTCCACATTAGGTCATGGGTGGCTCTGTCTCTCAGGACATGCCCACACATTAAGCCTGTCCCCTCGCTGGAACTCCACCTGAGCCCTTGCTTTTACACTGCCCAGCTCCACAGGATTTTCCTGGAACCCAGGTAACGGTCTTCTTAGATTCCTGAGACACAGAGTCTGGGCACAGCGTGGTAGAGGGTACTTTCTACTCAAAAGCCTTATAAGGAAGATCTGGAGTGGGGGGCAGGAAAGAGAATCCCGCTCTCTCCGTTTCCTTAATTGTTCTGACACAATTTCAAGATGAGGAGCAAGTGACATGTTTTTACTGCCACTTTCAAGTGAGAAGTTAAGTAAGTAATTTTGGGAATTTAATGACACAATTAGAAACAATCCAACACTCTAAAATTGGGGCACGTTTAGAGAGTGAAGTAAATAGTACACACACGTCGCATCGGCTCAGTTCTATAGGGATACTTTCTTTTTTAACCTAATAAACCCAAGCTTGGTAAAGGCGTGTAACTGTCTGTGTGAGAAACATGTGATATGATGTCAGATATGGCAAATTATGCATATGATATTTACTAGGTAAATACATATGCACAAAGGATGAAAAATAGAAGGGAAATAAAACCCAGGCATGTGGACTAGCCAAATGCTCTCCCCTAAACCACACTTTCTCCTTCAGAACTCAACTGTTTTCCCCCTTACCGTCGTGTGTGTGTGTGTGTGTGTGTGTGTGTGTGTGTGTGTGTGAGAGAGAGAGAGAGAGAGAGAGAGAGAGAGAGAGAGAGAGAGAGAGACTGGAGACTGAACCCAGGGCCTAGGCAAATACTCTACCATTGAACTACATCTCTGGCCTATTTTTATTTTGTTTACATTGAGATAGGGCCTTGACAAGCTGCCCATGCTGGCTTTAAACTTACTCAGTAATGCTCTGCCACAGCATTCTGAGTAGTTGGTCCAGCCAGCTCTAAAAACACTTGATAAAAGTAACATGCGCTGAAGCTGGGTGTGGTGGTGCATGCCTTTGATCCCAGCACTCAGGAGGCAGAGACAAGAGGATCTCTGTGAGTTCAAAGCCAGTCTGAACTACACTTCTAGGCTGGCCAGGACTACCTAGTGAGACCCTGTCAAAAACACAAAAAGTTTGTGTGTGTGTGTGTTCCTAAACATAAGTACAATCTATTCTATCAATATAATGCATGAATGTTTGTATATATGTCTTTATGTTTGTTTTCAGGGCAAATCATTTGGTATTAGATAACCAATTGCTGTGCCTTTCCGTATTTCTAATAACAATTAAATAACAAAAGAGGCCATGGATTCAAGCAGGTCTTTTGGAGGGTTTTAAGGGACGGGAAGGGGGAATGACATGATTAGAAACGACGGGCAGTAGTGGGTCTTAAGCACTGTTCCAAATGAAAGTCTGTTTCACCATCACAGTACAGCATGTATAACAACAACAAACAGAACATAATAAATGCTCAATAGATAAAAGCATAATGGCAGCATTGCCTTCCTCTGCTGACAGCTGATGTTATTAAATTGCACTGCCTGTCCCCTACTTGCCAGGACTAACGATGTCCCCTCCTCAGCCTAGCTAAGCTGCTTCTTTCGACCCAGCTCCAAACAGATCCTCCCAGCAGCTACACACACACACACACACCACACACACACACACACACACCCGCCTTCTTCCCTTCCCGAAACCCCACAGCAAACCCCACGGGTTCACCCTGCTTCAAACACAAGCTTATTTACTTAGCTCCAGTAATGCACTGGGCTTTAAGGGCAGTGCAGCGCGTAAGAATGTGCACTGTGCCCTTTTGGTTTGTTTTGATTATGATAAAGGACAGTAGAAAAAGCATGCTACAATTTAAAGCCAAGGTGTTTACAAAGTAAGAAGATGAAAAAAAAGTACCAGCACGCTGCAGACACTCAATATAGGACTGTGTTTTTGAGTCTATAGCATCTGAAGGTTCACGGCAAGAGAAAGAAAAACTACAGTGACGGAACAGGAGCAAGTAAAGACTCTGACCCATAAGCAAGGCCAGGAAAGGTACAGTCTTCACGTTGGTGTTTCAAGGTTCCCGCTTTTCAAATTCTAACACTGCAAAGACAGGGCCTTTGTCAAGGCCCGAGACTGCTCTGAAGCACGCTGTCACACATTCAAGGTGAGCCTGGGTTAGGCTCAGAGTTCCAATGAGGTGACAGCATTCTGTCCTGATCTTACCCTGACTCCGATCTGCCACTGCTCAGGCACGGCTGAGCCCTAGGCACCCTCAAAGGATCATGACCTCTTGGCTAACACATTTGGGATTTTCCATGACCCTGACCACAGCCTGATGTGTAAAGCAACACAACTGGTATGTTCTGCCAGAATAAATGTTACCAGGTTCCCCTGACCTACACCTGACAGCAATGCCACTGTGGTGTTTGCCTTTAGAAACTCTTTGTCCCTGAGCTTTGGGGCAAGAGACCCCACTCTTGGCTGCCAGCTAATAAAGGATTCCAACTTGGCCTTGTGTGCATGTAACTTTCTCACCTGGACTGTAGCATCAAGCTATCCAGGGATGGGCATTGAGACTGGGTTTCAAAGGACACAAACAAACAAACAAACAAACAAACAATCATACTGAGGAAAGGCATGGTGGTACACCCCTGTAATCCCAGCATTCAAAGCTGAAGCTTGCGGAGCAATACTTGGGGGTTAACCTGGACTACAAAGTGAGATACTGTCATAAAACTCAAATCGGCAAATCATTTGCAAAACAGAAACACAATGTACAAGCCATCTATTTTACAAAGAATTATTTGTAGTCTTTGAATAATTAACAATTCCGAGTACTCAAAAATCTGAGTATCTGATTTGAAGCATTTGAAGTAACAAGCTTCGTGCCAGGAGTCATGGTCCACACCTTTAATCTCAGCACTCAGGAGGCAAAAGCAGGCAGATTTTTGAGTTTGAGGCCAGCCTGGTCTACAGAGTGAGTTCCGAGCCTGCCAGAGTTGCACAGTAAGACCCTGTCTCCAAACCAAGAGATACTGTGAGAGCAGTCAGGAGCCTCTGAGCTCAGTTGCAGCCTCCATGGGACAGGGGGTGGTGGGTGGAAGAAACCTGTTAGAGAATATGGCAGCTTCTGGCTCCCCAGATGGAATCGGAGGCACAGAAAGACGGCCCCGGCTTCTCCTCCTTTCCACTCTACACACTTCTGAAACAATCTCACCCACACATCTACAAGCTGGTAATAGGAAAATGTCCGTTTTCCAACACAGATGGAGTGCCTGCCTTCAGAGCCACAAATCCAGCTTCCTCAACTCCCTATCTTTAGCACAACTACTTTGAAAGAGGCTTCGGTAGCAAAAGTCAGCTGGTGGGGGGTGGGGGGGTAGTTGGCGGCAGGAGAATCATGAGTTCAGAGCCAGCCTGGGGTACAGCGTGAAACCTTGTCCTTGAAAGTAACTTCTAGGCCTCAGAAATCAAGAACCCGGCTGTTCTCTGTCCTCTGTTCCTAAATGACCCCGATCGGCAGCTTGAGGCTGGTGACTCAGAAAGGGCCTCTCATTTCTGCAGAGATGACTCAGGATGTCTGTAAGCCTTGCCAGTAACTAGAAGGTTAGTGCTTTGAGCTACACAGTATCATTCACTCTGACCTCTCTAGGCTGCAGATGTTCACCCGTGGCCAGTGACTGAGTCTCATGTCAGCCAGTTTTTATGTCAACTTGACACCAGCTATGAGAACCTCAACCTATCAGACAGGCCCATATGGAAGGCCTGTGGTACATTTTCTTGATCAGTGTGGGAGGGCTCACCTCACTGAGCAGTGCCACCCCTGGGCAAGGGAAAGCAAGGAACGTTAGCAAGCCACGAGGAGTACGCCCGTAGTCTGCACTCGACCCTCCATGGACACTGACAGACTGAGTTCCTACCTCCAGGTTCCTGCCCTGACTTCCTTCAAGGATGGGCTGTGACATGGAAGCGTAAGCTGAGGGTGACCCTTTCTGCCCCGCGTTGCTTTTGATCAGGGTGTTTCATCACAGCAATAGTCACCCTAAGGGAGACACTCGTTTAGCTTGGATGAGCTGCCCCTGCTGGCATCAAACCACACATTGCCAGTAGGGCAAAGGATGCTTGGGTTTGCGATGCTCCGGGCCGCCCTACATCTCTCCCTTCAGCTGGTTCTAGCCTGTATCATTATTCCACCTTCAAGTACAGCGTGTCCCTGAGTTCTAGCATTCATTCTAGCCAACTGCCATCCCGAATAACTAGGGCACCTCAGAACTGATAGCCAGCTGCTTAGAAGTGAGAACCACCTGGGAATCCCTCAACTTGAGACTGGAGTTTGGCCTTTCGGCTTGTTTGCTTTATAGACCAGGTCTCTCCATGTCACTGTGGCTGGCTTGGAATTCAGAGACCAGCCTGCCTCTGCCTCCCAAGTGCTGGGAATAAAGGTGTGTGCTACTGTGCCTGGCTGTAACTAGGGTCTACAGCCATGGACGTTTGGGCGAGGACTAGTTCTCACCTGGGAGGTTTGGCCTACCTGGTGGTAGCTGGCGAGAAGGGGCTGTGCCCTGGAGGACTGCAAACAGGCGTTGTTACAGAGAATGGCGGATGGATCCAGCCAGCCAGCCTCCAAGCTGCTCACAGAACATACCAGACATACCAGACTGTCACTGATCTTTCTGCCCTGCTTTCCATAAAAGATGTCACCTTCCATTTAAGAAAAAAAAAAGTCCTTCCAGGTCAACTTCCTAGAAAACTCTGATGCCACTCCTTCTTTCTAGCTCCTACCAAGCTCTGAGCCCCTACACAAAGGGAGTGCAAACTCAAGCTCCCCAAAGGCGGCCCGTCTGTGTGGAGGCTGCAGACCACAGTCACACCATCTCACGCCATCTTTGGTCTCAGCAGCCATTGGTCCCCAGCCTCTCTATTGACCTAGGACATCCGTCTAGTAGGTGTAACCTTTGGCAAACACTCAATGAGCTAAGAACTAGTTCTCCCAGATTCCAAATGAATGTCACCCGACAACAGGTAACCCCGCAGCAGAGCTCTGCCCCCCACTCCCACCCTGTCCTGTACTCCATGTCCTAGTCTGTCCTCTCCTGCTGGGACAGATGGAGCACCAAGACTAGAAGCGACATGGGCAGGCAACGGTTTAATTTTTATACACCCAGTCCCTCATAAAGGGAAGTCAGGGCAGAAACTCAGAGAAGGAATCAAGGCTGAGGCCCAGGAGGGGGGCAGCCTAAGGCTTGCTCTGCCTCCAGTGGAGCGAAACCTCGCACGCCAATCATTAATCAATTACAGTCCAGTCTGACGGAGGCGTTTTCTCAAGTGAGGTTTCTTCTTCCCAGAAGAACTTGAGTTTGCTTCAAGTTGTCAAAAAAAAAAAAAAAAAACCAAACTGACCAGCACACCCACACTGGTGCATCCCCACCAAAGTATTCAGATAAATGCATTGCTTTATGATTCTTTTGGTCTGTGACACAGAAGTTCCTGTAACCTCTCCCACAGCAGCATGTGTCAATCAGGGCGGGTGACATGAGCCATACTCTGGCCATGCTCAGGTTTTTTATACTCCCTTCCGGAGTCCTCATGCTCACAGGATTCTGGCTCCTCGCACCACCTGCCGGGCTCTGGACTCGCCAACCTCACTCCCACTTTGGAGCTGCTTTCCTGGACTGACTCTGCTCCTCCTTTTCACCACGCAGATCCCGTTTCCAAGTCTCCCCCCTGAGGGCTCAGCTTTCCCCTAGTTACTCCTCCTCTGCTGTGACTTTTCCTCCTGCTTCTGTCCCCCTCTTCAAAGTTAAGTTCCGTCTCCTCCGATGGTGGTGCCGGATGGATTTCCAGGCAGGAGGAAGATAATCGCTTACTGAGTACCCTAATTGGATATTCAGGTCTCACAGAATCCGCTGAACGGGATTAACCCAGCGGTGGGCTCTAGCTTTCCTCTGCCCTCCTCAATCCATTCTCCACGCCACGGCCTGAGACACCGCTCCAGTGGGTTTTCTCTCAGGAGCACGGGCGCTCCACTGCCAGCTGTTTCCACTCTCAAGCTACACTGTCCCCATCTGTTCTCCAGACATGCTGCCCTGTTGCCGCCACACCCAAGTCTCCTGCCTCCTGGCCTGGGCACGTGTTCAGGATGAGTGCCACTATCTGGAGCCTTGCCAGTATTCTCCTCAAGTATCACACAGAGGTAGGGTCCCATCTTACTTGTGTACACCGCTACCATGAGGCATGCTCGACGATGCAGGTGTCTAGCACATATTTACCCCACTTAGCATGCTGGACAAGCTCAAGTCCTGGTTACTCCTTCCGTGTTCTCCATAAAATGCAGTTCAGTGTGACCCACAAAACAGGTGCTCAACCCAGATTGGTTTAAAAGCAGCATGACTACTACTCTGACCCAGGGAAAAGTCTAGGGTGACTCGATGACATCGAGTGTCTTGATGGAGTACATGGCTTTTTACAGATGTGAGCAAGGCCATTCACAAACTTTAAAGAGCTCGATTCAATTAATTGTAATTAACTCCATGCTTTCTTTCAACACGTCTTCCTACCACACTGCTACGAGCCTTTAACTTTGGCTACACAGTCCCACAGAGGTATTTTAGTCTTTATTCAAAATAAAGATATTAATGTGCCCAAAGAAGCACTATTCTGGGGCTGGAGTGATGGCTCAGTAGGTAGGTGCACTGGCTGCTCGGCCAGAGGACCAGGGTTCAGTTCCCAGAGCTGGCAGCTCAGCTCCAGGGAATCTGATGCTCCTCTCCCAGGTCACAGCTAAGTGCACACTGTGTATAAATAATAAGATGAACCTTAAGGGAAAAGGGAAGGCAGGTTTGCCTCAAAAAACCCTGGCAATGGGCACATTTCCGTCTGCGAAGTCACAGAGCTGCCCTGAAACTATGCCAGTCAGGTCTAGAAGTTCCAAGAAAGACAGAAAGAAAACGAAATGATGTTTCGAAGAGTCAGCCCTGTCCCCCACTCTAAACAAATAATGACTTTTCCACTCAACGCCATCTACACACAATCTAAAGCAAGGTCTGAAGCTCTGGATGGGGACGCGGGCTCCAATAGTCTCTGCTGTTCTTTTTGTCTATTGCAACCAACAGACAGGAAAAGATAAACGGTCTACCTCAGCCCAGTTTGTACACAGGTATATGTAACCAAAGGGAAAAGTAACAAAATAGCCCTCACGCCCACTCTATCACATCCCTGCTGCATTTCACTGGAGAGCAGGACTCACAGCCACTATACCAGTTTTGGAACCCACATTCCCATAAATACTGACAGTCCAAAACAACTACAGTACAATTAAATTGACTAAAAAGGCCAAATTTTCTTTCTTCCTTTCTCCTTCTTCTTTCTGCTTGTGTATAGGGGACACACAGGCACACGTATCTGCATGTGAAAATGAGTGGGGGGCCACAGGCCACCTTGAGCGTCACCCCTCAAAAGCTGTCCATCTTGATTTTTAAGAGGCGGAGTCTCTTACTGCAACCTAGGAGTGTAAGAACACACCACTGTGCCTGGCTTTTTACAAGGGTGCTAGAGAGCTGAACTCAAGTCTTCACTTTGTTTTTTTTATTTTATTACACAGGGTCTTACTATGTAGCCCAGGCTAACTTCAAATTCAAAACCCTTCTGCCTCTGTCTCTCTAGTGCTGGGGGAATGCAGACACCATCACTGCCAGTGAGAAACTCATTTGATTAGACAAATTTCCATGCTTTTTAAAATGATGAGCACTGAAGTCTTTACCCGTGAGTGAAACTCTTTCAAAGTCCTGGATTCTTTTGTCTTTGAGGGGACAAGGTCTCATGTGACCCAGGCAGGCCTTTGAAGGTCTGATCCACCCCCGAGTCCCGGGATTACAGATACGCACTACCATGCTGGGATAAGAGACTGGGTTGGTTTTCATGGTCCAACTGTGTGGTCTCTGCCGTTCATCTACATGGCCAGCTACCGGGGAAACAGACGAGTTGATCGCATAATGGTCCAAGGGGCCGCATACCTTAATATTGGAAAACCACAAGTCGTTCTCATGCAGGGTGGCCAGGTAAACAGATGTGAGAAGTCCAATGCAAAGGGCCACAGTCGCGCCAACTGCAGAGGACAGGATCTTCCAGAACCTTCCAGAGGCACAGCCTTTTAGAAAGGAGAAGCACATGAAACACAAAATTTAGGACTTCGAGACAGCTCCATCGTTAACACCCCTGGCTGTTCCTGCTGTGACCGGGGTTTGGCTCCCGGCACTCACTTCGGGCAGCTCACAACCACCTATAACTCCAGATGTAGGGGAGCTGAGGCCCTCCTCTGACCTGTGCTCATTTGTACAAACTACACACCGACATGACACACACAGACACGCAATTAAAAATAAAAAGTATTCCAGAAACGATACAGCGTAAGAGGGATATATGTAAATGGAGCTTAGAGCTGCTTTGGAAAAGTGCTGGCTAGTATTTATGTCAACTTGGTAGAAGCTAGACTCAGCTGAGAAGCAGGGGAACTTCAATTGAGAGTTGCCTCCCTAGGATGGGCTGCAGGCAAGGCTGTAGAGGATTTCCCTCATCAGTGACTGACTGTGGGCTCTGCAAACTGGAGTCCTGAGTGCTGTAAGAAAGCAGGCTGAGCAAGCCCTGAGGAACAAGCCAGTAAGCAGCACCCCTCCACGGCCTCCGCATCAGCGCCCGCCCTGTGTGAGTTCCTGCCCTGACTTCCTGAACAGCAATATGGAAGTGGGAGTTGAATACACCCTTTCCTCTCCAAGTCGCTTTTGGATTACGGTTTTCCATCACAGCAATGGAAACCCTAACTAATACGGGGATGCATTTAAATTATCAAACATCTTGGGGACTGGAGAGACGGTTCAGGAATTAGGAGCACTTATTGCAGTTACAAAGGGCACAGGCTCCATCCTCAGCTCCTAACCTAGTGACTTCAACTGTAACTCCGGCTCCAGGGAACCTGGTGCCCTTTTCTGACCTCCGGGGGTTCCTTCCTCCTCCTGACCACCAGGCACACGCACACAAGCTTGTGGTGTACTTATGAAAGGCTCGGGGCGTGGAACAGAAAGAGCAGCGTGCTCCGCAGTAGCGCACGGATCTTGCCACACTTTACAAAGCTGCTTGAGGCGAACCACGTGCGGAGGCAACAACATTCTGACAGCAAGATAAACACCATCGTCTGCTCCCTGGGTGAGCAAGTCGGCAGAAGCAGTTTTTCCTTCTTTTTAAAATTGTCCTTTATTTCCAAGGTTGCTTTTTTTTTTTTCCTGACATGATTTCATAAGATGATTCATCTGCAAGGTTTTGGTTTTTTGTTTTTGCTTTTTTAATTAAAAAATAAAACAAAAAGAGGGCTGGAACAATGGCTCAGGAGTTGAGAGCACTTACTGTTCCTGCAGAGGACCCAGGTTCACTTCCTATCACCCACATGGTGGCTCAGAACCAATCGTAACTCCAGTTCCAGGGAACACAATACCCAATTCTGACCTCAGGGGACACCAGGTATACATATAGTACATGTGCAGGCAGAACACTTGTACACATAAAAATAAATAAGTAAATATGTCTTCAAAACCAAGGAACAACCAGGGGCTGGTGGGGCGGCTCAGTGATAGGGGTACTTGCGGCCAAGGCTGATATTGATATCAAGCCTGACAGTGTGGGTTAATTTCTTTAACCCACAAGCTGGGAATCGAGAACATTCTCCCTCTAGTTATTCTCAGGCCTTTACATACATGCCCCTTGAGCCACCATACACACAAAGCAAATAAATGCATGTAATAAAAAAAAAAAGATGCAATCTAACATACATTTAAGCTGCACATTATCAGAAACTACTGCAAATTACCTAACATGCCTAGACTCTCATAAGCTTGGCCAAGTGGCCTGGCTTTCCAACCGAGAGACCTTTCATCTTACCAAACAGTTCTCTCTGCTACCTACTAGCTCTAGCTGCTAAGAATTCATCAGGCTACAAAGGATTAATTATGTCCTATACAGAAAATGGCTGATGGGTGTGAAGTTTTTTCATGCTTGCTAGAAGAAATTTGGCCATGTTTAATTACCTAGCAACTGCTCAACATTATATAAACAATTCACTAAATTCTCTTGGCTTTCCCCTGTCCTCTATTCTTACCCACTCCCTAAATAAAGCTAAAGACGCAACTTGAGGAGTTTGACTGGATACACTTTGTTAAATCTCTTTTTCAAAGACTTTAATGAAATGAGACTTAGCTGAAAGGAGGGTGCAGGGCACACCAGACAAGATACTGTAGAAAAAGACAGTTGGCTAGGGCAGCCGAAGCGTCCCTTAAAGGACCCGATGACACTACCACAGTAATTTAATCAACAGATAACTTACCGAGGATTCCTTCTCACCAAAGCTCTTTTACTGATTATAGCTGAAAAGCCAATATAATCAAAGTACAGTCAGAATTTCTGGGTGTTGGAACAAGTGTCCTTCATATGTCTTACCAATTTTTTTTTTTTACCCTATTAGATCATGACATATGCTGATACGCAGAAGTAAAAGGCATCCAAATACTGCTTTAGTTCCAATCACCTACCAGATGGCAATTTCCTTTCCAACTTCACATCTTCTTTTGGTGATGGAAAATCCTCAGAAACTTCTACGGGTTTTGTCTCTTTTCTTTGCCGGAGGTACATCATGATGTCAAAGACTCATACGCATTGTTCTTCCAATCACTCCTACAAACAACATCCAAATGAATGCCCCAAGGACATGTCAGCACCCACATTACCCAATGCACCTTATGCTCTTATGTGCTTACAAGGCCTGACCTAGCCTGCTGCCCCCTGCTCAGCAGATCCTTCCATACAAATCTTAATCAGCCTTCAAAGACACCACAGAAATGTTTAACTCAGCCACATGTATGAAGTGCCTGTTCTCCAGCAGTCACCGCCAGGAGGCATGGATACAGGTGAGCCCAGTACTTTTTTCCAGGAGGCCATCTTGGATGCGCTAAGCCTTGTGTCGGTTTCCCTCCCCGATTCTGTAACACTAACTGTGGGTTTTGTTGCGTGACACAGTTTTACATTATTTTCTACAGTTCCTACAGAAAGTAGTGGGTCTGAGTCTCCCACAGAACTGACCACGTAGGAGGGATTCCTAGTAAACTTCTGACAGCCAGATTTTGAAGAACTGAAACACTGTTTCTGATACTTGAATTTTAGCCCCCGAGTTCTTTGGGAAAAAAAAAAAAAAAAAGTCTCTGCTAAGCTTTATGCCTGGGTGTCAAAGACAGTGCGGGGCTGTGCCAATCAGGGTGGCTGCTCTCCCCGTGGAGCAACTGTGGGTGTAGCTGCGGGAGCAGTTACCTAGTTTGGAAGCTGTGAGGGGGAGGCGGGGGTGTAGTGGTGGTGAGTAAGCTGGCTTCAGTCCCCCGGGGAACATCTTGCCTAGTTCCTCTGACTAATGAATAGCGTTTTACTAATTATTAAAGATGAGGAGTAGCCAGACGCGATTGTTTCGGCAGCTAATTCAACCTGCACTCTAGGCACCAAAGTCTATGTTTACCTAACGGAAAGGCTCTTGCTCTTTACAACAGAGGAAGCCAACACTACACAATGCTTTTGTTAAGATTCATTCATTCAAAAATGCTGAGACGGAACACAGACTCAAATGCAGTGTGCTCAAAAGCACAAGAAACGAGGGACGGGGGTGGGGGTGGGGGGAGAAGTAATCTTTTCAAAGTCTTGCAGCCACAGCTGGAATCCTGTCCCCTCTTGAGGAGTTATACCCTCCTTGCTAGCCCTCAGCGGGTAAGGGCTATAAAGGGCCCACCTTACATCTACCCTGATCCTGCTAAGTCAGAAAGTTAACAAACACGCCAGTTGCTAATTACGTTCCGCTTCTGGATGGCAACAACCTCACCAACTAGGAAACAAAAAGTTGCTTCGGCCAACCGGACGCAAAGCCCTGCCAGACTTTAGCAAAGGGACCCTAAGGCAATTCCACTACCCGGCACCTGGAGCCACTCCCCAGCGCACCTGGCTGGCCCAAGGGAGGGCCAGATGCCAGCCCGCCCGGGGAACCTCCAGGCACAAGCTCCAGCTCAGAGACGCTCCCTCCCACGCCCCGCCCACGTGTCCCGTAGACACCGCGCGTCCAGTTCCCTCGCGGCCCGACCCGCAGCCACAGACCTGCGGCCTCAGCAGTCCTCGCGGGCGACTCAGGATCGACAAGGAAGCACGCCGAGCACCCAGGCCTTGGGGACGCGCCCACTTCTTGGGCTACAGCGAGGTGAAGACCCGGAGGACCCAGCTGTCGCCGGCTCTATGCGGCGCGGTGCAAGGATGGGCCTGGGGGGCGTCTACAGCCCGGGGAAGGGGCGCGCCGGGGAGGCCGGGCCGCTGCCGCTGCATTCATTGGTCTCGGCAGCTGTAAGTCAAGGCAAGGCCCCGCCCCCGCCTCCCGCGCTGCCCCGCCCCGTCTCGTGCGGCGCACACCGGAAGGAAGAGGTATACTTCCGCTCGGAGGGCCGTTTGTGGGTGGTAGGTTACGGGGCAGATCTTAAGCTTGACACGTTCGTGTGTTGGGAGTCGCTGGTGCCCCGAGGAAAGGTTACCCAGTCTCGGGGAACCTTCCCAGCTCTACCTCCTGCCGCCAGTGCCCAGCTATATGCGCTTTCGACGTTGCTTAGTGACAAAATCCGCGGACACTTTTGGGTTTCCAAAGACACGCCTCTCAATCCCCACCCCACACCCACCCCCACCCCCACACCCCCACCCCTGTAGTACTGCTCTGGGCTTTGTTGTTAGTTCTCTTCTTTAACGTGCACCTTCAGTATTGAGTCCTGGATGCTACTCTTATCTTTAAATTGCTTGTCAGCCTCTTTTTGAGACAGGGTCTCACTTTGTAGCTCTGGCTGGCCTGAGACTGCGTGTGGACCAATTTGACCTGAACTTTGCTTCTGCCTCCTAGGGCTGTGACTAAAGAAAGGTGTGCACCAGACTGAGTTTTGATAGTGGATGGCCCTTTGAGATCAGTTCCTATGAAAAGGCAGCCTGTCATTTAATTCCAGCAAAAATTGTTGCATTCACCCTGCCTTTCTTAGCTACCTGTCCCTGATAGATCTTTTTCTCTTTTGGTTTTCAACTGTTAATACTAAGAACACACTGCTCAGAATATTCTATTAGATATCCCCCCCCCCCACACACACACCTTCTTAAAGAGACTTGTGGAATATGTAACTGTTGTGCGGTGCATGTCCCTTAGGGGAACGGTATTCAGCAGCTGCTTGATGTCTATAACACGAGGCAAGAACTGCCTTAAGAGTAAAGTCTGAGAGATAAAGTCTTGGCTCGTGCTCCCGTAGTCCTGCCGGAGAGGCTGCTGCAGAGGCTTGTAGCTCTGATTGGCCCGAAACTGCGTGTGGACCAATTTGGTTTTAACTCTGCTTCTGCCTCCTGAGTGCAGTGACTAAAGAGAGGTGTCTAAAATTAAGGGCTGCTGCAGGAGGATGACAAGTCCAACTCTTGCCCTGGGACATATGCAGAGACATAGAGTACTGGCTTGTCAGAAGCATGCAACAAGACCATGAGTTGTAGTGAAGCAGGATAGAAAGACAAGGGAAATTATGGAGAAAGAAAAAAGAATTCCCCTGTTCCATTGCAGATCTAGATGAAACCTCGCCAGCTGCAGGCAAGGATTCCAGCCCAGAATACTTGCCATAACGTTTGCCAATAGAAATGATATTCCTCTCATGGATCTTATGTTAAAAAGAGCCTGATTTAAGGCCCGAATGTATTTGACCTTTGGGCCTCTACTGGCTAGTTTTGTGTGCCAACTTGACACAAGCTGGAGTTATCACAGAGCAAGGAGCTTCAGTTGGGGAAGTGTCTCCATGAGATCCAGCTGTGGGGTATTTTCTCAATTAGTGATCAAGGGGGAAGGGTCATTGTGGGTGGTGCCATCCCTGGGCTGGTATTCTTGGGTTCTATAAGAGAGCAGGCTGAGCAAGCCAGGGGAAGCAAGCCAGTAAGAAACATCCCTCCATGGCCTCTGCATCAGCTCCTGCTTCCTGACCTGCTTGAGTTCCAGTCCTGACTTCCTTTGGTGATGAACAGCTGTGTGGAAGTGTAAGCTCAATAAACCCTTTCCTCCCCAACTTGCTTCTTGGTCAAGATGTTTGTGCAGGAATAGAAACTTTGACTAAGGCAGGGCCTCATTCCTTTTTCCCCAGATGGGATTTTCAAGGAAGATGCTCACTTAACCTTTATTTACACTAAAGATATCCTACCTTAGGGCTTCAGAGAAAGCTCAACAGTTAAGGTCTGCTCTTCCAAAAGATAGGTTTGGTTCCAGAATCCATGTGGTAGCTCACAAATATCTGTTACTCCAGTTTCAGGGCATCTGATGCTCCTTCCTAGCCTCTGTGTGCATCAGACATGCATATGATGCTCATGTATACATGCAGGTACAACACCTGAAAGGATACATTCATACACATATAATAAAACACACATACAATACAAATACAATACACATACAATAAAAAAAACTATAAAGATGCCAGGCCTTCCTGCTCTTCTGTGGTCTTGTCAGTTGTAATCTTGACAGGTGTCTGTCAGGAATTACTCTGACAAATGAAGAATGCAAGAAGGGCGGCTGGAGAGATGGCTCAGAGGTTGACTACTCTTGTAGAATTGTGCTCTTTTTTGTTTGTTTTTTGAATTTGGTTATTTCGAGACAGGGTTTCTCTGTGTAGCCCTGACTGTCCTGGAACTCACTCTGTAGACCATGCTGGCCTCGAACTCAGAAATCTGCCTGCCTCTGCCTCCCAGAGTGCTGGGATTACAGGCGTGCGCCACCACTGCCCGGCTAGAATTGTGCTGTTGAAGAAGACCACAGTTAGTTTCAGGCACCCATGTGAGTCAGTAGCTTCAGTTCCAGATGCTCTATGCAATGAGAATCATATTTAAAGTCATAGGACCCAGGTTCAATTCCTAGCACCCACATGCCGGCTCACAACCATTCGTAACTCCCATTTCAGGGGATCTAATGCCGTTTTCTGATCCCCAGGGGCATCAAGCATGCATGAGGTGCACATTCTTGCAGGCAAAGCACTCATAAAAAATATAAATAAGGGGGTGGTTGGCGAGATGTCTCAGCGGTGACTTTGTTTGGCTTCCCCTCCAGAGGACCTCCGCAGGATTCCCAGTACCCGTGTTCTCAGTAACGCCTGTCCCCAGGGGATTTGATGCCCTCTTCTGGCCTCAGCGGGCAATGCATCCATACAGAGCGGACATACAGGCAAAAAGACTCGCATACATAAATCTTTAACAGTTTTTAAATAGAAGTCTTTTAGAAACTATTAACTTGGGTGATAGCCATGGAGATGAAGAAAACTCATCAAATCTGGGATATTTAGGTGCTCCGTGCAGCTGGAGTAGTGTGGGTGTCTGTACAGATTATGTAAGAGGGAGGAAGCTATGCTGGCTCCTAGCTTTCTGACTTGAGCAGTCAGGACCGTGGGACACACCAAAAGAAAAAAAGAAAAACAGACTTGAGGTGTTTTAACGACTTAAAGGAGGGTTGGGTTTGTTTGTTTGCTTGTTTGTTTGTTAACTTAGGCAGAGCTGGCTCAGTTCAGGAAAGCTGACCTGGAACTGTCTGCTCAGCATGCTGGCAGCTGGCTCTAGGCGAGTTGCTGTTCACAGGGCTCTCTCTACAGGCTGTTGGAGTAGCCTCGAGTCATAACCTCTGAGACCTGCTTCCCAGGCAACTGTGGTAGAGGAAGGGCAATGCAGAGGCGGGCTAATCATGGTGGAGACAGCAGGGGCGGCCTTCCTTGCTTTGCACTTTCATCCGATTTGAGCTGGGGCTGGAAGCGTGCGCATTCAGGGCAGGTCCAGCGCCTCAGTTAATCCTCTCACCCCAGATAGCCAGTGTGCTATCCTGTTAGCAGATCAGAGAGCTCCTGGACAGCTTCAGCTGATAGCAGGATCCACCCTGGGCAGAGCCGCCTCTGCTTATCACTCTTGTACATCGAAACTCTGAGACAGTAGATGCTTGTTGTTGTTGTGAGGGGGCAGGTTTGGGAGGGAGACTTTTATTATACAGTGATAGGTAATCAATATAATATGGACTTCACATGATGTATATATTCCCATATAACTGGATGTTTAGGATGTATATATATTATATATAATGATATATAAATATATTTTATATAATTTTATATATTATATGTTTATATATTACATATAAGTAATTATTATATAATATGTAAGATTTAATATAGTTATATGTAATAACATTACATATAATTTGTATATTATATAATATACTACATAGTATTTATAATATATACTACATATGTCATAATATTATATATAATATATAATATTATCATATTTATATTATTTGAATGTTTGCCTGCGTGTATGTCTGTGCACCTTCTGATGCCCAGAAGACCAGGACAGGGCACTGGGTCCTCTGGAACTGGAGTTACAGATGGCTGTGAGCCACCACATGGGTCCTAGTCATCAAACCCAGGTCCTCTGCAGAAGCAGCAGGTGCCCTTAACCACCAAGCCCCTGTCTTTTTGTTGTTTATTTTTGACACAGGGTCTCACTCTGTAGCCCGGGCTGGCCTGGAACTGCCTATGTAGACCAGTTTAGCCTCCAAGAGATCAGCCTGCTTGTGGTTTCCCAGGCTTGACTGATGTCATGTAATATTATGCCCAGTGTCTGGTTTTATGCAGTTTTAAGCAAATCTGTGAGAACATTCTTAGACATATACAATTCTTTAGGAAATGTGTCTAGGAATAGAACTGAAAGAACTCATGTTCTCATTTGTGATAAAAGTTGGCAAACTACATCGCAAAAGGATGAACAAATCCATTACTTTAATTTTTATTACCAGTTTGTATTACAGCTAGGATTTCTCTGAACCTTGGCCCACAGTGGACATATTTAATCTTTGCCTATCTTAGAGGGAAAATAATATATCGTTCCCCCAGGGGTTTTTCCAGGGGTGGGCCTGCTGGGATTAGGACGTGGCACTTGCACACACAGGGCAAATGCTTCCCCATTTGTTTTAGCCTCACTCCTTGGCTCCTTGTTTTTGCAGCAGGGCCGAGAACATAGAGTTAGCGTTAAACTCATCCTGTCGCCCAGGATGATTGTGAAATCAAGATGATTTCCCCTCATGCTTCCAACACCGGGATTATAGATGTGTCCCACTGCACCCCTGTACGTGTTTATTACGTGAAGGTGATGATATTGTTTTTGGCTTTTGTTCTTGTTTTTGTTTTTGTTTTTGTTTTTACTCTGGTTGCTCTTTTTATATGCTGTGTCCTGCTCAGGTACTTAATCTCTTGTAAAGTTATCCTCTGTTCGCTGTGAGTGTATACTTACTATCTGTCATGAACATCGCAGGCAGCTTCTTGTCACTGTGTTATCTATTGGCTGTCTTCTGCTCTGTGGGGATTTCCCAGGTTTATATGATCAAACCTGTCATTCCTAGAGCTCACAATGTTTACAAGTTCTCTCATTTCCAGATCAGATTTCTTGAATATTTAATTCTAGTAGTTTTGAACTACAGATTTTTTTATATAGTTTTTTAAAGACAGGATTTTTCCATGTAGCCCAGGCTAGCCTGGAACTTGCTCTTTAGACCAGGCTGGCCTCAAACTCAAAGATCTGCCTGCTTCTGCTTCCCAGTGCTGGCCTTAAAGGCATGTGCCACCACCACCCAGCTTCCGAATCTTTTAAATATGGAATAAGAAAGACTTAGATAATATTTTTTCTAATTATTTATTTCATGGCCCTTACTTGAATGTTTAAAATTACTTAAATTACATAATAAATTCTTATGGGCTTACAACCAGTTTGTGAACTATTATGTTTAAATTAATTTTTTACAAATCATTACTTTTTAAAAATATATAATTTATTTTTATTTTATGTGCATTGATGGTTTGCCTGCATGTATGTCAGTGTGAGGGTGTCACATCCCCTGAAACTGGAGTTACAGACTAGTGTGAGCTGATAGGTAGGTGCTGGGAATTGAACCTTGGTCCTCTGGAAGAGCATCCCGTACTCCTAACCACTTAGCCATCTCTCCAGATCCTTTAAATTATTTTTAATTTTTTTTTTTTTTTTTTTTTTTTTTTTTTTTTTTTTTTTTTTTGGTTTTTTGAGACAGGGTTTCTCTGTGTAGCCCTGGCTGTCCTGGAACTCACTCTGTAGACCAGGCTAGCCTCGAACTCAGAAATCCGCCTGCCTCTGCCTCCCAAGTGCTGGGATTACAGGCATGCGCCACCACCGCCCGGCTTTATTTTTAAATTTTAAATTATGTTTTTTTTTTTAAAGAGCTTATTTTTTTTTTTTGTATTTGTATTCCATCCAGAGCTCATGCAGTGCCCAGATATGCCAGAAGAGGGCGATAGATTCCTCTGGAACTCGAGTTAACTGTGAGCTGTCATGTGGGTGCTCAAACCAAACTGAGTCCTCTATAGGAAGATCAGGTGTTCTTAACCAGGGAGCCATTCTCTAGCCCCTGTTTAAAGTTTTTTCAAAGAACCAAGGATGCATGGCTATAATCCCAGCACCTTGGAGGCTAAGACAGAAGGATGGATAGAGGGCTGGAGAGAGAGCTCAGTGCTTAGGAGCACATAGTACTCTGGTTCCTGGGACCCACAGTCGCTGCTCACAACTACGTACTGCCCTCCCAGAGGGCACTGGGAACCTCCTTTGGGCCCCGGCATTCACATGCCCCTCCCTTACTTATATAATTTGAAAAGAATAAGTAATTTTAGGTGAAAACAAAAATAAAGCAAACAAATAACAAGGGTTAGAGACACAACTGAATGGCAGAGTGCCTGCTTACACACCTAAGGCCATGGGTGTGATTCCCTGCACCAGCAACTGAAATACCAGCAAACAGAACCAGTGCACAGGTCAACAGGCCTAAAAAGACTGTCTCTCTTTTAGAATGCTTTTCTCAGATCTGAGACAGCAATTGACATTATACTACTTTTATGCATGACAAATAGTTCAGCCACTCTGTCTATTGTCTTGAGAAATTTGAAACAGTTCATGATCATTGCTATTATAATTGTATAAAACACATAGATGTGTGTGGGAGAAAGGAGGCCTTCACAACACAGCATCCCTGACAGAAGCAGATACAGCTTGGCCCAGGGCTGTAGAGACAGTTCAGAAGTTAAGTGTTTCAGGATATCTGAACCTGTTTCTAGTTAGGATGTGGCTCAGCCCTTAACATACACCTTTAATCCTTCTGGCTGAATACAGACATGCCCTTAGTACACACCATTATTCCTACACAATGAAAGTAAAGTTAGTTTGTAGAAGGATGCACTCATGTTTGAAAGTGATGTCAAATTGAGTGGCAGACAAAGTGAAGAATCAGAGAAAGATTTTACAGAATAGGATCTACCCAACTCTCACGAGAAGAGAGAGGAAAGGGAAGCTACTTAAGGGAGAGACAGACAGCACGGAAGAAGAGGTTACAGTGTAGGAATACAGTAGTTTCTAGAGAGCAGTGCAGTAGAGTTGAGAGGGGCAGTGGAGCAGCACAGAGAGGGAAAAGAAGGCAGTTCTACTGGGAGAGTTTTATGGAGACAGATTGAAGAGAGAACAAGCTAGACACAGGTGAAGACAGAATGAGAAGGAGCCAGAAGATTGGGACAGACTGCTAGAGTTAGAGGCCGAGCAGAGCAATTCAGTCAGAAGCTGAGAGGAGCCAGATTGAGTCAGTCAGCTGGGAGAGGAGTTTGAGCCAGATCAGCTGAGTTGAACCAGCCAGGTAGAGTTCAGAAAAAGGTAGAGAGAGTGAGCTTATTCAGCAGCAAGTCTCAGAGGCTGAGAACATTCTAGGCCTAGATTAGATTGTACAGGGGATAGAAGCTTCCAGGGCTAGGCCTAGGTTAGCAGACCGAGGTGGAAAGCCATGGGAATGACCATTACTACAAGAGAATAGAAAACGACTTTTATAGCTTAGAGCATTTGGTCTTGAAGAGGACCTAGTTGGGCTCACTGTCCTTCTAGAGCTCCCCCTCCCTGTGCTGGGATTACAGGTGTGCCACCATACTGGTTCTCAATGTCTTTATTACAGCAGTGATCCCCAGGTTTTTGTCATAGGATTATTATTTCTCTTTCCCCCCTTTCTATAAATATATACCTATGTTCATATATAAGTATGATTAAAGTCAGGACGCATTGGATTCCTAACATTTTCTCCTAGGGTTCTTTCAGGCCTTCCGTGTGTGTGTGTGTGTGTGCGTGTGCGTGTGCGTGTGCGTGTGCGTGTGCGTGTGTGTGTGTGTGTGTGTGTGTGTGTGTGTGTGTGTCTAAGTCAGGAACCACAGACGTACACAGAGGTTTTGGCGTTCTTCTCAGTCTGGTTCAGCTCACTTAAGTCTTCTGTGATTTTTGTAGTGCTGAGAATGAACTCTTGCCCTGAGATGCACAGCTGACAAGCACTCAACCACTGAACCACGCCCCCAGCCCCTCACTGGGGGATTCTAGGCAGGGGCTCTACCACTGAGCCACGCCCCCACCCCTCACTGAGGGATTCTAGGCAGGGGCTCTACCATTGAGCCACGCCCCCAGCCCCTTACTGGGGGATTCTAGGCAGGGGCTCTACCACTGAGCCACGCCCCCAGCCCCTCACTGGGGGATTCTAGGCAGGGGCTCTACCACTGAGCCACATTCCCAGCCTCTCACTGAGGGATTCTAGGCAGGGACTCTTATCACTGAGCCATGCCCACAGCATTACATATTTCTTTTCAATTTCTTTCTTTCTTTCTTTCTTTCTTTCTTTCTTTCTTTCTTTCTTTCTTTCTTTCTTTCTTTCTTTCTTTCTTTCTTTCTCTTTCTTTCTTTCTCTCTCTCTCTCTCTCTCTCTCTCTCTCTCTTTCTTTCTTTCTTTCTTTCTTTTTTGAGACAGGGTTTCTCTGTGTAGCCTTGGCTGTCCTGGAACTCACTGTAGACCAGGCTGGCCTTGAACTCAGAAATCTGCCTGCCTCTGCCTCCCAAGTGCTGGGATTAAAGGCGTGCGCCACCACCGCCCTGCTACATGTTTCTAAAGAAAGCTGTACATGTCTGTGAGTGTTGTTAATGCTCACAGATCATTGCACTGTTGCATGGAAACTAACAATGTCTTCTTTCCAGCCTTTAAGCATCTGCTGATATTTCCCCCCTTTCTGTGAGGGTCTGCAAAGCATTTTGAAATATTGTTAATATTTTTCTCTTCCTCTGTAAACTCTGTATTAACTATATTTGAAATGCTTTAAACCAGTAAATGACACGAGTGGATTGGCATAGGCAGGCATGCCTTTAGCTGAGTGCAACCGGTCGTAGTTAAGTTCACAGAGCTTTGAAGCCTCGGTATTTTTTTCCTTCCTTTGCACCTGCTATTCTTCATACCTTGACTTCTCTGTGCTTTTTTTTTTTTTAATCTCCATGGTTACCTCCTACACTTTTTTTCATTTTCAGGGCTGGAGTCAGTGTTGTGTGTTTCTGAACGAGGGACGAGAATAGTCCAGCTCTCCAATGACAGCAGATGATGGTGCTTGATCGCCATCGCTTTTCAAGTGGCGTGAGTCCCACTTGTTCCCACTTCTCCTCAAACAATCAGTAGCCTTGGCTGCTCCTTCCTGCCTCTCTCTCTGGACTACTGTAGTGCCACTCCCTGGGCAGCAGAGAGTTCTGTGGTGGTATCTGACACCCAGAAGCAAAGTGCCCCTGGTGACAGATGCCTCGGCAATCCTGGCTGGCTGGCTTCAGATCCTTTTTGGGTTCTCTTAAGTAGAACTTTGTGCTGAAATGGATGTGCTTTTAGAACCCTCGGATCCAGATATTTTATCATCCCAATTTAGTGCTGGGCTAGGTTTTCTCTAAGGCTCTGCACGTGTTCTCCTAGATCCATCCTGAGAACCCTGGGTGGAGATAAGCCAGTCTGAGGGTGGCTTCCCCATCCTCCTCTTCGCCTCCTCCTTCTCCTCCACTACTCTTAGGGTGTGTGTGTGTGTGTGTGTGTGTGTGTGTGTGTGTAAGTCGGAGGATAACTTGTGGGGTCAGTTCTCACCTTCCACCAAGTGGGTCCTGGCTTGGTAGCAAGTGAGCTAACCCCACTGAGCCATCTGCAGGGCGGAGGCAGGGTCTCTTCAGTCAAATCCAGAGCTCACATGTCTAGCTAGCTTGCTCTGTGGCTGCAGTCTCAGACTTCTGAGCCTTGTGATCCCAGGCAGGCCACCGTGCCCACCTGGTATTTGTGTGGGCTATGAAGATCCTAACAACAGACTTTATGTTTGCTACTTGCAGTGTAAGGCCTTAGCTACGAGTCACCTCCCAGCCCTCCTTTGGTTACCACGCTCATCTGACTGATAAAACGTGCTCTGGCTACTTGTGCGTCCCTGTGGAGAAATGTCTGTTGAAGCTCTTTGCCTAGTTTTGAAAGATAGGAAAATGAAAAAGCCCTTTGGTGCTGGTATGCCCCCATGTGCCACCAGCCATAGCTCACCACCACAGCTTTCCCACACTTCTCATAAAGCTTCAAGAGAGGCTGGGATCGAGTCTGGCTAGGTACTTACCTGCTCAACTAAAATTCGTACCGACTTTGGAGGCTGGAGAGATGGCTCCGTGCTTACCGAGTCCTCCTTCCCCTTTCAGAAGATGCAGACTGGGTTCCCAGCTCGCACATCCTGACTTACAGCCATCTGTAACTCCAGTTCGCAGGGTTCTGATATTTTCTTCTGGCCTCCATAGACAGTGCACACACACATGGTGCACAGAAGTACATAAGGCAGATCCTCAAACACATAAACACACGCGCACACCTACGCACACACAATCCTACCCTGAGGGATCAATAGCTACTGTGTTTCTGTTACACACTAGTAAAAACTGTCAGGTACTGTGTTTGCTTTTCCTTTTGCGTAACTGTTATCATAATATCTTAGAAAGCAATAGGGCAGGAATGATTTATTTAGCTCATGAATACTTGGGTTGGGCAGTGAATCATGGCAGGAACAGTGACTAGAGGCTAATTTTCTTTACCTCAGAGTGAACAGGACACAGAGGGCCACAGTGGACTTGAGACAGCAGAGAACCTTCGAAGTCCAAGTCGCAGCGGCTGAGCTTTTCTTTTCTTTTCTTTTTTTTTTTTTTTTTTGGTTTTTTTTGGATTTGGTTTTTTCAAGACAGGGTTTCTCTGTGTAGCCCTGGCTGTCCTGGAACTCACTCTGTAGACCAGGCTGGCCTCGAACTCAGAAATCCGCCTGCCTCTGCCTCCCAAGTGCTGGGATTACAGGCGTGCGCCACCACCTCCGCTGTGGCTGAGCTTTTCTATGTCCCATCTCCCAACAGTTCCAGGACCTCTTAGTGTCTCTAGAACCTCTCAAAAATAGCAGCATGATCTGGAAATCAAGTGTTCACATGCTCCTTGGGAGACATTTCAAAATCAGATGCTAACAGGCACCACTGTACAGATAGCAATTTGTATAATACATTTCAGAAAAAAAAAAAAAAAGGTTTGAAAATCTCTACCACAAAGGCTTCGTGAATGGGGCTCCAGAGATGGCTCGTCTGTGAGGAGTGCCCACGGCTTTTGCAGAGGATCAGAGTTCCGTTCCCAGGACTCATGTCAGGGTGTTCACGACCACCTGTTCGGCCAGCTTCAGGGGACTCAGTGCTCTCGTCTGGCTGCCGTGGACACTGCACTCCATGTGAAGGTAGAGGATGACTGTCAGGCTGTCTGCCTGGATTCAAGTGGAAAGCAGTTTGTACTGAAGGTCAGGGTAAAATGTGTCTTGTCTGACAAGCACTAGTAGTGTCCTTCCTTCAACACTTAGCGTCTCAAGCAGCAGATTAACAAAGCTAGTGTGTGGGGACGGCTTGGAAGGAAGAGCAGAACCAAAATAACCTATAGTTATTAACACCAGAAAATGCTCCAAAGTCAATCTAAAAATTGACTAATTATCTGATCTGGTACGAAATGGAGATTGTCTCATTGTTTTTATTTTCATGGAATAGACTGCCTTCCTCAGTACCAGTTCTAAAAGCATTACCTTCCACCGAGTCACGCCCCCAGCCCCTCCCTGGGGGATTCTAGGCAAATATTCTACTATCACTCAGCCACATCCACAGTTCTGAATTTTTTCCTTTTGGGTGGAAAGAGAATTTTATGACACAGGTTTTTTTTTTTCTTTTCTTTACTTTTTTTTTTTTGAAGAGCTGTCTCAGGGGCATAGAAACTCAGTTAGTAGATGCTTTCTAAATGCTTTAGAAAAGTGTCTGAACAGTGCTATTTAATGCAAGTCACGGGGTGGGCAAGATCCATTGTTGCAACCCGTCAGAAATTTCATACAAGGTGTGGGTGCAGTTACATCTTGGTTCTGCACGTCTGTTCACAGAAGATGGATGTTGCAGCTGTAGGGTTCTGACTGCATTATGTTTTCCCGCTGTGCCTGTCTTCCATCCACTCGCTCTCCATTTGGTGCATCGGCTACTTTCCTGCTGCTGTGACAAAACGCCACGACCAAGCAGCTTATGGAAGGAAGGGTTATTTGGGCATTACAGTTCCAGGGGGATGAGAACCCGCCTTGGTGGGGAGGCACAGCGGCAAGCCCCAGGCTTGGCAGCGGGAGCAGCAAGCTGAGAGCTCACATCTGCTGGTGTCAGCATGAAATAGAGAAGCCAAGCTAGAAATCATATAAGCATTAAACTTCTCAAAGTCCATGACACACATCCCCCAGGACCACAGCTCCTAAACCATCCCGCACTCTGCCATCTGCTGGGGACTGAGTGTTGACACATATGAGCCTGTGGGGGACACTCTCATCCATTCGGTAAGGCATGTCATAGCTGGAAAGTATCAGGTCCTGCCTCTTTAATATTTCTTCCCCTCTTTGACAGTCTGATCAGACCTGACCCTTGGAGGCTTTCACTCTATTCCCTCTCACATCCACTCCCACTACTTTCAGGTCTCCTCTCTGTCTGTGACCTGCTGAGTTTGATCAGTTACTTACATGAGTGTGGGAACACAGGCAACTGACCAGTGGCTACACTCTTAAAGAAAACGGTATCACTCCCCCTGCCCCGCCCCCTGCTTCTCCCAACAGGCATTACCTTGCAGCAGGGCCTTCAGGAGGGCCCTTCCCTCATCTTTGATGAAATGCTGACAGGCCCAATCTTGCTCATGATAACTGCAGCTTCAGGCAGCTTAGGAATGCAACAGAGATGTTAAGTCCTGAAGACATCCCTGTGCTGCACGCACACCACCCCATCCTCTGTGGCTTCCTTCTTTTCCTGCCCCTTCTGTGACATTCTCTGAGCCTCTTGGAGATGATGTGGCTGTCCCCTTCAGCGCTTGGTATTCCACTATCCTTTAGTTTCAGCGTTTTGACCACTCATGAACCCCTCCACACTGCAATGAAGGCCTTTCTGATGAAGGCTGTGAACTTTCCTAATTTCAGATAAAGATCCAAAGTTAAATTCAAGTGTGGGCATGATCCCCGCCTCAAAGAGTGAACAAGAGCTGAGACTTTTCTGTCCATGTTATCTTTTCTCTTTTGAAGATTTATTCCTGTGTCTGTCTGTTTGTCTGTCTGTGTGAGGCAAGTACATGCCGGTGACCGCGGAGGCCAGCAGGGGGCCTTGGGTCCCCCTGGAACTAGACTTACAGAGGGTTGTGAGCTGCCCAGTGTGGGTGCTGAGACCAGAGCAGCAAGTTAACTGCTCAGCTCTCTCTTAAGCCTCCCCATCCCCCACATGCAATCTTTTAAGTGTGACATCAATAGATGATGGCTAAACCCAGGGCTAATTATTTCAAAAATAGGACTTTATTTTTAATGTGTGTGTGTGTGTGTGTGTGTGTGTTACGTGCATGAGGTTCACAGAGGTAGGAGGTGGGTTGGATACTCTGAAACTGGAATTACAGATGCTTATGAGAAAGCACGTGGGTGCTGGGAATTGAACCCATGTCCTCAGGAAGGGCAGCCAAGCCAAGCCGCCTCTCCAGCCCCTGATTTGGTTCTCTTTTCCTCCCTTTGCCATTTCCCACGTGATCACGAGGCCATTTGGTAAAAAGTGGGATAGTCTTCCCAGCCTGCCGGCCACTGTTCTGCATCATCAGGTTGGTATCTGAACCTCAGGCTTCCGGCTGCTGAGCACTAGTACCCTGCCAAAGAAACAGCCTCTTCCTGGGTTACACGGACATCCCTGAGAGCCACACACAGGCTGGGAGAGAAGGTGTGTATGTGTGTATGTGTGACTGTGCGTATGTGTGCGCGCATGTGGAGGCCAGCACAGGGTGTCCGGTTCCCTAGAGGATCTGAAGATGCTTTTCCAACGATTGATTGTCCACACTTTTTCTTTTTAAAGATGGGGTCTCATTATGGAGCCTGGGCTGGTCTAGAACTCTCTATGTACACCAGGCTGGCCTCGAACTCATAGAATGTGGTCTTTACACACTCAACAACCACATCCCCGTGTATGTGCTAAGACTGTCTTCTTGTCCAGGTCGAGGGAACACGCTCACTCTCAGTGTAGCTTTCTGTGGATTGGATATAACCCACCCCATGATTCAGATGCGACTCCTAGCTACTGTCCCATCAGGACCCTCAGTTCTTTCCTGGCTCTTGCCACAAACATAAGCAAACATACAAATAATTAAATTCCCAGATGGGACTTGAGTATGCACTAAACACTTAAGCCAGTGGTTAAGAGCATGCACTGTCTTCCAGAGGACCTGCGCTTAACTCCCAGCATCTATATTAGGTGACTCACCCCTGTCTGTTACTCCAGCCCCAGGAGATCTGGCGGGTACCTGTGTGTGTGCCTTTTGTTGACCACTGTGGGCACCTGTGTGCATGCGTGCATGCGTGTGTGAGCACACACATGTAAATACACATAAAGATTCTCAGATGAAACACTGGAATTTCCTGTTTAGCCTTTGCAAGAACACAGGGTTGCCCATGTCGGCGAAGATGCTGGTGTTGTTAACTGTACAGTGCGACAGTGCCAGGTCTTGAGCGGCATCACCGTGAGGAAGTACGTCAGCAAGGGTGTTCACATGGCTGAGATGCGACGGTGCTTTTCCAACCATTGATTCCCCACACTTGTTTAAACCTTTAAAGACGGGAGTCTCACTATGAAGTCCTGGCTGGCTGGAACCCTGTGTAGACCAGGCTGGCCTCAAACTCACTGAGATCTGTCTACTTCTGTTTCCTGAGTGCTGGGATTAAAGGCATGTGCTCTCACATCAGGCTTACTTTTGGATTAAAACAAAGGATTAATTTTATCTCTAGGTGGCTGTCTGCCTGTGTGGACAGGTACCTGTAGAGTAGGCGCCGGGCACCCTGCAGGTAGAGTAACAGGAAGGGGCTGGGCTCCAAATCAGATCTTCTGGAAGAACTGCATAGGCTCAATCCCCGAGCCCTCTCTCCAGCCCTGCTTTTGGCATTTGGAAACAGGGTCTTGCTGTGTCGTTCAGAGCAGCCTTGAAGTCTTGATCCCTCCGCCTCGGCCTCCCAAGTAGGGCGAACCGCAGGTGTATGCTCCAACTCCTGTCTCCAAGGGCTTGCTGGGCAAACCTTTTTGTAGACTGTTAGCTGCAGGGGAGCAGAAATAAACCCAGCTTAAGATTTCAATCACATCCTGCTACACTTTCCCTCACAAGCCTGAAATAAAACTTTCTAACACCTTTTGTGATTGGATACACTGAATTTAAATAGGACTGTAGCAGCTATAAACAAAAAAAAAAAAAAAAAAAAAAAAGAGCAAGCTGTGGATGGATGTGTCTATTTCAGTGAGCCACAGCCACGGTATTTCTGAATACGGATACTAAAATTAATAAAATGACAAGTAGGAAAAGCCACAAATTCGAAGATGTGCACCGCAGTCATAGGTCTTTAAATGATACCAGCAGGTGTTAATAGAAGACCTGAAAAATGAGTAACATGTGTTTTTATTTTTATTTATTTAGAGACATGTTTGCCACTGTAGCCCAGGCTAGTCTCCACCCACAATGTAGTGGAGGCTGGGTGTGAACTCCTGATCCTCTTGCTCTACCCGCCAGGTGTTGGGATAACAGCTGTGGGATAACACTGCCAGGCCTAGCATGTGTTGCTTTGACAAGGGCTTTCCCAGGTCACTGTGTGCACATTTAATAGGTAAGAATTCTAGGTAGTGTTTTTATGACTTGGCTTTGAACCCAGGGTTTTCCATACACTAGACAGGAGCTATCTCAACAGCCCTAAGGTAACATCTTTTATTATTAATTTCCCTTATTTATTTATTTTTATTCTGTGGATGAAACGTAGGGCCTTATGCATGCTACACACATTGTCTACCACTGAGCTACACCCCATCTGTGGTACTAATTTAAGTGTTTGATTGTTACTGATGCCAATGCGATGACACAGATATTTATAAATACTTCATTTTAATGAAGGGGAGAGCCTAGAAATAATGCACATATCAGAGCTGAAGTAAAGATGTCCAGTTGTGTTGTTAGCGGGCCATTGGCTCACAACAAGGATTCCTCACTTCCTGATCTGTGTAAATAGACCATGTACTACTCAACATGAGGAGTCTGTGCCCTTTGCCCTTGGATGTTACGGGAGAGGTATCCATCATATACTCATTTCTGCAAACTGTTACAGAATGGCATTTGTGCCATCTGGATTCAGGATCCGGACTGGTATAAATCTGGTTAAGTGGTAGACAAAAAGACCACATCTGATGACTTCATTATATGGCATGGCGTTCCATTATATCGTTTTATAATAGATGTCTAAAGTCAGACTTTTAAACTTGACTTAAAAAGTGATATAAGGTGTGTGTGTATCATGCATATGCTGTATATAACATGTTACATATGTATGCATTATATATATATATATATATATATATATATATATATATATATACATATATAGTCCTTAATAAGGTAAATAATTCAAAGTAATTACCTGTTATTGAAAAAAAATCTTTTAAGCTGGCATAATCTTACCTATACTCTCCAGATCAAGAGGTAAACCTTGATACTAAATGTATTAAGGTACTTCCAGGAAAATGGGCCTACAGCCCCTAACAGAGTACACAAATTGGAGTCTGCTGCCCATGCTAGAGCTAAGAGACACACCCTCTTTGCTAAGCAAGCTGTGGGGTTGCTGGAGAGGGCTGGGAGCTGACTCAGTGACAATGTTCCCTGCTTTTCTTGGGCCCACACCTGTGCTGTTCACATCTACCTGTAACTCCAGGTCTGGGGAATCTAATGCCCTCTTCTGGCCTCCGTGGGCAGTGTACCCATGTGCCACAGACGCACTCATGAGAAGAAATCCTTGAAAACCCAACAATAACGAAAAACCTTCAAACACCAGACTTAAATCTGTTTTCTGGGGCCAGGAGTGTTTTCATTTGACATTTTCCCAGTTGATCTGAAAGCAGTCTCCATGACAGCACTTTTACAGCAAAGCCAAAGGCAGTGTCGTGCCCAGCGAACTTGGCTCTAGGTCCTGCATGCTCCCTGCTGTTATCTCAGACTCCAGCCAGTGGTCGGCGTGCCTGTGGCTTTATCGAGCTCACCTTGCAGCATGCTGACAAAGGCAGGCTCTGTCACTCATGTCACTACTGAAGGGGCCACGGCTGGATGAGCCTGGAGGGCAATGTAGACATGGTATGGTTGATGGGTAACTTCAGAGCAGCACCGTTTAGTACTTACCTAGACGGTTGTTTTAAACAAGTTGTTTGAATTTACGTACCTATCACCAAGTCAGCAGACTTGGGTTGAAGTTGAATAGGTGAGTTTGGGAATAGCAGATGATAAAACACCAGAGGCGGCCCTGAGGTGGCTTAGTGGGTGAAGGCATGTGTTACAGCAACCCGAGTTGGATCCCAGGAAAGCATGTACAGGTGGAAGGAGAAAACCCAATCCAGTTTTCCTCTGGACTGCATAGACACACTGTGGCATGCAGGTGTGTCTCTCTCACACACGACAGGTGCAGAGGAAGAAATGCAGCCCGGCTCTGAACACCCGGGGGAAACAGCTTGCTGTATAACCCGTTTCGCTCTCTGGTAGCTGGAAGATCCTGGATTCAGCATTGTTTCAGAACCCAGAGCTCAGCAGCTGTAGGAGATAGTACATGTGCGGCCTCTGTGGGTCTCACAATCTTGTCACTCAAACAGAAACATGGTTGTACTTTCAGATAATAGCTAATAAAGAGTTCAGAAAGCAGGGCGGTGGTGGCGCACGCCTGTAATCCCAGCACTCTGGGAGGCAGAGGCAGGTGGATCTCTGAGTTTGAGGCCAGCCTGGTCTATAGAGTGAGTTCCAGGACAGCCAGGGCTACACAGAGAAACCCTGTCTCGAAAAAACCAAATCCAGAAAAAAAAAAAAAAAGAGTTCAGAAAAGAGAAATGATGTGGCTGAGATTCAATGGGACTGTTTACGAAAATAAGAGGCAAGTGAGGTTTGAGATGGAGACCAGTCTGCCAGTCTCTCCTCTATACCACTACTACTTAAGGGGAACAACATAAGCCGTGTATGCACTTTAAGTTTCTAATAACCGAGTTAATGTGTGTTATGGTTTGGATATAAAGTGGCCACAAAGGTGCCTGTGTTAGGTTTGGCTGTGAACTTTTGGGGACTGAGTTTAGCATCTAGGCATGGATGGGTTCATCATTTGAGGTCACTACCAGGAGGTGGGGCCTGGCAAGATGAACATAAGACTTACCCAGGGCATAGCTCCTGGCTATGCCCTGGGTAAGTCTTATGTTCATCTTGCTACCTGTCTGCCCCTCCTGCTTCCTAGCCACCATGAGCTATGCTATCTCATTGACATGTTCCCACCATAGGATCCTGTCTCACTGCAGAGGACCTTGGCTAGAAGCTTCTGAAACCATGAGCCCAGTCAACCTAAGAGGTTGTGTTGTTTTGTTAAAAGATACTCTGTTATAGCAATGAACAGCTAACACCAGGTGAGATGACTTTAACATCTTTTATTTAAGTCAATATAGCCAAAATATTTTAACACGTTGTCAATATATAAAACTATTGAGATGCTTTACATTTCTTTTTGTACTAAATTTTTGCAACTGTCCTGTTTTACACCTAGAACATCAAGTCCCAACTCAAGTGCTCAGGAGTCATGTGGGATCCTGCGATCTGAATCTAGGTTTCCCCATGCTGTGATTTATACTACTAGCTTGTCATGGCACAGTGGTGAGATCTGGTCCTTGAGAGAAGAGGTAGGACCACATCACCCCTACAGAGATCAGTCCAAGAGGCTTTAGCTACTCAGGAGAACTATTTGTTTTGAGTCACTTCTAGCTGGGAGGGTCTGGGATCCTAGGGCACAAGCTGGGGTGACTAAACCAGCGCTGCAGTGGTTAGACAGAGCACCTGTGGCCTCTGCAAGGAATCCAACAGTAGGAGATTGTTTGGTGATAGACCACAAGAGGATCAAAGTGTGAGCAACGTTGAAGTCACTGGCCTTCAGCAGAGTTTAATTACAGGAAGGGAGCTGGCACCCACGGGGTCAGCACTGAAAGCATTTCCATGTCTGATGTGAAAGCTAAAGAACCTCTTAGCCGGGGAGAAGGCCCAGGGCCTATAATGCTTGTGAAATGTAGTAATGACGCACAACTGATAGCTCAACACGTTAACAAAGCCCAATAATAAACCACAACCAGCTCTTGGGAAGCTTTCAAAGATTTAAATGCAAGTTTCTAAATCAATAAACCCAAGACAAGAATAAACACATACTGCTAATGAAACTTAGAAACAAGTGTTTTTAACAAAAAAATTTATTACCAAAATACAATATTTAAGTCAATACATGACAAACTCCTGTAAAGCAAAATAAATTACTCTAATTTTGGACAGTTCTTCTGAAAATTAATAGGTGCCAGAGAGCTTGCTGCACTCTTCTAAACAGGTGGCCAGTTCTACCACAAACAAGGCTTGCAGCTCAATGTGCAACAGAATGTAACCAAAGGCCAATCATCCAGTTTTAATGAGTCAGCGTCAGAGTCAACTGTTGCTTTTTTACATGGTGTTCTAGAAGTTTCTCTACTTGGACTACAGAAGCAAAGCCATAGTGTTACACAATACTTATTTCTTTAAAAAAAAATACATGTCTTTATACCCATGAATGTCAAACTCAAGTTTCTATTAAATATATTTATAGACTATTCCTTTGAGCACCTTGCTGCACAATTAAAAAAACGGATTAAATAAGTTCTTATGAAACTGAGAAACAGAGACACCTGCTCATCTTTGTCAAGTCAACTACGCTGCAGGATGTGGTGTAAACATGATGCTCCCATTTGTCTGTGAGGAAAAGAACAGTAATTACAAAGCCACCAATGGTAACTCCCACAGGACGAGAGGTCCAGGGCAGATGCTTCAGCTGGCCTCACTGTGTGTGGCTGAGCCACAGACAAAGTGAATGAGCTGACAGGCCAGTGAGGGCACCTGCCGGAGTCCTATGATCACAAAATGACAAAATGATATCTATAAAGATCACAACTCCATTTCTCCATCTTACTGAGTGCAATAAATAGTTTTAAAGCAGTATTCCCCATTTGCTCTTAGAAGCCGCAGATGGTCAGAGCAAGAGGCAAAAATCAGGGTTTCCCATGCCAAAGCTTAGAGCACTCCTCTGACCAGTGACCCTGACTGGGTAAGAGTCTCTGCAGCCTTGACAACCATACACGCATGCTTCCGGTATTTGGAATCTTATGTCTTGGTAGAGACTTGCTGTAAAATGCTAGCAGGATGTGCAGAGTCCAGGGCGCTGTCCCTTGTCCAGGCCCGAGAGCTCACAGGACACATGACAGAGTGGAGGCTTTGAACCTGTGGGTTATTACTTTTTCCCTGTGGGAAGGACGAAAGGTCACACTCATGATTGCACGCATGTGGTTCAAAGGAACGTGGAAGCATCTTTTGAAGAGCCAACCTGTTGAAATTGTAGTGTGTTGTGGGTGATTACTATTTTTTAACCAATTGTGGGAAATTATTGAAAATTCACTGAAGGCTATCATTGGTCAGACTAAGAGCAAAACAAAAACCAGATCTAGTGGGAACAACAGCAATGGGTGATAAAAATGGAAGCATGAATTTTTTTGCATTTGGCATTAAATATACATGTTTTAATTGTGAAAATATGAGAAAATTCATCTAGGTCCATATAGGGTAAATTTAGAGGAATTGAATTAGTATGTGTAAATTCACTTTCTTATTAAAATCTATGTATCAGAAATGAATTGACTTTCACAAATAAATTAAGCCTATCTTGGCCAGGTGTGATGGCTACTGCCTTTAATCCCAGCACTTGGGAGGCTGAGGCAAGTGGATTTCTTTGAGTTAGAGGCCACCCTGGTCTTTATAGTAAGTTCTAAGTCAGCCAGGACTATACAGAAAGACTCTGTTCCCCATCCTCCCTCAAAAAGCTACTCAAAATCAGAGAGTGGCAAATTTTTAGTCAATTTTCTCTAAATATTGTCATCAAAATTAGTGATGAAAAACATAAAAGGAATCACAAAGTGTTTCTTTCCACATGCCTGGCCCACGCTCCAGCTCCCAACGCCACATGAAAGCTAGTAACTCATTCTCCAGACACTACAACTCTGGGAACACGCGCTATAAAGTCTGTCAACATCCACCGACTCTGTCCTTCCATGAGCTGCCCCTTGACTCTGGGTGTGTTAAGAACACCTACATTAACGGCAAAGTCTGCTGTACCGAAGAGGAAGTGACCAGGACTACACAAACAGCACCCTGTACGCCTTACCCTCGGAAGTAATGAGGGCACAGCCACGGACTAATGAGGTCACGTCTGTGTGATGCAAACTTTAGTACAAATATACTGAGCTAGTTTCTCAGTGTATTTTCTTGCACACTAACAAATGGACTCTTTTGGAAACACATGAGCCTCTTGTCAAACGGTGTTTCTGACAAGAAGCTGCTCTTGTTGTTTGTTTTCTTGTGGCTAGATGTACATTAGTGCACAGCCCAGGTTTTCAAAGTTCTCATCAAAATTTCATTTAAAGACTTTATTAGTGTTGTGCCTGAATTATGTCTGGGTACTACATGTGTGCTTGGTGCCTGATGAGGCCAGAGTGTCCCAGCTCCCCCAGAACTGGTTCTAAGCCACATATGGTTACTGGGAATCAAACCTGCATCCTGAGGAGGAGCAGCCAGTGCTCCAAACTGCTGAGCCATCCCTCCAGTCCTTTTAAAAATTATTTTAATTTTTTTTGAGACAGGATCTCACTTTGAAGTCTTAGCTAGCCTGGAACTTGCTATGTAGATAAGGCTAGCCTCAAACTCTGAAATCCACTGTGTCTGCCTCCTGACTATGTGAACCACACCAGTCTCTTATTAAAACAGATGAAGTTTTACCATCCTTTAGTCACCTGGGTTAATGTAACTAAACTCATAAACTCTGAGTAGAGAAAGCCTTCACAGCTGGTCTGCTTTTGAGGCACCTGACTTTCAGCTTTCATCCTCTAAGGGATCTTTTTAACCCCGTGAGGCCCAGTCCTGCTAACCCAGGTTGGCCTCAAACCTGAACTCCACTGCTCAGACACCTGTGGATTTTAGCCTGCGCCATCACACCTAGCCTCCCCAAAGCTTCTTACTTTGGCTCTCAAGCTCCTGTGTGCTTGAGTGAGCACTCAGCTCAAGGACAGGTGATGCAGTAGCAGTCTCCGTCCTCCTGCTTGAGGAGGTGTCAGACAATGGTGGCGGTGGCGGTGGCGGTGTTGTGGCTGTGTACTGGAGTGGGCTCCGTTTGTTCACATTGACCTCTGAGAAGTCACCCATTTTTGTGAACCTAAGATTTGGTTGGTTTGAGTCTTGCATGGAGTATTTGTGAATCTGAAACAATAATTTACTTCTCAAATGTTTATAACTCAGGAATGATTTGGGTATCTCGCTCCTTTTTTAGGGAGTAAAGGACCATACCCTACATTGAGTCTGTGATAAATTCCTATGAATACAAGGAAAAGAATTATGCTCTCGGGAGACAGTGAAGTTACCCTCCCTCTTCTTACTGCCCATTCTGGTGGCAGTGGAACTGCCCTTTTCCATTTGCCTTCATCAGACCAGTGTGGCTCTGCAGTTTTCTCAACTCATCTGCTTGCAGATTCTGGCCTATGGTAAGCTTTTAATAAATGGTGACATTAAGAAGGGGCGCCAGAGGCTCACACAGGGTCACAGCTCTGTAACCTCACTCAAGCACCGAAGTATCAGCCTCACCACCTGCTTCCTCCATGTCTAGTGAGCTTGTGACGGCACTGAGGTTGACCTGCAGTTCAGAGTCCTAGCTAGTTGGCATTCAGGGCTGTGCTGTGGTCCTTGTTCAGGATGATGCTGACAATCTCCCCCTCATGTTCCTTCATGTGATCCAGGAGGCTCTCCTTGCTGGTTGACTCAAAGCCGCAGATGCAGCAGCAGAAGAGCAGCACGCAGTACTCGGTTCCTGGTGTGGCCAGGCTGCAGCTCCTTCCTGAGACGTCAGAGCTGCTGCCTGTGGGGTTCAGTTTCTCAAGCTCGCTGGCATCGATAACTTCACCAGGCAGCTGGGAAGGGAGCTCTGAGGATGACACCAAGTTTTCTGGATTGCCTGTGGTAGGGCCAGTTCTCTCTTCACTGCTGGTTAAGAGCGGTTTCCCACGGGATTTCCCCAGAACTCTTATAAAAACAGAACACATCAGATTTTCAGTGGGTTTTGCTGTAGGGCTAGGAGATGCTCCCTACCTCACTCTGGACCTAGCCATCAAATGAAGGGCGGGATCACGTACCTGCCACTTTGCGAGATTGCATCGTTGATGGCCTTGTTAACTTGCTCATAGTTGTAGTTCTGGTCACTTGCATGTTTCCACATGTGTGACTTCAAGGAAGGGGGATGGCTGCACACATACCCACACAAGGAACACCTGGAAGACAGGCACCAGGGAAATCACAACCATGTCACAACAATTGTCAACATTCAGGGTGGTTTTATACAAGAGCCACCTTTCCTGGGTAAGTGCCTCTCCCAGGCAAATGGAGACAACCACAGAAAACCCCAACTGGACACATTCACAGTCTCGTTCCTGCACCTATGGCTCAGGGAACACCACCCAAGAGAGCGAGGAAAGAGAAAGCTAGAATATCAGGAAGTCCAGGGACATAGTCTCTCCCGGACAGACAAGTCCAGGCAACTACTGCCTGCCAAGAGGGGGAGGACGGGGAGGGGGAGGTGGAGTAGCAGCTTCTCCAGTGAGGAGTCTCCTTTCACCTGCTGTCCACTGGAGGGTGCTCAGCCTGCAGGCATGTCCACACAAACAACAAAACAGGCTCAGCAAGTTGTATTTATTGACATCTGCACATATACAGGAATGTAGGAATGATTATCAAAGACCAAGAGCTATGGACTTGAGTGGAGGGAGGTGTGAGGGAGGACGGATGGGGAGCACTAAGAGAGGAAAGGGAGGAAGAAAAGGGATGTTAACACAAGCCATGTTAAAAATAAACTTTTAAAAACTCCTAATGGTTCTGTAACCATAACCCCTAAACATTCTCAGCTGGGTTACCATTCATAGAATGTAAATTATCACACACTGACTTCACAGAGGTCCTAGAAAGAAGTATAAACAAACAAACAAACAAACAAAAAACCAAGGAAAGATCGTTTATAATATAGAGATTTTTCTAGGAATCTAATTAAACACCCATCTTACTTTAGCTAAAATACATGATGTGGGAAGATTTCTAACATAGTAACATATAAAATTTTTGTTCTAAACTATATACCCCCTTCTCTGTGTAGTCCTGGATATAACTCGCTCTATAGACCAGTCTGGCCTAGAACTTGGGAGATCTGCCTGTTTCTGCCTGCCTTAATCTGGGATTAAAGGTATGGACCACCACGGGCTGGCTTGTTCAAAATTCTTTAGCCACAGGTATATAATGATCTATTCTGTTTATCAAGAAAGCAAAACGTGGCCAGGCAGTGGTGGTGCACGCCTTTGATCCCAGCACTCAGGAGGCAGAGGCAGGTGGATTTCTGGGTTGAGGAAGCCTGGTCTACAAAGTGAGGTCCAGGACAGCCAGGATGTACAGAGAAGCCAAGCAGAGCTGGGCCGGGGAGATGCTCGGCAGCTAAGAACACGCGCTGCTCGGGTCGAGGGCCCAGGATGGATTCCCAGGGCCTACATGGTGGCTCACAACCACCTTTAACTCCTGCTTCAGGTTACCCAGTGCCCATTCCGGTATACCCAGTGACATTTACATGGCACTGCATATATGTGGTTCACAAAAATACATGCAGGCAAAACAATCATACACATAAATTAGGGTAGGGACCACTGAGCTGGAGAGATGGATTGATTTCAGTAATATGTCTTCTACAAATAAGTCAGCTACCATGTGGGCTCTGGTCCACTGAAAGAGCAGCCAGTGAGAAACCCTGTCTGGAGAAAAAAAAAAAGAGCAGCCAGTGCTTTTAATTGTTTTTGCCATCTTTCCAGCCCCAAATTCTGTTTTAAGCAATCTGAACACCTTGTATTAATATGATTTGTTATAACTCTGAACAGTTTAAAGTGGTACTTACATCTTGTCTAATTAGAAAAACAGCTTTGCGCATCCCACCGTGGTGCTGTGCTGAGGAGCACCTCGAAGCTCTCCGTGCTCTGCCTCGTCACCCTTCTGTCCTGCCTCAGCTCCCAGCTTACCTTGTTTTCTGAGACAGTCCCTCACAGGTCTGGAGCTCACCAAGAACACTTGGCTGGCTGGCCAGCTCTACCTGCAGGAAGCCACCACTCTGCCCTCAGTACTGGGATTACACACACCACCATGTCTTTTCAGTTTTTTCTTTTGTGAACTCTGGAGATGTGACTCAGATCATCCTGTCTGCTCAGAAGCACTTTCCTGAGTGCGATACCTCCACCAGGTTTGCTATTATGAACAAAATTACTATAAACATGTGGATGCAGGTTTTCAAGGAATAAAAGTTTTTATTATGTAGGGAAATACATGCCTATAATTTCCAGGTTGTATTGTGTAACTATGATCTTTTTGGAAGCCACAAATGTACCGAATCACATGCCTAACAAATCAGACCACTCAGCCCTCCCTTATACCCATGAGACAGGGCTGGCCAGACCGGCACAGGTATGGATTAACTCGTACCCTATCTGGTCCCAGCTTACCTAAGACAGCACTTTTCTATTACATGTCCTAAGGACTAAGAATAAGGCCAAGGGTCTCTGACCTTGAGAAACACTAGTCCATTCAACAGCAATAGATATATATAAAATATTCTCCTAATCTGGCAACCTGTGTTCAACCCCCAGGACCAGCAAATTTGGAAGGAGAAAGTCAACTTCACAAAATGCACTCTGACACACGTTCCCATATACATACACACTCACACTCATAATAAATTTAAAATTGAGGATAAATCACTGCCATGGCTTATTTTTACATTTATTTATCAAGGGAGAGATGATGGGTGGGGAGAGGAGGAAAGAGAGAATGAATATGAATGTGCAGGCGGGATGTGCGTGTCATCACAGCACTGCATAAAGAATAGCTTGTGGGAGTTGGTCCTCTCCTTCACCATGTGGGATCAACCCCAGGCGATTAGGCTTTCCCTACACTATGTTTGATGTATGAGCTGCCCCTGCTGACAGTACTGCTGTGGGGTGGGGTTCTCCAGTCTGGTTCCAGTCTGGCTCCAGTTCTGGCAAACTCCACTTCCTGGTCCACTGAGGCACTAGCAAGGCAACTCCTGTTCCTGCCTTCTTGGTCAGAAGCAGCTCCCGTCATATGGATTCTACCATGCCATCACCCCAAATGAGAGCCAGACAGACCTCTCCCCTAGGTTGGGTCTACCAGTTGCTTCCTCACAGCCAACTAGGAAAGTAAGCAATGAATCCCATCACTGTCCCAGCAGCCTCCCACCCATGCCCTAACTGTCTGTGCTCGCCATCTTAGTCTTACTGTTCTTTTCACCAACACGTACTTTCCATGGTCACATTCTCTGCTAAGCCAGACTGTGAAGCACCTGACACTTTCAATCCGATCAAAATCCATCAAGTTTCCAGAGAAGGAACTTCTAACGTTAATAGACCACATCCTCTCACCACGAGGGCAGCATTGTCCTACCTCCATCTAGGGCAACATCCACCGGGAGAATGGGTGGAAGCACCTAGACTGGCCTGGGCACATTCACCCTGGCTTCAGCTATCACCAGTCTACACTGCTTCTTTAATGGAGCTGCCTGCCGCTGCTTCTGGTGACAGAGCCATGGGCACTTCAACTGGGCACATCTGTCAAAATCATCACTGAGTCATGAGAAAACAAGCAAACATTCTAATAGTCAACTGCTGGCCAGTCCTGCTAACTTGTCAATAAGCCCTGGCTGGCTCAAAGCCCTGGAATGACATAACCAACCACTTTCTGTGCTGATCATAACACCCTGTCCATAGCTGCATAAAACACCATTTCTTCCTGATGAAGAAGAATGCTGTCATCAAAAGAAAGCCAGTTCAGAGACATACCTTGGGCTTCTCATGTCTTAGCTAAAAAATAAATTAGAATTATTTTACAGGCTCTTCATTGTTAAAATAAATTAACCATTTTCCCGCCCAACGACTTAGTTCCCATAAGCAATGACTATGAGACTATTATTAAATGCCTAGGCTATAAGCTTTGGCTCATTCCCTGACTGGCTCTTAACTTATTTAACCATTTAACCTATTCTATGTCTACCACTTGATTGGTTGCCTTTCCTTCAGTCTTACCCCATTTCTTCCTTCTTGCATCCCCAAGTGTCTCTAGGAGCTCCTCCATCTGCTGGTTTACAGCAGTCTCCTCAGTTCATCTCCCATCTCTTCTCCCTCGGCGCTCCTCGAGTCTCTTTTTATATCTTACTATTTCCCAGAATACGCTCTCTCCCTACCAATGTCCCACCTCCTATTTCCTGCCTCAGGTCATTGGCCATTGGCTTTTTATTGACAGATGATGCTTAGATTCTCTCTGTACTTCATCAGTATTTCATCACTAGTAAGGCAGTTAATGCAGGTCCATAACCCCACACAAGGGCATGTGCTGGTTGAAACAAGTATTTCCCTGGCCTGGGCCCTCCTTTGGTTAGCTTCTAAAGTCTGTTTAAGATGGAGTTATTCATAACAAGAAAGAAATCTGGTAACAATCCAAAGTCTATCAAAAATAGTATCTTAGGGTTTCATTGCTGTGAAGAGACACTGTGCCCATGGCAACTCTTATGACAGACAATATTTAGATGGGGCTGGCTTACAGGTTGAAGTTCAGTCCATTATCATCATAGCAGGAAGCATGTCAGCATCTAGGCAGGCATGGTGCTGGAGGAGCTGACAGTTCTACCTTGTGTTCTGAAGGCAGCTAGGATGAGGATCTGAAAGCCCACCCATGCCCAACATGACACTTCTCCAACAAGGCCACATTTACTCCAACAAGGCTCCACCTACTAATAGTGCCACTCCCTGGCCAAGCATATATAAACTACCACAAACAGAATGAGTAAATAATCGTTTTTTCGTAGCTCCATGGGTCAAACCCAGGGTTTTAGTCACACAAGCAAGCACTCTACCTCTGAAGTACACCCGCAGCTATGTATGATGGTCTTACAATAGACTATAATATAGAAATAAAATTTATTAGCACACGCAGAGTTAAGAGTAAAAGACACAAATTCTATGTACCATATGGTTCTATTTCTATTAAGTCTGAAACCCACAAAACTAATTTATGATTCTTCAGTCAAGATGGTGCTTGTGAAAAAGAGCTGAGGGCACTTGATGACAGAAGACCAGGAAGGGTGTGCTGTCAAAAGCTGGACAAAAATTTGTGATTATTTATTAACTGTAAACTTAGGATCTGTATCATTTCTAGGATGTAGGACGTTCAATTTAAAAGGTGATTTAAGACATTTGGAAGAGAGAAGAGGAGAGATAGGGAGAGAAGTAGAGGGAAAAGAAGAGTGAGGGAGGAGAGAGAGACAGAGAAGAAACATAAGCAAAAGAGATGGGTCACAGGAAAAAGCACTGGCTGTTCTTCCACAGGCCTGAGTTCAATTCTCAGCACCCATGTGGTTGCTCAAACCTTTGTAATTTTAGCTCCAGGGGATTGGACTCATTATTCTGGCCTCCATGGACACCGAACATAAAATGTAGACAAAACATACATACATATGAGAGAGAGAGAGAGAGAGAGAGAGAGAGAGAGAGAGAGAGAGAGAGAGAAGAAGAAGAAGAAGGAGGAGGAGGAGGAGGAGGAGGAGGAAGAAGGAAGGAGGAGGAGGAAGAGAAGGGAGAGAGGGAGGAAGGGAGGAATAGAACCTAATAATCAAACTTAGTGTTTAGATTTTGTAAGGGTCCTTCTATGAGCAAACTAATGTTTATGGGAAAAATCTATCCTTTTTTTGATAGGGCAGTATACAAATTAGCATATATATTTCAACAGTTCTTTAAAAAAGCATAGTAATACTGATATGCATTTATTTTCAATAAAAGTTGCATAGTAAGCCAGAGTCATTGTATATATGAGCAGAACTAAGGCATATTAGGAACTGTCAGCCTTTACTGACCACCTGCTATGTTAGGCAGGACTCAGAATTTAGCCTAAGCCCTGTTAAGTGGGAGGGTTCACACTGAAGCCCCGGACTAAGTGCTGATCACACAGGCAGGCTAGGACGGGCTGGAACCACATCAGAGAAGAAAGGCCAAAGGCAAGCAAATACGTTGCCACTGCAGGAAAGCCTTTACACCAGAGACTGCTCAAATACATCAAGAGCCTCCTGTGCATTTGTACAAAGACCATCCAGAGGACAAAAAGCAACTCTTGCTCTATGACGATTTATTATACTTTTCTTAAGAGAAAATAAACTGATAATCACAGTGTGTACAATGTGGATTCTGAGGACAAGCCCAAACACTGCAATAAAGGGAACTAGATTGCTTATGAAATAAGTCAGAAAGGACTACAGTGATCCTCACTAAAACCAGACACCAAAAAAGTGTTTCCCAGCCCAGCAAGCTGCAGACTATACCAATGGAGACAAAGTCCTGCCAGAGTTTTCTTTTCTCTTCTTTCTTTCTCTCTCTCTTTCTCTTTTCTTTTCTTTTCAAGATTTATTTATTTATTATACATAGTAGCTGTCTTCAGACACCCCAGAAGAGGGTGTCAGATCTCTTTACGGATGGTTGTGAGCCACCATGTGGGTGCTAGGATATGAACTTGGGACCTTTGGAAGAGCAGTCAGTGCTCCTAACCACTGAGCCATCTCTCTAGCCCCCACCAGAGTATTCGAGTACATAAACCCACGAGGCAGAACAAGGCATACACTGAAACAAAGAACTGACAGTGGCAAGGCCAGAGAGCAAGACTAAGGAGACATAAGGCGACACTAGGATAGCTGTGACTCTCCTCTAAAATCTCTATTTTAAGCAAGCACAGCATCCTGAAGACGCCAATGGCTGTAGTTGTGAGCCTAATCTACTCAGGAGAAAGCCTCCTCTACAGGGTCAGGCAGAAGAGACTTGGACTCTGCGTTTTGGGGTACCTGTGCTCTGTATATATAATGAGACTTAAATCCAAGCAAATCCCACCTATGTTTCATATACACCTTATCCGCATAGCTGAGGGTGCTGTTGTTTGGTATTTGAGTATTCCTGTTTGGCTGAGATGGGTAGTATATGAATATTCTACTTGTTCTATCATGCTATGACAACTCAGTGAGTTTTAGATCTTGCCCAGTCCTGCAGATCAGGACCTAGAACTTGTGTCTGAGACTCTAAGTGTATCTATAAGCCCCATGATAGTAAAGTTGATGCCTTTTCGGTTAGGAATATAACCCAAGGACGTAGTAAAGCACCTGGCACATAGCACTTGCAGTATGTTTCTCAATGAACATAATGAATTCTGGGTCCAGAGATGTTTCCTGCTCAAATCATGTGTATCTGGTAGAGCCTATTTATTCAAGAATAAAGGCACTGAGGCTTAAAGGCAGAGCTTTCTGCTGACAGGAAAGCCAGAGCCTGCCTTTCCCATGCTCTCCTAGGTATGTCCCTGTGTGACCACATGTTCATCCCAGCTACCAGTTCTCACAGCACTGAGACGATCAGTAATGAATGGCCATCACGTTCTGGTAAAAAGGCTTCTCTACCTTAAAAATAGAGATACTAAGTCAAATTCAAATGTCTTCCAGAGCGCGTGTGCACACACACACACCTGCAAGACAGAAACAAAGAGAGAGCACAAGTATACAAGCACATTTCATTTTAGACCCACATTAAAAATTATCATGTGAGCCGGGCGGTGGTGGCGCACGCCTGTAATCCCAGCACTCTGGGAGGCAGAGGCAGGCAGATTTCTGAGTTCGAGGCCAGCCTGGTCTACAGAGTGAGTTCCAGGAAAACCAAGGCTACACAGAGAAACCCTGTCTCGAGAAAAACCAAATCCAACCCTCCCCAAATTATCATGTGGATGCTGGGAACTGAACTTGGGTCGTCTGAAAGAGCAGAGCCAATTCCCCAGTCCAAGACCAAGTCTGTCAGGTTTTCATTTTGATCTCAGTCTCTCAGCTGGGTCACGACCCCATATGTGGCTGGATTACCAAGGTAAACAACCGTGGCATCAGCGGGAAGTTCTGAGCATACAACAATGAAACAGTCATCCAAGAACCTGAGCTGTTTCTAGCAGGCTTCAGAGCAGCCTTCATACTCAACACAACACAACACAACACAACGCGTCCACACCCTCCCTGGTGAGGTCTGGAAGTGCCAAGGAATGCTGCTTGATGCATGCCAGCTGAGACCTGACTACATGATGTTATAAATTGCAGTGGTTTCTTCTGTACCTGCAAAGCTTTCTGTTCTTATAGACATACACAGTTTCAATACAGAAAATAAAGACTTTATTTTTTTTGTGTGTGTTAAAGATTTACTTATTATATCTAAGTACACTGTAGCTGTCTTCAGACATATCAGAAGAGGGCATCAGATCTCATTACAGATGGTTGTGAGCCATCATGCCATCTCTCCAGCCCATTAATATTCTTAATTTTCTTTTTTTTGAGACAAAATTTCATGTAGCCCATGCTGGCCTCAAACCCCACATGAGCCAGGCATACTGACCTTGACTTCTGACCTGCTAGCCTCTAACTTTCAAGTGCCACCGCTCTGTCTATGCCATCACACCCAGTTTATACAACAAGGACTGACAATAGGACTTCATTTCAAGGCAAGCCAACAACACACTGAGCTACATACCCAGCCCCAGCATATAATTATCAAATCCTTGTATTTTTAGAGTGTGCTGTACTACATGGTTTGATTTTAAAAATTGCTGCTTGAGGGCTGGAGAGATGACTCAGTGATTAAGAGCACTGCTTGCTCTTCCAGAGGTCCTGAGTTCAGCTCCCAGCAACCACATGGTGTCTCACAACCATCTGTAATGGGATCTAATGCCCTCTTCTGGTGTGTTTGAAGATAGCGTACTCATATACATAAAATAAATTTAAAAAAATTGCTGCTTGAGAAACTGACTTGAGTTACATAAAGAAAAAAAAAATCTTCAATGAATTTTGGCTTGGGAATATACACAGAATTTCCCAAAGTTCCTGAAATGGCCCCAAACATACTTGTGCTATTTTGAACTAGGTATTCATGTAAATACAGCTTTGAGAATTATAGAATCAAAATATTGATCAGCTCTGAAAAATGCTGAAGATGATTTATATTCTTCAGTTTCAATTGCTCAACAAAGGTATAAGTCTTTATGTAATGTAAATAAGTATACATATCTCATTAGCATTGCTTCTGCCCTTAATAAATGGTAAAATATACAAATACCAAATAATGTTTAGTGTAAGTTTTCTTGTGACTATCAGTAAATGTTTGATTTTATGCCTATTTATATGCCTACATTCCTGGAGCTGTGTAAAATGTCTCAGAGGTCACAAGTAGACAAAGTTGAAACCACAATTTGGACTGATGGATCAACTTGTCAGACCCATGTGCATCGCACCTAAAGTGGCTAAATCAGGGGGAAGCAGTTCCGCTAAGGGCTCCTGCCCTTGCCTATGGACAGGGCCTGGCATGTCTTTATGATGGGTGACAAACTCTGAGAATGCTCACACTGTTATTGTAAGTAGTGTTTTATCCTTGGGTGGTACAGATTACTAAACAGTACTCACTGCTTAGCTGCTAATTCTGTCTGGCAGGAATATACCTTTTTCCCCTAAATACACATGAGATAGAATTTACTTTTGTGACAGAACTGTATCAAATGATACTGTTCACACTACAGAAAACAAACTTTTTATAGGTGTGTTTATATGGCCTTCATGCCTTTGCTGGCCTGTGCAGAATACAACCTTTACATCACAGTGCCAAGCTCTGCAGCACCAGAAACTGCTATGATAATTTATACTCAAGGGAAACAAGAGCATAAAACTGGTGGACACAGATAATCTTCCAGTATTCCCAGTGTCTCAAAATGTCTGCTGAGCTGAGACTCATGCTTAATGTTTCTTCACAAACTTAAATGAGATTTAAGAAACCAGTATGTGACCAGTTCTTAGTTTTTAACATGTGCTTCAACCATATATTTCAACCTATCTCTAAAGCATTCCTTTATCATAAAATATTCCAAGCTAAACATCAGAATGCTGGAGTCAATCACACTCACCTGTATGGCTTGTCTGAGTTGTGGACTCGTCTGTGGTTCCTGACGCCAACGTACGTTGTACTTGTGTAATCACACACGTCACACCTATACTGTTTCTGGGTTGAAGACTTGTTCCCTTCAAAGAAAGAGGTTTAGAGGAATGACTTGGGAAGAATTACATGGGAGTATTTACACCTCATCATGAACAAGTAATTATGATACTACGTGCCAAGATTTTAATCAAGGCTCTCTCACAGTATAATTAACACATTTTAAGCAGTTTCCTAGACTTTCTTGTACTCAGACCATCAGCAAGCATGAACCAAACACCACATCATCTGACCTGTAAAAACGGGCTAAGGTTGGGCTGGTTCTGTGTAACCATGTTCCACATTCTACAGTAGAATGAACGAGCCCCTAAGTTAGCCAAATTAACCAAGTTACACTGTGAACTTGAAAGGTGTTATTCTAATCAGTAATGGTCACAGTGTCTTAAAGAAACATTTATTTGTCAACAAGCTAAATAATAAAATATTATCAAGTGTGGCTAGAGGCTGGAGAGATGGGTCAATCAAAAGCTCTGGCTAATTTTGCAGGGGACCCAGGTTTAGTTCCAAGTGCCTACTTGGTGGCTCTCAATTGCGTATGACCTGAGTTCCAGGGATCCATGTCTTTTTCTTGCCTTTATCTATGGGCACTGCACTCATGTAGTACACACACATTCATAGAGCAAAACAGTGATCTACATAAAATAAAAGTAAACTGTGGCCATGAGTCATATACAGCAAGCTACATAAAAACTCTGATGTTTTTACCATCAATTAAACTAAGGAGGAAAAGAAATCACTAATTCTGAAGAGTTCTACAATTCAGCATAGTTACAATGGGCTGATGGGTTGGAAGGGGGAGGGGCAAAGACTGCAGAGACTCATGTGCAGCCAGCCTGAGTCTAGTGACACAGGCCCTATTCCTAGCTCGTTCTGCAAATGTGCAGTTGACATAAGCCCTGGGGCTCCAGCATAAGCCCTGCTCCTGGAAGACAGCCTGTGCTTTGTGTACTGGTTCCCAGAGCATCCCTGGGTTGCTTTCAGACAGCAGGTAAGCATAGAAGATCAAGGACTCGGCAGTCAGTGGGAAGAGCTGTGTGTTCTGGGCACGAAGCAAGCCTGGGCGGGAAGGAGTGCACACAGGATCTAAGTAACATCACAGAAGAAAAGAAAGCCCATGGTGCAATTTCAACAAAGAAAATTCTTAAGTTAAATTTAAGCTTTCTAAAATTGAAGTTTTCTTTAGTTAATAACTACCTCCATGCAGGACAAAATGTCCCAATTCCCTGGTATAAATCTATAACAGTAATACACTAATCATAATTACAATCTAAGCACTGCTCTTAATTGGTAGGTTAAAAACTTGGACTTGATTATAAATGGCATTGTTCCAAATATAGTTTTTGAAAAAAAAACTGAAAAAAAATGTGGTGTGAAATATTGGATAATTTTTTTTGTGTGTGAAAAATATTACAGATCAATGACAACTAATAAAACTGACAGATGGAAAAGCCTAATATAGCACAGAATGAGAGCCGGCGCTACTTCAAGCAAATGTTTCCAATAGAATCAAGAATGGATTTAAAGTTCAACCACTGGGGCCTAATTTCTGTTCGAGCACTGGGGTGAGATGAGCAAACTCTGTCAGCTCTTGAGGCCTCGCTTGCCTTTCCTTCAGAATGGCAAGTAGAGGACCTTCTCACATGGCTGAATGAGCCTGTGCTCTCTCTGCACACTACTAGCCAGTCTGCAGTGCTGGCATCAAAACCCAGGGCTGCACAGTGACAGGTCTCTACGAAAGGACAACTTAAACTTCACAAAGAGACACTATCTGCAAGTCCAGAAGTGCCACGCCAGGACATCTGCCAACGTTATACGCTAACCCACTTCTGATCCCACAGAGCAGTGATATCTCTCACTGTGCTCCCAGCACCTGGCAAGAGAACCTCCTCAGGATAGGTGCGCCGTGCCTTTAGCCTGGATGAATTGCTGCAGTACTGCTACATCAGTTTTCTGTACTGAAAGCATGCTAGTGTCCATGCTATAGCAACAGCAAAGACTGCATGCAGCAACGTCGTGCCTTTCCCTTCCTGTTTAATAAGCTTACAGAATAGTTAAGAGAACTGTTAATGAAACATGAATCACAACCATACGGAATTAATCAAAGTAGCCATCCAGGTGTGAGTATGCAGGAAGAGATCAACTAGGCCTGCTGTACTACGACAGAAGAGCAAACGCAGCTAGGATGGTGTTAAAACTAAAATCATGGTAAGGGCTAGGGTGAAGCGCGCAGTTGGAGAGTGCTTGCTCAGCATGCACCTACCACTAGCACTGCAAAAAAAATCCCAAAAAACCAAAAAAACAAAACAAAAACAAAACTCCTAAACCAAACCAAAGAATGAGATAATCACAGTATGCAATTTAAATCTATACATCATTAACCCCAGGAGCAAGCATCTAAGTCACACAGAAAACCTGCAGATCAGAGGAAGGTGCAAACACTGTGACTCTGGAGTGTCCATGTTGATGTCTTCACTAATCTGCTAAAAAACACTGATTACTTTTAAGCCCTTGCTTTCCATGCTGCTGGAGCCAACTGCAGGTGGCGCTACTGGGTTGCACACACTTTATTTCCTCATTAGGATTTACGGGCCAATCATGTCTAATGCTTAATGTCTCCTTTAGAAGGGATATGGAAACATAATGAATTAAAATAAAAAGAGGCATTTAGGGCTATTCTGTAGAAAGGAAACAAAACTGTTTTGCTCAGCCATCCACCTCCCAAGCAGATGCCATGTCGTAAACTCCTTTTGTTCGGGATGCTTTTACGGGATGGCATCTGTTTGACAAGGGGATTCTGGTGCTACAGTGGTGTCAAAATCAGTTCCTTCAGAAACATTCTGGAATCAGTTATGCTTTCTGGGGTATAATTTAATGAGACATTATGGTAAAACATTTTACTCTGCAGTTGTTTCTAACTTTAATTCTTAGGAAATCTAAAAAGGAAAGGCACCCCAATATGTTTTATTTCCCATAAACACTATGTACCACACTGGAGACATTTAAAGCATATCGATTTCCGTGACGCCAAGCCAGGAAGCACAGCTTACTGCACTCAATCCCTCATGCTCTGGATGTGGCACCCGCCTTTTCATGGAGCTCTAATTAAATCTTTTGATTCTAATATTCCTATTACCAGATACTCAGCCGACTAGTACCTAACTAGTACATAAAAGGTTCCTGTGTGTGTTTAAATAATGCAGATGAAGTCTGGAAGACATACTTGGAGAAGAGTAAGATCACAGCAGGAAGCCTCAGTTAAAGTTTGAGGTGGGGGTTGCCATCTGCAAAAGCGGTGCCTCAGCAGGCAGGTCACTTGGTTGGAGAGGAGGCGGAGGCTTGCCTTCTGTGCGAGCTAGCTCCCGCCTTCCCATTACTTTCCAAGGGTCTCTGCTGTGGCCTGGCTCATACAAACCCCCTGCAAATTTTAACCATAAGATCTATTTGCCTAGTTGTAGCCAAGTCCTTACTAATTTACTACTTCAGACCCAGAACTAGGTGTAATTTACTCTAGTCGATTCTTGGAATTTCTTTAGGAACAAAGGGAAGATTCATTCTCACCCATAGTATAGAAGAGGGGAGATATACACACTGCTCCATGACAGCGAAGGGCATTTTCACCTCATACGCTTGTCAGTGCAGCCTGTATTTAACAAGGTACAAGTGAGGATGACAGTGTGTGTGTGAACACCATCAGAGTACATTACATGCATTCACAAAAACGTCCTAATGAAAGCCACCATCCTGTTCAGTTCATAGACGCTAATGAAAATGCACACATACCTTCCTGAACACACTTCCCATCAGCAGCACCACGGGAAATTCTTGGCTCATTCGAAACTACTGACAAGGTGTTGGGCAGGCAGTGCTGCTCTCTCTCATGATTCCTCAGTTGGCTCTAAAAAAAATAAAAATAAAGCAAGAAAATTAACCCACAACTCCCAGCAAATCTACCTGCATGGTTACCAGGAGCCTCTGAGGGGGCGGACTGCCTTTGGAACCTTTGGCCTGGAACCCATTACCAACTGGGTTCCGGGGTGATTTTTTTTTTAAACCATCATCTACTCACCCAGTTGTAGACAAATCTTATAATTTAGTACTAGTTTACTACTTGCTTTTTAAAAAATTAATATTCTAAAGTCAAATCTACTAAAAATCATTCAGCATATGTAAAAATTAGAGAAAGACATTAGGCGATTGTATCTCATCATAGTCTTTCATGTTCTCTGAAGAGAGGCTTGTTTTCTGAGGTAAACACGCCCGAATGGGCATACTTCCCACACAGCAAGCAGGCCAGAGATGAAGGAGCAGACAGTTAGGGATTACTCAACATACCTGCAGACAAAAATTTATCCAGCAGACACAGGCGTTCTTGTTAACTTCTGCATCTGAGACCAGCTAGACATGTCACGGGAACTATTTCCACCCCAAATCAGAAGGACAGAGACAGCAAATGCAACTCTAGGTACTCCTGGAACGTGCTATTGGGACCTCTCTGGATATGTTACTTGGAATTTAATGAGAGTAATCCTATTGCCCATGAACCTTGGACAGAGAAACTTTTGCTCCTTTTAAAAAACACTACCATCTAGACCCCAACTGTAGGTAATCTGTGAGACCAAGTCTACGCCCCAGTTGGTCAGTAAAGATTCATTTTCAATACTTGGCACCCTGAGGGAGATCTAAGTCAATGATGACCTAGGATTGACTACAGGTACCCTTTACAGAGAATAAAAGCCATTTTATGCTGGCTGCTGGCTCAATACTTAAGATAAACATCTGCCTTGAATGTTCACAGAAGTCCATTCAATGGCTATGTGTGGGGCTTAGCCCTATAATCTCAGCACACAGGAGGAAGCCTGCAAGATTGCAAATTCAAGCTCTGCCTGCGACATTCAGCAAGACTCACACAACACCAAGGGCTGGGAATGCATTTCGAGGCAAGCGCCTGCCTAGCCGGTGTGAGGTCTTGGGGCTGATCCCTAGCAAAGTCCCTCAAACTGTCCAGCAACAGCAAATATGGTGCCATTTCTGCTGTGCTGCCTCCTAGGTCTCACAGCCCGCTTCCCCTCTGCAATGACACAAATCACTTTTTGCTGTTGTGTAGAGCTGTTACGACAGCAGGAAATACTTTTTGTGTGCTGATGCATAGTTAGCCTTTTACGTCAAACGTGTGCCTGTCAGTCTACTCTACAATCCTTTATAAGTGAAAACCAGTGTCTACCATACACACACATGAAAACATGAAAGCAACAGGGGCTGAGGCTACAAAGGACATGGGCACGAGACTAAGGGAAAGTTCTGGACAGCAACCATGGAGACTTAGCTTTCAAACTTATCTTCAGTGTTAATTTGCTGGGGGTATCTTTGGGCAATTACCAAACTCCTCTGGAACTCATTTTCATTGATATACAAATGGGGTGGCTGGACTATAGCTATAAAGTCCCTGCCAACCCTTGAGACCGCCGCTCACCTTGTAATGGAAAGATTCTTTGCACTGCTTACACTGGTGTATTCTGGTTTTACAGTGGTTGATCATGTGGCTTTCCAAGTCTTTGCTGTTCTCAGCTATGTGCTCACAGATAGGACACTGGTAAGGCTGCCTCTGCCGATGGACACGCAGGTGCTGCTTGATGTAGCCCCTGTTGCCACTCGAGTAGTTGCACAGGCGGCATCTGTAGGGCCGCTCGGCATCTGGGATGTACTCCACCACGTTGGACCCCAACAAACTCCCATCGCTGTTGGGCTGACACTGGGCATTGTCCTGCAACTCTTTCAAAATGTCATCATCTGATGCATTCTGGTCTGTCCTTTCTCTCAGTTTTTCTATTACGGTAAGAAGGGACATACTGATGCCTGTCTTAACTTGCCCATCTGACAATTCCTGCCTTCCCTCTGGGAGAGCTACCACAGTGGAATTGCTTTGGTTAAAACTTGTTACTCCATCTGCAGAATTCTTAAGAGGAGACATGATTTTTTTTGAGTATGTTGCCAATGGACCACTGACCTGCCTTTGTCCAGTGTCTGGATCTAAAAGGTCTATGTCCCCATAGTGCCCAAGGCTGGCTCTTGTTAGTTCAGCAGCTCTTATTGGCATGGTGACAAGGGCTTCTGCAGCTAAGGAGTGCAGCCTGAGAGACTCGGAATTCGTCCTTCTCCGTCCTGGTGGGGCATTCTCATCAGGAGCCAGGCCTTTACTTAGCTCACTGTCTTTCTTCTCTGCACTGCTCCAGCCGATGAGCAACCCTCCTATATCAACAGTACATTTATCAGCATGGTACATATTTCCTGCTCCTCCACACCCAGTCTGGGCTTCGGGGGGCCCCAGGCTCTTCCCCTCTTCCATTTCAGCATTCATGAGGAAATGTTTTGGCGGGAGTGTTTCTTCAGCACTTGGCAAACGTTCCACAATGACATTCACGTGACCTTTTTTGTTTGGGCTACTGCTAATGATTTTTTGTGCTGAGGAGAGCAAGCTATCAGCAAACAGAGTCTCCTCGGAATCAGACATCACCTCCAGCATTTCTTCCTCGTTAGAGTCCAGGGTAACTGCCTGGCTTAGGTGTACTCCCTCCTCTGTGCTTTGTTCTAAAGGAGATGACGACGGTGGCTCAGAGCTGCAAATCTGTACTTGTACAGACGGCCCATTGTGGATGCTCAGTTCGCTGTCCCCAATAGCAATGACAACTGCATCAACCCCACCAGGTGCAGCAGACACAGAAGAAGCCAGAAGGCCCAGGGGCTCATTTTCATTTTCAAAGATTGGGTAGGAGCAGTTAACTTCCCCTGCATGTTTCCAAGCATGTGTCTTTAACATCCGCTGCTGGCCGCAGGTGTAGCTGCAGAATAAGCACCGGTACATGCCATACTGTTCATAGGCGTACCACTTCCTCCGCCCAGTCTCTGTTGCGGCTACACTCTGGACAGCATGGGTCTTTGGACTGCCCACGCTCACTGGGATGTCTACCATGGTCTCACTCTTCCTTTCTGTGGCTCCCTGACTGGAGGGGCTGGCCCGGGCATGGCCACGGGCACTGTCCTCGTGCTCACTCACCACGTGTGCTTCCAGCTCCTGCTGGCTCCTGGAGGTGGCATGGCACTCTGAGCACATGAGCATCACGTCATGCTGCTGCCCGTGCTGCTTGACATGTTCTTTCAGCACAGAGAAGGATGGCGACAGGAACTTACAGAGGCTACACTGGTAGGACATAGCCTTCCCATCATTTGAAGCAAGAGTGGAACTTGCCTGTGACATCTCGGCTTTCCTAACCCCAGCAGCAGGGGACTCAGTGGCTTTAGCTGGAATCTCACAGTTCTCTAGCTTTTCAAGAGAGATTGCTGTCTCACTTGGACGTGGGCGCTTTTTCCCAATCAGAAGACATTTTGGTGGCTTTTCATGCCCCACTATCTTGCTTAACTTCTGGATGACGTGGACCAATGGATCTATTTTAGCTTTTCTTTGCTGGTCAGCTTCTAAGGAAGGGCTGAGGACTCCTTCAGCAGTTAACACAGCCTCCTGTTCTCCAATCTCTTGCACCAGCATGGCAATGCTGCTGCTTTCTTCCATATCTAGAGACAATGCACAGCCGAGAGCATGGGTTATGGGAGAAACACAGGAAAGTAATATAGAAAACCAATGTCAACTCTGGTGTCTGACTGAAATATTTAAATATCTTCTAAGTTGGGAGGTTCCTATCAATGCATCCAACTGTCCCCAACACAGACTTAAACAGCTCAGAATTCCATTTTGAAATGCAATCTCCTAGAGACAGATGAAGTAGACCTTGTTCTTTGGGTACGACTTTAACACCTTATCCTGCATCCCCACCCTATTTCCTTGAGATTTTAGAACTAAAGTCCCTTGAATCCCTTGCAATTCTAGAACTAAAGAGACCTGATTCTTTATTTAAAGAAACCCTTGAGATTCTAGAATCTTTGTTTAAAGAAACCCTTGAGATTCTAGAATCTCTGTTTAAAGAATCCCTTGAGATTCTAGAACTAAAGAGACATGATTCTTTGTTTAAAGAAACAGCCATCCTCGGGGCCTGTGGAGTCACCTCAAGCTACTGGAAAGCATCAGTCTGTGAAGCCAACATGATTTCATACAACTCTGGATAGACTATTTCTTATGCCAAATTTTAACTGTAGATAACAAAAAATCACACTTCTCTGCTCAAATTTTTGAAATTCTGAAAATATATTCACATCCTACTATAAAGAATACTGAATTTTTGGGAAGTACTTTGCAAATGAAACTAAATAAGAGCAATGGTCTACTTCCTCCTTTCTTTCCTTTGGTTTAATGGTCCACCAGAGAAACCACAAACCATGCTGTGGCTTTCTAGAGGTCGCATCAGTGGTCAAATGTTCCTCATTCCCATACTCGTTTCTCTCCTGGGCAGGGAATGGGGTTAGAGAAGAAAATGCTGTCATTCTGGTTGTGGTTCAGTGCCAGGCAGAGGTCGGGAAGGGTTTATTGTAGGCACACATAATAATGCAGCAAGGTACACAGTGTTTAAGAGCAACATCCTCTCCCTCTGTGGGCCTTTGAATCTCCTTTATACTTCCTGGCAGTCCTTTCTCTTCAGACATTTCCTTTGACTTAAAATGAGATTTGTTGACTTGGACTGAATTTTTAAGTTTAGGCTCTTTTCCAGCGACAAGTTTTGTTTTTCCACATTTTAGGTACATTCTGGAACCTTACTCACAACATTCAATAAATGCCAACAAGATTTTCGGCACCACAAGCTACAAACCAAAAACTAGGCATCATTCTTAAACTCCAGTAACTGGCTTTACTCTTCTCTCCACATGACTGAATCCTGCATGTGGCTTTAGCTCCCAGCCTGCAGCACACCTCAGGCATCAGGCAGGCTCCTGGGGAATGAACGCCTCACCTGCACCTAGGCTCGCCCCTTCCTGTCTCGACCACGCTATTGCCTTTTTGTCCTATGTCCCACTTTCTCTGTCATGAGTTGTCTTTATCTAGGTCCATGTCAGATAAAACGCACGTGTTTTATTCTTAGCTAACATCAGCTTTTTCTTCTCCCAGGGGTAGCCTGTAACAACCACCCCATGAAATGGAATATTCCAGAACCACAATAACATGGCCACCCCGGCTCTAAGAATCTCTCTAAGAACATTGTGTCTTTCTGTTGTCCTTCAGAAAGAACAAGTCTTTTTAGATTTAGACACCAAACTTTGAGTTGCTACCAAAGCGAATGATAAAGGACAATGTGGTTCTTCAGGGGAAAACAACAACCAAAAAAACCTTTTTGTGGCTTCTTACAACACATCTCACTGTCTTAAGACTCCAGTTTTAGGGGCTAGGGAGATGGTTCCATGGGTAAAGTGCTTGTTGCATGTATGAGGGCCCAAGTCTGGATTCTAGAACTCATGTAAAAACTGCACTAGGCATGGTAGCACACCCCTGTAATCCCAGCACTGGGGACCGAGTTAGGGAGCCAGGTGGACCCTGGGGATTGGCTAGTGAGCTCCTTTAGCAGAAACAGTGACTCTTTAGCAGAAAAGAAGACTCATGCAACTAGATGCACAGACACACTTCAAACAAAACAAGAACCCAATGGTTTTTGGGCAAGGGGAGCTGTGGCTCTTCATGAGACTGCTGATTTCCCTGAGGGGTCATAACTGAAGGATTTTTGTTGTCATTCAGTTCAACTGTTAAGAATATATTAGTTACATAATAATAGTAACAAAATTCACACACAGTGTCAGTTTCTTGGCCAGATACAATCTACTACTGTAAATACAAGGTCTCCCTTCCAGTGGGTGGAAGCCACACAGGGTAACTGATAACTTGGTGAACATTTAATGTTTGTTCAACAGACTTCACACCTAGTGTTACAAAGGTGACTCCTGCTTCTTCTCTTCTACTTAATGATCCAATAGGAGGAAGACAGAACAGTGCAAATTGTTCCCCATGGATAGTTCAGTGTGCCTCTTAAAAGGAAAGTGAAGTCAAGAGGAGGAGTTCATCTTAGCTCAAGAAAACGGCTAATACAAAAGAACACTCACTTTCGAAGCTGCGTGTGCTCAGGCATTAAGAGCTAATGGCAGCTTGCAGCAGATGCTCCAATTTCCCTAGAACGTTTATGTAAGTATCTCATTTTAGAGGCTGCATACATTTGGGGATAAGTACAGTAAGGCAGCTATCAAACCGATATGACAACATAAAACACATCAAGAAACACCTGAAAAAACTAGTTTAGGCTTGCAGGCAAAACCAACAAGCAAGCAAGAACTCATTAAAAGGAGTCTGTTAAATAAAAGGTCACACACAGCCATAGTAAAGCACACAGGGGAGGTGGTCACTAAAACCAACTAACTCTTTAATTCCATTTTTTCCCTTATGACATTCATGCAGCCTATGTGTACACATTGTAGATATTTATATATACTTTATATATGTCAAGTGAGCTAAAATTCATTTGAACTAGAGATGAAAAAGAGTCAGCATACAGTACTAGTGACTCAGATCACACCACAGATCGTGATAGTCTGAATACCATTCTTGGACTTAAGAGACTGATGTAAACACAAAGAAATGACGAGGGGAGGAGAGAAGTAGGGTGGGACTGCAGAAGAAGGTGATAGGGGGAGGACTAATTCTGTCAATGAAGGTAGCACGATGACCTGTCATTATACTCTTCTACTTGTACAAATGCCTAAAGATTTTCATAATAAAAACAAACAAACAAGCAAACTTCACTCACCCTCGACATCACCATGTGCGAGGCACAAAGCAAGTAGGTAGGCCAGACACTTTTACACTGACATAGTTACTCACAGGTGGACAAAGATAAGCACATGGAGAAGCTGGAGAAGGCTAAATGTTGGCTTTCTAACACTGTGGTAACATGAAGGCTAAGTATATATGGCCAAGTCCTGAGAGAAGGCTCCTCTACGCAGATAGCAGACACAAGTATTCTTGAAGAGGCAGTATATCCACTGGCCCCTGTAGACTTAGATTTTTCAAAACCTACTGACCAGAGGTAGGGGATAAAGAAGGTTAATAGGAAAAGAGAATTGTGGACCTGTTTAGAAGCAGTTCCTTGTGGTGATTCCAATCTTCATTGTTACGATACCAACAGTCCAGTTAAAAAGCAAACACCAAACATGAATCAGCAGCAGTGGCACAATCCAGCAGAAACAGCAAGGCTCAGCTGAATAAGCACCAGTTAGCAGAAGTGGCCAGAATCAGCCGGAATAGCATGAGAAGTTCTTTGGTGTATTTTACTCTACAAAGTGAAGACCGGCGAAGGCCAGTAAACACCAGCAAAGTACTCCATGGCATTGCAATGCAAGAGCAGAACTCAGTGTTTGTGGGGTTCTGTTTATATTCTTTCTAAACATCATGAGCCCTCTCAAGTGTCTGTTTTCAATATCACATGCCCTCTCATAAAACAACTTCTAGAAAAATATCACTTGACATAACAGAATTGTTAAAGAAACCCGAAATTTCCACCTCAGTCCCAGCATCTAGGGGCGTGGCTGACATCACCATTTGTGCTCTCTGGGCCCCTTGTGGCCTCCTCTGTGGGACTCAGCTTCCTGGTCCTCTGGCAGGACTGCAAATGGAGAGGAAGACAGATGAAAAAGAACAGGACAGTCAATGTCCTGGTTCCCGCTTCTAGGACACCCTGGATTGGTTGCTTAACAGGTCAGTTCATCCTGGATGGCTGCTCTCTACAAATCTATTTCTGGCTTTGGCACTTCCCTTCTCCTGATGCTGCTTCTTCCACTAAACTCCATCACTCCGTGGCCTGAGTATAGAAGGCCAATACCCTGGTAATAATATCTTTGTAAATATAACCTTCTTGAGTTATTCTGATTTGAGAGCTATTTGCTTCCCTACTGTAAATGCAAGGTTAAGAGTGACAAGAAAGGCTGAGAAATAAGAAAGCCTACTCTAACATGAACATCTTACAATAGGAAGAAGCAGACTCCCTAAGGTGGTAACAGATAAAAACCAATGCACTGGAAGGTTCATCAGGACACAAGCCTAGAAACTTTAGTCAAGTGGGAGATATCTTCTTTGTAATCACTAGATCAGAAGATCCAGTCAGAACTCGTGAATTAGCTACTCTCCTGAACCAGCAATGTTCTACAGTCTTTCCCACTGAGTCTCTCAGACAACAGTAGTTCAAGGAAAAAGCTTGTAATTAATGTCTTTCCCAAGAAAAGTGAACAAATTCAGTTGTCTTTATTTTCTTGTATTTTGCTATTTGGTATATTTGTGTATGTAATTAGTTCCTTATAGTTATAGCAGTGTGGTTACATGGAGAACTGAGCGAAATGAGTCATGTGGACTTGAAGAAAAGGCTGTAATTTTCTGGGTATTTGTAGAGAGAGAACAAGACCATATAAAGAACATCCTCTTTCAGACTATGGATTTCATTTTTTTCCCAACTAAGTAAATAAACAAAAACCCCACACCCAAAACAACACAAGTGATGGCCAACAAATTTCACACTCTTATAGAATCTCAAAAATTTAATATATCTGAGACAGCTGTTTCAGCCAAAAGAAGGTAGGGTCCCTCTGTCTTCTGAAGTGTCCTTAGCTGAATGATCTAGGTAAGTTACGATTTGTTTTAGATCTTCTGATGTACAATGTGAGGGTAAAGCTGGATAAACTTTTAGAGACGGAATTACAAACTGCCTATTAAAAGTAACCTAAAGCTACTTTTACTATAGACCTCACAAAGGTCAGTTATAATTTAGTTAAAATCTTCTCAACTCAATGTAATAGTAGTGACTAAGAGAAAAACTAAAGTATAAATACAGAAGCAAATGGGTTTCATAGTACAGAGTTTCTTACCTGGCACCTAGCCTGAGACAATATATTGACTTGGCAGCTCCAATTAAAACACAGCTGTAACTAACATCAAGTAGTGTTCAGTTTCGTTGTAATTTATGAAACATTCATACCAAGTGTAGCGCTGAAGACGACTTGTCCTGGAGCTGCAAACCCAAAATCGGGCCTGCATCCATCGCCTGTAATATTCCTATAATCCCTTCTTTGGACATAAAGTGTCAAGTATCACCTCCAGGCTCACAAATGTGAGGCAGTGCTTGGCGTACGAACTCAAGCCATGCTTTCGCTACCATACGATTTCCCTTTCCCTCTGCAAGGTGAACCCAGTTGAGTCACAGGACCATATGCCAGGCAGCAGCAAAGAGCTTCGTTTGCTCAGAGTTCTGTGGGTCCAGTCACAGTGGCGTCAGTTTATAAATAAGGCCTCTCAGTGAGGTGTTAAATGACTTACCCAAGGTTACATGGTTGTTAGTGACAGAGCCAGTGTCTTTCCAATCAATTTCTGAAATTGATAGTCTCCTGGATCGATATTCACAATCCAGCTGTGGCCAAGAAGGAAAGTAAACATCATCAAACATGTCTCTTCCTCGGTGGGTGAAACACAACAATAACTTATTTTGGTGGTGAAGAAACTTCCAATACTTAACGTTGAAATTTCTGAAGGCTGTTCATGCAATGTAATTGTGTGAGGCGAATTTACATAATTTACTTAACAAGTAGAGGATTTTGCAGAAGCTAAAACAAATCAGTCTGGAAAACTTCTAACAATTGTATATTTTATGCCTTTCCCTCCTTGTAAGTAATTCACTCAGCTAACCACTGGTTTTACTGACATAATTTTCTAACCAATATGGAATAATAAATGACATACTGCTATTCTAACTTTAACCGAAATTACAGCCTAAGGGGTGATTATGTAAATTAGTCAAACACAGAGGGCAGAATAGTACCATGAATAGATGTGGCGACGTGGCTTGACCTATATATTCTCCCAAGCAGTTTCCTGCCCTGGCCCTCTTTTTTTTTTTTTTGCTACTGTTTTCCTATTCTTGCTTTAAAGTAGTAAAGTAGGCTTATTTGGTTCCCTTAGAAAGTAACTTAGCAATTATAGTTAAGTAAAATTAGTACATCGCTAGGGCATTCTCCGGGTTTACAACGAGTTAGCATGGTAAAGAAATGAACGGTCAAACTTTCACTTTTTAATCAATATAGCAATCCATACACGGAATCGGACCAGTACAGTAGAAAGTACAAACTCAGACAGACTGAAAAGGTGATAAATGCAGACTGATAGCAAATTCCAGTCCACGGTCGGCAACCTTGGGTGGGGTGGCTGCCTGGACCTAATTAATCAATCACTCAGGCCTCGGACTCCAAACAAACGATCGGGATGCCCCAGGTCTGGAAAGGTGGGCACTTTCTTTCACCAAAGGTCCCAGCGATCTCCGGAAAGATCAGTCATCCCAGAGGATGTATAAGTGTGGGAGGCTAGGATTGCTATTTTTTCTTTTTGCGCTGGCATTTCCTACACCACGCAGTGCTTAAAGGACAGGGGATTAAAGAAACTTAAGCTCCATCCTGGCTGGCCTAAGCGCTTTCACGTCTCCAGAAGGCAAAGCCGCCTCAGCGGGGCCTGAGGAGCGGCGGGCCCCCCACCCCCAGCGGCACGGCGGGCCCGGGGTCTCCACAGGCCCGGCAGAGGGACGACAGTACACACAGGGCCCTGGAGTTCGGGTGCGTGGCAGTGCCGCGGGCGTCACCGGCGAGAAGGAAGCGGGCGTCACCGGCGAGGCCGCACATGGCCGGCGGCGCTCAAGCGGAGGGGCGGCCCGGGACCCGGTACCTGCGGTCGGGCGGCGGGCTGCTGCTTCTGCGAGCCTCCTTTGGCCGGCAGGGACCCCGCCGTACCCTCGCCCTCGTCCACCTCGCTCCCGACTCTTTTCCCTCTCTTTCCCTTTTTTGGCCCCCTCCTCGGCCGTGGCTCCAAGATGGCGGCGCCGAGACGGATCACGTGAGCGGCGAGCCGGTCAGGTGAGCCTGGAGGCGCGCGGCGGGGGCGGGGCCGTGACGGGGTGGAGCCACCTCAGGCCACGCCCTCTGGCAGACAAGGCCTTATGGCTCTGGGCAGATGCTGTGGCGTACAGGTCCTGCTAGAGCTGGTGTAGGTCTACAGCTCAGTTAATATCCACTATGGCCTCCACCTGCTGGGGCATTCTTCATCTCCACATTTACCCCATCGTTCTTTTCATCCTTGTGCTTGCGAATCTAGCTGGATTCCTTTTTTAAAATTTTCTGAAGCAGCTCATTCTGGCTTCTAATTCCTTAGGTAGTTGTAGTTAGTCCAGGCTGACCCTGAAGTTGTGAACCTCCTGCCTTGGCTCTCCAGAGTAGCTTGGGAGAGTAGATGTGTCCCCACCATACTAGGCTCTTTGAATTGGAGCTATTATTTTTTTAAGGCATTGTATGTGGTAAAATGTAGAGGTCCTAACCATATGTCTGATGAGAGGCAGTGCTGGCTCTGGGTCAAAAATACTTTCTTTCTTTTTCTTTTAAGTCTCAAATTAAAAAAAAAAAAGAAATTGCATTTCTTTATTCGTGTGTGAGTATGCCATAGCCTGAGTGTGTCACAGCCTGTGTAGAAGCCAGAGGACAATCTTCTGGAGTTGCTTCACTTCTTCTTCCAGGTAGGTCCCAAGGGTTGAGCTCAGGTTGCAGCTTTGATGGAAGAAAGCTCTTTTACCAGCTGAAGCTTCTTGAGGTCCTTGGAAGGTTTTTCGCGGGTTGTAAGGTCTAACTTGGTGAGCTTGACGTAGCAACTCCGAGTGAGCCGTCATGTTTGTCATTTGGATCTGTTTCGTGAAGTATCTGCTCTGCTGTAAAAAGCCCCGTTGGGTCCTGTGCTAATCCAGCTTTCAACCCAAGAATGAACCGGCAGTGAGGGGCTAGCAGGAACGACATAGCCAAGTGTGAGGATCTAGATTCAATGGGTGGGCGTGGCCAGAGGGAGGAAGTTGAGGATTTTAGTGATAGCACCAGACTGGCCTTGTTAGGTGAGATACCTTTTCGGTGTTTCCTGATATATTTCGAACCCATTTCAAGCAGTTTAGGGCGTCAAAATACATACAAAAGAATAATGGTGTGTACTAGTGTTTAGGTACAGCCGCCATTTTATTTGCTGTATCTCTGGATAAAAATTTACCACCTGGGGGTTACAGAGATGGCTGAATGGTTAAGAGTGGATTCTGCAAAATACGTATTGGCACATGCGACAGGTAGCTCACACCCACTCAACTCATTGTTGGGCTTCTTCTCTCCCTTGGTGACGCAGACATAGGCCAGATTAGCAGACTAGAGGTAAATAACGCCAGGTTTGTTAGATGCCACTCCCAGGTGGGTTCACTGGTTGCAAGGAATGGGGCCGGGCAAATCGTGCATCCAGGCTAGGGTGGGGAAGTTTTATAGACTGTAGGTGAAGGGTGATGACGATGTGTCAGCAGTAAGCAGGGTTTATGCCCAAGTATGGTCAAGAGCTGAGCACTTAGGCGGGGTGGCTGGCAGCATCAGGGGAGGAACACTTGAAACCCTTCCTTTGTTAGGAGTTTTTCAGTGTGGGCGGGGTTGCGAGGAAGGAGGGCAAATGGGGTTTCCCAGCTTGCAGCAGGGGTAAGCAGGGGGGGCGGTGGTCCAGCCTTAACACTCACATTCACCCATATCTCCAACTCCAGGCGGGATCTGGGGCCTCTGGATTCCATGAGCATCTGCACTCACTTTCACATACCCGCCCCCTCCCCCATAAATAAAAATAAAAGCAACTCTTTGAAAAGAGGTCACCCGCCTTTGGGTTTGGAAAACCAGCAGAGTTAGAATTCTGTCTAAGGGCTCACAGACTCCTTCACCATTTGGGCCAAATAGTGAAGAAATGAAAATAACAGCGCTGAGGGATTCTTTTCAGTAACACGTTAGAGGGGGAAGGAGGGGTTAGCATGGAAGGCTAGAAGGAGGAAGACATTAGGGTCAGCCCCAGATAGGACAGCATGAGAGGAGGAACCAGGATCAAATCCGACAGTGTCTCCCTTCCCTCCCTCCGTTGTATAAGGAAGCAGGCTGAACCACGCATGGGTAACAAGCCAGAAAGCAGCCCTCCTCCATGGCCTCTGGTTTAGTTATTGCCCTTGCTTCCCTGATGATGATGCAATAACCTGTAAGCCAAGTAAACCCATTTCTCTCCAAGCTGGTTTGGAGGTTGGTCAGTGTTTAATCACAGGACCAAAACTAGTACAAAGGTATGAAATGCAGGATCTGGTTGAAAATTGCAGACAACTTCAAGAAGCCTGTGACACAAAACTTTGGCAACTACATATGCGCGCGTGTGTCTGTGTGTGTGTGTGTATGTATGTATGTGTATGCACACTTTTGTACATATACATACACATTCATGCACTTATGTATATATCCGAATTCATACATGCACTTGCACACACGTGCACATACACACATACTTTTGTAGTGCTGTGGCTGGAATCCAGGACTTCATGTCTCCTAGCCAAGCGCTCTGCCACTGAGTTACATCCCCGGGTCCCTTTTCTCTTTTAATTTTGAGATAGGCTCTCACAGAGTTACCCAGACTAGCCTCGAACTCACTTCTGTAGCCCAGGGTTAACTTGAATCTCCCATTTTTCTGTCTCTATCTCCCATTTCCCATCTCTGTCTCCTATGTACTGACGTTAAAGGCCTGCACCACTAGTTTTGCTTAATATGACTTTTTCTTTTAAAAAAAAAATTGGTTTCCAGAAAGGTTGTAGTAAACGGTTTTTTTAAAGTGGAAGGATTGCAAAAACCCAGGCATTGTCCCACTGAACTTGTGGGTTCCCCAATAGACTCTTAGCAACTAGCACCAGCCACAGAATGTTTTTATCATGACTTAATTAAGCAGCCGCAGCAAGATTTCATGTTCCAGATAGGACACTTACTTATGCAATTATCTAACCCCTGTTCAACGGGATCTGATTCTGTTCTCAGATGAGAATGACCCTGATAACCAAGTCCCTGTCTCCACATACCTCATTATTCTACTGTGGGGGCCTTAATTAGTTGCTAAGGTTAAAGGTTTCACTTCTGCCAGTATCCTGGGCTTGTATCAGCTAAGTGACCATGGAGTCTGATACAACTTAAACCAGCCCAGTGCTTAAACCTGGGTAACACAACAAGTGCTACCCAGCACTTGTTTCAAGTTGGTAACTGGTGGGAAACTGAGAGGGCCACCAGAGCTGGAAGCTGAGGAAGTCTTATTTCTAAGAGAGCAAGATTCCTCAGAGGTGCTCATGCCAAGCCTGAAGACCTGGATGGACTACACAGTGCAAGGAGATAGAACTAACTCATTCCGGAAAGTTGTTCTCTAACCTCTACACACACACACACACACACCCATGCAATAAATAAATGATAGTCTTTCAAGCTATGATACCTCTGAAGACAATTTGTCTTTGGTAAAATAAGATTAGATTAGCTTTCTTGTGGAGGGGTTAATCATGAAAGTCTTTTGAATAGAGCAGGGACTTGAATGAGGTAAATGACCTGTATAAAAAACCAAAAAAGATTCTTGATTCTTTTATCTTTTTGAGTCAGATTGTCCCTGGCCTGGAGCCCCACATCTTCCTGCTTCAGCCTCCCAAGCGCCGTGATTACAGACATTTGCCACTACACTGGATGGTAGTAATATACCTTTTGTTTTGTGGTCTTAAAAAAAAGGTATATTGTCTCAGAAAATGAAAGATTGGGCCTGAAGAGATGTCAATAGAGCACAGGCTGCTAATCTAGAAGACCTAGGGTAGATTCCCAGTACCCACACAGAGGTTTGCAATTGCCTAGAAGTCTAGTTCTGGGGATCTGGTGCTTTCTTTAGCCTCTGAGAGCACCCGGCATGCATGAGGTACTCTTACACACATGCAGGTAAAATTCAAAAATTTAAAGTAAAAATAAATAACTCTTTAAAAAAATTTTTTTTAAAAAGTATTGCTATAATCTCAGTCAGGAGGTAGAGGCAGGAGGATTACAATGAGGTTGAGAAGTTGGCTTTCTTAAGTGAAGGAGGGGCTGAGATTCTAACTGTGGCACAGAGCCCTTGCCTGCTGTGTGCAACCCCCACTCTGGAAACAAAGAACAGAGAGACAGAGGAAGGGGGAGGGGGCGGAGAGTTGACAGTAGGGCTGGGAGGGAAAAGGGCACAGTGCAGTTGGCATCGCCTCTGACTTTGCCCTTTCTCTTCGAGGGCACCGAGCAGGTAGGCTCCATCTTTCTGACATTTTTCACCTCTCTTGTAAAACCAGAAGTTCAATTTATCCTCTTTCTAAGCTTCAGATGTCTTAGTCTGTGGAGGTTCAGAGTTTAATTACAGGAGGTCCTGTGGGTTCAAAATAGAACTCCATCATTAAGAGTAATGGCAAGTCTTGACTTTATTAATGAATGAAAAGTTTGCTCGATGTAAGTCAGAAGGAATGCATGATAAAAAGACATGATATATTATCATATATCTAGCTGTCAGTAATAAATTAACATTAGCTCTGGATTCTGTACACTTTGCATCCTGAATATATACCTAGAAATACTTCATAATTATAGTTCAGGTCTCAAGAACCGTCGTAAATTATCCACCTGTCATTCATTGTCTGTAAGAGCAGCCAACCCCTGTTACTTCTGCCGTGCGTTAGCATCTGAAGTCACTGAGCTGGAAACTGGCTCAGTGGGTTCTAAGCATCTTCTGTGCAAGTGCAAGGATCTGAGTTTGAATCCCCAGAACCCATAAAACATTGGGCACCTAGTGTGAGTGCCTGCAATTCCCAGCTTTCCTAGGACAGCATGGGAGACTGAAACAAGGGAAGCCCCAGACGAGACACTGTCTCAGATGACGTGGAAGGCAGTGGCTAACATCTAAGGTTGTCCCCTGACCTCCATACCTGTGCCATGGCACATGTACGTCACATTAATATTTACACAGTAAGACACATACACATGGTACACATACACACATATACAAATCTCTAGTGGTGTGAGGCTTACCCTTTTGCCCCTTGTGGTTTGTTTTTTGTTTTTGTTTTTGTTTGTTTTTTGTTTGTTTTTTGTTTTTTTGAGACAAGATGATCTCCATGGTGTCCAAGCTAACCTTGAACTTTTGACCCTCCTGCCTCACTCTCCTGAGCTGGGATGGAATGACAGGGGCATACCTGACTGTCTGGCTTTACACTTTTGTCTCAGTTTGGGTTTTACTGCTGTGAACAGATACCTTGACCAAGGCAACTCCTATAAGGACAACATTTAATTGGGGCTGGCTTACAGGTTCAGAGGTTTAGTCCGTTATCATCAAGACAGGAAACATGGCAGCATCCAGGCAGACATGTCACTGGAGGAGCTGAGAGCTCTACATCTTTATCCAAAGGGGCCCGGGAGCAGACTGCCCTTAAGCAGGTAGGAGGAGGGTCTCAAAGCCTACCCCCATAGTGACACACTTCCTCCAACAAGGCCACACCTCCTCCAACAAGGCCACACCTCCTCCAACAAGGCTATACCTACTAATAGTGCCATTCCCTGGGCTATACTTATTCAAATCACAACTCTTAAGAAAAAAAAAAAACAAAACAAAAAACAAAAGGTATTTTGATTGTATGTGTCTTGAGTGTTTTGCCTGCTGTGTGTCTGTGCACCACATGCTTGCCTGGTGCCTCCAGAGGCCAGAAGAGGGTCTCTGATCCCCTGGAATTAGAGTTACAGATGGTGCTGAGCCTTCAGGTAAGTGCTGGGAACAGAACTGGGTCCTCTGCAAAACAGCCAGTGTTCTTAACCACTGAGCCATCTCTCCGGTCCTTTCATGTATTCCCAGTCACCTATGGCCAGGAAGAAGAGAAAAGAAAGGGACCTACTGCTACACCTGTTGCTTGCTCCGGCCCACGTGGGTGGGTCTGGCTTACGGTTCAGTTCTACTGTTTTGATGTAATTCGTTTAGGGAACTTTCTCAGATGATCCCAGTCATAATAAGTGGAGAGACTGTGTCATGGAGGCTGAGGTGGAATTTAGTCTAGAGCATTCGTTGCTGGAGGTTGTCTCAAGGGTCTGGTCTAAGGACAGGAATTCAGGGGTGAGAATGACCTAGTTGGACAGGAGAATGCCCTGGGTTCTATTCCTAGCATTGAAAAATAGCAGGGGCAAGGGGAGGGGGAGGGGAAAGAGGAAGAGGAGGAGAAGTATCATCATCAACATCATCATCATCATCATCATCATCATCATCATCATCATCCTTGGCAGTGACACCTAGTGGCCTATCTTGGTTGCACAGTCCAGTGGGAAGTGAGCCATTTCCCTGTCCAGCTACAACCCAGGTTGTGACCTTGGGTCCCTGAATCAGTCTAAGAGCTGAGTTTCTGGCAGCAATTCCCCGAATGTGTGACGGTGTGTGGTGGGGATCCAGGAAACCAGAGCAGCAGGCAGGGAGTGGAGGAGGAGGGGATGCTTTTGAGGATGACAGGCGGCTCCTTGCAGACGGGGTCTGCATGGGCCATAGACTCTGGCTGCAGCGGAAGGGGGTCCAGCAGGGCTGCACGCTGGAGCAGGGAGCTTGCTTCAGCCAGACTGTCTCTCTGCCTCAATGCGAACTGGTTATTGGCAATTTTTAAGCAATTTTCAGTCGTCTCTGTCAATAAAGCCACTCTCTTCTCTGCAAGGGGAACGAAAATGAGATTTTGAGGTCTCCAAAAGGACTGTCTCCTTTTGCCACTCTATCTGACTAGGAGCCAGGTAGGAGCCCAACTGAGGAGTGGGAGCTATTTGCTTCGTCCCAAACCCTGCTGACAGGTAATAGTACCTGCTTCCCGGGAGGGTTGTAATCAGATACTGCTAAATTCTTCCGGAGAGGGAGAAGGGCGCTTTCCTTAGAGCAGAGACCTTTATTAATGAGAGAGGCACAGGAAGAAAATGAAAAGCAGGAGATGAAGAAGACACTATAGGGAGAGGTGACTGCCTATCATACCAAGGAAGTCTAGCTGAGGGGTAATCCTGGACTTCAAAATATGTCATTTGTTATTTTGACAGTTTCTCTTGATGTGATAGACTAGGAGGAGCCAGCAGCAGCGGTGACAGCAGCCGTCGCCAGCGTGAAGTTCTGATTCTTGCTTCTTCTGGTGACTGGGAAAGCTGGTGTGGTGGTGGATGCCAGTATTCCTGGCTCTGAGAGGGAGCTGAAGTGGAGAATCGCACGTTTGAGGCCAACCTGGGCTGCATTATGAGACCCCGCCTTAAAATAAAGAAGACATTGTCAAGTCAATAATCAAGTCAGGTGGACTTGAGCTTGTAATCCCGGATACTCTGAAGGCTGAGGCAGGAGGATTGCAAGTTCAAGGCCAACCTGGACAACTTAGTGAGACTTTTGTCTCAAAAATTAAAAAAAAAAAATTAGTGGGGGAGAAAAGGGGCTGGGGACTGGGCATAGCGTCCAGCAGTGGAGCGCTTGCTTCGGAGTTGGGGGGCTCTGGGTTCCTTTCCCAGCATTGAAACCAAACTAAACAAAAATCACAACCACAAAACAAACAAACAAACAAACAACCAGTGATAACCTTTAGTAGCCTTTAGGCCCTCAGTTTTTCTTTCTTCATGTACCATGATAAGGCAACCATGGAGAATATTGGAAAAGGAATGAAAATGCACGTTAGTGCACAGGGAAAGTCCAGGGCCCAGTTTCCATGTCTTCCCTGGCCTTCTCCTAAGTGCTGACGCGGGTAGGCGGGCCCTGCTGCATGCATACTGAGCTGAGCGTGGCATACTCAGCACCAGGCATGTGGGACACCTTCGGGCTTCTCTGAGGAGGTGACCAGGCTCCTGTGACATTCACCTTACTGGCCTGCCTCTCTCCTTCAGTTTCTGTCTCAGAGTCACCTTGCAGGGATTGCCTTGTGATCAAGCTCTTGGAAGCAACGAGCCTCAACAATAGGTGATCATCTCGGGCTGGAGCGATGGCTCAGTTGTTAAGGGCGCTTGCTGCTCTTCCTGAAGACTCAGGTTAGGTTCTCAGCGCCCACAGAGTGGCTCACAACCATTTGTAACTCCAGCCCCCAGTGGACTGCATGCCGCCTTCTGCCCTCCGTGGACCCGGCATCCACACAGATGCACAGACAATACACACTGGCAAGACACCCGCACACTTAAGATAAAATTCAAAGTACGGGCCATCGGGGTGTGTGTGAAGACAGCAGACCAGTATGAAAGCAAGTGTGACACGCTGCAGATCAAGTGCCTGGATGCTGGTGAGTCCTCCGACTGGCTTGGAGGGCTCAGTGCGGGGACAGCCAGCCACCTGGAAAGGCATCTTGGGGTTGTGGCTGGACCAGGTGGAAACCGTCTCCTGAGGGCTCTGCAGGTGGAGCTCTGTGCCTGGGGCTCTGCCGTGCCTCTTCACACATTCGTATGTGAGCTGTTCTGTCGGTAGTCACAGGTGCTCTGCTGCCTCAGCATCTGTCTGCCGCGGTGGGAGTGGTTCCCACTCGGCTCCAGGAGCGTGCCAGTCCTGTTCATTGATATTTCCTCTGGCTGGCAGCAGGGTCTTGGATGAGAGAGTGATTTCACCTAAGCACACCTGCTCCTAGGCATGGGTTTAGCTAGAGGAGGAACTCGACAGAGGTATTTGGAGCTGGGTGTGGTGGTACATGTCTGTTGTGCTAGCAGTCGGGACTGGGGCAGAAGCTTTGCAGAGTTTGAGGGCAGCCTAGGTTCCTGTCTTAATGAACTAATCCCTACCTCAAAGAAAGTATTCAGGGAGGAGAGCTGGCTTAGGAGAGAGAAAAAAAGTTGACATCTGCTTAGCGACCTAAGTGTCAGTCTTAGTGAGGACTCAGGGGTTCTAAGAGTCTAGCTTGTGAACTGGGTTTTACCCTTAGTTTCAGAATCTTTTAGCATGTCCTAGCTGTGTGACTTAGTATGTTATTTAATGTCTTAGCTAGGGTTTCAGTGCTGTAAAGAGACACCATGACCATGGCAACTGTTATAAAGGACATCATGTCATTGGGGCTGGCTTACAGGTGCAGAGGTTCAGTCCATTATCATCATGGTGGGAAGCACGGCAGCATCCAGGCAGACATGGTGCTGGAAGAGGAGCTGAGAGTTCTGCATCTTGATGCGAAGGCATCGGGAAGGAGAGAGACTGTCTTCCACAGTGACATGACTGATGGGCAGTAATCAATAAATAGTATAACTGCAGAAGATTTAGAGAAGGGCCACCCAAAATGAAAGGACGCCATGAGTGAACCTATGCGCTTTTGGTGACTGATTGGGAGTGGAGTTGAGAGATGGCCAGCTCCTTGGCTCCTTCGGCACGTCCTGGATGGGAAGTTAGTGTGTGGTACACACCAGTGACAGTCACAGAGCAGACATCAAAGGACACAGAGGAGAGGAGACATGGGCGGAGTCACCCATTCTGTCCTCAGCTTAGAGCTGTAGTGTGAGCTTTGGAACCAAGTCACACATGACCACCCGGGGCTCGGCCTATTTTTCCTAAGTATGGATTTTGTTGGCAACTGAACGCCCTAACACCCTGCCGTTTAGCTGCATTTTGGTTAAGAAGTCCAGAAGCCTTTGGACTTGGCTCTGACGTGTTGAAAGCAAATAGAATTTACATGATTTAAGTGGCTTACCCAGATCCACACCTCTCTCTCTCTTCAGATTTAAATGTTCCGAAGGCTCCAAATTTGATATTTCAGTGGCAACAATGACATCTAGGGGCTGCTTTCTCCAGGTTTCACCCGAGATGTCTGTTCTCTGTTTGAAAAAATGAGCACACTAACACATGCACGACACACAGAAGGTTGGCTCGGAGTGCAGGAACTTGGCCAGTGGCCAGGGTGACACTCAGGGATCAATGAAAGAAAGTGGCAGTAGCCTCGGCTGTCCCCCCAAGAGCACCCACTACTCCCCTTCTACAAGGACAACAAGTCCATGGTGCCTGCTTTTCTCATTCCCTTTGATCTGCAGTCAGCCACCCTTTGCATCTGTTTGATCCAAGTCCACTCTGACAGACGGAAGCACCCATCTTCCCTGTGTGGAAAGGAGCTGGGGCTCCGGTTCTGGATCCTTCTCCCTGTGTGTGTTCGTCCTTTCAGGAGCTGTGGGACATGCTTTGGAAGGTCATCTAGTCTCTTCTCCATTGTGTGGCACTGACCATCAGATTCATTATCAGCCCATGGTTTGTTGTCGTTAAGTCAGTCAGCTAATAGCATCGTTAAGTCAGTCAGCTAATGGCATCTACTGAGCACTTTCTGGATACACTGTGTATGTGCACGCAAGTGTGTGTGTGTGTGTGTGTGTCCATCCTAATGCTTAGGTGTGAGTAAAAGAGGCCTGAACGGCCATGCACACAAGTCTAATTCACAAGCAAACATATAGTTTATTTGAAGTGTTCCAAACACAGGCTAGGGAGATGGCTCACGAGTTAAGAGCACTGGCTGCTCTTCCAGAGGACACGGGTTCAATTCCCATCACCCACATGGCAGCTCCCAACTGTCTGCAACTCCAGTTCTAGGGCGTCCGACTCCTTCTGGCCTCCATGTGTACTGTACACATAGAGTACACAAGTAGGCAAAACACTCATACACAAAGGAAACATGAGTAAAATTTCAAAAAAATTAAAAAGTATTCCAAGCATGCATATTAATAAGAAATAAAGTATTCATGAAAGCATCTGTGAGAGTGTTGGAAAATGCACAAATATTCAGATGCTGTTTAAGGTTCCTCTCAGCAGGCAAAGTTTGTGATTTTTGTGCAGATTAAAATTAGCACCCTGCTCTGCTGATGCATAGTAATATTGGCATCAGCACACGAACCACAGCTACCATATTGTCTTTCTGTGTGTTAGTTAAAGGGACAACATAAAATACAATCCAACTCCTTGGGTAACTGAACAGACCCTGGGTGTGAATAAGCTTTGAGGTTCAGTTCCTCCCCTGTTTGCAGAGTCCTGCGGCAGCGGTGCTGGCGGTGAAGCCTGGCCTCACGTGTCTCTCTCAGGTTGTGTTCCCTGGCAGAAGAGATGCCACCTCTTCTGATTTCCTTTTTGGACTTGTTTTAAGTTATGTGTATATGTGTATGTCTGTGTGGGAGCATGTGAGTGTGTGAGTGCAGGTGCCATGGAGGCCAGAAGAGGGCGCCAGATATTCACCCAGAACTGGGATTATGGTGACTGTGAACTGCCTGATGTGGGTGCCGGGAACTGAAGGTCTCCTGGAAGAGCTGTGAGTGCTCTTACGAGACATCTCTCCAGCCCTCTTTTTCTGATTAAGAGGACCCTGGAATCCTTTGCATTTTAACCCTTGCTATTGTCCTTTCCTTGTGATTTCCTTTGTTTGTTTTCCAGTTTCCTGCTACAGCAAACAGAATGTACGGATCTGACACCCAGAAAGCTGTTGGTTTAACTTATGGGATATGCGTGTTAGCCTATTTTAAGCTTTCTATTACTGTCACAAAGACCTGAGATCAAGTCAAGCAAAGCTTGGTTCATGGTCACTTGGCCCTGTTCCTTGGGGCCTGTGGCCAAACAGGATATCATGGCAGAAGCATGTGACAGACAAGGCAGAGCTGCTTGCCTTATGATAACTGAGAAGTGGAGAGAAGCAAGAAGGGGAGCTTGGGAGTCTGGCACCTGCCTTGAGGACATGCTGTCACCCCCTTCTTCCCACTGTACCCCACCCCAGCTCCTAAGTCTCCTAATAGCACCAAGATCCTATGACCAAGCCTTTATTTACTATGTGGGCCTTTGGTGGACAGGATATCCAAATTAAAGCAGTAGCCCTTCAATCTTTTCTTTTCACAGCCTGAGAATCTCCAAGTGACATCCTTTAAGGTCCAGCCTGATGTCTCTGGTGCTGGCCAGCCTCAGCTCTGTCATGTCTGCCCATCCTCACAGAAGTGTGTTTTGGCTTTCCAGATGCTTCACTTCCTCATCTCTACCTCCTCCCCACAACCCCCTGTGTGCTTCGCTCGGTCTTTGGGTCTTAACGGAATGACTATTTTCAGGGGATCCTTCCTTGTCCTTTCTGACTAGGTTCAATCTCTTAACCTGCTCTTCAGGTCTTAGACCTCATAGCTATAGCTTATGGGAGTCTCACTAGATCAGTGTCAACTTCTTTCCGTACACTGCTGATGATTTGAGGCTTTGGTTATGGTGTTCCATCATAGCAATCGTAACCCTAACTAAGACAGCAGGCACAGTGCTGAGTATGGAAAACTGCAGTTTCTTGGGTCGCCATGTTTATCACAGGTCCTCCTGCCAGTGAACAGCAAGAAGATGAAGAATAAAGTGGGGGGGGGGGGTACTTGATACAGCCATTGTGCTGTATCACAAGTGAGAGATGTTCATGTCTGTCACTTGAGAATTCTTGTAGTCTAGACCCTTGGCAGATAGTTCAAGAAGTGGGGTTTGACTTCCCACAGCTCTGGATGGGAAAGCCACATTCAACTCCCTCTTGAAAGACTCTAAACCATTATGTACCTTACTAACTTCACTACAAGTCCACACTTGATGCTTTGTCTGTAAAGAAGAAAGTACCGAGTGATATCCTCACTTGGTGTATATTTGTGTATCTCTCTGTGTATGCCATGTGAGAGCAATTCCTGAGGAGGCCAGAGGAGGGCGTCAGATTCCCTGTTTCTAGAGTTACAGGGGGTGGCAATCCACCAGGCATGAATGCTGGAAAGAAGCAGTTCATGGTCTTAACCACTGGACTATCTCTTTAGCTCTCCCCCCAAATGTATGCTTTTGTATATATATTTAAAACATTTTATTTTATTTTTATAGGATTTCTTCATTTTATTTTATGTGAGTGGACATATTGCATGCACATAGCCTTGAACTCATGATCCTTCTGCCTCAGGTTCTCCTGAGTGCTGAGATGACAGGTATGTGCCACCATACGTAGCTTTCAACAAATACTCACCTATTTGTGTGTGTGTGTGTGTGTGTGTATGTTTATCTGTGTATGAAAGTAGGCATGCACATGCATGGTGTGTGTGTGTGTTGTGTGTTGTGTGTTGTGTGTGTGTGTGTGTGTGTGTGTGTGTGTAGGCCAGAAGGCAACTCTCTGGAGCTGGTTTATTTCTTCCACTTTATGGGATCTGGAGACTGAACCCAAGTCATCAGGCCTCCATACTAACACTTCTACCCACTGAGCCATCTCATTGGGTCTTAATAAATATTTCCTGAGTGTGGACTGTGTGGTAGGTGCTGTGTCTGGCACAGTCCAGCAGTGGAAAGAATGGAGTGAATGTCTGCTCTCATGGATCAGGGAGAGAAAGAGGCCAGTGAACAGACAGACCAATGCATAGGATAACTTCAGTGCTAAGAAAGGGGTCGAAGGTACAGGAGGGCTGGTGGGTAGCCCACACTTTTAAGCACATAAGAGGCAGAGGCAGGGAGATCTCTGTGAGTTTAAGGCCAGCCTGGTCTACATAGGCTAGCCAGGGCTACAAAGAGAGACCCTGTAAAGTACAGGAAGGAATGTTCAGGGAGGGGGAGAGGAGGGGGTGAGACTATCTTGAGGTAGACCAGAAGGATGAAGTCCAATGATGAGTTTCCTAGGCTTGGGATGAGCAGTGGGCAGAGCCTGAGCCAAGTGTGTTGGAGAAAATGGCCACTGTGGCTTAGAAGGCAAAGGAGGAAGGAGTTTTATTTATGACTGTTGGTGGGGTCCAGAGGGTGGCTCTGCTTTTGCCACCCTTGAATTTTCAAAGGATGGTCTTGTAGGGACAGCATGCAACCCTTAATCCTCAGCAGCACCAAGCTCTTGCTGTCTTTCTCAGCTGGGCCATGTCAAGCGATGCCCCTTTCTCTCCTCCCCACCCCCATCAGCCCCACCTTCAGGACTGGGAATCTGGAGCAAACTCTGTGAGACCAGCAGAGAGCTCAGGAGCAAATGGGATTTTAAAGTTGTTAGGGCATTTTGGCATTCAGTCCCCCAAGATGAGCAAAGTGTCTTGTCTGGTAATTGCAATTAATGGCCCTGCTATTCAAGCATATCCGTCAATAAATCTCCTCTAATAACCGATTGGGCACAGTCGTTGCCATAGTTATGTCTCTAAATTGAGCCCAGGGTAGTTGGCCACAGCACTGACCTTACTGGGGTCAGGGCTGCTTCCTGACTGTGGAACTCCATATCCCAGGAATTAAAGCCACCCTTCCGAATGCTGGCTTCCTGCCAGATGAAAGACAGTCTGAGCTCCTCGGCTTAACTGTCTGGAGATTTCCTGTAAATCTCTTAAATGTGGAATAAAAAATTCTTTGAAACTCTGGCACACCAGTGATGGCTATAGAAGGACTGTCCACTCCACTTGGCTACTGAACTGGGAATACTGGACAGGAGGACTTCACATCAGATTGGCAATAGCTGATGATAATCGAGGCAGATGCCATATCAGAGACTTGGCTAACCAGGGTAGCTTCTCACCATCGTTTCCTTAGTCCTCCCCTTCTAGAGAATCCCTTCCTCTCCCACAGGCACTGTGTCAGGAGTCCCTTTACTCTATAAGTGTCCCTTTTGGCTCTCCCATGGGTGACCATTCTACAGCCCCATTGCTGTGCTCAGGGCTCCTTTCACTGAGGCTGTAGCCATGACTTTAGAGTCTGACCCTGACCCTCTCCACCTCCCTTGACATACCTTATGTCTTCAGTGAGGCTCAGAATTCTAGAACTTCATTTTTAGAATGGAGTTTGCATCACCTGTGCAGGTGGGAGTCTTTTGAAAAGTGTTCACATGTATGTTGGGGGTGACAGGTTGGACGTGGAGTTCAAATGTGTGTTTGAAGTAGTTTCTTATTTCATGTGTATGAGAAAGTCTTGAAAAGAAAGGAAGAAAGAAGGGAAGTAAAGGGGAAGGAGAAAGAGGAGAAGGAGGAGGTAGAAAATGAAGAAGGAAGAGGCAGACCGTGGACATTCGTTTCCTATTTTTGACTGGGTTTGGGTTTCATTTAATCTTTGGAAATTATCTCCGTTGCTCTCTGGGTTTGCTCTCTCTCTCTGTCTTCCTGCATGGTGTATCTAGAGTTTATGTCCTGGAGTGAGGGCTGGCTGTCAGAGAGCGGCAGAGCAGTCAGACGGTGTGTCCAGGGCTGGCTGCTCCGGCACTGAGTCTCCACCAGGGGCCAGCAGGCCTGTCACGGCCCAGCATCTGCACCACCTTCCTTTCTGGAAGTGTCTCTGATGGGGTGTTCTCATTTTCTCCCCGTGGTTGTGATAAAGCACTCTGAACAAGAACAATGTAGGGAAGAGGAATGATTATTTCAGCATATGGGATACAGTCTGCCATTCAGTGAGGCTAGAGCAGGAACTCAACTCTTCGACACAGCATCACGTCCCACCAAGTAATTCATTTCACTAAGAAACACACTGGGGACCACAGAGGATGCTGTGGACCAGGGTGGCCTCGAACTCACAGAGATCCGCCTGCCTCTGCTTCCCAAGCACTGGGATTAAAGGCATGCACCACCACTGCTTGGCTTAGCTTTCTTAGATAGCCCAGAACCACGTGGTTAGGGCATAATATTGGGCACAGTGGGCTGAGCCCACAATATCAATTAAAAATCGAGACACGCCCTCCACAGACACGCCCTCCACAGACATGCCCTCCACAGACTTGCCCTCCACAGACAAGCCCACAGGCCAGTCCGATGGTCTGGGTGATGCTTCAGGCGAGACTCTCCGGTGACCCTAAGCTGTATCAAGTGTGTAGCTGAAGCTAACTAGGACACAGGGTACGTCAGGGTTTAGCTTGCTCACTTTCTCTGGAGGGTGCAAGGAAAGTAACAGATTTCCACATGGGAGAAAAACCTGCCAAAGTATCTCTCCAAGGCAAAGAAAACGCTTCTGACTTTCAAACACTATTTAACTATTTTACGTTGCCTTATTGTGTGTTTGTCTTAGTCTATAGATGTGTATCAGATGCATGCAGGTGCCCACGGAGGCCAGAAGAGGGCATCAGATCCTCTGGAGCTGCATCATAGGTGATGGATAACTGCCTGCCGTGGAGGCTGGGAACCAAACTCAGGTCAGTTACCAAACTGCTGGGCCATCTCTCCACCCACCAGTTTGCTTCGAACTTTAAAAGATTTAGCTTCAATTTTATTTTATTTGTGTGTGTGTGGTGTGTGTGGTGTATGTGTGTGTAATGTGTGTGTTGTGTTTGTTGTGTGTGTTGTGTGTGTGTGTTGTATGTGTGTGTGTTGTGTGTGTTATGTGTGTGTTGTGTGTGTTGTGTATGTGTGTGTTGTGTGTGTGTGTACATATGAGTACAGTGCCCTTGTAGATGAGAATGGCGTCAGATCCCCTGGAACTGGAGTTACAGGTGGTTGTGAGTCACCTGATCCAGGTTCTGGGAACCAAATTTGGGTCCTCTGCAAGAGAACAACATGCTCTGAACCACTGAACCGTCACTCCGGCCCCTGCTCCCAGCTTTCCCAGTAACCTCCAAATGTAGTGAAGGCTGTTTTAAAAATCACACTGGCTTGGTATAGGGTTATCTTGAATTGTAGCATATTAAATTGGTAACAAAAGAGACTCAGTCTGTGTGCAGGGAAGCTGGGTAACAGAAATACATGTGCTTGTGAAATACTGTGCACGCATGGCTTATGAAACTATTCTGATGGACATGTGGTGGGCTTTGAGCTATGACATAATACCAAACGGAATGTTGGCTTCACTGTTAATGATGTGCCATTGAGAGAGGCCAGAGAAGGATAAGGAGATGTTTTACTAAAAGAAGAAAAGCAAAGGAAACTCAGTCAAGGCATGAAGCCAAGAGCCAGGGACAGTCTCTTCACCCCCTCTCCCTCTTTCTCTTCCACAGCCCTTCTGTAGCCATCTCCAATACAGTCACCTCATTAGTTTACTGTGTCTCTGGGTCCATTTGTGAGACTGTTTGTATTAGTTCCCTTTGCATCACCATGACCAAAATGCCCGTCGGAAACAAGGAAAAAAAAAAAAGACTTATTTTGGCTCATGGTTTCAGAGAGTTCTATTCACGGTTCCTTGGTTCCTTGCACCTGAGAAGAACGTCATGGATGGGAGATCTTGTGGCAGAGAAGAGCTGACATTTGAATCAGGGATGGCAGGAAGGGGAGAGGAGGGGAAGGAGAAGGGAGGGAGAGGGAGAGGAGGGGAGAGGTAGGGAAAGGGAGGATGAGAGGGGGGGGAGGGGAAGAAAGAGGAGGAGGGGAATAAATATATCTTCCAAGAGTCTGTCCTCCTCCAGTTAGGCCCCACATTCTAAAGTTTTCAGAATCTCCCAAAATAGCACTGCCAGCTAGGGACGAAAACTTTAAAACTGCGGGAGACATTTCAGAAGCCATGCGCAACACTGTGGCGCTCATCGCCTCCTCCCAAGATTGTAGCGTCTCATCTCTCAACCTCCCGGTGCGGTGCATCCTCCCGGTGCATGCTGGCCGGGCGTTGATGGAGGGGAGGATAAGTTCATGGCTATGGCGTCTTAGAGAAGAAGCGGAGCACAGACAGCTTTGCAGACTCCTTTGAGTTCCAGTAGAGGGCGGATGGCAGATGGGGCTCTTAATCTTCATGCCGCTTCTTCTCACTCTTTGTACGTCCAGGGTGCACGAAGTGTGTACCTGGCAAGCACGGCTATGTCCTGGCACCGGGAGCAGGAGGGCTGGCTCTGAGCCTCCTGGTAGAGAAGACGATAGAGGCTCCTTAGAGGCAGACAGAACACAAGGGATTCAGACAAGTTGAAATACGAACAGATGAGTAGAAGGAAAATGGATGATGGCAAATCAGAGGAGATGGGGGGCAGGGGGAGACAGGACGGATGCGGGTTCCGCTGGATCCGAGCACGGTGCTCTCAGAAGATCCCCACCCCCACCCCTGGCTGGCAGCCTTTCCTTCCCTGTCCCCGTGGCGCTCTACCTTCCTCTCTCCCCACTACCAAGCCCCTGTCTCATCTTCACAGTTATTGACTTCCGTGATGAATTGCGATCCAATGCAGTTTTCAAAAGGTTTTATTTTTATTTACACATTTTGAGTCATTAATAAGCAGATGCAGTATAAAATTTGAGACAGAAATGGTCTCCTTTACACTTAATACCAGCCACTCTACAAAGGAACCACTGCTAATGATTTATTCTGTGTATTTTTTTTCCCAAAGAGACTCAATGCAAACACATACACACTGTTTTACATATTACTCCCTGGCCTTATTCAGCCATATGATTGGAGAAACGGTGCCATATTGGTACATACGGAGCCGCCTTGTTGACTGCGAAGGCTGTGCAGAATCCAGTCTTCCGGCTTCGCCATCCTATATGAGTCTTGTACTGAAGGACACAGCACTTGGTTGGCAACCCCTTGCTGCGGTGAGCTACCCTGTCAGATGTGCTTTGGGACGCATGTACCTTGTGCTGGAGGAACAAATTGCTAGAACAGGGGATTCCTGGTCAGAAGGTACATGCGTTTTAAAATTTGGGGGAAAAATATCAACACATTTCCTTCATTTCCACTTTGCAAAACCAGCGAGTTTGGTGCCCAGCATCCTTGTCAGGTGTCTCTAACCACCTGTGACTTCAGATTGGGGGAATCTGATGCCCCCTTGTGGCTCCCAAGGGCACTTGCACTTGTCCATACCCACCCAGACAAACATAAATAAATCATCAAAATTAACAAAACAAAATAAAATAGCCCGGGTTTCCATGAGGTATTCAGTGTGCTGTGATTTCCTTGGCTGGTATGAGGGATGCTTCGGGAAAATCCAGATTGGGGGTGGTGGTGGTGGTGTCAAATTCTTGGCGGTTACCAGTGGAGAGAGACTGGAGATAAAGAAGGAGACAAGAACAACTAATAAAAGAGAAACCTACCAGGGCACTGATTTTCTCTTGAAGAAGCCAGTGCATCTGGATTAAGCCATGCCAACGAGGTAACAATGCAAAGATTATTGTTCAGTTTGCTGTACTGATGTTTCTTCCCTCGTCTGTGGTCTAATAGCTTTTTTTTTTCTTCTTGGATCTGGCAACCACAGTGCACACCGGCATCAATGGGATAGATTTTCACTGGAAATTGCGTATAAAACCCATGGTTTCACTGCACATAAATGTTTAGATTTACCGAGGCATGACTGTGGGGCAGTATTTCCTTCTGTGACGCCCTTGGTTACTTACGTGCACCAGTGTGCTCAGGGTGAACTGAGCCGTCTTGTTTGCAGTGAGGGACCTTGAGGTGGCAGCAACGCCACATTCAATTCTGCTACACTCCGAGTTCATTACAAAGTGAAAGTAAAAATCGCGATAAATCAGAATAATACTGATTGTTATAATTTTATTATCAGAGCATTAAGTCAATAAAACTTATCTAAAATGTCATTTGAATTGTGTACGGTTTTTACTAGTTGTCCGGCATGTCCTAAAAGCTCATCCAAAACAACAAAATGAAGAAATTAGTGATAAATTGGGTGAAAGCTGGGACTTGTCTCACGCTGCAGTAAAACTAGATTTTCTTTTTGCATTGTAAAATATTCCTTTTGAAGACGTTAACGTACCCATAATGCCTTCCGTCTGCCTGACCACATTTAGCATCCTATTGTCTGCTTTTGCATTTTCATATCATCTGGCCTTTTATCATGTATGGTTGTATATAGGAGGAGTCAGCTCCTATACGACATCCTTCAGGAAAGAAGGTGTTGTTTTTTTTTTTAATGAGAAATAAAGAAATGCATTTATAAAAGGAATCAGAGGAATTTATTGAGAGATGACTATAATAGAAACAGAAAGGTACCCCCCCCTTAATAGCATATTCATTACTGGGAGGGGTTTCCAAGCTCTGGAGCAGTTTTATAAAAGGCACGGTGTTAGGTGATACCATGCCGCTTACATCAGGCACAATGCATGATTACGGTGCACTTTTATCTTGCCAATTGCTGTCAGATTATTACAGTATTGCTGTATAATTGCTTAAGATACCAGACACTAAAACATTTACTCCCATATTTTCCCATTTTTCCTCTTTAAGAGATAGGTATGCTGACACGTCATTTATGGGATGTTGGAAAGGAAAATTCAGAATGTATTGCAGGTTTAATTCTTTTCACTTTTAATTTTTCTGCAGTGCAGGCTGGCTTTGAACTAACCCCTTAGTGCTGAGATTACAGGCATGTACCATTATGCTGAGCTCAATAGGATGTTTTCAGATGAATTGCAACAATAGGCACTCTGCTGTGGTGTACAGACATTGGACTAGATTTAGACTGGAAATCAAATGGTTGGGGTTCTGGGACTCAGGGCCCTTTCTCCTTGAACCCAACCCACTTGTTTGTATACTGTGTTGGGACTGGAGTAAGCATGTAATTTGTGTGTGTGTGTGTGTGTGTGTGTGACTTTCTGAGTTTGTTATTACACACACCATGTGCATGCAGGTTCTCTAGGAGGCTGGAGGGTCAAACTACTCTAGAATATCTTCCCCTACCCCTGCCCAGTGTGCCTCCCCAGCCTTGCAGATGATTCTAAATCGAGTCTAGTTGACAGTGAAGATCCACCACGGCACACCCAAGGCACAGAGTAGTTGCCTGTTCTATGACTCGGACCCAGAGTCTGTTACGTTAAAAGTGATGTGTGTTTTTGATCACTTGATAGATAGCCTTTTCTTTCTGGGGAATTGTCATAAATAGATGTGTGATCCAAAACAGAATTCAATTAGATGCTCCCTTTGTATCTGAGTGCAGGGTTAAATGTAAATTGTTATGAGATGCCTTTTGGTCCCACCAGCCAGCACTGCAACTCTCAAAAGAGCCGGTTATTAGATAAAATACTTATTCCACTCTTGCAAAGAAGTATTGATTTAATTTGGGTGACAGTGTCAATTTGAGGGAGTTGATTGACAGTGTTGGGAAGTATCTGAGTGAAAATGGTCTAACTAGACAAATTCTTTGAATTGCACTAACATCGGCGTGTGTATGGACTTCAGAGGTGATGTGCAGCATGTGCTGAGGATACATACATGCACACACACATGCACACACACACATGCACACACACACACACACACACACACACACAGAGAGAGAGAGAGAGAGAGAGAGAGAGAGAGAGACAGACAGACAGACAGACAGATATTGAGAGCAGGTTCCATAAGATGGCTGTTTTTTTTGTTCCCAGAACACATTTGGAGTGAGAGTGGAAAGACACAGGGTTGTTTAAGCAGAAGCAACAGGGAAAGGGACCTCTAAAACATCTAACCCATAGTCTGCTCATGTTTTTTTAAAAATTATATTTATGTGTATGGGTATTCTGCCTAAATGTAAGTCTATGTATTATATGCATGCTTGGTACCCAAGGAGGTCAGATGAGGACATTTGGATCCCCTGGAACTGGAGTTACAGATGATTGTGAGCCACCATGTGGGTGCTGGGAACTGAACCTGGTCTCCTAGGTCTTCTGCAAGAGCCAGCCAACCACAACAAATTTTCTTTTTAAAGTCATCTTGAAGAGTGTGTGTGTGTGTGTGTGTGTGTGTGTGTGTGTGCGCGCGCACGCGTGCACGCGCACACATATCTGAAGAGGTCAGAGGAGTCGGATCCCCATGGAGCTGGCATTCCAGCTGCTTGTAAGCCACCTGACACTGGGATTGGGAATCCAACCTCTAGGACTCAGATCCTCTGCAAGAGAAGCCAGTGGTCTTCATCTCTGAGCCATATCTCCAGCCCAAGGCCCAATTAGCACAGGGAATTGTGAACACATGGAGGCTGTGGTTCTATTAAAGGTAGTGCCTAATTGGTGGAGCTAGGAAGGGAGATTTGAAGGTTGTAGCTTGGTCCTAGTCCCGTCTCTCTCTCTCTCTTTCCTCTGTGTTACATTGTTTCTTTTGGGTGTTTTGGTTACAGTTATACAAAATAACAAATAGAAGTCATAAAGGAAATACTCTCCAAAAATTGGTGGTATTTGCTCCAAGCATTAAGGGATTAGAGGATAAAATTCATTTGAAAATTTCCAGTTCTCCATGCTGCAACATTTCCATTGTATGAAAGTAACCTGAAGCTGACAGGAGGCAACCCAAGACCATGTTCTCAGCACCAAGGAGATTGATTAGCCCCTGAGTGACAGAGGGCATGGATTAAGAGACAAAGACAGGAGACAGAGGACAAGGGAGAAGGGGGAAGGGACCAGGGGGAGGGGAAGGGATGTTTGCCCTGGAGGGACAAAGGACTGCCTCTGGATAGAGGAGACAGATGTGACCATAGGCAAATGCCTCCTTCCCTTTGTTGGGTGAGTTGTTAATTTTGATTGGAGGTTTGATTGTTGGACTTTGAAACTTTGATAGCTAGACCTTGGTGGTCAGTCTCAGGAGGAGGAAGTGGCCAAATAAGGGAATGGACCACGGTGGCTTGCTTTAGGAATGCAATCTAATGGTTTAGCAAGGCAGAGGGAATGGGAGAAAAGGGTAAAAGGCACAACCCATTGGTGGCATGTTTGCCTTGCTCAGGCCTGCTAGAGCCAGCCACTCCACAGCTTCTGTGCTCAGCCCCAGGATGGTGCCTGGGGGATTGATGACATCGGGAGCAGGCACTGTTGGGATCAATCATCAAAGTTGAATCGAATCAAGTGCTCAGCTCTTCCTCGTGTGCACTTCCAGACCTTTCTTGACAGTACTCAACTGCTCCGGGTCATCTTTCTGGTTTTGGTAGTTGAAAAGGACCATGCAGCTTGTCAGAAAATCAATGGACAGTTGGGCTGCTAGAATTTTTGAAATACACACACACACACACACACACACACACACACCCCAGCATGTACGTTTAAGTATATAATCCCTCAAACACATGCTCCTTTGAGTGTGGGCATGTTCGTTTTCATGACCTCTGTAAGCTAAGAAAGTCTTTCTCATTCATTAGAAGTCAAAGGCATTTGTTTCTTTCCCTTCCAAGCCCCAGATAACTGTCACTTCCGCTTCCTGTGTTGATGGAGAACAGCTTTCATCGTCTGGTACCAGCAGCCTGGGGGGCTGATTAGCCCTGTGTGGTTCTCAGTGGACTGGAAGCCGAGAGATTTTAGTTTTACAGAGGTCGGCCCTCTCTCTGTCTTCCCTCTGACCTTGTGGGAAGGGTTGAAACAGCCATCCCTGCCCATGCTCCTTGGAGTGAGGGCTTCCAGCCTTCCATACTGCACTATCTACTGCTTCCAATGTCAAAGCTAACAAGGCTGCTTCTTTTCTCTAGGGTCTCCATCGTATCTGCCAGTGTATATTCCAGGCTACTGGGCTCATGAGCTTCTGCGCAACCCTGGCCTTAGGAATGCTGGGATTGTAGTGACACTGTGTCCCGTTTTTGTTTGCTTGTCTTGTGTGGGTTCTGGGGGGTCAGATTCAGGCCTTCTGGCTTGTGCAACAGGCACCTGTTCCCACTGAACCATCTTGTTGGTCCCAGAGGACTTTCATATTTGCCACTGAAGCAGATGAGGTTGGATTCTGGGTAAGTCCCCTTTGATCTGCCTGTGACCCATTTTCTTAAGCATCATATCATGGTGGTGGGAACACTTGTCAGAACAGCTCACCATACAGTGGAGAGGAAGTAGGAGAAGGACACAGGAAAGGACCAGGGGCAGATCAGCCATAAGAACACACCCACACTGACCTACACCTTTAGACTCGGCCCCGCCTCCTACCTCCTCCATCACTGGATAATCTGCTGGTGTAGGTCAAAGTCCTCATGATCTAATTGTTTCTGGAAATGGCAACATAGTGCCACCCAGAGGCAGGCTTCATGATTCCCGGAAGAGTTTGTTACTTTCATCGAGCTGACAACCACAGTTACTTTGTTACTACTCATCGGAGCTCACTTGCTCTGGACTAAAGTTTTGCTTCATACTTCATAACGTGATTCCAGACGATAGTTTAAACAAAAGCGAGTTCAAATAGAAGCACATGAATGGCTGGACAATGCTTCTTCCAGAAGGTGTGAGTTATTGATGGTATGCAGGGCTTGGGATATCTCCATAGAAGAACCTGGTATGGGAGGCCCCAGGGCTCTCCAAGACAAACCAGACCCTCACCATTGCCCTTAGCTACCCACTGCAACTGCATGCTAAGACCCTATTGCTGGACTCAAAGTGTCAAGACAACAATCTGGTTGGACTCTTCTCCTCTCACCCCTGCTCTTCCCTCTCTCCATCCCTTCCCCTCTCCCTCTGCTCCTCCCTTCTCTGTCCCCCCTCCCTCCTTCCCTGCCTCAGCTTACACAATAGCATTTTGACATGTAAGCCCAGGCTGGCCTTAAACTTGTGATCCTCCTGCCTCAGCCTCTTGACACACCACCATGCCCATCTCTGAACTCACTCTCCTTCTCCTTACCACTATTACCACCAACACCATTTTTCTTTTTCTTTTCTTTTTCTTTGAGAAAAAGCAAAATATCCTGTAGGATTCTGGCTGCCCACCCAGAAGTCTTACCCACCAGGTTAACAGGCTGAAGGGTTTGATTCAAAACAAATTGCCAAGCTGGCACCAAACAGTGTGAAATCCAACCGGCTGGAAACAGTCTCATTAGACAGAGGCCATGCACACAGCAAACCCAAAGCACTTGGAACGGGTCGGTGTGATTCCTGTGCAGGAGGCCAAGCCATGCTATTTGCTGTTAGGCAGCCAGTTGCTTCTTGCTAATCTGTTTGCAGTTTCTTTTTCTCAACACTCTCGCCTCTTGGAGAAATCTTATCCCTCCTCAACAACCTCAGTTTGCCTCCTCGCTTCCAGTGCACACAGTGGGGTCTTCACCAAGGGACACTTTCTTCTCCCTTTGGTTAGCTTCAAGACTCATGGGATTCAGTTTGATGTTTGGAGCCCTAACCCAAAAGTTAGGTCAAGACCTTGTTTAACCTCTGCAGATAAGAAATGGGGAGAGGGTTGTTTTGGCAGAAAAAGAGCCCGCCTTTGCTTGAATCTTTGTGAAGTGGATGTTTACATTTATGCTAACATTTCTTCCTAACCTCTGCTTGGCATTTGTTCTGCTGAAGAAGTAGGTTAAAAAAAAACATAGGCAAACAAATTCTAAAATAGTTCTCGTGTTGTAGAGTCAAGTGTTAACCACCCGCTCATATTGCATGTGAGTTAGCTCCTCAATTTTTCTAAAAACAAAAGCAGCAGAATAAACAGAAACACCTGAGAATGGTTGAAAATGGGCTGACTTACTTATTTTCACTCCATGTTGATGAGTATTTTGTCTGTATATGTATATGTGCCATGTGTGTGCAATGCTGGAGGTGACCAGAAGAGGGCGTCAGAACAACTGGAGTTATACAGAATTTTGAGCTGTCATGTAGGTGCTAGAAACTGAATCTGGATCCTTTCTGTAAGAACAACCAGTGCTCTTAACCTCTGAGCCATCCCTCCAGGCCCTAAAAAAGGGTTTAATATTAACTTTGACACCTACCACAAATTCCTGAATTCTTCTTTTCATCTTCGTTTGAGATTCTGACTGCTCATAGGTGTGCTTCCCATCACCCAGACTGCAGGAGTGGCTGCCCCAGGCTTGCCAGCATGTTCTAATAGGTCCTGTCCTTGTCCTCCTAGCCATTTGCAACCTTTTTTAAAATTTTCTTTTTGCTCTTTCTTTGAGACAAGATCTCACTATATAGCCCTGGATGACCTGGAATGCTCTATGTAGACCAGGTTGGCCTTGAACTCATAGAGATCTATCTGTCTTTGCCTCCTGAGTACTGTGATTAAAAGATGAATCGCACCATGCCTGGTACATTTACAATAAAAAAAATATTTCTGTTTTATGCATGCGTGTGTTTGTTCTGCATGTTCATAGTACATGTGTGCCTATTGTCTGTAGAGGCCCAAAGGGGGCACTGTATCCCCGGAACTGGAATTAGGAATGACTGTGAGCCACCTGGTGTGGGTGCTTGGAGCCTCCAACTCCAGTCCTCTGCAAGAGCACAAAGTGCTCTTAGCAGCTAAGGCAGCCCTCCAGTCCACGCTTATAATGTCTTGAAGTCCTGTTATTTGGTATATTTACAGCACAACTGTCCATCTTCCTAGCAAGTCCCAGAATGGGTTGTTCTGAGCTGGGTAGGGAGTCAGCACCCAGGACAGATGGATGAATGATTGTAAATGTGCTTCACCACCAGCCCCTCCCCCACAAAGCCATGGTGTCTTTTGTCTGTGATGTCTTTATCTACAGTGGGCTGGAGACTTAGTCTCTGTCCCCTCAAAGGCTGTGGCCTCTGCAACCCTCCCAGCCACTCTGTACACTGCTTTATTTTTAAATAGCCGTGGAGTTGTACATCTTGTTGTTCTGTCAGTCTATACAGAGCCATCTCTGATTGCTCCCCAATATCAGAGGCAGAATGCTGTCTGATTTTAATATCTCGCTGCTTGTCTGCAGAGGTAATCTGTTCCCCATGACAGTGAATCAGAGGAGAGACTCTGCGAAGGCACCCGAGGGATCCCAGCCTCCTGGATGCCACTGCAAAGTCACAAGAGGCCTCTGCTTGGAAATTACTGTGCTCATTTCTGGAGAATTGTTTCTGCCTTGATGCTGTGTGTCCCAGTAGCTACAGGAAACAGCGCAGGAAGGACAAAGCAGGTGGGAACAGGAGCGTTGGAAGAGACCCACGCTCAGGGCAGATCAGCACAGCCTGTGGCTTTACCTCCAGGGGGCATCTGAAAACTGGGAGGATGTTTCTTCATCACAGAAGATGATTCATTATTATGTAAGAAGGATGTCTCATAGACATGGGGCTGCTGAATCCATGGTGATACCATGTTGTGTGACACTTTCTGGGGAGATCAGAATAAAAGTCTATTCCTCCCAAATAGAGAACCGATGACAGACCAAAGTGTGGATTCCACCAAAGTCTAACTAACTCCATGACCCAATGTGTTTCATTGGGGTTACTTACAAAGCTGGGAGCCTGGAGCACCCTGCACAGCCTGCAGGCAATGGGGTAGGTTGGAGAGTCTAGGTAGGACTGTCTAGACCGCAGTCCAGAACCTTCTTCCAAGTGACTCAGCTGGTTTGAGAGTCTCTCCACAGTTTTCACTGCTCATCATGCTTGGGGAGGGAAGTGCTTCCTGTATCTGGTCAGTTTCAGGAACTTCCTGAGGCCTTTGAATTGTTTTCTTCCTGAGCTTAAGAAGCTCCCCTGCAGGATGGAATGTTTTACCCCGCCCCTAGAAAATTCTCTGACTTAATGAGCTTCCCTCCAAGGTAGACTGTTCTGTTTGGGATGAAATGCTGCACAACATAACCTGCTGTCCCAGTGGGAGAAGCTCCCCCGGGCTCCAGGAGACCAGAAACCATCACCCCTCTGGCTGGACAAACTTCTATATAAATCAGCTTCCTTCCTTGGACTCCCAAGTCCTGAGATTTTTATGAACTAATGACTAGAAAGAGGAGGTGGAGATTGTTCTGCTGGATAAAAAAACTGGGGCATGGCTTCAAGGAACTCGGAGATGGAGAAAACTAAAATAATGAAAATCAATAGTGCATCTGAAGTGATCTTACAGTTCAATCTGAACAATGCTCTGTGCATGGAATAGGCGAGAAAATTCATCGTACCGTGGCAGGAAGCACAGTTTATGGCAGTATATGGCTTCTCTGCTAATCACTATCACCGCTGCTGCTGCCGCCGCCGCCATCACCACCTCATGCTGCCTTGTGTGGAACATCAAAATACAGTTAGAGCCCTAGGGTCCTAAGGTTGGAAAGGCGTGGACTCTACTGGAAATGGACTTCTCTGGAGCCCCAAGAACTCAACTGCAGGGCCATGGCTGCACACGACCCTGTCTCCTTGCTTCTGCACTCTTCTGCAGTGTACCTGTTTTCTCTGCCTTTATCCTCTTGAGTCTGTGTGTGCTGTGTGTGTGTGGTTCACATGATGACTTCGATATTGCTGTCAGACATTCCTCAAGTCCTTACCCACATAACCTAAGGATTGCTGTGATGACAAAGGGGGTCTGTGACATAAAAAGAAAACCATTCATGTACAGGGCATGTCTGTGACATTAGCACTTGGGAGACTGAAGAAGGGCTCCGTGTGTTCAAGTTTAGCCTGGACAAAGTGGCAAGTTCAAGATCACACTGGGACACATAGTAAGGTCTGGTCTCCGGTCTCCCTTACTCCCCCAAGGGAAAAAACAGAACCAAACCCTTAGTCTAAGTTCCTGGCTCAGAGCCCCCAAATCTTTGGAGCTTTCTGAGCGAAGGGAGTCTACAGTCAGTGAGTGGCATCTGACCTTGTGTTAACGAGGCGACTGAGGTTGGGCTTCTAAGGGCTGGTTAGCAGAAAGACCAAGCAGTTAGGGGGGTGGAATGTTCTGCCTCACCAAGGGACTCCGGGAAGATGAGAAGGTCTCGGGATTCAATTCTAAAACCTCTTATTACAGGTTTGATGACACATACATGTAACTGGTGTCTGAGGTAGGGAGGGGGCTTGTGGGGCCTGATGCCTCTTGGCTCTCAGTGTCAGAAATGTGCTGAATCACTGGACACCCAGGCAATGCCTGGGGACAAATGTCTTGCTGTGGAAAATCTACATGTACAAGGTCAGGAATGTTGTAATAGAGGCAGACTTTCTTCCTAGTCATAGCATAAAGACCTGTAGTAGCCTCTACATATGTTTCTAGCTTCTACTGACACGGCCTGTCACTATATCAGGATGCAATTTTTTTTTCTATACCACATGGCTCGGGTCTTCCCATGGTCCTATGCACACATACAGACAGAAGACAGACAGACTCCTCCAGGCAGTATGCCATTTATCAGAGGGAGGCTGGCTCACCACTGTCACATAACACCCTCCTAGAGTGTCACTTCACATCACATGAAGGGTAACAAAGGATTTCCTCTAAGCAGTTTTTACGTTGTGGTTTTTGTTTGTTTTGTTTTTCAAGACAGGGTTTCTCTGTATAGCCCTGGCTGTCCTGGAACTCACTCTGTAGACCAGGTTAGCCTCGAACTCAGAAATCCTCCTGCCTCTGCCTCCCAAGTGCTGGGATTAATGGCATGCACCACCACTGTCCAGTCACGTTGTGTTTTAAAGATACTCTTTTGCTAGATAATATTTCCCAGGCTAGACCAGATGTCACTACCATGCTACCTGAGCTTCCTGAGCACTGGAGTTACAGCTGTGTGCCACCATAGCTAGCCAGAGCCAGATGTTTACGTTTTTGTTTTACCACAATGAAGTCTAAAAGGAAATGAGTCCTTTATCTCTTCCACCCTTCCTCTTCCAGAGGTGCTGAGGATTGAACCCTGGGCCTTGTGCATGCTCAGGAAAGGCTGGCTACACCACTGAGCTCCATACATCCCTGCTTCCATTATGTAGGCTCTCCCGGTGTCTTCTCAGGGGCCTTTCAGTCTCTGCTCTGGGAAGCTGTGTGGCTGTCTCCTCTTGCGGTGCTCAGATCCCGTCAGACCAGATCTGCAGCAACACAAGCCGCATCCTCAATGTGTGTGAGATGGGGTGCATACAGCCCACATCGGGGTGTCAGAGTCCTCTCAGTTCTCCCATACCACAGGGGAAGTTCCAACCCCATACCCCACCAAGTCGAAGTCTCCAGCAGTCTTTGTTTCTGCAGTGGACTTAGATAATACTGCGGGGGTAATTATTTTGGGGGAGCTGCAGAGAGAGGACCAGTCTTCACTTTTTTTTTCACAAGTGGGTGGAGTGGGATTGGGGGGAGTGGTCTGCTGCTGAAGGTTCATCACGTGGGCATGAATGTGGGCACAAAGGTCTGAGGAGTGGAGAGCTGCAGGGAGGGCTCTAGCCAGTGGCTCCTAGGTGCACCAGTAGCCTCCATTGTGGACCTACCATCGGCTGTCTCCTCTGACCGTGCCTATGGGAGAGGTACACTTAGCAAAGGGATTCGTGTTGTTCTCAGTCCAGGCTTCCTCTGCTTCTGCCCACACTCTGTTTTACCCTCAACCCTGAGTGCCCCCAGCTCTCCTTTTCCATGGTTCAAAGCTGCAATCCTTTACGTGGTTCTTATCAGTGTGTGCTTCTAGTTTAATGCTTTTACTAATTTAATATTTTTAATTTGTGTGTGTGTGTGTGTGTGTGGTACTGGTTTGAACCTGGATCCAGTACATGCAGAGGCGAGTGCTCCACCACTGAGCTGCATTCTGGCCCCTGATCTCTGCTGACCCATCCTGGGCAGGGTGGCCCTGCTAGAGGAGACTTGAGTTTTCTTGCTTCGTGGGTTGTCTGTCAGTTCCTCTTGTGCCAGGCTTCTGTGGGGTGGGAGGTATTGCATATGTGTATGCAATACTTTAATCCACACAACAGACAAAAGGAGTGGGGGGGCTGTTGTCCCCTACAACAAACCAAAGGAGTGGGGGCTGTTGTCCCCCACTTTTTTTTAAAATTAGGAATCAGTTGTTCGAAGTAATTTAGATAATACTGAAGAAGCCAGAGGTTAACTTGTATCTACCAGTGGCCTAAATTGTATGGTTTGCATAGAGCTTGGGTGCCTTTATATAAGAGATTTCAGGAGATACATTATTATTCCCCCTTCTTTTTTTTTGCTCATCTGCCTATTGATCTATTATCTATCTACCATTTATCTACCTGCCTATCTTCCTATAATCTATCTACCTACCAAATAATCTATTATATCTATCAATTGATCCATCAACCAGTCATCTGTCCATTAGTGTGTATGTGTGTGTGTGTGTGTGTGTGTGTGTGTGTATGTGAGAGAGAGGGGGGATAAGGTAGAGAGAGAGAGATCTCAAAAAAAAAAAAAAAAGCTAATCTTGAACTCACTGTGTATTCAAGCTAGCTTTGAACTGGAGATCTTCCTGCCTCAGATTCCTTAGTGCTGAAATAAAAAGTGTGTGCCACTATGCCAAGTAAATAAAATTTAAAATGTTCACTCTCTCCTCTCCTCCACATTTTTTTAAAGATGGGACTTTTTTTTCTATGTAGCCCAGGCTGGCCTTGAACTTATAATCTTGCCTTCCAGACCTGGGACCATCATGCTTGGCTTGGCCTCTTCTTTTTAACATGGATGACACAGATTCTTTGGGTTCTGGTTCTTCCAGTGCTGTCCCTTGTTACGGTGTAACCACACTCAGTGGACAAGGAGTCAGGTATGAAAACGCGATTCCTATGGGAGGGGAAGAGCTTGCTTTTGGGTCTCATACACCCAAGTGTCATTGCTTCCCATGCTGCTTCACTGCTTCTCTCTAGGTGTAGATCCTAGAAAACAGGCTCAGACCCTGGGGTGCAGGCTCAGATCCTGGGGTGTAGGCTCAGACCCTGGGGTGCAGGCTCAGATCCTGGGGTATAGGCTCAGATCCTGGGGTGCAGGCTCAGACCCTGGGGTATAGGTTCAGATCCTGGGGTGCAGGCTCAGACCCTGGGGTGTGGGCTCAGATCCTGGGGTATAGGCTCAGATCCTGGGGTGCAGGCTCAGACCCTGGGGTGCAGGCTCAGATCCTGGGGTGCAGGCTCAGATCCTGGGGTGCGGGCTCAGATCCTGGGGTGTGGGCTCAGATCCTGGGGTATAGGCTCAGATCCTGAGGTGCAGGCTCAGACCCTGGGGTGCAGGCTCAGATCCTGGGGTATAGGCTCAGATCCTGGGGTGCAGGCTCAGATCCTGGGGTGCAGGCTCAGACCCTGGGGTGCAGGCTCAGATCCTGGGGTATAGGCTCAGACCCTGGGGTGCAGGCTCAGATCCTGGGGTATAGGCTCAGATCCTGGGGTGCAGGCTCAGACCCTGGGGTGCAGGCTCAGATCCTGGGGTGCAGGCTCAGATCCTGGGGTATAGGCTCAGATCCTGGGGTACAGGCTCAGATCCTGGAGTACATGCTTAGGTACTGGTGTACATGCTCAGATCTTAGAAAACAAGTTCAGATCCTGGGGTGCAGGCTCAGATCCTGGGGTACAGGCTCAGATCCTGGGGTGCAGGCTCAGACCCTGGGGTGCAGGCTCAGACCCTGGGGTGCAGGCTCAGATCCTGGGGTGCAGGCTCAGATCCTGGGGTACAGGCTCAGATCCTGGAGTACATGCTTAGGTACTGGTGTACATGCTCAGATCCTAGAAAACAAGTTCAGATCCTGGGGTGCAGGCTCAGATCCTGGGGTACAGGCTCAGATCCTAGAAAACAGGCTCAGATCCTGGGGTGCAGGCTCAGTCCCTGGAGAACCGGCTTAGGTCCTGGACGACAGGCTCAGATCTTGGGGTGCATGCTCAGGTCCTAGAGGACAAGCTCAGATTTTGGGGTGCACACTCAGATCCTGGAATGCATGTCCCTATCCTGGAAGACAGGCTCGGATTTGGGGTGCATGCTCATATCTTGGAAGACAGGCTCAGATCCTGGGGTGCATGTTACCCAAGATTCAGGCAATTTCTCAGGGCTGCAAGATTCCCAGACAGTCCCCAAAGCCTTGGTGATTTGATTAGACTTCAGATCTCCAGAGAGCCTGCAGGATGAACTGCCTGAAGTGGACATAACCCTTTGTAGGATGGCTTTTGGCTAGAGCCCTGGGGCAGGCAGTGGCAGTCCTGGCTGGGCTGTTCCTTTGTATGCTGTCACAGTTTCTGGCAACTTGATACAAACCTAGGTATACTTGGAAGGAGGGAACTTGGATTGAAGAATTGCCCCTATCACATTGGTCTGTGGACCTATCTGTGTGGGATTTGTTTGTTTGTTTGTTTGTTTGTTTTTGTTAATGATTGATTATGCCAGTGGGTTTCGGCTATATGAAAAAGGTAGATGACCGAGGCACGGGGAGTAAGCCTGTGTACAGGTTCCTTTGTGGTCTCTCAGTTCCTGCCTTCAGTGTCCCACCTTGAGTTCCTGCCTCGGTTTTCTTTGACAGTGGACTGTAACTTGGAGGTCAAACACACCCCTTCTTCCCAGGCTTGTTTTTGGTCAATGTTTATCCCAGGAATAGTGAAGCAAACTGGAGCACAGGCCTCGCATCATTTAAAGGTAAAGAGCTGACGATGAAGACGGACGTGCGATGGCTGTGTGTGTTGGCATGTGTATTTGTGGATGATGTGTGGCTGAAACGTGTGTTGACAATGTTGGAACGGAGCAGACTCCAAAGCAACAGCATTGATCTGAGTGTTTGTGCCGCTGAGGCGAGGGAGGAAGTGGCTATTGCTGGGCTTCCCGCCAGCGCTGCTGTCCCGGGTTCACACTCCCCGACAGCCTGTGAAGGCAGCGCTTATGGTAGGGATCACGCGTCTCTGTGCTGGGGCTCAGTCTGTGAGGAGTCGGAGGCCTCTCGATGAGTCGCTGGAGTTCTCCTGGCACATCTCTGAGCTGAGGGAGGCTGCCAGATCACTGTTTCCCAGACGAATGTGCGAGCGAGCGAGGGCTCGAAGTCAACCCAGAAGATCTTAAAAAAAAAAAAAAAAAAACAACAAAAAAAACGAGGCAAATTTCGAGCAAGTAAAGGGAAGATGCTTTTTGTGAATTATTATTTTACCTTCTGGAAGCTGCCAGAAATTTCCACTTGGACTAAACCTGCTAGGGTGCTCTGCTCTGTCTAGTGCGCTTTCCTGAGGTATGGGGTTTGTGTGTTGAGATGCTACCAGGGGCAGAAGAAGGGGTGTCAGCCCAGAGTACCCACTGGCTGGTGGGCCTTAGGAATGTCATTTACTTATTCTGTCCCAAACCCACCAGGAGCACAATTCCCATCACATTAATACTCAGAAAGACCAAGGCTAGTATTTATAGCTCAAAAGAAACAGTATAAAATCCCAGCATCTTATGATCTTTAAATGAAACAGAGGCCGATAATTTATAGTTTTAAGTGACTGTGTGAAGATGCAGAACCCAGCAGAGCCTCAGGAGGCTGTGGGGTGTTTCTCAGAAGCCGTCAGAATCCACTGCAAGTTTATTAAGTGCGGGAACCAGACAGCACATCTGCCCAGCGTGGATATTTGATTATCAGCTTTTTACTTTCCTACATTTGACCCAATGCAATATTTTCTTACAGAGCTGCGGCACTGGGAGATTTGATGGGATCCCACAGGGAGAGGCACAATTAAGAATCTCATGCAACAGAGCATCCCTTTGTCCTTGTGATTAGCGCAAGTGAGGACAATCACCCTGGGCAAAATAGTGCTGATGTAGGTTCTCTTGAGTTTGGCTTTTTATGTTCGTAGAACCATATTTGCAGGGGAAAAAAAAAGAACAAAAAAAAAACTTGTCTCCTCACAAGCTGTGGTATTTTATTACCTCAGCATTATGAACAGAAAGGCATTGACTTTAGGATAACAACGATTGTTTTAGCAGCAATCTGTTCTGGTGGAATACTCTGAGAATATTTCATACTTATCAGTTTTTGTTTTTAAACCTCTAAGGCTACGTCTACCTAATTCCCAAATATATTCTCATTTCAGTGGAAAAGTTTAAAAGAGAAAAAAAGCAATTAATGAACCACCTCATAGTGAATAGATAGAAATATCTAGATAATCACACTCGTGTTTGATTTGGCTTGATTGATTAATTAATTAAACATTTATTGAGCCCAGGCAGTGCTAGTGGCTGCTTTGCAGTGTCTGATAGTCAGGGACCTGAAAGGTAATTTGCAAACGTTGGTCCTTCCTGCAAAGAACACTGGGAGAGGCGGTCACGATGAGCAATCGCCCTCATCAGTTGAGGTGAGAAGGGCCTCTCTCTCTCTCTCTCACTCCTGGCTTCACACTGGGTACCCCTGAGTGTCACAGGCTGAGTGCTTGGTTCTGGTGGTTCTGGTCGTGCTGGGGCATCAGGTCTCTCCTTGTGCCTGCATGGGAAGACAGAACATGGATGTGTGTGTACTCATGGATATTTGTCTGCAGGCATGAAGACTGTGTAGATGGGGTGGGGTGGACGTCCCACTTCTATCATTGGGGGGATGTTGGTGGGTATCAAATTGTAAGATGCTTGCTCATGACCTCTGATGCGGCCATTCTGTTTTCTGGGAATTATCTTAATGTAACCTAGCGCCCATGATGCTAATATTTCTTATTTCATTGTTCATCCATCAACTATCTAATGAGCTTCTGCTGCATTCCAGGGACTGTTGGTGTGTGTGTGGGGGCGTCAAGAAGCTGCAATGAACAAGATGGATTGGTTCTTGTTTTCCAGTAGCTGGCGTTCTAACACGGAAGACAGGTGATGAACAGGAGACTACAGCTAACCACTTTTTTTCCAGGTGAGCTCTCAGTGTGAAGACGTAAACTTTGAAGAAGTCAGGCCCTCACAGGTGACCTTGCTTGCTTTCTACAGTTGCAATAAATACCATGACCAAAAGCAACTTGGGAAGGATAAGGTTTCTTTCACTTTACACCTCCTGGGATGCAGTTCACCACGAATTCAAGGCAGATCCTTGGAGGCAGGAATCAAACGGAAGCCATGGAGGAATGCTGCTTCCTGGCATCCTCTTTGTGGCTTGCTCAGTTTGCTTTTGTATACAACCTAGAACCACCTGCCATCGTCCACAGAGGGCTGGCCTCCTCCTCATCAATCATTAAGCAAGAGAGCCTCTCCAGATTTGCCCTCAGGCATCTCATGGAGGCAATTCCTCAACTGAGGTTTCTTCTCTGATGTCTTAGTTACTTGACTATGGCTGTGAAGAGACACCTTGTTCAGGGCAACTTCCCGTAGAAAGTGTTTATTGGGTGTGTCCAGTTTCAGAGGGTGAGCTGAGGGGCATGGCAGCAGGTAAGGTGCTGGGCAGCAGCTGAGAGCTACAGGCTTACCTGCAAGTAGGCGGCTGAGACAGATGACTGAGGACGGCCCCGGTGACCACTCCCCAGGAACACACCTCCTCTGTCAAGACCACCCTTCCCAACAATTCCACCAATGGGGGGGATCAAGTATTTAAATATAAGAGCCAATGGGAAGCAGTTTCATTCAAACCACCATACCAGATGTATCACGTTAACAACAAACAAAACAAAACAAACAAAAAAATTCAACCAGTACAACCAGGCAACAAAAAACATCATTGTCTTGAACTCTGATGCCTCCAGGACTATGAGAAGTGAGTGTCGATTTTTCATAAGATGTCCAGTTTATGCTGATTTGCTATAAAATCCTGGGTGGGCTTATGATACACGTGCCGGGGTACCTTGTTTCATCACCAAGCATCTGATTTTCTGGTCAGACCAGGATCATTGAAGGGAGAATGGTGTGCCTGTGCTCACATCCTCCCTTCCAGCAGACATGGCACTCCAGGGCTGACACAGACTCTCCCCATCTCCAGCATCTGCAGGCAGCTGGGATGATTCCCAAGGCACTCACCTGCTCCTTGCCCCACTGAGAATCCTTGCGCGAGGAGCATAGCTGCATGGCAGGGAGGTGGCGATCTCAGGGCAGAGAGGCAGGGACTTGAAGCACCCTGGACTCAGCACTCAACTGCACAACCCACTGTTTTGTGGGCTCTGTCAAGATGCCTTCTCCTGAGCTGTTTGGGATGCTATACCTGCACGGATGCTTTCTTGAATGGATCTGTGGATACCCCTGTTGCTGTACCTCCCCTTTCCTGCCGTATGCCCAGATTCCTTGAGTGTACCTGGACAGTGGTGTGAACGTGGAAAATGGCTAACAGCATGTGTATTAAGCCAGACTAGGGAAAGGCACACACATGTGAATTTATGGGCATGTAGTAGGGGAAATAAAACACAAAGGAGGTTCTGTGCATCTGGCCTAGGTGAGAGGACCCCAGATTGGTAAGCCTGATTGGTAAGGGTGTTTCCTGACGCCATGCTGTAAAACCTGGAGGCAGAGGTGTCTGTTTCCAGAGGAAAGAGGAAATGGAAGATGTCATGAAGTGTGAACAGCCTAGGAAACATCACCAAGCAGAGTTTTTACTTGGAAATTGACCTCTGAGTAATGGACAGATAACTCCATATTAGATCTAATTATAGATCCAAGTTTCAATGTCTCTAATGCCATAATGGTGTTTGCCTTAATCATATAGATAAAAGACAGTCATACTAAAACAACCATAGCTACAACAGATTGTTACTCGATACCCAATATCAGAAGAACTAAATTGACTTGTCATGGTGGCACATGCCTTTAATTCCAGTCCTAGGAGACAGAGGCAGGTAGATCACTATGAATTTCAGGCCAGCCTAGTCTACATAGTGAATTCCAGGCCAGCCTGGTCTACATGTGGGTTCCAGGATATCCAGAGACCCTGTCTCAAAAAATTGCAGCATCAGAAGCAGCAAAGACTGTAAGAAGAATCAAAGTATGGAGATTTTATTTAAAAGAGACAGAAGAAGGGACAGAGGAACAGTGAAACAATTAGACAATCAGTAAAGTGGCATTTGTCCTCTCTAGAAATAGTTTTCTTAAATGAAAATGGATTAAACTCTCCAATCAGAAGCTGTGGAGTGGCCAAATGGATGTTAAAAATGAAATCAAGTCACAATAAACTTTGTGTTCTATAAGAGACTCAAATTAGCTTTACAGCATCTGAAAGTAAGGGGTGGAGCTGGGCATCGTGGGTATACCCAACCTCCAAGCACCTGGGAGTCAAGGCAAGAGGATGAAGAATTTGAGTTCAGGCTGAGCTGTATAGTAAGTTTTAGGACAGTTAGTGCTGCGTACATAAGTTGAAACCATTACAAGAGGCAAAGAAAAATCATTGGGGTATGATAAAGGAGACAATCCATCAAGACTATAGGATAATGATAGATATATAGCGTATCAGGCAATGGTGTGCCCAAATACATAAAGACAGATGTCAACAGTCTGATGGGAGAAATGGACAGCAATACGATAATAGTAACAGACCCAATTCCAGCCACTGGTAGAGCACCTGGATGAAAGATCAATAAGCGCTCGAGCTCTTGGACCTAAGCCACATACTAGACCAAGTGGGCCTAAGAGACATAGCTAGAATGTTGCATCCTGAGGCAACTGGATATACTGCTTCTGAAGCAGACATGGCGTCCTCTCTAGGGTGTATGGGCCATAATACAAAAAGATGGAAGCTATTTGAAATATCCTTTCACAAGGCTGGAAGAAAATCATGAATATTTGGTGTCTTAGTTACTGTTCCGTTGCTGTGAAGAGACACCATGACCAAAGCACGACTCTTAGAAAGCATTGATTTGGGGGCTTGCTTACAGTTTTAGAGGGTTAGTTCACAATCACCACGGTGGGAAGCAAGCAGGGTGCTGGAAAAGTAGCTGAGAACTTTACATCTTGATCCACAGGTACCAGGCAGAGAAAGTGACACTGGGCCTTGTATGAACTTTTAAAACCTCAAGGCCAACCCCCAATGACACACCTCCTCCAGCAAGGCCACGCCTCCTAATCCTCTTCGAACAGTTCCACTGTGGACCAAGCATTCATGCACATGAACCTATCTGGGCCATTCTCATTCAGACTATCAACTTTGTGAAGGACACAATGTGGCCTTAAACACCTCTTAAGTCCACCCCAGGCAAAGTAGCATAAACCAGGCAGTGGTAGCTAACTAATACCCATTTCTCTTTGTCTTGGAAGCTTCTAAATCCAAGATAAAAGTGATGGTTTTTGTTGTCTGGTTAGGTCCTGATTTCTTCAAACTGTGCCCTTAGCTGGAGAAAGCAGGCTCCTTGTTCCGTGGCCTCTGTCAGGACAGTGATCCTGGTTGCCTGCGTGGCTTAATTACCCGCCAAGAACTCATATAATAACATCACCGTGGGGGTTAGGGTTTCCAGAAAGTTAGGCCATAAGCATTCAGACCATAGCAACACACAATGTTTTTGTTTTTAAAGATTTACTTATTTTATGTATATAAGCACATTGTCGCTCTCTTCAGACACACCAGAAGAGGTGATCAGATCCCATTACAGATGGTTTGGGTCACCATGTGGTTGCTGGGAATTGAACGCAGGACTTCTGAAAGAGCAGTCAGTGGTCTTAACCACTGAGCCATCTCTCCAGCCCCAACACACAATGGTTTTAAAAAAGAATCAAAGGAGAAATGAAATACCTAAGACAGGGCTGGGTAGATTGTGCAGTGGTTAGAGGCATACATGGATCTGGAGGACTGAGTTCAGTTTCCATCTTACAACTGCCTGTAATGAGGCTCCAGAGGACACACACACACACACACACACACACAGACACACACACACACACAGACAGACACACATACACACAGAGACAGACAGAAAGACACACACACATAGACAGACACACATACACACAGAGACAGAGAGACACACACACACATAGACAGACACACATACACACAGAGACAGACAGACACACACAGACAGACACACACAGCAGACACACACAGATACACACACACACACACTCACACACAGACACACAGATACACATACACACCACACACACATACAGACAGACAGACAGACATACACACAGACATACACACACACACACACAGACACACACAGACAGACACACACACAGACACACACACACTCACACACAGACCCACAGACACACACACAGACACAGACAGACACACACACACAGACACCACACACACACACACACACACACACTCACACACAGACCCACAGACACACACACAGACACAGACAGACACACACACAGACACCACACACACACACACACACACACACACACACACACACCTCAGTCTGACCACCTGATTTTTGGTTCCCAGAATCCAGATGATGGGAAAAGAGAATCAACCCCTGTGAGTTGTTCCATGTCTTCCTTATGCATGCAGTGACACATGTGTGCCCCTCAAACAAGCATAAACAAACAAACAAATGTAATATATTTTAAAAAATTTCAAACAACCCAAATTTATACTTTAAAGTACAAGCAAAAAGACATTAACCAAGGGAATAGGAGGGATAAAGATTAGAGCAGAAACAAATGAAATCACGTCTAGAAAAAAGAAGGCCACAGGAAAGACCAATGAAATAAAGGTCTTGCTTCCGCTCCACGAAGGTGATGTTCTACGTAAGTGTAAGCCCAAAGGCGATGAGGTGACTCCTCACATCGAGGTGTGGGCACTCTCCTGGCCTCTATGCACTGCAGTGCTATTTACAGCAGCCAAAGTAATCAGTGAGTCTGTCCACAGTTAAAATGATCCACCCCTCTCCTCTCTTCTCCCTCTCACACATATACATACATACATGTATACAAAACGAGACTAGACTTGACCCAGCTTTTATTTTAAGATTTATCTATTTATTATATGTAAGTACACTATAGCTGTCCTCAGACACCAGAAGAGGGCATCAGATCTCTTTACAGATAACTGTGAGTCACTATGCGGGTGCTGGGATTTGAACTCATGACCTTCAGAAGAACAGTTGGTGCTCTTACTCACTGAGCCACTGCTCCAGCCCCTTGAGCCAGCTATTATAAAGACTGCTATTCATCATGGTGAATCTGGAGGGCAGGGTACTAAATGAAATAGGCCACACACAAGAAGTAAACACTGTATGATCTGACTAAAAAGGGATCCAAAAATGATAATTGTGTAGAAACACTGAGAGTATTATCAGGCACTAGGATGGGTGTAAAGACAAGGCTCTGGTCTAATGGTACAAAGTTTCACTTGTGTAGGGGAAGTCCTGGAGACTAGTGGGCAGCATGGCAACTTGGTGCCACACAGATTTGACACTTACCAAGGAGCAGATTCCAAACATTCCTGTTGTTTGTCTGAGACACTACATAGCCCTGGCTGTTCTGGAACTTACTCTGTAGACCAGGTTGGCTTCAAACTCACATAGATTTGCTGACTCTGCCTCCCAAGTGCTGGGATTAAAGGCATGCACCACTATGCCCAGCCTTGTATCCTTACACACACACACACACTTATATTGCATTAGGTGATAGATAATTAACTTGATTATGGTAATCACACACATTCAGTAGCCAACCAACTGTGTGGGTAGAGACAAAAAATATGCATCTTGACTAGAAAAATGTGTGAGCATTTTTCTTGTCACCCACTGAATACAACATCCATCGATATTCCCTGAAGCCTTGCATTATATCGATGAGTTAAATGATTCAGGAAGATTGTGTAAATTATGTGCAAATGCTTGACTGTTGGCCTATCCTTGGGAGTTCTGGAGCTAATCCTTAGAGACACCAAAGGACGATTTCCCAGCATGGCAGCTCATTCCTTAAGAGCATGCTGTTTTTGTTAGCTGTACTTCATAGACACTGGGCGGAAGAGGAGGCCACAGGATTTTGGTGTGCTGTTGGAGTCCGTGTCTGACTCTAGCAGCTGCTGGTGATTCTAAAGACCTGGGACAGGAGAATCACCTTGTCTAGAAATGGTGATGGCCCTGACTGGTCACACACAAAAGCAGGTGCTATTCGAGGAAGTGGAGATGGAGGATGTGTCCACAGGTCAGTTCAGAGACAGCCTTCGTGTGTCTCTTGGTAGCTCCCGGGCCTGTGAACATGTCAGGAGCTCCCCTCCCCCGAAGTTCCTGGTCTGGTTTAAGGAAGATATTTAAGAAAACAAGGATTGGTGTTTTTCCTTCACCATTTTCAAACCTTAAGCAAAGTATCTTCTGTCTTTGCACTCTGGACTTGTCCATCAAGAGAGGAAGATAGTATCTGGGGTGATTTATTGCATCAAGGTAGTAGGAAGGGAAAAAACACCTCTTTCCACCTCGTGGGGCTGCTTTGCGATAGAGCCAGATCACGGGTTTGTGGAGCGGATGGGAGATTACCAGCGACACAGAGGTCATCCCCTCCACAGGGGCTGGCTCCTAGAGGTGGCACTGCCCCTGCTCCTGCTGCTCCCAGAAGATGTGAGGCCAGGGGAGTACTGAGGGGTTGGGAGATTGAAAGGGAAGGAGAATTCTACCACGAGCAGAAGTCTAAAAGTGTTTTCAGGACTGGTGTTATAAGTAGCTTACAGATATCACGATGTGTGGGTTTTTTTTGGGGGGGGGGGTGGAGGTGGGAGAGAGGGTAGGTGTTGATTGAGAAATGTCTCTCATAGGTTCATGGATGTGAACTTGGTCCCTGGGTGGTGGTGCTGCCGGCAGAAGCTATGGAACATTCAGGAGGTGGAGCCTTGCTGGACACCCTCTCTTCCCGACCGACCCCTGTATGTGGATAAAATGTGATCAGACAGCTTCCGGCCTCTGCAGCCAGGCAGTTTCTGCCTCTTGGTGTGCGTTCCCAGCTGCGATGGACTCGGTGACTCTGGAAACATAAATGCTTATTTCTTCCAAGTTGCTCTTACCAGAGTCTTTTGTTGCACCCGACAGGAAAGTAACCCAGGTACACGCAGTGTGGCGACACAGACACGCACGCGCCTCTCCTTGCCCACAAGCTGCCTTTGCCCTTTAGCTCTCTCCTACACTTATCCCTTCCACCTTGCCGGAGGGGAGCAAATTCAGACCTCTCTCTTCCCTCACACCTCTCGGCTGGAGCAGGCAGAGTCTAGTGCTCAGCACCTCTTATGGACACACCCCTAAGAAGACCCACATTCCTAGCCAGACTCCCCGAAAGCCTTTCCTCAGTGCCGGGCTGGGGTTAGTGTGTCTTGCCTTCCTAGTCCTTCGGTGTTGGGTTCCGTGCCCTATGCACTTGACAGCACTGTATTTAATCATTGAGCCAAGATAATGCAAGTCGGGACAACACTCACAGGACTGAATACATCCCAGCTTCCAAACCATGGAAAACCCCCAGGAGAGGCAAGTTTTCTGTATTGTAGATAATGAGAATCTAAGAGATTGAGCAAGGGGCCGGATTGACAACTCAACAACTAGGGGCACTTGGGTGCTGGGACCCAGACATGTGGGTTCCGTTCCTAGCACCCACGTGGCAGTTCACGGTCATCTGAACTGCCCCTAAGTCCAGCTCCAAGGGCTTCACTGTCTTCTTCTTCTTGCCCTGTGGTTAACAGGCACACATTGTGGTGCACATACAATCATTAAGGCAAAAAACTCCCATATTAAAATAAATAGACAACAGGAAGTGTAGCTAGAGGAATGTCAGTTCTAGGCCAGCTGTGGGGACTCAGTGGCGTCTTTTCTCACAGCATTCCAATTTGTCTCATTTGTCTTTGATGGAGGAAAAAAAATGCCAGATTAATGGCTGGTGCAGGTTGTCAGTCAGGACCCACGACAGCCAAACTCAGAATCAAACTGCATCCATAAACTCAGTGTTAATGTGTGTACTAAACGGTAGTTTTGGTTCAGAAATGACAAGAGTCTTAGGACGCCATGGTCAAGACAACAACCTTTCTTTCTCCAGCCTTTTTACACAAGGCCCGTGCCGGTCACTTGAAGAATGTAGATTGGGATTTTTCTGGACTCTGCCTCCTAGACTTTAAGTGGATGGAGTCCTATTTACTATGGTTCTTATATATAGTTGTAAGTCCAAGAGTGAAGACCAAGTTATTTTATTTATAGAAAGTCTGGCATACAATCCATCCATCCATCCATCCATCCATCCATCCATCCATTCACGTATCTCTGGATCTTGTGTATTTTTTTTTTTTTTTGGTGGCAGATGAAGGGGGAGTTAAACATATTTATTTCATTAGCTTACATCCCCAACTCTAATACATACTTCAAAAATTATTTTTATTGTATGTGTATGGGTATTTTGCCTGCATGCATCATATGTATACCCAGTGTCCTTGGAGGCCAGAGAGTGCATCAGATGTCCTCAAACGGGAATTACAGACAGCTGTGGGCTGCCACAGAGGGGCTTGGGGTCAAACCTGAGTCCTCTGTAAAAACAAGTGCTCTTAACCACTGAGTCATTTTCTCTCCAGCCCCTGTAATGAACACTTTGTGAATGACTTAGTGGTCCTATAATGTCTTCTTCACTCAGAGTTTCCTGGTGATGATGATGGTGATAGTGATGATGACTGTATTGGGGATGAAGGTGTCTGATCTCTATTTTATCTGGGTCCTGCTTAACTCTGTTATAACAATTGAACAGGAAAGGCCTGTGCCATCTCCTAACACAAAATTCATCCCAGGGGCAGGCATTGAACAGACCTTAGGCCACCCCGGTATGCCTAACCAGCAAAGAAGCATAATTGTGCGTTACTTATGATAGATTTGTGTCTCTTCAGCTTGAGTTGCTAGATTGTCCGGGAAACTGCGGGTGTCCACAGCTGGAGCCTGAGCCGGCCATTTCCCCATCAGCCCGTAGGACATAACTGACAGTGTTACCTTTGTCTGGACCCAACTTTGGAAAGATCCGATTTCCCCAATTCCCCTCCAGGTCCTGAATGGAGTCAGTGACTGATTAGTTCCAGTATAATCATGTGCCGGTCGTATTTATAGCACTAATTAATTAATCCAGGTAAAGAGCTTGGAAGATAAACGCTCTGCCAGTCCTGTGTCTTAAAATGACGATTAACACCCAGGCTGGGGACCGTCGAATGTGAACGTATGGGGGAAAATGTGCCTTCCCAGGTGGAGCCTTTTAAAAAGCAGCCACTTGATTACGGAAGACATAAATTAACTGGAGGAAGCAGAGCTCAGTCGGTGACAGACTGTCGTCAGATCCTTCCCCGTTCGGTTTCCATTTAAATCGACACATATGGCGAGGGGTTGTTTAAGGGTTTCAAGCATACATGTGTGCTCTTCGGGGAATATGGATGCTGAGAGTGAAGTGAACTCACGGGGTGGCCCAGCAGGCAGCGGGAGAAGCAGGAGAAGCCAACTGTGCTTAGGCATGCAAGGGCAAGAGGGCTGAGGGATGCTGGGCTGGCTTCTCCCCGCTGTAGGCTGCCTCACCACACTGTGCTCTGGCAGAGGTAAAGAGAAGCCCCTCAGATGTGTGGTGTTGATGTGTGCTCAACATGCTGTTGCTGTAAAAAAAAAAATAACAGAAAAACAAAACAAAACCAAAACCCAAAACCAAACCAAACCAAAACAAAACAAAAAACAAAACAAAAAATCCCAACTCAAACCAAATCAAACCAAAACTCTCTGACCAAAAAGCAACTTGGGGAAGTTGCGGAAGGAAGGGTTTGTTGCAGGTTCCAGTCCACCGCTGAGGCAATGTGAAGCAAGAACTGAAACAGAACCGAAACAAACCACAGAGGAATGCTGTTTGCTGCCTCACTCTCCACTTTGTTCCTTTCTTAGCTTGGGCCCACCTGCCTAGGGACTGAGCTGCCCACAGTGGGCTGGGCCCACCTGCCTAGGGACTGAGCTGCCCGCAGTGGGCTGGGTCCACCTGCCTAGGGACTGAGCTGCCCACAGTGGGCTGGGCCCACCTGCCTAGGGACTGAGCTGCCCACAGTGGGCTGGGCCCACCTGCCTAGGGACTGAGCTGCCCACAGTGGGCTGGGTCCTAGCAAACATCAATCAACACATTCTCACAGTCACGGTCACAAGACAATCAAGACAACTAAAGTGCCCTCTCCCCAGGTGATGCTAGGTTGTGCCAGATTGTCACTAAGATCTAATTAACAGAGAGTATTTGTCTGGGAAGAACTGGCGGCACAAAGGCCCCATCTAGTTCCTGGTGATCCGTGCTACGTTACTTGTTCCTGCAGAGATGTGAAAAGTGTCTGTTCACCCAAGGTAGGGAACCAACCGCACACCCCAACAGTGGTTTCACCCACGTCTAGCTTGGCAAACAAGTGAGTTCGTTGGGTTTACCTACAGGAAAATGGACAGGGAGTTACTTCTCAGATTTGTGCTGGTTAGTTTTTGTCATTTTGGCACGAACTAGAGTGATCTGGAAAGAGGGAACCACAATTAAGGAAATGCCTCCATCAGCTTGACCTGTGGGCATTTTCTTGATTAATGATTGATGTGGGACGGCCCAACCCTCTGTGGGTTGTGCCACCCCCAGGCATGTAGTCCTATGTCATAGAAGAAAGCAGACTGAGCAAGTCAGGAGAACAGGCCAGGAAGCAGCACCCCCTCCTCCATATCCTTGGCTTCAACCTTGGCCTTCAGGTTGCTGCCTTGAGTGATTGCCCTGGCTTCTCTTGACCGTGACCCGTATCCTTTGCCCAGAAGTCAGCTTGGTCAGTATTTTATTACAGGAACAGAAATCAAACCAGGACAGGACCATTAGTGTGCTTCACCACCGGTAAAAGCACATTTGGAGTTCTGTATTGGGCATCTGACCCAACCTGAGAATCCAGTTGGGGTCCTTGAGAGAACATGAGGCCCTTTGCTGGGGAAAACCAAATTCACAGGCCCTTATTTTAGCCTCCAGAGTACTAATCTTGCTAAGATGGAGCCTCTTGCCTCTAGGTTTTATATTTGAGGTTGATATTTGAGGCCACAACCTTTCACATATTAGGCAACTGTTTTTACCACTGAGCCACACCCCAGCACCTCACTGGGGGATACTAGGCAGGGGCTCTACCACTGAGCCACACCCCAGCCCCTCCCTGGGGGATTCTAGGCAGGGGCTCTACCACTGAGCTACGCCCCCAGCCCCTCACTGGGGGATTCTAGGCAGGGGCTTTCCCACTGAGCCACGCCCCCAGCCCCTCCCTGGGGGATTCTAGGCAGGGGCTCTACCACTGAGCCACGCCCCCAGCCCCTCCCTGGGGGATTCTAGGCAGGGGCTCTACCACTGAGCTATGCCCCCAGCCCCTCCCTGGGGAGTCTAGGCAGGGGCTCTCCCACTGAGCTACGCCCCCAGCCCCTCCCTGGGGAGTCTAGGCAGGGGCTCTGTCAACAAGTTCCACCTTCAAGCTTCTTTATTTTGAGAAGACTTTGCTAAATTGCCCAGGCATATCTTGAACTTGCAGCAGTCAGCTTCGGTCTTGCGAGCAGCTGAGGTAACAAGCCGGTGGCTTCACACTGGCTGGTGCATGCACTTTCGATGTTTCTTAGCAGCATACCCTGGGGCTGTGCCCATCTGTACCCATCAGGTTTTTTTTTTTTCCTGACAGGCAACTGAAACTAACTCCAACACATTAGGAATTTACTGGAAGGCTTCCAGGCAGCTCTGGAGACGACAGGAAGCCTGAAGGGAAACGCCTGGGGAAAGGAGAGGAAGCAGGGCTGATTGAGACATCTGGGTAGAATTGCAGATAATGGTAGACATCTGGCTGCCTCTGCAAGTCCGCACCAAGGCTGGAATTAGAGGGCTCCTTCCCTCTACTACTTTCCCTGTTGCTCTAGGGTCTCGGCTTTTGAGGAGCTCCAGTGGTCTTCTGGTTTGCTGTCTGAGTGTTAAAACATTTTGACTAAAAGAACTTTGGGTTTATTTTCATCATACATTCATCATAAAGGGAAGGCAAGAAAGGAACTCAAAGCAGGAACTTAGAGGCAGGAACTGAAGAAGGGACCATGGAGGAGTGCTGCTTACTGGCTTGCTTCCAGGTTCATGTATACCATCTGCCTAGGTATGGTGCTGCCCACAGTGGGCTCGGCTCTCCTACAGCGATTAGCAATAAAGAAAATGCTCTACAGATGTGGCCATCAGCCAATCAGATAGAGCCAGGTCTTCGACTGAGGTTCCTCCTCCCTTGGTGTGTCAAGTTGACAACCAAGATTAGCCATAGAGGTGACCAAGCCCACATGATTGGTTGCCTCGCTGCTGGAGAAGGGCAGGCCCCTCAAGAGGAAGGAGGCGCATTAAAGGAAACAGACCAGAGGAGAATATTATGCCAATGAATATTAAGCAGTCACAGTGGCAGATGCCACTTTGAACAAGGACTCCCTCCCTGCTGAGACCTCACAATACGCCAGAAAGATTCTACATCCTCTGAGGCTAACTGTAGCCATCTTCAGGAGTTCAGCTGAGCCTGTTTATCATAGAACATCAGGGCTGGCTTGCTGACTGATTATGCTCTGGTTTGGAAGGAGGACCATGGAACCATCACCTGAGTATCCAGAACCAGTTCTATGTAATGCTTCCCTAAATGCAGGTGGCCTTGGGTTCTCTGGGAGGGGCTGGAGAACATAAGTGGGGAAAGATAAAGGAAGGGATTCCCTCCCACAGCCACTGGGAAGCCATCATTCTTGCTGTGTGCAGACCCTCCACTGTGCCTGTCACCCGTGATCTCGCCTGTAACTCTTTACCCATAGCTCTGTAAGGAAGGCCAATAAATTCATTGGTTCTCCTGGTGAACTTGGTGGAATCATATCTTGGTTTGTTGTAGGAGGAGGGGTAGACATTGTTAATGTCTTCCCTAGGGAAGAATTTTAGCCACATCCTGGTATTCCCTCATGCCCCTATTGGAAGCTCTGGAGAGGCATGGGGATAAGCAGTAGGCGTGGTTCTCATTTGTCCTCCTCGGAGGCCAAGGGTGTACAGTAAGGCCCAGGCTCACAGGTGAGTATCCTTTTTTCCCCTGACTTCCTGGGTCCTCTGTCCTCCGCCTGTGGGAGGGTCCTTGTGGGCGCTGCTTCATAGTGCAGTTTCCTCCCATCCTATAAATTCCCACAGGTACAAAAGCAGCTGTGCCTGGCGACTTCCAGAGCCTTTCCAGGACCCCGGATGCAAGGAAGATCCAACCACAGCTCAGTGCATGGCTTCGTTTGCCCAGGAGGAATATGATTCTTGGCTATCTCTTCTCTTTGCAAACACCCAGTCCTTTAGATGTGCTTTCCACACAAGAATATGGGCAGATTTTAAAGGTTCTTTAAAATCCTCATCTTTTGCTTTGGGGCGCTTGCTCCTCTGTGAGATCAATGGTTCACTGATGCCTTTTACAGTTCAGTCTCTGGTTTGTCTGAGACCTCATTATCAGCTGACTCTGGGGATTGATGGTGAAGCGATGAGGTAGACTGGCAAATCTACAGTCCGTCCAGCCTGTGGGGCCTTACGGTGCCAGCTCCTCACTCTTGGTGGAGCATGGCGCGGGTTTTGTTTCCTCAAGCTTTCCTTGCAAGCTCATATCTTTTGAGACAGGGTTTCTCTGTGTAGCCCTGGCTGTCCTGGAACTCACTCCCTAGACCAGGCTGGCCTTGAACTCAGAAATCTGCCTGCCTCTGCTTCCCAAGTGCTGGGATTGAAGGCATGCGCCACCACTGCATGGCTGCAAGCTTTTTGCCTTGTTGACAAATGGCTGTGGGTGTCTCAGTCTAGCCCCAGCACTGTACTCTTGGGATCATCTCTCCTGGAGACTTCTGGAATTTTGGTTCAGTGCAATAGTGCGCATTCTTCCTAAGACAAGGAGATAGCCTCATGGGGACATGTCTGAGAGGATCTGCAGTCCTATGCACCAACACTGGTGTCACATTAAGTTTGGGGATGGGGTGTGGTTGGGTCATACAAACACAATGTCAACTGCCTTCTGCATGTCTGCCTGTCTTCAAGTCTTCCTCCTTCAGTGGCTGCTCAAAATATCCCCCTTCTTTCTCCTTGTTTGTTACGCTTGTGCTCAATACATGTAACAAAAAATGGCAATGCTAACCTTACATTTTTAAAGAAAAATAGTGTATCTGTGTGTGCATGCTCATGTGTGCGCATGCACATGTGTGTGCAGTTGCCTACGGAGGCCAGAAGAGAACATTGCATCCCCTGGAGCTGGAGTTACAAGCAGTTGTGAGCTGTCATGTATGGATGCTAGGAACCGAATTCCAGTCCTCTTCAAGAGCAACAAGCTCTTTTAAGTACTCAGCCGTCCCTCCAGCCCCCATCCTAATCATTTTAAAACTGATTGTTCAGTGCCAGGACATGCAAGCTTCCACCATCTTCTCTAGAATACGGCATATTTGGGACCAAAACTGTACTCATTAAACAGCAACTCTGCATCCCCAGATCCTTGCAACCGTCAGTCTACGCCTGTCTCTATAAACTTGACTACTTCAACAACTTCCTAGAAGTGGAATAACACCACAGTATTTTGTGATTAGCTAATATCACTTTATACGGTGTCCTGAGATTCATCCATGTAACATATATTAGAATGTGTGGGATTTGTTTTTTTGGCCTGCGTAATAGTCCACTGTATGGACAGACTGTAGTTTATCCAGTCCTCTTGGTTCACCTCTGGGATATTGTGAGCAATGCTGTTGTGCATACGTGGCATACCTGTATACACACACACACACACACACACACACACATACACACACAGACACACACACACACAGAGACACACACAGAGGCACAGATGCACACACAGACATACACACATAGATAGACACAGACACACAGACACACACATAGGTACACACATAGGTACACACATAGACACACACACATAGATAGACACAGACACAGACACACATAGATACACACATAGACACACACAGACACACATAGACACACACATACACACACAGACACACACATAAACACACACATAGACACACACAGACACACACATATAGATACACACATAGACACACACAGACACACATAGACACACATACACACACAGACACACACATAAACACACACATAGACACACACAGACACATACACACACATAAACACACACAGACATACACACAAACACACACACAGAGGCATAGACATGCACACACACACACACACACACTGATCTTGCTTTCTATCCTTTTAGGCATATACGTAGATGAGGCAATGCTGTATCAGATAGTAATTTTATTTTCCGTATTTTGAGGAATCGGTCTTCGTACTGTTTTACCACTGTGCTGCTCACCCGCATACACTCTCCCACATGTGACTTTGAGTAGCAGTTCCTCAGTGAGAAGTAATGACCACCTTTCCACATGTGTGTGGTCCATTTTATTGGTCTTACTTGAAGGAAAACTTCACGTTTTTAATTCCTTTGCCTGTTTTTCAAAGTGAGCTCTTGTTTGGATTTATTTGAATGTTCTGCATTTTAACCCTCAACAGATTTATCATTTGTCAGTTCCCTTCTATTACTAATCCCTGTCCTCTTCTTCCTCCTCTTTCTCCTTACCCCCTTTTTTTTCTTCTTGAAACAAGGTTTCTGTGTGTCCCTGGCTGTCCTGGAACTCACTCTGTAAACCAGGTTGACCCTGATCTGCCTGCCTCTGCCTCCAGAGTGCTGGGACCAGAGGCCTGAGCCACCACTTCCTGGCTTGACGATGTCTTCCAATGCATTATAATTTTACAACTGATTTTTTAAAAAACTAATGGATAGATAGATAGATTGATTGATTGTGTGTGTGTGTGTGTGTGTTTTGGTGTACATATGGAGGTCAGAGGGTGGCTTGGAGGGGCTGGCTCGTTCTTTCCCCCATGTGGGTTCCGGGGCTTGAACTCAGATCCTCAGGTTTGGTCACACATACTTTCGCTGGCTGATCTCGTCCACCCGAGCGTTCACGTTTGTATGCATTCCAACCAATTTGTATTTTCCTCCGTGTTTTAAGCGTTTGCCAAATCCAAGTCACAGAATTACTTCCTGCATTTTCTTCTAAGAGTTCTGTAGATTACAGGTCGTATGCTGAAGCTATTGATTTGGGGAGGGGCTGCCACAGTCTCTCACCTCATTACATGACCACGAACCCAAGATTCTCCCCAAATTTTGCATCCTGGCACCTTCTGTCTCTCCTCTGAATCCACGGTTTACCCTACTTCACCCTCCTAAGTCCTGCAGCCCACTCTGCCTGCACCAAATAACCCTGCTCCCCATCCTCTGCTTTCTTTTCCCAAATGCTCACCACTTCTACAGCACGCGATGGCATATGCTGACTACTGAAGCCTGTCACTGTCCTTCGGTGCCTTTACTGGAAGCTCGGCACCGCCATGACTGGGATCATCCTCGGTTTCACGCTCCCAAGGGTAGCCGTGGTGTGGAGTAGGCACTTAATTCATATTTAGTGTGTATGCTGGCATACATGTATCTATGACCTCCTGAACTATGACCTATCTCCTGAACTCTGTATTCTTGTCAGGTGTGTTTGGTCCCCTTTTGATGCTATGATGGGAAACCTGACAGATACAGCTTATGGTGGAAGCCATGATATCAGCTCCGAGTTTCAGAGAGTTAAGCCCAGGTTTGCTTGACCCTAGGGGCTTGGATGGGATCACGGTCATGGGGATACGAAGAGGCAATGAGATATTCACTTTACAGTGGACTAATAAGCAGCCAGGAATACTATACCCTCAAGAATTGCCCCTCCCCCCAAACTCCCCCCCCCCCCCACTTTTTAGCTAAGACTGGCTTCTAACTACACTTTCAAAATAGCGCCACCTGCTGGAGATCGCTAAGCACTCAACAAGAGAACCTGTGGGGTTTTCAGGTGTAGACTGTACAGAATATCAGGCAGGGCAGACAGACAGTCTGTGCTCAAGAAGTCCGTCCAGTCAGTGGCCGCTCCACAGGGCTGCTCAGGCATTCTGCTTCCATCTTTGAGTTTGGGAGGGGCATGTGAGCTGGCTGGCACTGCAACGGATCTGTCTCACTGCTGGCTTTACGACTTCACGCCGATTAAGCATTATGATTTAGTGATGGATAATCTACTCTCCTCTGCCCGCATCAGAGAGAGGGAGGAAGGCCCCCTTCCTGACTCTGCCCTTCCCACATGCACAGCGGCAGCTTCAGCCGGACTCTACCATCTCTGTGGCTGTGGCACCAATGGCGCTCCCTGCTCTGGCCACGCATAATACTCCTTGCCCGGCAGTCCTTCATGCCCTGCTCTGCTGTGTTTCTTATTGCGAGAGGAAGTAGATCCGAGACAGCACCCTCCATTGGTGCACGCTCGACCCAGATTCGTCATTTACCTTTCAGTGTTGTCTGGGATGTTACTTTATGCTGCCACATTGGAAACTGCCTTGTGCTGCCTGTGGGTGAGTGGTTTCCAGTGTTCACGAGAGCGGTGGATTTAAACGAACGTGTCTGAATTTTGGCTGCTTCAGCCAAATTCTCCCTTCTGGGTAATGTCTTCCTTTCGAAGCCCATGAAGATGATACACATATTAAACAGACCTTCGAAAAACAGCATGGAGTCTGTTCTAGGCACTATTTTAACCCCACACCTCTGGAAGCTAGTATTATGAACTTTTGATTGATATGACAAAAATTTCCAACAGAAACAACTTAAGGGAGATAGAGATGCATTGCGGTTTATGGTTTCAGAGGGTTCAACCCATGGTCTCTGGGCCTGTCTCCTGGTCAGAAGCATGTGGCAGACGATAGCTAGTCAAATGACCTTGAACTGCGATCAGAAAGCATGACAGAAACTGGGGCGCTATATCCTCAAGGCCCCACCCCAGAGATCAACTTCCTCCAGTTAGCTTCCACATCCTCAAGTTTCCTGAGGCCCCCCCAAAATAGTTCCATCAGCTGGGGACCAAGTGCTTATGAGATTATAGGGGACACTCACTCTTGGTACGTCACTATGGGCCAGGTGGTTCTACCAACGTTGTGGACATGGAAGACGAGGTGTAGAAAACTAACTTGCTCAGGTGGGTTTGAGTAACGTATGTGAGGAATCTCAGGGAATGAGCAAAAACCAACCACAGATTCTGGCTCAAGAATCTAACCCAACGCACTGAGCATCCAACCTAGAGCAAATCATTTACTTTGTTCATTTATTCATTGATATTCTCTCCCCACTGTGTGTGTGTGTGTGTGTGTGTGCGCGCGCGCGTGTAAGCACATGCCTTGGCACAAGGGTGGGGATCAGTGGACAACTTTCATGAGTTGGTAACACCTGACTTTATAGTGGATACCATTAACAAACCCAGGGATGGTGGTGATTCCCAACTATGCCATCTTTCCTTAAAGGGTATTTTTTGTTGTTGCTGTTTATTTTGAGACAGGGTCTCATTTAGCTGAGCCTGGCCTTTAACTTGTAAAGTAGCCAAGGATAGACTTGAACTCATGATCTTTCTATTTCTATTCTAAGTGTCAGGATTGCAGATGTGTGTCTCCCACTCCTGATTTCTTTCAAGAGTTTGTCAAGCAGTAGCATTTTTAGTAGTCTTTTTTTCTCCATTATGGTTGGCTTAATTCAGTAGTTCTCAACCTGTGGCCTGCAACCCCTGCAGAGGTCACATATCAGATATCCTGGATATTAGATACTTACATTACAACTTATAATAGCAGCAAACTTGCGATTATGAAGTATCAACAAAGTAATTTTTTAGTTGGGGGTCACCATAACATGAGGAACTGTATTAAAGGGTCACAGCATTAGGAAGGCTGCTTTAATTTGTTTTAAGATTGATTCAGCTATAAAAACATTTGTTAATTTTATCTTACGTATGAACATGTTGTCTGCATGAATATGTGCGCATGTGTGTGCATGTGTGTGTATGTGTGTGTGTGTGTGTGTGTGTGCACATGTGCGCGAGTGGGCTTGGTGCCTGGGGATGTCAGAAGAGGGCATTGGATTTCCTGGCACCGGGGCTAAAGATGGTTGTGGATCTCATGTGTGTACCTGCAGAGGCCAGAGGAGGGTCTTGGATCTCCTGGAATTGGCATCATGGATGTTTATGAGCTGCCATGTAGGTGCTGGGAACTCAACGCAGGCCCTAACCACTGGTCCACCTCTCCAGCCCCATCCAATTTAATTTTAAACGGAGCCCTACGGTCGTGTTCGGTCATGGTCGAAAGTGTAGCTTGTGGTTCACCACCCAAACTCACGGTCTTTATGAGACCTCCACTTCTCTAGTGTGGCCCATACCTCAGTGCTTTTTAAGGAAGCCGACCTGCTGGCTTTTACAGCTCCTGAAACAAGCCTTCCTGGGTCTCAGCCAGATCTTCTAGAGAGTTCTAGAGCTTCTTCTTATGAAGATGTCTATTGCTCATTGTTCTTTCCCATGAAACACAGCCTCTTCACCACCTGGGGACCCCACCCCCACCCACTCCAGACAGCATGGCGACTGTACCTCGCGTGTTCCCGCACTTGTGCACATTGAGAGAAAGCTGCCAGAGGAGGAGCCAGAGAAATAATGGGGTTCATCTCAGGTGTCTGCTTTTCTTCGGAGTCCAGCACGGCCTGGTGTTCAGGGTCTGTAAACAGTCGCCTCATCTATCTGTCTGGCCTTACGGTTGCTCTGGGCAGGAGGGTAAGGCTCATATCAGTTTCTCTGGCAGGGCCAGAGGCTGGAGTTCTCCAGGAGTTCTTTAAATGAGATATTATTTGAAATATAAGTATGTATTTGCCTGTGTCTATGTTCTAAAGTTTAGCAAAACTTGATTAATTAACAGATGGATAAAATGCGACTTTAACTCTTCCCCCTCCACTTGGATAACGTCTAATGAGCTAGCTCTTCAACCTCACAGGCAATGCAGTTTATGGCTTACACAAAGCGCCTGGAGAAGCAGCCTCCCTCGGGATGCTGGCAGGAGGGCTGGCCTTAGTTTCAGCTGTGCTACTGACCATTGGCGTCAACACAGGTGCTGGCCTCAGTTTCCCCATCCATAACATGCACTGAGTGGGCTCTATGCCTTCAGGTCCCTGTAACGAGGGCTACATCAGATGCCAGCATGGCCTTTGCTCTCCCCCAGCAGCTAATCCTCTTCAGAGGGCGAAACACAGAACACTCTGAATCTGCCAAGTGTCCGGGTCACTGGAACAGGCAGAGAACTGACATCATGGGGGGAGAAACGCTGAATTAACTTAATTATTTATTAATTATAAACTGGTAAATTTTGTATGAAAACTTTCGATCCTTGTGATTCCCACGGAGCCGTCTCACCCTCTCCATTTCTTAGCTTGAAAAACTGAGGGCCAGAGAGACTGCAGGAAACCTCAGAAGGAGCACAGTAGCCCAGGCCTCCCCAGCTTGCTGTTCTTTATGCGGACACTGCCAGGAGAAAGCCAGGAGAAAGGTGTAGACACCTAATGCCAGGTGACTACAGGGAGCTGGAAGAGACCTACTCTTTGTCTTTAGTATAAAACCCAACTTGATTTTTTTTCAAGAACATTCAATTATGGGCCTTTCACAGGTCAGGGATCTGAGGTCGCATGAAATTCCCCAAAGCAACCTTCACAGCTAATAAGTAAAGCTAGGGTTCTTTCATTAGTGAATATTTGTTTCACAAGCTGGGGGGGGGGGTCTCTCTAGACACTTGTGTGCATGCGTGTTCTTATGGTACTTGGCCACACCCACTGCTCTGTGTTACCGTTGCCTTCCTCCCCTTCCCTAGTCCGAATCTCTAAGAGCCCATGTTTTGCTTTCATGTTCCCCTGACATCATCCTGTATAGGAGGAACAAACAAACACACAAACACACAAACAAACACACTAACCTGTGCTGCATCTCTTTGTGAGACTGGTTTATTTCACTTCAGTGCCATCCATTTCTGAGCAAGCACCGTAATTTCATTCATTATACCTGAATAACTCCACTGTGTGTGTGTGTGTGTGTAGTTAGCACTTCCTTTATTGGTTGGTCCTCCAATGATGGGCATTGACATTCGTGGGTCTGCGGGGACCCTTCTAGTAATCAGCCGTTGTTTCTTTGGCTTGTGTACCCTGGAGTGTCCTAGCTTGATCCCATGTGAGTTCTATCTTTAATATTTTGAAGAGCCTTTAGACTGATTTCCACACTGCATGTACTCATTCAAATTCCTGCCATTTACAAAGCAACCTCTAGCTGTCCCTGTGGGCCATGTCTACTCCTTTAGTTGAACCTTAGGAGCAGAAATAAATGACCCTTACAGAAGGGTGCTGTTTTCTCTGGATACACAATTAGAAGCCCTGGTTTTTTTTATCTATTGAAGATGAACATTTGACCTCGGAGTTCTTTTCCTGCAGAGAAACCCATCAGAAATGCCTGCACATGCACCAGAATGCTTATGATAAACCTAAAAGAGGCTGGAAAGATGTCTGCGTGGTTAAGAACACTAGCTGCACTTCCTGAGGACCTGAGTTTGATTCCCAGCACCCACATGGTGGCTCACAGCCACCTGTAACTCTGGTTCCATGGGATTCTGATGCCCTCTTCTGGCCTCCAAGGGTACTGCATGGACACGCTACATGTATATACATGCAGACAAAACATATACACGTAAGAAAAAAGTAAATAAATCTTTAAAAAATAAGAATTAAAAATTCTCAAAAGATCTTCATGAAAATATTGGCTATATAAACTACAGGGTATTGATATAAAGGATTATTAAGTGACAAGAAACATGAAGGACCTAGTTTATTGAGCGACTTTTTTTTATTCTTTGAGAACTTCACACACATATATATTATGTGTTTTGATCAACACCTTAACTCCTTTACCTCTTTTGAAAGAAGAAATCTAGGCTCTGTGACATTCACTGTGAAACTCCATTCATATAAAAATGCCCCGACTAAGAAAAACTTGAAGCGTGTTGTTAGACAATGGGGGCAGTAACCACCTTTGGTGGCAGAGGGAAGCCATAATTGGCAGAGGGCACAAAAGAGATCCTGTCCTATTTCTTAGTTTCAGTAATAGTCACTTGAATGTACTTATTTTGGGAAAATACACTTTGTCCATATGGTAAACACAAAACAAAACAAAACAAAACAAATCCAAAAACAAATGAACAGGCTGGTCAATGGTTAAGAGCACATGCTGAGCTGGCAGAGGACCGGAGTTTAGTTCCTAGCACCTGCATGACAGCTCATGACCATCTGTAACTCCATTCCAGGTGATACAATATCCTCTTCTGGCCTCTGAGGGCCCTGGGTGCATAGGCTGCATACACATATATGTAGACTGTCTTAGTTAGGGTATCTATTATTATGGTGAAAATCATGATCGAAGGCAACTTAGGGAGGAAAGGGTTTCACTTACACTTCCATGTTACAGTTCATCATCACAGGAAGTCAGGACAGGAACTCAAACAGAGCAGAAACCTGCAGGCAGGAGCTGATGCAGAGGCCACGGAGGGGTGCTGCTTACTGGCTTGCTCCTCATGACTTGCTCAGCCTGCTTTCTTATAGAACCCAGGACCACCAGCCCAGGACTGGCCCCGCCCACAATGGGCTGGGCCCTCCCTCATCAATCAAATAATTAACAAAATGCACTATAGCTTTGCCCACAGGCCAGTCTAATCAGGGATTTTTTTTCTCCAATGTTCCTTTTTCCAAAATGAGTTGGTCTTGTTTTAGGACATAAAACTAGCCAGACATGGGCAGAACATATTTATAAAACAAAAATAAGTATATCCTAAGAAAAGAAATGATAAGTGGTTCATTGTTAAGACAATAATGCCTTGAGCCAGCTTAAGGCCGGCTACAGATGAGAAGATGCTGTCCCTCCCTGCTATCTCACTGGTGGGTCAGCCTCTCCCAACAAAACTCAGGTTAGAATAAGAATTTATCAGCAGTCAAGCTTGCATAGCAACCTGCAGAAGTGACGAGGTTACTCATTTACTAACCCTTAAAAATGGACGGGACATAAAACGCAGAAAGAACCCATGGGCAGCCTTTGCTGAGAAACCTATAAAATGTAAGAGGCAGGTGATGCGTGGGGCTGTGGCTCCGTTACTCAGCCAACGAGGAAGCAGAGGAGGGATCTGTGCACGGGGCTGTGAAAGCCACTCATGGCTCTGCTGCTGTGGGTCCCACCGTGTTTACAGTAAGCAAGTGTCCCTCGCTTTGCAAAAGCTCACTCACTTTAGCTACTCCAGCACCCAGCGCTCACGGCTCACTGCGAGGTCTTCCTTCCCCGTGGACTGTCTACAACAACTTCTTCATTTACTTGTTTTTAGTGCCGATGACGGAACCTAGGGTCTCACTCTTTAGGCACGTGTTCTCATACTGAGCTACACCCCCAAATGAAGTTGAATGAAGACAGAAGAAGAACTATAACTCATTAAGACATCGAGTGTTTTCTTAAAATGCTTTCGGTGTCCCTGTCTCTGTATGTCTTATAGCAATGACCTAATCTGCTTTGCCATGAAAAAATGTAAAGTATGCATGAGGTCCGGACACATGGTATTATTCACATCATTCAGTGAATGGTATTCAGGAGCGTAGTGGACAGAAAATTAATCTCCGGTAATGTCCAGTTTTGTGCTGGTATTACACTCTCTTGACATGGGTGGACACGGTAGAAAACACAGAGCATTCAAACCAAGAAGGGGCCCTGTCCTGTGTTCAAACTCATGACTCAACTCTGGGCTTTTTGGAATAAAAAAAATTAGGGTTAACCCAATTCTTCATTTTAGGATAATATTTTGGGAGGGCTGGTAAGGGAGAGGGAGAAGAAAGTGGGCTAGGAGGAGGGCTATCCATGCTCTGTAATGGGTGCGAACTGCATCTTACCATCTGGACACACGTTCCTCTCAGTTTGTCTCTTGGAGTACAGTGCAGAAGAGCTTCTCTGCACACACAGGCTTTGCTCTGATGCTCCAGGGACGGACCTGTGATTGGGTTGCAACTAATCCACATTCCCAGTCTGGGTAGCTAAAGCAATTGATTCAGGTGCTGTACAAGGCACTATGTACATGAACTTTGTTTGGGCTCTGCCAGTCTGAGTGCTGTGCAGTGGTGGATGGCTGTCTCAGGTGACCCTCAGGAGTCCGACTGTTGTGCAGTGGTGGATGGCTGTCCCAGGTGACCCTCAGGAGTCCGAGTATTGTGCAGTGGTTGAGGCTGTCCCAGGTGACTGTCAGCTTCTGACACTTCTTCTTAAATCCAAAAGCATAACACATGCATGGGCTGGTGCACTCTCTCCAGTGGCAGCCCTTCTAGCTGGGTTTCCTTTGCTCGTGAGAGAACGTGTCTCCATTGGTCTGCTCCCCTGTCCTCTGACTCACCTGCATGTGCTCTGAATGTAACCTCACGAGAACGATGAAATTAAATGAACAACATCTATGGGCTGTGGAGGAAAATGCTAATAGCTCTAGAGCTTAGAAATGGGATCTGGCTTCATGACAATGACAGTGAGGATGGGGACACTGAGGACAGTGACAGTGAGGACGGTGACAGTGAGGATGGAGACGCTGTGGACAGTGACAGTGAGGACGAAGACAGTGACAGTGAGGACGGGGACACTGAGGACAGTGACAGTGAGGATGGGGACAGTGAGGATGGGGACACTGAGGACAGTGACAGTGAGGACGGTGACAGTGAGGATGGAGACGCTGTGGACAGTGACATTGAGGACAAAGACAGTGACAGTGAGGACGGGGACACTGAAGACAGTGACAGTGAGGACGGGGACACTGAGGACAGTGACAGTGAGGACGGGGACACTGAGGACAGTTTGTCTTGTCTGACTTTGGTGAACTGGTCTTTGTTCTATCTTACTATGTTTTATTTTCTTTTGCTTTGTGTTTATATTTTATTACCCTGGTGTTTTCTAATGAGAGACAGAGAGTGAGTGGGTCTTGGTGGCGTAGGAAGGGGGGAGGCTCTTGGAGATGTAGAGTCAGTGGAAACTGTATCAGGATATATTACAGCAGAAAAAAATTTTAATAAAGGAGAAGAAAATGAAGATACTAGATTTCAGTTCACACAGTTCTTTTACAAGTGGTATGAAAAGACAGCTACTATGACCAAAGCAACTTTTAGACGAGTTTATTTGGGGCTTACAGCTGCAGAGGGTTAGAGTTCATGACCGTCATGGTGGGCGACATGCAAGAGTCAAGAGACATGGCGCTAGAGGGGTAACCACGAACCACAGGCACGAGGCAGGGGTGGTTCATGGGCTTTTGAAACCTCAAAGCCCATTTCCAATGCTGCACCGTGTCCAGCAAGGCCACCCCTTCTAATCCTTCCCAACCAGTCCCACCCCTGGGGACCAAGTACTCAACATAGGTGCACCGCGCCAATCTCCCTGACCAGCAGGGAATAAAGACTAGCACACCAGTTCCTTCGAGAGAGAGTTTACTCAGAATGTATGCCAAGTTACAGCTTGCTGGGTGTGCCCCCAATCTCCCTTGAGCGAGACTGATATACCCTCGCTAGGACGGCCCATGGTCCGAGATGACGCTTCGCTCTACCATTGGCTCAAGCAACATGGCGTGAGATCAGGCCACTAAGCGATCCACGCCCCAAGCCTTATACGGACTTGTTTACTCCAGGTGGCCAGGCTCAGGCAGCGCCATCTTAAAGGCGCAGTCAGCTCTCCACACATAGGCACCTCTGTGGGTTGTTCACATTCAAATGACAACAGTAAGGCACAATACCTTCTCCTCCCCCTCCCTCTTCTACCCTGCTCACTAAGACAAGTTTCAGCATACAGCTCAGGCTTGACCTTGAACTCGAGACCCTCCTGACTTAGCTTCCTGGGATGATCCACCACATAAGCTATGTGTGCATTATTTAGATGTTTTCTACTAAAAAGAGAAGATAATGGTAAAAAAAAAATCTAAGTTGCAGGATGCCTTAGTGTGTAAAGTGCTGGATGTGAGATTACATTCCTGCACTTTACCCGAGTTTAGTTCCTAGCACCTGCATGATAGCTCATGACCATCTGTAACTCCATTCCAGGTGATACAATATCCTCTTCTGGCCTCTGAGGGCCCTGGGTGCATAGGCTGCATACACATATATGTAGACTGTTTTAGTTAGGGTATCTATTACTATGGTGAAAATCACGATTGTAAGCAATTTAGGGAGGAGGAAAGGGTTTCACTTACACTTCCATGTTACAGTTCATCATCACAGGAAGTCAGGACAGGAACTCAAACAGAGCACAGCAGTGTGAGTCAGTCAGTAATCCAGCGCTGGTATGTATGTGTGTGTCATGGGCTGGTGTGCATGTGAGACATGTGCTGGTGTGCATGTGTGTCATGTGCTGGTAGGCATATGTGTGCCACGTGCTGATGTGCATGTGAGTGTCATGTGCTGGTATATATGTGTGTGTCATGTGCTGATAGGCATGTGTGTGCCATGTGCTGGTGTGCATGTGTGTGACATGAAGACAAATAGTTCCCTGGAGCTCACTGGTTGACCATGCTAGCCAATCAGCAAGCTCAGGTTAGCAACTTGTCTCAAAAACAAGGTGGAGAGTAGTGATAGAGGAAGACACTTAACTTTGACCTCTGATCTCCACAGGTAGACACACACACACACACACACACACTCACACATACATACACTCACATATACATACACTCACACATACATACATATACACACATACACACAATCATAGACATACACACACTCATACACATATACATGCATACTCATACACACATACACATACACACATACACATATGCACTCACACATACACACACTCTGCTCAGACAAGCACATAGGTACACACATGAGATGCACACAACACATAGACATATTGATATACAAACACACAGACAGACAGACTGACCAATGGACAGATGGTGGACAGACAGATGGACATATCACTTTTCTTTCAATCAGACAGACAAGCAAATATCTATTTAATTTTGCACTGATCACCAGTTACCTTTAAAAGCAAGTTAGAGTTATGACTTGCAGGAAGGGAGGGAGTTGGCGTGTCAGAGTCAGAAGTTACTGCGATATTCCAGGGTTGATGTGATGAGCATCACTGGCAGAGCTGCTGGAAGGTCTGACTCGGTCTGTGGGAACAGCTGGAAGGAGAAGAGGACAGGTGAACAGGGTGGCTCCTCTGAGACAGCAGATGTGGCTCTTCTGAGCCAGCGGATAGGGACCGTTTGCTGAACTTGCATCAGGAGCTCTGGTGAGAACTTCTCTCTGTCTCTCTAGGGGTGATTTCTACCTTCTGTATCACCCTTGCCACATTCCCTGTGGATAAAGCCTATTCCCTCCCTCAGACTGAGTGGTGGTACTCAGAAGAATGTCAACACGAGGCTGGGAGGGCTGGGGACAGGACCAAAGCCACACCTGTGTTGGAATTGATCTTTCTCCATTTTTGCTAGCAGTTTGCATACAGTAGGTGCTCACTGTGTGCTGCCACTGAAACTTATCCTCATCTGGTTTGGAGATGTGAAATTCTCTCTGTGCCCCACCCATCCTCCTACCTCTACATTCTGCTTGCACCTCAGTTTCCCTCCGGGTCCTTGGTGGACTCTGACTTTGGAGGGACAAATCGGCGGCTAATTCTAACCCTGGATTCGCCAGTGCCTGACAGATGTGGAGGGCATCTGGATCATGGCATGCTTTGGTTTCCCCTTCATTCAGAATGGGTATCATACTTTCTGTTGCTCTTGCAGATAGATGTGGGGAAGGCTGTATGCAAAGCCCTCACCGTAATTAGCATTATCATGTGACTTTTATTATCTCCTTCTGTGCTCACACACTTCTAAAGACACGCTCTAGGAAGAGGGAATGCGACAAGAACAGTGTCTACCTGCAACCTTGGGTTAGACAAAAAAAAAAAAATCCTATTCTCTCTGCTCTTTTCAAAGAGGACTTGATATGATCGGGTCATTGCATGTAAAATGCTTTAAGAATCTGGTCAGCACTTCATCATTTTAAAATTCAAACATTTCTGAGTCCTTTCTTCCCTCACCCTGTTCATATTTATCTTCTTGGTCTTGCCTTCATCGGGCACCACATTTGTATTGATAAATTGTAGGTAGCTGGAGATGTATTGATGGGATGGAGACAGCTCAAAATGGAGACTGCTGTGGCTTTGCATATCATTACACCTAGCTAGCTTTTTGCCTCCCGAAAGCTGTCGATTTGTGCGTTATTGCTATTCAGGCTGATAAATGACAGTAATTGTTCTTAAGTTGAAGATCTGGTTTAATATGCTGTCTGGCCTGGGAATTTCCTGAGCGCCAGGGTTAAACTAGTTCGCCACTAGAGCTAGCAAAATGGCCTATTTTTTTCATCACAGACTATAGAGTTAATTGAATTACTTGTTCTTCATGCAATTTGTAGCCTTGCTTCTAAAGAGACCGTGAACTGCAGTGGGAGGGAGAAGCATTCTGTGGGGGCTCGGGGGTAATCACGGGCTCTGCTTCAAGGACGTGCCCCCCACCATGTCCTGAGCACTGGGTAGCTCTCACTGTATAAGCTCAGTTTGCTCTTTGTTTCCTGGACGTTCACGTGACGAGTCGGTGTAGCGCCACTGGGGCTACATCTGAACCCATTCGCTGCTGGTAATTTCTGGACACCCCTTTCCCTGGCTGGAGAGGGAAGCCAAGGCCCTGAGTGCTAGGCAGGCACTACGTGGCCAGACAGCAATCACGGCCATTTGCAAATGCTCCTTGTTGTGTCCAAGCCTACCCCAGCTACATACTTCTACTGCTGTAGAGAATTTTGTCTTTTCTGGGGTGTGCATGCTTGCATGTAAATGCCATGCGTGCACACGGAAGCCAGAGATCAATGCTGGGTGTCCTTTACCGTCCCTGCCTAGTTTCTGAGACAGGGTCACCCATGGATCCCAGAGCTTGTCTGATGAACTTCCTGTTCCTGTCTTCCTCCCGCCCTAGGGTTGGCGCCACAGGTTTCTGCCACGGCTCCGAGCTTCATAAAAACATCATTTTTATGTGGTTACTGGGTGTGGAACTCAGGTTGTCACGCCTGTATGACAAGGGCTTTGCTGAGTGATCCATCTCCTCAGCCCTGGCTCTCCCAGGCTCTTTCTCAAACTGTCCTTTAACAGGGAATGGTGGCTTGTATAGCTGTTGCCCTCCTGGTGATTCCACGGCCCAGCTCATCCTTTGAGTTCATCCCACGGGTAGACTCTGATGGTTCTACCCTGAGGGATCTTTAAGCCAGCATTACTAAGCAGATGTAACCATGGCTGAATGAATTAGTTACAGGGACTTGAAGAGAACCATCCGCCCCATCCCAAGCAATATCTCCTCTGATTCTTCTGTATGGACAGTGTCCATACCATACCCCTGTGGTTACAGTATTCATGGGTAATTTTCCACCTGGAAAGAATGAAGCAAAGGCAGAGCACATAAGAGACCTCACGTGTCCTATGTAGGACACCTTTAAGACAGTTCCCTAAGACACCAGTGGGATGCAAATTGCCAGATTTGTTTCTGTCTGGAGAGCAATGTCCCTGTCCCCAACAATTCCTGCCTTCTCCATCCTCCTGGAAATGTAAAATTGGTTTAAAAATGACATAATTTCAAGCCTTTGAAGAATCAGTTTTTGATATCTCTGTTAGTTGTTTTTCAGTGCTGGGACTGAAATACTCAGTAGGGGCAACCTGATGGAGGGGTGACTAATTTTTAACTTACAGTTTCAGGGGACTACAGTCTGTCATGGTGGGGAAGGGGTGGTAATGATAGCGCAGAGGGAACATATGGAGAGCCCCCACATGGAGGCAGACAGGAAGTGGTGAATATGGAGGAGGGTCTGCTCCCAGTGACTCCCTTCTCCAGCCAAGTCCTACCGCATTGAAAATTGTGTTATAAGTGGGGATTGATTGTTCAAAACATGAACCTCGGGGTACATTTTGACTTATACCCTAATAATGTTATGAGTGGATAATTGTGGGAACAGAGCTAAGATGGGGTGGGGCATGGATAAGAGGCAACGGAGTCACATAATGAATCCCGGGAATCAGACTCTGGAGACCAGCGTCAGGGTGCAGATCTGAATTTATTGCATACCGCATAAGCTTGATATAGTGTTTCAGCCAATCCTAAACCCACAAATCCTCAGCCAATCTGATCATGCCCCAATGAAAGCCCAGTGTGATGAGGTAACTCAGGAGTTGGGGGAAGCATCATCACCCATTAGGGGCTTCTGTGAAGATGGAGGATGAAGCCACGCCCTCTGGCTCCTTTCTGCTCTCTCATTGGTGTTCTGGGAGCCATTTTAGATCTAATCCCACATAAGGCAGATCAGGGTTCTCTGAAGAGTCCTGTGGCACCTTGATTTCCATCCCCCATTTTCCTTCACAAGGTTGCCCTCTGCAACCCCACAGACAATCTTCTTCTCCTCTCTCTGTCTGAAAGGGAATGCTATGTACCAAATGATATCCAACAGCCTACCGGAATCATTTATCCTGGTTAGGTTCAACTTAAGAGTTTCGGCATTGGGGCCGGAGAGGTGGCTCAACTGTTCAGAGCATGCACTGTTTTTCCAGAAGGTCAAGGTTGGGTTCCCAGCACCCACACGGAGTGCTTCACATGTGGAACGCCAGCCAGGGGAATCTGATGCCCTCTTCTGGCTCCTTTGAGTATTGCACTCATGTGCGCATGCTCACATGCATATAGAATTAAAATGAAATTAAATCTTACTTTAAAAAAGTTAAATGAGCTAGTGTTTTGCCCGCATGTATTTGTGTGCATCATATAAGTGCTTGGTGCCTGCAGAGGCTAGGAGTTACTATCAGATCTCCTGAAACTGGAGTAAACAATGGTTGTGAACCATCATGTGGGTGCTGGGAATTGAACCCTGGCCCTCGGCAAGAACAATTCATATTCCTAGCTGCTGAGCCGTCTCTCTAAAGCCCCATAGAAATGAATCTTAAGAAATGTTTGAGATGTACTTTGTGTGCCCGTTCTGTGATGCTGGTTCTGATTTTTGCTCATTGGAACAGGGCAGAGGGATAGGACCCCGTGTCGGAGGGATGGGACCCCGTGTTGGAGGGATGGGACCCCATGTCGGCGGGATGGAGTAGGAAAATGGCCCTCATGCCAGGGCATCAATCACTTCTCATCATGAATGCCAATACACATCCGTCCTTCGCTCCCTGATGGGTTATGGAATAATGAAAGAAGATTGCTTAAAATGTCAATCATCTATTGGTCTATTGGTAGCACTGTCTAGAGTAGAGTCCTCACGCTATAGAACTTCTGGTCAGAAACAAGTACATCCCAGACAGAGCTATAACTTCAGCGATTTTATGCGGAGGCCTCTAACCCTAGTGGGGCTGGTGCAGTTCGTGTGATAACACTTTACACACGAAGAGATTTTCCCAGTCAGTAGATAAAAAAAAATGCAAGTGCACATGGTTTACCCTGCTCCCTTCCTATCCAGAGCCTCAGAAATCACTGCCTCACATCTTTCCTAGACTAGAGGAAGGAAAGACATTTATTTGTTTCTCTCTTATCTGCTCCTTCCTTCCTGGGGTAGAAGAAGATGCTCTTCAAGGGCTATCAGTCACCTGGGGCATTGTGGGGGGTTACCCAGGGCTCAGTCAGGGCCAGGTCCCTTCAGCCTCTACTGCCCGTTTGGGACACTGACCAGTCTTGGTGCTCCTTGACATCTTGACAGTCTGGTGAGCTTGAGGTGTGAGAAATGTCCCACCGGTGGCTTGAGAGATGCCATAAAGACCTGACTACGACACTGAACTCAATGCAGTTTCCCTCTGATCTGCTTCCAGGACTCCTGGTTGTGTCAGAAGATGGGATTCGTGGCTCAACTATTCCTTTAGCGTCCGCCTCTTTGCATTCGCTAACCTCTCTTTATTCAATAAACCAATGTATAGATGTTGGATTCAGAGCGTTCTGCAGGCTACGGTATCCAGCTGGTGCTAAATAACACCACTTAAAATGGCATTTACTGTATCATTTCATTGTATTTATGACAAGCGATACTGATTTCCCTTTATGGTCATGATAAAGATTCCTTCTAAATAAATTTCTTTAAATAAAGAGACTCAGAGAAGTATTGAGTAAACAAGACAGTGATGTTGGTTTGTGGGAGGGATCCAATGGTGCTGTGTGACTGGCAGTGGCCTGGGAAAGAGGCTGGGTGGCTGTCCCTGCAACTCCTGTATTGTTTCAGAAGCCACTGTGGCTCTGCATGGATTCAAAGCTATTTAAAAACACACTGCTCATACGATTATTGTGGGCCAATTATAAATAAAACTTACACCCCCGCCAAGCCCTAAAGACATGATGAATGCTTGGAGTGATGGATATGCTAATTACCTTGATTTGATTATCACAGAAGGCACGCGTGTATCGAAACACCACACTAAACTTAGAAATACGAACAATTGCTATGTGTCAATTAAACAAATTAAAACCCACTGAAAGCTATGTGTGGTGGGGAATGCCTCTAATTCCAGCACTTGGAAGGTAGAATTAGACAGGAGGGTTTTGAGTCTGAGGCCAATGTGGGCTATATAGTAGACCATGTCTTGAGAAACCCCAAACCAAATCCCCAAGCAAAGCAAACCTGTCAAACAAGCAATCCACCAATCCCACGCTGTTTATTTTCGACTGGAAAAAAAGGAAAAAAATGTAACAAATGTTCTTTGTTCAAAATTTGGAATAGGGGCTGGAGAGGTGATAACTAGGGGCTAAAAGAGCTTACTGCTCTTTCAGAAGAGTGGAATTGCTTCCCAGTTCCAGCATAAGGTGATTTGCAACCAACTGCAACTTGAACTCCAGAGAACATAATGCCCTCTTCTGGCACCCAAGAGCATTGCATGCAAACACACACACACACACACACACACACACACACACACACACACACACACACACACATGCACGCACACACACACCTCTTCAAAAAAACATCCAAGACTTGTAATATATAGAACACATACATAAGTATAAAGTCAGTGAAAGAAATAAGTAACCCTGTCCTATGAGGGTCTCTAGAAGCAGCTTTGTCTTTTAATACGTAGCAATGCATAGTTTTAAGAACAAACTGTAGGGTGTGGACACACTGTTACAGTCCCATCTCTTTCTTCCTTTTTGCGTTCTGAGCTGTGAACATTTCCCCATGTCATGATTTCTGGGGTGCCAATTTCTCACCAGTCGGTTCAGATTGATCTGAAATTATTCCCTGGTGCTCATTGTGAGGCTTTTAGGGTACACTGGTGCCCAGATCAAACCCTTTGCCCCCCTGAGTTTAAATTCTAGGCACTTTTGGGTGAAACACAATTTATTCAGTCAATGCCTTGGAGCTGGAGACTTAGCATGGTCAATATCATAAGTGATTACTGCCTCTGCGGTGTTCTTCAACCTGAGCCCCATCTCACGTTTCTGGTGCCTCTAGAGCAGTGGGTTGTGACCTCTTCTGGTGCTCGAATGACCCTTTCTCAGGGGTCACAAATCATATCTCCTGCATATCAGATATTTATATTACAATTCATAACAATAGCATAATTATAGTTATGAAGTAGCAACAATAGTAATTTTATAGTTGGGGGGGGGGTCACCACAACATGAAGAGCTGTGTTAAAGGGTCATGGTATTAGGAAGGTTAAGAACCACTGCTCTAGAGAAACTCACAGAAGCAGAAACAGAAAGGATTTTTCAAGGCCTGCTGCTGTGTGCACTTTTCTTCTCATGAGCTTGTGAGTGTATGTGTGTGCATGGACGTGTGTGTGTGTGTGTGTGTGTGTGTGTGTGCAAGTGGAGGTCAGAGGTCAACATCTGGAATCTTCCTCTACCACAGCCCACCTTTTAAAAAGATATATTTTTATTTATGTGTATGAGTGTGTGCATTTCTGTGCATGCCAGAGAGGGCATGGGTCTTCTGGATGTGGATTTGTAGGAGCTGTGAACTGCTTGATGAGGGAGGGCTGGGTACTGAACTGGGGTCCTCAGGAAGACCAAGCATTAGTCTTTATCACTGAACCATCTCCACAGCACCCAGTCTCAATTTATTATAATAAATCAATCAATCAATCAATCAATCAATCAATCAATCAATCATTTATCTATTAACTGTTTCTCTCTGTTCTAGAGTCTGAAACTTTCTAGCTGGTTAGTCTGTCTGGACAGCAAAGCTCCAGGGATCATTCTGTGGGTCCCCTCAAGAGTGGGATTACAGGTACATCACCACATACAGCCTTTTACACTGTGGCTGGGGACCTGAACTCAGAGCTTTAGGTTTGTGTGGTAACTACCTTACCCATTGGGCCATCTCCTCTCCCCTTCATGAGACTATTTAACATGTGTATAACTTTTGCTACAGGGTGTCTTTTTATTGTGGGCCCATTTTCAATCAGTTTTAACTGTGGCAGTCTGACTGTTCTTTACCTAGTCTCTATACTAGCCCTTTGCCAGTTTTGTGGTTTGCAACTGTTGCTTCTTAATACACAGAGTGTCCTTTTAGCTTCTTTCTAGTTTTTTTTTTTTTAGAGTATAAGTTTTAACTTTTACCTAACTTTGATGAGGTCCTATTTATTGGTTTCCTCCACTAGACTTTAGCTTTTTCAGAGTACATGACTTAACATAAACCAGGGTTTCATTAAGAATAGGCATTTCCTAGCTGGACATGGTGGTGAATGGCTGTAGTTCCAGGACTCAGGAGGAGGATGAGGTGAAAACATCCTGAGTTCAAGGGCGTCCTGGGCTACACAGTGAAAGCCTGTCTCCAGGAAAATACCTGTTTCCCGAGGAATTATTAAACACCAAGAGCTTGTTTAAGAGAAGAGAGAACATGCTTGTTTAGGAGAAGGGGAAAACATGCAGATCTTGCCTCCATGCAGCTAGAAAGGCACTAAAAATACAATTTCAGGAGCCTGGAGAGATGGCTCAGCAGCTAAGAGCACTCGCTGCTCTTGCAGAGGACCCAAGTTCAGTTCCAACTATCCACATGGTGGCTCCCTAAAGAACATAATTTATGCGGAATGAAAAGAGCCAGCCAAACACATGGAGTGAAACACAAAGGCAGTCCGTGGGTTGGGAGAACTTGGTACTGTGGCGTAGGGAAACTGAGCAGCATGGGGATCTTGGGCAGCTGGGCCTGGAGGCCACAGACCCTATAGGTGGGCTGGGGAGCGCCACCTACAGGTGGATGGGGAATTAGACCTTCTGAGAGCAGTGGCAGCCTGCTGAGTTTCACTCTATGAAAGGTCTCGTGGGTGCTGGGCATGGGCTCAGTGGCGAAACACCTGCTGTGCACACATGGGAACCTCAGGTCAGATCCTTGGAATGCAATAATGGTCTGGCTGGACACATGGCATGTGTCTCTAACTTGGTTTTCCCTGTGATGAAATGCTGACCAAACCCAACTTGGTTTTGAACCTCTTTCATTTCACAGGTTATAGCCCATCATGGAGAGAACCCAAAACAGGAGCCTGGAGGAAGCAGGGGCCATGGAGGAATTCTGGTTATTGGCATACTTAGACACCTTTCTTTTATCGCATAAGCTCTCTGCCTAGGGCTTGTACAGCCCACAGTGGACTGAGCCATTAATTAGACATCAAGAAAATGCTCCAGAAATGTGCCCACAGGCCAATGTATTGAAGGCAATTCCTGAGTTGAGATCCCCTCCTCCTAGATGTCTTCGAGTTTTAGTTAGGGTTTTACTGCTGTGAACACCATGTCCAAGGCAACTCATATAAGGACAACATGCAATTGGGGCTGGCTTACAGGTTCAGAGATTCAGTCCAGTATCATCAAGGCAGGAGCATGGTAGCATCCAGGCAGGCATGGTGCAGGAGGAGCTGAGAGTTCTACATCTTCATCTGTAGACTGCTAGCAGAATACTGGCTTCTAGGCAGCTAGGGTGAGGGTCTTAAGGCCCACACCCACAGTGACACACCTACTCCAACAAGGCCACACCTCCAAACAGTGCCACTCCCTGGGCTAGGCATACTCAAGCCACCACACTTAGGTTTGTGTCAAGTTGATAAAAGCTGATGAGCACAGAGGCAGAGAGAAGAGAATCCCCAGAAACCCACAGGTCAGCCAGCTTGGCATAGCTGTGCTGAGGTCTCAATCAAGGTGAAAGGCAAGGTCCCATACCTGAGGCTGTCCCATGAGCTCTATGCTGTTGCACACACACCCATATTTATAAATAAGCACACATGAACAGGCACGTAGATACATCAAGCACACTCAGGTGCACACACAAAGTTAAAGAAGAATGACCCCCACAGGCAGTTAACTAAAATACACAGAATCTATGGTGTCATTATTTGGTAATCTCAGCTCCCCATTCATGTGAATAAGAAGCCGGGTGTCTAGAGCAGAAGTTGGTTTATTTACAGATTGAAGGCTAGCTCAGTCTTGGTTGTTCTGTTTGAGATAGGGTCGAGCTTTGTAGCCCAGGCTGGTCTCAAATTCTCTTCAGCCTGGCATTACAGTGCTAGTATTACAGGCAGGTATTACCATGTCTGTCTTAGAATACTCTTGACTGATGAAAAAAGTTCCCCTTCCTATGAGCCTCCCACATGGACCAACAGCACCCACGTGTTGGTTCACAACCTTCTGCAATGCCCACTCCAGGAGAATCCAGCGACCTCTTCTGGTCTCAGTGGGTACTGCATGCATATGGTACACATTACCTCTTACAAGTACACACACACACACACACACACACACACACACACTGAGAGTAAAACATGATGATAAGAAGCAAAACAAAAAATGAAAAGAGGGCTTGTTACAGAGCCCAAGGGTACAACGCGTGCCTTGCAAGCACAAGACCAGCAATGTCAAAAACAAACCACAGGGATAATAAACAAAAGCTCTAAATGATGATGGGACAGCGCCTCAAGGAAAAGACAACAATGGTGGCTCTATCAGATGTGCTAAATGAGTGACAGGCATTGCCAGGGGCCTGAAGTGAAGCTGGCATGGCAAGCTAGGGAGGCAACTTGTGTCTGCTACTTTTTTTTTAAAAGCTAATAGGCTTTGTATACAGAAGGTTAACGATACATGAAGGATTGAGAGACACCCCCTCCCCCCAACCAGCTCTGGGTCCCAGAAAGGTGCATTAAAAAGCAGAGGGTAATGTTTTCCTGGTGACTCGCATCTCCTCCCAGGATGTCCCCAGATCGAAGCCATTTTTCTCTGCTACCTGTGGTAGCCTCACATCTCAACAGCATCCCCTCCTCCCTCCACCTCGCGCTGCCCTCTCTGTGGAGAGGATGGGTGTTTGCATCGTGTAAGCACCTCCAGGGCTGTATGCTCTGCAAGTTGGATCTTTGAGGCAGAGGGGTGGGTGGGTGGGGGGTGCTGAAGGGAGTAGGCCAGTTGTAACACCAGCTGTCTGCACACAAATGGCTTCATTTCAAAATCATACCACAGAAAAACACCACACTGGAACAGAAGTCGGTGAGAACAAAGAGAAAAACCTTCACCGTGGAGCAGAGGGACAACGTGTCGGGGGCTTCGAGGTGGCGTCTGGGGGTGTGTCTTTTGATGATTAAACAAACATAGCCATTGTCCACCTGTCTGCCCTCATCCAAGGACAACCAGTGTCTGAGGGTGTGCTAAAAGCATCTTCTGGCTAGCTGATCTGTTGTGAGAAACTTGGCGAATTGTCGGATGGAGAACACCGTAAATCTGCTCTTATTTCAGTGGAGGCATGGGAAGACAGAATTCGGCTGTCCTTGAGGATGCTGGGTAATGTCTTCCCATCTCCAGGATTTGATCTCTCCTATCTAGGGTCTTAGGATAGTTAGTACATGGTGCTAGGCTGAGCTACCCTGGGAAGCATTGAGATAGCCCACTCCTCTATTATATATGCTTTTAAAAACAGACACAGCTTCGAAAGAAATGGGGACTGGTTCACTCTCTGTTTCAGGTTTTTTTTATTTTTAAAAATATTTTTAAAAATCTATTATTTATTTCTTTGATGAGTTCATACATGCATATAATGGATCTCAATCATGGCCGCCTTCTCCCCCCGGTCCCTGAGCACCGTCCACTCCTCTTCTTCCCACTTTCCACATTCTCTCTTTTATTTCCCCCCTCCAAACCCACCGAGTCCAAATGGTGTTGACTGGTCTTGCTGGTTTGATCGTACGCAGGTAACAGATCCTCTGTGGGCTCAGCAGCTTGGTCACATCCAGAAGACAACAGTTCATGGCAAGATGGTGCCTTCTTTCTGCCCCTTCTTCGGCAATGTCCCCTGAATTCCTTTTGTGGTGTTTGAAAGGTTTCAGAAGTGCCTAACGGGGAGGGGGACCTTAATTACAGTCTTTGGGACAGCTGGAGTAGGTGTAGGGACCACAGGATGCAGGGTAGTGGTTCAGAGGGAATCTCCCACTGTGTGTGCGACCTGACACTTCCTGCTTCTCCCTGATGCCCAGCCAGTGTTGTTGGAGGCGTTGGCAGATGTCTGCTCCAGGTCTGTGTAGGCTTGGATTCTGGAGGGACTGGAGTAAGACACTATCCTTCTTCTGCCAGTCCCTCTTTCCCTGGGTGGCCATGAGCAGGTGGAGTGATGTCTCATTATCTACACATCTTCTTGGGGACAATAGAGCACCTGGCACAAAGTGGGCATGGCTAACTGTGGGGGCGTGGCTAACTTGGGGGCGGTGCTAGGCACACTGCCCTTTCTTTGTTCTTTTTTAAAAACTAATTTTTAAAATTTTAAGTGTGAGTGATCTGTGTCTGTGTGTTTGTGTATCTCTGTGTGTGTCTGTGTGTGTCTGTATGCGTGTCTGTGTATATGTGTCTGTGTATATGTGTGTCTGTATGTGTGTTGGTGTACATGTGTATCTGTATGTGTGTTGGTGTATATGTGTATCTGTATTGTGTGTCTGTATGTGTGTTGGTGTATATGTGTGTCTCTCTGTGTTTGTCTCTGTGTGTGTTTGTGTATCTGTGTGTGTCTTTATGTGTGTGTGTGTGTGTGTGTGTCTGTGTGTGTCTGTGTGTGTGTCTATATGTATTTATGTCTGTGTGTCTGTGTGTCTATGTGTGTGATCTGTAGCTGTGTGTTTGCATATCTCTGTGTGTGTCTGTATGTGTGTCTGTGTATATGTATGTCTGTATTGTGTGTCTGTGTGTGTATATATGTGTGTGTCTATATCTGTTTATGTCTATGTGTGTCTGTGTGTCTGTGTGTGATCTGTAGCTATGTGTTTGCATATCTCTGTGTGTGTCTGTGTATATGTGTGTCTGTGTGTGTCTGTATGTGTGTTGGTATATGTGTGTGTCTCTCTGTCTATGTGTGTGTTTGTGTGTCTCTGTGTATCTGTATGTGTCTGTATGTGTGCATGCATGTCTGTGTGTGTATGTATGTATGTGTGTGTCTATATGTGTATATGTCTGTGTGTGTATGTATGTGTCTATATGTGTTTATGTCTGTGTGTGTCTGTGTGTGTTTGTGTAGACCATAACAGGGACCGAGTCCCCTGGGACTAGAATGACAGGTGGTTTCCCCGTCCGCCATACCTGGGGCTGGAAACCAATCTGGGATCCCCCGGAAAATCTGCAAGCGCTCTCACCCACTGAGTCATCTCCCCAGCCCTCTTCTCCATCTCTCTTTCTGCTCTCACCTTGGACTCAACATCCACTCCTTTAGCTGGCTTGTTTTGGGTCAGCTCTGCGTGCCTGGTGTATTGCCACATGAAGAGGATGCAGAGAGGCAGTAATTCCGCTCCCTGGGTGGGGGTTGGGTCTACCTGGCTCACAGGGCTCCATCGGCGTGGGGTTGCCCTTGGCTTGAGTAGAATGACCATGCTGGGTCTATTTCAGTATCTGTGGCTTGTTAGCATCCCCAGATGTGCAAAGCCAGGGAAGGGGATCGGAGACATCGGACATCCTCAAAAAGAGATGGTAAGCATGAGTGTCAGAACGGGGGTGGGGGTGGAACTCAGTGCTCAACCAGATGTGCTGAGATTATGCTAATGCATACCTTGAGTACTCTGATTTTTTTTTTTATTAGATAGAGTTTGACTCGGGTGGGGATGTTCAAGATAGAGTTTGACTCGGGTGGGGATGGTCAGATGGACACAGTGCCTTTGCTTCCCACAAGAGAACTATCGCGCTTACCATAGATGAAGCACCACCCCCCAATTGATTTTCCACTCTTCAGCCAAGAATTTAGCTCCCTGAAAAGTGTCTAACCAGGAACCCATGTCACCTTTGACCTCTCCTGTGCTTTTATGGTATTTCTAAATGGATGGACTCCTGGAAGAATGAGATACTTGGGATGGGGGTGTGGGTGTGGGTGGGGTGGGGAACATCTTATTTCAGAGATGGAGGGAGTGGGTTTTAGTTTGTCCCCAAGGCAATCCCCCCCCATAACCCAGCCCCTCACTTCCAGGCAGGGAGTGGTGTCTTTGAGTCCTCCCTCCCAGCTCTCTGAGCTACAGGGGCTTCTGGCTTTGGTCCCTAACTTTCTGTTTTCTCTCCCCAGTAAAGCTGCTTCCAGGAATTCTCACCTTCCCCAAGCCACCAGGGGAAGCCCCTCCTTGCCTCATTTGACTCCATTACAAGACTCCTTCCTCTCAGCAACTCCAAACAGAGAAGTACGCTGAGCAGGAAAACTTATTTTTTCTCTCTCCTCCCTGGAAGTCAGCCTTGATCCAAATGTTCCTATGGTAACATTAATTCTCCCAAGTCGCACCTACTGTATAATAAGCTGTATATATAGCAGACCCACTGGGATCCAAATACCCCATATGTGCAAGGGAATGAGTTAATGCTGCCGTGAGAGGTAGCAACGTCCCGGTTCCTGATTTGCGTACTTTTAGTTACAACCTGTGTTTGTGGGGTGCTCTGGATGCAAGCTTTCTGGGGGAACGGTGGAGGTGGGCATACTGTGCTGACAGGGACTCGTTTTCAGGGCAGAGCGAATGCTGTCTCTGGAGAAGTTTTGAAGTTCCAGATGGAAACACACTAGTCTCCTCTCTCATCCCCTCAGAGCTGTTTCTAGACTCCTGCCCTGGCTGTCTGGGCGTCCTCTATAATCTATGTGACAGGGAAGCTTAACAGTAGGGGCGTCCGAGTGACAGAAAGAAGTAGGACGGCAGACAGATGGGGGCTGGCCAGGCCTGAGGTCTGATGCCTGTGGAATCCTGTGGAAGGAAGATGTCCTCTGTCCTCACAGGCTGATGGGAAGCGGAGATGGTTGGGCCTGCAGGGAATTTGGGCTTTTTATGGGTCACTCAGTCATTGCTCGCACTCCCTGGGCATGTATCCTTAGTGAGAAAGGAGTCTTACAGATAATAGGGTGGGCAATGATGGTTTAGGGCTAGTGTTCAGTTACAGGCCAGGGGTGTGGTGGAGTCTGTCTCCTTGACACAGGCTAGAGTCATCTGGGAAGGGGATTTCAATTGAGAAAATGCCTTGATGGGATTGTTCTGGGGATGTGTTTGTTAAGAAGGCCCAGCTCACTGTAGGTGGTGGGACTCCTGGCAGGTGGTTCTGGCTTGGATAAGGAAGCAGGATGAGCAAGTCACGGGGTGGGGGTGGGAGTGGGAGTGGGGGAGGGGGGCAAGCCAGAACACAGTACACCTCCACGGTCTCTGATTCGGTTCCTGCCTTAAGGGGTAGACGGTGACTTGAGAGTACTTAGCTGAAATACATCCTTTCCTCCTCAAGTTGCTTTTGGTGTCTGTGTTTTTATCACAGTAACACACAAGGCATGGCACTTCTGTGTGGCTGTGCCGGGCCTTAGCATGTTCTGAGCTTGGCTTCCACTGTCCAGGTGAGGAAACGGAGTCACTCCCTCAGGAGCCGGACTCGGCTCTCTCGAGCCTGTGTTCTCGGTAACACCTGTGCTGCCTTGCTCTCTCGGGTGTGGCTGAGTGCTGGGCAGACTTAAGAGGGATCCGTTGGCTTCTTCTGTGCCCCGGGTCTTGGAACTTGCTGTTTGGCTTCAATACAAAAATGGCAGAGGGGGGGAATATACTGAGGTACATTATGGGGACCTCGGAGCACCTGTTGTAGCCCCTCAGCTGTGGGCGGTCTGCGTGTGAAATGCAGCTGCCTGTGCGTTGGTAGGAAAGGAGGAGATGTGAATTGGCTGAGAAAAAAATTGACCCCTCTACCTTCAAGCTTTGTGTGTGTGTGTGTGTGTGTGTGTGTGTGTGTGCAATGACTGAAGATCAGGGGAGAGAGGGAAACACTAGGGGTCCTGGTTCCAAGACCTGGACACTGGGGAGGTATAACCCAAGGAAGAGAGAATCTTTGCTTCCTGGGTGACCTGTTCCTTGATCCTCAGAGGCTGACCGCAACATGCATATGCCCTTTGCACAACCACATGTGCACGGGGGTGGGGGAGCCAGGCTCAATCCATGCCCCAGTTCAGCAGCCCCTCAAGGTTCCAAAGGTCTCCATCCACTCTGCACTGCTGATGTACTGGGCTGATGGCCCAAGCTTCCGGCCTCCTGCTGGACCTGGGGCTAGGACTCTGAACATTAACAACCACCAGAGGGCGCTGCGCTTCAGTCCACTGCCTGCTCTCGGCTGGGGAAAGGACTTTTAAAACTCTCAGGAATTACCTTAAAACCAGAGGGCAAAGAGTCCAACTTGTTTCTAGCCATTGCTTGCTTCCTGTGGTTAATGAAAGGCCCTTTCCACTCTGCCCACGGCCCATGGACACCCAGAAGGGGCATAAAACTCGATAGATACTCACGGATATAAAATTCCCTCTAAAAAATCTTGGGTCTAAGCCTTTTTTTATGGCTCCGTATGGGAGTGTTCTTGGAAGGCTATTTTGGGAAATGAAATGGTCCATTTGTCCCCTTGTAAAGTCGAGCTGAACCCTGGGAGCCCTAGCTCTCCTCCCGCACCCCTGTCCTCAGCTTCTGTGGAGAGCTGGGCCTAGCAGTATAGCAGCAGACAAGTGTCAGGTACACAGGGATAGATGGACAGTGGCAGAGGTACAGCAAGGTGCTTGGGGGCTCTGAAGTCTGGGTTGGACACTGTGCCTGATGTCACACCCATTTAGGAACCGCCCAGTAGGTACAACCACAGTGGGAAGATGCCAGGAAGTGCCCAATCTGGCATGGATGCTTGGCGTTTTTGCCGTCACTCCTATTGACACTGGGGACAGACTTGGAGGGACCCAGTGTGGTCACCTGGAGGTCTGGTGGCCAAGCACAAGGTGGGAGATGGAGATCGCTCACAGACTGAAGTTGTCCGGCTCATTGTTTTTTTAGCTTCCTTACACCAACTGTAGAAGACGTATAGAAGACAGCTGGCAGAGCTGAACACAAGAAAAGGCAAATCAGTCGCTTATTTTTACTTTCTTGCATGGTAGGAATGGAACCCAGGGCTCTGGATATACTAGACAGTGATCTACCACTGAGCCATGCCCCCAACCCCTCACTGGGGGATTTTAGGCAGTGGCTTTACCACTGAGCCACGCCCCCAGCCCTTCACTGGGGGATTCTAGGCAGGGGTTCTACTATCTAACTATGCCCTAGTCCAGAACTCAGCTCTTGAATTTTGGACTCAAAAGTACATTCATTTGCTAGTGTTACTATAACTAAGTGCCACAGGCTGGGCAGCTTACACAACAGAAATGCACTTTCTCACATCTCTGAGGCTGGATGTGTAAGATTGAAGAGTTGACAGGTTTGCTTCTTTCTGAGACACCCTCCCTGGCCACTGATGGCTGTCTTCTCTCTGTATCTTCACGTCTTCTTCAGTCGGAATGCTCATGTCCTGCTGTCTCCTTGTAAAGACACCAGGTCTAGAGCCTACCCTAAGGACATCATTTTAACTTAATTACTTTTTTTTTTTTTAAAAGAGCTTGTTTACAAATACAGTCACACTGTCAGATATTGGAGGCTGGGATTTCAACATACATTTTGGAGTATATATGATACAATTCAAAACGGAACAGAGGCAACTGCAGAAGACTTTCAAGACACCTCCAAATGAGAGAAGAAGAGATTTGCAATCTGCATCTATCTCCCTGAAATTAGACCTCCACTGGCAGGTGGGGATAAGAGAGAGAGAGAGAGTCCTGGGCAACCACAGAGAGCTTAGGCACCCTTAGGGATCTGTTAGTTTCCTGTCTTTTTGAGATAAGGTCTCACTATGTTGAGCAGGCTGGCCTCAGCTTGCAGATAGCCTCTGCCTCCCGAGTGCTGTCATTAAAGGTGAGCACCTCTACAGCTAGCCTCTGCTGGTTTTCCGTCTTCTGCCTTTCTTTCTCCCCGTTTCCATTCCTCCTTTTCTTTCTGAGCAGATTCCAGCCAAGGCACTGGCTGAATATGCTGAGGTCCTTATTGAGTCAGATCTAGTTTCTGGACCCTTGATCCCATGCAGGCATCGGCTTATGTTGTGGTTTAGATCTGAAACACAACCCACACCTCTCCAAGTTCATGTGAGTGCTGGGTCCCCAGCTGGTGGCACTACTTTGGAAGGCTCTGGGAACCTTAGGGGGTGGAGCCCAGCTGGAGGAATGATGCCACCGGAAGTGTCTTTTCTGTTCTCAGTTTTCCTCCTCTCTCCGCTTCCTGTCTGCTGAGGTGAGCAGTAATATGCTCTAATTACTATGATGTCTGTCTTACCATGGGGCCACAATCAATGGAGTCAAGGGCTCTGGTTCAACCTTTTGAAACCACAATGCCACACAAGCCCTTCCTCCCTTTAAGGTGATTGTGTTAGGCATTTGCTCATAGCAGTGATAAAACTTTCAGATCTCTCCAGCCTGTGATTTCACCCTCCAGAATATTAGCCTACCAGGTAGGAGAGTGTGAGAGACAGAAGTAGTAATCTGTGATAACCCTTGAGAGAGTTGGACAATTGGACAAAAATCTGTCTAATTGTTCTTTGCTTGCTCTGAGAGGATGGGCAGAGCACTATGAGATGTGTGAGCATGGGGTGGGGGGAGCATTAGAGTTTCCAGCCAGTGAGAGCCCCACTCACACCTGCTGCTCCAGGGGACTGTGGTCTCCTAACCATTAGACTGAACAGTCTAAGTCTAGGCTTGGGGGTTCAGCTGTGCCTGAGCAAGGGGTCAAGTGAGGCAAGGCAGCTCCTCTTAATTTAACACCCACTGTTCCCCCATGCCTTGTGCTGCGCATTAAAAAATATATATATATTTACTTATGTGCCTGTGTGTGTGTGTGTGTGTGTTTGTGCACGTGTGCACACGTGCGATGCTCAAATGTGCATGTGCACATGAGTACAGTGTTTCCAGAGGCTAGAGGGGGCATCCGAACCCCTCGAGGGGGGAGGTTGCAGGTGACTGTGAGCCTCCTGATTTGAATGCTGGGAACTGAACTTAGGTCCTCTTCGAGAGCAGCAAGCATGCCTTGCTAGGCCGCCCACCACCTCATTCTTACATGATAGCAGTTAACCCTCCCAGTTGCTCAGCAGAGAGTATAGTGAGGTTCCTGGCTCTAGATTTTGCTACATTACATGCCAACTCCTTTTGTTGCTTTTATGCAACTATGAAACCAAGTCACCTTCTGCAAAACTAAGCACGAAAAGAACAATGAGAAGGATACAGGTTGAGCAGCAGCATTCATCCAGTAGAAAGGAAGGCATGAGATACGATTTAGAGCTGACCACATCCCCAGGTTCTTCCAAGATAGGTGAGGTTGCTCTTTTGTGGGTGCGGCAGGGGCAAGGCTGCCTGATACTTCTGCTGCAGTTTGTTTCTTGGAACTATGTGTGGTGTCAAGGTACGTTCCTCCATGATTCCCTGTTATGGTTTGGGTACAGAATCTCCCTACCCCACAAAAGGTTCATGTGTCGAAGGTGTTCCCCAGATGGGGGGGGGGCAGTCACAGAGAGCGGCTGGATTCTAAGTTCTCTGACACTGTGGGTAGAGGTGTAATCTTGTGGCACTGTTGGGAGGTGAAAGAAGCCAAAGTTGGAGCCTGGTTGGAGGGGGGAGGTCATGGGTGTGTGTGTGTGTGCCTGTGATTGATGGCTCTATCCCTCCCCCTCCCCCATTTCCTGATTGTCGTGAGTTGAGAAGGCCTGTTCTCCTTCCCCTCCGCACCTTGATATTCTGATCTATCTTAGATCCAAACCTAAGGTCTATGTGACCACAGATAGAAAACCCCAAAGTCATGAGCCAGAATAAATTTAAAAATATCGATTTCAGTTATCCCTCTAGGTAGATCCTGCATGACCCAAAGATTCATACCATAGGTAGAAAGTTGGAGAAAAGCAGTCCTGTGGTACAGGTCCCCAGCAAGGGTCCAGTGTGCGTGCCCTCAGTCTCCACTGGAGTAATTCAGGGCTTATACTTCCACGGACCAAGCTCTACAGCTCCCCTAGTTTTCCCTCAGCCCCCACGCCACCACTTGCACATTGACTCTGTCCACTCTAGTGTCTCAGACATTACGAGTGAGTCTGTCACTCCCACCACGATGGAAAGAACAAACTTGACCAAGAAATCATCATATGCCGACGGCACTCTCAAGAGATCTAGTTTATTTTTGCATAGCTGTGTGTGTGTGTGTGTGTGTATGTGTGTGTGTGTATGTGTGTGTGTCTGTGTGTGTATGTGTGTGTGTCTGTGTGTGTGTGTATGTGTGTGTGTGTGTCTGTGTGTGTGTGTGTATGTGTTAGTGTGTGCCATGTATGTGGGTGCCAGTGGAGGCCAGAAGAGTGTGTTGGATCCCGCAAAGCTGGATTTCCAAGTAGTCATGAGCTGCCCAGTATGGGTACTGGAAATGAACCTGGGTTCTCTGGAAGAGCACCAGCGGCTCTCAACCCCGAGTCTTCTCTCTGGCCTTTTTGTAAAGATGGATTTTTATGATGTGAGAATACTCTTAAATCACCCGAAGGATGCCTGAGTGTCTGGACAGCTTCCTTCTCCTACCTCTTTCTAGAACCTTGGTGAGCTCTGGCTGCAACCTTCAAGATGAGACCGCTTCATCAGCACCCTGGGCTCTGAGGCTCTGCACATGTGCACAGGTATATGCAGGTATTTGTCAGATGAGTTCATAGCAGGTTTGGGGCCCTGGAGAAGGTTGAAACGAGTGTCTACTGCTTTTGCAGAGGACCTGTGTTCATTTCTGAGCAGTCACGCTGGGCAGCTCACACAACATGTTAACTCCAGCTCTGGTGGATCTGGTGCCCTCTTCTGGCCTCCATGGGCAACTGCACTTATGCGCGCATAGACAAATAATTAAAATAAAAAAAATTATTTTTATTGGTGCCTAAGGACATGTGATCATGTCATCTGTGACTAGGGGGTGGTACTTAGGAGCTACCCTACCACAGGGGCATGATATGGTCCCCCATTCTATCCCTTTCTTCCAGGACGACTTTGCTTCAATCAAAGATGGGGACACTTATTTTTGTTTTGGAGCCCAAATATTATTTGCTCTTCCATCTATCGAGAGTTAGAGCATGGGGTCTCTGGATAGCCACTGAGCCCTCTTAGGGGTGTGTACAATCCCAGTTCAGAACATCTTACGGCCCTGGAGGTAGCAGTTCCCAAGGTCTCTTAGGGACACTGTACCGGTGCAATGAGTTCACCGTCACTATGGGTCATTAATTAGCACTCTTGCTGCCTGTTTTGGGGGTGGATGTAGGAAACAGAGAGATCCTTCGAATCTGGCATATGTCAGCTGTGTAGCACAGAATGGCTAGGTTTTAATGGGCATATTTATTGTGCGAGGCTGAGCTCTGTCCATCACTTCAGATGGAGACGTGACTTGCTCTCTGTTTCCAGTATTTTCAATTCCTGTTCTTCATGGCGTCACAGTGCATCAGCGTGGTGCCATTTTCTAAAATATCCGGCGTTTTTATACATTAGGTACGGAGACGGCAAATACTTGATGTAAAATCCGCAGTTTTACTCCATAACCAGATTGTAAAATATGAACTGAATTAATCATAACTGCGAAGACTAATGGTGGCTTTTCTCTTATTTTATCTTTAGTGCCTTTGTAGATCATGTTTTAAAACCTTCCACGTCTGGCGTTGGGAACGCAGCCGCGGCTTGGTGGTGGATAGCAGGAGGCAAAGGTCAGACCCGAGGCTGCACAAATATTGTGTGCTGGATTTATTGTTTTAATTAAGAGCATGGCAGTTCATCATAAAGTGTTTATGGCGTTTCTGCTCAGCGCAGCATTTTGAAATCAGCTGTTTTAATGAAAACATAATGTCACATACGTCAAAGTTCTAAATATTTTGAAAGTGAAATATAGAAACAAGAACTTTAATTCTGGGTTTACTGAGATTAGCTCGTGGAATTGCTTTTAAATCCCTGAAGAGGGTCACATCATGGCTACCGCGTGGCTTCCTGTAGGTGACTAGGAGAAAGAAAAAAAAAAAGAATTCTAGGTGGTTCTCAGAGCTGGGCTATTTAATAGTGAAAATACAAGTTGAAGGTTAATGTATCGAAAAGCAAAACCATTACGGTCTGTGTTGGGATTTTAGATTAAAGATTCGATAATGAGTCTGCATGGACCTCAGTGCTGGTTCTACGGAGAGCCTCTAATTGTGCCAAGGGGAGCCCAGAGCCTCTGAGGGTGGGAGAGAAATGGATCCACCCTTGTCCTTTTCCAGTCGAAGCCTCTGGATCATCGTGTTTACCGCTAATTATTTATAATGACCTCAAAGATGATGGGGGTTTCTCTTGAGTTTTCAAGCCGGAAGGTTTCTACCGTCTGCCATTCTTTCTCACAGCGGCTGGGTATCTGGGTAGATATGTCAGCCGCCCTTGGTTACATTTGTTAGGGAGTCAGATAAAATATTTGTCTAATCTGGAAATTGTATTTTTAGCTGTACTCTCTTTGGAAACAGAAATTAAGCCTGCCATTAGATGCTGGGCCACAGCAGTTGACTGAACAGAGTAATGTATGTGCTAGTCAGTGCAATACTTGGTCAAGTTTCATATAGATCGTATTCCACATTATTTTATTAACTTTAATATCTGCACTTCCTATTACCAGACATGCCCCTCATTCAAAGCACAGAGGCACAGTCCTCTAATCAGAAGTGACAGGCTATATACTTCCTCTCAGCCATTACTTGGTAGCCTAGAGCAAAGAACTATGTTTCTTTGAAAATGTTTTGAATTGGGTTATTTTTATTGAAGTATTAAAGTAATTCTTCAGATTTTAGGCTATTATTTAAGTACTTTTGGGAGAATACAATAACCCCCGGATTGCACAGGCGTTGTTACTTGAACAACCCGAGTGGCTAAATGCATCTTTTTAATGCTGGTTATATAAGCTTCGCAGAACTCATCTGACCGGGCGAAGTTAAGAGTGTGCAGGTAATTATAGAAAATTAGCAGGCTAAATTAGTTTAGGAAAGCGCAAAAGTACAATATTAAAAATGCTCACAATGTATAGGCCCCGCTAGCTGGCTTTTCAGTGAAAAATGGGCATTTCTTATGATTTTATCTTTGTGCTTTGTAATTCGATTGAAACAGCCAATAGCATGGTTTTAAAAAAAAAAAGGCTTCCTATGTGTGGGGCACTGTGGTTGAGGATGAACTGAGCATCCCAGAAATAACACCAGATGCATCTGCCGTGATGCTGGAAGAAGTCACCCCGGCCAAGGCTGGACTCGAACTCGGCAATGTTGGAGAGTGGACAGTTGGGCGGCTGTGTGGTGGGTTGTTTGTGGGGTGTAATGGAAGCCCCACGTGTGGTGGGATGTTTGTGAGGGTTTCAATGAAAGCCCCCAAGAGGTTCTCCTAGCCCCATTTCTGAGGATAGCCCCCATTTCACCAAAACAGCCTGAATAACTCCCCGGGTCACACACACGTCTACACCATATACATCAGGAGCCTTCAAAGAGGCCAGAAGAGGGTGTCAGATCCCCAGAGACTGGAGTTACAGATGGTTGTGAGACACCATGTGGATGCTGGGAACCGGACTCGGGTCCTTTGCAAGAGCAACACGTGCTCTTAACCACTGAGCCACCCTTTCAGGCCTTTAGACATGACATCTTATGCAATCCTTCTTAATTTGCCCTTCTTGCATGCCAAGAGAGGCCCAAAGCTGGATGCTCTCTGGTCAAGGCCAAGGATGCCAATGGCAAAGGTGAGATTTGAACTCAATTTCAAACCCTAGCTTCTACCTTTCCATGCCAACACCAAGCGAGCCCGGTAAGGAAGGGTCTGACTGTCCTTTGTCACATTACAAAGTACAACTGGTCATTTGCCAGCGTGTCCTAGAGATGCTACGTTTCTAAGGACCACTTGGAAGGATTAGTTTGTCATTAATGGCTAACCAAAAATTAAAAGCAAAGCAAAATAATACTATTGGAACAAAACGGGGCTATCTTGTAGATGCATTGTAATGCATCTTTTCTTCCTTTCCTTTCCTTTCTTTTCCTTTCCTTTCATTTCCTTTTCTTTTCTTTTCTCCTTTTTTCTTGTCTTCTCTCCTCTCCTTTTCTCCTTCCTTCCTTCCTTTTCTTCTTTCTTTCTTCCTTCCTTTTCTTCTTTCCTTCCTTCTTTCTTTCTTTCTTTCTTTCTTTCTTTCTTTCTTTCTTTCTTTCTTTCTTTCTTTCTTTCTTTCTTTCTTTCTTTCTTTCTTTCAGAGGGTTTTCCACTATGCACTGCTAGATATTGTAGGACTCAGTGGGAATTTATTAAAAAAATGCTATACAGTAGACAAGGGTATAAGAAACTATATATGAAATGGGAAAGCGCATATAAATGGCAGCTATATTAAAACAAATGTGAATTTGAAAGACACTAAAAGCAGAAGTGCTCTTAAGGCAACCGGTTAGATACCAGATGGGAACGGACGGGTGTTACCAGTTGATGATTCCTCGGTATGCCACAGCTCTAATCTTTGGCCCATGCCCATCCTGTCATGGTTCGCCAAAATGTTGGCCAAATAGTTATTGTTATTTCAACCACCCTGCCTGTGTGCACTAATCCCGTGTATGTATAAATCTGTAGTCTTCCATCTTGGTTTTCATTTGCTAGACTGGATCCATTACCTCTCTATCACTTCCCTCAAAGCAGCATGGTGGCACACACCTGTAATCCAGGTGCTTAGGTGGTGTAGGTAAGAAGACCAAGAGGGAGGCAGAGGCAGGCAGATTTCTGAGTTCGAGGCCAGCCTGGTCTACAGAGTGAGTTCCAGGACAGCCAGGGCTACACAGAGAAACCCTGTCTCGAAAAAACCAAATCCAAAAAACCAAAAGAAGAAGAAGAAGAAGAAGAAGAAGAAGAAGAAGAAGAAGAAGAAGAAGAAGAAGAAGAAGAAGAAGAAGAAGAAGAAGAAAAAGAAGTTGAGGCTTGGGCTACATAGTAAGACTTGCCTTAAGAAAAGAGCAACCACCACCATCACCACCACCAAGGGCTGTGTGTAGGTGGATCAGAGACGGCATGCCTGCCTAGTGTGCACAGGCTATGGGAACGGCTTTCCTTTCTAGTCAGGCCTCATGGTTAGAGCTGGAAAATAATTTGTCACTCATGGAGGAGGTAGGATTGTTCACAAAGGAAGTCCTCCCAAATTTCCCAGCTCCCATGCAGAAGGGATGGTTGGGCAACTTCTTGTCAAGGGGCTGCTTGAAGGCAAAAGCACAGAAGAGCCAGTGGGGGGCAGAGGGTGGCCAGCTCTCTCCCCTTCTTCTCCTCAGGTGATCACCCCACACAGGGTGCAGGACACAGAAACGGGACGGGAAGCTGCCCTTGTGAGCTTCATAGATCCGGCAGGCTTCTTGAGAGGAAGAACCGACCACTCACTGTGGCTGAAGAACCAAGACTGTGGGGACTGCTTGTTACAGCAGTGCAAGCCTAACCCACCTGCACCACCATGTGTCTCTGGGTGCTTAGCTTGGTGACTCCACCCCTCTTCTCCAGGGTTCAGAACAAGTCTATGCCTGGCTCTTCCCGCCTTCCCAGCTCCCCCACTTCCCATCCACTCAGGCTAAGCTCTGTGATGACTGACTCTCTGTGAGGCCATTGTGATCTTTGTATTAGAGTTGCAGTGTGAAAATGAATTGTGTTGTTTGCGTACGTGTCACCACTGACTCCTTCTTGTTGAAATAGACTGTAACAAGTGGTTGAAGTCTCCACTGGAGGGTAATTTATATTTATTTGAGCTGCCACCAAGTCCTTATTTAGTTTGCATAAACTACCCAGGACAGGAGAGGAATCTCCCTGGACCCTGTTTATCTTGTAAAATTGGAGTTTGCTGGGGAGGGTGGATCTCCCTTCACACGGACTCCCTTCCATCGCTTTTAGCGATGAATAATCAGTCATCAGGAGAGCGGATTAAAAAATAGATTTATTGCTATTTCTAAAAGTCAGAACTAGAGATGAGTAAACACAACAACAGATGTGTAAGAATGTAAGTAGGAACACTATTTTACAATAACATGCACTGAAACACATTTATGTACCGAGAACTATGAAAAATAGCTCTCTTTAAATGATTTAACATTTGCTCTCTTTTATATACAGTTGAGTTTCCAGGGGGAGAACAAAGATGCTCATAGCTCTCTGGGCTCCCTTGAAATTCCTCTCTCCAAACCTTCTGGAAGGTTCCACAAAACATTTTGAGGTCTGGGAAGAAACAGGGGCTGTTTTTAGAGTATATATATATAAATACACACACACACACACACACACACACACACACACACACACACACACACACACCTCCCCATCTTCCCACACTAGAAGGATCAACATTTGGGGGCTCAGGAAAGCCCAAGCTAGAGAAGGCAGGGAAGGCATGTGTGGCCATGACACCTTCTTCCGGACAAAAAGGAAGCTGGCCTCCTATGGGGAGATATGCAGTCTACTCCTGGGGCCAGAAGTGGGAGGAGGAGGGTATCCATTTGCTTTTTGTTGCTGTGATAAACAGCATGACCCAAAGCAATTTGGGGAGGAAAGGGTTTATTTCAGTTTACAGCTTAGAGTCCATCAGGAAGTTGGGGCAGGAACCTGGGGGTGGGAAGGGACAGAACTGGCTTGCACTGGCTTGCTCCCCATGGCTGGGTCAGTATATGCATGTATATATATATATACATACATACATGCATATACTGACATACATACTAAGAACCACCTGCCAGGTGGCACCGCCATAGTAGGCCATGGTAGGCTGGGCCCTCCCACATCAATCATTAATCAAGAAAATGCCCCACAGACTTGCTACAGATTAGTCTGATCCAGGCGATTCTTTAGTTGAGGCTCTTTCTCCCTAGGTTTGTCAAGTTGATAGCCAAATTAGCTATCCCAGTAACACTGTTCCAGAAGGTTCCACACTACTATTTTTTTGTGGGAATTAGGCTACAAGACATTATTTAGAGGAAGTCTGGGCCCACTGGTCCTGTCTGTTACAAAGGACTCAGCAGGCTGGCTGCAATTGCTATATTGATGATGGAGTCTCTTGAAAAGCCCCTGATCCATCATCCTACTGCCCAAAGTGGGCAAGGGGTTTGGTCAATGTCTGAAAAAAAAATGGAAGCACCAGAAGGTTTTACCTTGGAAGTTTGTTTTGTGCCTTAAGGATTTAAAAAGTATGTGTATTTGTTTCTATTCGTGTATGCTTGTGTGAGGGCTTGCATGTGGCACGGAGAGTGTGTGGAGGTCTGAGGACAACTTGCAGAAGCCAGTTCCCTCCTCCCTGAGCCCTCTCTGCTGCTCAAGGAACTGTGTGTGTGTGTGTGTGTGTGTGTTGGTCATGGGATGGAAGCATCCTTAAGTGTGGAGCTTCCTTAGGTTTCGCTCATTTCTTTTTTTTAGCCTGAAACTCACTGTGGAGCCTATGATGGTCTGGACCTTGCTAAGGAAGCCCAAGCTGGCTTTGATGTTGCTTTGTAGCCCATGCTCGCCTTGATAGCTTTATGTAGCCCAGGTCAGCCATGGGCTTGCTATGCAGCCCAGACTGGTCTGGGACTCATGATCCTCCCTCCTCAGCGTCCTGTATTCTGGGATTACAGAAGTGTGCCACCATGCCTGGCTTGCCTTGGAGTTTTGAAGACCTTTAAGACCATGACAACTTGAAGCTGATGTGGTGGCTCAGAGTTTGGGACGCTGCATAGGGTGTCAGCAATGAGAAGGCAGATGACCAGTCTAGTCTGGCCCATACTCCAGGAGTGAGCATCTTTTCTACTGGCCTCTCTCCTGGAGGTGTTTACTATGTGCAAGCTGGCGACTGTACGGGGAGCAGGAATGGGGGATAGCTTTGAGGGTTCAGTCCGGACACCTTGAGACAAGCAGATCTCTCTAGGGCAGGGTTTGGGCCTAGGAGGTCTGATTTTTATAAGCCTATCCCACCCTCATGTAAGAGTCAGTTTTTCCACAGTCAAATAATTCCCATAAAAAAAATCAGAATGAGGGCTAGAGAGGTGGCTCGGGGGTTAATAGTCTGTGCTGATGGGCTTCCAGAGGGCTGGAGTTTAAGTCCCAGCACCCATGTCAGGAAGCTCACAACTGCATCTAATCCCTGCTTCAGGGAATCGAACACTTTTGGCCCCTCTGGGTACCTGTACTCATATGCACCCCCTCCCCTACACACATGCATGCACAGAGTTAAAAACAATAATAAATAATACCTTAAAAATTAATGAAATTTTACTGTGTGTGTGTGTGTTTGCTCCTGGTTCTGTTGCACACTTGGTAATAGCAAGCACTCGCACGTGTGCACTTGCATGTATACACAGACAGACAGACAGACAGACAGACAGACACACACACACACACACACACATACACACTCACGCAATGCCTAATTTGGAAATCTGTGACCAAAATGTAAGATGTCGTAGGTGAGCCTTTGGCTTCTCATTTGTTGATTGTCTCTTTGGTACCAAGGAAGTGGCTCTGGTTTCCCCTTCTGCAGCGGTGTCAAGGAACCTCCTTACTAATTCAATACTAAGGACCGCATAATTAGCCACCTTAATAAATTTTTCCAAGATGGATAGCAACATTTGGCTCTCTTCAGAAAGCCGAACGCCCCCCTAACGGTATTCTGTGGGAAGCTATGGGAAGAACAAGGAACAGAAATATCTGGAAATATATTAAGATATATGTGCATATATCGGACATTAGCAATGTACCCTGAGTATCCTGGGAATATGCTTCAAAATATTTCAAACATTGTTGACCTTTGTTATATAATCCTGGGCTCGGGAAACCCATTTGCATAGACTTAGCAATATATTGTAAATAACTACACAGGACAGTGTGTATTTTTCCTTAAGATGCAGTGTTATAAGCAAGACATTAAATTATGCCTATCACACAAAGCAACCAGATCTCTCCATTTTTTTATGGCTTGTTCTATGGGGAAGACACCCTTCTGAAAAGCACACGCGTTAACTGCCTGACTCACGTGGTGACACGTGGCAAGCCCAAATGTGTTATGGATCTCCCAGGAATAAAAACAACACGGCAAAACCATCACCTAGGGATGTTCATTGACTGAATATTTTACAGACACACTCCCTTTATATTTATATAATAATTTAGTGTTATGACAATTTTTTTTAGCAGACTTGGCAGTTTTTCTTTTTTATAATGGTATTATATTTGTGAGCCTATTAAGAGCATATGGGATAAACTATAGAAACCAAGTATTTTTCATAATTCCTCGGGGTACTTGTAGCAAAGTAAATAAATAAATAAATAACCCGCCCAGTCCAGCAACAAAACACATCCTACTTACATATATTGGTTTAGAAAAATGTTAATAAAAGGTCATCCAGATTTTCCCCGTGCTTAACATCCCAGCAGTGGCAATTTGGAGACCTAGTTTGAATTGTGTAGCGAGGAGATGTGGGGATTTGTAAGGGTGCCTTGCAGGCAAATAGATGTCCCTTGAAAATGGAAAAAACCGACCCTGTGGCGGGGGTGGGTGGTGGGTGGTGGGTGGGGCTGGTGGGTGGGGCTGGTGGGTTTTAAACAAAAGGATCAAGTCAGGGTGTCGGTTCTTTGTTCTCATCTTGTCCCCCAGCAGTTGGCTCATTGGGTTCTCGCTGTGGGTCCCCAAGACCCAGCAGTGCTGAGCCTGTGGGCACCGGGAGGTACACCGCCATCTCAGAGTGCCGTCTTCCCAGGATCCGGGAGAGCAAATGCTTTGGAGGCCATGTCTCCTCTTTTCTCTCCAAACCAGAACCAGAGCGAACCACAGTTGCTTGCCGTGGGTGCGGCAGGGCCCTGCCAAAGCCCAGCTGATTTCTCCTCTCCTCCCCGCTCACCTCTATAGTCTGCGTCTTTCTTACCACCGGGGAGGTCACGTGGAGGAGGGAGAAACTCAGCATTTCTTCATTTTCTTTTTCTCCTTTTCCTTTCCTTTCAAAGAACTTATAAAAATGCAAAAAAAAAAAAAAAATGCAAAAAAAAAAAAAAAAAAAGAACAAGGGCTATTTGGGGATTTTTTAATTTTTTTTTTTTTTTAATTGAGCAGCTGCCTGCATCTTAGCATGTTTGAGGCAAACCCGTCCACTGTGATTCTGACTGGACTCAAATTAAACTCCCTCAAAATAGAAATGTTCTCTGCGAGGACTGGACAGAGAGCCACAGTTTTGGGATGGATCCAGTCTGCTTCCTGATGGGTAGGAAGGCAGATACCTTACAGTGCCTGAGATGGGAGGGCAAGCTCGTCCTGGCTGCGGGGTGGTGGCCCTGGGGACAATGGGGACAGAAGTTGAGGTTGTCCCCCCAAAATCACAGGCTCATTGCCTGCATTGCGCCCGTTATTACTACTGGAAGCAAAGGACCCCCAAGCCCAGGCTTGGTCTTTCCACTCTGGACGGAGCTGAGGGCCTTTTGGGGTTCAACAGCTTTTCTTCTGTCAGGGGCGGTCACTCTGTGTGCCTAGTGCATCTTCCTCCCTCCCACACTCTAAGGTAGAAGGACAGGCACACCCAGGCCTCTGAACTCTACCCTCATGGAATCGCAGATTAACCCAGTATCACCCCAATACACACTGGTGAAAGTAGGGGGTGTAGTGGGGATGTGGGCTCTGTGCTGTGAGAGGGGAACCCTCCGTCTTCATTTAAGGTTTTGATTTCACGCCTCTTGGGTTTTGAAAAGCATATTCATTTTGCCCTTGCAAAGATGGCTAACTGTGACCAGACCTTGGGAAATCCCTCGAATGTAAGGATAGCTAAGGTATTTAATTACCTATCAGCTGCTTCCGGTCCTTTCTCCCCTGCCTCGGGCCAAAGCAGAACTTTCCCACGGGTTCATCCCTGAGGTGGGAGGGGCTTTGAGCCAATCCCAGACTCTGAGCTCTCTATGACAATCCATCCCGCCTCCCCCCCACCACACCCCGTGGGGCGGGTCCAACCCTGGCTTTTCGGCCGTCCCCCCCAACCCCCTCGCCCCCCAAGCCCCTCGGGGCTGTGGGCTGTTGAATGAACTCGCCTCTAGAGCCATCCTTGAACTTTTAAGTGATGTTTGGAAAAGAATTCATTCTACACATTGGAAAGTCAAAGTCTGATCTCCAAGGATGGATTGTTGGCTCGTCCCGGTAGGTGCCCGCAGCACAGCAGCCTTCTGAAGCCATACCTTCTGCCCACAGGGTGTCCTTGCTATTTAGATTTCCTTTCTCTAGATTTGGCATGAGCTCCCTGGGTAGAGGCTATCTCTTCTCCCTTTACTGGAAATCTTGGCCCTGTAGCTTGGGATCTGAAGGAACGACTCTTTCACGGGCCAGCAGATCATAGATGAGGTAGATATCAGAGTGACCCAACTCCAAGTCCTGGATCTGGGCCTGGGCAGTGGCTGAGCTGGCCAGCCCGTCAGTCCACTCCGCACCCACACTACCAGTGCTCATCCAGTGCCACAGCTAGCAAAGGGCTGGGCCAGCTCTCCCGCTCTTGTGTCCTGAGGGTCTGCCTATAGACTCATACCTATGCCACCAAAGCCGGCTGCACTGTGATGCCCAGTGGAGGTGTGGGGCCTGTTCTCTTGAGTAGTGTGCTGCAGCCTCTAAGGGGCTGAGCCAGCTCTCCGGTTCTTATACTCTTGGGGCCAGCTCACCCACGCCTTCGCCATCAGGGCCAACTCCCTGTGCGGCCCAGGTGAGGTGCAGGGCCTGCTCTCTGGAGTGCTGCTTTTGGTGAGGTGTAGGGCCAGCTCTCTTTCTTGCTCTCTTGACCTTGGGGTCAGCTCTCCAATTGCAGGTGTCAAGGGGTGAGGTATCAAGGGGTGAGGTGTCAAGGGGTGATGGGGAGAGGTCATTCTTTTTATTTTTATTTTTTTAATTTTTGATTATAGCCATTCTTATTAAGGTGAGGGATACTGACATTGATTTGCATTTTCCTGATGGTAAAGGATGCTGAACACCGTTCATGAGTTCTTTTATTTGTAAAGATTTACTTGTTATTGTATATGAGTACACCATTGCTCTCTTCAGACACACTGAAGAGGGCACTGGATTCCATTAGAGATGATTGTGAGCCACCATGTGGTTGCTGGGAATTGAACTCTAGAAGAGCAGTCGGTGCTCTTAACCGCTGCGCCATCTCTCCAGCCCTGTTCATGAATTTTTAACGCCTCTTTGGAGAACTGTGTTCTGTCATGTACCCATCATTGGTTTGAGATTATGTTTTTCTTAAACGTATCTTATGTATATTAGTTTGTGCCCATGGGAGTTTATGTGTATCACATGTGTGCAGTGTCTTAGGAGGCCAGAGAGGGCGTTAGTTCTGGAACTAAAGTTACAGACAGTTATAAGCCACTGTGTGGGTGCTGGGCACAAAGTCAAGTCCTCTGGAGGAGCAGCCAGTGCTCTTAAAGTCTAAGCCATCTCTCCAGCCCCACATTCGTTAAGCTGATTACTTGGAATTTTGGTGTTCAATTCTTGAGTTCTTTACTTATTCTGTATATCAGTCCGCATGCGATCTGTGAAGACAGTCACCCCACCCTGTCCCCTGCAGTTTTCCCCTTCACCCTGGTCATTATTGTCTTTGCTGAGAAGAAGGCTTTTAGCTTGATGGGGATGCCATTCCCTCACCATAAGCCTTGGGATGGATGGGTTTTCTGTTAATGAATGGGAACCACGCTGGGGCCTCCACACCCTGGAGTCTTTGTGCCTTTTCTGTTACACAGATTGGTGTCAGGAAGCTGGTTAGACTCCTGTGGTTTATATCACCTTCTGGAGCTCACTCAGAGAAGCTGGCCTTCTGTTTGGGTGTGGATGGCAGGAGTCACAGTTTCCTTTGACATATTCGCCTGGAGATGGTGGTCCCCTGTGCCAGAGTCCCTGCAGGGCGTAGGAGCCACCTCCAGCTCTGTACTCAGGGTTCTCACACAATTTTCTTAGCCCCCAGGACCTCAGTGGTTCTGTGAAGGGGTAGATGCCTCAGGAAGATGACAGGCCTTCTTCAGAAATAGGGGACATGGTGCTCAGACCCAGGGCAATAGGAAGTCAGGAGAGGTGGGGACGGAGTCCCTTTAGCCTGGGTTAGTAGGGACAGCAGAGTTTTCTTTCTTGTGTAATCATGAAGTGCTCACCTTGACTTCCTGGAGAAATAAACACTCAAAACCCACTGGAGCAATCTATGTCCTGAAGACTTTCATGCATTCCCTTTAATTAAATAATAAATAAATTGAAAAAATGGACAGGAAGTTGGGGTGAAGGGGTCAAAATGGACCTTGGAGCAGGGAGATTAATATGATCAAAATCCATTGTATTCTCAAAGAAATTCTCAAGGAATTAGTAAAAATATTTTGAAAAGATTGCTTAAATTATTATTATTATTATTATTATTATTATTATTATTATTATTATTATCAATGTGTGATTGTGTGTGTGGAATTCAGACAACATTTGCGGTAATTTCTCTTTTTTCACCATGGTTTCTAAGGGTCTAACTCAGGATGTCAAGCTTGTGTTGAATCATCTTGCCAGCTCACATCACTTTTAAAATTTTTTTAATAGAATGGCTCATTACATAGCTTAGACTAGTGTAAAACTCACAGCCCCCTGCCTCAGCATTTGGAGTGCTGGGCTTACAGGCGTGCACCATCTTGCCCAGAAGCTCAGATCTTCTTACCTTCATCTCTTCAGAGGGGCTGTCTCTGAACTCCCTCTTGGGACTTCCTCTTCTGCTGCCCCTAGTGTCGGCTCCCTCAGAAAGGATCACTGACTCATTCCAGCCTCCTCAACAGGGAATCACCCGGCTTCCAGAACATGCCTGGCTCTGGGATGTGTTCCAAGACCATCTGATGCTCAAACAGATGAAAGAAGATAATCACACTGTGGTGTGGTCATTCGGTCAGTAAGATGGTTCTAGGAAATCCCAAAGCACTGACTTCCTAATCCTCAGGTACTAGATGTAGGACATTGCTAAATGTGGAAGTGAAAAAAAAAAAGCCACTGGAAGACAAAGGACTTGAAATCTCATCCGTAATCTCCGGTTTGGGATGGATATCCTAGCATCTTTCACTGTTGTATGAAGCACTATTTCATTGTTTCTGCTTTGCTTTAAAAGGTTTTTTTTCCCCTCACTAAGTAGCCTTGGCTGGTCTGGAATTCACTCTGTAGACTAGGCTGGTCCCAGAAACAAAGTAATTTATTTTTATTTTGAACGTAGGAGTGTTTGGCTGTGTGCAACCAAACACGGTGCAACCCAGGTCTGCAGTGCTTGTAGAAGTCAGAAGGGGCATCAGATCACCTGAAACTTTGTTACAAGTTATGAGCTACCATGCGGGGACTGGGAACTGAATCCAAGTCCCCTGTAGCCACTGTGCTCATCTGCGGAGCTGTTTCTCTAGCTCCTGTACTTGGTGTTTTGTTTCCTGTTATAAAACAGCTATTTAAAAATTCTTGGGAGTTAGCAACATTTCTACACTATTGTTAATACCCAGTGCCACACTGTCCTTTTCCGTAGCCCATGATTATATATGGAATGCGAGTTCTCTTCTGTTGTTGGGCATTGGCTTGCTTCTAGGAGTAAAAAACACAGTGTAGCCAATCCACACTAATATCACTGATTGGTTCCTTAGGAAACAACAACAACAAAAATCTCTGAATCCTGATTTTTTTTTTTAAGACAGGATGGATTTCACCATGTAGCCCAGGCTAACCTGGGACTCCTGATCCTCCTGCCTCAGCCTCTCAAGTCCTAGGGTTACAGGTGTTCATCACCAAGTATCCTTCCTCAAGGTTGCCTAGTTCACCCCGTACCAGTGCTGTGACACTTCACTTTCCCACCTTTCTCTACCGCCTTTTTTTTTGTCTTTATGAACACAGGGACAGACACGCACTCTCCTTGCTGTTTTAATTTGCATATGTTTGATTACTAATAAGGTTGAACATCTTTTATGCATATTTATCATTTGTATTTATTCTTTTGTGAATTGCTATTCATGTCCTCAATCCATTTTTTTTTCCTATTGAAATATCTCTTATTCACTTGTAAGAAAGCCGAGCACATTAGGGACATTCAACTTTCCATTACGTGTGTCAAAAATACCTTTTTTCTCCTTGGTTTCAGTTTGCCTTTCAATCTCAAAATTATATATTTTTTTTGACAGAAGGGCCTTTTCACTTTTACAATTCAAACCTAGCTATCCTTTTCAAAGTGATATTTTCTTGCTTATTCTTTGAGGGTTTTATACACGCATAACCCCACTCTGCTGTAGGTGGACCCCTCCATCCGGCTATCACTATTTCATCCCGAGGCTTTGCCATTGGAATTGCTTACAGGAAGAACTTCCCTTTCACATCTGATTCGTAGCCTCCATGTTCCACCGCAGAATCTCAATCTTTCATTCCTACAGGTTTTCAAGCAGGAGAGGCCTGAAGGAAGACGCAGGTTTTGTTTGCTGATCGAGGCAGGTTGTGCTCACCTCTTTACCTGTCAATCATCATTTTCCCACAGCCAGGACACACCCCCGAGTTTGGCTGTCAGCACCTGGCTCCCGCTGCCTCCATGCGCATTTCAGATTTCTCAGTTCCATAGCTTCCTGTATTTTAATATCTGACTGAATAGGTCTTAATCACTTGCCTCTGTTTTTGACCAAAAAAAAAAAAAAAAAAAAGATGTGTTTTTCTTCGAGATTCTTCAGTTATTTATGTATTTTTTTTCTGACGGACTTTGGTATAAATGTGGCAAAATGTCAAGAAGGCTTTAACTGGATTCTTGCCTGGGGTTGATGTTGAAGTTTAAGGGATGGATGAGTGGGGATTAGCATCCCAACAATACAGAACCACACTTCATTTCATTTAGTAATTGTGCCCTTAAGTTTTTAAGCCATATGAACAAGGGTTTCTGAACAAAGATTTTATCCTCAGCATCTTCTGTAGGGATGGACGCGTTGGAAACAGTGTAAACAGTTGAAGACTAAGAATTCACTTGATACACTCACAACTTAAAATACCGCACCAGCTCAGTGGCTTATCCTGTTAGCATGCTTGACAGACAACCTGAGTTTGATCCCGGGGACCCATGGAGAAAATTAACTCCCATAGGTTGTCCTCTGACCTCCATACCTACATCCTCTTTCCCTCATTGTACACACACACACACACACACACATACACACATACAAGCACACACATATGCACATACACATTGCTACCACAAATAGTAACAGTAATAATAATAGTAATACTAATGAAATTAAAATTGAAAATATTATGCAGCCCTTAAAAAGGTATTTTCCAGCTGTTTTCAGAAGTTACTTTAATTTGAACACTACGTCCAATATCAGAGTTTCAGACAAACAGCCTTTCTCTTTTCCTATGTGCATCTACCTCATCAAGGAATGTGATGCCAAATGCTAAACCTTATTGAAGCCAAACAGACTGAAATGCTAGTAAGTTGTTTTCATTGAGAGAGGTTATTAGGGATGGTGGCTAGTTTTAAGTTGAGTATTTTTTTTTTTGCTTTGCTTTATAGCTTTTCTGTCATTTGCATGTGTCGTGTGTCTGAGATGTCCTGTGTGTAGCAGGTTGGCAGTCCCTCAACCTCTGCGGAAGGAGCTCACAGCAGAGAGGGCTCACACCTGGGAGGGCTGTGTAGTCCGGGTGGCAGCGGCGGATGCAGTTTCGCACATGGCCGGAGGGTGGCAGTGTCCGCTCGCAGACTCCGGGCTGGCGGCTTGATGACCTTTGTCAGCCTGCGCAGCCTCTCGTTTATCACCGATCACCGAGTGGAATGAACATATTTACTTGTGTTTTGCTTTCCACTTATAATATCTAGTGGCATGGGAGGGAAATGAAAACAATTGTTCATAGGGGAAATTTATGAGCTTCATCTGGCTGCATGATTCCCGCAGTTGCCCCAGCGCCGCCCAGAGAGCGGAGATAGCTCCTTACATCCCCAGAGGTCCTCACAGGGCCCTGCAACACTTGCCTCTGGCCAGCAGACTTCCCCACACTCCTCCCTCCCTTTGAGTTTGCAAGGAGCTCCATGAGAAGGGGCACACATGCATGTCATCTTTTGGGGTGGCACGGTAGTCCAAGCTGCGGGCTGCGTCCCACCTGAAGTCTGGGCTAGCCTTTATCTCTTGTCAATCTCCCCAATTCCTTCTTTGGATGAGCTGCCGCTGGGGCAGGGCTCTGGGGACCCTCTGGAGCCTGAGAGAGCTCTCCGAGATCTGGATGGGGTGGGAGGGGCCCCTCCCTCTGAGGTTCTAGGAAAAGGGCAGCTCCGGGCTTAGTGGCAATGTGTGCTTTTTGTGTGGAAGAGTGGGAAATAAAGTGGATCCGTCTACTCTTCCGGCCTGTCTCAGAGAGACAGGATTGCTCTCCCAGGGAAGGCAGACAAGAGGGCCGATCATTTTCAGCTTCTTTGGGCCCCAGGTTCACAGAACTTGGTGCTGAGAACCTGGAACCAGCTCTGCTTGAGGTCCAGATCTAGGCAAGAAGTTCTCCTTGAGCCCGGTGGATTGTCAGTTCCTGATGAGGCCACGCCCCTGACTCCAGCTGTCAAGGTCTCTGCAGAGAGGAGCCCATTCCGGGGTTGAGGTGTAGAGAGTGAAAGCCGGGCCAGCCTCATGTTCCACACCAGAGTGTGGAAAGGCGAGATGTGAAAACACAGACGCACCCACGGAGCGCATGGCAGGGCGGGGAGCTGGTACCTGTGCTGCTCCACAGGGCATGCTGGCTGCGCATGCGCAGGGGTTTGATCGCTCTAAGTTGGTGAAGCTCTGCAGCAGACCACCCTCTGGTCACTATTCTGTTCTCTCCTTTCCCTACTCCCCAGGCCCACATTTCCTATGTCTTCTCCCTATCTTTCTTTTTCCTCTTCTCTTTCCTTCTCTCCCCTCCCCCACTTTCCTTTTTAATTTCTAATAGGTCCCTTCTTCTCTCCCTCCTCCCTTTCTCAGACCTGAGGTCTAGATCAGAAATCAGATCCTTTCTATTCCTGTGCACGCTCGCTCGCATGTGGCCCTCAGCATTACTCCAGTCTGAGGCTGCCCCTCCCGTTCCCTGAGCCTGCAAGGGTGTGACCTGACATGGGTGGTAGCTGACATGAGGTGCATCAGGGCATCTTGGAGGTGGTGTCCCTCGCACGAGGCTCCTCCTGGACACATACAGGTGAGCCTTTGGGGCCATCTGGCCAGCAGGTGCGCTGTGCATGGAGCCTCAGGAAAGGCTCTGACGTAGGCCCAGGGCCCTGAGTTCCCTGTCTTGGGATTCCGGGAAAGAGGAGACTGAATTCATCCAGCACAGATCTTTGTCCAGTGAGCGCTTTCATGGCAGAAACAAGAGAATCTGGTCCGCAGACCCCTACCTAGCTCTAGTGACACTTGTTCTTGCCCAGGACGGTGGTTTGGCTGATGACTGTTTCAGCCGCCGGGACCCTCCCTCGGCTCATTATAATCCACCGTATTTCCCAGGCAGTCTTATAATCGAATTACTCAAAATTGCACAGCTTTATTGCACAATGCTAAACTTCAAGACAAACAAATGCCCAGGTAATGAACAATTATTTATGACAAATTATTACCTTTACTCATAAGACTAGTGGTTTCTATTAGGCTTAGGAACGGTGCCAGCCCCTTCTCCCAGCCAGCCCCTTCTTCCAAGCCCTCTCTGCTGGCGTGCACAAGGTGCTGAGGGCGCTCTACAGGGTGTTGTGTTTATGCACACACCCGTAGCTGTTCCTGTGGGAGTGGATGGGGATAGGTAGTCCACTCTTCTAAAGAGTCGCGGCCATGCCTCTGTCTCGGCTCAGGGCTGGGGCACCTCCTGTGGGGCTTCTGGTTTTCTTATCTCTTTTGCATACACCAAGGCTGAGGTCGTGAAGCTCAGGGAAAAAGGCTTCGCTTATCCATTTGCATTTAAGTTTTAGTGTTTTTCTCTTCTTTGAAACTAAACTCAACTTTAAAAATTATTTATGGACTCAATAACGTATGTTTAGATTATTGAAGCCCCCTTTTTCCTGGTTCTCAGGAGCAGAACCATCTCCCGGCTAATTATAACATACAGTATTTTCCCAGTAGTCTTACAATCAAATTATTCAAAATTGCATTTCTTTATTGCATATTGCTAAAACCCAAGACAAGCAAACATCAAGATAATAAACAATTATTTATTACAAATTATTACCTAATATATAAGATTAACAGCTTGTAACTATTAAGGTTAATACATGTGGTAAACTGTATTTATTATACTTATTTTGGAGCAAATATCTTTGTATAAAACATATGTTTATGTATTGCAATTAATGAGAAAAAGTGTAAGATTAACAATTTATGTTAGGTTTTGTTTTTAGATTTATGCACACTGTAAAACTTATTTATTGCACTTATTAAAAGTATTTAATGATGGACTTTTAGATCCCGTCTTTTTAATGCGCAAATATAAACTAAGGGAGTATTAAATTACAGAATGGAAAATTATAACTAAAGTCAAAGAATCTAACTATTTTCTGCTATAAATCTGCCTTAAAAAGATTATCAGTAGAATTACGGAATCTTTAAATAGTGGCCTTTATAGTACATAATGAGTTTCAGTGAGCTAGCCTTTGAAAGGCCTTTTCCCCCTCCATCATTAAAACTAAACTCAACATCTTACTCTTAAACGTAAATGTAGCTAGAAGCATAAACACTGAATCGTTTCATTTTATGATCCAAAGCCACGTCGTTGTCGGAGGGAAGAGGAAGGAGCGGGGTAAGTTCAGACCAGCTGGAGGGACAGGGCAGGATGAGGAAAAACGGGGGGGGGGGGGGGCCGGGGAGGGAGAAACTCCCTCATCTCCGCCTCTCTCTGGCTTGCCTGGAGAACCGACCGCTGGCAGGTGTATGGGGCTGTTTGCTGGCTACAGAATGGAAACAGTTACACACAAAGGTGGGGATGCTCAGGTCAATGGAGCAGACTGAGATCAACAAAGCCCTGAGCATTTCCTGCCCGCTGCGGTGCACAACCCCCCAGGTGCTAAGTCAAGGGGAATATTCTGGAAGGCAGAAAATGGTTTCTGGGAAAGACCTGACAGCATTCTGGACCATCCGCATTTGCGTTGATTCGTTTTATATCAGCCCGAGTCAAATGGGATGTGGGGTTTGAGGAGAGAAGACTGTCCTGCAGGCAAGTCCAAAATGCTCTTTACTCAAAATTCCTATGGGGGCACTCAGTCCACTGTGCAGGTCCGCCCTGCGCTGGTGGTCCTGGGTTCTATAGGAAAGCAGGCTGAGCAAGCCATGGGGAGCGAGCCAGTAAGCAGTACGCCTCCATGGCCGCCGCATCAGCTCCTGCCTCCAGGTTCCTGCCCTGACTTCAGTGACTAAGTACGGCCTGAGAGATGTTGGGTCCCCTGTAGCAGTGTTTCCCTCACACCTTTGTGTTTGTGGTCAGTGGGACTGGGGTCCTGTGGATTCTGAGATGTCCCTCATCCATGGGTGACCCTGAAGACACCGGGGATGAAGTTAGAGACCAGACGACCCCTTCCCTGTTGGACAGTGTAGGCGTCCAGAGCGAAAGTTCTTGGGGCCTCAGACACGTCAGCATTCCAGTGATCTCTGAGCAAAGATTGGCAGAGAGCTGCAGGTTGGCTCTTGTAGCTTGTTCAGCCATGGAAGGGGAAGAGGAAAAAAGGAAAGGGAGAAGGGGAAGGGGAAGGGGAAGGGGAAGGGGAAAGGGAAGGGGAAGGGGAAGGGGAAGGGGAAGGGGAAGGGTTAGGGGAAGGGTTAGGGCAGGAAGCAGCGGGTGGCCAGGAGTGAGCAGGAGGCTGCCTTTCCATCACACCTGCTGGGCGTCTTCAGACATGTGCTCACTTAGAAGACAATTGTTTGCAGGATTTTATTTGAAATGCCGAAATATCTCCTCTTTCCACAAAGAGTTGTATTATTTCAAGTATAGAACACATTTAAATAAAATTCTTCCAAAATACGTAGCAGCCTATCATTCCTGTTTTGTGCCGAACTGCTGTACAGTCCAGTTATATCACGCCTGGGTACGTACGCAGAGGAATCAGAGGGAACACAGCACAGAGATGCCCCCCCACGCCCATGCTCGTCCCAACATGATGCACAACAGCTGAGACATGGACCCAGCCTGTCGCCCACCAACGCACAAGAAAGCGTAAAGAAAATGTGGTGTGTGCACGTGCTGGAGTTTTACTCAGCCACAAGGAAGAATGAAGCAATGTCACAGGCAGAGAGAGGAATGATGAGGAAGTCTGATGTGGAGAGACAAATGCCAAACCCACTCAGACACAGAACCCAGGTTAGGTGAATAAGGAAAGTGAAGGGCACAGACTGGGAAGAGGGAAGGGCCAGCAGGACTGAGGAAGGAGCCGGAGAAGGCTGCCGGGCTGAGCACTGAGGACATGGCGCACTTGTAAGACTCTCACAGTGGACTCACTTAGCAGGGAGGTGATGGCATCCACATTTAGTTTCAGCCCTTGGGAGACAGGCAGGCAGCTCTCTGAGTTCAAGGCCAGCCTGGTCTACAGAGTAAGTTCCAGGATAGCTGTGGCTACACAGAGAAGCCATGTCTTGGGAACAACAACAACAATAACAAAAACTACTACTAATCGGTTTGTATGATGAGTGTGTGGTAATAAAGCAAACCGGTTTGGGCTGGAGGGGTTTGAGAGCACGGTGGGTGCTGTTGGGAGCACAAGGACCAGTGGCTGTCCTTGGGAGGCTCATGGGAAGTGGGTGAGTCATGTGGGTTCTGTTTCTTCCTCCAAAGCATTGTGCAGCTTGGTAGGTGATGTCCCCTCCTGCTGGTGCTCCGGGTGCCCCCCCCCCCCAGGTTTCTGTCTGTTTACAATCCATCCACCCAGCTCTTTGTCTGGTAAAGACTCACTTGCTCATTTGTGAATTCATTGGTTGGTGAATGAGCTAACTCCCTCCCTTCCTCTCTTGCTTCCTTCCTTTCTTTCTCTCTCCCTCCTCCTTCCCTCCTCCCTCCCTCCCTCCTGTCTTTTCTTCCCTCCTTCCTATAGGTGAATGCCACCAAGCTGTCCATAAAGCATTTTCTTCTTACTGTTATTATTAGGGGTGACTGTACTGAGCACTGAGGCTGGAGGACTGCTATGAGTTTGAAGCTAGCCTGGGCTACAATTGCGAGTAACAGGCCAACCTAAGGCTGCTTAACAAGACCCCTTTCTCCGAATCAACCACTGGGCTGGAGAGAAGGCTTAGCTCTTGCAGAGGACCTGAGTTCAGTTCCCAGCTCCCACACAGGGTAGTTTAGAACCACATGTTGCTTTAACTCCAGGGGCTCCGATGCTATCCTGGCCTTTGAGGAAACTGCATGAATGTAGTTCACATACACACACTCAGGTACACACATATACGCATGAAACAAGTCTCTAAAACAATGCAACAAACAAAGAAGATGCTGACTGGACCAGTCAGGCCGTGGATTCTAGCTCACCATTATTGGTCAGCAACCTTCGCGGGTTTGGTGGTGTCTGCCAGAGCGAATTGGCTGTCGGTTGGAGTCTGGGAATCAGTCTTCAGGGGGACAGAGATATTCCCATTGACCTAAAGAACCCCGTCTAGGATATCATGTGTTCAGGGCGTAATGGCAGGTGACAAGGACCCAAGGGATCAGTGCAGATGTGTCACGCACCCCCGTGCACACGCGCACTGCACTGCACTCCCTGCCTTCCCAGAGAAAGAGACAACTGAAGATTGTCGGTCAGGGATGCAACACAAGTCCAAAGTTTTACACCCAGCACGTAGAAGCGGGGACTGATGGGGCTTGAGTAGTGGCTAAACTGAGGTTTCTTCCACGGAGGATGGAGGGGAGCGGAGGAGAGGTGGGTGGGGGAGGGGAGCTCCGACTCCTGCTCTGGGCCCTTGTGAGTGGCCATTCTGCTTCTTCCTTCGTTCCACTGGTGTTCTGTCTCTCACAGTGTGTTTCGAAAGGCATTAGGGGTCTGGGGAGAAAGCTCAGTGCATAAAGTGCCTGCTGCATTAAGCAGATCAACCTGAGTTCGAATCCCTGGTGCCTATGTGAAAAGCCAGGCGGCTGAACACCAGCGGCACTTGGAGCACCAGCAGCACTTGGAGCACCAGCGGCATTTGGAGCACCAGCGGCATTTGGAGCACCAGAGGCATTTGGAGCACCAGCGGCATTTGGAGCACCAGCGGTGGGAAGGCGGGGCCAGGCAGGAGTTTGAAGCTCATTGGTCAGCCAGTCTAGAACAATTTTTGAGCTCAGGTTCAGTGGGAGAGACAGACAGACAGACAGACATACAGACAAGACAGAGAGCAACTAAGGAAGGACATCAATGTTCACTTCAGAGCTCTACACCCAGGTATGCACACACACTTTCGCCCACACAAACATGTGTGCACCCCCCACCCCCAAAGCGTAATGAGTATGCGTCCTTTAACAGCCGGTCCCACTTTGAGGGATTCTCTTTAGGAAATGACCCTGGGTGAAAACACAGACTCTTTCACAGCTGTATATATATATATATATATATATATATATATATATACACACACACACACACACACATGTACATATATGTACACATATATATATACATATATACATATATACATGTATGTATATATGTATATATGTATATATATATATATATATATATATGCCTTTTTATTCTAGAAAATATAAAAATGTGTAAAAGTACACACAGGAATATGACTGTCCCGGTACACACTGCCCATCCACAGTAGCTGAGTCCCATCTGTCCTGTTCTCTGGACTTTCTGAAGTCATCCTCAGGTACTGTTTTATTCATTAACAGTTAAGAACACACCTCCAAGAGAGAAAAGCGTATCTTCGTGGCTTTGGCTCTCTTTGAGGTGAGCAAAGTTTCCCTAATACTGTTAACTATCTCGTCAGTATTCAGAGTGTCTTGCCTGCCTGCTCTCATACCCTGTGCATTCTGTCTATGTCTAAGTCAGACCGATTCTACCCACTGCCAGCAGCTGCTGGCCCAGAGACTTTAATCGTCGGGTCCCCCACTCTCAATTTTTATTTTCTGATTTAGGGTTGATTTGGTTTTATGGTGAACTCTCCCAGCGGGTCCCCACCATTGTACTCTTGGCCTCTGCTTTTTCTGTGTCACCTCCTGTACTCAAGATACCTGTGTGGGAGTCACAGATATTTCCGTATGTCGTTACTTTGAAGTATAACATTCCCCGTAGCAAGAATTTTGGCTCCTTTAAAAACCCAGTTATTGCAGGGCAGTGGTGGTGCACGTCTAGAATCCTAGTACTTGGGAGGCAGAGGCAGGCAGATTTTTGAGTTCGAGGCCAGCCTGGTCTACAGAGTGAGTTCCAGGACAGCCAGTACTACACAGAGAAACCCTGTCTCGAAAAACAAAAACAAAAACAAAAAACACAAAAAAAACCCCACCCAACTCCTCAAAAAACAACAAATATAAAAACAAAAACAAAAACTCAAAACAACAACAACAACCAAACCAAACCAAAAAAACCCAGTTATGTTATGGGAGTATGTTTCTGTTTTCATCCCAGGTGTGGGGTATGGGACTGCTTCAGACTGTCTGCAGCAGCTGACTGTGATGGTCTTGTGCTGTAGGAGAGGCATGATCTTTGCCAGCTGCAGATAGTTGAATTCTGGGGATTCTGGAGAGGGTATAAATGTCATCAACCCCGTGAGAGTATCCCTCTCAGAGGATGGCTGCTCCTCCCTGCTGCCCTCCCCTGTCCCCTGCTGTTCTTGGTTGTTGATGTTGCTGCTTGTTAAATGGTTGTGAGTAAAGAGACTGGAAGAAGTTGGGGATATCCTGAGCACAAAGGCTGGACTTGCCCCAAGGAACCCAAGCCTCCAATCAGCAGAAAGCAGTCTATTTTGTTGGTTGAAAGCCTGCTTTGTGGTACTCTTTCTTCTCTAACCTTCTTTCTCCTTCCTTTACTTCTTTCTAACCTCTAACCTTCTTTTGCTCCTACCTGGTGTTGGGGAATTGGAAAGGATCTGGGTGGACTAAGGGTTGGAAAGGAGGCAGAGGTATAAGAACCCAATAGAACAGTTTAAAAAGTACGCCAACAATTCCCACTTAAAAACATGGCAATGCTCACGAAAGATCGTTAACCTTTTACTGACTGCTACACGTTTAGCACACACGTTTCAATTACTCACTAAAAGATTAAAATTATTAAACTCCAGACATGTAGCTTGGTGGAAGAGCACTTATTAAGCCTGGCACTGAAAGGTTCAAAGTCAAAATGTAAAGCCACCCTTGGCATTTGATGAGTAAGTGAAATTGTACTTTATCATCACAGATTTGTCTTTCTGTTAGTTTTACGTGTGTGTGTGTGTGTGTGTGTGTGCATGCCTGCCTGCCCACCTGCCCATACACAGGTATGTGTGTGGAAACCTGAGGTTGTCTTTGTGTGTGTCTCTCTATTTCTTTCTCCTTATTTCTTTTGAGACAGGGTCTCTCGCTGAATGAGAAGCTTGTTGGTTGGCTAGATCGGTGAGACAGCAAGTTCCCAGGACACATGTCTCTGCTTCCCCAGTGCTGGAGTTTCAGATGCATGCATAGTGCCTGGCTTTTACGTGGTGCTAAGGATCTCCCACTGGGCTGCACTCCTAGGCCAGAATGCCATGTACACAGGACCACGCAGTATGTAGCCTTTGGAAATAAGCCTTTTCCACTTAGTGTATTTCTTTCTTTATCCAGGTTGTTGTTTTTCTTTGCTGCATACTATTCCATGGTATAGCTGTAACACAGTTCTTCGCCTTTACCCGTTGAGGCACCTCCCTAGTCCCTGTGGATGGCAGTTTTAAGTGCATTTCCCTAATGACCAATAATGACAAACCCCTGTTCATTTAGCAATTGCATTCTCTTTTGTAAGAGACTTCTTCACATTTTTGCCTATTTTCTGACTGCACTGTTGTTTTCTAAATTTCTTTTTGAGCTAAGGTCCTACAGTATAGGCCAGATTGACCTCAAATGCAATCCTCCTGCCTCTGCCCTCTGTGTATGAGGATTGCAGGCCTTAATTACCATGCCCAATGCTGCTTGTTATTGCTGCTGCGACTCTTCCTCCTCCTCCTCCCTGTCTTCCTCCTCCCCTCCCACCTCTCCCCCTCCTCTCCCCTCCTCCTCTCCCTCCTTCCCCTCCTCTTCCCCCTCCCCCTCTAACCTCTCCCCCTCCTCCTCCTTTTACCCCTTCTCCTCCTCCCCCTCCTCCTCCAACTTCTCTCCCTCCTCCCCCTTCCCCCCTCCCTCTCCTCCCCTTCCTCCTCCACCTCCTTCTCCTACCCCCCCCTCCTCCTCTTCCTTTCTTCTTCTGTTTTGAGTTTTTGAGATTTCTTTCTACAGTTTCAATGGCTTTCTTTGCCAGACACATTTTTGTAAATGTTTTCTTAGTTTGTAGATTATTTTTCCTCCTTTTGACCTGGTTTCTTACAAAAAAATTAATTTGGTGAATTCCATCATCAGTTTTCTGCTTGAGAAATATATTTTTTAGTGCCAAATATAAGAACTCTGCTTGCACCTGTGATTTTCCAGACCTCGTCCTGTGCTTCCTGACAAGAGTCCTAGAGCTTTCCATTTTACATTGAAGCCCAAGAGCATTTGAGTGTTTTCTCTCCTCTCTCCTGTCTCTTCTCTCTCTCTCTCTGATAAACTGCAAAACTTAGATCAAAGTTTATGTTGTTTTAAAAATAATTCTATTCATTTTTATTTTATATGCACTGGTGTTTTGCCTGTATGTGTGTCTGTGTGAGGCTGTTGGATCCTCTAGAACTGGAGTTACAGATGGCTGTGAGCTGCCAATGTAGGTGCTGGGAATTGAACTCAGGTTCTCTTGAAGCACAGTCAGTGCTCTTAACCACAGAGCCATCTCTCCACTCCCCAAATTTCATGTTTTTTAAAAAAAATTATGGGTATATAATTTCCCCAGCACCATCGATTGAGAACATTGTATCTTTCATTAGATTCAATGATATTCTTATCAACAGTCAGTTAAAGCCGGCCTCTTTCTGCATTGTGTGTTACCCCCTTGATCTACATACAGATCTGGGACCTTCCTGACGACATTGCACACTATTGACTTACTATAGTTACTGAGTGAATCTTTCTATTGAACATAATTAATACCTATAATCCATTCTTCTTTATCCAAAAATAATTTTAGCTCTCTTATATATTTTGCTTTTAATAAATTTAAAAATAATACTGTATGTATGCTGGATTCACGTGTGGTTCTAGGAGATTTGTGGAGTTTTTGTGAGCATGTATTTACCACTTGCTTTTGGCGTTTGGGACTGGGCAGAGCTTCCAGTAGTGTGCTGATTTAGAGTCCTGAGTGTGGGTGACTCTTTGATTCACTCACAGAGGAAAGTGCCAGCTTTCACACTCACGCCATGTTGACTATAGGCTGCTAATAGATGCTCATCAACTGTGTACAGTTCTCACTGTTCCTACTTTACACAGAATGTTGTCTTTTTCTGTGATTTCAGTGTATTAGGACAACGTGTCCAGGGTGGCTGAAATCCTGTTATGTGTCTTCATGGACCTGAAACGGTCTGATTTTGCTTAACTTCCTTGGGCGGTTGGCAAGACATGGGGAATATTCTGCTGTCAGGTGGGATGATTTCTGAATGCCAGCCGCTTTGGTTGATAGTGGTGCTGAGTCTTGGCGAGCTCTGGGTGACTTTTTGTGTGCTGAGACGGATGCCTGACCCGATTGCCTCACCGCAGCTTCAGTGTCTCCTGCCCGCGCTGCTGTTTTCCTGTTTGTTTTATATCTGCTTTGGTTGGCTTTGTTTTCTCCAGGGTTGACCCCCTTTTATTAATCATTATATTTTCTATTTCTGTTTCTCGGGTTGGGGTTCTCTGCTCTCTATTTGATCTCATGTTAATATGTCTGTTGCCTCCCTTTGATTAATGCTTGTGTGACATATCTTTCTTATTCTTTTGTTCCCAACCCGATTACATTGTTATATATGTGACGTGAGTTTCTTTTAGATAGCATGATAGCTGAATCATCTTTTATTGATTAATTCTGTTATCTGAAAAATTCACACTTGCACCCCGTGTGTTCGGATTAGCCCTCTCTCCTCTTCCTCATTCCAGTCAGCCTCACCCCAGTCACCATCAGTCAGTCCTTTATCAGATCCATGACTTAAGTTTTGTTTTGTGATTTATTAGTTTACCTAGGGTTGTATGTGTATGTGTGGCCACTGGCTTGGAACCATTGGACCCTGATGGTGTCATCAATGGGTGCACGGTGGAAGGACTCCCTTTCCAGGAATACACTGGTAACAGACAGCCCACCACTAAGTGCTAGGGCCTTCGGAACCTGTTCCCCATCTACGTCTGACGGTTGACTGGCTTGTTCTCGTACAGACCCAGCATAGGCAGCAGAGCTGCTGCAGCTATGATGGCTGAGCTTTGCCAAGGAGATGGCATTTGCTGCCTTTCTCCCTTCCTGATTTCCAAGCTCTCTTCTATAATCTTAGAGAGGATGACTTGACTGCCATGTTGGAGACTGACCACGTCTTTAATCGCTATAGTTGACACATTTCTGTTTAATGTGATCCCTGGCATGTTTGGGATGAGTTACACCATTCTCTTCCGTTTGCTTCCTCTTGGTGGCTTGCCCTCTGGTTTCCTCTCCCTATCCCCTGGTGGGTTATTTGGACATCTTGTAGAACTCTATTTTTTGATTCATTTGCCCTATTCGGAGAGTATCTCTGCTCAGGGTTTCTATTGCTGTGATCAAGCAACTTGGGGAGAAAAGGGCTTATTTTAGTTACTCTTCCACACCACTGTCCATCACTGAAGGAAGTCAGGGCAGGAACTGGAACAGGGCAAGAATCTGGAGGCTGGAGCTGATGCAGTGGCCTTGGAGGGGTGCTGCTTACTGGCTTGCTCCCGCTGGCTAGATTAGCCTGCTTTTGTATAGAACCAAGAACCACTATCCTAGAGCTGTCCTTGCCCACAATGGACTGGACCCTCCCCCAGCAATCACTGATTAAGAAAATGCCCCACAGGCTTCCCCACGGCTGGATCTCATGGAGGCATTTTCTCAGTTGAGGGACCCTCTTTCAGATGACTTTAGCTTTGTGTCAAGTTGACATGAAAAATAGCCTGCATACTCCGTATAATTTTTAGTGGTTATGCTGTGTATTACATTATTTATACACAATTTATCTGAGTTCTGGCCATTTTACAATTTGAAGGAAGAGTAGAAATAATATGTCCTCTTGAGGACATTTACTTTCCCCAGTTCAGTGTTGCTGTCTTAAGTATTTTCTTTACCTATGTTTAGGATCACACAAAAAAGTGGTATAATTCTTGCTTCAGTGAGCTAGTAAACATGATTAGACAAGTCAAGAGGAGGAGATACTGTTGTATTCACCACCTGGCTTCTGCTGCTGCTGTGTGTGTTGGGGGACCTATGGGATCGTTGGGAGTATAGAGATTATCCTGTGAGTTCTGTCAGCTAGGCTCCCCGCTTTCCCTTCTGCTTTGCCTGGAGAGAAGAGGCTTTTATTGGGGCTTTCTGTGGCTTGTGACCACTGTACTCTCTATATTTGTGTCTCTTCTGTTATATAAGAATAATAAATAAATAAATAAATAAATAAATAAGGAAACCCAAGAACTCACCACTAAGCTATCCTGCAGTCTTGTGTGCTAGATAGTTTTATGTTGACTTGAAAAGGTAGAATCATCTGAGACAAGGGAACCTCAAGAGAGAAAATGCTTTCATAATATCAGGTCCTAGGCAAAGCCTGTAGGGCATTTTCTTAATTAGTGCTGAGGGAGGGCCCAGCCCATTGTGGTGAGGCCATCCCTGGACTGGTGGTCCTGGCTACTATGGGAGCAAGCCATGAGAGCAAGCCAGTAAGCAGCGCTCCTCCACGGCCTCTGCCTCAGCTCCTGCGTCCAGGCTCTTGGGTTCCTTGAGCTCCTGCCCTGACTTCCTTCAATGATGCTCTATGATGTGGAAGTGTAAGCCCAATAAACCCTTTCCTCCCCAAGTTGCTTTTGTTCATGGTGTTTTATTGTAGCAACAGTGACCCCAACTAGGACAGGAAGACGCCTCAGTCAGTGTACTGTTATTCTCTCTGTTCTTATGAAAAACTCTGTGCCTATTTTATACATTATGTCTAAGAATTTTAGTTATGCTTAAGAAGAGGAATTGGGGATCTTTTTTTTTTTACTTTATCTTCATAAAGGGGACTAAGCAAATTTTGTTTTATAATTATATAAAGTGTTTTGTGGGTCCCACATCAAATCTGAAACACACATTATATTAAGAGAAGTTTAGTTTCTAGCCATTTGTGCCTTGCTATGTTTTCCTCCTTCTGAATATGTAGTTAATGACTTAAAAATAGTTTTGGCCTTTAAAAAAAAAGTTACTTTATTAAACTTTTTCATTACCATGACAAAATACCAGACAGAGACAAGAGAGAAAGGAATTATTTTCACTCATAATTTCTGAGGATTCTATCCATGCTAGGTAAGTATGGCAGAGGAGATGCTGCCCTCACTGAGGACAGGAAATAGGAAGGAGGGTCACACAGCAAGCCAGAGAAAGGCACAGTTCATCAGACCATGACCCAGTGACCCACTTCCTCCAGCCAGGTCCAACCTTCCTTCACCATCTTCTAGTCTGAACACCATCGAAGCTTCATCCAGTGGTCAGGTCAGAACCCCTCAGCATCTAATCGTCTCTGGACACAACTGCCACAGACACACCCAGAGGTGAGCTCCAATAGTGTGCCAGCCACTTATTAACACAGCCAAATTGACACTCCAACCCAACCATCATGGTAAGTGCGGTTTGTGTGTTTGTGCACACAACCCTTCCTTAATGATACCTTAGAAATTCACTGTCTGCTCGTGAAGAAACCCACAGCCGGTTAAAGGTCAGAGAGTGTCCGTCCAGCTCTCTGCCACAAATAGGACCATGTATACCACATCCCCTCTTCTTTCCGACTCTTGGGGACTATCAAAGGACTCTTCTCAGGGACTGTGGAAGCAGGGAGGTGGGAAGACTGCAAGAGCCAAGGGTCAGGGAGAACTGGGGCAGAGCAGTGTCTTCTGACCCTGATAAGAGTCCTGCACTTGTGAACCCAACAGCAGGCATGGATGCCTGGACAGGGCGTATAAGACTGAGACAACCAGCATTCCAGTCTGGAAGTAGGAGTGGCTTATGAGCCCCTGCTCTAGATAGGGAGCTAGTGACCTTTGATGGCTGCTACGGGGGAGAGAGTTTTCTTTAAGGATACAGCCCCTGCTGGGTCAACCCACATAGAAAGCCCCAAGTCCAAGAGTGTATGGGCAGCATAAACTGGACTCCGCTATAAAAAAGCAAGCAACATGACATTGATATGGGGTGGGGGATGGGGGTGGATCTGGGAGGGGTTAGGAGGGGGAGTGTAAAGAATACAGTCAAAACGCAGTACTCGTGTAAGAACTTCTGAAAGAATGAATGGAAATATCATACATATTTCCTAGAAATAATTATCAATAACTTCCAATGCATGGGTCAGTTGTGACCTAGGAAATGTGCTCCACAAATGTCATCAAACAAGAGAATTAAGATTTGGAAAGAGCTGCAGATGCAGCCCAGGGGAGAGTTCCGAGCACCTGCATCACAGAAGCTACTTCCTGAGTGTGAGCCTCAGCACAGCAGGTAGAGGAGGGCCTTCCCCAGGAAGATAGTCATTGCAGTGTTGGTTACAGTGCGGAGAAGACTGCAGGCAACTCGAATGCTTAATATAAGAGAATCCTGAACGTTGAAGTTTTATCTCATGATTGAATGTTTATGGACTTGTCGAAAAATTCAAAACCAGGATGGAACGTTACATCTCATGTAATTTCTCAATTATGTAAAATATTGTAGAGAAAACGAGGAGATATATAAAAATTATAATGGTGACTATTTACATTTTTATTATATATATATATATATATATATATATATATATATATATATATCCATTTTTATTTTATGCTTATGTTTGCCCACATGTATGTCTTAGTGCCATGTGCAAGCAGTGCCAAGAGGGAGGTATTAATGTTACAGAGGGTGGGGAGTTGCCATGTGGGTGCTGGGAATTGAACCTTGGTCCTCTGGGAGAGCAGCCAGTGCTCTTAACTGCTGAGCTGTCTCTGTGGTCTCTTATTTATTTATTTATTTATTTATTTATTTATTTATTCATTTATTCATTTATTCATTCATTCTTTATTTCGTTTATTTGTTTGAGGAGTTCTTACATGAGTACATGCTTATACAATTTCCACTTCCCTTCCTTCTCTACTCTGCAACTTTCCTGCTGCCCTTTTCACTCTAAAGTTTGTAATCTCTTCTTCTTTAAATATTACTATACATACGTGTGTGTGTGTGTGTGTGTGCATACACACTCAAATAGTACAGCCATATGTATCCAACCTGCTGAATTCATTTATAGTTGTGTGTGTGTGTGTGTAGGGCCAAACATTTGGCCCTGGATAACCTATCAAGATGCTTGACCCCAGAGAAGATTCTTTTTCTTTGTCTCTTAGCAGCCACTCCTTACTTTATGGAATTTGTGTGTGTGTGTTCAGTTCTTGCAGCAATATACAAGATGGCAAATAAACCTGAAACCCGAGACCTGATAAGTTCTGTGTTATTACTTTGATTCATTCGCTTGGTGAGAAAGCATCTCACAGGGACTGTCCGCGGCACCCTTAGGTGAGGCAGTGAATAAAACAGACAAGACGCGCTCCTATGCCCAGGCAAGAGGGGACCTCTCTGTAGCATCAGGCCAGTGCCTGGTGTGCGGAGACAAGAACTCACTTGGATTTAGGGAGCCGTGAGATCATCTGAGTTGTGGAGATTAAAGAGGATGGACAGCCATGAGGCTCCCTGAAGAGCACCAGGGCTGGGTACAAGGATCCATGGCAGAGCGAAGGCAGAGCTAGCAGAGGGGATACTCGGTGGACGGTCATATTAGTTGGATCTCATTTCTTAGACAAAATAAGTGGTATTACCAGGTGAAGGGAGGAAGGGTTAACTTTTGGCTCATGGGTCTAGCCCATCACGGCAGAGGGAAGTGCATGGCAGAGCAGAACAGCTCACACCACAGCATCCAGGCAGCTGAGAAGGCGGGCTTTCCTTATTCTATCTATTCCTTTTGGGTCCCCAGCCTAGGGGATGGTTCTGCTCACAGTTGCTGCTTTACTGATATTCTAGGAGTGTCTCAACCAAGTCAGCTTGACGATTGAGCTTAATCTTTGCAAAGTAGGGAACAGGCAGACTTCTGCTGAACTGGGGGGAGAGCGCAGAGAGCCAGGGTGAGAGACCAGTCTGGTGCAGTAGGCAAGTGGGTACCAGTGGTAGCCGATAGACTGCGCATTGATGGGAACTGGGACCGTGGCTTGCCGCTCCCCTACACAGAGCCTTCTGAGACACAAGGAGCAGACTGGGGTACCTGTGCCAGCTGGCCAACTTCCCTTTTCTGCTCACAGTCCCACTGGGATTGGTTCTACATCATTTAGCAACGTGGCCTTTGACTCCCAGTCACTGATTCGTTCATCCGGCCACTCACTGAGCAATACTGGTTGTGTGCCAACCCCGAGGATATGGCAGTTAAAAGGACTTAAGAGTCACAATTAGTAGGAGAGACCAGGGATACAGGAACTGGGAAGACACAGACCGCTCCATGCTTGGGGTAGCTTTCTTTGTGACCGATTGGGGGAGACTCTGGTGCAGAGCCTGGTTTCCTCTGCACTAGGTGGGACAGGGCTCCTTGGTCCTAGCCCTAGAGGGAATGAATGAATAAATAAATAAAGAATAATTACCATCTATGACTCTCTTGTTTGAAAACTCACTCCCACAAAGCCTGCCCAGGACTGGGATGCGAGGCGAGAGAGGCAGGACTAGATCTTGTGCGCTCTGTGTTAAGGAGCAACATGGAGGGTTAAATGAAGAGTGAAGCCATGGGTGGGGGGTGGGGCGGGACTTGGTAAGGAGAGGTAGCTGCCTTCTGCACTAAATCCAGGCTAAATCTGTACTAAATCTGGAAGAAAGTGTGCAAGAGAGCAGCTTAGTGTGGGTTCGGTCTCTAGGCATAGTTGGGAAAGAGACCTGGCATCCCCGTTTTGCAGTATTCTCTACTCCCGCTGTGGAGCAGACTCCCTCCTCTCCCCACGGGCATTGTCTTTCTCCAGCTATGCTCACCCACTCCGGCCCGGCCGGGGCCCCACCTCTCCCACACTGCTCTGCTGGAGATGTCTGTCCAGGCCCTACAGTGTCTGGGGAGGGCGTTTGCTCACCTGGGTGGGTTATTATTAGCCGGAGATGAAGTGAAAGGGCCTGAATGGGGGGTGGGGGGTGTGCTGAGTTCCTGCCTGACACAGTGGTCCAGGCAGCAAAGGAAATGATTCATTATGGCTACAAGGCACGCTCTAATTTCATATAACAAAATAAATGACAGTCGTATTTTGGGCACCGCGAGGCACAGATAGCTTTGTTCCCTGACTGCTTCTCACCGGGGCTGCAGGGAAAAGTCCAGCAGCTGGCCTTTGTGTTGGAAGATGCAAGACTGAGGGGGCCCAAGGGGTGGCAGGTGCTGTGACCCAGGGGGATGAGTGAAATTGCTCCCGAGACAGCCCAGGGTAGCCAGGGAAAGGGTCTCAGGGGTTCCTTGCCTTCAATCCAGGGCTACACCCTGCCGATGCCACATCTGCTGGGCACCAAGGGTTTCTCCAAAGCCCTTCAGTTCAGTCCCAGTGTGGGGTCCTCCTCTAGAAAGACCTCAGCTGAGTCAGCCAGTGACAGTGAAGGAGAGCGGCCTTCCTCCGGGCTCTGCCCCTGACTCCTGCCCCAGTTGGCTCCGAAGCCATGTGGAAAGCTTTAGATGAGACACAGTTAGCCGTGAATGTGGTTCCCCTCTCCACGGCTCACCCTGGCGGGGAGGAATTTGCTTGTGAGTCGAGGCCCCCCCATGGCGCTGTAGAAATCTCGGTGGGTCTTTTCTTTGGGGAAAAAGATACCTCAATAGTTTGTGGAGTCTATGGAGAACGTGAATAAACATGAGTCTTGCCAAAAATGAAGTAATAAGGGTTGGAGAGGTGGCTCAGAGGTTAAGAGCACTTGTTCCTCCCGAGGACCCAAGTTCAGTTCCCAGCATTCACACTGGATGGATGATTGCCACCTGTGACTCCAGCTCTTGAGGATACAATGCTCTCCTGTAACCTCTGACACACACACATACACACACACACACACACACACACACACACTAAATTACATTAAAAATAAATTAGGTACCCCAAGACTAGACACACTGAAAAATACCAGCACAGAAATGTGGAACTCACACAATGCAAGGCCCATAGGCTGGATCAAGCCTGCTCAATCCTGAGGTCAGAAAGGAAGACTTTCCTTGCCCCATGCGTCAACTGCGCCCAGGTGACTGGCCACAGCGTTAAGGAGGGCACAGCATTAGATGATTTATAAGTTACTTTCTCCTTCAAGACCAGATTCCTGACAGAGAAACTCCAGTGAAGAAAGGTGTATCAAGGTCAGAGTGAGAGGGGCTTGAGGTTCCCCCCCTCAACAAAGTCTCATTTTGTAAAGGGCCTGTAGACCCCACTCCCCTAGACCTTACAAGAATCCCACCGGCTGGAGAACAAGAGTTCAACCGTGTGAGATGGTGGAGGACATTTCTCATTCAAATTATAACAGTGTGGTCACCAGCTTCTCAGAGGGGCTTCCAGGGCAAGAAGGAAGGGGCTCCTCTCTTAGTCTGTGGCGCAGAAGGGAGGCTGTATCCAGCATCACCTTGCTGTCCTCTTCACCCCTGTGAGCTAGCCCAGCCTCACACCCCAGAGCCCCAGCACTCTGTATCTGAAGTACCCCCACCCCTACCCTGCTCACTGAATTAAAGTCGCTTCTTTCATCCCAAGCTTCTGCCCGTGATTAAAGCCGGCCCAACACCTCTTCGTGAGAATCCAGGCCACACCACATCGTATTTTCCTCATGTGCTTCATTTGGGACCCAAGATAAAAAAATAATAGAACAGGATAATATTCAGGGGCAATTCCATCACCAGGTGGCTCGCCAAGAGAGGAAGCCGCCGGATCACTGGACCAAGGAATTCTTGCTCTTGCAGTGTTTGCTCACAAAATGGTTTCGCGTTTAGAAGCCCGCATTAAGAGGCACGTCAATCATCAGCGCTCAGACTTAGGTGCTGTCTTGGCAGGGAAACAGAACTTCAGTGCACATTTTAATTTGGGCAAATACCTTTTTCAATCAAGTGACCGACAGCAGCAGGGCCTGGGGCAGGGGACTGCACACGCCGCACCTGCTTAAGCCGCAGGTGGAAGGGGATCCTTGGGCGCCACAGAGGACCACAAGACTCGCTCACTGTGAGTCGGTGCCCAGTACCCCCGCAGCCCGGGCAGTTTTCCTCGCTTGCTAGGACAGTCTTTGGATTGGAGGCGGCAGACAGATGGACAGTGGGGTTCTTTCTCTTCCTACACAGTTGGTGGTGGTGGGCTCTTTGATTTGATCAGTATATATATATATTTTTCGATTTCATAGGATTTTTTTAAATTTATTGATATATTTATTTACATTTCAAATGATTTACCCTTTTCTGGACCCCCTCTCCCCGAAAGTCCCATCAGTCCCCTTCCCTCCCCCTGTTTTCCCACCCAACCCTTCCCACTTCCCTGTTCTGATTTTGTTCTATACTGCTTCACTTAGTCTTTTCAGAACCAGGGGCCACTCCTCCGTTCTTCTTGTACCTCATTTGATGTGTGGACTATGTTTTGGGTATTCCAGTTTTCTAGGTTAATATCCACTTGTTAGTGAGTGCATACCATGATTCACGTTTTGAGTCTGGGTTACCTCACTTAGTATGATGTTCTCTAGCTCCATCCATTTGCTTAAGAATTTCATGAATTCATTGTTTCTAATGGCTGAATAGTACTCCATTGTGTAGATATACCACATTTTTTGCATCCACTCTTCTGTTGAGGGATCCCTGGGTTCTTTCCAGCATCTGGCAATTATAAATAGGACTGCTATGAACATAGTAGAGCATGTATCCTTATTACATGGTGGGGAATCCTCTGGGTATATGCCCAGGAGTGGTATAGCAGGTCGATCAGTATATTTAAAAAAACAAACAAACCTGAGATGGATGCTCAGCCAATTGGAAAATCTCATTGACCCCCTACCCCGTGTTTCTGGCATCTGTTACAAAAATCTAGAAATCTCCTAACGACCAATGACTGTGGGGGTAGGAGCAGGTCTGTGCTCTGTCAGTTTGTCCCTTCCACATTGCTATGTAGCTTGTCTCTAACTCTACATTAATTGGCTGTCCCTACAGGTGTGTGTGTGCGTGCGTGCATGCGGGTGTAAGTGTGTGTGTGTATGCAACATACATGTTTTCAGGTATGCAATAGGTTCATGTGTACTTGTATGACGAGGCCAGAGGTTGACTTCTAGTATTTGTCTTGATTATCCTCCACCTTACTTTTTGAGGGAGGGTCTCTTCATGAACCTGGAGCATGCCATTTTGCCTGGATAGCTTGGCTGGGCAAGCTCTCAGGATCTGGCTGTTTCCGCCTCCCAGCGCTAAGAGTGGGTTTTGGAAACTGCTTGCCGGGGAGCCCGAGTCGGGCGGTCCTGCTTGCAGCAGACGCTTCACCCAGGGACCTGGGGCCTCTTTCCTTTTTTTCCTGGTAATGACTCACGTTGTAGCCAAGGCTACTCTTGAGTGAGCAATCCTCCTGCCTCAGTCTTCCAAGAGCTGGGATTACAGGTGTGCACCCCTGGGCTTGGTGCTCCCTCGTGTTTTGGGGATTGTTTCACTCCGAGATGAGAGGGAAGTTGGAAGTGAGGGTGATTTGACTGTTTTAACAACTTTTCTTACCTCCGCTTTCTGAATGAAGCATGGATTGGCAGCTGTCTTAGTTGGGGTTTCTAATGCTGTGAAGAAACACCATGACCACAACAATGCTTAATAAGAAAAACTTTTCATTGGGGCTGGCTTACAGTTTCAGAGGTCTAGTCCATTACCATCGTGGTGAGAAGCGCGGTGGCATGCTGGCAGACATGGTGCTGAGAGGGAGGCCAGGAAGAGAGGTGACACTGGGCCTGGCTTGAGTTTCTGAATCATCATAGTCCACCCGCTGTGATATACTTCCTTCAATAAGCCACACCTACTCCAATAAGGCCACATTCCCTAATGCTGCCACACCCTATGGGCCTATGGGGGCCATTGTCATTCTCCCGAGAACAACATTCCTTACTTTGCTGTTGCTGTGATAAAAGGCCATGACCAGGGGCTAGAGAGATGGCTCAGTGGTTAAGTATCCTGGCTGCTCTTTCAGAGGACCCAGGTTCAGCCACACAAGGAACCATTAGCAGATCTCTGCCTTGTGTTTTTATAGTGCTTGATTGACACAGCTATGATGGAGTAAAAACGTTCTTTCCCCATTTCTTCCTTCCTTTTCCATCTAAATACAAACTATTTGGTTTGATCTAGGTGCTATAACCACTCAAATGTATCTCTGAGAGAGGACATCTTTGCTCATTAGAGGAGGGACAGGCTATGGATTTCTGAAATGTAGACTGCTTACAAAGTGCCTTGTGCTCAGTAGGTGCTTTGTGCTTAGTAGGTGAGGTGCCTTGTGCTTAGTAGGTAGGGTGCCTTGGCTTAGAAGGTGGGGTGCCTTGTGCTTAGTAGGAATGTGCCTTGTGATTAGTAGGTGGGGTGCCTTGTGCTTAGAAGATGGGTGCCTTGGGCTTAGTAGGTGTGCAGTTCTTGTATGACTTTTTTTTCTCAGTACAATGACAAAAAGCTGACAGAAGCAACTTATCAGAGGCTGAATTTATTTTGGCTCATGGTTTCAGAGGTCTCTATTGGCAGAGAAGGGATGGTGGAGTACCTCTCTGATGGCAGAAATGTATGGCAAAGGTTTGTTGGCATGAATCAGGAAGCAGGGAGCATGTCGGGGAAATGTTATTAGTAGTCAGAGTCTGGGCTGGTGTTTCCAGGGTTTTGGCCTCTTACCCAAAGAATTGAAAATAAGGCCTCACAGAGATGCGCAAAAGATAAGATGATTTTAGTCGGTGCAGAACCATAGCTCAGAATATAGCCAGATATCAGGATTGGCCATGTGGTATAGCCAAGGCACTCCACCTACTAAGGCCTTGATTATTGTTTGTGGTTTCCTTTTATGGGGTTCAAAAGAAGGGTAGGATGGTTTCCAAGAAGCATAGTTTGGGTGGTCTTCACTTTGACTGATAGATTAGACGATACACACATTTTTCCTACTCTGCATGTCCCTTTCCCATAATGCTTCTGATTTTAGTCATACACATGCCCAGTTTCACATAGGCATAAAATGCCAAATAGGGGAATATCTCTAAAAGGTTACCATAGGACACAGTTATGTCTTACTGCACATGCACCCACAACCAGTTCAGGCAGAATCGTTCCTTCTTTCTATTCTTCCTACCTGGGTACACTGGGAATACACTTGAATAGAAACTCTAAATTTAGCTGTTACCAGGACCAGTGGACAAATTATAGTTCTATACAGAGATGGGCATTCGTGTAGCCTGATGCAGGTTGTGGGGATGCTGGTGAGTTTTGAGGTTGCTAGGTACGTTGTTTTGAGGAGGATGTGCATGCATAGGCAGGCAAAGGAGCTGGACTGCCAAGTGGGGGTATATGTAACCCCAAACCAAATAGTCTCCCAGGCTAAATTATTGCCTATGCTAGTCCACTTCAGATTCAGGGGCTGCTGTATCTTCAAGAGCCTCCTCTGGTGACCTGCTTTCCTCATCAGGCACACCCCTGAAAAGTTTCATAGCCTTCAAAATAGTAGCTAAAACCAGATACCAAGTTATTAAAACATAAGTAACACAAGTCTGATGTGTGTGTGTGTGGGGGGGGGGGGCATTCCAGAGTTCAGCAGCAAACTGGATTCAAGTGAACTGATTCTGCCTGGATCTTTCTTTTCCTTTATGATAGGGGCCTCACTCTGCATAGATGGCTGACCTGGAACTCACCATGTAGACCGGCCAAGAAAACACAGAGATCTGCCTGCTTCTGTCTCAAGAGTGCTGGGTTTAAAGGTGTGGCCAGCACACTCTGGCCTGAGGAAGTTTTTAAAACTTCAAAACTGATCACCGCAGTAAAATCTGTGATTTCCAAGTCAAATTTTGCTTTGAGGAGTTCAAGAAAAATCAGACAGTTGAAGGAAATTCTAAAGAAACAGAGTGGGTGTGCGGCTGCCCCATAACCAGGCAAATGCAGCATACGGAAGCTTACTGCCGGATGACTTTGCCTTGGGTGTGCTTGGACACCAGATTTCTGGATGGAAAGGGTGTTCTGCATCCATCAAAACCATTCCCGTGCCCCTGACTCAGGAGGGCTAGGCTGCAGAAGACCCTTGCCTATCTCAGAAACTAGCTAAGTTGCTCACCAAAGCCCTTCTAGGGTATTGCTACCCGCTGGCTTCAGCAGCTGCAAACATCTGCCTGGGAGGTGGTTTAGTCTGGGACTCTATTTGGTTTGGAGTTATGCCTTGCAATATTGCACTTGGCAAACCAGCTCCTCTACCAGCATGTGCACACACACACTTCTCAAAAACAATGCAGCTAGTAACCTCTAAACCCATACAAGGACCAGAAAACAAATACTGGGCACCCCAAACTGTCCTAATCTTGGCATACCCTCCACATTGCCCTTTGCATGCCTAGAATGCACGAGTTGGAACCTGAGCAAGGGTTTTCTATTTCCTGGAGCTGACACTGTCCAATGTACTGTGTGCTGGGAGTAAATGGTCAGTTCACAAAGTCCGATCTAAAGAAGCATAAAGAAAATTACATGTAAATGTATTCAAACTATATGACCAGTTGTGGTCAATCTAATCAATTTTGGGAAAGCCCAATTGGTTGAGGGTTTCTCAGTTGGATTCTCTTAAGGTGTGGAAGTGGCTAGTACCTAGACATGGGACCAGTCAAGCCTTCCGCTGCCCAGTCACTTTTAATTGCTCCATGGTAGGTCTGTGCCTGGGGGCGCCTCGGCTCTTCCATCTGACCACGCCCACTTTACAGGTTGGTGGTTGTCTGGGTGGGGCTGACACTGATCTGGTTCTCTCAGCCCCCAGTGATAATTTCTTTTCCGAGATTCCTTCTCTTTCTGGTGGTATAAGAGTTCTGCGGGGATACAGTGAAGCCAGTATAGGGAGAGACCTAGGTGGAATCCAGGTGTGCCCCTGAGGAAAAGCTAATGTTTATAGGCTCGCCTCGCTTCTTGTTTACGCCCTCTGCTTCCAGCTTGCTTGGGTTTGAAGCTGTGAGCTCTCAGCTCTCTGCCCCTGCTGCCCACTTCCATACTTCTGGGAGATAAGGAACCCTTACACCTCTAGAACCCTGAGCCCAGATTAAGTTGCCTTGGCCATGTTTCTCTTTCTAATCAGAATAACAGAAAAGTAACGAATACAGCACTCTCTTTTCAATTACTTTTCTTGTTGCTTGGGCACAATATTGGAACGAAGGGACTTTGTGGGGAGAAGGGTTTAAGTTAGCTTGCGGTTTCACTGAAGGGCTTGGCATGGTGGCTGGGCTCCATTCCCAGAGGCAGGCCTTGTTATGTCGAGGTAGCTCAGGACCCAGAGAGGCATGGCTACAACCAGAATTGAAACCCTTGAGTCCCAGGCCTGACCATAATGTCTCTGACCCTTTCAACCCTCCAGATGTTTTGATGGGGTGATGGGAACACCCAGATTGCATGTGACACCTCGTTTTCTTCCAACCTATTCTCAACATTAGAAAGACAACAGGTAAACTTAGATTCCATACTTGTAGTTTTTCTATAGTGACGGATACTTTCCCAGAGTCGTATGATCAGTAGAAGGCAGTTGGATTCTGGGTTTAGTTACTGCAAATGTACCTCAGGATTAATGGCTTGAATCATGAATTGTGTGACATATGGCACAGAGGGCTTCACTGTGGCCTACTGAGTGCCAAGTACTGGAGAGAAAGGAGGAGGCAGGGGAAATAGTACCACACCCTCCTACCCTCAAGCTGCTCCTATAAACCAAAAATTACATGTTCATATTTTACATCTAGCAAGATGGCAGGTGGTTAGATGGGGCACTGAGACAAATAGGAACATGGCACAGGCATAAGGACAAATGGGAAAAGAGTTCACTCTGTTGGCATTAGAGTGCTGGGCACCATCTTTGACCATGACACAGAAAAAGTAGGGTCTGGTCTTAGACTTCCTGCAAGGTCACATGGTGCTCCTGTAAGCCCCTCCCACTTCCGTGTCTTGTTTTCCTCATGGCTATCAGGTCCAAGTTCAAATACACCTGGGCCAGTGACCCCAGATACCCCCCAGAACTGGGTTGATAACATACCTGGGTGCCTATAAAGAAATAATGCAGGGGCCAAAAAATCTATGGGTCCTGAGTGGACCTTGTTTTCTAGGGGTTGGGTAATTGAGGACTTTCTGGACTGTAACTCTCTGGGAACCTTGTGAATCTCTATGGCACAAAGGTTTGGCCATTGAGCTGGGCAAGCACCACAGAGGTATTGTTCATGCAGGAGTACTGCCATTACCTATTCCAGATACCCAAAGACAGCCAAAAATCCAGGCCCAGTCCCAATGCGCCAGTTCCCACACTGTGTTGATCTTTCACAGCAGTGACAAGATTCTCAGGAAGAACAACCTGAATGGTTTATTTTGGCTCATGGTTTCAGTCGGTGGCTGGCTCCTCACTGGAAGCTGGGCTGAAGCAGCATGGTGGGAGTGACACTTGCCTCAAGGTGAGCAGGATGGGAGAGTGAAAGGGTGAGGGAAATGGGGAGGGGAGGAAGGAAGGGAGGGGAGGAGAAGGGGAGGGAGAGGTGAGGTTGGGAAGGTGAGGGGGAGGGAAAGGGAGCAGGACAAAGGGAGGGAGAGAGCGGGAGGGAAAGGGAGAGGAAGAGTGGGGGTGGGGAGAGAGAGGGAGAGGTAGAGAGAGAAGAAGGGGAGAAAGAAGGGGGGAAGGAGAGGGAGAGGGAGACAGAGATAAAGAGATAAAGAGTTAGCTAGCTAGCAAGAAACTCACTATTTCCCCCTTTCTGAGTCTCCAACCTGGACTCAGCCGATTGGACATTGGCTGCAACATTCAGAGTGGATCTTCTTCAGTTGCTGTTTTACATGCCAATCATCTGGGGATCCGCCCTTACAAACAGGCCCACAAGTGTGCTTTGCTAATAATCTTGGGCAGGGGTTCTCTTATTTAAGTGAAAATTACAACCAAAGCCAACCATTATATTCATGCAGCCCTACCTGGATGTCTCACTCACTATGCATCCATCCATCCATCCATCCATCCATCCAATAGATACTTATAAAAGCCTCTGTGAGCAGAATGCTTACCACTATTTTTTTTTTTAAATAAATCTTGGGTTTCCCATTTGAAATGGACTCGAAAGCCAGGAAGAATACAGCCCTTGCTTACGATGCACAACCTTCTCTTGGCTGAGAGGACAAGGTTATCTTAAGGTGGTGGGGCCATTCCAAGCTGGTGGCTGGCAGCCTGGCTTTGGGAATAACGTGGGCTGTCGCTCGGGATGCAGCCGAGGCTTTCTGGGCTTTGGAAGCGTGTGTTTCCTGTTGGGTTTGGAATCCTGTCCTCTGGGCAGGGCCAAGTCTTTGTGGAGGAAAGAGGGAGGGTTAGCCAGCACCTCCTCTGTGCACCTGGCCAGGCAGCCCCTACGGAGTGGCCACCTCCTTGGCTGCAATAATTCATCACAGGCGGGTTCATAGATGTACTTAAGAAAGAAGGGATGATCTATTTTGTACACGCTCCTTAAAGGGATTCCATTTTAGCTCCAATTGTAGTTTTTACCTTTTTCAGGGGAATTTATTGACACAGTGCCTAGCTCAGCCCGAGTTTTCTGCATCACCCTTTTGTCTGCAAGCGCACACAGCCGCGGCTTAATTTGTCATAGCCCTGGAGGTATCAGAACTAATGAGCTTTGTTTGAATAGACTTTTTCCAGTTCATCTAGCACACTTTGGGGTAATCACTCAGTTTCTGTTTGCTTCTGATCTGAGGCATTGTGGGAAATATAAGAAAATAATGGTTAAAAAAGCAGTATAAATTGGGAACAGCCACATTTTCTGTAAAGCCCCGAAGATGTGATTTTTTTAATTCCACCACTTATTGAAGTATTGAGAGTCCTCTAAGTACAACCATTACAATATAATATCGGGGGAGAATCTGATAAAATGCTATTTTTCAATTAGCTGGGAGTTTATACTTGGCCTTCTTTAAAGCAGCTCATAGCTAACAAATCTTTAAACAATCTAACCTCTTCAGGTTGGGAAGTGGACGGATGATAGCCATGAACATACAAGAGTGTGTCAGCACCGAGGCTTAAAAATCTATTACAGGCATTACATACAGGAGTGCTTTTACTGGTCAGACAATTGCATTTTCGTTTCAATAAACAGCTCCTCGCTGTCCTTTGGTCACACCACCGTGCGGGAGGGAGGCGGGCAGGAAGCTGAGCTTGGGTCTGGGTGGCACAGACCCGATGTGCTGTGGGGACAGCTGCTGCTGACCTTACTTCTCAAGCAGAGCTGAGATCTGGGTGGGCGGGGCTGAGGGTTGCATCTAGGGGAGGTAGGCTGTTGTTATGATAGTTTTAACTTGAACCAACTGTGCTGGTTTCTGATGAGCACAGTTACAGATGGTTGAGATCTGAGGCTGGGCTAGTTTGGAAACAGCTCTGCCTTCTCTGGGCTCTCCTGGGTTCACCCAGAGTCCGCTGCACCCATGAGGCAGTCTGCCTGAGGTTTGAACTCTGCTTTCTGTAACTCCCTGCAAGAAGCAGGAGTTTTCCCTCCACCAAGGATGTTGGGGTGCCCTTGCCAAGTTAAGGAAGGGCAGAGGAAGATGGGGAATGGCGTAGCGGCAGAGAGGGAGATGTGCTGGGAGGGTTGGTGATGTGGCCATGTGGTAAAGAGTATGCTGAGCAGGCCTTAAGGCCGCCTAGAAAAGTGTAGCACATAGGTCTGCTATTGCTTAAGTTCCCTCCCTCCCTTCCTCATTCCTTCCTCCCTCCCTCCTTCCCACCTTCCCTCTCTTTCTTTGATAGATGTAACTTAAGTTGACTTTAAAGTTGTGGTCCTCCAGCTTCTGCCTCTCAAGTACTGGGATCACACACATGTGCTACTCTGCCCAAATCTCATATTTTTATTTTAATTTTATTTTCCTTTTTTGTATTTATATTGAAGCTAAAGCTTGGCAGTTGTCAGGCAGGGAATCCATAGCTAAGCCATGCTCTCATCCCCTCACTGGGGGCGTCTAGGCGCTGAGCCACGCCCCCAGCCCCTCCCTGGGGGATTCTAGGCAGGGGCTCTACCACTGAGCCACACCCCCAGTCACACCTCCAGCCCCTCACTGGAGGATTCTAGGCAGGGGCTCTACCGCTGAGCCACACCCCCAGTCACACCCCCAGTCCCTCCCTGGGGGATTCTAGGCAGGGGCTCTACCACTGAGCCACACCCCAGCCCCTCACTGGAGGATTCTTGGCAAGAGCTTGGCACTTTGGGCACGGTTTGCCTCTAGTACCCCTCTTCCTCTTCATCCCACATCTTGGTGCTATGCCTGAAGGGGTGGATATACACCATCACAGCAGCTGCAGCGGCCTCTGCGGAGACACCGCAGCTCCGGTGGTGGATGCCGGGAAGCCATGCCAAGCTCTTTAGGGTAGTCGCTCTGGGGCGAGTTGACACATTTTGCCTTCCAGATAGTCTGACATGTGTGAAAGAAGGCATGGTGCCCAGGAAAGAGGGGTCTGGGGGACAGGCATTCGAGGGCAAGAGGGGAGCGCTGGGGCTGAGGGCAGGGACAGCCGCTTGACCTCCGAGGGTTCTTTGCTACCCAGCAGCAATGCCAAACTTGTGGCTTTGTCCTCAAGGAATTTCATGGGTGGCTCCTAGAGCCTGCTTGAGAATCTCTCTGGAAAGAATATGGTTGTCCGGTGAGAAGGCATGGGACAGTCCCATCTGACCCCGACCCTCGGGAGCATGGACGGTGTTGGGAGGACGGTACGTATCTTCTTTGCATTTAGTACTGTGTATGTGGAGCTCCAGAGAGGGAATGACAATTTAGCGGTAGAGACAAGGAGAAAGACGCCCTGGACCAGCCATTTCATCTGTGCAGTGAGGTAGGTGTCTGATGTCTCAGCCGCTATTCTGTAAGCAAGTCTCCTGAAAGCTTGTTGGCTTAGGCACCATGGTCCCATGTTAGGTTGTCGAGTCTGCGGTCTGGGCCAGTTGGCTATCCTCTCCCGGGCTGGGCCTGAGTAGATTCCTGAGTTCAGCTGGCAGGATGGTCATCAGTTATTTTGGTCTTACTGGTCCAGGTATTGCCCAGAAGTCAGCTGGGTGCCTGGACCCTTGTCTGCAGGGACTGCCAGCCTCTCACGTGGGACAAGAAGTAGATTGGACAGCCAGCACAGACCCTGCCTTTTGCTGCCTCAGCCATTGGTGAGGCCTCTGATCTCATTCCCTCTTTATCCCAGATCTCAGAAATTCTCCAATGGCTATTGTTGTTTTGGGAACTGGCTATTTGTATAGTTTCTATTTTAACAAAAAAGAAATATGCAGAAGGAAATTCCACACTGGAAACACTCTTTGCTTTCTTCTTAAAGCCAGTGCCAGCAACCATGTTAAAGGAGACAGAGTGCACGCCTCTGCTGGTACCCAGGGCCAACATCCCCCTGCCGTGGCTTAGGCTACTTACCCAAATTGCCTCTTTGGAGCCTCCAAAGCACATGATGACAAGTGGGTTATTTTATTCCCATGTCATGGCCAAGAAGCCTGAGACCTAAGGAGGAGTTTTCCCAGTGCTGATCCCACGCTGAGGAGCGTGGATGTCTGGGGGTGATTTTTTTTCCACTGACTACTTTCCTTACAATGACAACTCATCTTTAGAAGTGGCTCATGGTGGTCTTTGTCTTTTCCTAACAAAACTCAGCTCATGTCAAAGTGACAACACGACACACTGCTTTTGAATGGCGATATTGTCTGAGAAGACCAAGCTTTGGGTCGTGAACTGTCTTAACGGTTAGCCTGAAATGAAACCGCCCTATTTGAGTTGTCATCTTCAAAGTCCCCTAAGAGGCACTGCCAAGTGCAGAGTTAAAGAAAAATATCCTGGGAATGTTATCTCCTAGGGCCCTCCCTTCATCTGAATCAGGTCGGCTTCTCTTTGGAGATATCCAGAGAACTGTGTGTGCAACATCCAAACAGCCATGCTCTGGAAAACGATGCTGTTCTTTTAGATTTGTTTCATCCACGTTTACCCAAACTATGTGAAAACTCTCTCTCTCTCTCTCTCCTCTCTCTCTCTCTCTCTCTCTCTCTCTCTGTGTGTGTGTGTGTATGTGTGTGTGTGTGTGTGTGTATGTGTGTGTGTGTGAGAGAGAGAGAGAGAGAGAGAGAGAGAGAGAGATGCAGGGAGGAGAGGGAAATGGGCAATATTGTTTGACAATTTGACAGAATCTAGAGATATTTAGGAGACAAACCTCTAGACATTGCCTGGGAGAGATTGTGTAGACCAGGGTAGCCAGAAGTAGGAAGAGCCACCCAAAATGTTGGTGGGATCATCCCATGGTCTGAGTCCTAGAGGACATAAAGAGGAGAAGGTGAGTGGAGTCCCAGCATTTACCTCCCTCTGCTTCCTGAGTGTGGATGCACTGGGGCCAATGCCTCAAGCCCCCAACACCGGGACATCCCCCAGGTGATGGACTATATTCTTGCATTGTGAACCAACATAAATCCCCCTTTCTGCAACTTGCTTCTGCCACTGTCTTTGATGACAGCAACAAGAAAAGTAACGAACACAGTGTGGTTAATCCCTCTAGCCCAGCAGAGGGCTAGGCATGGCCCTGAGGGGCAAGTCTCTTCTGACGGCATCCAACTCTACAGCTGAGAACTTAGGATGACAAAGCATGGAGGTTCTGCCTTCAGCTTGAAGACGTCAGGTCTTGGTCAAGGTTTGTAGCATCTCTTTTGTGAACTTGGAGATAGGCAGATGTTAATAGAGCCCACCCCAACCCCTGGCCCTGTGGTGTAAGGACAGAGCCCTGGGTTAGTATCCTTGTCTCAGGCTGACTATTAAGCTGCTGTGAGTCTCTCTATAAGTCAAGTCATCTCTCAGACTCGTTTTCTCGGTGGAGACCATGTATTTACTCAAGGGGGATCAACCATGAACCAGCCTCTCCCAGAGCAGGGATGGGCTTTCTTCTCTTCCTTCTGGGAGGATTCAATAACCCAGCTCATCTGTAAGATTATGGTCCTCTAGGAGTGGTAATCTAGATACTTTAAAGTACCATCAATGGTTGCAGTTTGGTGTCACCCATAGCAAGGTAGACATTTAGTAAATGACACATAATGAATTATATTATTCATGACTAAATCATGAATGCCCATGGAATGGAAGAAGCTATTGATAAATATCAAAATTCGCTCAAATTTGTGATATTTTATAAAATGATTTCCTAGGTTGTTTAATTTGGGTGTTCTGAGTCATAGAAATACCAAACAATGTCTTCTCTTTAAAATATAGTCTGTGTTCTTTTCACTATGCTGAGCTTAAGGAATAGAGTCCTTTGAATGAAGATTTTGCTGAGATGCATTCAGCTGGGCAGGAGACCTTGTATCAAATGTTATCTCATCTCACTGGTACCAGGACTCTGCTAGTGGGTGCCACTTGAGGCAGCAGTCCCCAGAGAGGATCTCCAGCTTGCTCATTGCCCTGCCTTGGAAGACAGAGGTCTTAGTTAGGGTTTCATTGCTGTGAAGAGACACCATGACCAAGGCAAGGCAACTTTTATAAAGGAAAACATTAATAGGGCTGGTTTACAGTTTCAGAGGTTCAGTCCATTATCGTCATGGCAGAAAGCATGGTGCTGGAGAAGGAGTTCTACATCTTGATCTGAAGGCAGTCAGGAGACTCTCTTTTCCACGCTGGAAAGAGCTTGAGCACTAGGAGCCCTCAAAGCCCGCCTATACAATGACACACTTCCTCCAACAAGGCTACACCCACTCTAACAAGTTCACACCTTCTAATAGTGCCATTTCCCATGGGCCAAGCATATTCAAAACTCCAAAGCATGCCTACCACTATATCACCGATGCAACACTTGTTCTGCCTTGAAAGACAGCTAGTTGCTTGCTTTCAGTGGCAACCAAGGGACCTCTGTATCATACCTGTCAGGGTGAAGACATAACCTACAGAATGGGAGAAAATTATACATCTTGGTCAACTGTTGATCTGACAGAATTAATATCTAAAAAAAATGTAAGAAACTTAAAAATATTATACATCAAAAATTTCCCAATCAATAAGTGAGCAAACAAATCAAATGAATAGTTATAAAAATGAAGTGTAGATGGCCAGTAAGCAATTGAAAAAAAATTAACACCCTTAGTCATTAGAGAAATGCAAATCACAACTACACTGAAAGGGGTGGGGGTGTAGTTCAGTTGGTTGACTACTTGCTGGGTTTGACCTGAAGTCCTGAGTTTGATTCCTATCACTGCACTGAGAAAGAAGAGGTAGGAGATAGAAGTTTAAGTCATCCTTAGCTATGAACAGGTTCAAGGCCAGCCTGGGCTACATGAGACTCTTGTCTCACAAAAGGAAAACAAATGACGTTTGCTTTGATCTCAGTCAAAATGTTTGTCATCAAGAAAACAAGACAGCAAATGGTGGCAGGTGGGCAGGGTGGAGAGACCCAGGCCTCTTGGTCTGGTTCAGCTAAAAGCAGAACTATGGTATGATCCAGCACTCCTGGGTACTTACCCAAAGGAATTTAAGCATGCCACAGCGATATCTGCACACCCATGTTAAGATTGCAGCATTTCGTACAGAACAAGTCTAGACGTTGAATTCTGTGGTTGAACTTGTGAGGGGGAAGGAAAAGGTGTCATTTGCAAAAAATGGAGAGACGGGAGATCATGTTAAGTGAGACATGCCATGTTCAGAAGGACCATTCTTTTGTATGTAGATTTAAAAATAAACCAGAAGGGGGGGGTCAACTTAGGAAAAGGAGGGGGAAACAGTGGTGGCAATAAGAATGGGTGACACAGGAGTGAAAGTCAATGTCACATGCCACAGTGCGGGCCATCAGCCTGTACCATGAATACATGTGAGAACAATAAAGCCTACTTTTGAAGAGGAGCACATCTGTTTGCATCTGGTGTGTGCTGCCAGCTGTGGATGCACAGCCTTGGCCTTGGCCTGTGGAACCTGGCTGCTCAGGTGCATGGACTTCCTGCCTCCTTTACCCACTCTCAGATCTCTCTGCATGGCTGGTAGACCAGATGCTCCTTGCAGTGAGGAGCTGGACACTTGGATCTCCTGACTACTTCTGTTTTAATTAGGGTTTTACTGCTGTGAACAGACACAATGGCCACAGTGACTCTTATAAAGGACAACATTTAATTGGCACTAGGTTACTGGTTCTGAGTTTCAGTCCATTATCATCATGACAGGAAGCATGGCAGCATCTAGGTCGACATGGCGCTAGAGGAACTGAGAGTTCTACAGCTTGTTCAGAAGGCAAACAGGAGAGGACTGGCTCCCACGTGGCTAGGAGGAGGATCTCCAAGCATACCTCCACAGTGACATACTTCCTCCACTAAGGCCACACCTACTCCAATAAAGCCACACCTTCTAATAGTGCCACTCCCTGGGCCAAGCATATTCAAACCACCACAACTTCCTAGGCTGGATAAATGCATCTTGCAGCTTAGGAACTGAGGTCTCAGGGAGTTTCTACCCATTTCTTTTCAAAAGGGTAGTCATCTCACTGCTAGGGTGAAAATTCTGAGATTGGGGCTAACACTTGTCACCACGCAAGATCCATCATGGTCATGTAAGATGGATATACAGACAGACAGACAGACACATAGAGAAACACTGATTCATTGTGGTGTTTATATGGCAGTTTAAGATCCTGAGCTGTGGACAGCTCATTTTCTGTGTGCTCATGAAGGAATGCTGAGCTTCCAGGATTTACTCAGAGCAGGCTCCCCTCTCCCATGTTCCTCATGATGCATCTTGTGCACTTCCCATCTGGCGACTCCTCAAGAGGATCTCAAGAACTGAATGGGGAACTCTCTGGGGTTTGGTGGTGGCTGTCATTGTGTTCACAGGAGCACCAGGACAGGGAGAAGCACAGGGGTGGGGTGGAATAGGGTGGGGGAGGCTGATTTTTTAATTTAAGCCCAGTAACCAGCTATGGAGTCCGGGCTGGTCTGAGCAGGCATTTATTGGGTACTCAGAATGACATCCTCCTTCTCATTCTTGAGGACACTGACTCTTTGTTGTTGTTGTTGTTTGTTTGTTTGTTTTTTGTTTTATTGAGACAGGGTCTTTGTAGCCCAGGCTGACCTAGAACTCATTTTGTGAACGAGGCTGACCTCAGACTTACAGAGATCTCCTGCCTCTGCCTCCCACGTGCTGGGACTATAGGTGTGTGCTACTATACCTTTTTGGCTGACTTCATGAAATTATCCTGAGGACATACTGGCTGAGATAGCAAGTATGTCTTGCTTTTCTATTGGGTAGGTGTTCCTGGGCTGATTCCAGTCACAAGGAAGAGAGAGTCAATCTAGAGAGGGACTGAGAGCCTAGGCTTAGTGAGCGAGGGGCAATGAGGTGCCCAAAGGAGGTCTAGCCTCAGGCAGGGAGGTCTAGCCTTGGGCAATAAGGAGCAGATGGGTAGGATTAACACCTTGTCATGCCTGACTCAGATTTACAGCTTTTAGGTATTTATATAATTTCCCTAAAAGTCAAAGGATTAAAAAGCAAAACATATGGGTCCAGGCTGCCCCAGAAATTGAAAGCAACATGGAGTGAGCTGAAACTACATGCTCTCCAAGATAGGAGTCCAGGGTGACATACATACTGGGAAGACTGAGGCAGGAGGACTGAGAGTTTGAGGTTAGCCTGGGCTACAGAATGAGACACTGTCTCACCAAACCACACCAGACAAACCTTCAAGGCTAGGACATCACTGGACACTATAAGACAAGGCTGTTGGGGAGCAGCTGTGTAGGGAAGAGGAAATTAGGACTGTGGTCTAGAGTCTTTTGACTGCTGTAAGCCACCACGACAGGAGAGCACTACCTCCTTTGCACATCCAACAATGAAAACATTTCTCTTCAGTGCAGTACAGAACTGAGGTAATAAATTGGAGACATCCTGGACTGTTTTTGTTCTTCAAAACTGTTTAAAATGGAAAATTTCATAGTGAACTTGCATAATTAACACATGATAATAAAAATGCCTAATGCTGGGGACATGGCTCCATGGTGGTACACCTACCTAGAATTCCCCAGTGAAGGGCTGGGGGCGTGGCTCAGTGGTAGAGCCCCTGCCTAGAATCCCCCAGTGAGGGGCTGTGGGCATGGCTTAATTTCAGAACATTTGTCTAGAATGGACAGGATCCAAGCGTCCATCCCCATCACTAGAGAGGAAACAAAAGAAGAGTTTGAATTTGGCCAGTGGAGTGTTCTTATGTTTGCTCTTAAAGTTAAAGCTATTCTACATTAAGAAGTGTAGCAATTTTCTGCAAGAATCCAGGTTTCTGAAAGAATCCAATTTCCACTGAAAATTCAGTGCTTGGTTACATGGTGGGCTTTTATTCTTTGCAGTGGTCATTTTAATGTAAGTGCAGTCGTCTGCCTCAGGGGATCATGCATTTTTAAGTGAGCCGTGGTCCCCACCATTCCCTAGTGCCTCCAACACAGCCATTGGTGAATCAGACTTGCTCAGGTAGGGAGTTGCAGTGGGTGGTCCCTGTCTGTGTTTAAGAAATCTGCAAGTGGCAGATGAAGAGAAGGTGGTAAAGCCAGGTCTGGGCTGGGGAGTAGCCCAGGTTTTGCAAGGAAAAGCAGAGGGAGTTCGAGACCTCAGGGTTTGTGAAGTGAGGATCTGTGTTTACAAATCTTAAAGCGACAGTTTTCAGCTTGGCATCTTTTGTGTTATTAAGTCAGCTGTGAATGAAGGGTTTCAGGAAGCAGGCACTGTGTGTGTGTGTGTCTGTGTGTGTGACATACCATGTGTGGGGTTTCTCAGGGTGGGGAAAATCTGTCAGCCTTTCTAATACTCAGTTCATTTTGACAACAGAGTTAAGATGTATTTTCAACACATGTGAATTCTGCTTGTTTTTTTTTAAAGGGGGGGGGGGACAGAATCAGAGTTGGGGGTCAGATAAAGGGGATACAGATAGGTTGCATTGTGGGGTTCAATTGTGGATCCAAACCTGGGGACATCTCCCAACCACCTGGATGCTCAAGGTTCTTAGGATTAATCTGGCTGGGGGGAGGGAGGGCATCCCCAGGTGTTATCTGTTTTGGGCATGGAGTTTTCCCCCCATCAGGGCTCACCAAGCCAAATATTCATCTCCTGTGTCAGTCTCCATGTGAGCTGGGAAGCCATTTGGGTTTGGTCAGAGTCGTCTGTAGAACAGAGTCAATCCCTGAGCCTGCTCTTCCAAACATTCAAATTCAAGACAAGCAATTAAAAACAGAAGCAAGCGAGGGAGATCTGGAGTTTGCAGAGCAAGCCCTCAGCAGTGCCGGCCAGCTCTCCCTGTAATTTATCTCGATTCTGTCGGGGGTGGGGTGGTGGCCAGACTGGATTTTGATAAAGAGCCTCCGATCTGTCCCTCTCCAGCTCTCGGGACTCGCTGCACACTCATTCAGGCTGAAGCACGGCCACAGTCCCTTGCATAATTCGGAGTTAATCATTTGTACTTCACAGCCTCAGAGAGGCCCTAGACTCGGGAGGTGGGGACACAGTTGGCTTTTTAATCGCCTTGTGTATTGTGCAGGTTGAGATAAATGACACCGCCTGTCTGAAATCTACATCCTTGCTTCTGATGCAAAACTGTAATTAATTTTGTGCAGTGTTTCAGAATTGATCGTGGTCACTTGAATTTCTAATTTTTCATTCACTTCAAAGACCCTGTGGTTTTTTTTTTTTTCTCCTCCCTACTCTCTTCGTTTTCCTTTAAGGAATGTGCTCCCAGTACAAGACTGCTCAAGTGATGCTGCTGCTCTGCTAAATGACTCTCTTACGCCTCTTTTTCAATAAGGTGAAAGAGAGGTCAGGGCGCATGGCTCCTGCTGGCCTTTTAGCTCTCATTCAGGTGTGTTTTCTGACTTACAGAAACACCATCAAAACTTATTAAATTATAACTCAGGAGTTTGGTGGTACTTGGGCATTGTAGGAAGCTCAAAAACTTCCTTCACGCGCCCTATTCAGTATAAGACAATTAAGCACAATTTAGGCAATAATTACCCTAATTAACTACACACTACCGTTTGTATTCAAGATTATGGCAACGTCGTATCCGTTCGCTTTTTAAATAATGACAAGGTTTCCTAATTTCTCTGTATTGATAGTTGTTGCACGCGATTCTTTGTTTGGTATATTTTACTGTAAAAATATTTGTCAGGGAAAGATTGAACAATACAAATGAATTTGATTACGCCATTGTCAAAAGCCCCATGTATCACGATCCCTTGTTCTTAATCACTACTGTAAACCTGCAGCCGGAGGGCATAGTTTTAATTTGGGTGTCTTACTAATGAAAAGAAAAAAATAATTGTTTTGCCAGGATTTAATAATAAGCAATAAAATCAGCCAACCACATTTTACCTCCACATTCAATCTCTTTTTTATTATAAAACATTTTTGTCCCTTTTTTTTTTTTTTTAGATTACAGGCATAGATACCGAACATTTTACTAATAAATATTTCAGTTTGCTTATGGAGGCTAATGCTGTCATCTGAATATGGAATTATATTTCTTTCATGCTTCATTATCATTTCATAGTAGTAATGACAGAGAGGCAATGGAATATTTACAGGCTTTCCAGAGACATTTATTCACTACACTCCCTGAAGGGCACCTGGCCTTAAAGATACATTATCCTTTTTAAAGCTCTGCCCAGAATGCCAGTTCCCAGAGCCAGCCAATCAGGATCCCCCTACTCCTGTCTGCACGTACCCTTTCCACAGTGACACATCTCTTCTCTTCAATGTGCTTGTGGTTCTTCATACTGTAAGGTGTAGAGAAAAGCAGGCACAACCCCTCTATGCCCAGTCTGTGAAATGGGCACAAGATTCTTGCCTTTGACCTTGGGTCATGGATTTTTGGCTTGGTTACAGTTTTCTCTGAGATACTGCTAGTTTTCTAGATGCTTCACGAATCTCCAAAGCCCATGGTGCTCTTGGCATAGGACATGGCTAATGTATGTATCTGGGGGAGGAATGCAGAGCTGACCTGTGGGCACCGGAGTAGCTCTTTTGATAGGTGGGGGTGGGGTGGCTAGGAAAGGCATCTAGGGAAGAGCTGAATTTCTTGTGGTCTTTAGGGAACAACAGGGTGTTTCCACAGGGTACCCTCTGAACAGGAGTTAGATGAAAGGGAGGGAAGGAGACAGAAGACAATGCCTAATTAGTCTGCATCCTATCTCAGGGGAACTCTCCCTGGCCCCCTCCAGTTGAACCCAGGATTAATGTTGTCAGACCTTCCAATTTTTTTTTTTAAGAAAAACATACATTCCCCCCCCCTCTGGATTTTCTTGTGAAATCTGATTTTAAAATATTGGCAGTTGTTTCAAGTATGTCAATAACTATGTGAATTAAACTAGACAGTGGACTGCAGTAACGCTTGCTAGTGGACAGATGCTGAAAGGGCAGAATAGAATGAGTTGGGGATCATCCAGAGACAGCAGGGATATCCTATAAGATACCCCTTTTCCTCCTTCACTATCTCTTTTGCCTACTGTACCTGGCCTAATGGGTACTTGACTGGGAAGCCCCAATTTGTCTTCTCCCTTTTAATTGTTCTAGGGCATCCCAGACTACTGGTCAACCTCTCCTGGTCTAATGGCCACTGTTTAAATCAGCCACTGTGCTTCAGAAAGGTGTCTGACTGACCATAAATGAGGGGGACTTGCCGTTTGTTTGAGCTCTTGGCTGGCTGGCCCATTTGCATCTGTTCTTCTGAAGTACTTTGCTTCATCCTTTGGGACCTATCAGCTTGAAGAGATGGAGAACCTTCCCATCTAAAGCAGAGAGTTCAGGGTAGGAGGATGTGGATGGAGCATGACTGGGGGTCCTGCTCCCTCTGGGGTGCTAGGGTGTATGTGAGTAAGATCCACTGAACAGCCTGATGCTGTGCAGAGCATGTCATCTGGAATCTTCTTTGGAGCCTGAAGACCCGAGGGGCTGATACTCAAGGGCAGATGGGAGTGAGGATCTGACAGTGACACAGCCAGGCATGTTTTCATCCCTTTCTGTCACATGACAGGGCATGGCAGAGGCTGGAAATGTATCTCTTAGGTGAGTTGTGAGTAGGGTTTCTGAAACCAATGTGTGGCAGCGGCCATGCAGACAGGTCTGAATTCCTGCTGGTGCTAGTGAGGGCACGGACTATCTGTCCTGATCGTGCCCCTCCTGCTGACATGGCCCCCAACTCTATCTCTCAGACAGCACAGGTCTCAGAACTCAGAAGAAGCTAGACAGTATCTCAGCTTTGCCCATGAAGAGTAAGGACATCAGCTCTCAGGCTGTTTTGAAAGTCTCTGCTTAGATTTCTGGAGGGAAGCACCAAGGCCAGAACCATGGATATAGAAGAGAAGATGAATCAGTCTGGCCATGACTCTGGAAACCAACCAACCAACCAACCAACCAACCAACCAACCAATCAACCAACAAACCCATTGGAGCATTACCTCCTTCCAACTCCTGCTCCACATGCATTCTGTGAGCAAGATGATTCTTGCCAAGGATCCCATGGGCTCTGAAATCTTTATGAGGGCCTTGTGTGGCCTAGACTAGCCTTGAGATTACTCTCATCCTGTCTGAGTCTACTGAATGCTGGGATTACAAGTGTGTTCCATCATGCTTTGAAGCCTCTGGGCTGTTGTGGTCCTACCTTGATGTTCCCCTCCTGGTCATACCTCTTGCCTGAGATGCTTTTCCCAGGTTTAAGCTCTCATGCAGATCTATGGAATCTGACAATAGAGTTCATATCTACTCAGGAACAATAGTCCTCGCTTCCCTCTGAAGCTGATGACTTAGCACTTGGGATGGGGAGCAGGGTGTTTGTGGAGAGGTCAGATGCAGGGGTAGAGGGTTCATAGGGTAGTTCATTGCACATCAACAAGTTTTTCTCACATCTCTTTTGATTCTCTCTTGAGCTGTTTCAAAAGGGCACCCTGAATATGGTGGCCATCAGATGAGATACTTGGTGGCTCTTTAAATTTGAATTTCAGACAATGAATAGAAATTTTTAGTATAAATGTCTCAAACATGCATGGGGCATACTAATGCTAAAATATTCTTAGTCTACTATTTTGTTGGCTCATATAGCAAATTATCGTTTTAGTATCAGTATGTCCCATGCACATTTGTGCCATATTGATACTAAAAGCTATTTATTGTTGTATTGACTGCTTTTTCTTGTCACAGTCACAAAATACCAGGAGAACACAACTCAGTGGAGGAGAGGCATGCTTTGGAACACTGTTTTAGGGATATAGTCCTTCATGGGGAAAGGCTGGACAGTTGGAGTGGGTCAGCGTGTGGCAGTAGGAGCTTGGGTCTTGATGAGTCAGGATGCAGAGATGGGTATTTCCTTTAAGGCTTGTCTCCAGAGTCTCACTGCTTCTAAGCCCAAGCCCCAGCTTTCCCAAGTTTCCACAGCTTCCAAATGGTGCCATAGGGAGGGACGGACTAAGTCCATGAGGGTCATTTCATATGTAAAGCATGGAACTTGTCTTATCTGAAATTTGAATTCAATGAGCTTCCTGGACTTTCAGCCGTGAAATCTGATAAGCACCTCAAAACTTGGGGAGACATTTTAAGGCTCCATGAGGCAGAGACATCTTCACGACTGTCAGCTTAGCATCAAGATGGAAGTTAGGCTGAGGTTTAAGTGAACCTCCACAAACACTTAAACTGATCTAAGAGAATCAGAATTTTTATGAGCAGGGTAGATTGCTGCTCCATACATGCCTACTACTTTTTAAAAAATATGTTAATTTTTGTTTATGTGTATGTATGTATGGTTCTGCATAGGTGAGTGCAGATACTCACAGAAGTCAGAACAGAACTTTGGATTTCTTGGAGCTGAGGTTGCAGGTGGTTGAGCTGGCCAGCGTGCAGGCTGGGAACCAAACTCAGGTTCTCTGCAACAGCAGTACCTGCTCTTAACTGCTGAACCATTCCTCCAGCCCCTCCATTCTTGTGGGGTAACACAAGGTATCTGCAGAATGCCTATGCTGATGATAGCCCAGGGGTCACAGAAAGCTCAGGCACTGGGCTGACATACCCATTTCCCAGGCAGGACTCTGGTGAGGGTTTTGGAGTCTGCTGTTTCCCGAAGGACTTGTCTGGCAGAGGAGAGTGACAGCCAGGCCACCTACCAGGGTATCATGGGAGGGGGCTTCTTGCTCTGGGTACCCACACCGAGCCTCTGTATCACAGGCCCTCAGCCCCACCCCTTTCTGTGTAAGTTAACAAATGGGAAGGTTGGGTGTGTGAGTTGGGACGTTTGCCTTTGTGTGTTATTACTGTCTGTCTTAGCGACTGCTCTACTGCTGTCAAGAGACCCCATGACCAAGGCAACTCTTATCAAAGAAAACTTTGAATTCATTATCATCACGATCCCCATCATCACGATGGGGAGGGTGGTAGCAGCAGGCTTGCATAGGGCTGGAGAGGTGGCTGAGAAATACATTGTGACAGAGAGAGAGAGAGAGAGAGAGAGAGAGAGAGAGAGATTGGGTCTGGCATGGGCTTTAGAAACCTCGAATCCCACCAAGGCCACCACCCCTCCTAATCCTTTTCAGGTAGTGCCACTCTCTGATAACTAAGTGTTCAAATACATGAGCTATAGGTGCCATTGTTTGTTTGTTTGTTTGTTTGTTTTTTCTTCTGAGACAGGGTTTCTCTGTGTAGCCCTGGCTGTCCTGGAACTCACTCTGTAGACCAGGCTGGCCTAGAACTCAGAAATCCGCCTGCCTCTGCCTCCCAGAGTGCTGGGATTACAGGCGTGCACCACCACTGCCCGGCAGGTGCCATTGTTTTAATTGCCTATTGCATTTTCTCCCCACATTGCTTGTGTTTGTTGCATGTGTGCATTATTTTTAGTGATTCTTAAAAAAAAACTTATTACGTATTAACTGATTTTGAGTGCATGTGAATGTGCCATGGCTCTGGTGTGGAAGTCAGAGGATGACTTCCGGGAGTCTGGCCTGCACACCCTGCTGTGTTTTGGGGGGATGAACACCAGGATGGAGTGACAAGAAAATGGATCAAGATCTAGATGAGTCTGGCTAACGAGGCACCAAAAGACACGTTCTATTCTTTCTTTTAACTTATTTTTTCACCTCTCTCTCTCTCTCTCTCTCTCTCTCTCTCTCCTTTGACAGACTCTCACTATCTATGTAGACCAGGTTTGCCCAGAACCCCCGGATCCTCTTGCTTCAGGCTCCTGGGTGTGCAGGACATCACACACCCCCTTAGGAATATAGTCTTTTCTTTATTTTGTTTTAAATTAGCCCAACACAGTGACAGATTTTCTTATGGGGTTTTCATATGTATTTCCCCCACCGCTTCGCATCTCCCTGGCCCCTTTCCTCCTGAACCCTTCCGTCCCAGTGTCTCCCCTTCCGTTTTAGAATCTCCCATTCTACTGTTTTCCATACCCACTTTATCAAAAGTCCATTTTAAGGAATATATATTTTTGTGTGTATGGTTATGTGTGCATGCACATGCATGCAGTGCATTTATACATCTGTGGGTGCATATGTGTATATCTGTATGAGCATGCAGGGATATATGTAAGGGTGTAGTGTGTATGTATGGATATGCATGTGTGTGTGTGTGTGTTGGGCAAAGCTGCTGTTCCTGATTGCTTTCTATTGATTGAGGCGATGTCTCTAACCAAGCCCAGAGTTTACCAATCCAAGCTGGCTCAGCCAGTGTGGCCCAGAGATGCCCTCTTGGCTTTCCCAGTGCTGGGACGGCAGGCAGCAGCCATGTCTGCCGGGCCTTTGTGTGAGTTCTGGGCTTTCATCTCCAGCCTCCATGCTTGCAAGCCAAGTTCTTTCTCCAAAGAGCCATCTCCCCAGCCCAACGGAGTTGCTCTCTCAGCATAGGGGCACCTCCATCTGGTCATGCCTTCCTGTTTGCTGTCCCACGAGACACGATGGGCAGACCTGACGTTTCCTTTGGATGCATTTTCTCTTTATGATGATTTAAACTCAATCTAAGTTTAAGCTCATGGCCGTCTGCCCGTCCCCCCTACAACATCCAGTGTGGCCTTGGGGACCTTTACTGTGTCCTTACAATGTCTTTCCTTTGCCTCTTGTCCACCCCCACCCCCACCCCCACCCCCACCCCCACCAGGGTTTCTCTGTGTAGCCCTGGCTGTCCTGGAACTCACTCTGTAGACCAGGCTGGCCTCGAACTCAGAAATCTGCCTGCCTCTGCCTCCCAAGGGCTGGGATTAAAGGCATGCGCCACCACTGCCTGGCCTTTTGCCTCTTTTGTGAGTGGGTGACTGAGCACCACCTAGATCCGGTTCCACTGGGAGGTCTAGCCTAGGGTGCAGCGGATGACCCCTTTTCCCTGGGCATTGAAGTTGAACGTGCCCCGTGCTCAGCCTAGGCAACAAACCACAACTCAGTGGAGTCCAAGATCCGAGGCTTCCTGTCCCCCTCTCACGTCCCTCTGACTCCTACGGCTTCTTCCCGGGCCAGGAGGTAGAAGACACATCATAGTTTTGACATAAGGCCCCAATCACTGGCAAGCAGCGATGGCTACTGCAAATGTATCGATTTGTTTTTCTCTCCATAGACCAGCTTGCTGTTTGTAGGTAGAGGGGGAGAAAGCCTGCGAAGGGCGGAATCTACTTTCTAGAAGCCTGGGTTATCAAACTCATTAATCTACATGTCAAGGGGCTAGGAATGAATAATTGTGTGTAGAATTTATCTGCCAACATGATAGCTACTTTTCCGCTTTCTCTTCAAAGCTCCTTCATTGCGCATCCCTTATTATATGCTTTGTCTTCCGTACATGAGCCTGCCAGGGCGCGGAGGAATCTGCACCTCAGCCCCTCAGAGGACACTTGCTTTGAAACGCGACACTCTGAGATCTGGCAGCCCCAGGCCCACTCTGAGAGGCTGGCGGCCTTATTAGTGCCCAACACCTTGGCTAGTGTATCAAAGCCACAGCTAATTAGAAATACACGGAGAACCTCCTCCTCCATCACTCGGGATACAAGGTCACCTTTTTCTGATTGCCGGGAAAGATAGTTTCTGTGTACCTGGGTAGAGCTGAATGATGGGGTATTGTTAAGGACAGCTCCTCCCAACTCCTTTATATTGCTGGGTTTGAAACTCAGGACCTTGCATAGGCTAGGCAGGTGTTCTCTTACTGAGCTGCACCTTTACACTTCACTGGGGGATTCTAGGCAGGGGCTCTACCCCTGAGCCATTCCTCCAGGCCCTCACTGAGGGATTCTAGGCAGGGGCTCTACCATTGACCCGTACCCTAAACTACCCATTGGGGGAATCTAGGCAAGTGATCTATCACTGAGGCACGTCCTCAGCCTCTCACTGGGGGGATTCTAGGTAGGGGCTCTACTACTGAGCCACACCCCTGAGCCATCACTGGGGGATTCTAGGCAGGTGCTCTACCACTGAGCCATACTCCCAGCCCATTACTGGGGGATTCTAGGCAAGTGCCCTACTACCGAGTTATATCAGACCCTAGGCATTTTTCTTTATTTTTCTTTCCCCTTCCCCCGCTCTCTCTCTTTCATCCTTTCTTTAATGTGTTTGAGACAGGTCTTACTATATAGCCCAGGCTAGTTTCTAAGATGTCATGCAGCCAGGCTGGTCCTGAGCTTGAAATCTTCCTGCCTCTGCTTCCTGAATGCTGTGGTTATAATTGTGCACCGCTGTGATAGATTCTGTCAGTCCTTTTTACCCCACTACAGTTTGGCCTAGGTGGGAAGGGCAATGGGCTTCCTGGAACTTGGACCGGAAGCTCCTTTGCTTCATTTGCATCAGAGCAGAACCTATGGTGGAAAGCTCCAGGCGTGGGAAGGCGAAGGCACTCAGTAGGCTGGAACACAGACATGACTTAAGTCTAGGAGTCTGTCTGCCAGGGCTCAGAGCTTACAGTCCTACCATCGCAATGGCTGCCAGTGGGTCACAGGGACCTGCAGAGGGAAAACTGGAGAAGTGGTCGTTGCTGTCCTCACTGGGGGTACATCAACTGTGTACTCTTGACTGCAACCCCCTTGCCAGGTACCCCCCAACCCCAGCTTCTGCCCTGTCAGCTACATTTATGATGTGCTCATAATTAAATGTCCACGAAGCGAGCTCGCGGCGTGCTGACCACAGAGGGGCTATAAGCCTTAAGATAGATGAGACCAGGAGAGGTGATATTGCTTCAGTAGTGGGCTTCAGCTGATGTTAAAGATTGTCAGTGATAATTATTAATATGTGACCTGGTTGGGTCTTTATGTGAACAATCATAGTTTTAATAAAGTGTAAGCTCCGTGGTCGCTGTGTTTGCACATCCTGGATTGACTCACGCGGTTTGCACCTTGAAATCGTAGATGTGCAATCCTCACTTCTGTCTGTTATGCTAGTATTAGAACAACCCACGAATGGAAACCTTAGCTGAAACACAGCTGATGTAGGGCTAGTGGGGAGAGAAAGTCCTTGTGAATGGCGTTTTTGTGAACCTGTTCCTAGTAGAGTTGTTAGGCTCTGTCTCCAGCCTTTTGCATGCACCTGAGGGGATGCCCTGCTATCCTGTTTAACTTTTTTTTGTCAACTTGACACAAGCTAGAGTAGAGGTTCTCACCCTTCCCAATGCTGTGACCATTTAATACAGCTATGTTATGTTGACCCTCCAACCATAAAATTATTTTCGTTGCTACTTCATAACTGTAATTTTGCTACTGTTATGAATCGCAATGTAAATATCTTCATTTTCTGATGGTCTTAGGTGACCCATGGGAAAGGGTCATTTGACCCCCCCAAAAGGGGTTGCGATTCGTAGGTTGAGAATGGCTGAGCTACAGTTATTTGGAAAGAGGAATCTCAATTGAGAAGTGCCTTTATCAGATTGCCTGTAAGCAAGTATGGGGGGAGAGGGCATTTTTTATTATTTTATTATTTTATTATTTATTTATTTGATTATTTATTTATTTATTTTGGTTTTTTGAGACAGGGTGGCATGGTTTTTTTTAAAATTATTTTTATTTATTTATTTTTTTATGGGCAGTCCTGTTCTGTCAGCTGGTCCTGATATATATAAGAAACCAGGGCAAGCAACCCAGGAATCAGTATTTCCTGTGGTTTCTGCTTCAGCTCCTACCTTGGCCTCCTTCCGCAAGGGACTGTGTGATCCGAGTGTGGAAGTCCAGTGAGGCCTTTCTTCCTCAAGTTGCTTTTAAAGGTCATCCTGTTTTATCCCAGCAATAGAAAACAAACCCAGACATCTTCCCAGACCCCCTCAATCTTTACACCAGCTTTCTGTTCCCTCCCCCTGCCCTCCACCCCTTATATCCTTTCTCAGTGGGTTGCCATTAGAGCCCTGGGGAGATACCTTTTCAATCAGGACAGAAAGAATTGTCTAGGGGCTTCTGTCTGTCCCCAGCACACTGCGTGGCCACCCATGGCTCAGGGTAGGGGCCAAAGGCACAGCTTTGCTTTGCAGAGGCAGAACAAATTTCAACCCATCCTTTATGCTCTATAGGTTTGAAATGTGAAAAAGAAACTAGATTTAAATGTTAAAAATGAGCTTTTGAGGAGAAGCTCTGCTGTACAAACATGAATAACAACATCTACAGAAAAATCTGCGCTTATTTGTAAGTGTCTGAAGACTAGCTGCAGAAGAAATATAGCATAGGCTTAGGAGGAAGAGAAAAGAAACATAGTTACTACATTTCCTTACCAGGAAGCAGAAAATAATTAGTTGCCTTGTGACCTGACAGTCAGCAAAATAAGTTTAGAGTTAGGGATTACAAAGTAAGTTAGACACACCTAAAATTATGTACTATTTTAGTTCTCGATGGGATCTCTGTATGTTGAAGAGAGCCCTCCCCCAAAAAATCAGTTTCAAAGATCTAAAGAATGAGAACAAAACCTAACAAAGCAAGATCGAAAAGTCAGGGGAATCCGACGCCCTCTTCTGGCCGTCACTGGAACTGCATGTATGTGGTACACATACAAGTGCACCCAGAGGGGAAAACCATGTTAAAATAGTTGTTTTCAGAGGCAATCCATGTAAATATTTTAAGGAGTATAATTTTGCTTTGGGCCTGGTGTTACAAACCTGCAATACTAGCTTGAAAAGCTGAAGCAGGGGGATTACAAGTTTGAGGCCAGCCTGGGCTAGAGAGTAAGTTAAAGAGCAGCCTGGAGGAGTTAGTGAGATTCTGTCTTAAAAGTGAACAAACAATTAAACAAACATGCAGATAGAGAGACAAATACATATACATATACATATACATATACATATACATATACATATTCATATACATATTCGTATACGTATACGTATACATATACATATAGCTGGCAGTGGTGGAGCATGAGGTTCCCATCTCATTTCATGTGACCAAGAACATCTCTCATACATGACACCAGGGGTTGGTCTCCAGAGTGATCCTATATGAGGTGAGGTTAGGGATACAGTCACACTTAACAATCAAACATAATCGGTATGTGTCACAAGCTAGCAGGAAGTAGGGAAAACTACTGGCCGACTTCACATGTCAATATAAACATAATTTAGAAAAGCAACACTATATGTTTCAAATGTGTACCGTGAAAATGGTAGGCTTTGTTCTACTATTGTGAGGAAGGTACCAAATTAGGAAACTAAAAGCATATCACATCAGTAGGTCACTGGGAAAAATCTGAACCACATAGTTTCTTAGTTATTTTTCTGTTGCTGTGATCAAATAACCCTAAGAAACAACTTAAGGAGCAAAGGTTTTTTTTTTTTTAATTATTTTTTAATTTTAGCTTATGGTTCCAGAGGGAGAGACTGTCATGCAAGGAAGGCATAGCATGGTGTCTTAGGGTTTCCATTGCTATGAAGACACACCATGATCATGGCAATTCTTACAAAGAAAACATTTAATTGGGGCTGTCTTACAGTTTCAGAGGTTCCATGCATTATCATCATGGCAGAAAGCATGGCGGCGTGCAGGCAGACATGGAGGAGCTAAGAGTTCTACATCTTGATCAGAAGGCAACCAGGAGGAGACTATCTCTCCAGCAGGCAGCCAGGAGGAGGTTCCCTATCCACACTGGGTGTAGCTTGAGCAGAGAAGCCTCAAAGTCCACCCCCACAGTGACATACTTCCTCCAACAAGGCCACACCCATTCCAACAAGGCCACACCTCCTAGTAGTGCCATTCCCTGGGCCAAGCATATTCAAATCACCACACATGGCACAGAAAGCAGGAGCGAGAAGCTGGGTGATTACATTTTCATTCACATGTTGGGGAGGTAGACAGCTGCAGGAAGTGGGGGGAGGCTTTAAACTTTCAACGCCTGTCCCAGTGACATACTTCTTCCAGCAAGCCTCCACCCACTAAATGTTCCTCAACTTCCCACAGTGTTACCAACGGGGATCAAGTGTTCAAACACATTAGGCTGTGGAGGACATGCCTCATTCAAATCATGACATATGCCGAAGGGCATTTGAGAAAATTCTCCATCCAGTTCTTCCTTCCAAAACCTGGAATGAAAACAGGAACTGAATTTAGAGGTCGGTGGCTCTTGTCCAGGGACATTTGCCCCTACAGAGACATTTGGGCCACGTACAGAAGTATTCTGATTGCCATAGAATGGTGGGTGAAGCTACTGGGTGAAGGTCAAGGATGCTCTTAGGTACGTATCCCATAACGCACAGGGAAAGGACTCTTCCCTCTGTGGTCAGGGAGCTCCAGTTTGGAAAGTCTGTATCACCCTTACACTTGGAAATCTGGAGGGATTCTTTATATAGTGACAGAACAAATGTTGTGAGAGAATTACAGAACAAACTTTATAGACAAACAGTGGAAAGGGGCAGGGAGTGAATATTTGGATGGTCAAATCAAAATGATCACTTAGTAGTAATATGAAGGGAATCTGGGAATATGTTGGAAACTCTCATATGACCTGTCTCAGTCACTGCCCTATTGCTGTGAAGAGACACCATGACCAAGGCAAACTATGATAAAATGAAGTGTTTAATTTGGGGCTTGCTTAGAGTTTCAGAGGGTGAGTCCATGACTTTTCCTGGTGGGAAGCAGACATGGTGCTGACCTGGAACAGTTGCTAAGAGCTTTACACCCTGATCTGCAGGCACCAGGCTGAGAATGTGAGGCTGGGTCTGGCCTGGGCTTCTGAAACCTCCAAATTCACTCCCAGGGACACACTTCCTCCAACAAGGCCACATCTCCTTTACCATCCCTACCAAATAGTTGCACTAACTTTGGGCTAAGCATTCTACCATGAGCCTTTTGGGGGCTGCTGTAGTTAGGGTTTTACTACTGGGATGAAACACCATGACCAAAAACCAATTGGGAAGGAAAGTTCTTATCTAAGCTGATACTTCCACATCATTGTTTATCATCAAAGAAAGTCAGGGTAGGAACTTCAGTAGCGTAGGAACTTCAGTAGCGTAGGAACTTGGAGCTGATGCAGAGGTCATAGAGGGGTACTGCTTACTGGCTTGCTCAGCCCTTCTTATAGAACCCAGGACCACCATCCCAGGAATGAAGAACTATGTGTAGTGTCCTGGGCCCTCTCCCATCAATCATGAACTAAGAAAATGCCCTACAGGCTTGCCTATGATCTGATTTTATGGAGGCGTTTTTTCAGTTGAGGCTTCCTCTTCTCTGATGACTCTAGCTTGCGTCAAGCTGACATAAAGCTCTTTGGCACAGGGGCCATTCTGATTCAAACCACCACATGTCCTATCGAGAACCTTAGTAGTTTTAAATCTAAAGTTAAGGCAGAAGAATCATTATTATCTAAAAATGAATAATTTATCAGTAAATTCTGTTTACAAAAACACAAGCAGATGTGTGGTATCTAAAGATCACTTAAATCAATGGAAAACAAAACAGGCTTGAGAAATAAATGTAATTGTATTAAAATGTGTAAGATGGCCTAGATGCCATCTCAAGCAGGAGGGGACACAGTGCCATGAGGGCATAAAAGAAGAGTTTATATTGTTTGAAAGAACAATCAGCCAGGAGGATACGATAATTGTATCCTTTCGTGCCCTTAATAATGGAGAATAGAAATAAAGCGAATAGATGTTATTATGGTTAGTTTTCATGTCAACTTGCTACAAATTAGGATCACCTGAGTAAGGAGCCTCAGCTGGCAGAACCGTCCTGATGGCTTAGTTGATGTGGGAAGACCCACCAAGGGTGGGCGGCACCTTCTGGTGACCATGCAGATTTAAAGGGACAGGAGGATGGTTCCTGGCTTTTTGCTGACTTGGCTTTTCATTTGTCCCAGAGTTCATTGTCCCCACTGTCTAACGATTCCTACTCTGATATCAGAACAGCATTTTCAGGCTTCTACATTTGACTTAGGGCCATTGGCTCTCCAGGAATCTTCCAGGTTTTTAGCACCAGAGTGGGCCTGTTAAAGTACCCAGCCCCATGGCTCGAGAAACTGGGTTCTCAGGCTCTCCTGAAAGAATCAGCTCTTGTGGGACTCCATCCAGTCTCTAGAACCAAGCAACTAGCTGGATCTCAGTCTAAGGTGTGAATTCAGTTATTTCAATGTAGTTGACTTAATATATTTTAACATATTTAGTATATATCAAATAATATTTACTACATATATACTATATATACACATATATATAAACCATATATACACATATACATATATACATATGCACACACACACACACATACTGGTGTGTCATTCCATTGGTTCTTTTACCATAGAGAGGTCTAACTAATACAAATATATAAGGATAAAAACAATAGCAGGGCAAATTTCATACTTCTTTTTTTATTTGATATATTTTTTATTTACATTTTAAATGATTTCCCCTTTCCTGGCTCCCCACTCCCCAAAAGTCCCATAAGATCTCTTCCCTCCCCCTGTTCCCCTATCTACCCCTTCCAAGTATATTAAGCAAAAATAATAGCAAAAGAATTTAAATTCTTTATTTTTATTTTATGTGTATGATTTTTTGATTGCTTGTATGTATGTCTGTGGACCATGCATGTGCCTCGTGCCCAAGGAGGCCAAAAGCAGGTGTCAGATGCTCACGCTGTGAGCCACCGTGTGAACGCTGGGAACCAAACTCACGTGTCTTACTTACCCTTCGATCACTATACACTCTTCTATTTTTATGTCCATGACTGAGGCAGTTTAGAGAATGAAGGGTTAATTGGGGGCTTACAGTTCCAGAGGGTTAGAGTACATGATGGAGCACCGGAAGTAGGAGCAACAGGCAGCTGGAGCAGCGACTGCTCATGTCTTGAACAATTCTCAGAAAGCCCAGGGAGATTCCTGGCAGTTCTGGGGGGGGGGAGGGTGAAACCTTTATGCCTGATCCCCCAGTACATAGTTTCTCCCACAAGGCCACAGTCCCTAATCCCTCTCAAGCAGCCACCAACTGGGGACCACATATTTAAATGCCAGAGGCTTATGGGGGACACTCCATTGAAATCACCACAAGGTCCTCTGCAAGAGCTGCCAGTGCCCTTTGGCACTGAGCCATCTCTCCAGTGTGGCATATAGCATTTCAATGACACAACCAACAACTTTGTGTGACAAACTTATAGTACCTATTCCTTTCAAACATACAAGTGACTCCCATAAACTGATAATGCATTCGACAGCAGAGGAAATCTCAACAACAAAAAAATAGAATTGTCTAAGTTTCATCCCCTGAACAAATGAGAAAATAAGTAAAAGAGAGATTAAATCAATATCTACAATCATAAACACAGAAACACTTATAAAAAGCCTTGTGCTAATAAGGAAATAAAAATGAAAATTATACACTATTTAGAAATAAGCAATAGAGCATTAAATATTAAAACCTGTGAGATGTGGCCAAAGCAGTTATCAGAGGAAAATTTATGGACTTAGATGCATTCATTAGAAAATGAGGGAAATTGAAACCAAATGGACCAAACATAATATTCGAGATACTTGGGAGAACCAAAAATCAAACCTTCAGAAAGTTAAGGAGAGCTTTAGTCAAGATTAAAGACTGACGTTAACAGAAGAAGCAAGGTCAACACAGCGAGTAGAGTTGATCAATAAAACCTTCTTCAGTTTGGCCAGAGACAAAGAGGTGCTATATATGAACGGTATCAGGTGAAAGAGGAGATACACATCCAGGCCTATTAAGTTTGATAAGATGGCAGCTTTATATTAATTAGAAAATGGGTGAAATGCATGATTCTTATGAAATACATAAATGAACAAAACCAGCTTTAGAAGTAGTAGAAAGTCGAAACTGCTGATTCTGTTGACAAGGCTGAAAAGCTAATGGTGGACAAGCTTTCATGGAAAATGTAAGGCATCTTTACCACATATTCAAGAGACTGACAATTTGTGGACTGGCAAGATGGCTTGGGGTGGAAAGGTGCTTGCTGTTCAAAGCCTATGGCCTGAGTTTGATCCCCAGAACTAACCTAAGGTGAAAAGAGAGAACTGACTCCATAAGTTTGGCCTTTGACTCCTACATGCCTTCTGTGGAATGTGTGTGTGTGCACACACACACACATACTCTCTCTCTCTCTCACACACACACACACACACACACACACATACACAGACACAGACACAGACACACACACACAGACACACACACACACACACACACACACACACACCCAGACACGCACACAGACACAGACACACGCACACACACAGACACAGACACAGACAGACAGACACACACACACTTAAAATCTAATCTTAAAAATAGGCCTGATCAAGACCAATATCCTCTGCATCATATTCAGTAGTGTGTTGCAGGTTCTAGCCAATGCCACGTAACAAGAAAACATTAAAAAGTCAGTTCAATAATTGAAAGGAAGATTGAAGTATTATTTGATTTTTTCCGGAAGTACAGCTCCCTAGAAAGGGGAAGATGCTCAGCTGATAAAACACTGAAGTTAATAAGGAAATTCTATAAAATGGGAAAAAAATAAGCATCCTGCTTCTGCATTGATACGCGTCAGCAGGATACGCCAAAGAGTTAGAGATGGAGGACCAGGAATTCAAGGCTGGCGTGAGCTACAAAATAAGCATATAAAATGGGTAGCTTTGGATACACCAGTATCCTTATTAGAAAAAACAAACAGATTCATAATAGCACAAAAATTCAAAAAGGCTTGGAGAAAAATCATCTTAACATGGAGAAGCCTTGTCGACTTAGCTGATAAGGGGTATGTGACTTATTTTCAGCCAAGTATACTTCCTATCACAGAGAGGTTGCCTTTCTAGAACATCCTGTAATTACTCTCAAGAACAAGTAAGGACTGGGTGTGGCCCAGCCTCTTTCGGAGAAGAGCTGCCTTGCAGGGTCCTTCTGGTGGAGGCTTCTGAATGGTTGCAAGGTCTTGGTTGTGTTATTTTCTTTCTTTCTTTCTTTCTTTCTTTCTTTCTTTCTTTCTTTCTTTCTTTCTTTCTTTTTTTTTTTTTTGGTTTTTTTGGATTTGGTTTTTTTCGAGACAGGGTTTCTCTGTGTAGCCCTGGCTGTCCTGGAACTCACTCTGTAGACCAGGCTGTCCTCGAACTCAGAGATCCGCCTGCCTCTGCCTCCCAGAGTGCTGGGATTACTGGTGTGAGCCACCACCGCCCGGCTGTTATTTTCTTAATAATAGTGATTCTTGTTGAAGTGTTTATTATTACTATTTATTATTATTATTATTATCATTGTTAGGTTTTCATATAAATATATACTGTACACTGAGACCCTCTGCCCTCTAGTTTCCTGCCCCTTCCCCTTTTGGCCACACCCTCTGACCTTCTAGACAGTTCCACTTTTCTCACCCTAATTTTCTTGTACCCTTAAGATGGTATACTTTAATAGATCTTGGCATCCTCAGTTGCTTCCTGCAGGAACTCTGCTTCCATCACCCTGACAACCGTAGCTCTGCCCATTGACCTCCAGTTTGGCCTCCCCAGAGGTGTGCCACAGGTGGACCACAGTGGCTGGATCCTGTGCCTCCGTTGACTTAGCGCAAAGCTTTTGAGGCTCACCTGTGCTTAAAACCACTGATGCTTTCAGCAGAGGACAAGAATACAACACCAAGAATCCACAGGGTTGCTAACAGCTGTCTGTAACTCCAGCAACAAGGGTGCCCTTTTCTGGTCTCCTCGGGCACTGGATACACACGGTACATGCTATATGTGCAGGCAAAACACCCATACACACTCAATAAAAATGAAACCATCTTTAAAGACATCCCTACATAGATTTACATAGATAGCAAAGCTTGCTAATCTACGATTTAGCTGATAGACACGGTGACTATTCTCAACATTGGTCTGGATTTCTCTAGGCTAATGCTCTGGGGTAGGGGCAGGAATTTATAGCTAGGTCATATGGCAAGACTATGTTTAAGTTTATAAGGGATTTTTTAAAAAAAGTGTTTTACAATTGGCTCTGTCTTTGAAAGACTTCTGGTGAGACTAGTATAGTTCCACAGGTAGTGGTAAGAATTAGCAGAGGGAGCTTCCTGAAGCCTTTACCCATTTGTCACAACGGCACCATCCCATGGTGACATATTGATGTTCAACGAGACGCGGACTTTTCCCATGAGAACTTTCTAGGCCGTTGTCTCTGTCCCCATGGCCCTAGATCCCACAATCTCTGACCATGCTTCATTTCTATGATAAAGATGTCACAACAGGCCACACACAGGGTCTCCTACCTACCATGTTATGTACACACTAACCCTTACAACAGTCTTCTTAAGTGGCCCAAGTGCAGGATATTTGCTCCAGCTGCTGTGTCTAAGGCACAGTTCACCCCTTTTAACGGCTGAGTAGTATTCCACAGGGTGTATGCAGCCCTAACAGCTTGGCCCAGTCTTCTTCCCGTATCTGGGCTGTTCTCTGGTTTGATTACAAATGAAGCTGTTATAAACACTTGTGTCAGGTTTTTATGGGAACATAGGTTTTCTTTCTCAGGGATAAATACTTTAGAGTGCCTTTGTTGGCTCCTGTGGGAGTTGATATTATTATTATTATTTTTTTAAAGAAGTCTACCGAGCTCTTTTATAGAGTGGCTTACACACACATCAGGATCCTCAGGAGCGACGCGGAGACGCTGCCCTCCGAGGCTTCTTCGGCATAGACGCCCTCCCCCTTCCCAATTTAGGCTTTCTGATCAGTGTGCTGCAGAGTTTCATTCTGTGTCAGGGTCCTAATTTACATCTTGCCCTGGCTGTGAACGCCATTCTATTGACATTTATATATTCTCTGCAGTGAAATGAATACCTCTGCCTTTTACCCATTTTCCAATTTTGATCATGGATATTTTGCTGATGTGTTTTGAGAGCTCTCCCTTTATGCTGGGTATTAGCACTTTGTGGAATGTGTGCCGCCTTGTTTTGTTTGAGATAGGCATTATTATTATTAATGATAAGATATTATTATATCTTAGTCAAGCCCCAGACTTCTAAGCCAGTGTTTCTCAACCTTTCTAGTGCTGCGACCCTTTAATACAGTTCCTCATGTTGTCGTGACCCCCAGCCATGAAATTATTTTGCTCCTACTCTGTAACTGTAATTTTGTGACTGTTACAGATCATAATGTAAATACCGGCTTTGCAGGATATCTGCTGTGTGACCCCCCCAAAGTGGCGGCTACCCATGGATTGAGCACCAATGCTAAACTCATGAGCCTCATGCCGCAGTCTCCCCGGTGCTGGGTTGCAGGGGTGTACCACTACTCCTGGCTTTGAAAATGATGTTTGACAATATTTCAACACCTTTCTATTCCACCATGATACACATTTTTTAAAGGAGTAACATTAACATTTTTGGCTTAGTATGTTTTATCAATTTTCTCTTTTATGATCTTGCTTTGGGTGTCAGATTTAAGAATATCTTGTCTAGCCCCAGGTCTTAAAGATTTTCTTTCTAAAGAACATATGGTTTTACCTTTTACACTTAAGTCTCAGATTGAGGTTTATTTTAAGGAGTGTATGTGTGTGTGTGAATATGTGTGTATATTTGTTTATGTGTGTGTAAATGTGTGTATATATATTTATGTGTGTGTGAATGTGTATGTGTGTGTGAATGTGTGTATGTGTGTTTGTTTATATGTGTGTGTGTGCTTGTGTGTGAATGTGTGAGTATGTGTGTATGTTTGTTTATGTGTATGAGTGAATGTGTGTGTGGTGTGTTTATTCATATGTGTGTGTGGTGTGTTTGTTTATGTGTGTGTGAATATGTATGTATAAATGTGTGTAGTATGTGTGTGTGTGTATGTGTGTGTGTGTGTGTGTGTGTGTGTGTGTTTGCATTTGTACATGGAGGCCAGGATCTATTCATCACATATCCTCCTCTATCATTTTCCATATTATTTAAAAAAATTCTTTTGACAAGGTATCACTGTTGCCATGGCTGGGGAATTGCTATGTAGACCAGGCTGACCTTGAACTCACAGACAACTGCTAGAGTGCTTTCTGAGTGCTGGGATTAAAGGCATGCACCACATGTTTTACTCCTATCTTTTTCTTTTCTTTTCTTTTCTTTTCTTCTCTTCTCTTCTCTTCTCTTCTCTTCTCTTCTCTTTTCTTCTTGAGACAGAGTCCCTCACTCAATTTTGAGCTCACAGATTGGCCACAAGCTTCGGAGATCTGCTCCTCTCTGCACCCTGTGCTAAGGTTTCAGATGTGCACACTGAGCACACTGAATTAAAACCCCCATGCATGTGCCACAAACACGGTTACCCACTGAGCCATCTCCCAGATCTTAATTTTCCTTTTAGATAGCATAAAGATTAATGTGGGCTCATTTTCCCCTTTGGATTTTTGACTTGTTCCCACATCAAGGAGTTACTTCTATTCTTGGGTCTGCACAGTGTCTTTGCGCGGTGGACAGGTCTCCAGCCAGTTCCTGCCTCAGTTTTTAATCTTTTCCTCCAGCTTGCTCCTATGGACTGGAGAAGGTGGGGGAGAAATTATATTGAGTGGGTCATTCTTGTCTCCCTCTGGGATGAGTACTCGTGAGAATTATGGCTCCAGAAGGCCAGCATCTAGTAATAGCGTTGCTTGATATGCTGGCCGTGGGGAGGAAATGGTTAAAGGCACGCACTTGCCTTCCGCCAGTGTCCCACAGACATCTCTCCAAGCTTCACATGCCATTGGCGAGTTTTGGGTCAGTTTCTGTGGCTGTTTTTGTCTTTTACATTTATTTATTTGCTTACTTACTTGTTCGTTTGCCTGTTTGTTGTGTAGACAGGTGGGGGTCAGAGGACAACTTGCAGGAGGCAATTTTTCCTTCCAACAATTTCCCTCCCCCTCTCCCTCTCCCTCCCCCTCCCCCTCTCCCTCCCCCCCTCTCCCTCTCTCTCCCCTCTCCCTCCCCCTCCCCCCTCTCCCTCTACTTCTCTCCCTCCCCTCTCTCCCCCTTTCCCTTTCTCTCTCTTCCCCCTCCCTCTCCCTCCTCCTCCCCCTCCTTCCTCCCCCTCCCTCTCCCTCTCCTTCTCTCTCTCCCTCTACTTCTTTCCCTCCCCTCTCTCCCCCTTTCCCTTTCTCTCTCTCTTTCCCCTCCCTCTTCCTCTCCCCCTCTCCCTCTCTCCCTCCCTCCCCCCTCTCTTAAATCAATGACATTTTATCTACCTTTTACTGTCCAGGGGTAACCCTTCTTGTATGCCAGTGTGATTTACAGGGGTACATTTGCACTCACTGCATGCTGCTTAGGCATGATTATAATCCATCCTGAGAAATGAATCCTTGCGTGATTTTGTCATGTGACTGTCCAGCCCTGGCTGGGTATCAACTGCTGCCCTTGCAGTCCTCTGTGGTCTAGACAATGATGCATATGTCTTCCATCTTGGATTCTGAAGGACAAAGAACTTACCATCTTTAACTAATCCCTTTCTGTAATACTTATTTTCTCAAATTTTAAAAATAAATGCTGCATTACTTTTTTCATCAGTGAAACCCATTAATACAAGGAAAGCTCTTGTTTTTCATAGCTGTGTGTTGAGCACTGTGCCTTGTCCCCTTCTTAAGGAGATTAGCAAAAGAAAAAGATAAGAAAGAAAATCTGTGGGCTTTGGAGAAAGTCTCTAAGGTAGACTGTGATACTCACCCTGGGGGTCCTAAACTGCCTCCACCCAGTTTTAGAGCTGGGTCCATCCTCTGAGAGGGTGCAATGTTCTTCCAAGGTCCTAGAGGAGGAACGAATCCTCCCCTTCAAACTGCCAGTGTGTGCAAAATGCTAACATTACACATTTAAGTGACGTATAGATCAGAACAGAATCATAGCTTGATGACATAAATTAAAGTAATTATATTCATTAGCATGATAAAAAATATGCAAACAAATGTTTATTAAATGCGTCCATATATCAGCTCCAAAGGCTTTGGCGTTGTTTATGTCTTTTTGCTCCGGCATTTCGTCAAAGGTGGCTTATCAGGCTCAACTTAATTGACAGTAATAGCAGTAGAGGGAGGAGGAGCCAGCCCAGAATATCACTTGCCTGTGTAAGCTGAGAGAGCTGGAGAGTAACCGCCACTCCCCACTGAGTCTTCCATTAGCTGACCCTGATAAAAGTGTGGAGAAGGCCGTCCAGGCCTCTCAATGTTTAATGGAGGCAGGGCTGTCCATCCCATTGGGATATTTGAGAATGCACAAAAGATTCTAGAACCAGCTTGTCCTATTAGCATGTGCTCCAAATTTTGCATCCATGATGGAGCTCTCTTTTGTGGGATTAACTATGTCTTTCCAGTGTTGGTGCCTCTGGTAGGCAGGAGAAGATGGCTGTTCTGAAGACAGGCTAGTGTAGAGGGAAATGGGTGCTTGCTTATCTGGCAAGCTTCTCTGATAGGATATTTCTTTTCTCTAAAGCGTGTGAATCCTCGCTTTAAACCCAGCCACAAAGAGGCCCAACCTCAGGAGTGTTGAGGCTACGTGCTCTCAGGGATGTTGAGGCTAGGTGCTCTCAGGAGTGTTGAGGCTAGGTGCTCTCAGGGATGTTGAGGCTAGGTGCTCTCAGGAGTGTTGAGGCTAGGTGCTCTCAGGAGTGTTGAGGCTAGGTGCTCTCAGGAGTGTTGAGACTAGGTGCTCTCAGGAGTGTTGAGGCTAAGTGCTCTCAGGAGTGTTGAGGCTAGGTGCTCTCAGGAGTGTTGAGGCTAGGTGCTCTCAGGAGTGTTGAGGCTAGGTGCTCTCAGGAGTGTTGAGGCTAGGTGCTCTCAGGAGTGTTGAGGCTAGGTGCTCTCGCCTCTGGACTCGTGTACCACATGGTATTGAGTGTGAGGCCCCTGCCCTTTGAGCACACAGGCAGAAACTGTTACCCTTGCCAACCTTGCTCCAAGAGACCATCTTGAAAGAAGCAGAGGGAAGCAACAGAATAGTCTAGTCCAGCTCTCTTGTGTATATTGGACATAATGTGAGGCGGAAAGCGACGGCTTGTTAGTGCACAGCAGGAAGGGATGTGAGGAGGTGTGAGCCGGGTGGATGACCAGGGCTAAGGTTAAAGCTGATGGCCGCTCTTCCTCAGGACTGCTCCCTGCCTCCATAGGACACTGCCAGTTCTGTGGAAAACCACAGCCTTACGTGGGAGGCTTTGGCTTTAGCTGTTGATAGTTTGGACCACCAAGCTGTACAATTGCCTGTGTGTGTGTGCATGTGTATGCATGTGTGTGTGTGTGTGTGTCATTTAGAAATATTTAGATGATTGAGATGCACTGGTGGTCGTGTCAGTGGGAGCCAGTGGGAATATCCCAGAGGGGATTAAATGGGCTGTGTGTGTGTGTGTGTGTGTGTGTGTGTGTGTGTATTAGGGGAGAGTCATGCCCTGAGTCTGAAGAAGGGGAAAGAGAGGAAAGCCAGCATGTCTAGTCCCATTTTCAATTCTCTGTGATGTGAGCCTCTCAGCTCCACCCTCCTGCCATGATTGACAGAACTCATTGAAATTGTGAGTTGAAATAAAACCCTCGTTTCTCGGGTTGGTTCCAACACACACACACACACACACACACACACACACGCACATAAGCACACACACATGCGCACACACACATGCACACACACACATGCACATGCACACACTCATGCATTCATGCACGCACTCATGCATGCATAGTCACAACAAAGATAAAAACAGCTTAATGCCCACTCTTGATGAAAGGGGCAGATGACATAAAACACATCTTTGTTCCACCATCCTTGGGGTCATGTGAGCAGGGTTCTGCATCTAGGTTAGCTTTCTGGGTTATTATCCGTGCTTTTTCTGTCTGTCTTTCTCCTAGGAGACTAAGGTGTGTCAAATTCAAGCCTTCTATCACTACCCTCACTCTCCCTTCCATCTTGAGAAGGCATCAGCAGGTGGAAGCGCTAGCTAGAGTTTGGTTAGATGGAACCTCTGTGCTGCTTCCCAGGGTCAGAGAGAGTTTGGCTGCACAGCCCAGAGTGCTCTGGGGGCTGACCTCTATAACCTCCCTTCCCCCCCAACAAAGGGAACCTGGGCCATTTATTTCTGTTGCATGGTTTATGGGGGGAGGAAGAGGACAGATGTTATGAAACAGAGGAAGTCACGCCATTTTTGCATCTGAGCCAGTGGTGATCAATTCTGTATACTTTACTGCTTTGCCCATGTTTGAGGGGTTGGATATTTTAGGCCATTTCAATCAAAGGTGTGCCATTCTAGGTTCCAAACAAAGGCCTAGATTTATTTTTTTCCTGGCAGCACAATCCTTAAAGATTACAGCTGCTGCAACATTTTTAGCCACGTCAACATTCCTTAGGAAATACAAATATGGGCATTATTTCATGGAGATGGCACCGGGTAATATAATAAAATGGATTTATTTCATCTTAATTTATTTAAAATGTGCATAGACAGAACTGGGATAAAATCCATGAGATGAAATATCTCGTTTGCATGAATATATTGAAAAATCCTGCCACCTCCTAAGCCCCCCAAAAGAGGCACCTTTTTTTTCCCTCCTCAGAATAAGAAGAATAGGTGCTCTTTTTAAAACAGGGAAATATAACGTTGACAGAGAGAAGTGATTCATGCCCCATGGCTCCTGTGGAGGTGTGAGAGATGAGCGTGGATCCGTGAGGGTGCAGGCTGGAGAGATGGGCAGGGAGACGAAAGACTCTAGTTGCCTAGGAAGCTGGACGGGACTAAGGGAGAGGAGGGCAGTGTGGGAATGCATTTCTTGGGGAGGCTGGTCAGGTGAGTGTCATTCCTAGAAGCCTCCTCTCCCGGTGTCTGACATGTCTCATGCTCCCAGTTGCAGGGCTTGTATGTTTGTACACTTGGTCCCTAGCTGTTTTGGCATGTTTGGGGGCGTGGCTTCAAAGAACGTAGTGTACGTGCATGCGTGCGTAGGTGGGTGTGGCCCGTTGTGTTGCTCTGAGAGGTGAGGGACTAGGCACAGACTGTGGGACACTGAGGCTTGGGCCTTCATCCTTGTAACCTCAGCCAGTATATGCCCTAAGCTCTCTGCTTCCTGGTCCATGCAGACAACCTCTTGATGCTATGAACTCTGCCATGCCTTTGCTGCTATTATGGTCTGTACCCTCTCAAACCGTGAACCCAGAGAAACCTTTCCTTGCTTACATTCTTGTTTCCTGTTAGGTATTTGGCCTCAATGGTGAGAAGATTATCATACAGGGATCGTGCCCCAATGAGTGTCCATCTTTTGAGATGCCTGTCACCTGCCAGGGACTCCGTGTTGTGGTCTGAATATGAAAATATTTCCAGAAGGCTCATGAGCTTGCTGGCCTTGGTGGTCAGTGGATGGGCCTTTGAGATGTGATTACGTCATGAAGGCTTTGATCTCATCTAAGCTGGACTCCCTGAAGACTTAAGATCTGAGCGGAGTAGTAAAAGATGGGCCATGGTTGGAAATGGGTCACTGGGGCATGGCTTCGAAGGATGTTTTGTGTGTGTGTGTAGGTGTGTATGTGTGTGTAGGTGTATGTTTGGGTATAGGTAGGTGTGTGTATGTGTGTGTGTGAGTGTAGATGTGTATGTGTGCGTGTAGGTGTGTATGTGTGCATGTAGGTGTGTATGTGTGTAGGTGTGTTTGTGTGTGTAGGTGTATGTGTGTGTGTAGATGTGTGTATGTGTATAGGTTTATGCATGTGTTTTATGTTTGAGTGTGTGTGTGTATGTGTGTGTGTGTGTATAGGTGGTGAATCCAGAGAGGAAAGCAGGGTGCCTTCCCTAATCACTCTCCACATTGTTGGTTTTTTCTTTAAGATTTATTATAAGTCATCTCTCCAGCCTTCCTAACCTTTTGAAGAGAAGGCCTCTCGGAACATGGAACTTACAGATTTGGCCAGTGTATTTGGGGATCCTCTTCTCTCTTCAGCCCCAGTGCTGGAGTTATAGGTATGTGCCACTGTGCACAGACGCTGGGGACAGGACTCAGTCCTCATATTTGTTAGCATTTTATGGCTGAGCCACGTCCCCACCCAAAGGGTTTATCTCGTTCTCGGGTCTGTCCTCACCATCATTGTGGTTCCTGTCTGCCACGAGGTGAGCCTTTCTGCTGTCCCTCACGCTCCATAGCATGAAGCCCTCCCTCAGCTGCATGGAAACCTCTGACGGTGAGTCCAAATAATCCTTCCCCCTTTCAGATATTTCTCTTGCACTTTGACATGTGCTGATAAATGACAATCACAAAGATGTGCTTATCCACAAGACCTAAAATCTCAGGGTCTGGGATCTTCCAGAGGACTCAGATTTGATCCCCGGAACCCACATGGCAACTCACAACAATCTGTAACCCCAGGTGATCTAATACCTGCTTCTAGCCTCCAGTGGCACCAGGCACACACATGGTGTCACAGACACATGTGTAGGTATCACACCAATATGCATAAAAACAATAATTAGGAAGGCAGATTTATACAACCGTTGATACTATCTCTAACATACTTCTGTATTCCAAACTAAAATCCCCAAGTCAGTGAAGCAGCTGCCCCCCATTTCCTTTTCCTCTGCTCCCAGAAACTGCCTACCTGGGTTTTATCTCTTTAGATATTTTCTAAGTCTGTCCTGATGGTCACATGGTTGAGACCAGAAGTCAGATCTTTAAGTCATGGTTTATTGTGAGAGCTGGTCTCCGGGAAGACAGTAGATTTTCTTTCTGCAGGTCCAACTTCCGTTTCATTTAGCCAGTAGATTATACAGCGAGGGGAAACAAAGGCAGTCATCTCAAGTTTAGTGTAGCACCCCTGGCTAGGTGGTCAGTCTTGTCTCTGAGACTTATGGAATTGCTGCTTTTCTTCTTACGCTCTGCTCTCTGGCGTGCTGGGGAGGGGGCCCATCACCCATCACGGCCATGGCATCTCACACCTATCCTGAGCCAGTCATTCAGATGATACCCAGGCTGAAGGCTGATGCAGAGCAGACCAGTTATTACTGTGTGTATATACTTCCTTCCCACATCGTATTTCAGTTGGGATTTCTGTGACTATCATGAAACCCCATGATCCCAAGTAAATTGGGTAAGAAAGCATTTATTCCACTTATAATTTGTAGTTTATCAGCCAGGGAAGTCAGGGCAAGAACCTAAGGCAGGAACCTGGAAGCAGGAACCACTGCAGACATTTTGAAGGAGCACTGTTTACTGGCCTGACTCTCCTCCCCAGGGCTTTTCAGCCTGCTTTATTTCAGACTCCAGGATGATGCCTCTAGAATTCACTCACTGTTTTGAATACATCTTTGCGTATTCAGATGTATACCCGGAAGTGAAAATGCTGGTCCCCAAGATAGTACTTTATTCAACTTTCTGCACTTGTCGTCCAATCTCACATTCCCATCAGCAGTGTCTGAGACCTCCAGCTTCTCAATATCTATACCCAGGCTTATTATCTTATAAGAATTCTTGAAATCATGACAACCCTCGCGGGTGCGAAGTGATGCCGTTTGCTTGTCTCTGATGACCACTACCTACAGTCATCTGTATGTGCCATTGGTCCCTCGCAAATCTTTTTTGGAGAAAAGCCTATTGAAAAACCCTTTGTTCATCTAAACTCGTGTTCTTTGTGTTTTTGTTGCTGACTTGCAAGTGCTATGGGACACCAGAACTTTATCAATGATGTAACTCGTGAACTTCTTGATGTGGGTGCCAGAACGTGGATCCTCTGGAAGAGCAGCATATGTTCTTGACTGCAGAGCCATCTCTCCAGTGATATATTGTATAATCACTACTAAAATAACCCTAAAGCTGCTACTTGTATTAGTTTCACAGAGCTATCAAAGGTGGTTGGTTTATCTTATAAAGAGGAAGATTTATCTGGTGATGGCTATAGAGATTCAAGGTCAAGACTGAACAGTTCCTCCTGGAGCCAGGAGACATATAGACACAGAGTGTCTGGGATCCCACAATCCTTTCAAGGGTGTGCTGTCAGTCACCAGAACACTTCTGATAAGACTCACCTCTTATCAGAAGGAAGGTCTGAAAGACCTTCTAACTACTCCCTGGGGACCAAGCCTTTTTAAGGGACAGTACCAAAGCATGGCACAGCTATCGATCTGAATTGCACTCTCTCAGCCTGTGGGGTATAAAGCCATTCCAGGAAGTTTGGTAAAGTAGAGTAGGTCGAGACCTGGAGACTCAGCAGGCACACACCTGAGGCCTAGGTGACTCCCAGCTCCCTGCCGGACTCCTGACTTGAAACAGTGCCATGATTCTCACATAAAAGAGATGTGACCTGTGGTTGAGTTGGCTCAAGACAAAGTTCTCCATGCTAATGAGGTAGCTAGAGGACTGGAGGGCTTAGCCAATAAACTTCCCTTCCCAGACATCCTTCCCTGCAAAAGGTGTTTAATCTCAGGCCCAACCTGAGTAGTGGGGTATGGTTTTATGCATCCACATTTGGCCTTGACAATGAAGTGTTTGGAATTATAGACTGGCTCTTTTCATAGAAAGCCTCTCTGTGCTCCCAGTCACAACCACCACCAAGCCAACTGCAGTCAAGCTAAGGACTATCCCCACTGGATCTAGTCAAGCCCCTCACTGCCCCCAGCCCTGGGTCCCCAACTCTGGTCCCCCAACTCTGACTCTGTTCTCTGCTCTTCTATGACTCTCAGCAGCACCTGGCTGTCCAAGAGTCTGAGAACCCCATGGCCCTAGTCTCCTCACAGGCCTAGGGACCCCACAAATAGCTCTGGCTTTCCTACTCCTCAGACTGCACTTTCTCACCCAGGAAGCACTGTCTTGGGTCTTCCCTACGGCCTACCTTAGGTTGGTTCCTCCTCCCCAAGTGGCCATGCCCTGAGGCTGAGCAGATGCTGGCCAGTACTATACCAGCCTTCATGAGCTGCCTCAGGATAAACCTCTTTCCAACCTCCATCAGCCTCCTTGCCCTTCACCCTATTGTCCCCAAACCCTGTTATCTCCAAACTGGACAATGCCTTGTTTCTGACTTGTGTCTAGGCATCTACTTTGTCCTCTTATCATCTGGTCTCTCGCCAGTAACCAGGACAGTCTCTAAAAGAATACATCAGAATGCATCATTTCTATGTATGTATGTATGTATGTATGTATGTATGTATGTATGTATTTAATGTATATGAGTGCACTGTAGCTGTCTTCATGAATACCAGAAAGGGGGCATCAGATCTCATTATAGATGGTTGTGAGCCATTATGTGGTTGCTGGGAATTGAACTCAGGACCTCTGGAAGAGCAGTCAGTGCTTGTCTTAGTTAGGGTTTTACTGCTGTGAAAGACACCATGACCAATGCAAGTTTTATAAAAGGCAACATTTAATTGGGGTTGGCTTACAAACTCAGAGGTTCAGTCCACTGTCATCAAGGCAGAAACATTGCAGCATTCAGGCAGATATAGTGCAGGAAGAGCTGAGAGTTCTACATCTTCATCTGAAGGCTGCCAGTAGAAGACTGATTTCCGGGCAAGTGAGGGTCTTAAGCCCACACCCACAGTGGCACACCTACTCCAACAAGGCCACACCTTCTAATAGGGTCACTCCTTGGGCCAGTCATATATGAACCATCACATTCCACTCCCTGGAGTCCCTTTACTATTCAAACTATATATTTTATTCTTTTCCTTTCTCAGCTTGCTATATTTGCTCAAAATTCTCTTCATCAGACTTAACCATAAAACAAAGTCTTTGTTGGGCTTTTTTGAGACTTCCTTAGCAGATGCAGTTAATATAAATCTCCTTACCTTAGCCCTAGACAGTCTCTTCAGATAATGGCAAAAAGCAGCCATGTTCTTCACTAAAATATCACAAAAACAGTCTCTCGGCCACATATTAAAGTTCTCCACTGAAACCTCTTGGACCATCAGGCCTACACAGTTCAAATGTCCCTCAGCACCACCGTCTTCCATATTCCTTCTAGGCTGGCCCATTAAGTCCAACTTAAAGCATTTCATGGCTTTCCAAATCCAAAGTCCCAAAATCCACATTTTTCCAAACAAAAGCATGGTCATATCTATCACAGCAATACCCCAGTCCCTGGTAACAACTTCTATGTTAGTCAGGGTTCTCTAGAGTCACAGAACATATGGGTAGTCTCTATATAGTTAGGGAATTTGTTGATAACTTACAGCTTGTAGTCCAACTCTCCAACAATGATCAGCAGTTGCTCAGTCCCACAAGGCAAGCAGGCAAGAAAGAGTGAGAGTAAGTCTTCCTTCTTCCAATGTCCTTATGTAGGTCTCCAGCAGAGGGTGTGGCCCAGATTAAATGCGTGTGCCACCTAGCCTTTAATCCCTGATGACCTTGAACGTGGAGATCTCCTTATCTTAATCTTCTGGAATTCATAGTCACTATGCTTCAAGATCTCCATGCCAAGATCCAGGTCAGAAACTTGTATCTCAGCATCCAGATCTGGATCACAGGTGAGTCTTCCAATTCTGGATTGTAGTTCATTCCAGATAAAGTCAAGTTGACAGCCAGGAATAGCCACTACAGTGCTCTTAACTTCTGAGTCATCTCTCCTGCCTCCAGAATGCTTCTTATTTTGGTTTATTCTTTTCATATTCCTTAATGTCACATCTAGGATAGCGTTAAACCTTAATACGCACTACCTTCTTCTCCAGCCACAGTGTTTGTCTACTCCTTGCCTCTGCTACAGTTAACTCTGCCTCAAAGGCTTGTGTGTGAAAGGCTTAGTCCTTAACGTGCTGCTGGAAATTGTGGGCCCATGAAGAGGTGGAGTCTACTGGGAGGTCTTTAGGCCATTGGAAGAGGTTAGTGGGACCCGGGTCTTTTCTTCTTTTTCATTATATTATTATTATTATTATTATTATTATTATTATTATTATTTTGGCTTTTTGGCCATGAGGTGAAACGTTTTGCTTAGTTACACACTCCTTTTGTTATGTCTTGTCTTTGGGGCCCTATACTGTGGGTTCCCAAACGACAATTGGTCATGGTTGTGCGTATGTGTATGCATGTACCCATGTGTGTGCACACAGAGGCCTGAAGGGCATGGGAACCAGGTGTCTTCCTCAGTTGCACATGAACCTCAGCTGGCTTTGTCCTCAGGTCCCACACACTAGGATTACAGGAGGGCCACTTTGCTGCACAGTTTTATGCTTGGCTTCTGGGGATCCGAGCTCCAGTCCCTACCTTGCCAGCAAATATCTTATCTGTTGAACCGCCTCCCAGTCCAACCTTTTCTCTTTATAAGTTGATCAGCTTGGTTATTTGCTTCAAGGACAAAAAGCTTCCTAACAGGAGCCCTTGCTCTTGAGTTCCTGCAGTACAAGGTGTTCCCTGTCTGGCAGTCCTCAGTAGTGTTTTCTCCTCTGTCTGGTGAGCCTCATTATTCTCCCAAGTGATACTGCCTTTGAAGGAAGTCATTACTATGTGAGTTCTTTACAGGGAGGTGAAACAACAGGCTCTCCAGAGGGGACACTATATCCTGTGTGGAGGTTTCTTAAGTTCACAAAGGAAACAAATAAGGCTTCAGGAAGTCCCTGAAACTGGTCAGATTTACTAGGTCCCCCACTCCCAACGCATCTATAATTATGCTGGGAGATACTCTCAGACTAATGGAGTTACCTGGAACGGACACTCGCTAGCCTGCTTGAGCTTCCAGCAGACTGTGCAGTGAGTGTGCTGAATGTTTCTAGCCTTTGTGAGCTGTCACTCATGCTGGGGTGGGCATTGCTGATGCAGCTGTCTCTGAGTCACTTATGCTCCTGTAAGTAAGCCTTTACCCACACTCCTGTAAGTAACCCCTCACCCAGACTGTAAGGAACCTCTTACCCAGACTACAAGTAACCCCTCATCCAGACTGTAAGTAACTCCAGTAAAATTCATTTGGCTCACCCAGTTGTATTTGACTCTATCCTTGCTTCCATCCGTTGTAGACTTTCTGCTTGGGTGGTGGTCGGGGGTAGACCTTTATTTACACCTCTCCAGGAATTGAACTATACAACACTAGAACCCTTAGGCCTAATGTCCTTCTGTGAGGTGCTTTCTTGCTTACTCACTTAAGCAAGATTCTCTGTCGCCTTGAGGGCCATCTCATGACTCTGTTGTCCTTCACGGTTTAAGGCACTGGGTGGATGGCCAACACTCTAGGGTCCACCAGATTTCTAACAGTTTCCAAAGCTAGTTAGGTCTCTGCCCCAGGCTGGTGATAATCTAGCCTTGGAGAGACACTAAAAAGATGAGCAAACACAATCGCCATGGCTTGGAGGTTCCTATGCTGGAAGCTGTGGAGTGTTGATGTGATGGGACCTTTACCAGGTGGGAACTACTGGTAATTATCTGGGTCCTGAAGGCTCCAGTCTCAGGAATGGGTTACTTTTGTGTCTTTAGACAAGTCTGTTATACAAACTCACACACTGACCCTTTCTGCTCATGGCAACTTTCCACCTCCCTACCACATTGTGATGTAGCCTTCTGGGGGATGCTGGTATTATGTGCTCTTTGGAACTTTCAGTGGATGGAGTCATAAACTAAATGAACCTCTTTATTTTATAAGTTATCCAGACTTAGGCATTTTGTCACAGCAACCAACACAAAAGAGCCAAGACAATGGCCTTGCTATGTCAACTCATGGGAGGGGAAAGAAAAGGACTTTGCAGGGGTGTTTGAGGTGGCCCTATGAGGAAGAAGTGAGAACATTCAGACAGACAAAGGCCGGACCAAGAACTTTGGGGTGGGAGAAGGGAAAAGGGAGGGAAAGAGGAAGCAGGAAGTAGGAAGGCCCTAGGTTGAATTCTAAAGACAGACAAAGCCCCAAGTTCTGTTGCCTACGAGGAAAGCATGGGTGAGGGTGGAGAGGTGGGCAGGGTCCTATGTGTCCTTGCTTGCCAGGCCTGGTTCCTGCATTGAGAATATCATGAGAACATACACCCTGGATGCCCTCTACCAGTACCAAACACTAGTTCCTAGCTGCTCTGCCCAGAGTAGCTGTTGAATAAACACTCACATGCTGGATGACTCTACTCCTGTTGCTACTAATGAGATTAACTAGACCCCCCCCTCCCCTCCAGGCTTCCAGGCCTTCCCAGTTTCCTGGCCATGTCAAAGAGCTTTGAGTTCAGCCCTGACTGAAGGACCACCAATGTTGACGTAGGTTAGCCTGTGTTTCATCCGCAACTCACTGACGTGTCTCTGCGTGTCTCAGTGAATCGTTGCCTCCACAACAAAAACTGCCGCCTCTAATTTTCAATAGCAGCCCTCAGAATCTTCTAGAAGCTCACTAATAATTTCTACAAAAAGCTCTTCCTGAGTCAGAAGGGCCGTGTGTGCACTCCCTCCCCAGCACTGCCAGCTGCCAGCAGCCTGGCTGGAACTCTGCACAGGCCCTACTTCTAGGGACTGACAAGAAAGATGTGTGCTTTATATATATATATATATATATATATATATATATATATATATATATATATATATATGCAATGGGATGTCTAGACAGGTCCATCTTTTCTGCATTTGATGTGGAATCTTTGCTAGGCACAGGGGACTCTAGAATCTAAAACAGCTTCAGCCGATGAGACCCTGCCAGAGAGGTTTGTGTCACAATGAGATCTTTATGCTGACGGGGTCTTTAATAACCCCGGGCCAGTTCAGCTTTTTTTTTTCCTCCCACATGAAATTAATTTATTGGCTGTATAGCTCAGACGTCATTTGGCGCTCGCTTATGCTCACACACCCTAACCTCTTTTGGAAAAGACATATTCTTCTTAAGAATGAGTGTCTTGTAATCCATTTGACTCTGTGGCTCCATCGGCTTCCATGAGGGCTGGGAAACTACCTCAGAGGCCCATATTCTTGTATGTGCATGGATGTGTGCTCAAAAGTGCTGTGCATGTGTGAAATGGGGCTTGAGAAAGGCTGGAAAGCTTGCGTGTTTGTGCGCGCACGTGCATGCCTGTGTATGGGTGTGCATGTGTGTATATGAGTGTGTGCATTTATGTTAACACTGACACAGAAAAACATGTCTGGGAAATAACCCTAAAGTTCCCGGTATTCTTGTGATCACTCATATTGAACATCCAGCCAGGAGGAGGCATCAAGAAACAGGTGTTCAGATTTGAACCCCTATTCTGCCCTGTACCCGTGTTATTTCGAATGTGTTAGTTTGTCCCTCTACAGCCTCGATTTTCTTGCTTGCAAATGGGAGTCATAAAAATGCCACAGGCAGATGAAATAGGTCCATCTGTGTGCCGACCCTGGCAGCAGCGCCTGGCAAGTGGTAGGCACTCTATAAATGTCAGCTGATGGGGTCATGGTGACCTCCTGTGGCTGCTCTCCTTGTGATGGGCTAATTGCCTTGTTTGGGGAGGAGGCCCACTCCCTACACCCCGTTCCATTTGATTTAAAGGAGCCTACATGTTGATATTTACTTATGTTCCATCTGGCTCCCATACACGTCCCCACAGGAGTCTCAGGACTGTGCCAACCAGACCCTCCATGAGTTTCCCACCAGCCTGTGTGGTCTGGCCTTCCTCCACATGCCCACCATCCGGCCCTGCTTTGGAACCAGCCTTGTCTGTGTATATGCATACTCTTGCCTTCCAGCCCTTTGCCTACTTGCAGTGCCTACACCATGAATCTGCATCCCCCCACCCCAGTGCCTACCTTAATGTGGCCTGCTCCAGGAAAGACCCAGACACTGATTGGGTCTGGTTTGCTCTTGAGACAGCCCTGGAAGACAGGAATGGTAAGCTACTCTGTCTTCTAGAACCTTTTATACCAGGAGGACCAGGCAGGGGCTTCTCTACATCTGCTAAATAGAATAGATTAGATCTCCCCGTGTTATGGTTTGGATCTGAAATCTCTCCCTCCAGTGTACACTGGGAGGTGACGGATTATAAGGGCCCTGACCTCATCAGTGGGTTAACTCATCATGGATTCATTGCCTAAAGGACATGGACAGCCGGCAAGAGGCCAGGAGGAGGAACCAGACCACTGGGGGGGGGGGGGATTGTTCTCGAAGGAGATACTATAAGTATTCCTGGTGCTGGTACAAAACACCAGACAAGGAAAGAAAACAATATGAAACTTAACTGAATTTACATGTGCTGAAAGTATTTTTTTACCTTAAACATACAATATTTTTATTCTTGGAGGATGTCACACCTGGGTAAAATGTATTTTGATCAAATTCACTTCCCTGTCTCATCTAGCTCCTCCCAAATCCACTCCACCACTCCCATTCAGCTTAGTGTCCTCTTCTTTAATTTTTATTTACTTATTTTTATAATCCACAGAGTTCAATTTGTGCTGCCCAGGTATTCTCAGGTGTAGGGCCATCCACTGAAGCATGGTCAGCCTACGGAGTGATCGTGTCCCTAAAGAAAACGGACCCTCCCTCTCTCCAAAGCCATCAACTGTGAATAGCTCCCTAGGTTAGGGGTGTGTCTTAACTAGGGTTTCATTGCTGTGAAGAGACACCATGACTAAGGCAACTCTTAAAAAGGCAAATGTTTGATTGAGGCTAGCCTGCAGGGGTTTAGTCCATTATCTTCATGGAGAGAAGCATGGAAGCATCCAGGCACACTTAGTGCTAGAGGAGCCAAGAATTCCACATTTTGGTCTTAAGGTGGTCAAGAGCAGACTCTCTTCTGCACTGGGTGGAGATTGAGCATGAGGAGCCCTCAAAGCCCACTTACACAGTGACATGCTTCCTCCAACAAGGCCACACCTCCCAATAGTGCCACTTTCCATGGGACAGACATATCTGAACCAGCACAGGGTGGAAGCTCATGAGACCCTCTCCTCTCCATGGTAGGAAGTTAACCTGGCTGACACTGTGCAGGCGACTGCAGCTGCTGTGAGCTCGCTTGAGCAGTGGTCTTGTCAAGTCCAGAAGACACTTTTTGCTAAGGTATTTCCTAACTTCTGGCTCTTATAGTTTTTCAATGCCCTCCCCCATGACAGCACCTGAGCCTTCGGGAGGGGCAGAGCCCTCTACTGACATTCTCTGTGCCTTATCAGTTGGTGAGAATGCTAGGACCCTGCCCCTCCCTTCTGATTCTATCTGCTGTGGGTGGGGACAGCTCCTCTCTACTCTCTGCATAGTGATGTTCAGTCTCAGTACAAGACCCAGAATCAATGGGACCGTGTGGCCATGCTTTGAAACCTCAAAACCACCGGCCAATGTAAACGTTTCCTTCTGAGTGTTGATTTTCTCAGGTATTAGAGTGTTACAGAACAGACTAATAATATATTTTATCAAGTTGAATTGAGAGTAAAACGCTTTTTGAGACATTTCTAACTGTTGAAAATGCCCATTGGTTTGGAACCAGCCTGAACTGTATAGTAAGACTGTCTTGACTTTCCAACCCCCTAACGTAAGACCACCCAACCAAACAATAGGGAACCTCTTCAAACCAACTACGTTTTAAGTTCACCTGTATTAAAAGTTACTCATTTCACTAGACAGCTCTACAGATGTGGACAAATGTGAATCCTCATCTAACCACAGTTATAGTTCAGATGTCATATATAGGTCATCAAGTCGTTCCTCTAGTAACTGCTGACACTTTCTGGTCCATGGTTTTGCTGTCCTGTATTTGGTATTTAGTTTAGCATCTGACATTTTCCATTTAGCAGCATATATTTCTAATTTACTCACATAGTGTTTATCAGTGCCTTCTCCCTTTTCACTGCTGAATAGTACTCCATGTGTGGATAGCTTACAGTTTGTTTTTTTTTTTTACTGGCTCCTTGAAAAACATTCAGTTTCTTTGTATTTTGTGGTAATTAAATATAAATTTATTGCAAAATATCTGGAGTCAGGGTTTCAATGTGAACGTCAATTTTCATTTTCAAGCATTGCAGGGAGAAAGATACTTCAGGGGTCCTAGGAAGGTAGTACTACCCAGCCATTGCACTAAGTTTCCCCAAACAGCTTACTGTCTTGAGCCAACAATGTGTGCATATTCCAGTTGCCTTGAATCCTCACCGGCACTTGCTACTTTGCATTTTATTTTTGTATTTTAGCTAATGCAGTAGAGATAGAGTGACATCTCACTGTGGGTTTAATTTGCCTTAATATCTATTGATACTGTACACCTTTTACATATGTTTTTATTTGTTATTTGTCTATGCTGGCAAAGTATGTGTTAAAAGGTTGCTTGACTTTCTATTAGGTTGTTTATTTTCTCATTGCTGGGTTTTGAGAATTCTTTATAACAATCTGGATTCAAGTCTTTCGTCAAATATGTGACTTGCAAATATTTCCTTACAAGCTGTGGCTTGTCCTTTAATTTGCTGAACGTTGTCCCTTGTAGAGCAGACGTTTTTAATTCCGATGGAGGCCAAGTTTTCGTTCTTTTACGGATCGCGCTGGTGGCACAGCTCCAGCAGTTTTTAATTTCATTTTAATTCTCCTCAGACTGCAGGCAGTGTTAGGGTGTGGCCTCCAGGCGTTGGCTTTGTGGGGAGCTGGCTTCTCCTCCTCCGCCCTCCCTTGGTACAGCCCCTCCCATACACTGTGCCTTCCTGTCTGCCTGGCCACTTCCTCCTGGGGTGTTCTCATTCTGGGAGCCTCACTGCCTTTTACGACCCCATGTATGGCTGTGTTAGTCGCCTTTTTACAGCTGCTAATAGACATCTGACAGACACCACTCAAGCAGCATTTATTTTTAACTTATGGACATTTTAACCCACCATGGTGAAGAGGGCACGGCCAATCAACTTCACCCACACGAAGGCACCAGTTGGGGCTGAGCATCAAAACGTAAACCTGGGCAGCACATTTTAGATTGAAACCAGCATGTGTTGGGACTACTACATTCCATTCTGTGGGCTGCTCTAAGTTTTGAGTATCATAAAACAAAGCAGGAATTATCTCTGTGTTGTTAAAAAAAGGGGGGGGGTGTTGAATGTACTCTAACATCTGGATACTGGTAGGTTCCACAGACCTGGGAAGTCTCTTTCTCTTTCATCCCTGAATTCTACTTACCTCCACCCCAACCCCGTTTGTATCAGCTGAATGGAAGAGTGGTCTCCAGATGCCTCACGGTGCAGGATATGCAAGGAGCAGGTTAGGACTCTGGCTGTAGGGAGGTGTAAGGTCCTGGGGTAGGATCTGAAAGCCAAATTCAATGTCCTAATCTGGTATCCTGGACGGAAGCAGAGGGAGAGCTGATGTTAGCCCACCGAGTTCTAGGATGTAGAGCCTGGGCTGTGCAAGGGCCATCTCTCCCACCCAGGTGAACTGGCCATTGCTTACCAATGTTAAAAATGTCAGCTCTCTCCTTCAACGCTGACCATGAGTCAGATGCCTGTGGATCAAGTAGACACTTTGCTCCAGGTGGCAAGAGGCAGAATTTGGACTTCTGCCACTCTTGGGAAGCACAAAGAACCTCTTCCTTTGTGTGGCCCTGCTCGCCCCCCACACACCTACACATGATTCTTAGGGAGAGCGGTTTGCTGCAGACCTTTGAGCATGCTTACTTCACTTGAAGTCATCCCGCCATCCCGCCCCCCCCTCGCACCCTGCCCCCCCCCATCCAAGTCTCAAAGCAGCAGCTGCGTGTGGTGGCTAGTGACCTTCTGCTGTGACTACCGTCCCTTGGGCCCTGGAATTGATTTTCTTCCTTGTGACATGTAAAGATTCAAAGTTTGCCCCTTGCTCCCTATCCCGAGAGACCACCTACGTTAGCAGCTTGGTTGGGGATGGGGGGGTGGGGAGGAACAAATGCTGGCCATCCTTCTGGGAGGGGTAAGAGGGGGGTGTCCCTGGAGCATCTCCCAGTGTCTGAGTGGTGTCTGTGTCCCAGGGTAGCTGTTAGGTTCTGGGGACTCAGCGGGGCTGGCTTGGCCTTCAGTAGCTCCTTTGCTGACCTGCTTTTAATTCAGGAATCAGTGGCTCTCTGCCTCATCTTTCAGCATCTGAGTTAGTCTTCAGAGATCTCCTGCAGCCTCCCCTACTGTGAGTGAAGAGCAGTACAGATTCTAGCTGAGTTAGCTTCTGTGTGTCTCTGGTAGTGTCCCCTTGGATCAGCACCTCCTGACTTGAGCCACCAAAGTCCTTCCTACCACCTCTTTCTCACAAACCCTGGCCTTGCTCATTGCCCACTGTTGTGGAGGCCTGCGTCTTTCCGCTTCCCTGCTGGTTCTAGCCTTGCCTTGTCTTAAAGGACCCATGACTGTTCTAGTTGCCAAGGGACACGGGGTGGGGGCGGGGAGGAAGTGAGCGTTGCTTCATCTTAGCCTCTGTTCTTTTATCACCATTTCCCCATCCCCTCCCATCTGAGACACTCAGTCCTTTGCCTTTCTGTGAAAGCTATGGTGATGTTTATAGAGAAGACATCAGGTCCTGTGTCACTGCCTGCCCACTTCAAACAACTCAACTACTCTAAAATCCCTTAACCATCTGTGCACCAAGGGCATGGATGACAGCTTCGGGGTCCTTGATGCTTTTTATGCCCTAACAATGCCCTCCAGACCCTGCCTGCTTGACATTCCTCAAATGCCCCTCTGCCCTTCCTGATGGCTCTATGTTCCTTGTTCTAGTTTCCTCCTTCCTGCCTCAGCCTCAGGGCCCAGCATGTGCTGGGTGGGCCCCTTCCCTTGGCCCCATGTGACAGAAGTTTCTGAATTCACAGCTGGTTGGTTGCTCAGGCACCTCACGCAGACGTGGTATTTGCCAGGTGCTGTGCCCAAGGGAGGCAGGGAAACTTGGGGAAACTCTTCCCCTTCTTCCCAGAGCTTCCACACTGGCACCAGGGCACAGACAATAAGCAAGCACATCAAGCAACGGGACAAGGTGTGACTGCGAGACCTGCATGGAGAAGCAGTACACTGACAATATGGCTCTCTGAGAGGGCATGGTGAATTACAGAGCCCAGCCCCTGGAAGACAGGAGAGACGTGTTGCTCCTGGCATGCACAATTGAATATACAAGGTCAGGCCAATTGTGATGTGTTTCAAGGGCCTTCAGGGCATAGGTCAGACACCACATTTCTTAGTCAGAGGGGATTGTTCCCACACACGATTTCTCCCATACACACGAACGACTTTCAGTTACTATCCAGACATATAATAGATGGGACTCGCAAGATCCCTGGGCATGAAGTGCTTGCCATACAAACGTGGGCACTGGACCCACATACAAGCTCGGGAATGGCGGCACACACATGAAGTAGAGACAGGTGGATCTCGGGGTCTTGCTGGCTGGCCAGCCTAGCCGAATGCACAAGTCCTGAGCCAATGAAGAGGCTGTGCCTAAACAAGCAAGCAGGCAACCAAAACCAGGGTAGCGGGCATGTGAAGAATGATACTCCAGGTTACCCCTTGGCCTCCATATGCACATGCATGATAAATAATGATGATGATGATGATGATGATGTCTTAGCGTTTCACTGCTGTGAACAGATACCATGACCAATACAAGTTTTAGAAAAGACAACATTTAATTGAGGCTGGCTTATAAGCTCAGAGGTTCAGTCCGTTGTCATCAATGCAGAAACATGGCAGCATCCAGGCAGATATGGTACAGGAGAAGCTGAGAGTTCTATATCTTCATCTGAAGGCTGGCAGTAGAAGACTGATTTCCAGGCAACTAGGGTGAGGGTCTTAAGCCCACACCCACAGTGACACACCTACTCCAACAGAGCCACACCTCCTAATAGGGTCACTCCCAGGGCCAATCATATACGAACCATCACTAATAATAATAATAATAATCTTAGAAATATAACATTTCCTAAGTTGACTCTTCATGTGTGTAGTCATGCCAGAAGGAAAGATTACTATACCAAAAGGAAGCCCGCATAATGGCTGATAGCATGAACTACACTCACGCAGCCAAGCTCGTCTCCACGTACTGGCGAGATGAAGCTGTGAAGAATTACGGCTGCCCATCTTGAGCCCTGGGCCATGCCGACCAGCCAGGCTTTGTCACTCCTCGTAGGCAGATGTGTCAGGCTGCTTTCATCCCAAGCCTATTGAAGAACACTTCTAGACTATTCTTAATTCCCAAGTGCTTCTTCATTCTTGTTAAAAGACAGATAAATAAATAGCTGTGAGAAGCTTCCACTGTGAGAGCCATTTTGGCATACATTTTTTTTTAAAGGCTCCCATTTAAAGGGTTTCTTTAGTTGAAAAAAATCACTAAAATGTCAAATTATCATAAATCAAGGTAATCCAGTAAAAACTTTAATTTCTTTTCATCTTCAAGAAATCAGGACATGGTGATGATGCACACCTGTTATCCTAGAACTCAGGACGCAGGGTCAGGGGATCAGGAGTTGAATGACTGCTAGCCTGGGCTGCAGAGTGCAGGCTTATCCTAAACAAACAAACAAACAAACAAAACAAATGAACAAAGTGTTGGTGAATTTGTTATAGCTCAGTGGTAGTGCCCTGTCTAGGATCATGCAGTGAGGGGGTGGCAGTGTGGTTTAGTGGAGGAGCTCCTGCTTAAAATTCCCCAGTGAGGGGCTGGGGGTGTGGCTCAGTGTTAGAGCTCCCTCTTAGACTCCCCCAGAGAGGGGCTGGGGCGTGGCTCAGTGGTGGAGCCCCTGCCTAGAATCCCCCAGTGAGAGGCTGAGGGCGTGGCTCAGTGGTAGAGCCCCTGCTTAGAATCCCCTAGTGAGGGGCTGGGGAAGTGGTTCAGTGGTAGAGCACCTGCCTAGAATCCCCCAGTGAGGGGCTGGCAGTGTGGTTTAGTGGAGGAGCTCCTGCTTAAAATTCCCCAGTGAGGGGCTGGGGCGTGGCTCAGTGTTAGAGCTCCCTCTTAGACTCCCCCAGAGAGGGGCTGGGGCGTGGCTCAGTGTTAGAGCTCCCTCTTAGACTCCCCCAGAGAGGGGCTGGGGCGTGGCTCAGTGGTAGAGCCCCTGCCTAGAATCCCCCAGTGAGGGGCTGGGGGCGTGGCTCAGTGGTAGAGCCCCTGCCTAGAATCCCCCAGTGAGGGGCTGGGGGCGTGGCTCAGTGGTAGAGCCCCTGCCTAGAATCCCCCAGTGAGAGGCTGAGGGCATGGGTCAGTGGTAGAGCCCCTGCTTAGAATCCCCTAGTGAGGGGCTGGGGAAGTGGTTCAGTTGTAGAACCCCCACCTAGAATCCCCCAGTGAGGGGCTGGAGGTGTGGCTCAGTGGTAGAGCCTCTGCCTGTAGTCCCCAAGTGAGGGGCTGGGAGTGTGGTTCAATGGTAGAACCCCTGCCTAGAATACCCCAGTGAGGGGCTGGGGGCATGGCTCAGTGGTAGAGTACTTGAGAGACACCTCCAGCTCAAGAGAAATGTGAAATCTTGGGGTGTCAGCATGATTTGTTTGAGACAGATTGTAGTTGTTCACAATTATATTTGTGATCATCTAACCTTATCTGGATAGAAGTCGAAAAGTGTGCTAGCTCTATTCAAGTCTCTCTATTCTTTCATCGTTTGTGAGTGATTAGCAATTGAAAATAATGAATTTCAATCTTAAAGACACTATTAAAATTCCATAAATCATGTATGAACTAAAATTCATACCAATCAAACAAAAAGGTAACACCACCGAGTTTGCTCTGTTTTAAAATTTAAACACAAATGAACTTTCAAGTGCCCACTTCAGGTGACAGAGTTGAGGTGACAGGAGCTCAGGTAATTTGTCTTGGCTGTCAAGGGGCTTTCCTTGTTTGCTCTAGCTCTCCTGTTTAAATGCAGAGCTGTGCCGTTCACACTTAGAGGTGGCGACTGTGCTCCGTGGGTACTCAGCACTTTCAAGTTTCTCCAAACTCCCTGTTAAAACATCATGCCCGTGTGTCTCGAGAGCCTCTCTCTACCTGGGAGATACTTTCAGTAGTTTCTGTGTAGGAATCAATATGTATTAAAATTTTAAGGGAAAAGGGCTAAGTTGAAGCTTGGGGATGTGTTATCATAATCCTAACTCATGGTGACAAATTGGTTCCGATTGTGACTAATAGCAAATGCCTTCTCCGACTTCAGTAAAGAGTATCTATTATTATTTTTAGGGTGTGACTGTTTTCCTGCCTCTATGGTTGTGTACCACATGCGTTCAGTGCCTGCGAAGGCCAAGAGAGGGTGATGGATCCTCTGAAACCATAGTTGCAGGTGGTTATGAACCACCATGTGGGAGTCGAACCCCAATGCACTTCACTGCTGAGCCATCTCTCCAGCCCCAGAAAGAAGTATTTTTTATTGCTGATATAATTAGGAGTGTCAGACATGTGGAAATATAAACCCATTTTAGGCACTGTGATCCTTACTGGCTGCAGCCGGTTGGGTTGCTTTCTCTCCTTGGCTGACTGGATGGTCATCACTGCACAGAAAGATGGAACAGAGTGGAAAAGGGCTGACAGGAACCAAACACAGAAGGGCCCTGCAGATCACGATAGAAGCTAGTGTACGGGTGTGGCTCAAGCTCAGGTTGCACTACCATGAAGCCAGAAAGGGAGAGCTTCCTGCTGTGGGACATAGCTATGGATCCACGAAATTCCAAAATAATAGACGTCTTTTCTACCAGAGAACTATCTACTTGGGCGAGCAGGCAACATGTTTCATGCACCTTTGTTGCTAAGGTTTGGTTTTGAAGCATCTTGAAGGCTTAGTCTCCAGCTGGCGGAATGTGTGGGAACCATTTTGATCCTGAGGACTCAGAACTGAATGGTGGATTAATCCATGGGTGGATTCATAGTTTGATTCCATTATTTAAAGGTGCTGAGACGTAGGAGCGGTTCCTGGCTGGACAGTGCCGATATTTTAGTAAGGGTTTCCATTGCTGAGAAGAGACACCATGACCATGGCAGCTCTTATAAAGGAAAACATTTAACTGGGGCTGGCTTACAGTTTCAGAGGTTCAGTCCATTATCATCCTGGTGGGAAGTGTGGCAGTGTGCAGGCAGACATGGTGCTGGAGGAGCCTAAAGTTCTACCTCTTGATCCAAAGGCAGCCAAGAGAAGACTGTCTCTCAGGCAGCTGGGAGAAGATCTCAAAGCACTCCCACCCCAGAGTGACACACTTCCTTGAACAAAGCCGCACCTGATCCAGTGAGGCCGCACCTCCTGATGGCGCCACTCCCTGGGCCAAGCATATTCAAACCACCACAGCTGATAAATGGGGATGGGGGATGTACCTCTAGCTAGTCCCTCCTCTCTCCTGATTACTATGAGCTGAACAGCTCTGCTCTACCACATTTCCTCCACGATTATGTTCCAGGTCATCATAGCCCAACGGGAATGAAGCCAGCAACCCCATGTCCATGCTCCACAACGTTTCTCAAAACCAAATCTTCCCTGTCTAAAGTTGCCTTCCCCAGGAATTTTATCACAATGAGGAACACACAGTTTCAAGTCAATTGTCTTAGTTTCTTTTACTGTGGTTACAATAAAACACCCTGCCTAGAGCAACTTGGGGGAGGAAGGATTTATTTTGGCTTCAGGGAAAGCATAGCGGCAGGAGCCGGTGGCTGGCAGATCGCAGGCACCCACATTCAGGAAGCAGAGAGCAGCAAGCAATGAGCATGAGTGTTTAGCTTACTTCCAGCATCTTATGCAGCCCATGACCTCTTGCCCAGGGAACCATCATACCCACAATCTTCCCACTTCAATGAACACAGTCTGCATAATCCTCTGCAGGCATATCCAGAGGCCCATCTCCCAGATGATTCTAGATTGTGTCAAACTCACCGCTAGCACTAAGCACTGGATCCAGTGTTTTCCCCTGTGCTTCTGGGAGACTGACTAAACAACCGGATGGTCAGCAGACCATATAGATACATAAAGAAAAACCTATGATTCGTAATTTATAGGAACTCATCCAGGAAGTGAACCAGTTGTCTCCAGGGATGAGTGCAAGTTCAGGAACCAGGTTAGAAAACCCAAACAATAGCAGTGTGACAGTGGGCCAGGCTAAACTAATAACTGGAAGTCTTCATAATTAGGCTTCTGTTTTCAGTGTAGACTCTTCAGAGAATAACACGTATCTACTGTTAAACAACCATACAGGGTGTCTAATGAGGATTAGCATGCCCATAGCCTCTTTGGACCAACAAGGCACACAGGAAGCTATTATCTATGTATCTATCTGTATCTGTGTATCTATCTATGTATCTATGTATGCATGTATGTATGTATCTATCTAACATCTATGTATCTATCTATGTATCTATGTATCTATATATGTGTATCTATCTGTGTATCTATATATCTAAGTATCCATGTATGTATCTATCTATGTATCTATGTGTATGTATGTATGAATGTATCTATGTGTGTATGTATATATGTATGTATGTACGTATGTATGTATCTATGTATCTATTGTGTGTATGTATATATGTATGTATGTATCTATCTATCATCTATGTATCTATTTATCTGTATCTATCTATGTATCTATATATGTGTATCTATCTGTGTATCTATGTATCTATGTATCCATCTATGTATGTATCTATCTATCTATGTATCCATGTGTGTGTATATATGTATGTATGTATGTATGTATGTATGTATGTATGTATCTATCTATCTATCTATCTATCTATCTATCTATCTATCTATCTATCTATCTATCTCTTCTACCACAAAAGCTTCTCATCATTTTGTTTACCTTTGAGTGGCTGCCAAACCTGGGAGGCAGAGACGACTCCCTCAACCCAGCAGCTCTGGATAAAGAGCCTTAGCCTGTGTTCTAGTTGGGGTGGTCTTCATTTCATGGCCACTCCTGACTCACATACCAAGTGAGTGAATGAATGAATTACAACTCTGGCGCTGGAAACTGTCTGGAGTCATGGTAGTGCTAAGGTGGAGGAGGGGAAGGTTGCAGGTGCAGGCTGCAGGAGGAGGGGTAGCCTTTCAAGCATCTGTCTATTCAGCAACTTTCTCTGCATGCTCAGTACCTTATAGACAAGTGATCCTGCTATATAAAGATGTTTCTGTGGTGGATACATTTTCAGTTAATAGCATAGCCTGTAAAAAAATGTAATATTTTATTCACTTTACATCCCGATCACTGCCCCCCTCCCAGCTACTTCCTCTTACAATCTCTCCCACATCCCCCTCCCCTTCTCCTTTGGGAGGATGGAGCCTCCCCCCTTCCCCCCCTCCCCAGTATCTTCCTGCCCTAGCATATCAAGTCTCTGCAGGGCTAGATGCATCCTCTCCTACTGAAGCCAGACTTGGCAGCCCAGCCAGAAGAACATATCACACAGATAGGCAACAGCTTTTGGAAAAGCCACCAATCCAATTGTTAGGACTCACATGAAGATCAGGCTGTATGTCTGCTACCTATGTGTGGAGGGGGGACTAGGTCCAGCTTGTGTATGCTCTTTTGTTGGTGGTTCAGTCTCTGAGAGCCCCAAGGGTCCAGGTTAGTTGACCGTGTTAGTCTTCCAGTGGAGCTCCTATCCCCTTTGGGGCCCTCAAACTTTCCTGCTACTCTGCTATAAGAGCCCAAAGCTTCATCCAGTGTTTGACTGTGGGTGTCAGCATCTGTCTGAGTCAGGTGCTGGGTGGAGCCTCTCAGAGGACAGCCATGCTAGACTCCTGTCTACAAGCACAGCAGAGTATCATCGACAGTGTCAGGGATTGGTGCTTGCCCATGGGAAGGTTCTCAATTTGGGACTGTTATTGCTTGGCTATTCTCTTAGTCTCTGCTCCATCCCCTGCCCCTGTTACTTGTAGATAGGATAAATATTGGGTCAAAGGTTTTGTGGGTGGGTTTCTGGTGTCCCTATCTCTGTACTGAGGTAGCCTCTTCAAGTTCCACTTGAAGAGTCACAGCGAAGGTCATCCTATTTATTTAAAACAATTAGAGCAATGTGTACGTTTTTGCATGTAAGTGCAGGGTCGAGGAGGCCAGAAGAGGACTCACATTCCAGGGATATGGGAGCTGGGAACTAAAAGCCAGGTCCTCTGGAAGATCTGAGCCATCTCTCTAGTCCCCCAAACAGCCTTTGAAGATGCAGTTTTAAGTCTTTGCCTGTTATTCAGGTGTGCCCATGTGTGTGTGTGTGTGTGTGTGTGTGTGTGTGTGTCTGTCTGTCTGCCTGTCTATCTATATCTATCTATCTATCTATCTATCTATCTATCTATCTATCTATCTATCTATGCTTGGTTCTAATTGAGTCTTATCTTCCTACTCAGTTTGGATTATCCTTTTGAACTTTTCTCCTATGTTTCTAAATTGCTTTCCAAAAGCACTATAGAAATCTGTTAGTGTATTCCACATGGGCAAGGAGGATCACTCTGTTCCCTGTCTTTACCAACTGCCTTGTTTCCAGCCCTTTCTGCTTGTTGCTTTGAATTATATTTCTCAGGCAGCTAATGGTGCACAAAGACTTGTGATATGCTCTTTGCTTTTTTTTTGAATTCTTCTTATATACATTGCTTATTTACTTTTTCATATCTATTTCCCCCTAGGCCAGTTCCACAGTCTTAATGCTATAGTTCTGCAATTTGCTTTAGTAGATGATACGTTATGTCTCTCTTATAGCTCTCATTTTTCAGAAAATCTCTGTGTATTTTCCTCTAGAAGGATCTTGACAAAAGTTATGTCATAAAATAATTGATAAGTACTACCTATATATTATTGAAAGATCATAATACACCTGCCTATGTTTTCTTCAAATAATTAATTTTTAGTTATACTTGTAAATTTAGCTTATACTTTCAAATTAAGTAAGTAATTATTTTTTGATGCTTGGAATCCAATAAAAAAGATGTTATAAAAAGTGCTCTACCACTCACCCACACCCCTTGCCCCTCACTGGGGGATTCTAGGCAGGGGCTCTACCACTGAGCCATGCCCCCAGCTCCTCACTCGGATTCTAGGCAGGAGCTCTACCATTGAGCCACGCCCCGAGTCCCTCACTGGGGGATTCTAGGCAGGGGCTCTACCACTGAGCCACGCCCCCAGCCCCTCACTGGGGGATTCTAGGCAGGGGCTCTACCACTGAACCATGACCCCAGTCCCTTGCTAGACAATTCTGGGTGTCTTAGTGGTACTTTTCTCTTGCTGTGATCAGACATCATGAGAAGCATGACTTGTAGAGGGTCTATTTGGGGCTTACAGTTTCAGACAGTTAGAGTTCCTGACTATAATGGCAGGAATAAGGCAGCAGATAGGCAGGCAGGCATGGTCCTGGAGTAGTAGCTGAGAGCTCCCATCTTGAGATACAACCACTATGTAGCCATGAGTGACCTAGAACTCATTTGTAAGCTAGGCTCCTCCCTGACTCACAGATCCTCCTGCCTCTGCCTCTTGAGTACCAGGAGTAAAGCAGTGTTCTACTCCATCTTTTCTAATGCAAAAAATTAGTCTTCTAATTCATTTTCTTATTTCCCTTGATTGGACTTGAGTTTTTAAATTTTTAAATTTAAGAAACATATTCTTAAATTTATTTGCAAATTCAACTTCATAAAATAGTTTTGAGACAAGGTCATGTTATGCTCAGTCTTTAACCCGAGATCCATTGAATATTGGGGAAATAAGAGTGTGTCACCACACCCAGTAGTAATTCAAATTTTAAAAGCTTAAATATTAGTTCTTTTCAAGATTTGTTTATTTTGTTATCATTTCTAACTTTGATTAGTCACAAGAATATTTTGAGGCGTTCCTATTATCCTTCACCAATTGTTTAAATTTGTCTCATTTCTTTTTTATGTGTATATAGCTATGATTAGTCTACATATAAATATGTAATTAGTATACTAATTATACTAATATTAACAATTACTATACATATGCTAACACTTGATGATTATTAGTATGCACACTAATACTTCTTCTAACCATTTGGGAATAAGCAGGAATGATTCCCTTTCTAGCCTGTTTTCCATATTTCATTCTTCTGGTTATCCAAGTACTGTCCTTTAGTAGTTGGTTACCCTTTTTTCCTGCAGCATATGGTCCAGGCTCAGGTACTGCACTGAGGTGACTGGTCTCTGCAACCTCCTCAGCCTCCTTTCTTACCCTTCTATGTTGGAGAACATAGACCACTTTCCCTCCTTTGGGGCTATGTCTCAAGGATTATGAATATAGATCTGGTTTCTTCTCTGTCGGCAGGAATGATTTGTAAATAAGACTGTGCCTCTCTCAGTGCATGCAGTTAGCACTGGGGTTGGTTTACTCCAACACTGGTTTTATTTTCTTTGATTATTTGGTTATCATCATGTCAACCTATTTTTTTCCTCTTCTTTGTAATCAATAGCTAATTTGTGGGGAGATAGTTTTATGCTATATAAATTCTTTATGCTTCATCAATATTCACTCATTAGTTTTGTTATATGCTGATGATTTTCTAACTCTATCCTTCATTCTATATTAATTATTATTATACTTACAGTGGTTTTTTTATTTCCATCCCCTTAATTAAAAATAGTGCATTAATCTATAGCCCTATGACATCATGGCTTTTAGTCCATTACTATCTTTACATAAAAATATTTTGACATTTAAATTGGTTAGAATTTGACTGTGGGGATCATTTCAAACTAGTTTTTGTGTCCCTTGACATGTCTTCATGAATCTTTCTTGTGTTTTGGCACAGAAAGATGTTCTTTTCAGGTTGATTTGATATTTTCTTTGCCCAAGCTTAGAATACTCCAAATAGTCTTCCCTAGAATAAACCAATCAATCAAACAACTAGCCAATGAACAAAGCAGCCAAACAACCAAACAACCAAACAATCAAACAACTCTCAATGAACCAACCAACCAAACAAACAATCAACCATCCAGCCAAACAAACAGACAGACAAAAATACTAACCAACAAACCACCAACCAACCAACCAACCAACCAGCCAACCAAGCAATCAACTAACCAACCAACCCATCAAGCAACTAACCAATGAGCAAGAAAGAAACTAGCAAATAAACCAATTAACCATGAAAAAACTCAACTAGTCAACCAACCAAGCAATCAAACAACTAATCAATGAGCCAACCAACCAGACAACCAACCAACCAACCAACCAACCAGCCAGCTAGCCAGGCAGGCAGGCAGGCAGGCAGGCAGGCAGGCAGGCAGGCATAAAACAAAACCTGATCCTTAGTTGGTCTTGATTTTAGCAGTTTTCCTTCTCATAATTGGTAGTGGGTTAGAATTGTGAACCCATCTTTCAAAGTTCCATGAGTGAACATTTGTTTTAATCTAAATATTGACACTGAGAATTGATATTCTAGTTGTTGTGGAGATGGGGAAAAGAAACAATTAAAAATGTATCCTGTTGCACTGGAATAGAGTACAAAAGAACAGTTTAAATTATGGTTTTTAATGTCTACATCTGTGGGTCTATCTACCCATCCACCCACTCACCCATTCATCTACCCACTAATCCACCCACCCACTCATCTATCCATTTCTATATCTGCCTATATGTTCCATCATTACATATGGAAATGTTGTTGAAATAAATATGCCTTGCACTGTGAATACACATTTTCATATTTCTCAAGAGTGTCTGTCAAGAGAACCTAGAAGCGATGACATTCAAGTGGGAATGAACACATCTTGTGCTACGATTGTGATTTTTAATTATTCATCACAATTAAATTTTTAAAAAGTTGATTCTTCTTTTGTGCATAGGAAAATTCTCTAAGTGCTAATATAGAGTTTACAGCTGTACTCCCTATGCCTCATTGTCCAACAGAACTTTTGCAATGACAGAAATCTGTCTTGGCTGTAATGGCATTGGCTAGATTCATAAACACAGCCAGCGAGACTGAAAAAACCACATTTTCCAGTCTGTTTAACTATAATCAGTCACATTAACTACTTATAGTTAGTGGATACCATATCAGACTTTTGAGTAGAGTTTTATGATATATGTGTGTATGATAGTGTTCCAGTTTATTAATGATATTGTCAAATGTCCAGTATGGATATTGAGTGTATTGTTTTGCATGTTTTATATTGTAATATGTACATATATTTGAGCTTACTGATAGTATTGGTCAAATTCATTTTGCTCAAATATTATATTGGGCCTTTGCCTTTGAGTATAACATATTTTATACACTCACATGTATAATATATATATATATATATATATATATATATATATATATATATATATATCAATAACATTGGATGGATCCTTTAAATTTTGTTCTCTGTACATGGTGCAGCTTGAGAGGAAGAGACTCACATTGACCACTGTCTATCTTGTTAAATATTAATTTTCTCCTCTCACATTTATTTTTGTTTGTGTTTGTCTGGCAAGTGTATACTCATCACTTTTCCCGGCACAGAGGAAGACCTTAATATTTATTTGCTGTATGAATAAATGTATGAATGCATTTTCTCAACATTTCAGAACATTTTGTTGTAGGTGTGCTCCTTTAAAAGATCAAAAATCTCCACTTTGTGTTTGACCCAAACCAAATCTTCCCAAGGAGACATTTAGTTCATTTCCATTTCATGCTCAGTTCCTTAAAAGGTTTTGTTCTGCTCATGAGATATTAAAGTCTATCCCGTCTTGCTGTCTTCCAGGTAAGAATTTTGTGCCCAGGAATGTTTTCCACCATAGAGAATTCTTCCTTCATGTTCCCCAAGAAAGATTTAATTTTCCTGTTTTTTTTTTCTGATGGTGCTGGGGATCAAACCTAGGGTCACCTGCATTCTAGATAAGCATAGTGCTTCACCGCTATCTTTTAAAAATAATATATTTATTCTTTGGGAATGTCATACAATGCATTTGATTATATTCCCTCCCTTCTCAATTCCCCCAGATCCATCTCCACTTCTCCACTCATCCACCCAACCTCATGTTCCTTCTTTCTTTTAAACCTTTAAGCTGATTTCTTTTGGTCAAATCCTCTTAGGGGTGGGACCTACGTGGACTGTCGTCCACTTACCAGATGTTACACCCTTAAAGAAAACAGAGTCCCCTTTTCCTAGAAGCTATCAAATGTCAACAAGTCTTCATCTAGGGGTGGGACTTCCTGCCCACTCTCCCCACTCTGAGCTTGGAGTTTGTCTTGTGCAGTGTGTGCGTCTGATGCCATAACTGCTATGCTTTCACATGCACATGTGTAACTGCCCTGCTGTGTCCAGAACACAGGTTCCCCACCACCTCTGGCTTACTATTCTTTTTTTAAACATATATTTTATTAGCTTGTTACTTTAGTTATACATAGTTATGTATGCAGTGTGATAAATCTACAATCTCACCCCTACACACACACACACACACACACAGTAACTGAATCAGAGCTTCCTTATCTTTAAGTGTTAAATTTTAGTAATATGTAATAATTGTATGTATTTATGAGATACATATTTTTGTGACTAGAAGAATTTGAAGGCTCCAAATCTAGACCCGTGATAAGGAGATGGAAATGTCGCTCGTCCTGGTCTCAACTGTCTGCATTGCATACCTGCACTGAACTAGCTACTCCTGGTCATAGTTAATCAGAGTCAGATGTTGTCAAGGTACCATGAGTAAGTGACTGAGAAGTGCTCAGCCTTAAATGGGCATCTCCATTATCTCTTTCCCCCAAGGTCCAGGGAACATCACAAAATAGCAGGCAGAAGGAGCTTAAGAACTGGAGGAAGGTGGAGCCTGCCGAGAAATGTTGCTATCCAGATATGGCCTTGGTGTGGCAACCATGAACACAGAGCCACTGTGGGTACTTGTACAAGACCTGTCATGGATAGAAGAGGTGCCTATGAGTAATCGTCCCTTAGTATTCCCAGGGGATTGGTTCCAAGACCACATACAGATACAATTTGTAGATGCTAAGTTCCTCTTTGGGAACAGCATTGTATTGGTTTGTTACACCCACATTCCTTCCTTACATTTTAGATTCATCTTTTCATTACTTCAGACACTCAGCACAGCACTCACACGTCACTTCCTTTGTGTGGATGCAGGACAGCCCTCCCCAGTATTGCTTTTTGGAACTTTCTGAAAAAAATTTTTTCTTTCTGAATATTTTCAGGCAATGGTTGATTGAATAGATAGATGTGATGGAGGTGCAGAAACACAGGAAGCCTGGGCTGGGCAGGGTGCTCCTGGGCAAGTCATTCTACCCTGACTTCTGACAGATTTATCTGCAGAATCCATGATGGGTCCTGGTTAAGTATCCCCTGCCTGCACACGCTCACCTTTAGGAGAACAGAAGGGCTCTGGGAGCCACCTTGGCTCTGATGCGCATTAGAAGTGGGATCTGCTCAAGTCCCAAACTCCAGGCTCCGCTCTCATAGATTGGATACACATTTGAAATTCACTGCTTTGTTGGGATAATTCAGAGGAGTAACAGAGCATGTGTCCAGTCACATTCTAAAGCATGTACCCTGGGAGGTGGGAATGACAGATATTATTACATTTCACTGTATACACATCTAAATTTCTCAAGAACAAAGACAAATTAAAAAAATAAAATGTATGATCAACATAAATTTACCATAAGAAAAATAAGTTGACAAGTGAAAAAAAATTTTTAAAAATTAAAACCTATAAATGCTTTAATCTACAGGCTGGGCCTGGGAATGCTCTGCCAAGACCTCCTTTGGTCTTTTGGGAAATTCTTGATATTTTCGTCTTTGCTGTGTGTAGAGTCAGGAGGGACATTGGCGTGCGTGTGTGATTGGGGCAGATGTTCTGGTAGCAGTGGACTCTGGTTATCCATGGTGACAGTGTGGCAGAAAAGCAGCAGATGGCATCAGCAGAGGCCATAAACCAGGGAATAGCATGGACCTCAAGTACTGGCCAGTTTCTTTTTCTGTCCTTGTTTCTTGCCGGTTGTGAAGGTTTGAATGATCAGTGTGTCCCAGAGTTTTGAGCATCTGAATGCTTATGCCCCCCAGTTGGTGATCTGTTTGGGAAGGATTAGGAAGTATGATGGTTTGAATAGCTTTGGTCCCTGTGTGTGTTTGAATGCTTGGCACACAGGGAGTGGTACTAGTAGGAGGTGTGGCCTTGTTGGAGTAGGTGTGGTCTTGTTGGAGTAGGTGTGCTCTTTTTGGAGGAAGTGTGTCACTATGGGGATAGGCTTTGAGGTCTGTGCCCACGCATTGTGAATTCTGCCCAGGGTGGAATTCTAGTCTCCTCCCAGCAGCTTGCAAATACAGTCTCTTGCTGGTGCCTTTGGATCAAGGCTTAGAACTCTCAGGCTCCAGTATGAGTCTACCTGTAGGATGCCATGTTTCCCATCATTATGATAATGGACTGAACCTCTGAAACTGCAATTCAGCCCCAATGTTTTCTTTCATAAGAGTTGCCTTGGACATGGTGTCTTTTCACAGCAATAAAACCTCAACTAAGACAGAGGTATACATATTCTTGTTGGAGGAAGTCTGTCATTGGGGTAGGGCTTTGAGAGTTTAAAGACCAACCCCATTCTGAATTCCTTCTTTCTGCTTCCTGCTTGTGGTTCAAGATGTGGGCTCTCCATTTCCAGTCACAGCCACCATGCTTCTGCTCCACCATCACGGGCTCTAACCCCCTGGAACCATAGCTCAAAGACACTCTTCCTTCTACAAGTTGCCTGGTCATGGTGTTTCCTCCCAGCAACAGAAAAGTAGCATACATTTCCTCTTTTGTGGGCACTAATATTAAGTCTTTGGCCTGAGCATCTGGATGTGAGTGGTTGATGCCAAAGTAATACATTCTGCAAGTAAATTATTTGCAAAACAAAAATGCATACAAGATGACACATCAGAATTTTTATTTAGAACTTCTGAAGCTCTAAAACCCGTTATCCATGGCTTTGACTTAAGCATGACCCCATTTGATGGAGGAGAATGCAGTGTTCACATGACATCCTGGATAAGCTCCTTGCTATTGATGAAGTCTATTTTGTTTATGTATTTATTTATTTTAGAAGATTCCATATACGACTGTGTCTTAGTTAGGGTTTTGCTGCTATGAACAGATACCATGAACAAGGCAACTCCTGTAAGGACAATATTTAATTTCATCTGGCTTACAGGTTCAGAGGTTCAGTCCTTTATCATCAAGGCAGGTATGCTGTCCCTTCCCCCACAGCATTTAGCTGTGACATTCATGGCCCGCAGCCTCCACCCTTCCCCTGGTGTTATCTCTGGCCCTTGTTCCGTTGGGAACAATACAGCCACTTTCATTTTAACAACCAAGGCTGCCTCAGGGCAGTCTCACCTGGAGACCAGCAGAAACCTACATGACTGGAAGCAGGCGACCCGCTGAGAAGAAGAACCAAGGAATTCCTGGCCATTTGGGGGGCAGGGTTGTTTTCTAAAGACTATATATATTGGCTAAATAATAGTAAAGTCAGTCTCTATCGGCAACTGTCGTCTTGACTCAATTCCCTTTTGTCCCCTTCCCGTTTATCCCCAGAATTCTCTTCCAGGTCCCCGGTTCACATGTGGCCGCGGGCAGCTACAGTATGGCAGCATCCAGGCAGGCATGGTGGTAGAAGAGCTGAGAGTTCTACATTTTCATCTGAAGGCTTCTAGGTATCTAGGATGAGAGTCTTTTTTTTTTTTTTGGATTTAGTTTTTTCGAGACAGGGTTTCTCTGTGTAGCTCTGGCTGTCCTGGAACTCACTCTGTAGACCAGGCTGGCCTCGAACTCAGAAATCTGCCTGCCTCTGCCTCCCAGAGTGCTGGGATTACAGGTGTGCGCCACCACTGCCTGGTTGTTAGGATGAGAGTCTTTTTTTTTTTTTTTTTTATTTACATTTTTTTTATTCGATATAATTTATTTACATTTCAAATGATTTCCCCTTTTCTAGCCCCCCCCCACTCCCCGAAAGTCCCGTAAGCCCCCGAAAGTCCCGTAAGCCCCCTTCTCTTCCCCTGTCCTCCCTCCCACCCCTTCCCAGTTCCCCGTTCTGGTTTTGCCAAATACTGTTTCACTGAGACTTTCCAGAACCAGGGACCACTCCTGGTTTCTTCTTGTATCTCATTTGATGTGTGGATTATGTTTTGGGTATTCCAGTTTTCTAGGTTAATAACCACTTATTAGTGAGTGCATACCATGATTCACCTTTTGAGTCTGGGTTACCTCACTTAGTATGATGTTCTCTAGCTCCATCCATTTGCCTAAGAATTTCATGAATTCATTGTTTCTAATGGCTGAATAGTACTCCATTGTGTAGATATACCACATTCTTTGTATCCACTGTTCTGTTGAGGGATACCTGGGTTCTTTCCAGCATCTGGCAATTATAAATAGGGCTGCTATGAACATAGTAGAGCATGTATCCTTATTACATGGTGGGGAATCTTCTGGGTATATGCCCAGGAGTGGTATAGCAGGATCTTCTGGAAGTGAGGTGCCCAGTTTTCGGAGGAACCGCCAGACTGCTTTCCAGAGTGGTTGTACCAATTTGCAACCCCACCAGCAGTGGAGGAGTGTTCCTCTTTCTCCGCAACCTCTCCAACACCTGCTGTCTCCTGAATTTTTAATCTGAGCCATTCTGACTGGTGTAAGATGAAATCTTAGGGTTGTTTTGATTTGCATTTCCCTAATGACTAATGAAGTTGAGCATTTTTTAAGATGCTTCTCCGCCATCCGAAGTTCTTCAGGTGAGAATTCTTTGTTTAACTCTGTACCCCATTTTTTAATAGGGTTGTTCGGTTTTCTGGAGTCTAACTTCTTGAGTTCTTTATATATATTGGATATTAGCCCTCTATCTGATGTAGGATTGGTGAAGATCTTTTCCCAATTTGTTGGTTGCCGATCTGTCCTCTTGATGGTGTCCTTTGCCTTACAGAAACTCTGTAACCTTATGAGGTCCCATTTGTCAATTCTTGCTCTTAGAGCATACGCTATTGGTGTTCTGTTCAGAAACTTTCTCCCTGTACCGATGTCCTCAAGGGTCTTCCCCAGTTTCTTTTCTATTAGCTTCAGAGTGTCTGGCTTTATGTGGAGGTCCTTGATCCATTTGGAGTTGAGCTTAGTACAAGGAGACAAGGATGGATCAATTCGCATTCTTCTGCATGCTGACCTCCAGTTGAACCAGCACCATTTGTTGAAAAGGCTATCTTTTTTCCATTGGATGTTTTCAGCCTCTTTGTCGAGGATCAAGTGGCCATAGGTGTGTGGGTTCATTTCTGGATCTTCAATCCTGTTCCATTGATCCTCCTGCCTGTCACTGTACCAATACCATGCAGTTTTTAAAACTATTGCTCTGTAGTATTGCTTGAGGTCAGGGATACTGATTCCCCCAGATTTTCTTTTGTTGCTGAGAATAGTTTTAGCTATCCTGGGTTTTTTGTTGTTCCAGATGAATTTGATAATTGCTCTTTCTAACTCTGTGAAGAATTGAGTTGGGATTTTGATGGGTATTGCATTGAATCTGTATAGTGCTTTAGGCAAAATGGCCATTTTAACTATATTGATTCTACCGATCCATGAGCATGGGAGGTTTTCCCATTTTTTGAGGTCTTCTTCCATTTCCTTCTTCAGAGTCTTGAAGTTCTTGTCATACAGATCTTTCGCATGTTTGGTAAGAGTCACCCCAAGATACTTTATACTGTTTGTGGCTATTGTGAAGGGGGTCATTTCCCTAATTTCTTTCTCAGCCTGCTTATCCTTTGAGTATAGGAAGGCCACTGATTTGCTTGAGTTGATTTTATAACCTGCCACTTTGCTGAAGTTGTTTATCAGCTGTAGGAGCTCTCTAGTGGAGTTTTTTGGGTCACTTAGGTAGACTATCATGTCGTCTGCAAATAATGATAGTTTGACTTCCTCCTTTCCAATTTGTATCCCTTTGACCTCCTTATGTTGTCGAATTGCCCGAGCTAGTACCTCAAGTACAATATTGAAAAGATAAGGAGAAAGGGGGCAGCCTTGTCTGGTCCCTGATTTCAGTGGGATTGCTTCAAGTTTCTCTCCATTTAGTTTGATGCTGGCTACCGGTTTGCTGTATATTGCTTTTACTATGTTTAGGTATGGGCCTTGAATTCCTGTTCTCTCCAAGACTTTAAGCATGAAAGGATGCTGAATTTTGTCAAATGCTTTTTCAGCATCCAATGAAATGACCATGTGGTTTTGTTCTTTGAGTTTGTTTATGTAGTGGATTGTATTGATGGATTTCCGTATATTGAACCAACCCTGCATTCCCGGGATAAAGCCTACTTGATCATGGTGGATGATCGTTTTGATGTGTTCTTGGATTCGGTTGGCAAGAATTTTATTGAGTATTTTTGCATCGATGTTCATAAGGGAAATTGGTCTGAAGTTCTCTTTCTTTGTTGGATCTTTGTGTGGCTTTGGTATCAGCGTAATTGTGGCTTCGTAGAAGGAATTGGGTAGTGTTCCTTCTGTTTCTATTTTGTGGAATAGTTTGAAGAGTATTGGTGTTAACTCTTCTTTGAAGGTCTGGTAGAATTCTGCACTGAAACCATCTGGTCCTGTGCTTTTTTTGGTTGGAAGACTTTCTATGACTCCTTCTATTTCTTTAGGCTTTATGGGACTGTTCAGATGGTCTAGTTGGTCCTGATTTAATTTTGGTATTTGGTATCTGTCAAGGAAATTGTCCATTTCCTCCAGATTCTCCAGTTGTGTTGAGTACAGGCTCTTGTAGTAGGATCTGATGATTTTTTGGATTTCCTCAGTTTCCGTTGTTATGTCTCCCTTTTCATTTCTAAGTTTGTTAATTTGGATACTTTCTCTGTGCCCTTTGGTCAGTCTGGCTAAGGGTTTATCTATCTTGTTGATTTTCTCAAAGAACCAGCTCCTGGTTTTGTTGATTTTTTGTATGGTTCTCTTTGTTTCTACTTGATTGATTTCGGCCCTGAGTTTGATGATTTCCTGCCTTCTACTCCTCCTGGGTGAAATAGCTTCTTTTTGTTCTAGGGCTTTCAGGTGTGTCATTAAGTTGGTAATGTATGCTCTCAGGATGAGAGTCTTAAAGCCCACACCCACAGTGACACACCTACTCCAACAAGGCCACACCCACTCCAACAGGACTGCATCTTCTTATAGTGCCACTCCCTTGCCCGAGCATATTTAAACCATCACAGACTGCTATAGTTATGTCATTCCCCCTTTCTTCTCCCGTATCCAATTCCTCTGGTGTTTTCATGTTCCCACTTAAATTTATAGTCTCTCTCTCTCTCTCTTTTTCCTTCTGTGTGTATGTATACATATACATGTTTGCATATATACATATGTATATATGTAAACATATATACATATACACACCTATATGCATATATGTATATGCAAATATGTGTATATTTAGTTATAGATTCAATGGGATATAATACTCAATAGAACATATATGGATATATATACCTAATGGGATATATATATACATGTGTATATATATATAATACATATATACACATACACACACAAACACACACACACACACACACACACACACACACACATATATATATTTTTTCCATTGACTCTATTTAGGGTTACTCATATATATGTGATTTCAGGACTGATGATTCTGTATTCAATTACCAATTAGGGAGTGATTCTTCCTTCTTTAAAAAAGAAATCTCTTTTATGCAGACAGAGACCATTGTAGAAATCTAAAACTGGTCAAAGTACAGAGAAGCACTGACCTTAGGCTGCCCAGCCCCAACTGATGTATCTATAATACATCCCCTACACATCAGGTTCAGAGTCCTTGTTGAATTGTGGGCAGAAAGACTGTAAGAGACAGAGGACCATACACCTGTGTGAGATGGTGTCTTCTGTCTATGACAGGGAAGCTGTACCCATGACATCACAACAATCTGGCTACCTAACAAAGACCTGAACTCTGATGCCAGCAGCTGACATATCAAAGTGTGTGTGGAAATCTCATCGGGCCCCTCCCTATGTGAAGCACTATAGGCCATTAATGACTGCTTCTAGAAGAAGTCATTTTAAAATTATTTTTCCCTTGCAATTGAAGACACACAGAGAAAACACATGAGCAGGCAGTTTGAATTATATCCAAACCATGAAACCACTCTCATTTCCCTGTGTGACCCCAACAAGTTACAGGAAGTGTCAGAGGAAGCATTAAAGTGCCATTATGTAAATTTACATTGAAAATAAAACCCAGACTCATGAAAGACCGATTCTAAAGAAGAGTTAAATCTTTTTGGAAAAATGACTCCTTGAGAATCAACAGCTTTGGATGTGCTGAAACGTGCACAGTCAAACAGCGACTCAGAGACTTGTCTGTTTGTGGCCACAACCAGAGACAAAGTACTTTGGGAACAGTTGCATTGATGGGAAATCATCCCCAAACAACAATAGAATATTATTGAAATTGGCCCTTGCCAAGACTGACTGATATACCTTTCCACAGAAGGACTGGGAGATAGAAATTTTAGTCACTCGGTGTAGTGAGAGTTTTGGTTTCTTAAAAAGCCCAGTTACATGGATGTGTTATGTGAATATGTTACACAGCTATGTGAATGTGTTTTTGCTTTAATCCCAGGTGTGGGATAAGAGCCACTTCACAGTAGGTGATTATGATTTGCTTCATGCACTAGCAGGGGTGTGACCTTAGCAGCAGTAGATGGCGTAATTCTGGGGACTCTGAAGAAGGTATAAATGGGAAAGGACAGTGAGAGCCTGGGAAGGGTGCTGCTCCCCCTGCTGCTCCCCCTAACACCCGTGCTGCTCCCTGCTGCTCCCTGCTTCCCCTACTGCTCCCCCTGCTCCCCTGCTTCTTCCCTACTCCTCCTGCTTCTCCCCTCCTCCCCCTGCTTCTCCCCCTGCTGTTCCCCTGCTGCTCTCCTGCTGCTCCCCTGCTGCTCCCCTGCTTTTCTCCTGCTGCTCCCCTGCTGCTCTCCTGCTGCTCCCCTGCTGCTCCCCTGCTCCCCCTACTACTCTCCTGCTGCTCCCCCGGGGCTCCCCTGGTGCTCCCCTGCTCTCCCTGCTTCTCCCCTGCTCCCCTGCTGCTCCCCTGCTCTCCCTGTTTTTCCCCTGCTGCTCCCCTGCTTCTTCCCTGCTGGCCTGCTGCTCCCCCTGCTGCTCCCCTGCTCCCCCTGCTGCTGCTGAGTTTGCTGCTGCATTGACTATTACTGGATTATTGGTTTGCTGGTTTGAAAAATATATAACAAACCCCAAAGTATAAAAACAATGTATCTGCAACCTGTCTCAATAACTTTTCTCATTGCTACCACAAAATGCCTGACAAGTCAGTCCTCAGAACACAAAAGCAACATTATGTGGACTCGGCCTCATATATAGAAATATATATGTATATACAAACACATATATGCAGGCAATAACAATAAATGAAAAACAATGAGGTCATGAATTTGGAGGTGAGCAGGGTGTAGATATATGGGAGGGTTTGGAGGTGAGAAGGGGAAGGGAGAAATGTTGTAACTAAATTACAATTTCAGAAAAAAAAATGAAGAAGCAACTTGAATGAAGAAGGGTTATTTGGCTCAGGGTTGAAGAGTTCCTGATGGAGCAGAAGGCATCATGGCAGTGCCAGTGCCTCCTGTGGAGACAGGACATGAAGCTTCTCCTTCCCATCTCAGTGGACCAGGAAGGATAGACGGATGGATGCTGATACTCAGCTGGTTCTCTCCTTCTACTTTTGGATTGTCCCAGCCTGTGGATGGTACCTACATTCAGGGTAGACCTTTTTACCTTTAGCTAATCTACAGGGAAACATTCACATCCAGAGGTGTGCCTTGCTAATGCCCCATCATCATCACCACCACCACCGCCATCTACGTTGTCATTGTCATCGTCATCGTCATCATCATCATCATTGTCATTGTCATCGTCATCATTTGAGAATTTCATATATGCAAATAATGTGTTTAAATCAAACCCACCCCTTTCCTTCACCTCCAGCTCCTCCTCCAATTCCCAGGGCTCCCCACCAACTTCATGTGGTATTTTGTTTAAACTGACTGACCCTTAGTGCTGCCTGTGTGTGCAGTCAGTCACCCAGTGTATGTGCATTGATGTGTGATCACCCACTGTGTGTGCATTGGTGTGTGATCATCCACTGTGTGTGCATGGTTGTATGCACTGTTTGAGCATAGCTGTTTGATCATCTACTGCGTGTGCATGGCTGTGTATGCACTGTTTGAGCATAGCTGTTTGATCATCTACTGCGTGTGCATGGCTGTGCGGTTAGTTATCTATCTATTGGAGTGTGGGTAGCTTCTTAGTCTGAAGAAAGCTGACTCTTCCTCCCCCAGCAGCCATCAATTTCCAGCAGTTCTTCAGATACAGCTGGGACTTCATGAGCCTCTCCCCATCCTTACTGGGACTTTACTGGTTTGATACAGGTCCTGTGCATGCAGTCATAGCTGCTGCGAGTTGATGTGAGTAAAACCACTGTCCCGTCTGGTGATTATTGCTTTGCTGCAGACATCTGCTACCTCTGGCCCTGGTGTGTCTCAATTCAATCAAGTTGACCATCAAAATGAACCATCACAGAGCCTTGGAATCTCTTGCCAGACATTGCCATATTTAAAAGATTGGCTACAAGTTTAAAGTCGCGGTGTTCAGTGTAGAAAACACAATTCTGATGCTTCAGTGTGCCACAGTGTGTTACTGTGTTATGGGTTGCTTTGGTTCATTACAAAACCCACATTAATGTAAGGGTAGAGTTTGTCCACTCAAGACTTAATTGTTTACCAAGAATGTGTGCTTGCAATGCTAGCCTTTGTTATTAAGGAAAACAAAGCAGGGATTTTTAGACTTTTTTTTTTTCCCAAGACAGGGTTTCTCTGCGTAGTCCTGGCTGTCCTGGAACTCACTCTGTAGACCAGGCTGGCCTCAAACTCAGAAATCTGCCTGCCTCTGCCTCCCAAGTGCTGGGATTAAAGGCATGCGCCACCACTACCTGGCTGGGTTTTAGACTTCTGCTTTAGATTTCCTGCTTCTGCACTAGCCTCCAGGCAGTGCCGTAGAGGCTTTGACAGGCCCAGAAAGCGCCCAGTGAGTGTCCATGTTTTCCAGGTGGAGTTCGATGGAAGGCACACACAGAATGTTCTCTGGGCTTCTAAAGGTTGAATCCACATCTGCTGAGCAGAAACTGCTGGTTTCCCTTCCCTTCTTTTTGGCACATGTAATTGTTATTTTTAGAAAGGGTTTCGCATCTCACTTTGTGTCTCCAGCTACTCTTGTACTATGTATCCCAGTACAGACTTGAACTCAAGGCAATCCTTCTGTCTCAACCTCCTGGGAGGATGGGCATGTGACCTTATACCAGCTTTACTCCAAGGCTTAAAACTGGACCAGCCTCTGGGTTCCCAGTGATGGGCTGTTTCTTCCCTGTGATATTTAAATGTCTTTATTTTCTCATGAAAAAATTTTTAAGTTGGATGCTTAAAGTTGTTGGATGTGTTTATCGGTTTGCTCAATAAGAGTTTATCAGGGACAGAGAGATGGCTCAGTGTTTGTGAGTGCTTGCTGATCTTCTGGGATCTATATCTTGTTCCCGGTACCCATGGTAGGATGCTCATAAGTGCCTGTAACTCCATCTGCAGGGGACGGGTCTGGCACCGTCTTCTGGCCTCCATGTGCATCCACACACATGTGTACACTCCCTCACACACAGACACTTATGCAAAAACAAATAATAAACGTAGTATTTTAAAAAAGAATCTATTAGTTCCCTACATATGACCTGAACAGTTAGTGTTGTTGAGGGCAGAGGTGGGGGGGGGGGTGTTGTTTAACATAGTCCATCACAAGCTGGCTTTGGGGGACTTAGACCACAGTGTTCTGCTGCTCTGGGTCCTTAGGAAGATGGCAGTTCTGGCCAGTGTTTTGTTAACTTGACACAAACTAGACTATAGGAAAAGGGAACCTTGGCAGTCTCCATCAGTGTAGCCTGCAGGAAACTCCGTGGAGAAATTTCTTGATTGGTGACTGATATGGGAGGGCCCCGCCCACTGTGGGCAGCACCACCCCTAGGCAGGTGGTCCTGGGTTGGGTAAGAAAGCAGGCTGAGCGAACCAGGAAAGCCAGGCAGGAAAGAGCACTCCTCCAGGGTCTCTGCTTCTGTGAGTTCCTGTCTCCTGGTTCCTGCCTTGGACTCCTGCCCTGACTTCCCTTCATGATGAGCTATAAGCTATAGGATATTTAATAAACACATTCCTCTTCCAGTTGCTTTGGGTCATGGTGTGTTTTCACAGCAAGAGAAAACAATTCAGATACGCCCACTCCTCACCTAAGTTACCGTTGTTCAGTGTCTTATCACATAACAGAAACACAAACTAGAGCAGGAGGGTGGGGTAACATGAGGGGGAGGGGCTTCCAAGATGTGCTACCTAGAATATCAGCAAAGGCTATCATTAAAACAAACATATAAGCGTTAATGACTTAGGGGTGTAATTTTGGGAGATGGAAGCAGGGTGGAATTTTGTTTTAAACTAGGATTCCAGGCTTCTTTATTAGTTCAGTAGTCAATAAAATCAGCAGTGTTTTGGTTTGGATGGGAAATCTCTCCCAAAGGCCGTGGGCAATTAGCACGTTGTATAACCACCCTGGAACTCCTGGGGCCTCCTAGTCCCAGGGTTTCAGCTCTTCCGGCTTTGGAGAAGGAGGCCGGGCCACCTGAACGCCCATGCTGTGGGCGGCTGCAGCCGTGTGCCCAGGCAGGGGTGTCTGAGATCGGGGTCTCCCAGGCTGTGTTTCTGTCTCCCTAGATGCTTGTTAGTGTGTCCCACAATCCCGCCTCATCTTCATCTTTTTCTTCACTCTAGATGACAGGAAACTAACTGGACTGTAAGGTCTTCCTTTCCCTAGCCTTTCGCCCCTCGCTAGGATGTCAGCAGACCCCCACAGCCTCTCTGAAAGAAGGGCTTCCTTGGAATGTGGAGCAGAAGGAAAGATTTTGTTTCAGGGCATGTCACGAGCTGTTTTATCCCAGGGACCATTTATCAGAGAGTATCATCTGCCATTTTGGATTATTTTCTCCCTTGCCTCTGGACTCAGGATTTAATTCTCTAAGTTGACACAAGCCTGAAGACCTGCCATTCTGTGATGGGTGGCCACGCGCCATCTCTCTGCTTTGTTGGCTCCTCACATTTTGATTTAGCTGTTGTACTTTGGATCTGGGGTGACCAGACTTCCCCCAGTATTTTCTCCGACCGTGACTTGCTGTCCTGTCATAGGGCCAGATTGACAGACTGTGGGATGAAACCTTGGCATCTAGGAGCTATCATCTCTAAACTCAGGATCTACCACCATTTAAACTTTGTTTATTTTCTTTCTTGGGAATGCCATTTTCCAGGAGCAGAGGCAGATCCGAGTGTGAGAGCAGACACCTGTAAACCTAGCACTCCAGAGGAGGAGGCAAGAGGGTCCTGAGTTCGAAGCCAGCCAGAAGTATATGATGGAACTCTCTCAAAAGCCAAATTAACAAGAAACCTAGGAGGGCTGAATGTAAATCAAAACCTATGGGGAGAAGACTCAGAAATGCCCAGATCCACCGTCTGAGGCGGGTGTGTGCGGACGCAGAGGGAAGGGCAGCCTGGCTGACCCCAGCCCATCAGGCATAGATCTTTATTTCTTCTTCTTCTTTTCTATATATCCAGTCAATAGTTCTGCCTAGAAAGCCAGAGAAAATCAGAGCTAAGGCTTTTGTGCTAAAATCTGTCTTTTACCTGTTTAAATTACAATATGAAACAATTATGTATGTTTAAAAGCTGTCAAAAGTCTGCTTAAATGGTAGCTTTGTCTCGTGCTAAAAATTACTTTTCATTATGACCTATTTAGACATCATTTGAACCAAATAGCTCAGCCTGCACATGTAAATGCGTTTCTGTTTTAAGCTCTGCAGGTTGGGTCAGCAGATGTCTGCAACCAATATGATCGCTGGGGTGAAGGTGGCATGATTTACTTTAGTCGGGGAATTTCTCCATTAAAGCATGGACGCCTCAGATTCACAAGGACACTGTCGAGCAGATGAACTGTAACGGAGCCTCGCATTTGTCATATCAGGTGATTTGAAAGAACAATTATAAAAACGAATGTAATTCTCTGTCGAAGGGGGAAGGAAAAAAATCCAGTTTTTGCGGTAGGGGGCGGCTAATTTTCCATAGATTAAAAGCAGGTTTCTTGGCAATTCCTCTCGGCTGTTACCTTCCACAATTAAAATGTAAGAAGAGGAGGGTTCGGTGGCAGAGCAGACAGTTGTAGAAATCAGTTATTTGGGGGCCTGGGAAGTGGGTTTCCCCTCCAGCATCAAAGGTTACTTCATTCCCCATAGGGGCATCTCCACCGCCATAAACTGCTCCTGCACCCCAGCTCCCCACCTCACCCCCCTGTTTCTGAACTACTTTCAATTAGCAGGGATTATTAAACTGGAAACGTTTTAAACTGCTGCGGAAGCTGCTTTCCGGCCTTATGAGCTGAGCTGGAGGCGTCACAGTAAAAACTGATTGATTAGCAAGGAACGTACTCACAGCCACTGATGCCCACTGTCATTTGCTTTGCGTCTCGTGGTTCCTTCTCCCCTCACCCCCGCCCACCACATTAGTCTGTTGGCTTGTCTCTCTGCCGCCTTCTCCAGCCTGGAGGCTCTGTCTTAAGTGCCTGGCCCGGATTTACTTCTCATTTAGGTCTTTACTTCCTACCTGAACCTCATGGCCTCTGGTACCAGTGCCCAGCAGCAAGGCTTATGGGTCCCGAGTCGCCCTCCTTTTCTTTGATGCTTGGTGTTAGAATATTATTGTCATGGAAGACAGGCTGCAGAGTAGTGATTGGCAGGGGCGGGCTTTGTGACCTGAGAGTGTGGCTACCACCTCCTGCTTTCTAAGGGTCTTCATTAACTTTTTTTTTGTGAGTCTCATTTTTCCAATTAAATTGATTTGATAAAACCACTTGATTAGCTCTATGTTTTAAAGAACCTTGTATGTTTATGTCTCTTCCTACCTGTTTATCTATCCATTCATCCATCATCTTTCTTTCCATCTATTCATCCATCTGTCATCTTTCCATCCATCCACCCATCCACCCATCCATCCATCTACCCACCCATCCATCTATCCATCCATCCATCCACCCATCCACCCATCCATCCATCTACCCACCCATCCATCTATCCATCCATCCATCCATCCATCCATCCATCCATCCATCCATCTTCCCACCAATCTATCACCTTTTCCCTATCCATCCATCCATTTATCATTCCATCCATCCATCCATCCATCCATCCATTTATCATTTCCATCCATCCATCCATCCATCCATCCACCTACCCACACATCCATCTTGGTATTGTCACCTTGACACAAGCAAGGATCAACCTGGGAAGATGGCATCTCAATTGAGGGATTGCTCAGATCCTATTGGCCTATGGCCATGTCTGTGGGGAATTGTCTTGATGGGTGATTGGTACAGAATATTAACCTACTGTGCATGACACCACCTCTGGGCAGTGTTGTATAAGAAAGCGGGCTAAGCACAAGTCAGAAGGAGCAAGCAACATTTCTCCCTGGTTTTTGCTTTAGTTCCTGTCTTGAGTTCCATCAGTGATGTACTGTGACCTGGAAGTATAAGCTGCAATAAATTCTCCTTTCCCTAAGCTGCTTTTAGTCAGAATGTTATCACTGAAACAAAAACAAAAACAACAAAAACAAAAAAACAAAGCAAAAACCCTGACGCAAACTAGAATTGTGTAATCTATCTATCTATCTATCTATCTATCTATCTATCTATCTATCTTTCTTTCTTTCTATCTATCTTTCTATCTATCTTTCTTTCTATCTATCTATTTACCTTTCTATCTATCTATCTATCTATCTATCATCTATCTATCTACCTTTCTATCTATCTATCTATCTATCTATCTATCTATCTATCTATCATCTAGCTATTTAATATTATCTAGCTATCCATGCATCCATTCATCCATCCATGCATTATCTATCTATCCATCTATGTATAAATCATGTATATGTAATATCATCTATTTATGTATCTTTTCTATTTCTATATGTAAATATCTGTGAATTTATCCACTTACCCTGTATCTATGTATTTACATGTTCTGCATCCATAGATTCAACTAGTCCATGGATCAATACTTAAAACCCAAATCTATATTGAACATGTATTTAACTTATTTTATTGTCATTTCTCCTAAACAATACAGTATAACAACTATATATCATTTAAGTATTATATATATATATGTATACATATATATATATATATTTAAACTGCAGATCTAATTTCACAGGACGATGTGAATACATTATATGCTAACACCGTGCCATTTTACACAAAGGATTTGCACATCTAAGAATTTTGCTATCATGAGATCTTAGGACAAATCTCCCATGGATACTGAAAGACTATTGTATTCAGTTCTAACAACAAACAAGTGAGTGAAGGATAGTGATTGCTCCCAGTTTGGAGATAATAAGTCGAGGCTTGTCAGTGGTAGCAGCTAGCTAGTTTCAGTATGGGATAGAATGCTCAGCCATTCTATTAATTCTTTGACTAATCTGGTCCCTGCTCTGGCCCTCAGATTCTCTATCAATCAAAAGATACCTTTGGAGCTGACTCTTCCTCCTCTTTTCCTCATTGTTAAGTTTGGGACATTCAAGGACTTCATTTGACACTGAGGAGTGTGTTTGCTTTGTGCCTCGGCTTGCAGGCTCCAGGTGGCTCATCTGACCAGCTGCCTCCCCTGATGGGGACAAGAACCTGCCCAGCTCTGCTTCTGACCAGGCTGCCAGGTAAGATAAACCCTCCTCTGAGCCTCTTCCATCAGATTCTCCCCACTTCCTTCGTGAGTCAGTTCAGCAGCTGGTCTGGCGCTGTGGACAGAGTGCCCCGCCCCCATCAAGGCTTTTGTCTTGTTTGAATCTGGACAGTTAAAGAAATGTGCTATTGAGCAGAGCCATCCAGCCACACTGAACTGGAAATAAGCACCAGACTAAAGTCCAACTTTTCAGCTTCACACAATTGCCAGAGGCCAAAGGCTCAGAGAACTAGCATTGCCAGACAGGGTGGGTGGGAAGAAAGCCTGGGGTAGCTCTTTGGGAGCATAAGGGTTCCTATTGGCTGTTCTCCAGCCATAGGGCGGGAGTTAAGGCCTGGGAAGGGAGTAAAGGGTTCCCTTTGGAACATGATCTGAGGTGGGGCCACACAGCCATCCCCGGATTATGACTCAAAGCCTACAACAAGAAGCGTTTATTATCTCCAAAGTAGTGCGGGTCGTGTAGGGCTGAATGGAGAGGTGAGGTATTGCCTCTGTTATCTTTTGAACTAACTGCTATTGCGTGTCCCATGACCAGCTGTGGCAGGGTTTTTGTTCCCATGAATGAATGGGCTATAAATCTGCCCGGCTTGACGCTAGTAGCAGCACTAGATGGTGTAAAGCACGACTGTGCCGAGGAATCTTGCGGTCCTTGCCTGCCTGGAAAATGAATTCAATAAAATGGAGGTGATCTGTGCTTATTTATAGGGCAAATGGATACATCCAGCCCCGGCCGTCAGAGCCTAACTTTCTCATTTACACTGTACCCAGAGAGGTTCTGGGAGCTGGGAGCAACTGTGGCGGTGGCAGAGAGGAGAGCAATGCTGGTCGTATGTGTATACCTCTCTTCATCTGAGGTTCTAGAATCTTCCAAGCTAATTGCTGTAAGGGTTTTGTTCTTATGCACTGAAAACCCGTGGCTGCAAACACTTCCTTATTTACGCCTCACTTTTGAGGCTGAAAGACAGGAAATGGGATAAAATTAATTGCCATTTCTCAGACCTCTGAAACAATAAATTTCAGCCATCATAAATCTGGAGGTGAGTTAAGTACTGAAAACAATTTATTGCTAATTTTTCCCTTAATTGCATTCCCGAGAAGAAGGTTTTGTGCTTACCGGTGGAATTATTGCATCAAGATGATTCTTTAGAAAGCACAATGAATTGTAAATCAGAAGCTCACCTGAAAGAGGTCAAAGGTCTCTCACAATTCACTCTCCTGTCTGCAAGGCGGGTCCTCAGTGCATAAAAGGCTTAGGCGCGATCCACCTGCTGTCTCCTCTTCATGACACTGCACAGAGACAGAGTGTAGACTCAATAAGATGTCTCCCCTCCTGAAAGTGATAGCCTCTGTTCTACATGGAGACAAGGCAGAGGGGCCACTATGAGGTGATCACCTGGGCAGCCTCCATGGCTCAGGTAATTAGTTTTGATGCTCCTTGTCCCATCTGGTCAATTGCAGTTGAATGACAGGCCAATCCTTCTGGTGAGAGAAAAGTTGGAAGGTGGTGACCTCATACCAGACAGTACTGGTATGAAGTGAGACCTGTTCCTATGTCACTGTGGGTGCTGAGAGGCATGGATGGGTATTTTAGCTATTCTTCTATTGCTGTGATGAATACTACAACCAAGCATTAACTTGGCTTATGGTTTCAGAGGATTAAAGTCCTTGATTGTGGAGCAAAGACATGGTGGCAGAAACAGCTGAGAGCTCACATCTTGATTCACAACCACAAGGCAGACACACACACACACACACACACACACACACACACACAGAGAGAGAGAGAGAGAGAGAGAGAGAGAGAGAGACAGCATTGGGGATCCCATGAGTCTCTTGAAACCGCAAACTCTTGACACACCTCTTTCAACAAGGCCACACCTCCTGATCCTTCCCAAACAGTTCCATCAACTGGGGGCCATGTGTTCAAACACATTAGCCTTTTGAGGCCACTCTGATTCAGACTATCTCAACTGCAGAGTGAGTTCCCCTGGCAGTGGGGCTCAGTGAGAAGGGTGTTGCCAGACATCGTCAGCAAGTGGAGATGTCTTTCTGCCTTCTAGTCTAGTGGCAGAAAAGATTGGTTCAAGAAGTGATGGCGGAAACCAGTGCCCACTTTCCTGTTCCCTTTCCTTTTGTGTTGCTGTGACTATATACCTGAGAGAAACAACTGAAGAGAAGTAATGTCCATTCTGATTCCAGTTTCCGAGGGTCTCAGTCCCTCACAGTGGAAATGCATGGCAGAGCAGGTCTGACCAGGCTAGCTAGCAGGGTGTGAGGCCGAGGCTGTTCACACCCAGATGGGCCTAGAAACAGAGAGCGTTGCTGTAGCCACGGCTTAGTCTTCCCTTCAAGGGCCAGCCTCTAATGACCTACGGCTGCTAGCTAGGTGCCATCTCCTAAAGACTCCATGACTTCTCCAGTTGAGGAACAAGGGTGACACTGATCTCACTGTGTAGCCTTGACTGTCTTGGAACACTCTGTGTAGATCACATAGGCTTCAAACTCACTGGGATCAGCCTGCCTTTGCCTCCAGAGTGCTAGGATTAAAGGCATGTGGCAACTGTTCACCTCTGAAATGGTAAATTTGATAGCCATTTGTAGATGAGCCAACAGGCATGGGGAGTGTTTATGAGAACCAAATGCAACTGTTTTTATATTCAGGATGGAGGTGTGTGTGTGTATGTGTGTATGCATGCATGTATGTGAATGGTCACTTAGAGACTCTTCTCCCCCCCGCCCCCCCATAATGTTACATCCTCTCCAGGACCAAGGCTGCCTGTGGTGGTGAGCTGTGCAGGCATCCAGGACTCACCGCCTTCTGTAGCTGCCCAGAGGAGGCTTGGACAGAAGGGCATGGCATCTGAGGCTTTGTGAGCCTGGTGGGATAGTGAAGGACATCGCTTAGGTTAAAACAATATGGCATCTTCCATGGGACTCAGGGTAGGTCCCAAAGCCAGCATGCAAAGCACAATTAGAGAAAAGGCCAGCACTTTCCTGCAAAGCACGTGGGAAGGCAATGCCAACCATTTGGGTTTCAGGAGAGAGGACTCCATCAATGCACATGCTTGTGACCATGTGGGGTTTTGGTGAGGTGTTGTGGTCACCACGGCCTCCTGTACTTCTTGTACCAGCCAACCCTCCATCACTGTAAGAGACACCAGAGTTAGGTATATTTAATTGTAGCTCATGGTTTCCGAGATTTCAACCTGTGAGTTGGTGTCATTGTTGTTGGGTTGGGTAGCACAGCGAGGCAGACTGAGGAGAGGAGCAAAAAACACTCGTCTCAGGGTCATGGGACAAAAATGAGGCAGGGGAGGCTGAGTCTCGTCGTATGTAACCAGGCTTCACTTCTTAGAGGTTCTGCACCTGCTCCAGAGCACCACGCCAAGGGCCAAGCTTGTAAAAATGCATGGCTTTCAGGGGTCATTTATGCTCTAGACTATAGCAGAGCACAGTTGCAAGAAGACCAGCAAGATAGGGGTATCCTTTCCCTGGCCACTAAGGCAGACAGTCAGACATGGGGTACCAGGTAACAGCCTCATCCCATGGTTTTCTTAACCAGCGTGTCCATTAAGATAACCCTGTACATTAGGCACACATGTGATGGAGTCCACTATGCCCAACCTTGTAGCAAGACTTGGGGAATTTCTCCATCCTTTTCTTCTGTTCCCCTTCCCTCCTGCAGAAGCATGGTGTCTGTCTTAGTATTCATTAACACAGAGAGAAATGGTTACATGGGAGTAACTGGGAGAAGGTGATCAAGATACAGGACGGGACCTCGGGACCTCGAGGGCTCAGGTGAGAGCAGGGGAGACCCAGCCGGGAGGAGAAGCCCAGAGGAGTTTGCTGTGAGGTGGGCGTAGCAGGATGCTGTGGTAAGTCACTCCGACAGCTGGTGCTGTGGGGGTTTGGCATGAGGGAAGAACAAAGGCAGAGCATTGCTTTTGGAGTATAGGAGTAACGCAAATTTATCTGCGAACATTCGAGAATACAGGGAAATTTCTGGAAGGAAATAAAAGCTTCCTGTAATCCGAACATCCGGAGATAAACATTACTAAATTTTTTATGCATTTCCTTGCAGGCCCATGGGCATTTAGATATATTATTATTATTATTATTATTATTTGTTCAGACTTGGGATTCTACTTCATGTAGTATTCTCACTCCTCTCTATTCTTATTTTTAACATACCGTGGCCGTAGCCCTTGTCCTTGATAGCTTTCTTCATTTTTTTTTAAATTTTAAGAATTTATTAAATTGCCTTTTAGGAGTAAGCCATATATCTTAACTTTTTTTTCTTGGTAAATATTGAGTTGTCCTTATTTTTGACATGATCTGTGGAATCTGTAGCCAGGACTTGGATGCGTCTCTGGTTATTTCCACGAGGCAAATTCTGAGGACAGGAAGTTCTATGCGTGTGGCCCTGTTCGGTAAAGATTTATCCTCCAGTGTGTCAGACTTCTCCATTGCTGTGACAGAATACCTGGGAGACAGAGTTTATAAGGAAGAAAGGTGTTTGTTTGTTTTTCTGACTCAAGGTTTTACAGGCTTCAGTAGTGGTCATTTGTCTTTGCTGGTTCTTGGCCTGTGTGAGCACCGGGGTAGAAAGGGCCCGGGTGAAGCTGCTCACTTCCAGGGAGCTGGGAAGGAGAGGAGGGGAGGGAAGGGGAGGGAGAAGGAGCCATTTTACCTTCTGGCTTTCCCCCTTCACCGTGGTGGTGCCACCTGGACCCCCGGTTTCTTGGTTGGCACTCTAGGCAGGTCCCAATTGCTCTCCAACACAGCTGTGATCTCTAGAATCTACCCCCAACAAGCTCCCTCTGTGTGATTTGCTAGTTCCTAGGTGTCTCCCATCCAGTCAATTTGGCAACTGAGGTTAATTATCACACCTGGGAAAGCTTGTCCCTGTTGGCACTGTGGGAAACTGCGGCTTCGATTCCCATTCAAGGAATGGACTTTGGGAAGCTACCTCGTTCGTAGACTCATGCATTTAAGGCGCTTTTTTTCTTTTATGACTGAAGCCCAGTGTGTTTTCACACCTCTGGGCATGTCTGTTTCTCCTCCTAAGAATTTGATGCCCACCTCTTACCATTTTAGTGAGGACCCAGTACTTGAAGGAGCTTGAGCTAGCAACTGCCCATGGCTAATTCTCCCTCCTCTGATGCAGCTGAGAAAAATGACATAAGGGGTTGAGGTTGAGCCTGGCCTTGATGAGCTGGGGTCAGGGTTAGGGTCAGGGTGGGGTAGGGGTCGGGGGTGGTATTTTGATAGCTGGGTGTTATTTTAGTTCAAAATGCCATGGAAAAACCCTCAAGTCAGGGAACCCACGCTATCGCTCCGTACAGTTCTGAAAAGAAGCTGGGTGAGGAAGAGCAAATTATTTGTGGGTTTTGTTTTTTGTAGAAAATAATAACATGCAAGCAACCACAAATGTTTATCTACTAAAGCAGCCAGGCTGACAGCCTTTCCGATCTCAGTTCCTCTGTTTTTAAGACTGGGTCTTAGTCTGGAACTCTGTCTGACCTTTATCTCATGGTGATTTTCCTGCCTCAGCCTCCTGAGTGCTAGGGTTACTGCTATATTGGTATTGTGTCTCATTCCACCCAGCTTTTGAGTCTCCAATAAGTAAAATAGCATAACACAATCTTGGCTTCGTTTTCCTTTGTTTGTTTGTTTGTTTGTTTTTTTAATGTTGAAATGATTAGGTAATTAGATAATCAGCTTGGTAAGGGAGGCAAAGGATTGAGTGAACTAGCAAGGCTTGGCTTTGGAGCGAATATGAAGTTTTTCAGTGCTGTGAGAGGGTGTGTGTGTGTGTGTGTGTTTTCAGTAGCTTAGATTCCCGAGCATCTCCCCCACACCCTCTTCTATGGCGCTGTAGGTACTCTTGCACACGTGGGACTCAGGCACACACGATGGGCTGGCTCTGAGTTTGGGTCTGCTGTGATTGGCTCCATGGTACCCACTAATGATCACTGGCATCCTTTCAGAGGGTGTTGGCAGGGTGATAACACAATTAGCATCTCCTCTTTGACAGAGGATGGGGTGAAGACAAGCTGACTTTGGGAAACTGATGATCACTGGTAATTAGGAGAAACCCTTGAGGGGAAGACGGGGCTATTTTCACAAGTGCACCCAAGTGCACGTGTAGCTAGCCCCTCTGGAAACAACTCGAGGTCAAGGCAGATCAAGTGTCCCCCAGTCTCAGCCTTTTCTGGGTTGGGGTGAATGTGGTCACGGCGCACTTAAATTTTAGCAGGTCTGTACAGCTTACATAGCTAGAACGGCTGGTGATCGTTCAGGAAATTTATTTAAAATTCAATTTGTACATTGTGACTTTAAGCACTACTTTTGGGGAAGTGTGTTCTGCGTGACGCAGGATCAGTTCGGGATTATGGACTCTCAGGGAATATGTATAATTTTTATGCACTATGTTTATTGGCACATTTGTGTTAATAGCCAATAAGATGATATTGCCATCTTAATACTGTGTGAATCTCTGTGACTCCGTGGCTAATGAGTGGGGCCTCTGAGTACCTGACTTGCAGGGAGAGGAAGTGAGATGGGCTCGGGGAAGGATGGTGGAAATCCAAATGTTGACTTGGCAGCTTGTGCTCTTGTGGTGCAGAAGAGGGAACCCACAACGCAGATGGGGAATCTGGATCTGCTCAGGGACGGAGCCACCCAGGAGGTGCTGACACGCCTGCACAGCAAAATGACCTTCCTTGGGAGAGAGAAAACAATTGCAGAGATATTTAGTTCTCAATTAAATAAAGCCGTGCCCTCTTGATTTGTTTCTAGTGACCCTCTGCTCTCAGAAACCAGGGATCTTGCCTTTTGCAGTGGATTTACGGTGGCTTCTGGACATATATAACAATACTGGATGGCTGACTCCCCCGCTCTGATCCCGCTCCTAGCCATGGAATGCAGCCGATTGCTTTCAAAGCATACATCTCACATTAAATTATTCATGGGGATTTGGCATGAAACAGTCAAGTATTTTATACATATATACTGCACGGACATGCTATGTAAGTGTGTGTGTGTGTGTATAAAACTCCACTCTTAAAAAAGGTCTGACTTTCTTAAAATTTTTATTTATTTTCATTTAGGTGCACATGTGTGCTTGCTTGTCTGAATGTGTACTGTATTCATGTAGTGCCCGCAGAAGCCAGAAGGGGCATCAGGTCCCCGGAGCTGGAATCGTGAACGGTCTGATGTGGGTGCTGAGAATTCAGTCCAGGACGGCTATATGGGTGGCAAATGCTCTAAACAACTAGACCACTGCTCCAGCCTCAAGATTTGTCTACGTTTAACAAAAGAGCTTTGAAAACTGAGCTGTCTTCAGCCCGAGAAAAGGACAGATGATGGCGACAGTTTGGGTAGCAGATGTAGCTTTAGATTAATATTTTGTAAATCCATCCACATCCCCAAATTACAAAATATTTCTACCGAATCACTTGAGGTTTAATTAATCAATTAATTAATTTATCTGCCATCTTTTCATTTTGGATCTGCCTGTGGGTTTTCTGTTCTTAGGTTTTGTAATGGGGATGCTAAGTGCGAGCGAAAGAAGCCTGTTGGTTATCCCCAAATGGCTGGACTGGGATTATGCTATTATTGGTTCTACTAGCCTGTGAGGCTGAGATTTGTTAAATCAATTCTAGGAGAGGCTAACAGTTTGGGATAGGCTTCTATCTTGGGTTACAACAGAGTAAACCAAAACAGGGTTGCTTTTGCCAAAGTTCTATACTGCTAAATTAAAAGTATAGAAATTAAAAGCTAATAGCCTGGGCATAATGGGCAAATTGTAGCCATCAAGATAGAGAAATTCAATCTGTTTGAACTTGTCTAAGGTAAGTAACTTTATTTAGAAGAGGCCAATATGCTTTTATACTGATTGAATTTACAACCTCCAGTGTATCCCTGAGCTATGCCCCCAGCCCCTCACTGGGGGATTCTAGGCAGGGGCTTTAACCACAGAGCCACGCCCCTAGCCCTCACTGGGGGGATTCTAGGCAGGGGCTCTACTACAGAGCCACGCCCCCAGCCCCCTCACTGGGGGATTCTAGACAGGGGCTCTACTACAGAGCCACGCCCCCAGCCCCCTCACTGGGGGATTCTAGACAGGGGCTGCCACTGAGCTTTTCCCAGCCTCCTTCACACTTCACTTTGAGACCAAAATCTCAGTACTTTGCCTAAGCTGGCTTTCAATTTGAGATCCCCCTGCCTCAGCTTTCCAAGATGCTGGAATGAGAGGCTTGTACTGCTATGCTTGGCTGCCTGCCCGCTTCGTCCCTTGCTCTTTCCTTCTGCTAATTCTTCTGTCTGTAAATGCTACCCAAGATCACGGAGCAGAATTCCAGGATCTTCTTCTGGTCCAGACGGCCACAGGATTGGGAGTCAGTGTCTACTGGTATAACCTCTCTATTCAGTGTAATCCTGTTTGGCGCTCATCAGAACACGCATGCGCTGTGGAGCCTCGTGGCTCAGGATTGGATCTCCGCTGCACTAGCAGCCTGCTGTGTTTGCTGCGGGGATGACTGGCCTCTCTTCCAGAGCCTTTGCCTTCTCTGTAAAGTGTGGACTCCTCACCTCCCTGAGCTGGGGCTCAGCCAATAGAACTGTACGGAGTCGGTTGTCACAGCTGCCCAGCACAAAGCTCTCATGGAGATCTGCTGCATTCTTACTTACTTGTTCCAGAGGTCATGTGACCAGGATCGCGCTTGCAAAGTGCTCACTCTTAGCCATGCTGATGCCTCTCCCAATGGATGGAGCGGCCACCCTGTTTCTTCCTTTCTTTCCACCTCACCTGCATTTTCTGAGTTCCGAGCGTCAGAGCCAGGCTTTCTTCGCTTGCCCCCTGGCTTGCTTACCCCTCTCCTTCAGCTTTGGAACCGTTTCCTTTCCACGCACACATGGGCTCTGGCTGCAACAGACAGTCCCAAGGACAGCCTGCTCTGCTCACTCATTTTTATTTTGCTTGGGATGGGACCGAGGACCTCGTGTGCGCTAAGCAACTGCTTTGCTTCCAAGTCACACTCCCGATTCCCACCTGCCCGATCTGGCACCATGCGGCTGTTAACTTTCTATGATTGCAGTGCCTCCTTCTCCAAGAAGCCCTCCGTGCTTGCTTCTCAGGCACCCCCATATTTGCTTTCTTCTTTTCACTCTACATTTTCAGACTAGTGTCCCGTGAAGTGATCCCACATGAGGCCAGGTCTTTCTAAGTGAGGTCAGATCCTCCTCAGGTACCTAACCCCACACCTGAAACTGGATGACCAATACGACTGTGCTCACAATAACTGGCCATTTTGAGAGACTCAGAATATTGCAGGATCGAGCGTTTATACCAGAATCCAGCATGGCGGTTCAGGCTCATCATCCCAGAATTTGGAGGCAGAGGCGGAAAGATCAGGAGTTCAGATCCATCCTCAGCCCCATTGAGAATTGAAGGCCAGCCTGGGCTGCATGGGATTCTGTCTCAAACAAACAAATACAATAAGCACAGAATGCCATCCAGGAGTGGTTCCTGTAGACCCCAACTGTGTGTGGGTCTACTGTGGGCAAGTCTCTGGGGGGTGTGGCTATAGCCCGATGCCCAAAGTGAAAAGGGAAATAAGAAACATGCTACTTGCAACCATCTATTTGCCACTAGGCACCTCTAGACACACAGGTAACCAATTCTGCGCCCCCATTGTATAGATAAGGTGTGCAGGTGCGGGTATAGGGTGTCAGAGAAGAGGAAGAGACGGAAGAAGGAAGGAGAAGAGGATGGAGAAAGTGAAAGTAGGGTCAGGCGCGACTGGCCCCACCCTCTCTCAGGCTCAGCTTTCACTGGGTAATTGAGTTCCCCGGGGCGGGGCGGGGCCAGCGTCATAAAGTCACCGCTTCTCCAGCCTCACTTCCGGGACCATCTGGCGGTGCTTAGCCATCCTGCTCTGGAGCACCTTTCCCCTTGTAGATGTTCCAAATTCCTTTCTTAAAAATATGCAATTTAATAACTGTACTTAGGTTTTTGTAAGAGCCCGCAGTGTTTGTAATGACTGCCACGACTCAATTATAATACAAGAAAGTATCGTTAAGAAATAAATGCATTTTTAGTCCCGCCACTTCCGGCAGCAGTGATGTAAGGATCAGTCTGCGAGCAGGTGAGAGGGAATCTGAAACAGTTTAGGGAGCGGATGGGAACACTGTTTCTTGTCACCGACCTAATGGAGCTACTGTGGTATTTGTGTTTCTTCCAGCCCTGCTGCTGTACACCGATGAAAAATTATGTTTTTTCCCTCAAAGCACCCACACTCGTCATCTTTACAGTCAATGAATTCCCCCTCAAGTCCTGCCACGTGAAGCGCTTGCCATTTCTCGGCCCCTTTCCCTCCCAGTCATTTACCTGGTTCCTGGCAATCGAGGGTCAGCGCTGTGTCTCGCTAATGTTCTGTGTAATAGAAATGAGCATGTCGGTGTGGCTCACACAGGCGCCCAGCGAACGAACGGTGGCTGTTGACGTGCACAGGGCAGATTGGAAGCTTGGCTTTATTTTTTTAATCCTCTTTGTTTACTGGATTTCTACACCCCAGCATAATCTCTCTTTGCATTTAAATCCCGTCTGCCCGCTGCCAGCCTCCAGTGGAGAATATACTTCCATAAGACTGCTGGGGGAAGGCGGGCGCTGGGCTCATTCCTAAGGGGTCTCCTGGAGGTGTATGCTTGCCTCTAATCATGTTGTTGTTCGAGTTAGCCAGATTCAGCTGGTTTCAGGGTAAGCTGATGATGTGCTGGAGAATATCTGCCCAGAAGCGATTCCCCAAGGTTCTGGAAGGTGGGGCTTGCTAGGTGCCTCAGTCTGGGTTCAAGACCTGTACTCGCATTGCAAAGAAGACTCCTGTGGGCATCGGTCTAAAAGCTGGTGACTTCTGTGGAATGTTCTCTAGCAAGTTGCTGCTGTACTGAGCCTATTTTTTTTCTGGGTGAGAATCATCCAGCATTCTTTCTTCTCTATTGTTCTGCTGTAGTGCAAACTTTAAAACAGAGAGCGAACTAGCTGGGTGTGGTTGTGGTACGTGTCTGTAATGTAACACCTAGGAGGCTGAAGCAGGAATCATAAGCTTGAGGTTAGCCTGGCCTACAGAGTGAGAAGTCTCAAACAAAACCAAACGGCAGCCCCAAAACCATCTTCTGATTTTTAAATGTTGACTTATCAAAGTGGAAAAGAGTTGGCGCATGGCTGGGATACAGAGACTGCTGAGTTCACTCTTTGACCTCTCCTGCATCTTGGACCTGCAGGGTAGCCTTAGCTACGGCCCTCAGAAGGGATGAGACCTAAAACTGTCTGGGTGTCATGTCAGCTTCCCCTGATGGATCATCATGGGGTTTGGGCCAGTCTGAGGCTAGGCCTTCATACCTAAAACGGTGGGGCACTCAGAGGGTGAGCAAGCCTGCCTCCCCGCGTGTGCCCAGCCACCAGAGTGCCAGGCATTCGGCGAAGGCGTGGCTTCCCTCATCCGCATCCATGCTTATCTGAGAGCTGGGGTAGGGGAGGGGTGGGGAGGGCAGAATCATGGCTGAGCTCTGAGCAGGAGATGTGGAAGTCCAGTGTGTCTGTCAGTTTTCTGTCCAGGTGACAAGAGGCTTGGGGAAATTACATAAGGGAGTTGAAGAGGGGACGGTCTGGATCCCTGGTTGTAGGGCTGGAGGCAGGGTGGAGCAGAATGGGTTTGGTGGAGCAGAGCCACTTACCTCCTGACAGCCAGGAAGCAGGGAGGGGCAGGAAAGAGGATGGGGCAATCTACCGTCCTCTGGGTCCTTTTCTAGGGGACTTCCTCCTCCTGTGTGAGCTCACCTCCTCCTCCCTCCCCTTCCCTCCCTAACCTCCTCCCTCCCTAACCTCCTTCCTCCCTAACCTCCTCCCTTCCTAACCTCCTTCCTCCCTAACCTCCTCCCTCCCTAACCTCCTTCCTCCCTAACCTCCTCCCTCCCTAACCTCCTTCCTCCCTAACCTCCTCCCTCCCTAACCTCCTCCCTCCCTAACCTCCTCCCTCCCTAACCTCCTCCCTCCCTAACCTCCTTCCTTCCTAACCTCCTCCCTCCCTAACCTCCTTCCTCCCTAACCTCTTCCTTCCCTAACCTCCTCCCTCCCTAACCTCCTTCCTCCCTAACCTCCTCCCTCCCTAACCTCCTTCCTCCCTAACCTCCTCCCTCCCTAACCTCCTCCCTCCCTAACCTCCTTCCTCCCTAACCTCCTCCCTTCCTAACCTCCTTCCTCCCTAACCTCCTCCCTCCCTAACCTCCTTCCTCCCTAACCTCCTTCCTCCCTAACCTCCTTCCTCCCTAACCTCCTCCCTCCCTAACCTCCTTCCTTCCTAACCTCCTCCCTCCCTAACCTCCTTCCTCCTAACCTCTTCCTTCCCTAACCTCCTTCCTCCCTAACCTCCTCCCTCCCTAACCTCCTTCCTCCCTAACCTCCTCCCTCCCTAACCTCCTTCCTCCCTAACCTCCTCCCTCCCTAACCTCCTCCCTCCCTAACCTCCTCCCTCCCTAACCTCCTCCCTCCCTAACCTCCTCCCTCCCTAACCTCCTCCCTCCCTAACCTCCTCCCTCCCTAACCTCCTCCCTCCCTAACCTCCTCCCTCCCTAACCTCTTCCTTCCCTAACCTCCTCCCTCCAACAGTGGCAATCATTGACATCAGAGACCTTAAGATCTAACAAAGTCCTGAGCCTGGAACACATGGACTATGGGGAGACATTTTTATATTTAATCCATAATTTTCAGGGAGGGGGTGTTGGGGGGACTCTTTGCAGGAGACATTCTAACTCAATGCTCCTGGGGGACTGGACTTTGCTTGGCTTGTTGATTGTGGGGCTTGACCTCAACTCTCTCCACTGTATTCTGAGGTCCACAGGAGAGGAACTGTCTTGTTTTCTTTGTTCTTGCTTCATGTGTCCCCTCCCCGCACCCTGACCATTCCATACATCCCTCAGCCTCTGTATCCGCTTCTTTCCTTGAGTGTCTGATGACTTGCTGGTATTAGGGAGGGAGAGAGAGAGAGAGGGAGAGAGACACACAGAGAGAGAGATCTTGTCATCTTAGAGCAGATGTTCCCAGCAAGCTTGCCGCTAAATGTCAAAAAGTGAAGTTGCTTATATCCATGGTGAGAAGACAGGGTGGAGACATTGGCCTTCACTGTCCTGAGAAGAATTCAGCGAGCAGACATCTAATTTACTCAAGGAACTTCAGGTGGCGAAGGAACTTTTCAAAGCAATGTCCTGTGGAAAGACCACACATGGTGTGCTCGCACCATGGGTATGGTCTCATCGGAGCCATCTTGGAGACAGGTTGCATCACCACTCAAGGGTCTTGGGGTTCATGGCTGCTTCTCTGTGAGCTTTCTTGGGGCTGACCTAGACAAGAAAGCCTGTGTACAGTGCCCCCAAGGTTGAGAGCACCTGGGTGCAGGACATTAAAGGGATGGGGTGGCTGCAGAGGCACGAGTCATGGCTGGCAAGGCCAAGTGTCATCTAATGCTGAGCTCAGAGTCAGCTCTGTCCCAAGCTGCTCGTGTTCCAGCAGAGTCCCTCTGGTGCCAGAGCCTGTAGGTTTGTCCCATTTCCAGGGCCGCTGCTTTAAGGGGGACGTCAGCAGCCGCCTAGTGGGCTGTGCTGATTGGCTTCCCAGAATTCTGTGCTGTGTCAACCCATAGTGGCTGACGACTGTGTGGGGACCGGGTTTAATGGCTTTGTCCTGAACATTGAGTGGTGCCACTGTGGCTCATCTTCCCGTCCTAAGCTCCCAGCGCAATCAGGGCTGGCCTTGCCCAGTAGGTCCTCATGTGCAGAGCTGTGTTCCAAGTGCTAACTAGGACACCAAGCGACAGTGGCACAGAGCCTGCTGCTCGCGGGTCTAAGGCTAGTTCTTGGAATGCAACAGAGTTCTTTTAAGACGGCTCTCAACTTTCTCTGTGCAACACCTGCTTCTTGTCCATGTCACCCTCTGCACCCTCTAAGCCTGTTTCTCTCCAGCACACTCTTGGAGCGTTGTGGATTTTCTGTGGTTAAGGGACAAGGCGTGATGCTGAGTTGTATCTTTTCAGTTCCCAGCAGAGCCCTGTTTCTTCTGGGATACTTTATTTCTACCTGAATAACAGTTGTGCACAGTAGGAGAGGGATAATTCTCACGGAGTTCTTGTGGTTAGCACTGGGCTGTGTATAGATACGGTCTTTTGTCAGTGCAAAATCTGCCAACATGACGTCAAATACACAATGTTCTGTGCCCAGCCTCTGCCCAATTCACTGGTGAGCATCAAGCAAAAATGATCTGGGAACTCAGAAGTGTGTGTGTGTGTGTGTGTGTGCATGTGTGTGATAGCCTGCTTTCCATAGCTATAACAAAATACATATGGCTGGTACTTTAGAGTATGTGTATTTCCCTCACAGTAATAGAAGTCAAACATCCAAGATCAGGTTTCCTCATTGTCATAGCTTCTGGTAAGGGTCTCCTTGCCTATATTCTATAGTGATAGAAGCATGTTTGTGGGTAGCCATGAGGGGTCAGGAAAGTCAGAGAGTGAGGAGTGCTATGAAGTCCATTTCTGCTGCTCTGTTCTGAGGGGTAACTCAGTTTCCTTAAGAACTACCTATTCCCATCTAAAGGCAGCTCCCTAGAGACTTAGCCAACTCTCACTAGGCCCCGCCTTTTAAAGTTCCTACCCTCTTATTACTAGCATGCTGCAGACAGAGCTTCCAGCACCTGAACCTTTGGGGAGTATGCTAAAAGCTAAAATCCAACACACACCGTAGCAATGGAGGAATGTGGTGGTTTGAAGGCTAAATGTCTCCCATAAGCACGTGTATTTAAACAGTTGGTCTCTAGGTGATGGTGCCGTCTGGGAGAGGTTATGGCACCTTTAGGAGGTGGAGTCTTCTGGAGGAAGTATATTACTGGGAAGGCTCACCCCTCTTCCTGTTTCTGAGCCGGCTTCCCATTCTGATTGGTTGTTGCCACGCCCCCCCCACCCCCACCCCCCCACCCCCCCACCCCCCCCACCCCCCCCACCCCTCCACCCCCCCCACCCCCCCACCCCCCCCCACCCCCCCACCCCCCCCCACCCCCCACCCCCCCACCCCCCCACCACTAACAGGCTTCATCTCTCTGGACACATAAGTCAAAATAAACTCTTTTCTTCTATTGGTTACTTTTTAGCCATGAGATTTTATTTTATTTTTTTTTCACACACTGCATTTCTGTGCTTTGCCCAGTCCCTCGCATCCACACTTGTTATCTTCCTTGGAAAGCTCAAGTGTCTGTTGTTTTCACCTCCTTGACAATGCAGGTCCGTGACCTGGCCCTTGAGGAGGACCAGTATACAGGTGATGCTGGAGGGACTGAGGCAGAAGTGGGGGGGGGGGCTCTTATACACAGATTGACTTCTGAGGAAATGGCATAGGCAATTTGCCGTCTGTCCTGGGAGAATGGCATGTCACATGCCTGGCTGGCCTGGCCTGACCCTTTAGTCCGTGCTTTGTGTGCACTGAAAATGTCTCCTGCCCCTCTGGAGGCCATGGTCAGCTGAGCAAGCCCATGCTAGTAACACTCCGTGTCTTGGCTTCACCTCATAGATGGGGGTGAATGGCCTTCCGTGTCCAGCTCAAGCTAAACAGACCACTCCATTCTTGGCCCGTTCCCTGCTGAAATTTCTTCCATGCCAAGGAGGAAGCCTCCCAAATGGGAGGAGCACATTGTCTCAGCCTGAGAGGATACACAGGCTGCTGTTATTCCTTGCAGGCAATTCAGGCAGCATTGCAAGTGGCCATTCTGAGAGGAACAGGGTTTTCTGTCACTAGGTCTCCGCTTCAGTCGCTGACTTAGCTAGCCTAGGCCTGTGGTTTGGCCCCACTGTTGTCCTGAGACTTGCAGGAGGCAGGATTAGGATGTGTACTTTGGCGATCCGGGAGACTGGAGCCTTGTTTGTTCCAGGCAGCGAGTAGATTTTATTTCCCCTCTGTGAGGCCTGGTGGTTTAGGCTGGCTTTGTGGAACGGAAGATGAATTTTCATCCACTGCACCTCAGTGGCTCCTGTTGTTCCATTATGGTGAGAACATTCCTGGCCATCTATCATTTATCTATCCATCCATCCATCCATCCATCCACCCACCCATCCATCCATCCATCCATCCATCCTCCACCCTTCAATCCATCCATCTCCACATCCACCTGTGCACACATGCATGTATCTACCAAATGTGCATGCATTCACTCACCCAACCATTCATCATCCATCCCCCACTCTATGCATGCATGCGTTTACCTCTTCCTCTATCCATCATCCATGTATGCACCCATTTATTCAGTCACCCGTCTATCCAGGCATCCATGCATGCATGCACGGATCCATCCATCATGGGTGCACCGAGTCATCTGTCTCTTCATCTGTCAATCCATGTATGCATACGCCCATATCCCCTTCCCTCCGTGCATCTATCCACGCATACACTCATCTACCCACCCACTCATCCAAGACAATAGTGGCTTAAGCACAACTACAAAGGGCTTAGTAGAGGAAAATATCTTCCCACCCAGACTCTGGGAGAGACCACATGGGTTCTCAAATGCCATTAACAGGTCACTACCATGGCCTTTGAAGGAATCTGGAGCATCACTGAGCTGAGTCCAGCCCAGAGAAGCCAGCAGCTGGACCATGGAGGGAAGAGTGTGTTGGCCTGGGCTCACTACTATAAACAGAGCTTCAGAGTTCACTGGGAAAACTTTGCCCAACTTAATGAGAAGAGCCAACAAAGTTGTGGGGCTGAGTGACTGCTCTTCATTGTTTAGTCTCTTTCATTAATTCCTGCTGCCATTCGGGATGCAGGGATGAACAATAGCAGGGGCCTGTACAGATCAATACCAGATTGCTGATACTGCCTATCTGTTCTTGGAACAGATTAGTTGATAAATGGCATGGGCCATATGTTTTGACAGGTGTGCGCCGTACAGCCTGGACCAGGCTGGTTTCTGTGGAGCTCCAGCCCAGGAAACCAAGAAAACAGATAGAATATTTCCTTTTGGTCCAAACCCATAGAGAAATGGTTGATTTTAAGCTTCAGATAATAGATTTCTAGCAAGAGATACAGCTAAGAAGTGGGAGGATGGGACAGATTGGACCTTGCGGGTTGGATTTCGGGCTTGGATCTGGACTTTGCTGGAGAGAGCGGGAAGAGATTCATTTGAAACTAGAAAACTTGGTGACTGATTTACAGGTGGCAGTGCTGCTGAAACTCTGATTACTGGGGCAAAAGCGGGGAATCTGGGGACACAGATCAATAGAGGTCACAGTGGGGCGCTGTGCTAGGAGTGCATGACATCCAGGGCAGATGTTCGAGGCTGATGTTCCCAGGGCCTCTCCAATTCCCAGATATATTTAGGGTAGTATATGCTGGTGACTGCATCAAGCCAACTCTCTTTTTGGTGTTTTCGGCATTTGCCTGTCTGAAGTGCCCTGCAGGGTGGGCGTGCATGTAGATAGATGCTATGTCCGATAATTGGGTTCAGTGTTAGCTAGGTTTAGGTTGATGCTTGCCCCCACCGTTCTCACTCTTTGCAGACTCTGACACATAGCAGAGGGTTAGCCACCCCTGTGTCGGTGCATGAAGGGTGAGTAAAGGTGGCTTCTGGGATCAATGCGTAGAGGCAGGGTAGGAACAGGGTAACCTGAAGTGATAGGTAAGCTGATGACCTGAAGGTCAGATCTGTTCTCTCCTCCTAGCCCTGATGACTGCATTCTGTGGACGTAGTGCATGCCCAAAGCACCCCCAGGAATGCACTCTAGAGTGTATTTGGGGGGCATTACAGAGAACAAAGCTTTTCCATGGAGTGATAAAATCTGAACCTCCCAGCTTTCTCCCTTAGCACTGATTTCACAGAAGGGAAACTGAGGCTGCAGAAGAGGTGTGTAACCCTCCTCAGAATAACACCACGTAAGCATGATGTGGCTCACCTCATTTGTGTGTATAGAGGTTGTAGGTTCATCGACCATTTGCAGCTTTCTTGCACGTTCTAAAGTCTGTGCTTCTTTGTCCAACCAAAGAAGGGACCCTGCATGCTCCTGCAGCCACCCGAACTCCCACGTGGGGCCTTGTTCCAAGAACTCATTGCTGGACGAGAGGCAATTACAAGGGGAATGGTGACCCTGGACTCCAAGAGTGTGGAGCCATGATATATGGCATGTCAGCCCTTATAGTTCAGATTTGGCTTTTAAAAATCTCTAACACCCTCCTAAGAAATGATTTGACATCTTTAAACTCAACACCGGGCACAAATAAAGCTTATGGCAAAATTAACATAAATCATTAGCATTAATCATGCAGGGTTATTGATAACCCTCTGTATGCATGTATCACAATCCAGGCAGGGATCTGGCTGGGTGATATTTCTTCCAGCTGTCCCAGCCAACTCCAGCACACATGGTGGCCGAGTGACTTTCCTTTCTAATTTTCCTCCTTAGCTTGACCTGTCAGAGATGCCTTGAGCCCACCCCTGTCTGCCAACTTCACTGTCTCTTCCTCCTTCACTTCTTTTGTCTTGAGAAGCCAGATTTCTCGTCTGTGTCAGAGTCCATCAAAGTCTGTGACTGTCACCGACCGTGTGAGTCCTGTAAGCAAACCAGCTGGGTGACAGCTAGCGATGGGTGGCCTATATTGATCAACCTCAATACGGTAGGCTTCACTGTACTCACACACTCCTCTCTGAAGCCACACACTGTCCCCCTACTCTGCATATGGATCCTGGCATGCCCCTAATTTACCAGGAGCTAATGGATTTCTTCCCTGGTCCACGGCGCTGCTGCGGGGAGGCAGGCCCTTGTGAGAGGAGGGTAAGAGAAAGAGCAGGGCTTTTCTGTCATTCACAGCATCTCACAATGGATTTCTTTATTTCCCTGTTTATATTAAACAAAACTAACGTTTAAAAGGACTTACACTTATTTTACTTAATGCGTATGAATGCTTTGTCTGTGCTTGTTCACCACATGCATGCAGTTCCTGGTGAGGCAACAAGAGGGCGCTGGATCCCCGGGAACTGGAATTCTATCATGTGCGTGCTGGGGACTGATGGGGTCCTCTGGAAGAGCATTAAGAGCTTTTAACTGCTGAGCCGCCGCCGCCATTTCTCTAGCCTCCTCATCTTTTTTTCTGAAACACAGTTACCCTATACAGCCCAGGCTGATCTTGAACTCAGTCCTTCTGAGTCAGCCTGCGGAGTACTGGGGTTTTAAGTATGTATCTACACCCCCAGTCCCCACAGCACTCATTAAGAAAGTGTCCTACAAGCTTGGTTCCAGCGGATCACCAGAGGCAGTTCGATTTTATGGAGGCATCTTTCAGATGAGGGTGACTCTAGCTTGTGTCAAATTGACATAAAACTAGGCAGCGAGAGTGGGTTATGATTGTCGGATTTCTATGAAAGAACTTCTGGGACAGGAAGGGGTAGGAAAAAGAGTCCAGGAAATTCTAAAGGGAGGAATTTTAAGCCTGTAGACGACACACGTTTAGATCAAGGGAGTGCTTGAGGATTTCATCCTGGTGCTGCCTTTGAGGGGGTGAGAGGAAAGCTGTCTCTCAATAACAGCATCCAACACAGACCTTAAGGCCACTTGACCTGTCAGCGGAGGTGACATTTAAGGGTTAGCAAGCTCCTTCACCTGCTCTAGTCTGAATGCTGACCATATAGAAGCCATAGTTTATTCCCTTCTCCCAACATTTGCCTGGTCGGGGCTGCAGCCTTGGTGGGAGTATGCTCTCCCACTGCCTGATTTTGTAAGTCTCCTCATGACACTGACAGTTCAGAGTCTGAGATCAAATTCACTTCATGAGGTTCACACCTAGGTGAAGAGCTGCAGGCAATCTGTGACTGCTGAGAGACAGAAGGGTTGGTTTTCCTCCAAGAAGTCTCCCCTCCCCCAAACCTGTTATCCAATCCAATTCTAAAGGGTCAGCTCTAAACACATGTAAATAGTAGTAGCACTGGATGGCTTCCCTAAGGGACACACACACACACACACACACACAGGGCCATGTATGCATCATATCAGTAATTATAGAAGAGGATGTGTTGGAGATTGGTGCTAATGCTTTAAACCTGTATGTCCAGATGCTAAAAGTTCTTGTCCCCAACTGGGGACAGTCAATGTCTGGGCACTGGGCGGGACACTTAGAGTTGCTTGGGTAGGACGCCTGGTCGGGGATTGGGAGTCAGCGGGAGAAGGGGTTGCAGGAGCATCAGGAGAGCAGTGTGAGATTTGGGGTGAGTGGCCATTGGCCACTTCTCCAATTGGGCCTGGGGCAGCAGGGGAAGTTTAGGAGTGCCCAGACTTTGAATTAGCCAAGGCATTTTAAAATTAGCTGGCGTGTGAGTATGAGTGCATGAGTAAGTATGTGTGTGCCTGTGTGTATGTGTGTGTTCTCCATTCATGGATCTGAGATAGCTCCTGGGCAGGTGTGCATGTGCTATCCACTGGAAGCACAAAGCAGTGGATCCAAAAAATTTCACCATAGCAAGAAGGTCATGAAGTTGAGAGAGATTGGGGAGGCCAAGAGTTGGGGCTGTGCAGAGGGGACAGCCAATGTGTTGTAAGGACAGTTTCAGACACATGTCTGAAATAATCAGACCGAAATTATCTTATTTTTTCAGACCACACAGTGCAGCCCCTTTGTAGAGGAACAAGATAGGGAGGGGAAGGCAGAGTAATCCTTCATTCTCCCACACCTGGCTCTGCGGTGCCTGGATCATAAGTGACAGCTCGAGGCAGGTGCAGTTACTAAGTAGTAAAGCCTAGCCTGGTCGGGAGCTTGAAAACTAAGGATGAGGTGGGTAATTGGCAGAGGACGCAGGGGTGGGTGTGTCTGGGGACAACGACGAGGTTGCTGTCTGTTCTTGCCCAGGTTCTCTGTGCCTCTCTAGGTATCTTTCTAGGAATTGGAAGGTCCATTGTGCCTTAGGACACAAGGATCTAGAGAGGACTTCCAATATTCTGGAAATACTGCAGGTTAGGGAAAACCATTCAAAGCAAGGATTTTAGCTTTTGTAGACACAAAAATTCTAAGTCAAGTCTGCTTCAAGTGAAGCCGGATCCGGCAGAGTAACAGACCACAGCGTTCGTTACTGCTTTTGCCTTCATCCTGAGCATCCTCGTGTTCTGATTTGCTTCTTCCAGGAGCCCGAAGCTCTGGGAGTATGAGTATCTGTGGTTCTTGAGATTATAATCTTGGTGTACTCACGACCGTTGTTGCTTAGCCAGGATTGGGTCATTGACACGTGGGTCTGGCCAAAGTCATGCATCAATTGATGTATAACCATTAACACTCAACTCTGATGGCATCTGTAATGTCAACCCGATGCAAATTCCACAATTTGGGTGTGGGGGCAGGGCAGAGATTTATCAGAGGACATTCAGAATCTTTATGATTCAAAGAGGGGAGAGCTTTGGGATGGAATTCAGTACCCAACACTTTCAACTCTAAAGACTTCTTAGAAGATGGCTTCCCACTGGGAACTCTAAGAATTCATGGAAGTCCCTGCGTCTCTACTACGTGTGGGTAGTAAAGGGTTGGGTGTGGATGCCATTGTGGATGCCAGAGTCCGTGCAGATGTGTACGGAGGTCAGAGGTCAGAGGCCAGTGCTGGAGTTGTAGATGTGTGCCGTCATGCCTGGTTTTTAACCTGGTTACTAGGGATTTGAACTGAGGCCCCCATGCTTCTGTGGCTGGCACCCTACCTACTGAGCCATCTCCCCGGCTCTTGACATTTCTTTGCTGTTACCATCCAAACTATGGCAGAGTTCAGACCTGGAGGCTTCTAAATGCTCAAATGTTAAGGAAAGGTGAACACAGCCGAGGAAACATTTCCTTGTGTGTGCATACCGTGGGTGCCATTGTGGAAGGTCAGGAACTGATGGCACCGGGTCTTCCACTAGCCACAGACACACCCACAGTCAGATTGTCAGGATGGGTCCCAGCGTGTGACCCTCCTGCCTCAGTCTCCTGGGAGCTGGCATCATAGGTAGATGTCACCACACAGGGCTAAGGTTCTCCTTTGGAGCAGAGACAGCAAAACCTTCCTCCTTTTCTCTCTTTCCCTCCCTTCTCTCGCCTCTTCCTTCCTTTGAGATTGTTCTCTCTTGGTGGTTTTTGCAGGAATCTCTCTCTGTCTTGTTCATTGTCTGTCCACCCCTCCCCCCCTGCACAGGGACAGTGTCTGTAAGTGGGACCATCCACAGACATGAATCGGTCCCTTGACTTTATGGGCTAAAATACATTTGTTGACCTCTGTATAATTCCCATATCTTAGTCACTTTTGTGTCATGATTCAGGACTCATTCATTAAGCGCAGAGCTTCTCAGATGAAGGACGGATGTGAAAATTCCTCTTAAGGATGACAAGCAACATTGCTCAGTTTTATTTCTGTCACCTCACGGTGCCCGCATGCCCGCCGGTGGCTAAGGGTCTCTCCTCTTTGTGAAGGGCACTATTAAACATGTCATTCTGGACAAATCTGACCTGATAGATCTGAGATGTCCCCAAGTTGACCCCTGGTTCTGCTGGGTGGACGGACGGACGTCTCAGTGAAGACACACCTGCTTTCAGGTGGGGTGTGACAGAGGGGGGAGGGCAGCCTCAGGACCGGATGAAGTTCAGATTCTCGGTTTGGGCTTGGGTGTGTGACTCCTCACATGACAGCTTGTCTTCCTGGCTTGCTCCCTGTCTTGGATGCTCACCGCAGACACGTTCTAAATGCCTTTCCTTTACACAGCAACTTTAGTTTTAGATGCAAGGATCTGTGCCGTGCACCCAGCCTCGGGTGTTTGCACAGTCTCTCCCCACCCTCCATCCTGGAAATGATGGTTCTACTTAGAAAGTTGAAAACCTGCCCCTTTCTAACAAACCACCTAACAACTCTTTCACAGTCAGATTCCGGAATGACCTGCAAAGAGCAGTGGTCTGCCTTGAGGGTTGGCGTGAGGCGCCCACCCCCACCTATTGACAGTTGATGGATTCTAGGGGTGGGAGATTCAGTTCTCTTTAAGTGTGTGGCCTCTGGTTGGGTCAGCCAACCCTGTTCTAGTAGACAGCCTCACATCCATGACTGTACGTGCAACACAAGCAGGAGCAGATGGGCTATAAATTAAAAAGAAGAAAAAGAGGAAAACAGGTTGAGGGGAGGAAGGTGAGTATGGGTCTGGGAGGAGTTGAGGGAAGGAGTTGAGGGGAGGGGAGGAGTTAGGGGGAGGAGTAAGGGGGAGAGGAGTTGAGGGGAGGAGTTAAGGGGAGGAGTTGAGGTTGAACATAACCAAGATGCATTCTACGAATTTTTCAAGGAATTTCTAAAAATATTTAAAAGAAACAAAAATGTGATGGCTTCATACATTTACTTATGTCAGTTGCATTGTGAAGGCAGGAAGCCACCAAATCCATCACCTCCTTGATAGGCCCACTTTACAGACACTTCCACCCTTGCTGAACTTAATAAAAGCTCCAAGGGCAGGGTGTGTGTACGTGTGTGTGTGTGTGTGTGTGTGTGTGTGTGTGTGTAGGGGTGAGGGTAGGGTTCAAAGCCATCCCAGCTCTTCTGAGGCAGAGGCAGGAATATTGCAAATGTGGGGCTAAACTGAGCTCTATTGTGAGTTCCAGAATGGTCTGTTCTATAGCGAGACCTTGTTTTTAAGGGAGAGGAAAAAAAAGCAAACAAACAAAAACCATTCCAGGGCCATATACATCTGAAAGCAATGATGCCTTTCCCAGTGCTTGGAGGCCAGACGACCCGGGACTGCCTTGGACTGGCTTTCCCACAGCATGCTTAAGAGGAAAAGGAAGGGTTGCAATAGCCACAGTTGTGTGTGTGGGGTCTGGAGCCCTTAGGTTCAAACCCAGGTTTTTGTGTTTCAAGCTCTTTTTGCTGGGCCTGTCAGTTTATCCCTCTCTAAAATGGCCTGGGTGGTCTTGGTGTCTTTTCTCTGTCTTGTTACCTACATTTTCTCTGTTTTACTGCTTTAGACCCCTAGGTAGCGTACCCAGGGTGTGGGAGCTGTGAACCTGTGGAGGCGGAATGGAAGTGGGAGCAGAGGACATTACCTGCCACCTGGGGCCACTGTCAGGTCATCTATGCAGCAAGAGGTGGCTTAGCAAGGCCCTGGGCAAGCATGGGGAGGGGCTGTAGCCTGACTTTATGAAGGAGGAAGGATCTGGTAGAATCAGAGTGCATGCTTGTCCATGTGACGATGGTAGGACTGGTGGGAGTAAGGGGCCCTTGGACAGCTCGAAGCTTCCAGACGGGAGACAAAGACACAAGGGAATTAGAAGAGTCATCTCCACTCTGCCTTTCTCATGCTGAGACTTCCCTGGGGACATTGCCATCCCGTGGCCTTGGAGGACGGCCTGCACTGTGAATGGGGATCTGCAGCATGGAGTAAGGAGACAGTGCTCCGCCTGGTGGTCCTGGGCCCAGAACAACCAGGGCTCCTCTGATTCTGGACCCGAAGGTTCTAGAACGGCCTGCAGGTGCGTGCTCTGTGCTCAGTACTGGGCTTGGTAACCCTCCATTCTCCTCTGATAACCACAAAGCCAGGCAGAGGGCTGAAAGTGCGAGGGGTACTGGGGTCTTGTGCATGCTTGGCAAACAGTCTACTGAGCTGTGCCTGGCATCCACAGGAACTCTTAAATCTTCATTCTGGCCTTGACTGGCCCCAGTGGAGAGGATGTACCTAGCCCTGCAGAGACTTGATGTGTCAGGGTTGGTGGATACCCAGGGGGCCCCACCCTCTCAGTGGAGGAGGAGAGGGGGTGGGGCGGGTGACTGGGAGGCAGGGACAGTGAGCAGGATGTAAAAATGAATAAATGATTTCTTTTGAAAAGTAGGTCTTTATTTCTTCCCTGGATCAAATCTCTCCCTCCCTCTCCCTCCTTCTCCCTCCCTCTCTCCCTCCCTCTCCCTCTCTCTCTCTCTCTCTCTCTCTCTCTCTCTCCCCCCTCTCCCTCCCTCTCCCTCCCTCTCCCTCCCTCTCCCTCCCTCTCTCCCTCCCTCTCCCTCTCTCCCTCCTCTCCCTCTCCCCCTCTCTCTCTCCCTCTCCCTCCCTCTCCCTCCCTCTCCCTCCCTCTCTCCCTCTCCCTCCCTCTCCCTTCCTCTCCCTCCCTCTCCCTTCCTCTCCCTCTCTCTCCCTCCTCTCCCTCTCTCTCCTTCTCCCTCTCCCCCCTCTCCCTCTCCCTCTCTCTCTCTCTGTCTTTCTCTGTCTCTCTGAGATAATGTGTTTTCTAGGCAATGTGGATTAGTGAGTAGAACATGCCTTCTTGAGATGCAGATTCCAGCAGCAGGCATGTGGCAGATTCAAAGCTCTGTGGGTGTTAGGCATAGTGGTACAAACTAGGCATTCTGGAGTCTAATTGAGGAGGTTCATGAGTTCAAGGCTAACCTCAGATACATAGAGCAACCCCATTTAAAAACAACAACAACAACAACAACAAAAACCAAAATAAAACAAAACCCCCAAACCCCAAAGGGTAGAAATAAAGAAAAAATTGTTTAGTGAAGAATCATTTATGTTGGAGCCTGACAGTTGGGGGAGAACAACCTGGAACTGCCTGGAGAGGAATTGAAATGAAAGCAAATGGGGTAGGGGGAGGTGTGTGTGTTGGGGGGGAAGAGCGGCCCTGGTTCTCCTCCTGCCCTCCAAGCTCTTACTGGACTCTCATTAGCTGAAGCCAATGCAGAGCCCATGGTGAGATCCGTGAGAGGGGCCTCCCATAGAGGGAATCCAGATAGGCTCAGGATGTAGCTCAGCCTGGCCGGTGGTGTCTCAGTTTCCTTGTGGGACAAGTGTGCACCAATTAGAGTTTTTGTTCCATGGTTGTGGGAGTGAATCAAGAGTGAGCAGATCATTAAGATGGGCTGTAAGGAGCACCTCTTTTGTTAAGGAAGGGCATAGACTGGTCCAGGCACTGGGCTTACCCTAGTGGGGTCTTTAGATGGGGCAATGTACTGGTCACCTTTCCTCTCGATGTGACAAAAGTCCTTGATGGAAGCAATTTAAGGGATGTATTTTGGTGCATGGTTCAAGGGACATAGACTGTTGTGGAAGGTGTGGTGACAGAATGGCTTCTGCCATGGTGATAGGAACATGAGGCAGCTGCTGTGATCCTGGTGGATGGCCAGGAAGTGGAGAGTTAAGGCTGGAAGGGGGTCTGCTATAACCTCAAACCCCTTACCTCCAAGGACCCAGCTATTACCAAGCAGCCATCCCATCCCAAAGGCTTTGCAACGTCCTCCACCACCACCACCCTGTCTGGCTGCTCAGCCTCAGCCTCCAGACCTCCAGAGAGCAGAGCCATCACTGCACTGGGAGGTTTAGCATCCCTTAGCTGGGTGTTTACATGTCTACCTTGGAGCCTGGGGACCGGAGGACCCCAAAGCTGTATGAAAGGAACTGCTGGGGATGTTTAGAAACAAGTTAGACCCTTTTATTTATGCTTCTTTGAAAACAGCCGATGTGTTTTGATGATTTCTGAAGAGTTTAAAAACAATATACTTAATTGCTATGAGTAATTTCAGAGCTCATTAATGTAATAAATCTCCGGAGGGAAATATTCTTAGTTAACGATCAGCATAAAACCAGAGAGGCTCAAACAGCAAGTAGAGAGAGGCTCCAGCTTGTGCTAACATGGAACAGGAATGGTGGCATTGGGGAAAGAAGGGAGCCTATTTGTTGATGGCACGTGCTGGCAACTGGCAGCTGATTGGTGGCTCCTGGAGGGCTGGGCAGGGATTACCCTCTGACATCATTGTTGGGAATCATCACCCAGAGAATTTTTTTGTGGTTGGGGGTGGGGCTTGAACTCCAGCTTGGTGAATTTTCTTTATCATCAGGAAAGGATTACCTAAGGTCACAGGGAAACACCTATAAACTGCACTGAAGCCCAAACTTACCCATAAGTCAAGATAAACTCCCAACTCCTGAAGTCCCTAAGGTATCCCATTCTTGATCTGCCTCATGTCAATCAAAGGTACCTCTCCTCAGCCCTTAGTTTCTTGTTGTGGTGATAAAATAGATGTCTTAACAGTAAGGGAGACTGGGCTTACTTTGGCTTGTGTTTTCAGAGCTTAGTGCATAGTCACGTGGGTCTGCCAGTGTGCTGAGGCAGAGCATCAAGGCAGGGGGCATGGAATGAAGCAAAACAACTCATTTTCTAGCGGCCAGGAAGCAGAGGAGGCCCCAGGGAGAAGATATTCCCATCCAGGGCATATTCCTAAGCAACCTGCTTCCCCCACTCAAGCCCCAACTTGCACTTCCCACCACCTCCCAATAATGAGGTTTATCTCAGCTTATAGTCTGTCCTCTTGGAGAAGTCCAGGCTGCAGGATCTGAAACAGCTGCTCAGATCATGGCCCCAGCCTAGAGTAGAGAGCAATGGATTCAGGCACACACACTAGATCTCACTTTGCGTACTTATCTATACAGCTCTGGTCCAGCCAACAATCAGGATGGGCTTTCCCACCTTAATTAATCAACACACCTAAGGTCATTCCCCATAGACACGCCCAAAGGCTAACCTAATCTACACTGAAATTGCCCTCCCAGGTGATTCTAGATTGAGTCGAGTTGACAGTGGAAATCAATGGTTCCAAGAGATCATGCTGTAGCTCTCCATTCTACCTTGTTGGAACCCCAAGTCTTCAGTTCATCAGTGCTTCTTTAGATCTCAGTTCCAGGTTGGTGATCTGGGTGGACCACTGCACCCTTGCAGCCTGAGGTGATGGAAGACCTGAGTTTGTTGCAGCAGAATGATTTGGAACTAAGAGCCCAGTGCTATTCAAGCCATGCTATCCTAGGATCCTGATCTAAAAACAGCAGGCGGGCTGTCAAAGCACTTGCCATAGTTCATCATCCTTTGTTGGAAGGCGGGGCTCCCTTTAAGGAAAATCCCATTCATGTGGTTGGGGCCTGCTTATGTATTGAGTGACTTCAGGGTGAGAGAGGTATTTGTGTGTGTTTTGGGGTTTGCATGTGCATCCGTTTTCTTCTAGTTTAGCAATGGCAGTTTGAGGGTCTCCTTAAGAGCTACAGGCAGGAGAGAGCGAATGGGCTTAGTGGAGAAATGCAATCAGTAGGCTGTGGCTGAGGAAAGTCAGCTTCATCTAAGGGTGCCCTGGCTCAAGAATCTCACCTTCTAATCCAAACCAGGTGTAGCTGTAAGGAGGCAGAGGCATGGAGGGAACCATGCGTTGGTGCCAACCTGGGCTGTATAACATCATGAGTTTGAGGGTAGCCTCAAGTATGCAGAGATATTAAATAAATATAGTGTTGTGATCCAGCAGCAGTGTGGCTGTTGGAAGTGTGTAACCCTAACCAACTCTCTGTCCCCATCCTATGCCCTGTGCTCTTCTGAACTGAGTCGTGGGAACATGGTGACATCACTTGTCTTTAAATGAAAGATGTTATTTTTATTTTATGTGTATGAGTGTCTACCTACATGTATGTCTGCACTGCATATGTGCCTGATGTCTAAAGATGCCACAAGAGGGCACTGGATGCCCTAGACTAGGAGTTAGACAGTTGTGAGCCGCCATGTGGATGCTTAGAACGGATCTCAGGGCTTCAGTAAGAACAGCACATGCTCTTAACTGCTGAGCCAGCTCTCCAGCCTGACCTTCCACCGTGTGTGTCTCTTTTTGGTGACCTCTGGTGTAGTGGCAGAGCTCTCACAGTGGGTGGTGGACTCTACTTTGTGAGCCAAGTAGCATCGTGCACCAGAAGTGGGGGAGGGGGCAGGAAAACAGGGATAGAAATTCTAATATGGGACCCTTCCAGGGAGCCTCCAACTCTGCCAGCCCTTGAGCAGAAGACTCCCTGGAGAATCCAAAAGGCAGGGGTTGCTGCAGGATGCCTTCTCCAGTGGCTACAAAACAACATTGAAAAAGCAAGCAATCCAGGGAAGAGAGGAAGCCAGGGAGCGAACATGACTTTGAGGGGCGAGGATGTCTACCAAATCCCATTCAGACCCATGGGTGCCAGACCACCCGCCCTTTCATCAGCCATGCAGTACTGCCTAGAACCAAAGGAAAATGAAGAGGAGGGGCATGTTTCTCCTCTTCAAATGACGTCTAGAATAAGCTTCCAGCTCAAGGCTGGCTAAAGCCGGCTATCCAGGTTTGCCCTGGACTTTCTAGGCTGGGGCTGGTTTTTGAACCAGCGTAGAGCAGTCATGTTGGGTGTGGGTGGTACAAAGGAAGTTGGGAAAAATTCCGAATGAAGGGTATGTTTGTGCTTCGTTCTGATTCAGCTAGGAGCCAACACACAGCCTCCGATAACACTTGAGTTGTGTTGAAGTCTTCTCGAAAGGAGATATGTCACTGTAGTGTATGAATTATCCATGTGACTGAGAAGCATGTCTCTTAACTTTCTCTATTTGAAGCAAACTTACGTGGTTTTTTTTTTCCCCTCTTGTAAGTCTAGGGAAAAAAATCCTAACCTCTCAGACAGTGACATTACTGTCACCTGCTTAAAATAGTATGACGTTCTTCAAGTCTGAGCATACTCTCTAGGGCTCTCTGTTTTCCATGAAAGCATTTATTTCAGTCAAAATACTTCATGTTTTTCTCCATTCCGACATTTCACCAAAAAGGAGTGGCAAGACGATATAGCAACTTAAAACTCCCACGCCATCGCTAACAGAATGCTTTCCTCGCTCCATGGAGAGTTCCTCTCTCCTTGGGCTATGTCAGAAGCCCTGGGGAAAGAGTTGGCTTCTCAACAGCCCTGGGGGTACTACCCTTGTCTGGGAGGGTATCTGGATCCCTACTGGGGATTGTGGTCTAGGAGATGGGAGGGCACTGTCAGGGAGATGGGTGGGGCTCCAAGGAGGTGGGTGGGGCTCTAGAAGATGATAGGGTATGTCAGGAAGCTGGATAGGGCCCAAAGGAGGGCTCCAAGGGTGTGCTCAGGGCTCCAAGGAGCTTGATGGAGCCCCCAAGGAGGTAAGAGGGCGTCTGAGGAGCTGTGCGAAGCTCAGAGCTGCTGAGAGCAGCATCTAGGAGCAGAGAACTGTATGGAGAGGCTGCAGAGACTGAGAGGGACTCCAGGGAGCTGAGTGGGGCCTCAGGAGCAGGGAAGGGATTCTCGAGGCTAAGAAGTCCACCAAGGAGCAAGGAGGTGTTTCCAGTTACCTCCTCAGGTGGCTTCAGGTGCTTGGAGCGGGCGATGCTCCTCTGTGCCCGTTGTCTTTGGGGTGCTCTTACTGCTCAGTTCCACCTGTGCTCCTTTTCTCCCCTGATTGAGGACAGAGTCGGATTCCCCTTCCCAGCCCCCCTCCTGCCTTCCTTAGCCGCATGCACGGCTGGCCCTCATCACCCGCATGATGGAACTCTGAATATTCGGACGTGGGCTCCCGGGCTGCAGATGTCATGTCTTTCGGTTTGTTGTTAGCCAGGAGACAACACGGACTCCCCCGGTTTACCTGTGTAGTCCCAGTGCGTCTCAAGGTGCCGTGAGCGCCGCGTCTCCTGTCAGATGTGGTTGGCGGGAGGTGAGGACAGCATGACCACCGGCCCCCTGCGCGCAAGGCGCAGGTCAGCTCGCGGAGGACAGCGGCGCAGTGGTGATGTGGCCGTGACTACTTGTCAAGAGAGTGGAAGGAAAAGTTGGAAAGGGGGGAGAAAGTGGCAGGAGGGGGTGAGGAAGGGGGGCCTGAAGGGAAAGGTCCTGTCATCCCTGGATGACATTCTCACATTGCCCAGCTTGTTCCGTGGGCTGTGTCCAACCCCTTGGGGATGGGGGGATGGATTTCCAGACCATTCTTCAGGCCCCTCACAGGTGCCTGGAGCAATTTGATTGGCAGTGCCTATCAGACATCTGCAATTCATACCACTAGTTTAATTGGGGCCATTGGAAAGTCTGGGCTGGCTTTCCCTTGTGTCTTTACTGCTCATAAGCGTGCCTGTGTGCACCTGAGATGGGCGCCTTCCCAATGGAAAATAACTTCAGCCTGGAGCAGGGCACCTTTTGAAGCCTATAGGCCTGGGAGACTGCTGTGTCGTAACAAGTTTGTGAGATTTTGGAAGGGAAACCACAGTAATGGTGCCAGTTCTTAGGATCATAAATAATCATAATGAACAGGACTGCTGTATATTTATGTTGGTTTGTTTTCAGACACTTTTCATTTTATTTTGAATTTTTTCATATTGTGTTGACTTGAAACACTTCTGTCTATAGCATGGCGTGCTCCGCAGAACACTGGAGAGCAGCGCCATTCTGTATCTGTCCGCCGAAACACGCAGTGGCCCATGTGTGGCCAACTTCTCCCTGCCTGCAGGGTCCCCGGGCGGCCATGGAAGCTTCTGGGCATTGGGGGAAGGTATCATAGCGGAGGCTGTGAATTCTCCCTTGAATAATAACTTCAGTAATGTCTTCCTGACTTTGTATGTCTAGAATGCTGTTCCCAGAAGGACACAGTGTTTTCCAGTTTCTATCATGGATAAGCTAGATGGGATAAGTTCATGGTGAATAATGGCTGTGCCTGCAAATGTATGTACAAATGGACCACGGGTCACCGTGCTTGCATCAAGGACCAGGATGGAGAACAATGGCTCTCATGCTGACCCTGACCAAGAGGCTATAGCCTAGGCTATATAAGTGTCTATAGGTTATATAAGCTCTAACCCAGACATTGATGCTGGTGGATGGATGGAAGAGCGCTTGCTGATGCTTGCCTATGAAAGAACCAACGTTAGACCTCATCCACAGGCATCTCCTGAGATCACTCTTTTAAAAAATTATTGGGGATGGTGAGGAAGTTCCTTCCAGAAAGTACTACCCAATTTCATCTCTAGAACCCATCTGTAAAACAAAAGAAGCAAGCTGTGGTGCCACACGTTTGCAATCTTAGTGATGGGCAGCAGAGTCAGGAGGATCCCTGGTGTGAGAGCTAGCCTAGCCTGGTTGCATTAAAACTGCAACGAGGTAGACAACCAGTGTGAGGAACAATACCTGAGATTCTCTTACACCAACCTACATACACACACACACACACACACATATATACAGGCACACTCATACACAGATAAACAGATACACATACACAGATATACACAGACACAGACACACAGACATGCACACACAGAGACATACATACACAAGTGCACACACAGAGCAGCGGTGCCCTGCCAGGCAGGCACCCTCTGAGAGCATCTCTAAGGACTGGCATTGCCCACAAACCAAATAATCTGTTGTGGACCTACTGTGGGCTCTATGAACTCACAATAGACTCTCTTCTCTGCCTGAAGCCCCACTTCTAATCCTTCAAGAAGCGTGCTTCTCCTTGCTGCCACACCTGAGGCAGGCAGCTACCCCTGCTCACTCTCTCTGAGACACTTTCTCTGAGAACGCTTTCCCGGGGCACTGTGTGCAGCTTTGGCACAGGACAATGCCCAGCGAAAGCAAGTTTGTTTTTCCTTCTTTTTCTGCCTAACTTTCCCTGGGTTATGATTTCTTTTTTCTTTTTTCTTTTTTTCTTTATCTTTGACATGTTCCTTCTGGTGAAGCATTGTTCCTGGTTAAATTATTTGTCTTCCTGTGTGGCAGTTTGGCTGGGAAATGAACTATTCCTGTGGCTTTTGGTGTCACATGGGCTTAGATCAAAACTCTAGGCCAGGTCCTCAGGAGCCACAACCAAGATCATGACTATGGGCTCCTGTCCTGTGATTGTTGGGATACTTCATTCAGAAGCGTTTTTTTTGTTTTGTTTTTCTTTAATTACTCTCTGTTAGTCTGTGCCCCTTGGCTGGTGACCCCCATGCTATCCCCAAGCCATGGACTCAGTGGATACTGAGGTGCCTGACTTCATCATGATCCATCACTTCTAGGCGTTGAGCCTGGGTTTGAGATTCTGCTTTGGCGCTGCCCCTGCAAGTATGGAGGTGGCTCCTAGTGTAGAGTGCCACTCCATACTGTCCCTAGAAACTGCTGGTTTAGGGGAGAGGAAGAGGGAAATAATATGGTGACTGCATTGTGGCATCCACAGTGGGTCCTTGTGCTTAAAAAGCTCCAGTTTTGATGAGCTCCAAAACCAACATGGTGGGGTTCAGTTCACTGTATGTGGTACTTAAACGAAAGGTGACCCCCACTTTAGTCTCCAGGATGCTGGTGCTGTGTAGGCGTGCTAGCTTCCTAGTCTTGCCCAAGTTCAGGAAAGGAGCCCATTCATGCTTTGCCGTGGGCATGTATCCCTTCATCTCCAGGTGGCACTAAATGTACTCTCATTCCCCATGAAAGGATGGCAGGAGTTCTCTGCAGGCTCCGGCCTGACTCAGTAAGTCTGCCACTTGGTTGGATCCCATGTCCTGACAAAAGGTAAAGTTTTAGGGATCCATTTAACAGATGGCAAAATGGAGGCCGAGAAAGTGAAATAGATTTCCGAATCTCACATAGCCAGTGGAGCAGAGGTTGAACACAGCCTATGTTTGCTAGCTTGCTTTCTGCTGCTGTAACAAAACACTCTGACCAAAAGCAACCAGGGTAGGAAAGGGTTCATTTGTTTATTGTGGTGCTTCCAGATCACAATCTTGAGAGATCAAGTCAGGAACTAAAGCAATAACTGCATTGCTTCTGACCAAGAAACTCCCATCACAGCCAAAGAAATATACAGGAACTACAGAGGATGCTGCTTGCTAGCTAGCTTTCAGGCTAACTTATACTCAACTGGTTTTCTTCTTATACAGGTGAAGACCTATGGATGGTACCACCCACAATGGATTGGGCTGTCCTGCACCAGTTAACAATCAAGACATAGGCATGCCTACAGGCCAAACTGTCCCAAGCAATTCCTCGGTTGAGGCTCTCCTTTTAGATGGTTCTAGGCTGAGGTCACCAGGACAAAGTGGAATTGTAGGGCTTGTGCCTTTAGCTTATGCATGTTATGACAAGGACCTCAGCCCAGTGGGATCTCAAGTGCAGCTTGCTGATGTATGACTTGGGTCACTGACCAAGGTCTGGTCTTAAATGAGTTACACCACCTCTTTGAACCTTGGTTGGTCCTATCTGTCACAAAGGTTCAGACATAATGAACCTTTAAGATCCCATTAGGTAACGATGTGCTCCTAAAATAAGACTCAGAATCTGTGATGTTTTGAATAAGAATGGCCCCTATAGACTCATATATTTGAATGCCTAGTCACTAGGAAGTGGAACTCTTTGAAAGGATTAGAAGGATTAGGAGGTGTGGCTGTCTTGGAGGAAGTGCATCACTGGGGGGTGGGGTGGGGCTTTGAGGTTTCAAAAGCCTATGCCAGTTCCAGGAGCTCTCTCTCTCTCTCTCTCTCTCTCTCTCTCTCTCTCTGTAGTATAGCTTTCAACTACTTCTCTAGTACCTACCATGTCTACCATGCCTACCACCATTTTCCTGCCACGGTGATAACAGACTAAGTTTCTGAAACTATTAAAGTTGTCCTTTATAAGAGTTGCTATAGTCATGGTGTCTCTTCACAGCATTAGAACAGTGAATAAAACAGAACCTCAGGAAACCTTTGCTGAGGCCTTCAAGGTTAGTCAACACTGAGGATGCTCTGGTGGCTTCTGGTGGCATAGGCAAATGGTCTATGATGTCACATTTCTTCATTGGTATTGAATTGTTAAGAGAATAAACTATCAGACCCATGTTGGGGTGTCAGGTGTCTTGATGTAGGTAGTGACTAACTTTGCTTTTCTGTGGCCTTTCTCTTCATCAGCTCATGCCAACCTTGACCTTGGGTGCCTGAGGTAAGGCAGGTGTATTGATGGGCCCTTGTGGGAGGTCACTGAGGAGCAGATAACTCTTTACTCATTTGATGTAGAGCTTTGCATTCCTTGACATGGAACATCCAAGGCTGGGTTTGTGGGTGACAGGTCACCATTGTCTTAGTTACTGTTCTCTTGCTGAAAATAGACACCATGACCCAGGTAATTTAAAAAGGAAGCCCTTTAATTGGGGAGTTGCTTACAGTTTCATTACTATCATGGCAGGGAGTGTGGTGGCAGGCAGGCAGGGCTCTGGAGCAGTGGCTGAGGGTTCTCACCTGATCCATAAGTTACAGGCAGAGAGAGCTTGAGTTTGGGCCTGGTGTGGGCTTTTGAAATGCCTGAATGCCTACCGCTAGTGACACACACACCTCTTCTAAAAAGGCCACCCTTCTGCCAACAAGGCCACACCTAAAAAAAAAAAAGATGGTCTTCAGTATATGCTGGAATCCCAAAGAGGTAGGCTCTAATGCCAGTGAAGGAATGGACTCGCTACCAAGGTGAGGGCAAGCAGGCAAAGAGTAAGAGCTTTTTTTTTTTTTTTTTCCTGTGTTCTTATATAGGCTTTCAGCAGAGGGCTCGGCCCATATTAGATCTGGATTAAAGATCCAAATTATAAGTGTGTCTTTTCCCAGCTCAAAAGATCTGGATTGAAGGTCTGTCTTTCTAACTCAAAAATCCAGATAAGAAGTAGATCTTCCTACTTTAAATGAAGCCAAAATCCCCCACACATGTGCCCTCTATTTTGGTGTTTTAGTTCCAGATAAAGTCAAGTTGACAACCAAGAATGGCCATTACACCTCCTAATCCTTCCCAAACATTTCTATTGACTGGGGACCAATCATTCAAATATGACTCTCTAGGAACCATTTTTAGTCTAGCCACTCTCACCATCCTCTCCAAAGCTGAGCTTCCCATTTTCCTTGGCTTGTGGGCTTTCACTTGGTCACAAGGGCACTGGAAAACCTATGCAGGGAGGGGAAGGCTGTTCATTCCAGATGTGGAATGAGAATTTTAGCCCTGCAGAGTCTCTCAGATGCCTAATATCCCATCCTGCTAATTTCCCAACGTTCTCTGCTTTTCCTAGTTTCTCAGGAAGCTGATAGCAGGCTGCTATGGAGGAATGGCTTCAGTTGGTTTGGCCACCAGGAGAGCCCCAGTGGGCCTCAGAGAAAACAGTGGGTATTCTGTCCCGAGCTGACATACTTCTCTGGGGTCCTGTATCTCAGAACATTTGTACTTACAACATTTAAACCCCCACCTACTAGGGGCATTTTAAGGGGTGTCTCTTTTTGTTCTTCTTTATTCTCTTTCTTCTTTCTCCTCTTCCTCTTATTTTTCTTTGACACAGATATAAACACTAAAACTTGCCACAGGCTCATGTTTCTCCTGACTCATTCTTCGTGTCTGTGTGTTGGGATTACAGCTGCACACTGCCCTATTTTCCTGGAGATGTGGGGTGTCCTTTTGAGGCTCTTGGGATCACTACAGTGCTTCTGCCCTTCACCAAGCCCTTGCTCACTCATGTAGCTCCTCCCAAATACCTTTTCTTTCCTGCCCTCCTTGCCCCACATAGCGACTCCCCTGAGTAGGTTACTGAGTGCTACCCTTGAAGCAGGATTAAGACTGAAGTAGGAAGGAGGCTCCCAGTTCACAAAGGAAACTGAAACCTTACTCTGGTTTCTCTGTTGTTGTAATGAACCACTCTGACCAAAAGCAACTTGGGGAGGAAAGGGCTTATTTGTTTTATAGGTTATAGTTGTTTGTGAAGGGAAGTCAGGGCAGGAATTGAAGCCGAGGCCATGGAGGGGTGCTGCTAGCTGGCTTGCTCTTCATGGTTTGCTCAGCCTGCCTTCTTACACAACCTGGGCCAACCTACCTGCTCTAGGGCATTCTGCTGAGGGCATCTTCCCAACTCAACATCTCTTTTCTGAGGTGACTCTAGTTTGTGTCAATTGGACAAAACCAACTGACACAATGGACAAGTCACAGAACGGCTTGGTGTCAGATCTGAGTCTCCACCCCAAGTCTTCAAATTTCAGATTTGTGGTTGCATCCACAGCCTTCTTCCTGAATGGCTCAACTCACCAAAAAGTTTTGGTTGTTGGTGACAGGAACATTTTTCCTCAAGTATCCCAAGAGATTGGCAGGCATGCACCTTGCAGATTTTCCTGTTGACTCCACTGCCGTGGGCAGTAGCTGCTATCACAGTGGGTCTTAGACAGGAACCTATCAAATGTTAAAAGAATATTAATGACCTGGAGTCTCATGAGAAGATACTTGTGCATTCTCTTGACCACCCTGAGACTACAATGTAAATAATTAGCAAAAGCCAGATGGAACATGGTATGTTCGGTGTGGGGGTAAAATGCCCGGTAAAATGTATTTTTCTTTTGAGTGTATTTATTACCTGTGAAAGTGAAGACTAGTAATCATGCTGCCTGTACCCTGGCACCCCAACAGGTTCATGAACAAGCTGATCCCCCCCATCCCAGTCTGACCCTGACAGGTTCACGAACAAGCTGACCCCCATCCCAGTCTGTTGTTGTGTGATGCGGTTATCACAGGTTGCGGTGAGTGTAGGATGTTTTTCTGGAAGGACAAATGGGGGACATTTTTATTCTCCTCCTTGATCTTCCCCTCAAATTACTCATTCAGGACGACCCTTAATTGGGACATCCCTCTGCATCTTCTTCTCCGTCTTTTGTCTATGGCTGTAATTCTCCTCCTCAAGGAGGGAACCAGGTGTGGCTAATCTGTCCACCAAGGTTTTAAATCACTGGCCTCACAACCAGGTCACAGGAGGACCGGGGCCGTGGACTGGCTGCGTGTTCTTGGAGTTGCAGTGAATTCTAATTATCAGCTCTAACTGGCATCCGAGGCACTTAGGAACTTCAGGACGGGCCAGCAGTTATTCTTGGTGGCTGACACTGGGCGCCTGACTTACGAGAAGATGTCATCCTGGGAGAACTCAGGGAGTGAGCAGTGATAAAGGGGACACGTCATTCCCTAGTCTCCAGCTTGCTGCTGGCTCCTCCCGGAACCTTTCCCTCTGTGAGTGTGACTGCTATAGGCTGGGGCAGAGGTATGGATGGGGGCTTCCTAGGAACTGTTAAGACAGAAGGGCACTGGCCTGAGGCCATCTTTGCAAGGTGTTAATAGCAACCTGCTGTGGACTCACATTCATCAAAGTTATGAGACTGATGCATAAACCCAGAAATCCAGCGCATTATTTAGTAGCGAAGGGGAAAAGGTAGGAGAGCGAGGCTTCTTACATTGGCTTGAACTGGCCTCTCCTGCTACTCCGCGTCCCTACGACACCATTTTCTTGCAGTGTGGTTGAAATGGACAAGCCCATCCCTCTAAAATGACAGTTTCCTCCAGGCAGTGACAAGGTAGAATAGTAGATTCATTTATTTTTCTCTTCTGACTTTGTACAAGTCTGGGAAACTACACCCTGGGGGAAATGGACCATTTCTGGTTCCCTCTACTACCCTAGACCCCGGGGGAGACTTCCTATCTCACGTGTAAGAAGGAAAAAGAGAAAGATGAGGGGGCGGCTTGTCTTGAGGACAGGTTTATTTTGCTATAAACTCCAGAAGGGTCTCAGTAGAGACGCTGAGCTGCTTCCCTGGTTGGGCTTCTCTCCAGGACGGGCGGTGTAAACGGTTAAAGTAGGCCGTTCAGGACGGGCGGCCCTACTCCTGTGGATTTCTGGAACTGACTGGGGTAGCGGTGGTGAAACTGTGAGACACGGGAAAGGGGATCTATCATTCAAGATGGAGCTCAGGCCCAGGTGGTGGGGGCTCGCGTGGAGGGGTCACCACTCTTGTTGATATTTCTGGAAACAAGAGGCAGAGAAAGAAGCCAGGAGTGGGTGTGTGTGTGTGTCTATGCCTGTAATCCTTCCCCTCAGGAGGCTGAGGTGGGAGGATTGCTGTGAATTTCAGGCCAGCCTGGGTAGCAGCATGGGATACTGCCTCAAACTACTACTACCACCACCACCACCACCACCACCACCACCAGAAAAACCCCAAACCCAAACCAAAATGAAGAATAACACAAGAGGAGAGAAAGAGGAGAAAGGAACGGGTGGCTTCCATATTTCTATATCCCTCCTTACTCTTTCTCTCCATAAGGGAACCTTGAACTGGATTTTGAGGCAGAAAGCATCAAAGATGCTGCGGGGTGGTCCATATTTGGGAACCCGGGTGAGGGAAGCCACAAGAAGCTGGAGAGCACTGCAGCCAGTGGGCCGGGGACACTGGGAGATGCTCTAGGAGGGTGGAAGTGAGATGAGGTTTCTGAGGTTGAGGGCTGTGCACATCCTAGACTCCTGGGTGGTCCATTTCTCTGCCATTTCCCCCCAGTGGTCCTATGTCCTTTGCAGTATATTCAATGATTATCTTCACAGACTCTCATGCAACATGGTCTCTGGGTCAAATGGGGTTATTTATGGGGCTCGACCCATGGCATCCCTCGGGAGACAGGGAGCACTTTTCCTGAACCTTTATTTGGTTCTCAGGGGTTATTGGCGTATTGCAAAGGTCTTAAGCCATGCTTGGGCAGTGCTGGGTCAGGCATGGCCTTCATGAGATACCCACACACAGCTGCCCCAGAACAGTGGTGGGGTAGGATGTATTGGTTGATTCCTGCCATCCTGTCTCCTGGGGGAAGGGGCTGAGGGTTGATTTGTGATGTGTGTGTCTAAGCATGTGTGATTGGAAGCACTTAGCCTACAATGCTATGGTATCTGGTGGGCAGCTGCCTAACCTATTAATGAATCAACCCCAGACTCTCGAGTAGATGCCAATGGAACCTTCCATACCGAGTTGTGTATTTTAGATAAATCAATATTAAATGAGAAGTGAAGGGGACTGGCCTACCTTCCTCTAGGAATCAGAAAAGGTATTCTGTAACCAAAGAGGGTCCATGAGTGTATATTTTTGGGCTCAGAAAAGAGGTTCAAACTTAGTTTTTCATGTGATCACTCCAGGCTAATCAAACATCAGCTGTAGAGGTCGAGGTCCTAGACCGTGTTCAGTTCTCCTAGTCTGTTATGGCTTGAATATGAAATATCTTCAGAGGTTGGTGACTTTTGACACTTGCTTACTGGTGCCATTTTGGGAGTTTTAGAACCTTTGGGACATGTGTCTTACACAGCAGGAGAGAGGCTCACTGGGAACTGGTCTTTAAGATAGCACCCACTTCGAGTGCCTGTTTCCTGGTCCTCCAAGATGTGAGAAGTCATAGCCACTGTTACAAATGGAGCTACTGTATGACAGGGTCCCGGGACTGAGTGCCAAAGTGAAGCCTCCGTCCTTATGCTGCTTGTTGCTATGTCAGGTGTCCTGTCTCATCCATCAGGAAGGTGACCGAGAAAAGTAATTGATACGGCTGGAGAGACAGCTCAGCGACTAAGAATACTTGCTGCTCTTTTAAAAGCTACTTTTATTAAATGTGTGTGTGTGTGTGTGTGTGTGTAGGTGTGCACACAAACTCACTCCCTTTAGTGTATACATGGCATACTTCTTGAGAATGCTACCCAAGGAGATCAGAAGAGACCTCAAGGGCTCCTGAGACTGGACTTACAGACAATTGTGAGTCACCATGCGGGTGTGAGGAACTGAACTTGGGTCCTTTGCAAGAGCCAAAAGTGCTCTTAACCACAGAGCCATCTCTCAAGCCCCACCATTCCTGCTCTTGGAGAGGATTCAGGTTCAGTTTCTCGCATCCATACTGGTCGGTTTACAACTGGATTCAGAGAATCCAACACCTTTTTCTGGTCTCAGTGGGCACCTTCAAACACGTGTTTCACATACATACACACAGGACACACATATACACGTAAAATCAAATGAATCAACAACTCTTTAAAAAAGAAAAGAAGTACATACCTTATCTATCCCCTGCTTGCCGTGTTTCAGGACAATTTCCCTCACTGTGCTTTAGGGCCTTTTATTTATTTTTTTTAAATTTGTGAAATAGGTTTAATTGTTACACAGTTTGAGTGAAGTTAAGAAGTTAAGAAGTACTTGAAATATCACATGTGCTATAACCTGAGAGGTTGGCCATCAACTCACTTGTTCAACAAAGACTTACCAAAAAGCTATCACATGCCAGGCAACCTTCTTAGTGCTTGGTATTATGAGTAAGAACAAAATTCTTACCCAGGTGAAGCTTCTATTCTACATGGATTTGCAAAAAAGAGGTGACTTCGGGTGTGACAAGCACCATGGAGATGCGGCTGAAATCCTCTTTGCCAGAAGATGGGAGAAGAAACCCAAGAGATTAGAAAGCAGGAACTGAACCCTTCAGGTGTGTGAAAGCAGGACCCACAAGGGCATAAACAGCTCCCCTGGAGTCTGGGAGGCCCGGAGTGGGGAGAGGGCCTCAGTAGGTGTAAGGGTGACCTACATGGCCTCTCTCCTTTGGTTATTTTAAAGTGGCAATGGGCCAAGCTAAAAAACTTCTTTGGAGGGCTAGTGTGTGGCTGGGATGCATCTTAGAACGGCCTTTCTGTGTCGAGTGCGAGTAAGACTGGAAGCCAGGCCTGGTCTCTGAGTGTTCTAAGGGGGTGCCATGGTGGCCCTAGAGTGGGTGTTAGTGTGTCATCTTCCCAGAGAAGGAAGCTTGGCCTCTCATGCCCTGCTGTCCTAAGGGACTTTCAAGGGCAATCTGCCTCCATCCTGATTTCCTGTCAGGTGCACGCTGCACTCTCCAGCTCCTGTGCAGGTAAGAAAATGGCTGGATCAGCTCAGCCTGGAAACGTTGGTCCCTGGACTTTAGCTCCCACCCACTGAGCTGCCTCCCATTCCCCCCTGAGAGGCTCATGGCCTACCTCCATCCTTGACTGCCTTGGACTCCCTTGCTGAGAGCCATCGCTGGGGACACCATCAGAAGTGAGGTTGAGAGGGATGGCTTGGGTGCAGGTGTGGTTCTGATCTAGTTACACCTTACAGAACATTTGGGGTCAACCCCAGTCTTTCAGCATCCCCGTGTGCACCCCTCTTTCTAGCCCTCCCCTTAGCACCGAGAGACTGCATCCAGGTCACCCCAGATTCTTACAGCTTCTTCTCAGAAGGGAGCAGTCAGCCACACGCATCCTGAAGCCCACCTCTGCCTCTGAGGAGGGGAGATGGAGAGCATATGAATCCGAGTGTCTGCAGACAGGGCCATCAGCCCTCATTTGCACTGCATCAAATTTGCGGGTTGCAAGATGGAATTCGCAATTGCTTTTCGGCAATGTTCAAATTAGCACTTCTTAGCATATTAATGAACTATGTTTTTTTTTTTTTTCATTATGTGACCAATTTTAATGTAAATAGCAGTCTCCATGCAAAGATTAGGTCAGTGTTATAAGGGAGTAAAGTTCCCAAGCTTCCCTTGGAGGCTGAGATTCTGGCTTTTAGGTGGGCAGGCTCTAGCACAGGGTCATTGTCCACCATGAGTAGTGTTTTGGGACTGCTTGGTTTGCTAGGCGCTTAGTCACTTCAAGGCTGGAACAGGCCAGGAGTAATATATCCCTAAAGACCCACTCCTAGTGACTTACTTCTTCCCGCCAGATCCCACCCTCCTAAGGTTGACAGAACCTCTCACCCTTTAGTGCACGAGCCACCACAACACCCCTGCCTAGAAAGAGCTAAATGTGAGACTCGCGGGTGTACTGCTTGGTCTTCACACTTGCACAACAAACACTTTAGCAGCTGAACCATTTCCCAACCCCCTAGAAGTCATAGTGGAGTTGGCCAGTGACTTCTCTGGAGCACTGCAGGACAGACCGGAAGGTCTTTCCTTCCAGGCATCTTACAGCTTGTTGGTGATGAGCAGTCCAGCCGTATGCCCTAATGTGATGTTATCTATAACAGGGCAGAGTCCGCAGGCACAACTGCACACTGCCTGCCCTTCTGCAGAGGCAGGGTAGTACATAAGGTCACAGCGTGATGGGACATCAAAGCCCGGGGGAGTTGGGCTGTGCAGTCTCCAACTGGCTGCACCTGGTTGGCTGGAAACAGTGGCCTGAGCTCTCTGGAAGAGGTGGTGACCTTGTGCATTTCACACACACACACACACACACACACACACACACTCCGATTTCAAAGACAAAAACCAGAAACAAACTGTAAGTTTTCTAGGTGCCATTACTTTCTTAGTTCGCTATTAAAAATAAGGTGATTATTCACCACCACTTGCCCCCGGCTTGAATTACCAACTAAGTAGTATTTTCCTTCAGGAATGTGCATTCGAGATGCTTGCTACCACTGCCTGCGTGGCAGCCATACATTCCAAGGGCTTCGCTTACTGTTCTTTACTATCTATAGATGGATCCGAGGGTGTCCTGATTGTATTTTTAAACAGTGTGTATATTTGATGTGTCTGGAATTAATCAGTAACTAAGGTAGCAGAGGAAGAAAAAAAAAACACATTCCAGCTCCTGATGAGTAAGTTGTAGGCCATGGGGACTCGTCCACAGCCTCCAAGGGAAGAAATGGCCATCGAAGCCATCTGAAAATGCAACGGGGCAAGCATACGCATCCATTAGAGACTCTAGGAACCTGCCAGGTTCCTGGGAACATATTAGTCCTGGGACATCATAGGTCCCATTGGTTTGAGTGGGTTCATTCCCACATTCAGATGGTAAGATGTGATGGCCAATGAGACAATCCTGAGGTCTTTAAGGGGCAGATTAAGCAACAAGCATGTCCCTTATAAATGGACGAAGGTTTTGATGACAAAGGCTTAATGATAATTGGCTCACCTGCTCTTCTGCCTTCCACCATGTGGAGACGCTGCCCTTTTGTCCCAGAAGGCACCGCAACCAGGGGCCCTTTGGAAGTAGAGAGCTAGCAGCTCTCAGCACTCAGAACTCCTGACATTTTAATCTTGGGCTTCTTTTTCTCACTGGCCCCAGTACTATGAGAAGAAAATAATTGTATTCTTTATGCATTTAATGCACCAGCACAAATGGACCCATCTGCCAGTCCATCGGCGTGCAAGCACACCGGTTTAGCCAAGATTTTCATGTGGAAATTTGGTTTGGCCAAATCAGATGGCCTTGTCAAACCAGCTGATATCGTTTTCTGAAACTGAAAATCTTGCTCAGTAGAGCTTCAGGAAGGGATGGATCTAGGGGTCAAGATGCTGTCAAGAAGCATTTGGCTTCCGTGTCCTTGGCCTCGCCTCCTTTATCAGGCAGCGTGGTTGCATTCATTGTCCTGGCAAGATGGCTGCCGGCAGCTCCAGACTTTCTTGTTTCCTCTCAGGAACACCGGGAGGGAAAAAGATTTCTCTTTTTATACAAAGACCTGTGACTGAGTGAGGCTGTTCTTGATTTAGGTCCTGTCCCTAGCCCCCCCCCCCCCCCCCCCCCCCCGGAGCCAGTGTGTGGGATGTGATGTCCTAGTTGTTGTCCCGGACCGGGTCACTTGGCTATCCTTGGAGCTGGGGGTGGGTGGGTTTAGCTCCTCCTAGAGACCAAATGGATGCTGTGTGGGGGAGGGGCAGCTCTTGAAGTAAAAAAAAAAAAAATCCGGATGCTATTTCCAGCGAAAGGAGTGAAGCGGCTGGGCAGGCAAAAACAACAGATGTCCACTCTGACAGCTTTTCAGCTAACTATTCACAGAAGTCCAGGAGCAAACTCCATCCAGAGAGCAGAGACGAAGGCTGATTCTAGGAGTTTAGCTGTTTCTATTTTCTTTGTGAGATTGGTCCCAGGTCTCCACAATGCCCTTTACGAAGAGCCTGGGTTTGTTCCTTATCTCCTTGGTCAGACTAAAACATCTCCTCTGCTTACCTGAGGGGAGCTCTGGGCTCCCCTGTCTGGTGACAGGGGAGACCTTTGCTCTTGGCACTGGCTGGGGATGCTATAGTTCTCCCATGTTCCAGGCTCTGAGTGTCAAATAGCTGTGTATTGAGACAGACTCCAATTCTCTAGAACCTTGGCCAAAGGGGGTTATCATTTTTTCCCTCTCAGATATGCCTTTGTATCCTTGCCCTCCCGACCTGGAGGTTGGCTCTGGAGATGTCTCTTGGACACAATCAGGGGACTGGTGCGTGTCTGTCTTTTCCTTCCCAGTTCTTGCCAACACAACTATTTGGGCCCAAGAAATGTTGCAAAAGAGCTAGCCGTGCCTCACCTCTCCATTCTGGTGGCACCAGCCATGACTTTCTTTGTGTGTCTTCTCTTCTCCTTATCTTTTTCCCTCTCTCCCCTTCTCTTCTGATTCTTCCCTTCTGTCCTCGAAGTCCTTCCTCTAAAGGGCCCTGGAAGGCACGACCAGAGCCCTTAAGTCCCTGTATTGGTATTGCTGGTTTTGTTGTTGTTGTTTCTGGGCAAGTACATCTAAGAAGGTGAAGAGGGGAAGAGAGTTGGCGGCTCAGGTCCCATGGTCACGCTGGATTCTCTTGGGAAAACCCAGAAGCTGCAGAGGACAGGCCTTGGCTGTACCAAGAGGGATACCTAGGCTAGCTCAAGCCTGGCGGTGACCTGCCTAGCCATCCTCCCTTCCCTGCAGGCCTCCCACCTCACAGCCCAGCTGCAGGGCTTCTCTCTTGCCTGCCCTCGGAGGCTGGGCCCAATCCCATGAGGACGATTCCTGGGCAGGGAGCCGTGGGTCCCTCCTTCCTGCTTATTAGGGCAGCCATCGCTCTGGTGGAGCTGCAACAGCCTAACCAGGTCCTCACTGAAAGGGGCTTCATTGAAATGCACAGCAGAACCATCCTGGATTCTTTATGTACTAAACTTAACTGCGGTAATCTATTCAGATCACTCTGAATTTATCTAGCTAGAGCAATCCCCACTCCCGACTCTTCCTCCATATATATATATTTTAAATACAGAGAATGCATATTTTGAAACAATAGCTTAGACTTACTTATTCTGCCTAAGGGGGACAGGTGACCCCTTTCTGCCTATCACTTCACACCTGCTCACCTTTCAGCTGGGGCATCACCTGATGCCATGGGGATCCTGGTCCTCTCTGGGTTTCACTATCCTCATTCTCTGCATTCCCTGGGACATGAGCTTGATGGCAGCAGGACCCATGGGGCCTCCCCAGGGCAATAACTGGGAAACTTTACGTAAAGGAGTGGACGCAGAGGGTTGCAGGATATGGGATGAAGGTCGTGCTGGGAGGTGGGTATTGTGGGAATGGACTTTCTGGAAACTCCAGAAGTACTGCCTTCTTCTGGAAGCCTTTCAACTTGAGGAAAGAGTTCTGGAGTTGGGGGAGGTCCATAGACTTCTTGAAGTGGCAAGCAGCATGGTGTGTATCCCAAGTCCAGGGGAGAAATCCCATTGCTGTTAGGATAGCATATACCTGTGGGAGACGGCCAGTGCCCCCCACCCCACACCATCAGATGTGCCTTCCACATATCCACAGACAGGGTCTGAGGCTCAGAGAAAGCATCCTCAGATGCTCACTGTGACTCCGCTGTTACCCACTGGAGATTGGTTCATGAAGACACCCAAGTGCTGCGAGGCTGGGAGGACCAGCTTCCTCCCACGATTCTCTCTTGGAACCTTCACTATCAGAGGGATGCCAAGGAGAGAAGGGATGTGAATGAAATAAAAGCCAAAGCTTTTGGCTAAAGCAAGCACAGCTGTGTGACACTGGCTGGGGACCATTTTCCAACATGGGGCTTAGCCTACACATCAGCTTTCTAGCTGCCAAGAGCGCTGGCTTACAGGGGTCGGGGTGGGCTTGGGGTGGAATATAGCCTCGCATCTCCTGGTCTGATCTCCTCTGACTGTGGACAAGGCTTCACTATATGGAAAGAAATCTCTGAGTGGGACAGTGAGCAGGCTTGTGTCGTATCCGTCTCCCCACCCGTGGCACCGCAGACACAAAGCGAGCGCCCTTGAGCTTCCAGGGAAAGAATACACTCTGTTCATCCCATCCTAGAATGACAGACTCCATCTTCCAAGAGCTGGTTCCTTCAGGCGTTACATCCTGTTGCTGAGTTTTAGCGGCGATGGGTCCTTACTGAGCCACGCTGTTCTGCTACCTGTGGCCTCTCTTGGTGTCAGACAGTTAGCCCCCATCCATCTTGCCCAGATTCCTCCACACTGAAGCTTGCAAGTCTCCCCCAGCTGGGGATATCTCAGCTACCAGTCTGATTTGGTCTCAACCAGATGTCTCTAAACCTCTGATAATGAGTTCAGTATTCCCATGTAGCCCAGAAAAGATGCATCTCATCTCTGATCCCAACCCAGAGCTTCCTATTTTTTCCATCGTTCTTTCCCATTTATTTATTTGTTTCTGATCAGCCTTCTGCACAGCCCAGGCCTCCTCTCAAGCTCAGCATCCTTCTGCTTCACCATTCCAAGTGCTGGAACCGTAAGCTTGTGCCAGCGCCCCTGGCCCAGGAAGGGCTGGCGATGCCACTTTGGCTCCCCATGTGCGTCCAGTCTTCCAGCCAGTTCTGAGCTTTAATTAAACAGTCTCAGGGCTAGCCATACAGCATTTATGATTCCCATTTCTAGTACCCCACCCCCAAAAGATTCCCACTCTGTTTTGGAAGTCATCGACAAAGCTGCCTCTTAGATCATGGACACCGTTGTCTTGCACGATTGGGGAAGGAGTTCCACAGGCTCCCCATTGCATAAAATTTTTATAATGAAAATTTTGTCTTCTGAAGGTGAAACTTTGAGAGCACATTATAGAATCCTCATTTTTCGATGCATGGCGATCAAATGACCTTCCCATACTGCCACATAAAGTATAGATTTAAAGTTAAATGATCCAGCGAATCATTTAACATTTTCTTTAAGAGTAATTCCCTCTGTAACTGTGGGTGTTTACATACGGCTTTCTTTTTGGTATTTACATTTTAAGAATTGAAGAAAAACTGACACCCTTTTTGGGAACTGATTTTTTAATAGCCTTTGTTTATTTTTAATATGTGGCGTTCCAGGCCCCTGCTCTAATGATTTTTTTCACACTGCATTGATAATTAAATTCATTCATTTTCCCAGCTGCACAATTCCTTTAAATAAAAAGTTATGGGTAATAACACCTCTTACATTCAGAGTACGGAGGAGAGAAGGGCATGTCGGAGCTGTCCTCTGAGGGGAATCACACAGATTGCGCGGGTCACGGGTGATGGCAAAATTCTGGGACTGGGTCCTCAGGTATTCGAGCCTCCTGAATTCACAGATTATAACCCATGGGCTGAGACTTTATGAAAGTGGGAAAATTACATTTTTCCCTTTTTAATGTATATTTTTTTGAAAATTTTACACAATGAGTATTGTGCCTATATAATTTCTTTCCCTTCTCCTCGAATACATGGTCTCTGATTCTTTACTTACTGTGTGTGTGTGTGTGTTTGTGTGTGCATACATGCAGGTGTGCACTGAGTTCACTCAGTGTCGCTTATCTGTATGTGTGTTTAGGACTGACTGCTTAGGATGGCCTATGGGGCTCTTCTCTGGAGATGAGCATTTGTCTCACAGCAGCCATTGATTGCCTGTGATTCTTTATCTAGGGGTGGGCCTGTTGGGATCGCTCCCATCCATGTTGGTCTGCCAGTGGGTATGGTTGTCACTGAGTAGGTCTTGTTTAGGTGACCATATTGTTGACATTTCATGGGTGCAGCTTTCCTGTCACGTATAGAAAACACTGCCTCACAGCAAGAATTTATATATATAAATATAAATATATATATATATATATATATATATATATATATATATATATATATATATAATGTATGTATGTATGTATCCCATTCAGATTAGATTTTTAGGCCATAATTTCTAGTGGTCAGTGCTATCAAAAAGCACCAAAATGGTTGTTTCTCTTACTGACTGGAGATTGCTTACATGCCGTTACCAACCATCTCCTGAACAAGGAGGGCAGGAGAAGCGAGCTGAAATATTTGGTGACATAAAAGGGACCTCGCAGATTTGTGAAAATGGAAAGCTGTGATCATGGAAGAGGCTCATGAAGTAATGAGAGAGACGCCCGGTCCCCGGGCTGGTGATTCACTTGTAGTGTCTGTAATTTCATGGCTGCTATAAGGATTTGGTTTTTACACATTTTAATTTAGTCCGGAGATGTTCCTATTTTAATTATCCACACACAAGGGTACAGTATCTTTCTACGGTTATTGCTTATACGTTACACTTATATATAGCGATGACAAGTTGAAAAAGAAAACCCCGACAAAAACGTGTTCACCTCGATGACCAGAGGGGTCTACTCATTTGTTTTAATGACACGGGGTGGACTTCTGCATCCTTAAGCAGGGCCTGCAGACACGAGCTGCGTGCCCTGGCGGATGTGCACAGCGCAGAGGTAGACTGAGAAGAGAAAGACTTGGTGCTGGTGGGTCCCTGCTTTTGTGAAGGCTTTTCCTGGAGGCCCCCCCAGGGGGGTGTCTGCAGCCCCCCCCACTCTCCTTATTGAAACTAGAGGGCACTAAGTGGGGGGCTCCAGGGCAAATCGCCTCCCGCTGGGCCTTGGCTGATCTCATTTCAATAGATGAAAGGCCATTTGGAGAAATGTGATATTTTAACTGTTGCATCAAGCTCAGCCTGCAGATGTCAGGAGGAAATAGAAAAGAACCAAAAATAAATATATACTGTATGAAATATAAATACATGCACTCAAGTCTATTTATACCTAGATAATATTTATATACAGATATATACAAATATACAATATAAAAAAGACTAACGTATGCATGTAAGTCTATTTCAATATGTATTTAACATATTTATATTTACTTAATATCTATCTATATTGAACATAAATATGTAATATATAAAACAATATATACTTAAATATATTTAATTATACTATATACATATGTATTTAATATCTAGGAACAAACACACATGAATATAAAATATACAAAAAGGATAGCATACATACTTAAATATATTTATAACTGTATAATCTCTCTATATGTGAGTTTATAACATAAAAAGAACAATATACATACTTAAATAAACATATTTATGCATATTTATGTATCTTTAATAGCCATCTATAAATATGACTGCAATATATAAAAGGAAAATGCTCATATTTAAATATACTTAATATACTTATGTATATTTAAATATGAATATTTATTACTGTTTATATTAATAATGTATTTAATATTTCTTTATATATTAAGATATATCTACATGTCAATATTTCTATGTATTTTCATGAAATATATAAAAGTACAATAAGAATACTTAAATATACTTATACCTGTCTAATGATTATGCAAATATGAGTATATGATATGTAAAATATGCATGACAATTATACAAATTTAAATGTATCTATATTTGTATCTATTTAATATCTACACATAAATATAAACAAATGTATAATATAGGAAAGAACAATATATATTTAAGCACATATATTTAAATATATTCATAATTGTATCTATCTGACATACTACATTGTATATGAATGTAGTATACATTAATGAATACAGTTGGGCTTAGACAAACATTTCAGTTTATTTGTATTTATTAAATATGCTGTATATAAATACAATCATATACTACCAAAGGACAATGCATGCAAATATTCTGAATTTACACATATGCATAAATTGCATATTTTTTCTAGCTGGCCAATATTCACATATTAATGCAAGTATATTATACATAAAAAGGATTGTGTGTACTGTAGTACGCTTGTGTCTATATAAATGGATCTCAGGAAAGGCCAGTCCGGTGAAAGCAGATGATGACGGAAGTCACAATCAGAGGCCCAGACAGCCGCACACTGCAGCGTCAGGCTAATGTCCTCCTCCTCCGACAGCATCCATGAGTGAGCACAGCTGCCTCATTGAGCAGAATCTCTCATAAGCCCTGTGCCCCAAGAGCTTGTGGGAGGTCAGATAGAGCTGGGTCAGTCCACCTTCCCTAGGGAACACACTGAGACCTGGGGACTCTGCTTAGAAGCAAGGCCCCAGTCACCTGCTCCGAGGGATACTTCCGCTGGGAAAGCCACTGTCTGCTGGTCAAGCCTCGGCTCATGGATAGGCATCACTCAAAAAGCCACCCAACCACACCCTGCTTGGGACCCCACTGACCTTTTCTTTGTCTGGACACCTCTGTTTGTTTAGTGAGGTGCCACCTACCTTAGAATAAAGGAGAAATACAAAAAAAATGTCTTTATATGGTAAAAGGTTCATATGAGGATCATAGTGGGTGTCTGAGGGGAATGATTTACCCGTACAAAAATTATGTTAGCATGGGCACTTAAATGTATAAATGTATGTTCTTTGTGTTTATATCTGGGGATGGGACTCTGACCTTGTATATTCTAGATCAGTGCCATGACATAGAGTGGTATTTCCAGATCTATAGTACTCTTTTTATACATGATATGTGATTTACTTAGTTTTCAGATTACTTTAAAACAGTGTAAGGTTGTCCCCAAGGTTTAATATTTGGAGTGTCCTTGTTATTATCTGAATTTCTGGCTCAGATGACTGCAAGTACCAAGCACACTCAGTTTTCAGGACAGGCAGAAGAACCTTTGTGGATTGGACAGAGAATCCCTTCTTTCTTAGACTTGGATGATCAGCCTGGCCCTGGGAGAAATCTGACTACACACCTCCTGCACTGTTGGTGTTGACAGAACACTGGTGTTTCCCCCGTTACCTGGAGTGGCTAGGTAGTGGCATTGGCCAGCCCAAGATACCTGTCACTACCACAGGATCTGGAGCTAGTTATAAGTTAGGACTGGAGCATGGAGTATTAAGTCAGGCGGCTTGGAGGCTTTTGTATTTCCCATGGGGCTTTGCTCTTCTAGCTAGGAGGTCACTAGGCTCCTATGAACAGTATCTTCCAAGCTTTCTAGAAGGACCCCCAAGCACAGGAAACTTTGGCCTCAGTGGTTCATGTGTGTGTGGGGGGGGAGGGGGTCCACAGCTAAATGGCAACTGCCACAGAAAGTTAGATCCTACCTCATGCCTACCTCAGCTAGCAGCACATTCCTAGGTGCTTGCACTTAGCTGAGCAGCCAATGATCTAGAACTTCTGATCCTCCGGCCTCCACCTCCCGAGTGCTGGGATTACAGCTGTGCAGCACCACCCCTGATCTAAGCGGCGCTGAGGAGTGAAGCTACGGCCCTCTGCATCGCCAGTCCATGGTTGATTTTCTCTTCGCTTTTTTTTTTTTCACAATAGTGGTAGAGGTGTGTGTCTGTATTTGTGAGTATGTCTGTCTATTACATGTATATGCATTTGAACCGAAAATAGTAGGCTGCTGCCCGAGGTTCAAGAAAGGCTGTTAAAAAGAGTCTAAAGGTCTAGCTGGTTCTGTGCAAGGCCATCCCAACACTGGCATTCAGCTCGAAGGTCCTGTTTGCTGTCCCTCCCTTCTCTGGGCTAGTATAATTTTACTCTTTGTATTTCTGGTCTATACCCAGTCACTGGTGCAGACTAAATGCTCTGATATATTCATAGCAAACTAGTCTTGTCTTTCTCACACATGTGGGGTCAGAGGGTGGGGAGCTGTAAACATTATGGCTGTCAAGATGTACCATATCTACTGGGTAGCTTGAGAAACAGCTGAAGTCGGAGGAGATGAGGCAGATCCAGGAAGCCCAGATCCTAGCCTTGACCTTGCCACTTCTCAGCCATGTCCTCCTCTGTGGCTGAGTCAGCTCTGTAATGTCCGTGCATGGTGAGCCTGAGATGGGATACATACGCTATTCTTTCTGCGCCCACCATGAAGCTGCCTCACCTGAGCACAATGTACCTGAACTTGGGTTCTTAGCCGGCGCTGAATCGGACGGTGCCCTGGACTTGAAGGGACTGTTGTGAAGTCCGCAGCTGGCAAGCGTTTGGAGGCATGTTAGTGGCTTCCAAAGAGCACCTAATCCAAGCTGGCCTGGGTGCTACTGGGATCCATACTACAGAGTTCCCATCTCTGTTCATTGTGCATAAGGGGAAATAAATACTCACTGGGCGTTGAGAGCATTGGTGGGGACAAAGGCTGTCTTAGAGCAGAATCCACAAAAGCGGCTTCATTCACACCACAAGAGGAGGAGGTTTGGAGGAGGTCAGCTTTGATGGCCCCTGGGGGATGAACAGGACCAAGGAATGAAAAGATTTTCCGAATGAGAAGCTTTGCGAAGAAGAAACCTAGAGTCTTTAACAGTGTCCCAAGTATGAGCTGAGAACTCAGAATCCACAAAAGGAAATGACAGCCATGCAGGACGGGGTGACATGATTTTTAGTGGATGCAGTCACTCTTACTGTCAAGACTAAGGATTCCTGTAAAGGCATTAGGTGGAGAGTCTGTCTGTCTGTCTGTCTGTCTCTCTCTCTCTCTCTGCTAAGGACCATGGCTTTAGGTAATTCCATAGGCCAGGCTGGTGTGCACATCGTGGGCCAGTTGGAGGTGGGGTACACTTGGGCTGCTCTCCCTGTGTCCCCTTGAATCTCATCAGAGCATCTGGGAGATGAGCCTAAAGCAGGGAGAGCCAGGCACAAGACAGCCGGGCTGCCACCAGCAGCTCAGGTCTACGTATCTCTACTTTGTCTTCTGCTTCCTGTGGGAACATTTGTTCCCCAACACCTCCAGGTCCGAGACCTTAGCTGCACAGCACTCTGCAGCCAGTGTCATCTAGGGCGCCTGGATTTCCTTGTCCGGTATTAATGGAAATGTATTTGTATTTACAGCTTACCCCAACTGCCTCCCCCGACTCGCTTACACAGATGCTCTGACAAAATTCTAGCATCTCTAAACGGAGAGGCTACTCCTCACTGTATCCATGGTTATTTGACATCAGTGCTTTTACGAGCCATCTAAAACAAACCAGGAACTTGCTTTAGAGCTGCAGACTAGCGGAGAGTCCTGGGTCCCATGCACAGTATAATAGACAAACAATAACAGTGACCACAGCTCAACCCGGGGCCTTGTTCCTAACACCTTGCCCTGATTTTAAAGCAAACACTGCATTCTGAAAGGCTAGGGGGTCAGTGGGGGCTTGAGGACACGCCACAGAGTTAGGCCATTTTCAGAAATGCTAGAATGTTTGCTTACTGCTCTGTGCTCCAGACACTGGGATTACCCTTTTTCCTCACTCACAAACAAACCATGACAATGAAAAGCGACCCCAGATTATTCTGCCCCCGAAGGGTTTGCATATTTACTTGGTCATCTTCTGACTGTACTCCGTTCTGCTGGCCGCGGTGTCCTTACAGAGCCTTGCTCGGGTCTGTGTGGAGTGTGTGTTTCTGTCGCTCATAACCGAGAGAGCAGCAAGAAGGGCCCGGCGAATGCCAGGTTTGTTAATCTCCTGCGCACACCTGCAGTCTGGCTCCATCCAGGTTTGGGGAGAATGCGATTGCCTTAAGAATTGGCAGAGTTTCTTTAGGAATAAAACGAGGGGGGAAAAATCCAAGATGCCTCATCAGAAATTACCTTCCTGGTAGAAAACCTAAATGCAAGAGGATGGATAAAAATAGATTTTTTTTTTCTTAAATGCCAGGGAAGAGAGCTAGAAGCGCTTTGGCAGATCGGGATCTGTGGACAGACCTGCGCCAGGTTCTTAAGTTAATAAATATTCATTTTGAGGGTTTTTTTTTTTTTTGAGGGGGAGAGGGAAATTTTAGGCATAGAGCCCTTGTTGGAGAAGTAACATCTATTTCTACAGCATTTTTGGTTCTTAAGGATCAGGTTCTTGTAATTTTTTTTTTTGTTTTTTGTTTGTTTTTTGTTTTTTGTTTTTGTTTTTTTAAAAATAAAACCTCCTCTTTAACAATTCACACCTCTAGCAGACTAGCTGCTTGGAAGACAGATTCAAACACAACATCTTCCCAGTTGTAGCAAGCCAAGCCAGGTATAAAAGCCGCATTTTCTCTCCGTCTCAGCCACCTTTCTCTATAGCCAGTGCCACCCCCACCCCCTATTCTGGACATGCAGCGAAAGCTTCATTCAATATTGATTGTGCTTTGATACATTAAAATCAAGAGTGAGTCAGGGCTCTCACATAAAAGGTGTATAGATACCATTCACACCGTTTTGACCAGAACAGTCAATATTTTAAAAGGATTTCATTTCCCTTCAAAGCCTGCAGGCAGTCTAATTCTCCACGAAGAGAAGGCACGGCCAGTTGGTGCTGAAATGATTCCTCCCAAGGTGTCTAAGAGGAGGATGTTATTATTAGTTTTCTTTTTCTTTTCTTTTCTTTTTTTCTTTTTTAAATCTATTTTCTACTTGTATACAATTTAGCAAATTTGGGGCTTGGAAAAGAAACCTCAAATACTTCTCCTTCATTTGGTAGAGAGTAACACTTTGAATGACTAAAATAAAATAGAATAAAAGCATTTTCATAACAAATATTTCAAGGCAGAGAGCAGTGGAGATATTTCAAAGAAAAGATTCCACTTAAATGTTTTGAAAAGACAAAAAGGAGAGAGGAGAGACAGAAAGAGACAGAGAGACACACAGACAGAGACACACAGACATAGATACACACACACAGACACACACACACACACACACACACACACAGAGAGAGAGAGAGAGAGAGAGAGAGAGAGAGAGAGAGAGAGAGAGAGAGAGAGCCCAATTGCAGCTGCCTTGACAGAGTTCAGGCATGAACGTGCTCTCATTCCATTGCATGATTTCGATAAAATTAGGTCAAAGAAATGTTCATTTGAAAACAGTGCTTCGTCATATTATCCCTAACACATGTCTAGCAAATATATGAATCCCGCATTCATCTGCGAGAAGTTCCAAACCTTAATGAATGGTTTAGACAGCATTGTCATCAATTTTCCGCAGGTGCAGCTGGGGCAATCAGTCAATTCAATCAAAAGCCTCCGTCAAGTTGCGTGGCGCTGTCATTTTTTTTTTTTTTTTACATTCTGAATTTGAAAAAGAAAAATAAAGGAAGAAGAAGAAAAGAAAAAAAGAAGAAAAAGAGCAAGCAAGGCAACCGTGGTTCCTGGCTTGCATTTACATTCTCCCGCCTTTGGGTGGCGCTTTTGAGCAGTGCTTTGCCGCCAGCCCCGAAGCAGAGCTGACTTTCTCTTTTTCTTTCTTTTTCCTCCAACACCCCCCCAACTTTATACTAATATAATATTTCTTTAGTGATGCTATGGAGATAAAATCGCTCTGTGTGTTTTAACACGCATTACAACAACCTCTTAAGGCAAAAAAGTAAATTCATGCGGAAGAGTTATAGAAAGTTGCAAAGATGGGATGGGAGCGGCTGCCGTGTGGTCCCCGGGGATGGGGGGCAGGATTACTCCAGAGGTTGTCAGACTTCCAGTTTTCTCGGCCCTTCTTCCCCTGTCCACCTGTGCAGTCTGGAGCATTTCGGGGGTCGGGAGAAGAGAGTGGAGGGAGCTTCTGGTTCCTTTGAGTCCCCCCCCCCCCCACCCCCCGGTTTACTTTCCATTAGTTTTAGATGGTCTTTGGGAGTTCAAGGGTGGGGCCAGGAGCTGTGTTAGTATCAGGCGGGGCACCTAATTCTGGCAGTCCCTGAGATGGTGTCTTTTTATTCCTGCTGTTAAAACTCAGTAATCACAGTTACATCATACCCCCACACTTTGCTTAAAGGACCCAGGAAAGATGACATCAAGGAAAGCTTTGATTTTTCTTTCAATCTCATTGAAAGATAACCTTGCTTCCTAAACTGATTAATATTAGGATTCAACGGTAGCAGAGAGAGAAGGAACAGAGATAGGTCCTCTGCACACTCAGATGGGTGCCCCTGCTTTCCCTCACCTAAGAGTGCTAACAGGTGCTTCTAAATCTTTAAGATGTATAGACAGACAGCACTTAGCATCTGCTTTGTCAAGGAGAATAGAGTTAACCTTTGTAGTCTGCCAAAAGTCCGCAAGTTTTCCCTTCCCATTTGTTTCAGTAGAATAAGGAGCAGAATCGTAGTCAGGACCAGATAAACTCACATTGTTCCGGTCTTTTTTTCTTCTTCTTCTTCTTCACAGCGTCCAGCAGAACAGATGAGCTAATATTAACTCATAGAAACGACTGGGGCTACTCGCAGCGACGGATACACTCAGAATTATTAAACTGGCTGGGAAAATATTTAGGTGTGATTTCTTTGCAGATGTCAGGAATGGTCTGTTATCCTAACAGTACATGGCTGCATTTAAAAAAGAAAGAAAGAAAACATACATTTGGCTGGTGGACGAATGCAAATTCCAGAGACTATAATAAAAATGTACTTTTTAATAACCAGGTATGTCACTTTGCAAATAGCTTTGATGTAGCGCTCTCGCCTGCATATAGTCGAAGCTACATCTGTGTCATAGCTGCGTGCACGGTACTTTCCCCGGGAGAGCAATTAGGGGCTATTCCAGCTAATACTTGAGACTCCACTCGTGTCTGCCGAGAAAGGGGAGAAAGAACTGTGATCGCCAGTAAGCAGAGAAAAGGATTCGCCAGCTCCCACCTTTTAGACGCCTGATAAAAAATGCAGCTCAGGGTGCCCGGAGGGTCTCGGGCAAATAAGGACCGTCACACAGCAGCCAGGGGACTTGCTGTAGGCAGGCTCCAGTTTGGCGTTCCTCAGCAGAGTTTGAAGTTAAATGGTCCTGTCTGCTTCTTTTCTTGTTTGTGTCAGTTGTTAAAGATCCCTTGAAACGCACCGTTACAATTTCCTTTTACTTTATTACAACAGAACTGATCCAGGTAGCTTGCATCTCAGCCACTCCTAATTTCCTGCAAGGGCCTACGGAGCAGCTCTCTGCTGTTTTCTGTTTTCATTAACCAAACACAAAGCCAACTGACTCGCTATCACTCTTAAGGTAACTGCAGGTCTTACAATAAAAGGTGGAGTGAAATCAAATGCCCATAAATCGAACAAACAGATGCACGCAAAAGAGCCAGCTCCTTCTTGCACAGTTCAACATATATGCGGTCTTAAAGGAGACACTGCATGATGTCCGTTTTAATACTGCACTTTCTATTCAGTGAGGGCGAGTATTTCCATGCCTGAGCTTTCTCCCTTTTTTTTTTCCCAGTCAGAACCAGAGTGTCTTTTTTTTTTTTTTTTGGTTGTTATTGTTTCTCTAAGAGGGAAAAATCAGCAAGGTTTTCTTCTCCATCCTATGACTGTATGTGTTGGAAACACTGCAGTATGTTTTGACTAGACATTGGAAATAAATGCTTTATCAAAGCAACAACATAGTGGTGCCTCCCCATCCAGGTACTGGGGATGGGGTGGGGGTGGGGGTCTGTAAAACCACTGACCAGGCAGGATAGCCACAGACAACTGTCTTCTTGTGTGATGCGTACAGGCCGTGATGGATGGTCCCTTACCACAGAGCATGGCCACCGAGACAAAATTAGTGTTGTTTTAATTACCAGTGTCTGTAATGTTATCTATCCATAACTGCCTGAAGTGGACCGTCGCCGAGGGTCAGGGGCCACCTGAGCCGAGGCTGTCACATTTGGGGCTTATCAGTTCCCGGTCAAAGCCATGTGCTTTAAAGTAACGGAAAAGAGAGGAAGAAAAAAGTTTAATGCTTAATGTTTTGCTTTAAACACTTACTATCTCAAAATATACGTGTGTGTGTGTGTGTGTGTGTGTGTGTGTGTAGTATTTGTGGTTTAAGGGGAAGTGCTGAGATTTTTTTTCTCTCTTTAAGTGAAGAACCAAGCAGGTCGTATTAAATGGTATCTAGAGGTCAGAAGTGTACGGAGAAAATGGGACTCCCTTTGACAGTCTTCAGGAAAGTTTACATTGTCAGAGTGGTGGTTTTTATCAGTCACAAACAACGTTTTGACACTAACAGGAAAGATGTTTTACTTTCCAAGCCTCCTGGAGCTGAGACTGCTTGGTGTCCAGACATCTCTGAGAGAGAGAGAGAGAGAGAGAGAGAGAGAGAGAGAGAATTGTGTGTGTGTGTGTGTGTAAAGACAGAGTAGACTCCAGTTTCTGAGCTCGTGGGAGATGAAAGATAGGCTAGCTTTTGAAAATGGCCTGCGTGGCACCTGCTATAAATGAGCAGGGAAAAGCAATCAAGCTAATAGATTACAGTAATTATCCAATCTTTGGCTAGTTTGTATTGGCAAACTATAAATACAGTACACATTAGAACAAGGTGCTTACAGAATATACATGAAAGGTCACGGCAATTTGCAAGTCGCTAGTCATTAGAATATGCTAAAAACCATCGCTTCAGGGCTCAGATTTTAATGATGAATACATTGATTATTAAGTAGCAGAGAAAAAATGTACAAGGGCTGCTGTGGCCTAGTGATCGGTCGCCTTATTTTGGGAAAGAAATCAGCCCGGCTTTAGCATGCCAGCACCGAGGTCCATAATTGCAGAGAGGAAAATTCCTCCAAAGAGCTTGGTGTACATATTAAAAGTAAAAAGTTGAGACATGTTTGTGATAAGATTAATAATAAATCTCTGGTAAGTCTTAGACTCCTGACAATAATACAGCGGCGGAACACTTCATCTTCGCTCAGCTTTAGAATTTAAGATCAGTCACAAACAATCTAAATTACGGCTGATACTAGGCAGATGTGGTACTGGACGGCGCTGCGCGCCATAAATCTCCCCGTGCCTTATATGCAAATTAACTCCATTTTAAAAGATAATTTTTCACATGGCGAGTGCCTTTATTTGTGAAATGCTGGTGATTTTTTTAATAGGGAGAGGAAAATCCTGGTCCAGATCTGGGGATGATTTCCTTGGAGAGAGGGAGGCTACGAAATGTGAGATCTGCACGCTTTGGTTGGGGCATCTCAGATCACTTTAGAGAGAAGTCGGGGAGCTGTGGGCTTAGATGCAGTGTTGCTTTGCACAGAGACTGCTCTGGGAACTAATGGGTGTGTGTGCGCGCGCGCATGTGTGTGTGTGTATGTGTGTGTGTATGTATGTGTGTTGTCTCTTCCTGTGCAGGGAGTGGACCTCAATTCCCCATGCTTCAGGACTCTCTGGCCTTCAGTTTTGAGTGCCTCATCTTGCTCATTCTGTGACGCAATTTATTTTCTGAGCTAGCTACCCTGTCCTTCCCACCTCTCCCCTCATCACTGCATCTTCTGGGCACCCTCATCTCCCCTGCCTCAAATCTGCTTGCTTTCGATGCTGAGATCTCCAGTAATTCCTTGCATGGCTTTCTTGGTACTATTTTTGAAAAGAAGCCAGTGTGCAAACGGGCCTGTGCTCCCCAGTGCCATGCCCGAAGCTCTCCCCTTCGCCTGCCCTGGTCGTTGCATTTTGTGGATAAAGCAGCTTACATCTGTGTCCTGATAGATAGAGGTGAGATGGTGTTCCTCCCTCCCCTCTCACAGCCCATTCTCATGAAATGTTTGTCTCTCAAGGACTGAATTTTTACAGCCGTGCTGCTGGTGGGAAACTTGGAAGGGAGAGAAGGAATTTGCAAAGGGGGGGGGGCTGCCTGCTTTCTCTGAAATCCATCACTTTGCTAGGTCACCCTGGAGCTCGAGGGTTACAGGAAAAAAGCCCACCAGGGCTCTTTGTGGAGGGAGGGGGCGGTGACACCCAGGTGGGGGAGAAGGCCTTTACCTTCTCAGAGACAAAGATTCTGGTTGGTGGTGGGCTGCCAGGGACAGCTACAGTCTTCCTGGGCCTTCATTAAGAGCAAGGGGTGGAAGTGGTCCGGGGGCTCCTTGACAGTGCCCTGCCTCTCTGACAATCCTACGCTTGCCATGTGTTTGTTCTCCCTTGGAATGGTTCCAATGGGGATTGTGCTGATTTGTTTTCTTGGAAATAAGCTAGGTGTCCCGGCAAAGGCTGAGATCCCTGCATGTATGTTTCTCTTTGTCTCTGTTGTCTTGTCCCACACCCTGTGTACACAAAGATACATGTCCCCTCTCTTCTTGCATATCTCCCTACACTCCCTCAGCTGACTTAACAAAACAAAACAACCTCCCCCTGAAACTCCAAATCAAACCAACCAACAAACCTAACTAACTAACCAACTAACTAACAGAAATCATGCACTTTCAGACTAAGTGAGAAAGTGTTTTTCCACAGGAAGATTGCTACAGCATGATTCCCATGGGGCAGATACCCAGAGATGCCCTGGACATATGTCCCTCTGAGCCCAGTACGACTAGCCATTTCATCAGCCTTTGCACAGAGGGGCACTACCATGCAAGGGCGAGCGTGCAACTGCATTTCACAACGCCCAGCTCCCACCATCAGACTACTTCCTGAGTGGAAGCCAATTGACAACAGGTGCTCATCAAATATGAAAATGGCCACCAATCAGAAACAAACTTTAGGGCCAGGGGTCTCTTTCAGAGACAGTGTTTGCAAGGGACTGTGCTGGCTGCCTGGCTGTTAGGCAGGCAGTCTCTTCGGCTCTTTCCTAGTTTCTGGAGGGAGGTGTGAGTATCTTGCCTTCCTTTGTTCCTGGGAGGAAGATGAGGCTGAGTGAACGCAGATTCATCAGATGAATAGTTAGGATGGGAGAGCACTATCCCATAGTTAGGATGGGAGCACGGGAACAGCTGAGATAGCCTACATTTTAGGTAGGGTCCTTACTGTACTAATTGACATTAATTGTGTGTCTCTACCAGAGAGCAAGCATCTTCCTAGTGATGTTGGGAGAAATTTTGCACCTAGGAAAGAGATGGTTCTCGGGTTTCCTGTTTTTGATAACTAAAATGTGTTACATGACTGCTTCATTTACTGGTCCAATGCAGTAGATTCTCTACTGCCATTGGTCACTGTATGTTTCTGTGTGTGTGAGCAGCTGAGCAGTTGTTTTCTTTTCCTACTCACACCTTTAAAATCCTCTCCCTCCTTCTGCCCCCTAAATCTTTAAGGTTTGCTTTAGAGATGTACTTGTGCTGTGAGTAATTAGCCTGTTAGCAAGATATTAATTAACATGTTGGAAATGTTTTCTTTATTAATGAGAAATTCGCACATTCTCTTTAAATTAATTTGTATAGTTTGAAATTAATTTCTCGTGGCCTTTGATGACCTCCAATCTACTAAGACAAAACCGGGAGTATTGTAGTAACGCTTAAACCATTCATTAAACATTTTATGCAAATTGTGTTTGTTTATAAACAAATTAACTGCAAGGATTTTCAAAACAGGTGCTGTGTCGTGAATGCGTACTAAATGATGTGGTACTGAAAGAATTAATTAGACCTTCAGATGTAATTAGTTGCAATAATTTGCGTGATTAGCGGCTTGGTTAAGAAGTTAGACACACACATTGTAATGCATGGGGGACTCACTGCAGACTCTTTGTTCCTCATATGGCGAGGAAGAGGCCTCCCGTGTTTAGCAAATTTTTCAAAAAATTGCTGACAAAGCTGGAGTTAATTGCCAAGTCTCCGGCAGGGGGGTGTGTGGTGGTGGTGGTGGCGGTGGCAGTGGCGGTGGCAGTGGCAGTGGTGGTGGTGGTAGTAGTTATTATTTAGTTCTTTCTTCTCCAGCTTCTCCCAGGCACGGGCTGTGAGGCTGTTTGTATGCACCTTATGAATTTTTTACAGAGAAAGTTGTTAACCCTAGATCTTAACATCCCCAGAGGAAACGGCACTACTTAACACTTTGAGGGGTAACAGACAGGACGTGATTATTGTAAGCCAAATGAAACATGTTAGGCATTTGGAGATGGGCACTCAGTGTTCACGCTGTAGCTGGAATTTTTTCTCCACCCCCACCCCTTTCGTCTTTTGACAACTTCTGTTCTTTCTAAAGACGAGCTGTCACAGAGAAGGCTTCAGCCTGACCAGCCCCAGCCCCGGAAACTGGCGATCATCATGGCTGATGGCTTGTTTACGTGATGGTGAGGCTGTTGTCCCTGGGCCAGGGCCCCTGAGATCCTGGGGACTCTGTTACTAAGAGTTTCATCTCTGAAGGTCACATTAACTGAGGGGCGATTTTCAAAATCTGGGGGACTCATCACTCCTTGACCTCTGGGTTTAGAAGATTGTGTTCTGGCTTTGGCAAATCTTGCTGAAGAACAGACCAGAATCCCCCCCACCCCCTTTTTTTCCTTTTTGCCTTTTCTTCTCTTTTTGTGCTTTTCTTTTCTTTTTTTTCTTTTTTGTCAATCAGAAGTATTCTTTGTATACTTTAGTGGGTGCCGCCCCTCCACAATGTTGTGGGTCTGAGGGGTAGCAGGGGTCAGTAGACATGGAGTCTTTAATTTGGAGGCAGACAAAGAAACAGACAGTAAGTTGGACTCATCAACAGAGACAGAGGGACTTGGGTGGCTTCTCTTCATTCAAGCAAAGTACACAATCATTTTCTTAAACATAGGGTCTTTCTACATAGCCAAGTCTGGCCTGAAACTCACTGTGCAGTGACGGGTGTTGACTTGAAATCCCCTTGCCTCATCCTCAAGAGTGCTGGGATTCATACATCATGATTTAGATTTTAAAAAGGATTATAATATATTTTAGGGACAGAGTAAAGTCCTGTGTAAATGTCTGACATGGGTGCGGCCATATCGAAGACCAGTGGCTCCGCCCTGTGGGAATAGGCACCAAATGGGTGAGGCTCTGAGGGACTGTAAAGGTTTCCTCGGGTCTGTGTGCAGATGTTGATAGTGTGTGCTGAAAATGTCACCAGAGCTTTCTCTTCCCAGATGTTTGTGGCCAGAAGACTGCTCCTCTAGAGAGTACTGCCACCAAGATTATCTGAGCCCGCTTCCTTGTTCAGCAGTATATAATACCCCGCCCCCTTGTTCATCTGCATATAATAATCCCGCCTCTTTGCCCAGATGTATGCGATAACCCCGCCTCCTTGTTCAACTCTGTAGAATAAACACATTGAGTTTCGGAGCTTGGGGGAGGGTGCTGCGGCTTCTCCATTACAGAGCCTAGGCCATGGGACCTCAGAATCTCTGTGTATCCATCTTTCTTCATTCCTTCATTGCCCCTGATCAGGGTCCCAGGACCCAAGCGGTGTCGGGTGCAGCATTATATAAAGGAATGGGTTCCATTATGACTTTTTTTTAATGCTTATATAATGTACCCCGATCATCCTCACCCCGTGGCAACACCCTCCCCCCACCTTCCCGAGCAGGCCTTCTCTGGTGTGCCTTTTAGCCCCTTCCCCTTTGTGTTTCACACATGAGAAAAGCTTGTGTGACACCTGTCTTTCTGAGTATGTGTTTATTTTGCCTAATATGATAATCACCATTCCTATTGGCTTTCTGAAAGTGACGTCATTTCGGTCTTCTTTTTCCTCTTTCTGATACCAGTTAGAGGAGAGACTCAAGGGGTCATGGCTGGGAGCAGGGCCGGGGGTGGAATGGGGATGCGGGTTGGGGCATGACTTAGTGGCTTAAAAGTGCTTGACCTAAGTTTGGATCCCCAGAGCCCACTTAAAAGCTACACACAGGAGTGTCTGTAATCTCAGTGACCGCGGGGCGGGGGGGGGGGGGCGGGGGGGGGAAGAGAGGACAGGAAGCGGAACCTCTGGAGGTTCATGGGCCAGCTAGTGTGGCTTATACAGTGGCAAAGAGACCCTGTTTCAGACATGGTAGGAAGAATTGATGCCCAGAAGTTTTCTTCTGACCTGCACACAAGTGTCATGGCACACATGTACTGGAACATATAAACACACGAACAAGCACATACTCACATGTCCACACGCCACACCCCGTTGTTCTTCAACGCTGCAGCTCCTCCCACCATGACTGAAAATAAGCCATGCCTACTAGCTCTTCCTGTGATCTTTGTGCTTGGGAGGCAGAAGAAGGATTATGAGTTGGGGTAGGGGGGCCACACAATGGTGTGTAGAAGAGGGTGTGTGTGAGTGGGCGGGGCTGGGGTTGTTTTTCCCTAGTGTGTAAACTTTGCCAGACTAATAGTGACCTTGGGTGACATAGGCATGGTGCGTGGCTCTCTTTTTCTCTAGGAGTTAATGATTTTACCTTCCACCTTGGAGAGATGGAGGGGCAGGCAGAACAGGAAACCTCGTCAGTTTTTCCTCCCCTTGCCCTTATCCCCAGCTTGTGTTTGCTAAGTGCTCTCAGGAATAGGCCCTTTGGGCTGGTATTTGAGCGATATTAACATTTGCGATGTCGTCGTCATCTCTGGCTGAGGTGCCTCACTCTGAGCAGTGAAGGATGACGCGGTGGTGTGGGTGCCGTGCGGCTTGCTTGATGAAAGGGTACAATCAGAGCGCGTACTGAAGGACGGCTGTGGAGAGAGGTGGCTTGTTAATTTATGGGGCCTCGATTCCAATGGCGAAGGGACATTTTTTTTCCTTTCTCAAAAACTTTTAAGAAATTAGGTTTTAAAGCTGAACCCATGTACCACTCAACTTAAAATAGAAGAGAATTTGATTTTATGTGGTGCCTTTCACATCCCGGCACTTTATAATATTGTGAATTCAGATGGAGCTGAGCTCCTGGCTGCAGGCTAGCTGGACGTGGATTGGGTTGGGATGACTTCTGGGGCGACAGCTGTACCCAACCTCCAACCCCTTGCCTGAAGATGGGGGGTGGACTCTCAAATCTTTCTGCTCTGGGACTGTGTGCATATGACCTCTCCTTGGACTGGGACCATGGAGCATATATTTGTTGGGGTCCTAAGAGCTTTGCCCACACACTGAACTCTCCATGAAAATACCATCTCATCTTGCAGAATTCAACTTGAAATGTCAGCTCAAATTCCCCCAGGGATGAGATGGTCGTTACTTCGTTTAGCATAACCACTATGGAGATGCTATATATTTGTGCTCATTGTTGCATGCCCTTGGGCGGATGCCCGATTCATCTGTGCAATGGGGCTATTTGCAGGCCTCTGCAGGGAAGGAGCCTGCTCCCTCTGTGCCTCGTTTGGGGGCTTCTGAGCCAAGTCAGCCTGTATCTCCTTGCTCCGCCCATCCCTGCCTAACAAGGGATGGCCACTTGCCAACCGGAAGGCGGATGCAGTTCATCTTTCTCCCTGCTGGCTGGCCTTCCTATCTTCCCTTCTCAGGCTAGCAGACCAGGAACCTAGTCACTGACGACTCTTTCTGTCCCATGTTCTTGGTGTCCCAGCTGATGGCAATAGCTGTTGTCTTCGAAGAGAGCACAACTATCATCATCATCATTTGTGTAAACTCAGTTACGTGCATACCACCTTGCACCTGTGGAGATCAGAGGACAAGTTAACTGAGACTCATTTGTGCAATAGGACTACTTGAAGGAATATCTCTAAGTGGAAAGAGAGAAAGAGGAGGGGGACGGAGGGAGGGAGGGGGAGAGGGAGAGGAAGAGGAAGAGTAAGGGAGGGAGGGGGAGAGGAAGGGATGGGGAAGGTAGAGGGACATAGGGAGGGGGAGAGAGAGAGGGAGGGGGAGAGAGAGAGGGAGGGGGGAGAGGGAGAGGGAGGGGGAGAGGGAGAGGGAGGGGGAGAGGGAGAGGGAGAGGGAGAGGGAGAGGGAGAGGGAGAGGGAGAGGGAGAGGGAGAGGGAGAGGGAGAGGGAAAGGGAGAGGGAGAGGGAGAGGGAGAGGGAGAGGGAGAGGGAGAGGGAGAGGGAGAGAACTCCCCCAGTGCCTAGCATGGATGCTCCTAAGGCGCTGGTTCCTTTCTTCACCATGTGGTAGATCCAGAGACCAATCTCAGGCCCTCAGATTTGCACAGCAAATGCTTCTCTCTGCTGAGCCATCGTCAGCACTTGCCTTTTTTTTTTTCTTGAAATAGGATCTTAGTAAACTGTTCAGCATGGCCTTGAACTCCTCTTTGTAGTGCAGGCAGTTCTTGAACTTGGTATTTTCCTGCTCAGCCTTCTGAGTAGCTAGCTGGTATGACTGGCATGTCTTAAATAATTACAGAATTGGGGGATAACAAGACCTATTTATTTCTTCTGTCATTCCATCCCTGATTTTTGTACATTTATTTTGGGTCCTAATTCATCCTCATTCTCTCTCTCTCTCTCTCTCTCTCTCTCTCTCTCTCTCTCTCTCTCTCTCTCTCTCCCCCTCTCTCCACCTGGCCTCTCCCTTCTTCCTGAGTGTTGCATGATTGAAACAATGTTTAAAAAACATCGTTGAATAATTTTTGGATCTCAGCAGAATTCTGCTCAAATCCATGTTTGCTCACGTGTTTCTTTGCTTCAGCATATTTGGGTGGAAGAAAGCTAAGTAGGGACGCTTTCATAGACCGCGGGGGTGAGCAGAAGAGTCTTAAGAAAGAAGATCAAACCCGTGCAGATGCACCGAGAGCTAGGGTGCTGGCTGGGAGCCTGGCCACCTGGCTCACAGCAATGGTGACTCCTGAGTGGCTGCCGAGGGCCTGAATGCAGAGGAAATAATCTGAACTCCCCTCCTGCCGCCATGATTAATACTAACGCCCGTCTTCAAAGAGCCACAAGATCTTTAGTATCCACAAAATATATGAGGCTCCCGTTGAAGTTTTTATCGTAGAGATGTATCTGAGGTGTTATTTCATCTTCCCTCAGCTAAAGGCAACCTTGAGGACTGGATAGAAGGGAGCTGGGTGGCGGGGAAAGAGGGCTGAAGATAGAGAAGTAATCTGTCCAGGCAGGTGTCTTGAGAAGTGCAGCCCTGCCTTGGTGTGTGGCAGAGAGAGACTGCTGGGTTGAAGGGTCTGGGCCTGCACATGTGAATCTCACCTCTACCAGTGACTCCACTGTGTGACCTCTCTGGTCCCCAGTGTCTCTTTTGAATATGTCTCATGTAGAAGAGATGAATGGGTCCCCGGAAGATGCCGAGGAGAAACAGAGGGGCTATTTGTGCAGTGTGTAGATGGGAAGGCGGTCCCTAAGCCCTTGAGATTGGCCACAAGTCATCTCTTCCACTTGTCAAGTGCTCATTTCCATCTGGGGCTCTTTCTCCACAGTCTCCGCCTCTCTGCAGTGGTTTGATTGACAGTGTCCCCCACAGGCTTGGTTATTGGAACACTTGGTTTCCAGATGGTGGTGCTGTTGGGAGAGGTTATGGGAGGTGCAGCTCAGCTCTATGGAGTACTTCACTGGATGTGGGCTTTGAGTGCCTTATAGACTCACCTCCATTCCTGTTCTCTCTCTGTGTTTTCTGTTTGTCATTGAGGAGGCAAGACCTCAGCTTTCTGCTCCTGTGGCCATGTCTTCTGCTTGCTGCTATGGGGACGCCCATAAGCTAAACCCCCACCATGATGGGGTTTTATCCCCCCTTAAAACCAAATAAATACTTTCTTCTATAACTTGCTTTGATCACAGTGTTTTATCACAGCCACAGAAAACTTATATTTATTCATTAGCAGACATGGACAAGCAAAATGTCTCAATGTGGTCCAACCAAAGGACACATGGCCAGGTGCAAGTTCTCTTTCTGCTCGGTTCGCTGTAGGAGAGCAGACGAGTAACACTTTGGGGAAGCCCCAGACCTACATGTCCCTGGAAGGAAGGAAGGATGGAGACATCAAGAACGTTGATGGCTTCCCACCACCTCTCCACCCTTGTCGGGCAACGGTGGATTATCCTTGGAAATTAAAATGACTCTATGACATCATTTCTGATAGAGAACAAAAATATTAAGCAGGTGTGTACTTGTTAGTGTGTGTGCACATTTGTGTTTGGGTATGTGTAGACATGTTTACACATGTTGAGGCAAGTCAAGGTTGTGTACTTGTTAGTGTGTGTGCATGTTTGTGTGCGTGTATGGATAGACATGTTTACACATATTGAGGCAAGTCAAAGTTGTGTACTTGTTAGTGTGTATGCACATTTGTGTATGGGTATGTGCAGACATGTTTACACATGTTGAGGCAAGTCAAAGTTATATGTCTTCCCTGATTTTCCACTATATTATTATTATTGTTGGTGTTGGTGTTTTTCGTCGTTGTCATTATTATTGACAGGACTACAGGGCTGTACTGCCACTGCCATGCCCTGCTTTTCATGTTGGGTGCCAGGGATGGATTTGAACTCCTGCTTATACAGCAGATATTTTATCCATTGAACGTCTCTCCAGCTTCACAAGTTGCTTTGCAAAGGAGCTGCTGATGGACAGAGTCTCACAGCACCACAGATCTCTCCATGGAACATTAAACACAAAAAGAGAAGCTGGGGCATGGGAAGGGTAGAGGAGGAGCCGCTCTGAACAAAGGGGCTGTGTCCACAGACAGAGGTCAACACTCACTGGCTTTGACTTCAAGACTGTGAGCGACGGTTCTTGGTTTCCTCTACCCCCTCGGCCATCCTGCTGTTTCTTCTACCCCCTCGGCCATCCTGCTGTGGTAGAGGTGAACAGCTCCAGGGCCGTCTCCCTTATTACCATATTTGTTTCTGTGAGGAAACCCCTCTGCTTCACTGGGTACCACTTCACCTCGCATCTGATTTTCTTTGGGCATCTCCTCTGGAGCCATTGCCCAGATGTTTCCTTCTGGTGGCAAGATGAAAGAGCTGCTGGAGGAAAAGTTTCTTTGGTTTCTCAGCATCAGCAAATTCCAACGTGTGTCCAAAGGTAATTGTATTAGGCCACATGCTAGTCCCACGATAATAGTCTTACGAGCTCCCGTGATAAAGCGTGTAGGTTGCAATGATTATAGAAATTTTATTTTCATCTGGTTTTTATATTGCTATAAATATTTTGCATTTACCAAATAAAGTGGTTGCTATGTAGAGATCATAACTTCTGGGACCTAAATTTGCTTCAGACGATAGGCAAATTATAGACTACAATATGTGATCAAACAGCAGCATGGAGAACTTAAATGGAGTGAGCCCTGAGGACAGAGGCTGCTTGAAACTATGGGGGACGGAATAAATGGGAGTCTTAGCAAAGCTATCGCTGGTTCTAGCAGATAAATTATGCTCTGCCTTTTTGTATCTCTTTGGGACTGTACTACATAAATTATGACCAAATATAATTTAGGCTATCAGCCTATATTTCTGAACATCCATCTTGTACATTTTAAGTACAAAATTACCATTTTGCAGAAGTATAAAATTGAGACAAATTTTTTTCCATCTGTGCATTTAACTTCTGCATACTTTATTGCAGCTAAAGGGTTCTAGAGGACCTCATTACCATCCAGAGGGGACGTTAGCCCCGCGACTATATAACTGTATTAAGATCTACATAAACGGGAATAAAGTTCGAGGGACAGTGGGATATGGAATTATGTATTCTTTCTTAAATGGAGATGTAACTTTTATCGAAAAGCCCTCGTCGCTGCTTTTCTGGAGATCACTGTTTATAAATTCAAACTTGCTGATGAAGGAATCCGTGTTTATGAAAACTCCATCTAAACAGGGAGACCCTCCAGGGACCTGTGGGCTTTTGGAGCCGGGACTGGAACACTGATATGGTCTGGAGATGGAAGCAGACCCTTGTAGCCTTGTGGCTGTCCCTGGGCTCTCAGATTTCTGAGTATTATGACACAGGGGCATAGTGAGTTCTATGTTCCTCATCAGGCAAGTGCTGTGAAGATTCTCTCTCTCAGTTTAAGACCCTGGTTTCTCAAAGGGGGAAGTCCTGTGCAGATAGCAAGAAGTTTTATTCTGTCTATTTAGAAATCTTAATTCTGTCAAACAGGCTCTCCATGCCTCTAGTCAGAAGCCAGAGCATGTCAGATTTCTCCCACCTTTCCTCAGCCTCAGGGTAGCCTTTCTTCCTAAAAGTTGCTCTGCTGGGTATTTTGTCAAAACAGCACCAAAGTAACCCAAGAAATGGCTTCTCGCCTCTCCTTCCTCCATTGTTTCTCTCTACAACTAGGTGTCTTTTGTCTTCCGGTTTGGCTGTTTCACATCTGTCAATCAGTCTTCCTCCAGATGGATGCCCTTATAGTGCACACACAGAAGGCTATGTCTCTTAAAGAGGCTGCAACCCAGAGGGAGTGATACAGTAAACAGGCATTCAGAAACTGGCCTGTCAAGGGCTCTGTCCAGCTAGCTGGAGGCTTGGCTGGGACGGCCACACAATGTTCAGAGATGGGACTGCTGACACTAGACCTTGGTAGGATTTGTTGTGTTTTTCAGATAACATCTTAGCCACCCTCTCCCAGCCTCTGTTAATGGTGTGGGAAGAATCAAATGTGATGAGAAGAAATCGAGGAAGGGGCAAATATCTATCTCTGCTCTGTAGAAATGGTTTTAGATGTGAAAGGTCCTACCTTGATTGACAGTGTGCACATGGCTACAAAGAGGCAGCAGCAGCAGCTTTCTTAAGTGATGAGGTCTGGTCTCTTATCATCTAGAGTTGTGGGGGAGGGTTATCACTAATTAGCCATAAGAGACATGGTGATCTGCTCCCAGGGGCATTATCATTACACTTTATCCTCAGATCCATACACTACCACTGGGGCCAGAGAGATGTCCCCACGGTTAAGAGTCCTATTGCTCTTTCAGAGGAATCAGGCTCATTCAGTTCCCAACACCTACTTGGGAGCGTAAAGCCATCTGTAACTCCAGCCCCAAGGGATCCAGCACCTTGTTCTGGCTTCCATAGGCACTAGACTCACAGGTGGTGCATATACAAGCAAAACACTCGTGTACATTAAAAACAAATCCTCACCATCAAACTCCTATGGGGAGAAAATTACATATAGCTGGCCAACGAGATAGCTCACTGGGTAAAGTGTCTACTGTGCATGTATGAGGACCCAAATTTGAGTCTCATTGCCCATGTCAAAGCCAGACATGGTAGCATGTGTCTATAACTCTGGAGCTGGGAAAGGAAGGAGGCAGAGACAAATGGATTCTAGGAACTTGCTGGGCAGGGGGCCTATCCAAAGCAGCAAACTCCAGTGTCAGAGAGAGTAAGAGACGTTGTCTCTGAAAAACAAGACAGAAAGTGATAGAGGGGGACACCTGATTTTGACCTCTGACCTGCATATGCCATGCTTAGACAAGTGCATACACATGTATGTATACACACACACACACACACACACACACACACACACACACACACACACATTGAGTCTTATCAGGATGCCTTTGGCTAAAGGCAACTAGAGATGGCCAGGTGGTTTGAACCTCAACCCTCACCCTGTGAGCAGAGTTTGGCTGGTGTTTGGGAGTAGCAGTTAAAAATGTGATCAAGAGGGAGAGTGTTTCGAGGAAACGGAAACCTGGAAACCTCCACTGTCAAAACGCAGTTGCAAAATGAGGAAGAAACCGAGAGAGCTGAGATTAACTAGTCAAGAGGAAAGGACTCAAGCAAGAGGCCAAAGAGGTAGGCCATATCAAGATGGCGAGAGTGGTCACCAGTGATAAACGCGACAGAGATGTGGAACCGTATGGCTGAGGTGATCCATGAGGGCTGGCTTCAGACGAAGGCACTGGGTGCCTCGAGTTTTGCTTGTTGTTTGAGGGAGGGACAGCTCTTGAGTCAGTGAGTCAGTCTTCCTGCAGGGGGATGCTCCAGTTGGTGAAGCCAAAGGGATAAACTTCTGCCCAGATCAAGGCTATTGAGACACAAGGCTGTTGGGGGAAAATGGCTCTGTGCCCAAAGATGGATGGTGCCTTGGTAAACTACACCAAGAGCATGGTAGGTGGTAGGAAATGCTATGTCGATTTTCTGGATACTCATTGACCAGTATCTATTTGTTAATGCTCTTATAGAGTGAATCCAAGGAAAAGCATGTTCACATGGTGGTATGGAAGGAAATATAGCCAGTGTTGGGCCTGGCCTCTCTGCTTTGGTTTTCTGAACTAGTGTCTCAGACCCTAACCTTTGCTCTGGATGATAAACTTGGTTTCCCAAATTGATGAGAAGCAGGGATTTATCAGTCTTTCCCAGTGGCATGGAGGGCATCAGGAAATAATCGTGTCTTCTATCAAATGTTCTGTTTGCACAGCTCAGAAAGTCCAGGGGACTGATCTCAGGGTCACTCAAGGTGAGCAGAACCTTTTCAGCTCTCAGATCCTTGGCACGCACCCCGGAGCGTGTGTGTGTGTGTGTGTGTGTGTGTGCGTGTGTGTATGTGTGTGTATGTGTGTGTGTGTGTGTGTGTATGTATCCCTGCACCCGTGACCACCACCCACATCCCTATGGTGTGCAGTCTCAGTTCTGGGACAGCCAGACAGGGATCAGGGAAATGAAATGTTAGTTGAAATGTATAAATTTCTTGTCAGCAGGATAAGAAGGCCAAGGCAGGAGGTTTACCTGGGTTAGACAGAGTTCAAGGCCAGCCTGGGCTATACAGCAAGAATGTGTCTCAAAATCAATGAAAAGGAAGAAAGTGGAGGAAGAAGAGAAGGTAGTGGAGGAAGGAAGGAAATAAGAAAGAGCCAAACCCAAGAAGCCAAGGGCTTTCTCTGTGTAGGTCCCATCTCTGCCCTGCACAAAGATGCACTACTGTACACACCTATTGCCCGGAACACATGGTTGCAATCACAGCTGCTGCGTTCAGAGTCCAAACTCTTCAGGTGAAATCAGGACCAAGATGGAGCCAAGAAGGGCCCACTGTTTCTCCAGCCCCACCAAGCCCAGGTTGTGTTTCTCCCTGTGTTGTGGCAGGAACAGGCTTCTCGATGGAGGGGTTGTAACTGTGCCTGTCCTTGTTTGCCTGGTGTCCTGTTTGTTCCCAGCACAGAACAATGACCTCTTGTAAGGCAGGGCTTCCCAGCCTCACCGAGGGTTACTGAACAGCCCCGATTCCTCCCCTGATTATCTTGAAGCCTGTCACGCTGTCAGTTCTCCCGCCCTTCTCTGCTCTTTCTTCCTAATAGACATGAAACAGTGCAGTCAATAATATTTTACTCGTCTTCCCACTGCGTGTCTCCTCTTCTGATCAGTTTAGGCGGGTTTGACTGCAATAAGTCAGAAGGGAGGTTACGATCTGAAAAGTTCAGCCAAATGTTATCAGCCTCAGAGATGTTGCTAAGGGAAAGGCCCCCCAGCCCTTGGCGACCGGAGCCAATAATAGCTGCGATTCACTGATAGTATCAACGCCTGTCAAAGATCCAGGCGTTTGCGGTTCGTCTGTAAACGCAAACACCTGTATCCAGTCAAGCTACGATGGTTATCGTCTTATTCCCTGTCATGTCGATGGTTCCTTGAAGGGGCTGCCAGGATGTGCTAAGCTGTGAGTTGATTTATAAAGTGAAGGGTCTCTCCGAAACTTTGGCACGGATGGGGAAATTGACAAAGGCGAGCTTCTCCTCGGTGGGGTGACGTGGCATTTTGACAACAGTGAAACCCAGTTGTTTTTCTTTCTTTCTTTTTAACTGTATTTTTTAACCCGTGGCACCTGAGGGACCAAATCATGGGAAGTGAGGTGGAAGGGAGCGTGGGCATGCTTTGAAAGCCTTTCTTCACATGCTCCCCCATCCCTACCTCTAGGAAGGACGCTCAGTGCTTGTTTGAGACTGCTGTGTGTGATGAATTAGATCAAAGAGACTGACGAATAGTGTGCGCAGAGCCTCTCAGGACACAGTATATACATAGCTGGGGTAGTGTTGAGATTGAACAGGCAAAGCCCGCACTGTTAAATAAACCTAAAGAGTAAGGAGGCTGTGGGTGACCCAACCAGCTGTGGCAAGCAGTGTTTTCCTAGTGAAAGGTTCCTGGGCTTCCATGTTTGCGTGGTCAGCCATAGCTGCCGGCATGCAAAGACAGGAAAGGAAGACACAGTGTTCATGGCTTATCCAAGAGACTGCTTGCATCTACCCTGAAGCTCTATGTGGACTCATGTTAAATGCGTCCCAGATTCTCAGCTTGGTAGCATGTGGTTAGACCACACGGTCTACTTGCCCATGGTCACGTGCTTGGCATTATACATTTGACACCATCTTGTCCATCCCTTGAATAACATTCAGCTTAAAGAAGGGTAGGGACAATATGAAAGGCCCCAGATCCTGGGTCTTCAACAAACACTGTAGATGAGCAGCTGAGGATAAATCCTCTGGAATGGACAAGCTCTGCCCTGCTGTGAACTTGAACCACACCTCTCTAGGGCCTCCATGACCCATGAGTCCAAGGCAGAGGTGATTGTTGTGGTGGGACACATCTGTGATCGCAACACTGGGTGGTGGGGAGATGAAGGCAGAAGGGTGAAGAGTTCCAGGATAGCTTGGGGTATATCATGAGTCCTTATTTCAAAACAGAATCAAACGAAAAGAGGGAAATGCAGTATGAGGACCCTAGGGACAGTGATGAGAGGAGATGATGAACTGGGTTACAACAGGCATTAACTCTGCACAGTGATACAGAACTGCTCAGCCACATGCCTGGGCCATAGGAAGCGCTCGGAGTTAGTTAGCCACTTCTCTCTCTAATCTTACTGATGGTTATTAGTTCATAGTGCTGCCCAAACCTTCCAGGTTTAAAAAAGTCAAATTTAGACCAGAAATGAGTTTTTTAAAAGTAATTTAAGCTACCATCACCTTAAAGCATAAAACATTTCCAGTGGTTTAACTGAGACCCTTCTAGCACAGTTCACACATATAATGCCCAGTGGAAGATTATAATAGCGCCCTGGAAAGCCCAGGGCTGGATGAGTAAAGCTATGGAACCTGTGCCCAAACCCTCATCACATTCAGAATATTCAAAAGGTCCTAGTTCTGTTTGTCTTCAGAATTCTTGAGTCCGAAAAAACCTCCTACAATATTGTTTTTGGCCTGCCAAGAGTATTTCAAGGTGTAATGATCTGAACCTATACATTGGTCCTGTATTTTCATGGTGGTCTGAATGAGAAACACCCTCCATAGACTCATGCATTTGAAAACTTGGTTCCCAGTTGGCAACACTGTTTGGTGGGAAAGTTTAGAAGGGGGGCCCTGCTGGAGGAAGTGTACCACTGGGGGTAGGCTTTGAAGGTTGATAGCCTTGCCCCACTTCCTGTTCTCTCTGTGCTTGTGCGTGGGAATGCATCCTGCCCCTGCAGCCACGTCATGCTTTCCCCATCCTCAAAGACTCTTTCTGTCTTAAGTTGCTTTTGGAAACGGTATTGATCACAGCAACAGGAAAGTAATACAGCATTTCAGGTAAAAGGACCACAGGCTGGAAAGATTACATACTCATAGGTTGCAGATATGACACATGCATGGGCTGGAGAGATTACCCAGGCATGGCTTTTGCAGAGGACTCAAGTTCTCAGCACCCCAGTTGGGCAGCTCACAATCCACCCACAACTCTAGCTCCAGGGAGTCTTACATTCTGGTTTTTCTTGCATGTACATGCACACACACACACACACACACACACACACACACACACACACACAGGGTTATAAAAATAAAAAAGTAAAGGACTACACCAAGTGGGAGCTCTGGCAGCATACACCAGGGACAAGACGCTGCCCCATGCTGGATGCTCTGATGAAGTAGTGATTCTCATGAGGGTGCGGCTGACTGGAGAAAATGGTATACATTGCTGCATCTGTGTACTCTGCCCCTTTGAAAAACCAGCTTTCACCACCTCATGCTCTGTGCAATAGCTTCTGTGACTTTTGACCTCTGTATGAAGTGGGCGTTGTTCTCACCAATCATAGATCTCTGGTCTTGTTTCTGGTCAAATGCCTAGCAGGAACTTTTCTTTACTGCCTGTGAACATGCCCTGCAAAGGTGTCAGCCATGCCTAACTCATGTTCTCCAACTAAGGTCTAAATGCTCACTTAAAGGATATCTCTGGACTAGGCTTGATAGGGAAGACTTACAATCCCAGCTATGCTGGAGGTGGAGGCTGGAGGATTCAAAATTGAAGGCCAGCCTAGACTATAGAGAAGATTGTTGACTTTTGGCTTGGGAAGTTGCATACCATCAAGAACTCCCAAATTCCAGGAAAACCAAGGTGGTTGGTGACCTGGGGCTATTGAGAAGGGTGGGTTACACTTTCATGTTTTGAAAGGGAGTGAAAGAAAGAAAAGAGATTTGAGGAATGACACATGGAGAGAGTTGGGTAGAATCAGGTGTATGCAATCAGACATTTTTAATAGCCTCATTATAGCATATACTACCAGCCCAAAAGCAAGGAGTATTCTGGGATGAATGAGATTGAGATTTCATTCTGACTACAAGAAACAATTAGAGAATGTGTATTCTATCTCTACCCCACCAAATCCTTCAAGACAACACATATTTGGGGGTGGGGGAGACAGATAATTTTTTTCTAGAACTATTTCATTCTTTTAGATCAACTTGATTTGAGAGAGAATACCCAGCATCGGGGATTTTTTTTTCTGTTTGATTTTTCAGTGGCTGGCTTGCCTTACAAAGATGAATATACTTGGTTTGAGCATTAGGCCCTTAGGAGGTCTCTTATGGTCTGAGTCTGAATTGTACACCTCAAGTTTATGCTTTGAATACCCAGTCTCTGCTTGGTCATGTTGTTCTGAAGGCTGTGGGGCCTTTAGGAGGTGAGATGTAGCTGGTGGAAATAGGACCAGGCCCCTTCTAACTATACATACTTTAGTTTTCCATCTACAGTTTCAGCTTTCTGGTCTACCTCTCTGCATTTTTTTTTCCTGACACATTGGCCTAAAATTTGTCTGTAACTATGAGCTAAAATGATTCTTTCCCTTTTCTATTGTGTCTGTCAGGTATTTGTTCACAGTGACAAAGAAGTGACTGATACAAGGTCTTTTAACCAAGAGTGGTGGGTTCCCTTGGACATCCAAAGAAAACTAGTGAATCACCTAAGAATGGCAGGTAACCATGACCTTGGGCTAGCTAATCTGGGTAGAGAAGAATAATGGTTCAGTTTGCGACTAGACTTTCCTTTCCCCTGTCTTTCAATTAATACGGTTTTCTAAAGTGAACATGTAGATATAAGTAATTAGGGAATTATTAATATTTATCTGTTGTTGAAGCATTATCTTCCTGATTTCTTTCTTTTTCGGGTTACAGTTGAACCTCTAGGGTAGTGGTTCTCAACTTTCTCAATGGAGAAAGTTAATTCAGTTGCTTCTGTTGTAGTGACCCCCTCAACCATGCAACTATGTTCTTTGCTACTTCATAACAGGGATTTTGCTACTCCTATGAATCATAATATACATAACTGATATGCAGGACATATGGCATGGGATCCCTATATATGGGTTTTTTGATCACTGCTCTAAGGGATTCTGAACCCAGCCCATGCTGGTGTGCAAGGACCTCACAGGAAGTAACTACCTTGAGTCTCCAGCTGCAGCTGTTAGAGTTCCCAGCTCCCAGGGCCTCACACCCCCTCCCCGCCCCAGTCTCTCTAACACCCAGTAGATAATCTTTTAAGTCACACTCACTGCACACTGGCCGCACACTCTGACAGCGAAACTCGAGCTTCCTTAGGGCTTGCTTCCATACCCAAACAAAGCACTTGTCCCCCCTCTCCAGAACTGGTCTCCTTATGCATTGACCTTTGAAGCTGTGTGCTCAGTAGTGTCTCCAGTTTTGCTTGGTTAAACATGGAAAAATGTTCCTCTAGATCGAAGCAGCTCCCCATTTATTTCAGAGCATCCTGTCGCTGACGTAATGCCGCCTGGTTTATGGCCTCATTGCTCTGTGTTTGGAGTTGAGTAATGCCTCCTGGTGCACCAGGCACCGCCTACGTAACCACAGGAAGGGGTAACATCCCATGGGCCTCCCAGGCATCTGCTGGGAAATTGCTTCTTTGGTGCCAGACAAATGAATGTTTTGCATATTTCTCACAAAAAGAGAAGGGTTGCGAGGCGGAGGTTAACATAACAATCTTCTCTTATTACAGTGATTTATGTGTGCATAACTTCAGCAGTGGAATGTCATCTCGGAGGTCTTTAATTGGCAGACTTTGGGGACCACAGAGGGAGATGACAGAGTGTGCTCTGAAGAAGTAAGAGTGTCGGCTGCCATCCCCAGTGCGGCCCCACAGAGGAGGACTCATAAATCTCGGGAGTAGTGGGGGGATAGCAGTCAACTTTTAAACTTTTTATTAACCTGATATCTGCTAATGAAACACGAAGAGGATCATCTTCAACCTCAGCCGATTCGGATCTCATGACATGTCAAATGACTGCCTAGGGTTTTTGAGACAATCAAGTGCAGATCTTCTGGTAATTTTTACTCAAAGACACCAACACTGTGATTTGCAGTCTTTATGACTTCAATGAGTCACCCAGTCCTGTCTTGCTATGTGGAATATTATTGTGTATTTTTAAGAATGTCAACAGATGTGTTTTCTGTTCATGAACCTTATCTCTGGCCTTGGATAAAAATGCCATTTTGAAATGGAATCACAGATGCTTTTGGCCTCAGGATGCAGCTCAGAGAAGTCTATCCATGCAAGATGTGGCTGGCTTTTTAGGAGGCAGGGAGGGTTCTGGAACGAATGGAAAGTGACCTCTTTGACAAGGTGGCCCTGGTATCTGTGTCACTTGTAGTAAAGTTGAAGTCTTTCTAAAAGATGGTTGACTCTGTGAACATCTGTGCTAACAGTATCCAAGAGGTCAAGTTCCAGGCCTTAAACTCTAGCACCTGTGCTACAGCCAATTCCAAACTGTGGGCCAACTTCTTTCATGGGCCATTGTGCTTTTGAGAAAAGACTGACAATTTACATCTTTGTATTTTTTTTCAAAATTCCAGTGTCTTTAGGCTTAGGGCTCCCCCAGAAGCAGACCCCACTACAGTAGCAGAGTGTAAAGCTCTTTCCTGGAGTTAGGATCCAGGTGCCATCAACTCTGACCAGCTCCCAAATTAGGAGTGGAGGCTCCTGAACCCATCTCCCCTCATGCTAGAATGTTGGCTGGCTTGGTCATGTTCTCGTGTGGGCCTTTTGAAGGCAATCGTGGGTTCTGTGAGTTCAGGCGTGTAGCAGTCCACTCTGTTTTGCCGTGTACTCCAAGACCTCTGGCTTTTTATGATCTTTCCACATTCTCTTCTGCAATGGTTCCTGAGTATACACAATCTCTCTGTCTGTCTGTCTGTCTGTCTGTCTCTCTCTCTCTCTCTCTCTCTCTGTGTGTGTGTGTGTGTGTGTGTGATATAGATGGTCCATTTGAGGCTGAACGTTCCATAGACATGTATTCATAGTGTATTTTACATTGGTCCTATTTTACTAGAGAGCCCAAAGCCTGACTAAGCCAGGCAGTCATTAGGATCTAGTTTCATCTAGCATGGGAAGAGAAAGAAATTGATGGACAGATCTTTCTTGGGCAGCTAAGGACTCTTGGGGGCAAGGTAGACCAGGGTGAATCATTCCACCCAAGGAATGTGTTGCTTTGGTACTTACCCATCCTTTCCCACATGCCACTGTTGGAGTCTGCTTGGAGCTATAAACTCTCTGGTGCATGTTGCAGGAGAACTCCTTTGATACATGCACTAGAATGTGAGCAACAGAGGGATACCCGAGGCTCCAAGGTACACATGTTGTGAAGGATGCAATTCATTGCTTGAGGTAAGTACCCTTTTCCCCTTCACGAGCAAGTTCTCTTTTCATTCCAATTTCAAAATGACTGCAACTAAGTCTTTCAGGCTGGCTCTGTCTCCTAATCACCCACTTCCTCTTTTTAAGTGTTTTTTTTTTTTTATTAGCAGCTTACATTGTACAAAGTGATGAGTTTCATAACAACAATTTAATTCAAGTATATCATGTAGTTTGTTTATAATACCCAGTACATTGTCCTGCACACAGATACACCCATATATAGAAAACAGAAATGCACATAGACACATGCAGACAACCACACCCACACATATACACACAGAGAGACACAGAGATACACATACAGAAATACACCAGGCACACATACACAACAGACACATACAGAAACAGACTACACACACATCTGGACACACACAGCATTTGCTCCACACACTATCAAAACTCTCCGCCTTTGTTTTCCTGGATCTTCTTTGTCTTAACTGGATCTCCAATTCCATTCAAATGTTATAGTTTTATTCTTCTTCGTGGCTGAGTGAAGTCTTGTGTGTTCCCTGTAGCTTATTTTCCGTATCTGCTTATCTGCCAATGGGCACCTAGAGCTTGCTGTTTTAGCTTGACTTCTGTTACTGTGATAAAATACTGACCAAAGCCAACTTCGTAACGGAAAGGGTCTAAAGGTTTATTGGGCTTGTAGGTCATAGTTCATCATTGAAGGAAACCAGGACAGTAACTCAAGGCAGGGACGGAAGCAGAACTGTGGAGAACACTATTTATTGGTTTGTTCTTTATGCTTGCTCTGCTTGGATTTTTTTCCACACAACCCAGAACCACCTACCCCAGGGTGGTCATGTCCACAGTGGGCTAAGCCCTCTCACATTAACCATAATCATGAAATCCTGCCCCCCCCCAAGCCTTGTCTACGGGCTAATATGTTTCCTCAGTTGAGGTTCCTTCTTCCCAGATGCCCCTGTCTTGTGTCAAGTCAACAAAATCTACCCAGCACACTTGGCCGTTATTGTGGATAGTGTTGCAGTAAACCTGGATGTAAGATGTCACCAAAGCCCTCTGATTCCTTTGGGTGTATACTCAGGAGTGTGATAGCTCACTGCTCCCTGAGTATACTCAGGCTCCCATGATGGAGGGCTTCTCTATCCTTCTCATTCCCTAGTTCTGCTGTGGGCTAGCTTTCTTTCCTGCTCTTCAGGAACCCAGAATTGGAACATCTGATTATTTTGTCCTTTGAGAGGACCCCTCCTTAGAGTTCTGACTTTGGTTACTCTCTGAGGGGAAGGAGGTAACTCGTGTACCTGTGACTTTAAACATCGTGTTTAGCACATAGTGGAGTATACACATTCTAGAACATTCTATTTCCACGGCTGCATCTTTGGGGGTTGTGGCTACATCATGTCTACCTGTAAACATTCTGAGAGCTCATACATAAAGATTGCTATAATGTACCCAAAGCAATCATTCCTTATGTTTAATGAGCTGTGTGCAAACAAGACTGTTCACCCCTTGCCTCTTCCAGGTTCCAAAGGATCCTGCCTTTTTAAATAATCTGTAGGCTGGGAGAACAAACCCTTTAAAACTCAAAGTGGTTTGGGTGTTTTAATGGCCCTTGTTTTCCTTCTGTAAAAGCCCATGTGTCTGTGGGGCTCATGTGCCACACTATTCACAAGGTGACAGCAGTGATCAGAAACATAATTTTCAATATTTATGATGGAAAATGCAATTTAAAAATGAAAGAGGGGGCACTTGTTCCTCCTTAGCTCGAAGCGAAATCATTGTTTTGAGACGTGTTCTTTATACAGTTAATCTGGCCTGAGTAATTTACCACACCCAGGCTGAGTTGTAAGGCTGGGGCCTCATTCATCAAGAAAGAATTATGGGCACAAGATGCATTTGAATTAGTAAATGTTGTGTGGGGCTATGGTTATTTGATTGCAGAGATCTGGAGAAGGCGAGAGGGGCAGCTCCAGGGTATTATTCCCACAGAAAGTCAACAGGTGTGGAGAGTCTTGAGTCTGGATGGAGGTCTCTGTCCCTGTTGGCCTGTGAGGCTTAGTTTTCATCATCCAGTTTGGATAAAGTGTAGCAATGTATGCTGGCAGAAGAGGAAAGCTATGGCTTGTTGAGGTTGTATGGCTTGGTGTGCACTGTGTGTGCTAACCTCTGTGTGTGTGCTCATGCATGCATATATGCACGCATGTGCATACTGGCCCATGTGTGCACATATATGCATTTGGAATAATTGGAGACTCAAAACATTCACACACATAGCATCAAGAGTTCCTTTTCATTTTCCCTGAATGATAGCACTGTATGTATCCCAAGCACATAATCAAACCAGAATCAATATTGGTGCAGTATTATTGGCTGAACCACAGACTTTCAGCCGAACGCCATGTGTATGCTCTAAACATTAAACTGGTTGCCAGTGTCTCCCCTTTGGGTGATGTCGCACAGAGGTGAGATCTGCCATCTCAAGTTTGTTTTCTGCAGGCAAACAGCTACAAGTGCTGAGTAACTGAGACCTCTGCAGGAGAGAGCCAAGATGAGTCCCCAGTCTGCTGGGATCCCCCTCATTCCGTCTTGACACACAGCCTAGTTACTCTGACCAACCTCTTGGCCTGTCTTGTCCCTGTAGGCACTGGAGTTGGGAATTCCTACAACAGCAACTTCAGGTCCCCAGTGGCATCTGGGGGCTGGGAACCGACACCACTGTGGATTGTATCAGCTTTAAGGACAGGTCATCACAGGGGCCAGCTCTCCAAAGGAGGAACTCCTTTTGGAGAGTGGAGGGAATTTGGTGTATATCCCACAGATGCGTTGGACAGGCTGCTCTCTGCTCCTAGAGCAGAGTTTAGGAGACACTGTGCATGCTCCTAGCTAAACTGCAAAGGCAAGGAAAACTGACTGAAAGCCCATGGCATTGCTGGGCCTCAAACAGCTTCTAGATATTCATAGTGTTCCTCCTGGCTTATAGTAGCCCTTTGACTGTATGACTTATTTTGTTTTTATTTTATTTTATTTTATTTTATTTTATTTTATTTTATTTTATTTTATTTTATTTTAGGTCTTGAGTGATCCTTTTGCAAAGCAACAGACAAAATTTGGAGGCCGACACACGTTGAATTTTTTGTCTCTAGTTTGTCCAAGGACAAAGAAATGGATGGACCTGAGCATCACCAAAAGCCAATTGGACTGAAGCCTAGGGGATCTTGTCATCAGAGAAGTGCCAGGACAGTAGAGGACTTTTTAAACATACAGATTCTCCAAGGCCCATTGTCTCCTCTTAAGAGTCATCTCAAGTGAAGACCAACAGCCCCATGCTGGGTGCTGGTGTGTCCCAGAAGATGAAGATGGAGCCTCTGCCTTTGAGAATCCATAGTGTTTCTGGAAAAGAGCCACCCATACCATTAGCTAGATTATAAACAGTGTAGTTAGGCCGGTGAGGAGGAGGGCCGGTGAGGAGGAGGTGGTGCTGACTGCTGGGACACCGAGGCCTTTGCCTCTGTTTATCCGGCCAGAACATTCTAATGCAGGACGCATCCCCGCCTTCCTGAACAAAATCAAAAGCCTCGAGGACTGCTTTCTTTTAAGAAGGGAAAAGTGGGTGGTGATGGAATCGGAGACAGAAACAAGCTGAACATCTGGAAAGAAGGACTTTCTGGAAGAACAGCCCCTCCCTAGCTATCCCACAGGTCCACAGCGGCCTCGGAGTGTCAGAGGATTAGGTCTGGATTCTTGTAGTAATTAATAGCACTTAAGTTCCTGGGTAGTCAGTTTTGATTAGGCAAACATTAAATTAATCCAATCTGCAAACGCACGGCCGGGTGGAGGCAGCAGCTGGATGGACAGAGGGATGTGTCCTCATTGGATTGCGGGCCACCTCCGAGTAGTTACAGCTGGATCAATACGGCTCCTGGAGCTATAATAAAATGCCTTCGACATGCTCATCTGTGGCTGAGAACAGTACACACATTGATTTCCTGGCCTGATATAACCCATTTACCTAGTCAGCTACTCCATTCAGGAAGGTGGAGGGGTCCCAAGACCCAAGGGACCAATGATGCCTGCAACGATGGTAGCGGATGCTTGGGAAATGTCTTAATCGGCAGCACGATTCCTCCGTTAGGAAGACATGTTTCTTTGTAAGGTAAAGGCCTTGGAGTCCTGCTGGCTTCATCTGGGGAAACACTGGAAATTGAGGATGGCGTGTGTGTGTGTGTGTGTGTGTGTCTCGCTGTTTCTGCGTGTCAGGATCTGCCCTTCTCATGATTTAAAATGCCAATGTTATACAATTGTCTTAGCTTCTTGGAGGGCAAAGGGGTGTGTGTAATACAAGCTCATTCCAGGAGTGTCTTCTACTCCAATTTGGGTGAACTGGAGGGAGGTACAGAGAGTGCCCCAGAACGCTCACATCAGAAAGATTCTCCTCTACACCGATTTTTCTGTGACAGTGTTAAATTTAAAGGGAACGGTTGCTGTTTGATACAAATTAATGAGAGCATGGTGTATCACATGTGGGGCCAAACGACAAGGCCAACACATGAAACCCAGTCAGTGGGATCTGCCTCTCTCTACTGAAATCGTCATCTCTACAGACTTACTGAAACGAAGCTATTATTGCTGTCCGAAGCTTTGTAGACCGATCCCTTGGGTTCTGCCATTAAGAAACTGCTTGCTGGGGCTGGAGAGAGGACTCGTGTGTTAAGAGCAGGTATGACTTTAGCAGGAGACCTGAGTTCGGTTCTTAGCACCTATGTCAGACAGTTCATAATTTCAGTAACTTCAGCTCCAGGGGATCCAACACCCTTTTGCAAACCCCACAATCCCTTCAGCAACTCATGTGCACATATATGCACGAGCACACACACACACACACACACACACACACACACACACACACACACACACATTTAAAAGATAAAATAAAAGATGATTGCTTTCTAACAGTTTTGATTACTATTTTATTTTATGTGCATGATTGTTTTGCCTACATGTATGTATTTGCATGGTATGTATTACACACCCGGTGCCCACAGAGGTCAGAAGAAGGCGCCCGTTCCCCTTGTTCTGGAGTTAAGAACAGCTGTGAGCCACTGTGTGGGTGTGGGGAATAGAGTCCAGGCTCTCTGGGGGAACAAGCAGTGTTCCTGACTGCTGAGCCCTCTCTCTAGTCCCATCAGAGGAGAGCTAAATAGTTGTGCGCCATCCTGTGGGTGTTGAGAACTAACCCGAGGTCCTCTACTGGCTAGCCATTCCTCTTAACCGCTGAGTCATCTTTCCATACCCCATAGTTGCTTTCTCTTTCTTCTTTTTTTAAAATTATGTAAATCTGTTGCTGTCTTCAGACACACCAGAAGAGAGCATCGGATGCCATTACAGATGGTTGTGAGCCACCATGTGGTTGCTGGGATTTGAATTCAGGACCTCTGAAAGAGCAGTCAGTGCTCTGAACCGCTGAGCCATCTCTCCAGCCCCCACAGTTGCTTTTAAGAGGATGACTTGGGGCATAACATAACTGATGGTGAAAGTGGGAGCGCCAGTATGAGGCCCCAAAGATTTAGAACGGCTCTCTGTGTAGAATGCCTTTGAGATGGATAGGCATTGGTTCTGGCTAATCGAATTGTGTCTTGTTTTTGTTTGTTTGTTTGTTTTGTTTTGTTTTTTACATTTTACTTCAAACGATGAAGTTGTTGTTTCTTTAATATTTTATTTTAAAGAAAGTGTCAATGTAGGTCAGGTGTGATGTAATAAGGCTCATTATCCCAGCAACTGAGGCTGTGTGTGGCAAGAAGGGCTACTATTGAAGAAGAACATGCGGGGCATAGAGAACTTCTGCCTCAAAATGAAGTGTTACAGGTACACAAGGCCGGGCATTGCCCTTTGACTTACATCCTGGTCAATAGCTTTGTGCTGGGCTGTGCCCCCCAGTCCCTCCCTGGCGAACTTGGTCCATGTTGATGAGATCTTGCTTCTGAGAGAAGAAGAGCGGGTGACTGTCGATAGAGGTATGAGTCCCAAGTGTGGTGGAAGATAGTTCTCCACTGAACTCTGCACCTAGCATCTCAGATCTCCATTTAGATTTTTCTGTCAGCAATGATTGTGGGGCTTTGATCTAGGCTGTGGGGCTTATCTCAAAATACAAGCTTTACAAAAACAAAACCACAATTTCTATTAAAACCATGCTTCTCTTGAGAGATGCAAATAAGTATCTCTCCACCCTGTCCATTTCTTTTGTTTTATTGCTGTATTGATATTTTTTATTAATTTACTTGGTCAATTTAAGTCCATTTCTACTCCTCACTTGTCATGGGCATTCTCAGGAACTATTTGAGAGAGTAGCCTTGTCCTCAAGTGTCTCTTACTATAAAGGTAAAATATCACTAAGTAGCTCAGGCTAGCCTTGAACTTGTAATAATCTTCCTGCCTCTGCCTCTTAAATCCTGGGATCACAGGGATGAGTCACCATGGTCAACTCAAGTGTCTTTTTTTTTGTTGTTGTTGTTTATTCTGTTTCCATTTCAACAGAAGCCCAAATTTCCACACAGCCTTGCCTGCATTTAGAGGTGGCTTGGAATTGCCATAGGTGGCCGCAGCCTCTTTCTAAAGCTTCTTGGGGGTTCTGGATATTTTATGTTTAGCTTATTTATTTCCAAACAGACTTCACAGAACCATAGTCACTGCTAAAGCACAAGTTTCCTAAGCTGTTAAAGACACAGAGAAGGAATAAGGTCACCTTCTTTATCCCCACTTCCTCCCTTTGACAGGCTGGACCATATTTTCTTCATCATTGGGGCATCTACTGATTATTCAGTAGGACAGAGCTTTGGTAGCAAGAGTAAAATCTGCATAAGAATTCTTTGGCTTAATGGTATTGGTTCCAATGTGTTCTTTATTATTTATTTCTTTTGGTACTGTGAATGGAACCCAGGTCCTCATTTCTACTATGCAGGTGCTCTACCACAAAGCCACACCCCTGCCCCTCTGGGGGTGGGGGTGGGGGGGGTTCTAGGCAGGGGCTCTACCACTGAGCCACACCCCTTGCCCCTCACTGGGGAACTCTAGCCAGGGGCTCTACCACTGAGCCACACACTCTAGCCCCTCATTGGGGGATTCTAGGCAGGGGCTCTACCACTGAGCTACACTCCCCATGGATTCTAGTCAGAAGCTTTATCACCTAGGCATACTCGGAGGCTCCCACAGAGATGTTGTTCTAATTTGCATAAACTAGCTCCCTACAGATCCTAAAAGGTAGGGAGATGCTATTAGATTGCGTGCTACAGCGATGAAAGTGGTATTCAGAGGGGCAGTGTAATTTTGCCCAAGATGACACCGTAAGGGCATCAGGGAGCCAGCATTTGCCCTCAGAAAGCCTATGGCAGAGGCCAAACACACAGCCACCACACTTCTTCCAACACCTGGGCAGTACTGGTTCATTTTTCTTTGGGAGAATGTGCATGTGTATGAAGTGTGCATGTTTGGGTGCACATGTGTTGGGCTATACATGCATATGTGTGTATGGAAACCAGTGGTTTAAGTACTCAAATCTTCCTGGGTCATTCTTCACCTTGTGTATTGAGGCAGGGTCTTTCTCTTGACTCCAGGGCATGCTGATTCAGCTAGTCTAGCTAGCAGCTCACTCTGGGGACCCCTTGTCTTTGCCCCGAGTACTGCTGGGAGGACAGATGCACTACCCACCCAGATTTTACATGGATGGGGTCTACACATCTTAGCTCTGCTTCTCACCCCTGGATGGAAAGCACTTTCCCAGCCAAGCCGTCACCCCAAAGCCTGGCTCAACGATACCTATGCCCTAAAAATCTAGTTCTGTTTACCAAGCTTGGCTCACGAAAGTGGCTAACGTGTTGGCGATGGGATTTTCGCCTCCGGCGTTCCTGCAAGCGGCACCGCTGGAATTCCATCCTGCATGCATCTGCTTATATATGGATTTTGGAAATAGCTGAGGGTGTGTGTGACACAGGTGTGCTCGTCATTACGGGCGCTGCAGTTCTACCTCTCCTGGTGGCTGTTTAGCTTCGTCTTCACGAATGGAAGGAGCTGGAGAAGGTACTTTAGAGACACCCACCCCACACATTCCTGGGTTCGCACCTCTTAAATGATTATAGTCTCTGCTTTATGTTAGCACTTGCTTATGCTGTGGCATGCTTTTATGAGGCTGTATAGAATACAGCTTTTAATATCAATGTGTGTCTCACACATGTGTTCTGAGAACACATTACATTAGAAGGTGCTAGAAAGGAAAAAGACGCTAGCGATCTTAAATGCCTCCAAGTGCCTTTATAAGATGCAATCAACCATGTCTTAATTCCCTCTATCCATCATTAGTTGAGTGCTGAAAATATATGCAAAAGAAAATGGAAGCCAGGCACTAAGGTAGTGAAGAGGTTTTGCAAATTAGATTATTTGAGTGTATGATTCCTCAGATAGAAGGATATTGTCCAAAGGGCCCTTTAATTATTATTCACTTCCTTTGGTGCACAAGAGAACGCTGTCAGGGCCGCAAGCACACTTCACTGCAGATGAATTAAAAGGATGACTGTCAGAGCCCGGCTGTGTCTACTCTGGGTGAGGTTGGCTGCAGGGAAGGCGTCTCTGTGGGTCACACTGAGCCATCGGCTTTGGAAGGGAAGGGATTTGTTTGGTGCATGGTGGTGGTCAGATGCTTCCTTCACAGCTGGGTCATTGTCCTGAGTATCCTTCTTCTGCAGATAGTCCACTGTTCCCGTCCTCTCTTTAATGACACTCGAGTCAAACATTCAGACTGGAAAAAGCCCAGGACTTCTCCCTAGCACTTTCTACTTTTAAAAAGTGTGGGTTTGGAGGTTGCAGGGATGGCCCAGTGCTTAAGAGCACTTGTTGCTCTTGCAGAGGACCCAGGTTCAGTTACCAGCAACCCTATTGCTGCCTATAACCCTTTGTGATACCAGTTCCAGGAGACCCAATGTCTTCTTCTGACCTCTGCTGCCACCGGGCATACACATGATGCCCATACACACATGCAGGCAAGGTGATCATACATTTAAAATAAAATACATGAATCTAAAAACCATTTTTTAAAGTGTGTGGGCTTGGAGGCTGGCAAGGAGATACAGTGGTGACAAGTACCTGCTCCCTCTGGCAGAGGACTGGGGCTCAGTTCGCTGCACCTGTGTGAAGAGACTCACACCCACCTGTGACTCCAGCACCTTATTTTGGCCCCACCTGAGCACTTAAACTCACTTGTACAACACCTATTTTCCACACATAACATTTAAAAGACTAAAAAGAAAGACTTTTAGAGCATGGGTTCTATGCCTAGAACAGAAGGAAACTGACCGCCACTACAAAAGCTGCCCCGTTGGGCCTTTCTTCCAGTAGGCAAGGGCTTCCTTTTTGTATTTCCATAACATGAGGTGTGTGTGTGTGTGTGTGTGTGTGTGTGTGTGTGTGTGTGTGTGGTGTCTCTGACAGTATTAAGCCACAGTTGCCAGTGTCTGGTTTTCCTTACCCAAAAGGCTGGGGGATCCAGCTTTCTATAAAATGAGCTTTCCTACAGGGTCTTGACATTGGCATTTTTGACAAATGTAGTCTCCAGGCTATCCCAGAAGGGCCATGGTAGACAACAGCATCCTGTTTCTCTGAATGGACCAAATTTGTATGTTGATTCAAACTCTTATCTTCCCAAGTCCACTCTATGGGACAGTAGCAAATGGCACATGAACAAAAAGACAGGTTTAAAAAGTTGGTTGGTCATCAGTGTCACCAGAATGGTGTCTTTTCAAGACCAGGAACCTAACAAGAAAACCAAAGTTGATACTTCAAACCAAAAAGAGACATGTATTCCCGTGATAGGAACTAGTCAGGTTTTATTTATTTATTTTGAGACAGGGTCTCTCATTCTATGACCCAGGTTGTCCTGGAACTCATGACTCAGCATTTTGGTAGCTGAGTTGATAGGTGTAGGCCATCTTGACTGCATTCCATGATTCTTAATTCATTCATCATGCTTTTCATTCCCCTAACTAATATGTGAATACTGTAAAAGTTCAGAATATTCGCAAACACTTATAAAAGTAAAACCACCCATTGTTTCAGTGGATAAAGTAACTAAACCTTATGAGTATATTTTCAATATATGTGTATATGTATATATCTCTCTATATATTCATTCAAGTATATATATTCCTTGAGTATATATACATATATACACACTATATATACATACTATATATCTAAGTATATATGTATATTTGTATGTCTATGTAAATATGTATATAGTATATATATATGTATGTATATATATGCACACATATACGTCTACATATTAATTTTCTTTTAAAATGGATCACCAGAGCTGGGGATATAGTCAGTGAGTTCTTGGTTGGCATGCATAAGGTCCTAGCTTCTGTGCTCAGCATCACACCCAAAATAATAAAAAAAAATTTTTTTGGGCAATGAGTTACATTTAATTTAGTAGCTTGGTGCTTTCCTTTAATGTATCAAGGGCTTGCTTTCCCAGTATTCAGTTTATAGTTGGGCTGTTCATTCATGTCATGGCTGTGATCCCCTACCACAAATATTACTGTGATTCTGTATGGCTAATGGTTGCCTATTGTGTGACAATTCCTTATTATCAAAACTTTCTAGTGCATTGTTAAGTAAACTTTCTTTGGTTTCTGAGGTTGACTATGAAAAAATAGAGAGAGAGAACACTTACAGTTGTAGTTGCTGAATTCTTTGGTTTCTCTGCTTTAATTTTTTTTAAAGTTTTTATTTGCGCGTGTATAAACACATGAATGTATGTGGCCAAAGGGGTCAGAGGAGGATGTCGGATCTGGTGGAGCTTGAGTTATAGGTGGTAGTGAGCCCTGGCTCCTGGTAAGAGCAATGAGCACCTTTAACCTCTGTCTTTTTCTATTTGATTGTCTGATTGGTAAAAGTTGGTTGTTTTCTGTGTCACAAAACATTCTCACTTAATGTTGTGAAATATGAGGTCAATAGCAAGGTGTGCAAACTCTAAGTATATAAGTTTGGTGCACCAACTGCTCCTTCTTAATTACTAATCAGTAAAAACAACACACATGCCCCTGTGGTGGTTGATGGACACATCCCGATGGTTTCTGGCAGTTGAATACTTACTTGGTCGCCAGTGGGTGGTGGTGTTTGTGGAAGATCAGAAAGTGTAGCCTTCTTAAAGGAAGTACATTGCTGGGGACAGGCTTCTGAGGTTTCAGAAGACTTGACATTTTGAAGTAGCTGTTTTGTCTTTGTGTATGCACGCATTGGCCATTTTGTATGTATTCCTTAGGGAAAGAACTATTCAAAAACTTTGACTATTTTTGAAATGGGCACATGTTTTGATTATTTGAGTTCTTTATATACTAGGTTCTTATTAGATGTAGGCGTCTTTCTCCCATTTTTCAGTGTGTGTGTGTGTGTGTGTGTGTGTGTGTGTGTGAGAGAGAGAGAGAGAGAGAGAGAGAGAGAGAGATTCTCCTTTGGTGTATGTACATTTTTAATTGTGAGGCGGTCTATCTAATTTATGTATTTTTCTTTCTTCTTGCTACCCATACTGTTGATATTCTAAGTGTCAGTTACCAAATCCCAAATTATCGAGAATAAGTGATATAATTTCTTCTAAGAGTTTTATGGTTTTTAGCTCTTATATTTATAAGGTGGTTTATCCATTTTGAGTTAACATCGAATATGCTGTGAAACATGGTTATCCCTTTAATTCTTTTAACACCATGGCCTTTAATTCACTCTTTGATCATATTTAGAATAACCACTTTGAAGTTGCTGCCTATGACATCCAAACCCAAATCTGGCCCCACTTGACGTTGATTTGCATTGATACTCCTGTTCCTCTCTGCACTCTACAGTTTATCCTTTGCCGTTTCTTATTCATTTCTGTTGTTGAAAATGAGACACAATGGTATATTGTGAGTATTTATTTCAGGTGTTAAAGTTCCCAGATGGAGGGATGACTGCCCAGAGGGAGGGGCTTGCAGAAGAGTCTGAACCTAGTGGGCAGCCACTGTCTAATCAGGAGGCCCAGACAGAGAGATCTGCAAGGAGGATAGATAGGTCTCTATCTTTCTAGAGCTAGAGAAGACTCCTGATGCTGCCCTGGACCTCAGAACACTAGTTTCCACAGCCTCTGGGCTATCTCACACCAGCTTTTCTATGCTTGTAGAATGTCATTTCCCAGATGACCCAGCAACTCTACTCACACATGTAAATGATTTGAGAAGATACTAAAACAAATGTGTCCCTTTGTGGCTATGTTCCAGAGACTCTGGATTTTCAGGTTCTTCTTTTGGACTCGAAATGACACCACTATTCTCCCTGTTTCTGAGCTCTGTAGACTTGGATTCAGCCACTCTTCTGGGACTCCAGGGACTCCCAAGTGGCAATTCTCAGCATCCATTGTCAAATGACTCAGTTCGAAGAAGCACCTTCTCCTTCATCCATAGGTCTAGCACAGAGATAATGTAAGCTGGTTTCTGGGTCATTCCAATAAAACAAATCTCCCAACCAAGCAAGGGACAACATTGTCTTTCTTAACAGCACACAAAACCTCTATACCGTAGTCTAAGTATGCAATAGTATTACTCTTAAAATAATAATATTCATGCCTCAATTAAAAATACCTTATTGCTAAAAAATGCTAATAATCATCTAAACCATTGGAAAAATGGAAACAATAGCCTTGTTCCACACAGGGTTGTCATCTTCTGTTTTTAAATGACACTGTCTGCATAGCACAGAAAAGTGAATTGCAATGAACAGAGGTGTGCCTAGCTATATTCACATCCTGCTGGCCTCTTTCTCTGGAGAGTACCAGCTAATACATCCATTGTACCAGTTTCTATAGAGTGACATTTCCCCTGAGCACTTGATTTTAATAATGTAATCTGGACACCACAATCTCTAGAATCTATCTGTCTCCTAAGCATGTGTGCTTGGTGGTGTGTCTGCTTAGTTTTACTTTTTTTTTTTTTTAACTTCAGCCTGGCTTTGTGAGGACTGCCTTCGTGCACCATCTACATTGATGGACCATCTGCCAATGACTGGGAAGATATTATGGGTGATGTGGACATTGGGATTTGAATGTGGATAGGAGGGTGCACTTTGCAATCCAGAGGTTTAGAAGATTTCATTTCTGCTGCTGTCTGCCCAGTCTTTCTCATGCACATCATAGATTCTCCAGGCTGCCACAGATATGTAGATTGCTTTTTAGGATTTTTAGCCCCTTCACAGCATCTTCCATTAGATTTCTAGATTCTTCTGTCACTTGCTGGGGCTGCAACTTCACACTAGCAGAGCGAGGGATTCTCACCATCTATTCTCTTCTGAGTTTGCCTCTTGTACTGACAGCATTAGCAGCAGATGCACAGCATTGCCTCTCCCTGAAGACAGTGCCCTAGGCAGCCCTGTCCTGACTAGCATGGTGGCACAAGAAAGGGAACTAAGCACTGGCCCAAGTGAGACAAGAGGCCACTGACTGCCACCACTCCAAATCAGCGTCCTAGCAGTTTCTCCTAAATTCTTCCACCTTTCTGTTAGCTCATGTTCCAAGAGGCTGTGGTATCAGAAGTGTGTAAAAATTCATCATAAGGATACCGGAAGACAGCAGAGATGTCCAGAGAGCCAAGGGATCTCCACAATACCCCAGTGTGCACGTTTGCTATAGACAGTTCAGTTCACCCTGATGATTTTAGGATCACAGATGGCAAAATGTGCACTAATTCCTTTTGTCCTAGGACTGTGGGAAGAAGATGCCAGAGAAGCCAGTTCCAACACATAAAGAACCAACATTTATTCTGACTCATGGTTTTTGTGGTTTGGGGCCTTTTGGCCCATAATGGTACAGTCCTTGAGCAGGGGTATGTGTGATAGAACAAACCATCTCATAGTATTGCTGGGAAGGGAAAAAGAGAAAGTTCAAAGACTGAGGCCCATAATCTTCCTCAAGGGCATGTTTCCTGGTGACTGAAAGGCACCCCACTCAGTCCCACTTCCTAAAATTTCCATTACTTCCCAGCAATAGGAACTGTTGGCAGTGCAAGGAACAGGTCTTTGGCATAAGTTATGGGTCCCTGGGAGGCATGCAACATCCAATCTAGGTCCTGTATGAACAGAACCAGGTCCTGTATGAACCCCATTCCAAGAGAAACATAATAACCCTCTAGAAAAATCATACTATGAATGTGAGCAGAGACCCAAACCAAAGGCATGCAGGACATGGAGGCCACACACAGTCACATGTGGCAGGGAAAGGTAGCTTGGAGTAAACTTTGGACCTGGCCTCTGGAGGACAGAGGGCATCTTCCTGGGCCCAGGTACCAGCAGGTGTTCTTGGCACATGCCAGGCTGTGATTGACCTTTCTGGGTGGTGGTGGTGGTGGTGGGGTTGCATAGTTGCTGTCCCTCTGCCAGGTGTGGCTGGCTTTATTCTATGGGTATAAGGGAGCCTTGGGGTGTGGCCACTCTGCTTTGTAGAAGGCCTTGGCAGATGCTAGGTGTAAGGAAAACAGAGCAATGAGAGGATTCTTAGTAGGGAGACCATGAGGACCTTAGGTTTGAAGCCACGGGCTCAGACTGGCTAGTGAGGTGAACCAAAACATTGAATCAGAACAGATGAGGTGAATTGTCCACAGATGGGATGAGGAAAAGATGCCTGGGGGAGGGGAGGTAGGAGACAAAATCTCTGAAGATTCAAGCATTGAATGGCTACCACCTTGGTAAGGGCCGGACAAAGAGACTGCACTTTGGAAAAGAGCTAGGGGTCTAAGGTCGATCTGTAAGGATCATTAGCACAGAGCTTGTCTCTATCCTGTAGAGAAAGATCTGTTATTTATATCCTGAGGTGAGATGTCAGGCCCTAGAGACATTGAGTAACTCACAGTGATACCTACCAGGTGCCTCCCATAGTGAGCAGTGTCATTGGGAACCACAGTGGGGCCTGGTGAATCTTAAATTCCTCTCTCGGTTATTTTGGTCCCAACAATGAGAAAGCTAAGAAATAGACAAAGTTAAGGATTAGTTCCAGGTGTGTTACTAGAGGGGCTGAGCATGTGAGTTGGTGGGCTGAAAGGAGGAAGATACACCCAAAGTTGGGGGCCTCGATGCAATACAAAGGCTGATTTGCTTTCTCTGATAGAACTGAAGCACCCTGTGCTTAGAATGTAGAACTTCAAATTTTCTGGTCTTCAGCCTCAGATGAGAAATGGCATCCTCAGTCTGAGTTTTTTGGAGCTGGACTCAGCCGTGCCACCCATATCCTCGACTCTCCATACTGATGACCCTCTATTGTGGTCTTGAGAAGCCTCAATAATTAGGCAATGTTCTGAATAAATCCCCTTGTTATGTATATGTATGTATGATTTCTATAGTATGTATGATTTCTGAATGTATGTATGCATATATCTATCTATCTCATCTGTTTATGTATTTTTTTTTTGCTATGATAAATCCTTAGTGAGAGGGAAATATTTTTAGTTTTAGCTCAGTTTCAGAGATTTTAGTCCACAATCCTTGGGTGTGCTGATTCTGGGTCATGGTGAGGCCACAGGGTCACGTGACAAGTCTACTACCTCCTGGTAGAGAAGATGTGGGTAAGGAAGACAAAAGACCATGTATAATTTTCACAGGCATGTTCCAGGGAATTCCTCCTAATGTTTCCAGAACTTTTCAAAATTGTACTAACTGGAAAATATGCATTGAACATGTCTATGAAGGACGTTTCATATTTAAGTCATTTCCCTCCATGTTATCTCTTTATCTATCCCTCCATCTATATACAATCTCTCTCTCTCTCTCTCTCTCTCTCTCTCTCTCTCTCTCTCTCTCACCCATATATGGTGATTAGTCTTTTGTTTTCAACTCCATTGGTTTTAGAAAAGTGTAGGAGATTAGGGAGATATTCTCTAAGTATCTCATATCAATGACACTTCAAGAAAGGACTGAGAGTAAGGAGACACACCCTGAGTGTGGGCAGCACAATCCCCTGGTCTAGGGGCTCAGGTGGAATAAAAAGAGGGAAAATGAAATTCCATATGAGTAACAGGCTTCATCCATCTCTGTTTCTCTGCTGCTATGACGTGAGCTGCCCTGCCCTGCCCTGCCCTTTTAGCTATGATGGATTAAAACTTTTGAAGCCCATGAACGGAAAGTAAACCTTTCCTTCTTTAAATTATATCAGATGACCTGTCTCAGTGATGAGAGAAGTATGTTACACACCATCTAGATGTCTACCACCTATCAATCATCTACCTACCTCCCTAGCTACCTATCATTACCCTACTGGATCTCTCTCAGAGAAGTCCAAGTACAGCCTTCATTGCTTTCAGCTGCAACTCGGCATCACTTAAAACCCATGACAAATGTCAATTTTGGGGTTGTACCCCAATGCCTACTGTACCCCAAAACTTTCTAAATTAGAACCCTGGAGAAGAGGTGAAATTTCAACAAGTTTTTCAGGTGAGACATTAAGAATCCCTAACTACCTTAGTTGTGTTAAAATTACTAAGAAACTCTTAGTTAAGGTTGCTATTGCTGTGATGATATGACACATCATCACTAAAGTCAACTTGGGAAGGAAAGAGCTTATTTCATTCATGGTTCCATGAGACAGCAGTTTATCATCAATAGCATTGCAGGTAGGACCTCAAGTAGGGCAGAAACCTGGAAGCAGGAACAGAGGCTAAGGACGGGTGCTGCTTACTGGCTTGCTATTAGTGGCTTGCTCTACCTGCTTTCTTATAGAACCCAGGATCATGAGTCCAGGGGTGGCCCAACCTGTAACAATGGACTGGGACCTCCCACATCAATCACTAAGTAAGAAAATGCCCCGTGGGCTTGTTTGTAGCCTGATCTCATGGAGGCATCTTCACAGTTGAGGCTCTCCTCTCAGATAACAGATAACTCTAGTTTGTGCAAAGTTGACATAAAACAAGCCAGTCCACCTGTTGTGATGGCTATTCTTGGTTGTCAACTTGACTACATCTGGAACTAAAACCAAAATGGAGGGCATACCTGTAACGGATTGTTTTTGCTTAATTTGAAGTAGAAAGATCACTTCTAAACTGGATCATTGAGTTAGGAGGACACAAACCTGAGTCTCTAATCCAGATCTTTTCAAACTTGGAAAAGACACACTTTTAATCCTGACCTTGAAGTGGGAAGACACACCTTTAATCCTGGGCTACACCTTCTGCTGGAAGTCTATATAAGGACACGGAAGAAGGAAGCTTTTGCTCTTTGCCTGCTTGCCCTCACCAGGCTGATACATCTATTCCTTCACTGGCATTGGAACCTACTTATTTGGGCTCCAATTGCAATCTCCTGAATTGCAGCTGAGACATCCAGCTACTACCGACTTCTTGAACTTTCTGTTCACAGCCAGCCATTGTTGGATTAGCTGGACTACAACCTATAAATAATCCTAATAAATCCCTTTCTATATGTACAGAGGGACTCATTCTAAAACCCTGGCTAATACACCTGGTATCTAAGCATTTCCCTCTGCCTTCCCCAGCTTTGTACAACTTTCCTTCCAAGGCTACTGGGAGCTCTGATCTGGGCAAAAGTGGGTGGGGAAGCTTCAGTCTGCTTGGCTGTTCAGTAGGGCAGCCATGGGAGAGCATCACTGGAGAACAGGCTGGCAGGCAGCTGTGAGTCAATGCAAGAGCTGTCACAGGGTCAATAACACTGCCACTGAGCAAATCAGATGCTCAATTTCCTTTGCTCTGGTCAGCAGCAGACGTAGGGAATAAACTGCAGAAACAGGGCATCCTGTGCCTTGTCTCTTCTTTCTCCCAAAGCAAACCAGGGGAAGGGGCTTAGTCTTGACTCTGGTGGTCAGGGATTTCCTCACTTCAAAACACATCATTTGGGAGATATTGGTGAAATTTAACTCTGTGGAGGAAAGGGAGAGACACACAAATGTAAAAGGCTCCAAAACGTGAGCACCCAAACCAGAAACCAGGGAGTGAGGTAGGGGAGAATAGAAACACAAGCTTCTCTAAGTGTTTCTATTTCATACACAAAAATTTGAAGAAAAATTTTAGACTTTCCAAGATGGTAGAACGATAATACCTTATTTTTTGATTGGATATTTTATTTATTTATATTTCAAATGTTTTCCCCTTTCAAGATCTCCTTTTTGGAAACCCCCTATCCCATCCTTTCCTCCCTGCCTTTATGAGGGTGCTCCCCACTCACCCACTCCAGTCCTCCCACCTTGGCATTCTGCTACACTGGGACATTGAACACCCTCAGGCCCAAGGGCCTTTCTGCCCACTGATGTCTAACAAAGCCATTTTCTGCCACATAGGTGGTCAGTGCCATGGGTCGCTCCATGTGTATTCTTTGGTTGGTGATCCAGTCCCTGGGAGCTCCTGGGGATCTGGCCTGTTGACACTGTTGCTTCCTCCATGGGGCTGCAAGCCCTCTCAGCTCCTTCAGACCCTTCTTCAACTCCTCCAATGGGAACCTCCCAGCTCAGACCAATGGTCGGCTGTGAGCTTCCGCCTCTGTATTTGTCAGGCTTTGGCAGACCCTCTCAGGAGATGGCCATGTCAGGCTTCCATCAGCAAGCACTTCCCAGCAACCACCATAATGTCCTGGTTTGGTGACTGTATATGGCATGGATCCCCAGGTGGGGCAGTCTGGATGGTTTTTCCTTCAGTCTCTGCTCCACACTTTGTCTCCAAATTTCCTCCTGCATTTTGTTCACCCTTTTAAAAAGCGCTGAAGCATCCACACTTCCTTCCTTCCTTCCTTCCTTCCTTCCTTCCTTCCTTCCTTCCTTCCTTCCTTCCTTATGGTTTGGCTTCATATGGTCTATGAACTGAATCTCGGGTATTCCAAACTTTTGGGCTAATATCCACGTATCAGTGAATACATACTGTGTTTGTTCCTTTGTGACTGAGTCACCTCACTCGGGATGATATTCTCAAGTTCCATCCACTCGCCTGCATATTTCATGAATTCGTTGTTTTTAATAGCTGAGTAGTATTCCATTTGTAAATTTACCATATTTTCTGTATCCATTCCTCTGTTGAGGGATATCTGGGTCGTTTACAGCTTATGGCTATTATAAATATGGCTGCTATGAACATAGTGGAGCATGTGTCCTTATTACATGCTGTGGCATCTTCTGGGTGTATGCCCAGGAGTAGTATAGCTGGGTCCTCAGGTAGTGCTATGTCCAGTTTTCTGAGGAACTGCCAGACTGATTTCCAGAGTGATTATACCAGCTTGTAATCTCACCAGCAATGGAGGTTCCTATATTCAAAGGATAAACAGGCTAAGAAAGAAATTAGGGAAACAATAATCTTAACAATAGTCACAAACAATATGAAGTATCTAACCAAACAAGTAAAAGATCTGTATGACAAGAACTTCAAGTCTCTGAAGAAAAAAACTGAAGATCTCAGTAGATGGAAAGATCTCTCATGCTCATGGATTAGCAGGATTAATATAGTAAAAATGGCCATCTTGCCAAAAACAATCTACAGATTCAGTGCAATCCCCATCAAAATTCCAACTTAATTCTTTATAGTTAGAAAGAGCAGTTCTCAAATTCATTTTGAATAACAAAAACCTCAGATAGCGAAAACTATTCTCAATAATAAAAAAACTTCTAGGGTGATCAGCATCCCTGACCTCAGGCCGTACTACAGAGCAATAGTTAAAAAAAAACAAAAAAACTGTATGGTATTGGTACAGAGACAGGCAGGAAGATCAATGGAATAGAATTGAAGACCCAGAAATGAACCCACACACCTATGGCCACTTGATCTTTGACAAAGGAGCTAAAATTCTCCAGTGGAAAAAAGACAGCATTTTCAACAAATGGTGCTGGTTCAACTGGTGGTCAACATGTAGAAGAATGCAAATTGATCCATTCTTATCTCCCTGTACAAAGCTCAAGTCCAAGTGGATCAAGGACCTCCACATAAAACCAAATACACTGTATGCTTGTTATCTCAGAAGAGGGAAGCCAGAGACAGGAAGATCCTTGGGGTCTCATTGGCCAGACAGACAGCCCAAATGGGGAGCCCCAAGTTCATTGAGAGATGTTATTTCAAAATGAAGGTTAATAGTATCTTAGAAACAACACCTGAGATTGTCCTTTGGCCTACACACACATGTACCTGTGTCCCTGCACACACATCCACACTTGAACATTCATGGACACTCACACATATCCAGAAAGAATACACCAAATCTGACTTCTGTGTCTTCTTTATGTCTATGACAGTTTGTTATATCTTCCAGGACCCCGAGTCTCACTGAGCACCAGACCTGTGCATGGAATGTTCTTACTTAGAATCGGTCTAGAAAGGCTATGATTTTTTTCTTTTTCTTTTTCAAAGAAAATCCACATGTTTTCATGTGGACTGTCCTAAATTTTCCATGCTGGTTTCAACAGGTTGAACATCTTAAAACTGGAAATCTGACATGACTCAAAAATCCAGAATTCTTTTGAATGCCACTGTGAAATCACAAGTGGAAAACTCTTCCAATGAACTTTGATGTACAGAAACTTATCCTATAGCTTACTGTTAGGCTATGCGCACGGTCTGTATAAGGCACATGGATGGTTCCCATGTCTGTCACTGGGAACTTCTCTAGGAGTTTGATATATGAAGGTTATAGTTAAATAGGAAATGTCCCTAATAGCTTGTCCTCAGTCAGTGGTGGGATTTAGGGGAGGTTCTGGAAACTTTAGGAAGTGAGACCTCACTAGAGGAACTTGAAAGTTATGCCTGGTCCTCAGTCTCTTCCTTGGAGTCAGCCTCCTGTCTAGCATGAAATAAAGCCCTTCTACAACACACACGTCTGCCCCATGATGCTCTGTATAAGAACATGTAGTCACACGATCAGGGATTGAAACATCCAAAGCCACGGGCAAAGGAAGTCCCCTGTCCCTTAACTTGCCTTTCTTAGGTACTCTGCCCCATTAGTAACACATCTAGTTAATAAATACAATGCAAATGTCCACAAACTTGAAATAGTTCCAAGTCCTAAGTACTCCTAGCTATTAACACCACGTAAGTGATTGCCAGCCTGTGGGATATGAAAACTTATTGCCAGTGTGACTGACAACTCCTCCACACATACAGGATGATCCCCTCCCGAGGCTGGAGCCGTGGTCAGAGATGATATCCTTTAAAATCGTATGCATACATAGCACAGAGCAGGGTAGACATGGCTTCCAGCCCTACCTCACCTTGTGGCTCTGGCTTATGTGGCCCAGAGATGAAGAGAACTTGCTGACCACCCAAGCCAAAGTCCTTAGGTGTAGAAGAAGCCACAGTGTAGTAACTGTTCCATTTACTGTTGACTCAACCGATAGTTACTGTTTAGTGCTGTTGCTCCATTCTCCCCTCCCCCACTCTTCTCACCCCCTGTTCCCTGAGCCCAGCAACCTTGAAGGGAAAGTCTTCAGACATTGCCATCTTTGGATACAGACTGAGCAGCTGAGTATGAGCAAGATTTATAATGAACTTCAGTCACAAAGGACAAGGATCAGTTTGGAAAATGATCTTGTCTCTAACTGGCCTAAGAATTCTCCTATAAGGAAAACAAGAAAACCAAACCAAAATCAACAAAAAAACAAACAAACAAAGCCAAGCTGAGAGTTAGAGACATCCAGAGTAGGGATCTGTAAGGTTTCATGTGCCCAGACAAGGGTTGAATAAAGGCTCAGTCAATGTGGACTATGCAATGTGGTACCAAAATGTTAATCCTGGGCTCTAGCGATTGGAACTCAACCTTTCTCATGCTCCCCTCCCCATGTTCCGGATAGTGAGACATGGTGAGATTTAGGTCACTTGACCAGGATCCTGTAATCATCTGACTTGGGGCCCAAGATTTGTCCCCAAACACTCAGGTTTGGACCCAGCTTCAAGCCTGTGTTGCTGGGACTCCTAGCCATGGATGGAGGCAGTGGTGGGTGTGCACAGGTCAGAGTGTGTATGCATTTAGGGAGAAAGTAGAAGGTTCACAGGGCTTGTAGCTGTCTCACTCAGTGGACACTTGGATTTCCATCTCTGCCATCAGACACACAGTGCTAGCTTCCAGAAGCCTGAACTATTGTTCATTTGCGTATTTCCCATGATAACTTTTTTTGTGGGCAATCAACCCTAAGGAGAGGAAGGTATTGAGTCTGAAGCCCTGTCTCAGACCACAGCCCATCAGAGCCCTGGGACTGTTTTAAAATCTCCTGGCCATACCAGAGGTGAAGCCAAGTTTACAGGCCTTGTAGCACGCTGCAGAAACACTGTAGTTGTTTCCGTTTTATCTACATAAACAGCATAACTTTGTTAAAAAATTGAAAATGTGCATACTGTCCCATTGGCTGAAAGGGGCTGTCAGATAAGCCGTCCTTCTCCTATGGCCTCTGATGTATGATGAAAATGGGTTTTGGCTTTGGAGAATTTTTTTTTCCAAGACACTACAGTAAATGATCAGCGTGGTAACATTCTTAACCTTATCTATCATCCTGAAACATTTTTTCTGTCTCCAATAAAACATGTCAGAGTCGATTAAGGACCCTCTTCAATGAGGTATAATTCATAGATTTTAGTAGGGAATCCAGGGGCACTGAAGTATTAAAGAGGCTGCGAATACTTAATTACAGATTTGCTACCATCTACCTCTGCTTCAGTTCTCTTACAGTGTCGGGGCTTTGCTCTGCAAACTCAAAGCCTTCTGTCTGATGGCGGGGGTCAGAGGAGGAGCAGGAAGGATGGCCGGGGATGTGTCACATTGTGTCTGGTGACAGGACTGTGAAAGATACAACGGCTCAGTCCGTTTGGCAGTGCTTATCTGGTACATGAGTGTACATTACTTCCCAAAGCCCGGGATCACTTTGGACAGTATCATTAAATGCCACGTCATTACCTGTTATAGAGCGGTGCTTTAGCTTCAAGGGCCTCTTGGGACGCGTGCAACAGTCAGAAGAATGATGGGCAGAGATGGGGCCAGCATTAAATTTTCAATGGAAGTGGTATTGGCTTTGACTTTCCTGAAGCCTTATCTGTTAGATGGTGTTTGTCACTGGGCCTCGGAGCTGTGGACGCTCGTCAGTTGCAAGTTGCAGGCACTTGAACGATATGGACAGGTGAAGGCTCCACAGGGACCGGCCTGGCTCGCCGAGAGCTGGAGGGGGTAAATTGAAGGTTTATTTATCCCATTCGCTGTCAAGGTTAGCTTGCTAGAGAGCTGTCCTATGGATGCTTACAAATGCCAAAATCCTGGTAAATTGTGGGAAAGAGCCTCCAAATCACTGACCTTTGTACAGCGCCCATCAACGAGTCCGTGTCTCTGAGCGTGGTCCTTAGAGGGAGTTAAATGGTTGGTAAAACGAGTCTGATGCTGTTCGGTAATGTCAGCGGCTATGGAGCTTCTTACTTTTGTGTTTTCGACGTGGATAAAGTCGGAAATGTAACTGGCAAAAAAAAAAAAAAAAAAAAAAAAAAGAAGGCAGCCAGGGTGTGCGCGCAAAAATAATTACACCGGTGTGGGGTTTGGCAAATGACTCCCCGTGAATTTTCACATATGCGAGTATTCAAAAACTTATAGGCAGTCGGGACCGCCCATTGTTCTGTTTCCATCAGAGCTGGGGATTTCACAATTCCTTTTTCCATTCTCACTTTATATTTGGGACACCTGCTACAGCCTGGTCTCTGGGGGATGCCCTTCTGAGTGATGGGTTCTCCTGCTGTGGACTTCTGCTCATGCCATGACAGCTAATTTAAAGAGGCAGGAAAGAGCCAATCTTACCTTCTTCTGTTTCTTTTGTTGAGCATGGGGAATTGCTAAGCAATCCTGTTAAGGACGTTTATTCAAATGTTAAGGTCATTGTGAAGCAATGAAAGAGCACACTCCCTCCGTGGAATATTATATATCTATTAACAGGTCTCTCAGTGGAGCATTCTAGGGGCATGCTTTTGGAGTACCAGTTGTTGGGAGGCTGAGGCAGGAGGATTGATAGCTTAAGGTCAGTCTGTGCTATATAGTGAGAGTTTCAAGCCAGCCTGAGTAAAGATTGAGACCATCTAAAAAAAATAAAGAGATGCTCAAACCAAAACACAACAAAATAAAAACCAGTGGCTTTAGAGACACATCTATAGGGTGGTAAGAAAACAAAAGGGTGAATACTGTGGTCAGTTTGTAACATAAAAATAAAATCACCCTCCCCTCAGGGGCACCAGACCGAATACTCCAGACACTTGAATTTTAGTTTCAGATCAAAAAGGAATCATTCATAAACCACCCTTAAAGCCATTTTTAACCCTATCTTTGCATTTGATTAAATGACCTACAGTTTAGTAGCAAACTCTTACCCCCTCCATTCTCCACATATTTATGTGGTATGTGTATATATGCATGTGTAAATATATAAGTAACACGTATATTTGCATTTGGTTATATAGGCCAGGAGTGAGTTTTAAAAAAAAAAAGAAGACACTTCAGGTGATCAGCAAGGCCTTTTCTGGAAATGTTAGGAAAACTTGTAATAGAAGATGAGGAAAGCCAGGAGGCAGAAGAGGAGACTCCTAGGTGGTGGGGTGCTCCTGCATTTACTCACGATTATTTCAGATTTCCTGTCTTGTCCCCTGGCCAGGCATGATGCGTTCCCAGAGGATGTGGCCAGGGTCCTTAGCTCTCGGGAGCTTGCTTTTCTGTGTTGAAGGCTAACAGGGAACCTGGCCCCTGCCCAGTGCCTCCTGGTGGAGCTCCTATAAGCCCCAAGAGGCTGGCAGGGGAAGGCCCCTGCCTTGGGGCTGGACCTTTGGAATTCTTGTGTTTGTGATTTGGACTATAAGACAAAAGGTTGCATCTCCCAGGCCCAGTGGCCAATCTCTGGGAATTCCTTATGGTTTCAACTTTCTCCTTATGACCTGTGAACTCAGAAAGGATGATGGCTGCCTGGTCATGGGCACATGAGGACCTGCTGGGGGGACAAGCATTGGGAAAACTCAGTTGCACCTCTCTCTGCTGAACCCTGGGGACTGTCACTGTGGCATTGCGTGCATTCACTACTTACAAGACTGTCCAGAACCGTCCTTCTCATTGCCAGATTCAATTAAAGAGTCACTAATATGTCCAGGTTTGTATAATGAATCTGTAACGGAAACTGACATCATTATCTATTCAAACAAAACACCAAGGCTTCATTTTTCTATTTCCTGCGTGGCCTTCCATGCCTACCTGTTTAATCCTCTGCGGCCAAATGAGACCTTTGGTAAGTACAGTTCTGGAATATTCTGTCTGCAGTAAACTTCCTGTTGTAAATTTCTTTTAAGAATCCCTTTCAAGAGCCCTGGTGTCCTGGAATGTACCTTGTCATTAGGGACCTCGATCTGATACTTCATAGCCTAGAAAGCCAGGTTCTAGTGTCCTAGATTTTGTGATACACCAATGCCCATCATTCTGGAAGAGGGAAGAAGAGGTGAAGAAGCCTAAGCGGCATTGGGAGCAGAGAAGGGGATGGGGATGTCATAGGGTGGAGGTAGGCAAGTGAGGTGATGGTCAGAAGGCACAGAGGGGTAGAATGGGTGGCCCTGAGATGCATGACCGTAAGCTGGAACAGGAGACATCATAGGTTGTGTGTCCAACCGATACCAGGAGGAAGGCTCACAATTACAGAGCAATAAAACCGTGTCAGGGAGAAGCTAGATACAGATGCACAGTGACCTCGACTTACATCGCTGATGCCAAAACACAGAGAGCAACTGGCATGCTCAGGTTTTGCCGATTCCATGTAGGTCACTGCGTGTGGATATCCTTTTCCATCTCTTCCCAAAGCCAGGGTGGGTATAGTAAGCTGCAACTGATTCGTGATGGGCAGGTGGCATCCTGGACTGACATCGTCAAACAGAGCTCAAATGCCAGGACCTCAAGCTGAACACATCTCAGACAGCCCGAAGGGTAGTTTTACAGACTCACAATTCAACAGGTGCTCCCGAGAGCTCCGCCACAGGTAGGCAACACTTCTTTTCCTGAAACACGAGATCACACTGTCCACTGGCCACCTGTGTGCCACATGGAGACATGGCTTCCCTCATTATGCCCTTTTTTGCCTCCGACTCCTCTCTTCTCTGTAGGGTCTGGATAATCCTGTCTTCCTGAAACTTCTTATGTGTGTGGGAACTGGGGAACATGCCAGGTCTGGTGAGGTTATATGCTGAGGAGCAGTAGCCATCTTGAGGAATTTCCATGTAGGGCAGGGCTGAGACAGGAAGTGGGATCATATACCACTCTTGATTGAGATGCGTAGAATCCCCCTGCAGTAGTTATTTTCTGTTGCTGTGATAAAACATCTTGGACAAGGCAACTTATAGAAGAAAGAGTTGATTTGGGCTTACAGTACCAGAGAGATAGGATTCAGTTTCTTACACATTCAAGCTACATAGGCCTTGATCTTCACCAGCAGACTCCTGATTCCTTGAGTGGACCCTTGGTCTGTGATTGGCTTCAGGAGCAGAGAGTTTTGTTTGAACTTGAGTGACACAGGTCTGGGTCCTCACTAAGCTAGGACCTATTGTACCAGAGGACTACTACTATTTACCAGATGACCCACTAGCAATAAGGTCTTCTTGGGCTTTCAGCTGTGTGCCTCTCCCAAACTCATCTTCTTGTGGGCACACTCAGCCTCAGACCATGGAAAGGTGGGACATGGGTTCAGTGTGTGGCATTTATTTTACCAGAACCATGTGATCACATCCTCACAAAGTACTGACATGAGGGAGGAAGTTCAGTCCAGTACCACAGAGAAGGTCATGGTGGGAAAAGCACTTGGTAGAGTTCCCTGCATTGTGGTGGCTACAACAGCGAAACCACAGCTGGAACTAGCTGTTATACTGTATCTTTCTGTACTGGTTAGCTAGAATCATCTGGAAAGAAGAAACTCCATGAGAAAAATACACTGGCCAGGAAATGTTGGACGTTTTCTTAATAATGATTGATGTGGGCATGGATGGTGCTGCTCCTGGGTAGGTGGAAGCTATAAGAAATCAGGCAGAGCAAGTTATGGGAGACAAGTCAGTAAGCTGAATTCCTCCAAGGTCTCTGCCTCTGTGTTCTTGCCTTGAGTTCCATGAAGCATAATGTAGAACAGTAAACTGAACTAAACCCTCTTCTCCCCAGGTTGTTTCTTTGGTCATGATGTTTTGTCATAGCAATGGAAGAGACTTTCTAAAACCCTCTCTTAATGACGTGCTTCTGAAAATCAACTTCTAATTCCCAACATCTCCACAGCCCCTTCCATACATAACAACAGAAGCTGGAGACTGGGGGTTGGAAATATGGATATGGTGGGGGCCTTCTAAATTCAAACCTTAATACTTCCTCTGACCACTCACTCCTGTCAAGAGGCAAGAGAACAAGCTTAGCAACTCTTGATGCCTGAGAATACTGCTTCTGTCCAGTTCTTCCATCACCTGGTAGGGTCAGCCTCCTCATCTTCCCACTCCACTGATGTCCTCTGGATAGGATACATGGACCAGTGGTCGCTTGGTCAGTAGAGCTCTTCTCTTCTCTCCTCTCCTCTCCTCTCCTCTCCTCCCCTCCCCTCTCCTCTCCTCTCCTCCCCTCCCCTCCCCTTCCCTCCCCTCCCTCCCTCTCTCTCTCCTCTTCTCTTCTCTCTCTCCTCTTCTTTTTCTCCCTCCTTCCCTTCCTTCCTCTCTCCCCCTTCTTTTCTCCCTCCCTCTCTCCCAGAGATCTTCTCTTTTGAAACAAGGTGACCCAGATTCCCCCTTCCCTACTTCTTGGCGATAAGAATGGTTATATTAAGTGACAGAGGATACATTATGATTCTCTAAACACAACTTTATCCAGCATTGACCCTAAATCACATGGTCCTTTAGTATGATGAATGTTCACCAGTTAAGGGTTGGGGGTGTAGGCATTAATCTGAGATCCAGGAAGGGGGAGGTCACTCTGCATATTTCTTCCTGGTGACCAACTAATTTCTTGGAGAGTATCAGGTGTTGTATGCTCCAGCCAGTCCAGGGATCCCAGGCCCATCAGAACCTGGTACCCAGCAGCTGCAGATAGCACTCGACATCTCAAGCCTGTGGGTGGCCTATCCCAGGAAACATCTAGGTATATTGCTGACTTTGCCCTTGCCCTTGAGTAAGGCAGCACCATTGTCAATAGAATGGTAAGACCCCACTCTCAACTCACTCCTTTTGTCAGAGCAACTTGCAAAAAGTCCCAGGAATATTTACAGTTGGTCTTTAAGCAGCAGTGGATCCAAATAAAAGAGGAATATCTCACATCATTAGCCCATAAATATGCAATTTAGTTTTATTTGTCAAATAAAATAACCCGAGATTGAACTGCCTAGTTGAAAGACACAGACATACATACACTTGTCTCCTGTCTCCTTGCCCTTCCTCATACTTGAAGAACCCTCTTCTCCTAAGCGTGCGTCTCTGCGCTCTAGTTTTCCAAGGCAGAACCATTTGGATGCATCTCTCTTCTCTCTCATGAGGATCGAGCAGTGTGCTTACGTGGAGACTGACATCACTGGAGAGGGTGGGGACAGTTGGCATCCTCTGTCCTGATTCTCATATCTATATGAGCCTCATTTATATGCATTTTTATAAAAGGTTTGATGTTTGTGCTGGACTGGAAGTCAGGTGGCTGCTTTCGGAAGATGAGGAGGGCAGGGAGTTCTGCCGCCGCTGCCACTCAGCCTGCATCTCCCATTCTCATGCACAGTTCAGGTGCCTGTTTAAAGCAGCAGAGGCCCTAGCTTGAGAGCAAGAAGACAGGGACATATCTTGCTAGGGATTCAGGGCCTCTGAGTGTGGGGTCCTGGGCTTGTTCCATGTGTCCTGTTACCGCCTGACTTTGGGTAGGAGAGGCTGCAGATATAGTTGCAGCTCTTATAGAGTTGAGCGGCCTCTGGTTCAGTTAGACCAATGTCAGTGGATTGTACAGAGTGAACTTGGTGGCTGTGTGGGCATCTGCTGGGTGGATGCCATAGGGGACATCTTTCCAGGATGCCACCTGCCCTTCACGAATCTCTCAAGAGGAGTCGTGAACTTCTCCTGACTTGGGTATGTCTCAGACAAAGGAGAACACACTCTGATGTGGACTTCACTGGTTTGGGGCAATGTCTTGGGCAGAATTATTGAAGACAGCATGCTCTGCCGATACAGCTTCACCTCCTGTTGGACCTAACATGAAATGGCCTCGGGTGTCAGCTCTGCAAACAAGACCTTGATTTACAAAGAAACATAAGGCATGGTAACCGGGCTCATTCAGGGAGACTGACACAGGCCAGAGAAACCGGGTGTCTTAGGTGAACCCAGGGGGCCATTGAACTCATCATACCCCCAAATTCAGAGGCTTTCAGCCAACGCAGGAGTATAGGATTTTGTTTGTGCCTTTTTGTGGTTCTGGTCTTCTCTTTCCTTGTACTCTCATGGTGACAATGACAAAATTACCACAGATTTTAGACAACTGAACGATCAACATTCTGATTAAAAGTTCTTTGCTTTATAGATTATAATATAATTAAATTATTTCCCCTTCTCCTTTCTCCTCCAAACCCTTCCATGTGCCTCCTTGTTCTCTTTTAAATTCATGGCTTCCTTTTCTTTAGTTGTTCACACACACACACACACACACACACACACTCCTAAATACACAAAACCAATCTGTTTGGCCTATATAATGTTACTTGTATGTATGGTTTCAGAATTGACCAAGGGTTCAGGGCTCATTGTAGAAGAGGGGACAGAATGATTGTGAACGTCACAGGAGTAGGATGTTTACTGTGAGAGTGTGTCTCCTAGGAATGTCAGAAACTGAGCTCATAAACTCTCACCAATATGGTTGCCTAAGCATGGCCCTAACAAGGGCAACCCAGAAGACAGGTTAGTGTGGAAGGAGGAAAGCTCAGGAGTCCTCAACACTAGACAAAGAGCTGCAGGTAGCTAGGGAAGGCAGAGTGGGAGAGAGCGAGCCTTCCCCAGGGAAGAGCATGCTGACATTCTCGTAATGCAAGGGTCCAAATGCACAAATAAGCCACAGTGTTCTGGTAGTGTGGCCTTTTCATGTGTCACCATGCAAGACACTTATGACAATAGATGCAAGATATAATTTATACAAATGAACATTTGTATATTTGCATAAGCTTTATAAAATAAAACACTTAAATGTCCTAAGACATATACATCTATCTATAAATTTTGCCCTATTTATTTATTCACTTACTCATTTAGAGATATGCTTTCCCTGAATTTCCTCGCTTGGACTTGAACTTGCAACCAGAGTGCTTGGATGAGAGACATGTGCCACCACCTCTGGCTCATAGATGCTCCTCTGCATCATTTGGGGCAGGATCTGAAAATCGAAGCTGTTACATTTACCTACAACAATACGGACTCTACACACTTTTCAGAGGCATTAGCTTTCTTTAAACAAACGTTTTTCCTATTTATTCTTCTTTTCGTTGTACATATTACGAGGTATGGCGTGATGATTTAATTTCATGTCCATATTGTGTCATGAGCAAATCAGGGTAGGGTAGCTAACATCTCAGTCTCCTTAAAATATTTACTTGAGACTGAGTCTCATGGGGTTTAGTGCAGGATGGCCTTGAACTGGTTATATAGCCTACGCTGGATTCGAACCTGTGATTCTTTTGTCTCAGCCTCCAAAAGTGCTGGGATGTCAGGGATGTATCCCCATACCTGGCTCAAATATTTCTTTAAAAGCTTTTTTCTTTCTTCTTTTTTTGGAATGTGTGTGTGTGTGTGTGCATGTGTGTGTGTGTGTGTGTGTGTTTTGGTACACATGCATGTGTGTGCTTGTGTGTACGGAGGCAGAGGTTGTCATCTAGCACTTTCTCAATTGCTTTCCAGTTTACCTACTGAGGCAGCCTCTCACTGCAAGCCAGGAGGGAGATCTCTGATTGGGCTACTCTAGCCAGTGATCTGGCAGGAAGAGCCCTCCCGCCCACCTCCTGACTGTAGGGGACAGGCAGCTGCCACACCTGTTATGCTTTCACTTGGCTTCTGGGGATCCCATTCTTATGCTTATTGGCAAGAGCTTTGTCCACAGTGTCTTCTCCAACACTCTTGGAAAAGCTTCTCAATTAAGCCCTCTCCTGGGACAAACCAAGGGAAGAGATATCCTGAAGAAAGAGTTCAAATAATTATCAAAATTGGAAGCTAAAACACAAATCATGATTTTCCAAGATGTCAGCCATGCCTCGCTCAGGAGACATGCAGAAACACCAAACTCTGACCCAAGTGGTCGGTTTGGATCAGGGAAGTTTGGCAGGGCCTGCCTTGAAGTTTGACGAACGCAGAGCAAACATGACATGAATTGTGTGGATGGTCTCCAAGACCTGGGAGGGGCTGGCTTTCTACTGCATATCTTCCATGAGATCTTACCCTTTCCCTGTCCTTGGGAGTTTCATCTTTTTAAGTGATGGTCATTCTCTTGGTGCCAAGATACTGGGTTTTTTTTTTTTTTTTTTTTTGTGCTAGAGTTCTTCTCAGAGATTGTGACATAACACAGAAACTTGCTGTGAACAAAAAGGAATGCCTCTCCTTAGCAGGGCAGGCAGGATACACAGTGCAGGCCAGCTGCTTTTATTGCCTCTGCACGGCAGAAGAAAATATCAGCCAGTGGACGATGTTGTAACCTCAAAGACACAGAAATGTACGAGGATGAAGTCTTTCTGATGACCCATGGCTGTGACCTACAGATGTAGACCCTGGGGCAGCATGCTTGGACTTTGGAGAGACATCTGGGTGGCAGATGCAACAAATAGCCCACAGCACTTTGGTCAGCCAAAAGGGGTATGCCAGGTGTGCGATTTAGAGCCTCGAGTCTTTGGGGTGGTATAGATACGGCCCCAGGGTGGCCCCATTCACGAAAGAAAGCTTCCATTCTGTCTTTCTCTTGAGATGGAAGGGGTTCTTGCCATGTAGCACAGGCTGCCCTTGAATTCTCTATGTAACCCAGGCTTTTCATGCATTCTCAATGATCTTCCTGCTTCAGGTCCCCATGTGCTAGGGTCACAGGCATGCACCACACCATTCAGCACCAAAGGTCACATTTAAGCAATCTATACCTTTAAATTTTTCCCTTTGTCTTTGTTTTCTATGCACCAGGCATTCAAAGAATGGGGGCTGGTTGTGTGGGTCAGACAAACTGACTGTGCTCAGATAACCAGGGTCAGCTACAACCCAGTTGGTAGGCCTGTCATGAAAACAGCTAAGGAAGAGCTCTGGGAGATAGGTTTGAAAAGGCTTGCTGTCCCGGGGTCTACATCTGAGTTGCTGACAATAGAGTGCAGTACAAAGCTTATAGGATAAAAGCCCTCTGGCCAGGGATGGTTAAGAGTGTATAGAGGGCCCAAATATGGTACCCACCAAAACTGCCTGGAATTCCAGCTCCGGCACACAGCCCCCTCTTTGGTCCCTGAAGTCATCTGTACTCACATATATACAGACCCATATCCAGACACACATAGATGGAATCTAACAACAACAATGACAACAACAACAGCAACAACAACAACAAAGCCTAAACCTAAACCTATGCACTCTGGTCTTGCTTTCTAAAGTCTCTTTGGGATAAAGTGAACAGTACCCCAATCCCCAGGTGACAGAGAGCCCTTTGTGCATGATGGGACAATAGACTTAGGCTAGCCCTTCCTGGCTCAGCTCATAGGTCTGGTGTTCACAGAGTGGAGCGGTGGATGCTTCAGAGGAGGGGGGAGATAAACTTTCGAAGAATGAACTTAAGATATTTGTAAGACATCCTTAGACGTACAGTTGGAAGTGAGAGGAAGAGATACAGCTATTTTGAGGTCTTGGATTCTTTCAGTCTCAGACAATCATGGACAGCCATGCAGAGCCCGAGGGAGACTGATGGAGCAGCTTCACAGAAGCCTACTTAGGATGCCCCCATCCTCCTCTAAGGTCACGTTTCGGGTCTGAAACAGGACACGAAGCTGAGTGGCGGGTGTGCTGGTCCTGTCATGCGTATGTCACAATGCTCCGCTGACTGACTAGTGTGGCCATCATTTAGGGAAGACACCAATTAAAACCTGGAGGCAACTCCTTCTCACCTTTGCAAGGATTTCTGTGCTCTTTATGAGCGTCTACTGACCTGAAGTGTGTCCAGGATGACCATGCAATTAATTAACTCCTCGTTTTGAGGGCAGCTCTTGGGTGCATTGAGAGAACCCTTTAACAGAAGCCTCTGTTTGCAATCTTTAGCCAATTGCTGCGGAGCTTGGCAACAAAAGGCATTCAGGACATGCTGATAAGGTTATTAGGTTCACATAACTGGTCACCTTCCCTTCCACTGCCACGCAGTGCGATGATACATGAGTAGGCTAGGGAACATCCTGAGAGGTGAGGTTTCATTAGAATACTGGCATTCTTTTCTTATGGTTTTCCAGCTAGATTCTTATACTGATTGCACAGGGATACTGATATTTGGATATTTGGTTAATGAACCCCTGCTTTGGAAAGGCCTCTCTTCATGTCATAGGCTGGACATATATTCACAGGACATACAGACCCTTGGCATGAAAATCATAGGGGGCATCAGGAGGAAGAAGACTGGGAGGAAGGATTAGTGTGAACCCCTGTGTGCCTGTACTGGGACCCTGGAGGGCAGACTGTGAAAGAGGACGCGGAGGCAGCTTGAGGAAAGGGTCCAAGGCTTGGACAGCTGGCATCCATGGCAGTAGGGCCACTTCACTTTGGAAAATGGTGGCATAATGCAGGGTGAGGTCAAGTCTAAGGAAGAGCAAAGACAGGGAAACCTTCTATGATGTCTGTATTCCAGGGTCTCGGTCCCTGCCTCCCATGACAGGGACAGGCATGGCTGTGGGCTCCTGTGCATTAGTTAGCTTAATACATGCTGATGGGAACCATCAGGCAGATTATTCCTAGCAAAATTTAATAATGGCACTGGCAAGATGAGGGTGATATTACAGCTGAGAAAGTAGATAGATTCCCCCCTCCTCCAAGGAGGGGGGACTACAGGCATCTACTTTGGACACATAAGTGTTAGGCACATCTCCTTTGGACACATAAGTGTTCTAATAAGAATTAGGCAACTTTTGTTCCCAAAGATTGATAGCATGAGCTGCATGAAGAGGGGCCAGGAAGAAAGGAAAGACCTAGAGAATATGCCCTGGGTTGACTGCTTTAGCTGAGCAGGGGGCACAAGCCACCCAGTGGATTCATGAGTCTCCTCCTGTGTAACAGAGGTCGTCATTGTTTGTGCGGGACATCTGGAGCCTCTTGGGAACATCAACCAATATCATGTTTACAGTAGAAATAACCAAAAAGCCAAACCATCAAATGTAATAATAGTGATAATAATAATGATAATAATAATAATAATGATGATAATGATAACGCATCTCATTGCGAGAATGCCTACACCATCGTTGGATTTCTAGAGGGCCGCAGAGCTGCACACCAGCATCACAGTGGTGCTTTCTCAATTGTTCACTTCTTATTCCAGAGACAGGAGGGGAAAAAAAAAAAAGCCTCACGAACTGCTTATCCCCCTGATAATACAAATGCACCTGTAAATAAATATATCAATGTCTGCACACAATGCATATTTATGCAGAATCTATACTCTGGGTGATTCTTTAGTTACCAAGGAAGTGTTCATATGAGCCTTAGGAGCCATGCTGTCTTCCCAGTCCTGGGGTTTGGGTGAAGTTGGACTCTCTTCAAATCAAAAGGTGAAGCTAATTAAATGGCATTCATTGGGGATCTGGGGGAAAAGAGGCTTCTCATGGGAAGGTAATTATATCTTCATTGACCCTTACACAGTCCTCCTGCCCCTCGGTGGTGGGGGCTCTCTGCCTCTCTGGGTGACATCTCCTTTCGGGATGATCTGCTCACTAGCTCACACGTGGCCCCCTCTCCACGGATGCATTTTTTTTTTCTAATCAGTTCACATGATCGAGCTTTCTCAAAGTGATGGTTTTCTTAATTCCTTTCCGCCTGTAGGGCGTGAGGCTTAGAGGGGCTCTCGTCAAAACTTTGGAGGGCTCTGTCAGTTTGAAAAGAACATGACCTTTAAATTGTATCAGTATGTTTGCTGGTGCATAAGGCACAGGAGAAGGTTCATCCTGATGGAAAACGCTGAGACGGAGCAGGCGCTCAGAGGGAACCAGCCCGGAAGGTCATTTGTTTATATATAATTTGCTAAGTGAGAATAGGACCATTTACCTATCAAGCTGGAAAACCTTGAGGGTTAAGCCCATCTTCTAAACCCCGCAGGGCTTGCACACTGCTACTAGTTTAGGTAAGCCAGTCTACTCCAGTTGTGGCCATGGAGAGACAGATGTTGAGTTCCAGAGCTGAACTGTCAACTCCTCCAAAGCAAGTAAGGAGGATAAACAGCTGAAGCTGGGTGTTCATTAGAAACTATTTTCAGCAGGACAAGGAGTACTGCCTGAGAAGCCCTGTATTCAGGAAGTCGAAGCAAAGGTTCAAGGACATCCTGACCCTGGGAGACCCTATCTCAGAAAACATAGGGCGGGGCACATAGCTCAGTGGAAGAGTACTAGCTATGCACAAGACCCTATAAATCCAGAAATTCCATATTTTTCACAGCCAATTTTAATTTGTGCTATGTTGTATAGGTGTGTGTGTGTGTGTGTATTATGTGCCTTTAACTTTAGGGAAAAAATTAACTCTGACCTTGTGCTAGGGTATGTTACTGATCCCTCTTGTTCTGGATAAAATACTTTGATTTATTTTCATGTTTATAACATTGAGGCTGGGGGTGGAGAGATGCCTCATTTGCTTCACAGTGTGAGAACTAGAGTTCTGATCCCCAGATGCACGCAAAGGTGAGCTCTGTCACACATGCCAGTAATCCAGCTCTTTAGGCAAGATGTGGGAAGAGAGAGTCTCCAAAAACTCACAGGCCAGCTAGCATGACATACATAGCTACGAGCAACAGAGAGACCCTGTCCCCAAGGGAGGTGACGGCAGACAACCTGAGCCCACACACGCAAGCAGGCATTGCGCGAGACTATTGAGGCTAAGACAAAGGATCTTTGCTAGTACGAAGAGATAAGGAAGAACAGTGGTTTGCCCTTGGATCAAATGTGACAATTTTCTTCTTCACCACATCACCATATTGCGTCTATGTACTGAGGACTGAGAGAGATGACTGTCTGAGGAGGACTGTTACATGTGACTGTAACCGTGACTTGGCCTCCTCCATCTGCGTTGGCTTGCCTGTCACACCTAGTTCTCCAGTAGAAAGTTATATTATTTCTGGAGATTAATATTTCTAGAAGGGTAAAGGGAGCTTTGTTTTTTTTTTTTTCAACAGAAACACAAAATAAAGACCCCAACCCATAGCCATCTCTGAAGACAAATGTTTTGTGAGTGAGCAACTTGTTTGGTCTTTGGAGCTGGGGAGAACAATGTGTGTGCGTGTGTGTCCCTGTTTATCCTCAAGTCCTACAGCGTAGCCATTTGTCAAGGCAGGTGAAACCCCTGTTCCCCACTGCCAGCAACAGTGCTTCAGAGTATTGACTGAGTCTGGGTTCCTAATGCAAAGTGCAGAATAGGAATTGAAACATACTTGATGGAATTAAAACATTAGTATTGGCTTTCAGCTCCCTTAATAAACACAGCGCATCTCAGGAGTGAAAGCCCGCAAGCCAACCGCAGACAGCCATGCACCTGCCCCAGGTGGAGGAGGTACCTGAGCCCCGACAGCGGGTCTGAAGGTTAGATTCGCATCCCCTAGCGCCCCACCTCCCCTGTGACTGTTCCGTTTCTAATTTTGACATATACTTTTCATTTACTTAAAGTAGAGCACTCTGTTTTTTACTGTGTGTGGTGGTTTGACTATGCTTGGCTCAGGAAACCAAGCTATTGAGAGGTGTAGAGTTGCTGTAGTGGGCGTGGCCTTGTTGGAGGAAGTGCGTCACTGTGGGGGTGGGCTTTGACGTCCTATGGTAAGCTCCACCCATTTTGGAAGAGGATCCTTTAGGTTTCTGAAGGAGATGTAGAGCTCTCAATTCCTTCTGAAGCACAGTGTCTGCCTGGAAGCTGCCATGCTTCCTGCCATGTTGTCCTTTACAAGAGCTGCCTTGGTCATGGTGTCTCTTCACAGCAATAAAACCCACACTAAGACACCATGGAAATGGGAAGACACGGTGGCCCCCTAGATAAATGAGCTAATTCTGATTGCCACATTGGGCCACATATAAGGACTCTTGAGAAGCGCGTACAAAGGCGACATTGACTCTGACAGTGTTAAGCACTCGAATAAGCGTTCTCTGTGATGCTCACACAGGGCGGGGTTCTGGGTCTCTTGTTTACAGGGACATCTGCGGGGAACTTAAAAGTCAGACTCTCGGAGCAAGCAGAGCACAGACCTGTGATTAAGTTCAGTCCCCGTAGAAATAACAGGATCCCACTAATCTGGTTATTTCCCAGCCCTCCCTCCCCCCTTTCCTTGTTGAGTCTCAAACGGGAGGATCAATCAGAATGAAATGTGACACCTGGGCCCTTTATGCCTGAAGTCACAGGGGTGCAAGGCTGGGTCTGAGGAAATTAGTTTGCTACTACCCTGGTGATCATCAAGAAGTAGGGCATGCTTGGGGCAGAGGTATAGACTGGTACCAAAAGGCTGTACCTGAATCCTAAGCACCTGAATCCAGTTGCTCCATGACACATTTGGCTAGTGCAGGCGAAAGCAAAGGACTGTGTGGTAACGTTCTGCAGGTCCTCTTTCCCTTTGTCCCAGAACTCACTTGGCATCACAAATACCAAGTCATATTTGTACTTGCTGTTCCTCAGTTCCAGAGGATCCTTGGTGCTAGGGAGCACGGGTGGACAAGAAGGTTGGGGACAGAGGGAACCTACGTTTGATTAAAACCCACACCCTCTGCTATGATTGCCAGCCCACTACTCTGCCCTGTTCGCCCCTCCCATGGATCTTGGGCTGGTCTACAGGAGGCCCTGCTGGGCATGTTGTGGGGCGTAACCAACTTCATAGAACTGACCCTTTTGGTACGTTGCCATGTCACAAGTCTGCCTGATATCAGAAATTGGGATATCTCTAAGGATCTCTAAGGATCCCAGAACAGTTTGGCTAGATTTGTTTTTGTCTGGAATCAACAAGATTTGCTTGGCCTCAGAGTGTCATTCATTCCTAGCTGGGGACTTCAAGTACCCTGAGCTGCATTTGGTGCCCCAGCTGTCTCTCCCCTAGCTCTGCTGAGGAGGGGTGTGTGTGGGGGGGAGGGGGGAGGAGCAGGCGGCTCTTCCTCCTCAGCCTGCACAGTCCTGGCAGTTTCCCTGAGGGGCAGCTCCCCTAGTTGATGCCCATGGCTGCCCTAGAGGGAGAGGAGGTTAGCCTCTGGAGATGTGGTCCTGAGGTCTAAAAGTCCTCTGAGCCTTGGTCCCTGGCAGAAGAGGTAAATCTGTGACTCTCCAGACACATTTTGAGTGAATTGGTTTCAGCTTTCATGAAATGCTAATGTTGATATTGTTTATGCCCGGTTGTATTGTTTTTCACTTTAAAATTACAGCTTTAGTGCATTAAGCTAATTTCATAATACTGTATTAACTTAATATTCCATAAATCACACATGTCGGATCGCATTGTAATGGATACACAAGAAACTGAATTTACTACTCTGGCCCTCCAAACACATGGATTCATAATTTGCCCCGGCGAGCCCTGGGCCTCCATATAGGGTTAAGGAATTACACATTCCGATGCCAGGCACAGATCATGCCGAGTGCGCAGGCTCCACAATTGTTCTCCATACAAATTGAAACAATATATTTCCAGCTATTTCCTAGTTGTAATTACTAGCAAAAATCGTAATACCGTGAACATATTTTAAACACCTGCGCTTTTGGTCCAAGTCTTTTTTTTTTTTTTTTTTTTTTTTTTTAATAAAGCTGTTTCCATTTGAATAAAGTTGAGAAAGCCAACCCACGAGTGGTAGCAATCACTCGGGATGGTTTTCCTGGGAAAGATGATAACTTTTGATTTGGAGGGAAGAGGTAAAGACAGAAACTGGTGGGTAGAACCAGTCTTGCACGGCCCCTCTCCCCCCTCTCCCTCACCCCTCACCCCTTCCTTGGCAAAAGAGATTTAATTGCAGCTGCTTAAGGGGTTTGGGTTTATTCCCTGGCTCCTTGGCAAGGGTGCATAGTTCAGTATTTGGGGGACCTGGGAACAAAGGGGCTCTCTCCATGGGGGAGATGGTGGTGTGCCGGGGCAATTGAGAAGCCTCTGTAGATTTTTAAGCACACACTGTCTAATCGGGCTCTGACAAGTCCATTGTAAATCAAAGGTCTGGTAAGTGGGCATGCCAGGAATGTTTGATCTCCTTCCAAGCCTTGAAACAACTTGCTTATTTTTTTTTTTCTCTCTGCAGTTTGGCTCCTCACTAAAATAAAACATTGTGAGATGAATGTTCTGACGGGTCATTGTGTGTCAAACTGTCACTCTGTAATGGTTACATATTTCAGCTGGATTGAGGTGGTGCCGGCTGGGGGAGGTCTGGGAGAACGGGAGAGGGAGCGAGGGAGAGTGAGGACGGAGACAAAGAGTATCAGAATTTCTGCTTTCTCCTTGTGGCTGATCTTCATTTAAACCAAACACTTGTCATGTTCAGAGGAAGTTTTATAAATTTTTAATGATATTGGGTACAACTGGTGCTTTGAAATTTGCTGTACTTTAATTTTTTCTTCGTTAGCAAAGGTTCACTAATGCATTGAAGTGCTAACAGCGTATCCTAAGGATGCCACAATAATTGTGCTGTTAATAATATCGTGGCACTAGTAATGTTCTCCTGGTAATCAAGGCATGAGATTTTTTTTTAATATATTCAGTTATTACACTGCATCTCGTACAAATCATGTCAATTACAATTGCCAGCCTGTGACAGTTAAAATAATTGTATACGTTTTCTAGAATTTTCCATTGGCTTGGCTAATCAAGCTAAAAAAAAATCAACACATTATTTGCATTAATTTTGTTTCTCGTCTATTTCCACTCCTAAATCATTTGTCCATCGACTTCAAAAGGCAGAACAGTAAGTATTTTAATAATAAATATACAAACACATTCACACCAACCTAATTTAAGAATACTCTTCCATAAGAGGAGTGGGCTGCAGTTATCTGGCGGGAATGTTTTGTGTGGCTGGGTTTAGGACATTAACTAGAGTGCTTGCCTGCTGGTATCCTGTTACACTGTATACACTTGGGATAAGCTGACGCTGAGTGTGTACAGAAATCTTGTGAGGAAATTCATTTTAGTGTTTTCTGGTTTAGCATTCAGCTTTTAGTTCTGTCTAGGTCAGGAGATTTTTATAATTTTTGATTTTTTTTTTTTTGAGCTTCCCACAGAATAGCTCAGTGTTCCTCTGCACCAGGAAATGATGTATGTAATGCTTCGAAGAAAGGCACTGAAAACCTGCAGCTCGAATGCTGGTCTTCCACCTCTGTGATGGCTGTCTCCTGATCAACGCCAAAGCTTTCTTTATTTGCAGCTAAAATAGCTAAACGCTCCAGAAAGTCCTGAGCCCTTAAAACTGGCTGCTCACGGAATCCCCAGGCGGTGTCTCAGCAAATTTCCCCAAAGCCCGGATTCTCTCTCCTTCACCTAACTTCCCTGCTTGTCACGGCCAAGGACAGGAAGGGGTTTGGGTTACAGAGGCACGGATGGTGTGGATGAGGACCCTGGGGGTCCCCTGGAGAAAGCCAGGCCATGCTAGAAGGCTCTCTTGGGATCTAGTATTGCCAGGCTGCCACTGTTCATGGGGAGGGTGGGTTGGTGTGCCTCACAGGCAGACCTGAAGGGAGAGTCAACTTCTGGTTTAGCTGTGGACAAAGAGGCTTTCGAAGCAAGCAGAGCCATTGCAAGGGTTCAAGGAAACCCAAACAAGAGCATGAGTACCTATAAAACATAGTCACTCAGAGCATGAGTACCTTAAAACACAGTCACACAGGACTCAGAAAGAACAGGTTAGGCAGAATAGGATTATTTGAGGATTTTTCAGGCAGCTTAATGGCATTATTAATAAATAAACTTCTTGCTTCCCCAAAGCTGTCTTTACTCCCTTCCCCCTACTCCGTGCACCCTACCCCCACCCCCGGCATTCCACACCCTTTCTAAGTCAGCCAATGGTGTCAAGGTTTTGGCATAAAGATGGGTGGCTGCAGGTTAAAGGGAGTCAGGGCAACAAAATATCTTTTTTGTCTCTTTTTTAATGCAGTCATATTCCCTTAAACATAGCTTGAACAAATCAGCTCTCAAAACATGGAATTTATTTCTCAGCTTTGCCTGGAGGTACCAAGCAAGATCAGATTTTTCCCCCCTTCTCTCTCTGGCCCTTGGAGTCTTGACCATGCAGAATGGATGGCTTTAGAACTGTACACGGACAGGAAAATCAATGCGTCATACCAGGAGGCTTCAGGGGTTAGGTTCCCATGTCCATGTCAACAAGGCTATTGGCTTTCTTTTTTTTTTTTTTTTTTAACGGCCCAAAGTTATCACTTCCCGACTGCTACAGCCACCGCTCTGACTTGTGTGGTCAAACCTTAACAAAAGAATTTCCCTTTGCCTACCACTCTGTGGCAGGGAATTTAATTACTAGGCAGAGAATTTTTCCAAGGACAATGATCTAAAGGAAAGAGGCAGGTTCCCGAAATGCAGTCATTCCTGGGGAGGGGATCAGGCTGAGTGTGTTTGATGGGGAATCTGGGGATCTGGGGATCTAGGGGTGGGGCTTGGGCCACCACCTCTGTGGCAAGCCTTGACTCTCTAGTGAATCTTTGCTATTTCTTCACGCTCTGGGGAGACAGCTTGCTGCCAAAGAGGAAAGCCTGGCTCTTCTTTTGGGGGGAGGCACATGTTATTTAGTTAGAATTGTGGGTGGGGGATGACCAAGTCTATGGACAACATCTGTCTAGCTTTTCCTCAGCTCTGTTAAGGAGACTTCAATTTGTCCACAGAATTAGCACATCAGGTGAGCTCAAAGTCCAGTGTCTCTTACTACTGTTAGAGTAAAAATTAGGACATCCAGAGATGAGGGCTTGGCTAAATCTTTGGTTTACTGAGCAAGGGGACAGCCTCCCCCCCTCCCACCCTCTGCCCCCAGAGCTCCAACAGCAGCTTCAGAGGCAGTCCAGGATTCTCTCACAGCTTACCTCCTTATGGGAGACCACGCCCTCTCCTGGACACCCAGCCAGGCTGACCCTTTTGATCTGGTTTTCTTCACACACCCCCCCCCGCTCCCCCCCCAGCCCAAGCCCCAGCCCCCGCCTGCTTTTTCCCTGGGCTGTCCTGTCGGCTGTGACACAGTGCTAACACCCCGGTGCTGGAGGCCACAGTGAGCATTGCTCACCCACAGCAGGCGGATGAAAAGGCAGTGCAGATGTAATTTGTTTTCAATGGCTGTTTCAAAAGAATAATTGTGGTGACATTGCGGGATCAATATTATGGATTTTTGTTTTCAAGTACACTGTATGTGTGGTGCTAAGGGGAGGCAGGAAATACAGCATTGCAGCCTGAATACAATAAAAATGGATTGAGGTCTGCGGGTATTTGTCGGCTGCTAGCCATCACTGGCTTGGAGCATCATTGGTGGGATTACTGCGTTTGTCCTTTGGGGTGGCGTTTCACGGGGTGTGTGTGTGTATTTCCTGTCTATTTCCTGTCCTTTTTCATCCTTGGCTTCCTGGGAAGGAGAACCTGCTTTTTAAATCTGGGTAAAGTAATTGGAGACAAGGCTTGGACTTGGCTTTGCTTGCTAACAAGTGCAAGTGGTCAGGGGAGGCCCACGGCCTTTGCTGGACCAGAGATGCCATGCGTGCTGCTCCGGGGATGTAAGACCTACCTCCGGAGCTGGGTATTGTCATAGAAACCCATACTGCCTAATCCAGGTCGGATTCTGATGATTTTAACAGACATTTATCTCTCCTGCTCCTCATGTACAAATTTAGTTTGATAATTTGAGACAGGGTTTCCCTACACAGCTTAGTGTGACAACTCATGATCCTCCTGCCTCAGCCTCCTGCATTCTGGGATGACAGGCATGTCCATCCGGGAGCTTTGGACGGCAGGGAGAGCTGACTAGCTCTCCCTACCTATACATGTTTATGTACTTCAGTGGATAGACACAGACTTCTGTAATCATGGGAGTGAGCCTCTAGGTTCCCCCCAAGCCACGCCCTAGGCTTCCTGAAGGGTTTTGCATGCTCTCTAGAGCGCTGCTGTGCTTGGGAAGCTAGTGTGAGCCCTGACACAGTTGCTTTAATAATCCCATGAACGTTGGCCGAGGTGATTGAGGCCCCTGGAATTAAGGTTGGTTTTCAGAGTTGGGGTAACTAGACAAAATATGTAGATCCCAGGGTGAAAATTATATGAACAAAGAATTAGTAATAACACTGAATAAGTGTAATGAGATGTGAAGGAGATCGTGGTGCGCGCTCTCGCCCCTGTCTTTTGCAATTAGTTCTCGAAAGAAATAGAAATCCCAGCAAAATACCTTTCACGTGCCTTCAAGTTGTAAATGAAAATGAGCTACTTGGGATGAGGGCATGGATGGGTACACAGCCAGCTTTAGAGGGACCTTCAGAAACACGGAGCTGAACGCCTGGCCCTACACACTCATTTGGCAGATGGAGAAACTGAGGCACAGTCATTCCTGGTGAGTTTGGAGAGACTATTTGACCCGCAGTGCAGAACTCCCTAAAGTCCTCAGACTTGGTGCTGCTTTGGGTGTGCAGTTGGTTCTCTTTATCTCTGGGTTTAAGTGCCTGCAAACAGAAAGTGTTTAGGAAAAAAAAAATTCCACCTTAAGCAAACATGGGTGAACTATTCTTTGTTTCATTTTTGTTTCCTGGACTATGTAGGGTAGAATTATCTTCAGGATGTTTCTATTGCAATAGGAGAGATAAACAAAGCAGAGATGACTGGATCTGTACAGGATTTAAGGTGAAAGCTTCATGCAGTTTTATACAAGAGACTCAGGCATCCATCAGTGGAGTCTGCTGTCTATGGAAGGTTCTAGAACATGACTCCTGTGACCACCAAGGGCTTACTGTGTTTGACTTAGAAGTTATGCTACCTTAGTTTGTTTTATTGCTTTTTATTTTATGTATATGATTTGTTTTATGTATATGAGTGTTTGTCTGCATGTACACATGTTAGCCATGTATATACAGCACCCATATTGGTTAGGAGAGAGTTGCTGATTGCCCTGGAATCGGAGGAATAGATGGCTGTGAGCTGCCACGTGAGTGCTGGGAACAGAACCTTGGTCCTCTGCAAGGGCAGCCAGTGCACTTAACAGCTGAGTCAACTCTCCAGCCCCCTGCTGTATTGTTCTTTTAAATTAAGGTCAGATATTAAATATACAAAGCAGAATCTATCTTGACATTTCTTTGAAGAGTCAGAGGATCCAGCAGCAGGGAACCCATGTCTAGGAAACCCACTTCTTGTGTGGTGTGTGGCCGCGTGGACTCTCTGCAACTGTTCCATTGCGTATGGGACTCTCTTCCACACTCATAATCGGGGTCATAGTGTTAGAACTCTCACTGTTGGTTTTGCTCTTGGGTACAAACATCATTTAACCTTGGAGGACTGTACTCTAGCCTGACACATTTACCATTTAGCAGCGTAGGGAATACCAGGGGCATATTTCTCCCTACAGTTGGGTTTTCCTTGGTCCTACCAAATACAGATATGATTAATATGTACAAACTGAGCAGTACACATCCTGTGTTCTCTGAGGGCCTGTGGTATACCAAAGATGGGGGAGGGGATGGAGAAACCAAAAGCACCCCTGCCTTTCAACATAGATGTTTACGTTGTGTTTTCTTAGGATTTACTTTAATAAACATTTTTGAAGCCTGAGGTTCAAATAAGGAAAACAAATCCTTTCCTTAGTTCACAAATGGGGAGAAACAGGCTATCCACCTGAGACAAAGTCAGGTGATGTTGACTGAGTGGCTTTGGCTAGGCAGGAATCCACCAAGAAAGGCAGTCACCAACCAAGAAAAATGCCCACAGGAGACAATGCTGAAAGCTGTGTCTGTGGAGGGCCTAGAACTTACTCAGCCTTGCATCTATAAATTGTATAAATTGACATTTTTTTGTTGTTGTTATTGTGTTTGTGGTTGTTTTGTCAGCATATCACTGTGTAATCCTGGAACTCACAGAGATCCACCTACTCTGCCTCTCGAGTATTAATCGTGGTACATGTACGCCATTAGAAACATCTCATTCACAAATATATTAGATATTTATTGTTAGATAGAAGATTGTTACCATCTCATGTGTTGGCATCAAAATAACAAGCAAAGTAAGTGTTAGTTACATGGCGGCACAGATATTTAATTTAAACCCATGAGGGCTATGAAAGAAGAATGGGGCCAGAGACCCAAATAATGGAACCTTGATAAAGTCTGGGTTTGAAAAAGCCATTTTTTTTTTGTATCAAGACTGAAAGGTAAATAGAGGACATGAGAACTGCCCATGCGGTGTGGTCAGCATGTGCAAAGACTCTGGGTCAAGACGTTTGCCTAGTATATGCAAGAAAGGCCAGCGCTACTGAAACTGAGGGTGCCAAGGGGAGAGGTGCATAAAACTGAGTGGCAGAGATGGACTGGTGGGGGTGGGGCCAAGGAGGACCTGATGGTCCAGTGTAGGTCCTTTATCTTTTGCCCTAAGTGGGATAGGAGCTGCTAAATGTGTGTTGTATGGTATGGTGTGGTGTGGTGTGTGCGGTGTGTGTGTGTGTATGTGTGTGTGTGTGTATGTGTGTGTGTGTGTGTGAGAGAGAGAGAGAGGGGGGGAAGGTGAGAGAGAGGAGGAGGGAGAAAGGGAGGAGGGAGAGAGGAAAGATGCTCATGATGGCATCCATATATCTGTCCCTTAAAGGGAACATTTCTTCTAACGTGAGTTCTCTAAGAATCAGATTCCAAACCTTAGAGAATTGTATGCAGAGTGTTCATTGGGGAATGCTGTTATAATAAGTCACAAGTGAGGATGCTGTGGAAAATCCCACGGACTGTGCTGGAGCCTGACAGACTGCTGAGAAGGTCAGTGCTGAGGTGAGCTCATGGGAGTCTGAGCCACACACCTCTAACTCCTGGGTCTCATCAGCCAATGTTGGGTGTGCACTGCCAATGGGGAGGAGAAGTGTGGTCTTGGATAAGGCTACTCTTTAGCCAAAAATTATTTTCAAAGAAGGGCTAAGTTGAGAGCTTCAAGCCACCAAAATTCTCAGAGGTTGGAATGCTCAATACACAGGGGCCACCCCAGGCTACCCCTTACCCTTCTGATCTGGCCACATCACTGGTTTTATGGCCAGCAGTCTTACGATCTTGGTTAGTTTCCTTTCCAGAGGAGACCTCTAAGAATAGAGTTAGTGGGATAAAGTGTCATCGTTATTATTGAAGCTACTGTATTGGCTACATCTGTTATCCATGGTCCATATCTTCTACTGTTTATGATGCTCTTTATTCTTAGACATTACTCTTAGTGCTCTGGAGAGCTTACATGATTTGATGACCAAGTCTTTTATTTACCATGTCCCTTTCCAGCCATGGCTACAGAATGTGTCCATCTATTCTGAAACCAGGACAGGATACTGGTCACATGATGTCCTGGGTCACCAGACAGCTCCCCTATTATATGACTACAGATTTGCTTCCTCCCTTCTTTCCCTCCAGACTCTCAGTATCAGAACCAAGTGAACAAGAAATAGTTGTAAATAAAGCTATAATAACACTCTTACCATTGGTGGGGGCATTCCTGTTCTGCTCTGGACACTGGAACCTTCAGACACCCCAGAGCTTGGAGGTCACAGGGACAGAAAGTTCAGCTACCTCAACTGGGTCACCGAGAGGGATGCTTAGAGGGCTGCTCCTTTTTCCTCCCTTCAGATTCTGATTCATGATCTTTATCATGGTGTGGGGGAACTATATCATAATTTCTATTGCATCAGAGATATAGTGACTCCTGGAGAAGGCGCTACTAATACTTTGGGTATTAACTCCAGGTTGAAGGTAAGTCTTCAGAGGGCCCCTTTATTGCTCTATCAAGCTGGCTGCTTCATTTTGAGTGTGGTTAATGACAGAATCAATGGGTTTCATAGCCATTTTCCCACAGTCACAGACTCTGGTTCAATGCAGCACTAGGTAAGATCTATCCAATTCTGATGGAAGTCCTTAGAGAGAAATGAAAGTCCAACAGAAACCTAGGAATGATTGTAGCAATGCCAATGTAGGTAGGAAAGTCAAGCAGAGTCCATGTCTTTACCAAGATGAAAGGGATCTACTGGAGTCAAGTTGTCCTCTGGAGGGAGAGAGCCACATTGTGGGCGCCATATTGGTCTCTGTAACTGGCAAGTTGGGCATTCAACAGTGGTAGTAGCTACATTAACCACAGAGAGTAAGAGGCCTCGGTTCATGCACAGCGTCTGTGTTACCATACATCTGCTCTATTGGTGATGGCCTGGTGCTGATGATGGAGTGGTTGATGTCATCTGCTTGTGTATTTTAGACTTTGTCCCTTATTCTGTTTTAGAAGGTAAAGGCTCACCCGGCACTCATCACTGTGCAACACCAGCATCATTTCACTCTGCATTCTGTCATAGATCCACAAGAAATCTTTCCCAGACCTCTTTTCTAAGTTCTCTTTTTGTTTATGATCCATGTCCCAGGCCTCCTTACTAACAAACTAATGCATTTTTGGCATCCTAGAATTCCATAAAGGTCTTTGAGCCAGCACGATTCTTTTTATGTACAGAGTGAAGTTAGCTTTCTCATCTGAGGCACTGTCTGTTGAGAGGAAGTCTCCTCTAATTGCCATCTTTCAAGTCTGTAGCTATGTGAAACTGTGGGCAAAACTGATCTGTTTGATGCTTCACCTTACACACTAAACTAGGAGCCAGGCTTGGCCTCTCCTTCCCTGGAAGTTTGTCATGAAGGTCTCTATGTCTCATAGTTATTAGCTAAGAGAATAGGGCTGGTGCGAAAAGTCAGAGACAGGGAAGTCTGATCTCCCAGTTCAAGCACTTAGCTTGTTCCTTACAGCCTTGATCATGTGAGACTTCTAGGACACCTGCCTTACAGCTTCTGGAGAACATTTGTACTCATATAACTGTATGACTTAAGGTTCTGACAAAATCCAGTTCCAGCAAGATCTCTGACCACAGAACTTGGCATTCTACAAATAGCCCTGGATACACCATGAGCTGTCTTGAATGATAGATTTGTTTTGGTGAGGGCTAAACTCAGGGCCTTGGTCATGCTATGCAAACATTCTACCACAGAGTTAGGGTTCCATCCTCATCTATTCTTAAGCAATGTACAACTCTTTACTATACAAATTCTATGTAGTGTTTCCCACTCAGCGATCCCTTTGTCTGATGCATCATGAAGGTTCCCTGAGTTGTGGTCCTACTGCAGATCTCCTCTCCTGTCCTCTCCTCTCCCTCTCCCTCCCTTCCTCCATCTTTCCCTCCCTCCCTCCTCCCCCTCTCTCAAAACTGAAGCACATTCTTGCCATTCAACACATAAAGTGAGGACCAGCTGCCTCTAGAGCTCATAGGGGAGACTCTGATGAGAGCTATCTCTGTATTGTCAGAAAGGAGACACCATCACATGCCCCGCCCTTGCATTTGAGATGCCCTAGCAGGTCTTTGACCTTGGACTCTTAAACATACTTTGTCTGTGGGTGTCTCTGAGTTTCCTGAGGACTTATTTTCCCTCTAAGAGTGTTTATATTCTCTCAAGGTGTCCCTCCTCATTCTTCATGGTCCATCTCAGCTTTGGCGGACTCCATGAGCCACGATAGATACCTAGACTTTCCATCATTGCAGTGATACAGTCTTGGATGGCTTCTGGAGCTTCGTCTTCTGTACTACAAGAGTTCTTAGTCAAGTCTCTAATTTTGAGAATTGCCCAGACTCATGTATAGCCATCCTATTGATGCATTTTGTGGACTTGGGAATTAACACACAGTGGATCTTGTGAGAGCAGCATCAGAACCAAGAGTCTATTTTTAATCAGTTGTGTATAGGACACTTAATTCTCTAGAAAGCAGAAAAAGGTGAATGTTGAGAAGAAATTTTGTAATAGGAAGGGTTGAGTCATTCTTGGCTCCAGCTCTGCTGTGAAGGCTGTAGAAAGTTTGGAAAAGTAGCCTAGGTTTTCCCAATACACGGGACACACAGAGGGTCCTAAATAGTATAAGTTATATTTATTAATTTACTTATAGTACATTGAAGTATATGGAAGTTATTCCTTTTACCAAGTCAATGTGTTTGAATATTTGCTATAGTTCTAAAATAGATGGGTTGAAGCCTTTTGGGTCAGAGTTATGATAAAAATGATTCCTTATACAACTATAGGCTAAAAATTGGCTAGGATTTTTTTTTTTAGCATGGTCTCTCTTAGATTCTGAGGTAAGAAGTGGTCCTTAACCTTGATTCAAGAACTGTGGGGTGCTCCCTAGCACATGAACTACTGAAGTTCCCCTTGCAGCTCCCTTCCCCAGCCTTGGTGGGTATGGTGCACCCTTCATTTTTGGAGTCTTAGCAATGTGTGTAACTATGTGAGCTCTGGAATGAAGGAGTCACCTAACTCTTACCAATCTCTAGAGAAATCAAATGCATAGTGTCACTGCTCTTTAAACTTTTAATTTTTGTGTAGAAGCAAGTCAAGGGCATTTATCCAACAACACAGAAGACACAAGTTATGAACAGGCAAAGTGAGAAAGATTTTTATTTGTTGAGTGGACTTAAAATTTGTATTCTGTCAAACCCATTTCTTACTTAGAAACAATGGAGAAGGAGAACTTCCAACCAAACCTATGAGGAAAAGTACTTGTGGCTTTATGTGGTTGATTCCTTGACACATGGTAAAGGGGGACAGGGGAGTAATGGGGTAATGGAGGGCTCTTGGACTGTACATACCCTGGGGGCTGGAGAGAGATGACTTAGTGGCTAAGAGTGCTTGCTGCTCTTGTAAAGGACTTGGGTTTGGTTCCCAGCACCCACATAACAGCTCACAACAATCTGTGACTTCAGTTCCAGGAGATCCAGTGGCCTCTTCTGATCTTCACAGGAACTTCATGGGACACAAGCATACATGCAAGTGAGCAAACACACGTGTACAGTTAGTAAACAAATCTTTCAAAGAAGAAAAATATTTTCTAGACTTTATTTATGTATTTGTCTGTCTCATGACACAGAACTTTAGTTAGTAAAGACAGATTTTTAACATAAAATCAAGGGTTAATAGAAAGAAAGGCACTCAGAGAAACAGTAAGACACATATATGAACATGGGCCTGAGCCTCTCTCAGCAGTCACATACTTTTAGGGTTGAAAGTGAGTAAGACTCTCTTAGGTCAGAACATTCCCTTTTAAATTTGTCAAGTCCTTCTTTGGTATCCTCAGGCACAGAGGATGAGGATACCCCTCACGGTTATCCTTTCATATTAGAAATGGAAGCTGGAGTAACATCCATACTACGATTTTCTGATCAGCACTTCTGTTTGTTTTGTATAAGAAATCAAATTCCAAAGTGGTATATGAGTTTCTTGCTGGTGTGGTAACAAGTATCACAGATTCAATGCCTTAGACAACACAAAGCCTTGATCTCACAGCTATATCAGCCACATACATGCCCTTGAACGCAGCTCAAAAGGTAGTGGGGTTCCATTTAGAAACTCTGTAAGATAATTAATCCCTGTGTTTTCCAGGTCTCAGCCTCTCCCTCCATCTTAGAAGCCTGCTTACCTCTGATGTCTCATTCATCTTCAAATTCGTTTCTTTGATCAAAGCTGGTGCTCTTCCCCTTGTTTTAGGAACCCCAGAGATTACCTGGGACCTACCTGGATAATCAAGGACAATAGTTCCATCTTAAAGATTTATCACGTTTTCAAAGGCTCCTTTGCCATTTAAGGTAACAGATTCTTAGATCTGGGCTTAGGGTGTGGACAGCTTTGAAGGCCATTACCCTGCCAGCCACAGATCACAACATATCAAAGTCAGAAGGAATCCTAGATTCTAATCTCTGACCTCCCACTCATTTGGCAATTCCCTCAGAGGCATTCCTAACAGATGTGCATCCAGCCTTTGCTGGAACACCCTGTCACCGTGAGTTCATCGTTCCTCTGAGCTGTCTGCTCAGAGGACAATTGGTCATCTATTTCTTTCGGCAGATTTTTTTTTTTATATATCATTACTTGTTTCTCATGAGGCTTGATCTGAAATGTTGTAGAATCCACACAGCCCAAAGCATTCTTCAACACGAGATTTTATTGGATCTGCAGAGCCATATCCTCCCAAATGCTGTTTTTGCAGAAGTAGGTTTTGTATTTGAATTTGGATTCTCACCAAACTAGAGGCATCCTCTGGATGAAAGGCATATACAAATCAACTTAACTACCAGTTTTAAACAGCTTCCTTGCCTCGAGAAATCCAAGGAGTTGGACAGTGTCTTGTTCTCATGGTCTAACGATGTATCAATCTCTCTCTCTCTCTCTCTCTCTCTCTCTCTCTCTCTCTCTATTTATCTATCTATCTATCTACCTACTTATCTACAAATCCATCCATCCATCCATGCATCCATCCATCCATGCATCCATCCATCCATCTATCCATCCATTCTTTCACCCACCCAACCACTTATGAGTACACTCATCCTTCCATATTCTCAGATTCTTCATCCATGAATCTAACCATCCAGAAATCCAAAACACCAAAGAATTAAAAAGTAGATATGTTTGGGAGATTTACGTTTTTATTTGTAGAGCATAGGCGTGTTTCATAGGTTTCATAAGCATGATGCAGATGATTTACTGCATGTAGAAAGATGTGCACAGAGTATTTACTAACTCCCATTTTCTGTAAGGAGTTGAATGCCCCCAGTTTCTCACTGTCTGTATATATCTCTCTGTCTCTCCATTTCTATCTCTCTGTCTCTCCCACTCTTTCCTCTCTCTCATTCTTTCTCTGTATGTATATTTGTTTGTGTATATGTGTGTGTGTATATGTGTATGTATGTATGTGTATATGTGTGTATGTATGTATGTATGTATGTGCTAGTAAGGGAGACAGCACAAGTGTGTGAACCTGAGTTTAATTCCCAGGACCCCAGCAAAAAGCCAGACAGAGTTGTACATGCTTGTGGCCCCAGCAATGAGAACATGGAGACAAGGTCCAGGACAAAGGAGAGACCCTATATTCCAGCACATCTTACCTCAGCTGTCTGTAGGGACTTTTGTTTCCAATCCTAAATTCCCTGCATGCCCCACCACCCTAATAGAAGCATCAAAGTTGACTCAAACTGCTATGATTTAGCTAATCATTAGTTACTTTATCACTTAGAAAATTCTTCTGAGATAGTTCCTCTGGGCTGGTTAACCTCAAACATGAAGGAGTTCCTTAGCTAGGAAATACCTGGGTGTTTCCAGTTTGCCACACTCCCCTGGTGAGTGGAGAAAGCTCTAGCCTGAGGGTTGAGGCCTGACTGCCTTTCTCATTGCAGCCTTCAGGTCTGCCTTTGTCTTGCTTTTGGTGTTAGGATGACTTGGGCAAACTGAGTCAACCCTAGGTCAGGGGTACACATGAACTTCCTAGGGGTGCTTTAAATACAGCCAGGGAAGGTCATGATGCTACATCCCTGCCCAATAAAGATCAGATCCCAGCACAACCATCAAAACAGCTGGGGGAAAAAAGCAATGAGGATTTGGGTAGAGATTTTGATGCGGACAAACTGCTGTGTACTGTGGTAGAAATTATACTTTCATGGGTATTTTTACATCCGAACATTACTCTTTGAGCACCCTCATATTTTATGAAAACTTTTATTAACATTTCCAAATGACCTTCCCCTCATGGTGGGACTGTCAGTCCCAGGAGCTATGACCTATTTAAAACATTTTTATCTTTACAAACACAATAAAGTAAGCTGTCTTCCACTTAGATTTGTGGGTCTCATTAGAGATAATTTTTAAGAAGGTAGTTCCCCAGGGAACACAGTGACAGGTTGCAATCTTTGCACACTAAGTTTTCAAACATGAATGCTTCTTGCCAAAGTATTCTTTCATCATCTGGGCTGTGGTTATAACCAGATCTGTTTGGCGATTTTCCCGGTGTTCAGTAGGAATGATTAGGGCTCAGGTTATCCCTGACCAAATCAAAATGCATCGGATGGGGAGGAACTGTTGGTTTGCACAGGGTAGCTCCCATCTTGGCTCCAGTGTGATCCTGTGAATTGCCACAGAAAAGCTCACACACACACACACACACACACACACACACACACACACACACACACACACACAGAGAGAGAGAGAGAGAGAGAGAGAGAGAGACACCAGAGACAAATGACATCTTTGCTCTCATTAAAGTGTGCCCAGTCCTCTAGATTTTTACGGAGTTGACTGGCTTAGGTGGAGGTCCAGGGGAGTCATTCTTCAGAAGTGCCACCTCCAGAAGTTCAGTGGTCTACAGCCTTCCCTGTGTAAATGGCCCTTTTAAGCAGCCAGCTAATGGTAGCGTGAGCATGGCTAAATCAGGCCTATTTTCTGAGGAATGGTTGCATTCAGGACACTTCTAATTTGTCAGAGGCAAATGCAGGCCGTCTCTCCGGGAGGCTGTGAAGGGACATTATTTCTCTGGGAGCTTGGCTGTGGGTCAATGTACAGTGTGGTTCGCTGGCCATGCCCCTGTTGCTTCCGCCTCCTAGGGACACTGTGATTTATTAGAATGAAGGCAGTTATGTCCACTCCCTGACTGTCTTCAGGGTGACCAGTCCTTTTTCTTTCCCTCATCCCTCTCCTCCAGAGCCAAAAGAGAAAGGGCAAAGCCAGTCTTGGAAACAAAGCTTCATCGAAGGTGGTGGCGGTGGCTTACGGGCACAGCTGATCCTCACTGGGGCTCTGGGGGAAATGGCTATCCATCTGCTTTCTTAATTGTGGCATGGTGACCCTGAGACCAGGGCATTCGGAAGACAGGAGGGAGGAACCCAATGCCACTGAAACTGGAGGCCCATCACTTTCATCTTTGTCTGGAGGAAAGGTTGGGAGGAGCCCGAGTGGGCCACACACCCATCGGAGTCCCTGAGATATTTACCTCGACACTATTTTGATGGCACTGCCGTCACGCTTGTTGTCTGACAGCTTGCTCCAAGTCGAAACACTCCCTCCAGGAGCGAAGGGGAGGCTTGTTAGGCTCAGCAGAAAATCAAAAGGTCATAGGTTTGGAAAAGCAGAAACTTGGAAGAAATGTAACCCACTTTTACAGGGGTTTTACAGGGCGAGCGGTAGCAGGGTGGGGGGAGTGGGGAGTAGGGGTTGAGGGGGTAGCAGGGTGGGGCATGTCTGGTCAGCAGGGGTGTGGAGAAGCAGGAAGTCTCCACTGCAGCCACAGAGGTCTCTAGGCTTGTAGTTTTCATGAGCTGTCACACATACAGGGTTGCTTGTCTGAGAAACTCCTTATCTGTACTCTTGTTTGTAACACCATAAAAAAACCCCACGGGTTCACCAAGGTGAACTTTGTAGAAATGGTTACCCCCTCTGGGGTGAGTAGATTGATTGATGCTTTGTGTTGCCTCCTTGAAAAGTATGACACAGCGCTTCCTGCCCTCCCACCCCACCTCGCCCCCTCCAAGGAGGTTCTCTTAATGAAGCTGTGCTCTGACTGTCAAATGGATGTTGGGAGTGGATGTTCTGATTTCTGTCTTAGAGCCGCTTTGCCACTTCACTTCCTGGTTGTTGACCTTTGACCCTGACCCCTTCTTCTCAGTCACTGGGGCTCACAGCACTAAGGTCTCTATTGTGGTACGAATGTGGAAAGTCCCCTACAGACTTGGGAGCTTAGGCATTTGGTTCCCAGTTCGTCCTGTTGTCTTTGGAAGGTTGCGGAATCTCCAGGAGGCCGAACATCCTTGGAAGACTTGGGTCACTGGAGGCGGGGCTTAGGAGTTTTATTGCCTGGCTTTACTTCCTGTCTGCTATCTGCTTTCTGCTTCCTGTTCCACAAAGGTGTGAGAAGATCAGAGATGCCAGCTGCACATGCCTGCCACCATGGAGTCACCCATCCCGGCACCATTCCTGCTGTGACGGACAGTGTCCCCTCGAACCGTGATCTAAGTCAAATCTTTCCTTCTTGAAGTTGCATTTGTCAGGTATTTGGTCATAGCAGTGAGGGAAGCCATAAATGCAATAGCTGGCAGGATGGGAGGGACGGTTGTGTATCTTAGCGCCATTGTGATGGTGGCTCATCCTTGGTCTGCTGTGCGCACAAGCAAGTCTTGGTGTGGCAAATGTGTGCATATCAGAAGCTTGGGTTCTGTCCATCTCCACTGACGATTCTGTCCTCTTCGCCCTACTTCTTGAAGGTTTGATTTGCCAAGACCCCAGGAGCTGTCTATGCTATTTCTCAGCATCCTCGTGCATGAAAGATGTCACCCACAAAAGCACATCATAGGCAGACCATGGACTAGGGTAGGGTGTATCTGAAGTCTTAATTCCCCCCCCCCAGTCCCTCCCACCCCCATCCCCCATACACACACCCTTGCCTCATCAAGTCTTCAAACCTGCTTTCCTAATTGGAAAATCCTAATTTCCTCCATCTGGCTAAGGAATGAGGTTGGAGGTTGTTTAAGGAGGTTCTATGACTGTGGCCTTTGCCCATGCTGAAGATTTAGGCCACTACAAATAGCTTATTTGTAGACTACCTGCTGAGTATATGAAGGTCCAGTCTCTGGTAATACACATACACACATACACATATACATACATATACATATATACACATACACACACATATACACACCCATGAGCACACAGACACAAAAATATACATACAGCACACATACATATACACATATATATACAACTCACATATATATACATATACACATGATCACACAGATACACAAATACACACACAGCACACATACACATACATATACACACAGACACACATACACTCAGAAACATACATATGTACAGACACACACACACATTAATTCAGTTCTTGTGCAGAACAACATGGAAGAAAAGCTGTGATCCAGTCTTGTGCTGTGCTCCAGGCTTGACTTTGCTGGTTCTTCCCACTTGGCTGATGGTCTTGACACCTCGGTCAGTCTATGAAGAGTGTGGCCAATGCCAGCTTCATATCCACATATTACAGAGTTCACAAGGCTACAAACACCTCGTGTGTGTGGGAATGTGTACGTGTGTATGTATTACTAGAGATTGGGCCTTTCATATGCTCAGTAGGTGCTCTGCAAACGAGCTAGCTTCATCTCTAGCACCTTTATTCATTTTAAATTTTGACACAGGATCTCATGAAGTTACTTAGGCTGACCTTGCACTCACTCAGGTATCCCATAAATATCCGTCAGCTTCAGCCTCCAAAATAAGTGGGCTTGCAAACCTGTGCCAGCATACTCACCTTACAGATAGATTTTAAAAAGACTTTTTTAAATTTATATATATGTCTTATGTATGTATGTGTGTGTGTGTGTGTGTGTGTGTGTGTGTGTGTGCATGTCAGTGCCCAAGAGGGGCATTAGATGCCCTAGAGTTGGCATTACAGGAAGTTGCATACCCTGGGTGCTGGGTACCAAACTATTATACTCTAGAACAATAGGCATTCTCAACTGTCGATCCATCTCTCTAGCCCCCACACAAATACATTTTGAGGACCTACAGTGTGTGTGTGTGTGTGTGTGTGTGTGTGTGTGTGTGTGTGTGTTTACATCACTGTCATAAAATGCCTGACATAAATCATTCATGGGAAGGATGATTTGTTTGGCCCAGGGTTTCAGAGTTCCACAATTCTTGGTCTCCTTTACTCTGAGCCCAAGGTGATGTCAGGCTCATGTGGCATAGATGAATCACCTCATGATAGACAGCAGGGAGAGAAGGTGGGTGCTAGAATAGGATACCCTAGTGAACTTGCTCCAGTGACCTACTTCCTGCTGCTGGGCTCCATCTTCTAACATTTCCAGTCCCTCCGCACACAGCATTGCCCGCTAGTGAGCAGGCTTCTGCACATGTGCCTTCGGTGGAGAAACTTCATATCCAACCCTAATGTTGGACAAGAAGATGAGTACATTTCTTATAGCTCTCTGTTCTTGGCTTCATTCATCCTGAATTAATAGTAAATTTGGATGAACTCTCAGTCTTGTTAGGAGTGATTGATCTAGTTAAAAAAAAAAAAAGGGCACCGAGCCCAATCTGTAGGTGAAGTTCATTATAATGAGCATTGGAAACTAAGTCATGCGTGCCCCAGTGTGTGTGTGTGTGTGTGTGTGTGTGTGTGTGTACATGTGTCCAGGTGCAAGTGTGCATCTAACGGCATTCCCAAAGAGCAAGCCGGAGTAAGAAGATTGTGATTTTACCCTATAGTCCAGGAGCAGAAATGTTATGTGGCTCTGCAGGATGAGCCTAGGGCCACTGCTAGCACCGCCGAGCTGCACGCTCACTTTTGTTTATCTCATGAACCCAGGGTCAGCTGAATGTCCTCATCCTGGACTCCGCTAGGAAAAGCAGTCCTCATTCTACACAGGGATGGTGATGTCACCGGGCTGCAGAGGAGATGGCAGAGCTGTCCTCCCTGGTAACCATGTGTGTATGAACGGAGAATCAAGGCATGATGGCGCAGAACAAGAGAACCTGTCCCGTGCACATCCCAGAGACCTGAGCGCCCTCTCCAAGAGGAGAATTGACAAGTCCTCTGCAAGTAAGGGCTGAAGCGTCCTCACGAAGCCATGGAAGGTGAGACTTGCTCTTGCCTTCATCAACATCCTTTTGAGGCTTCAGGAGTCATGCTGTCTAGGAAAGCATTTAGCATTTAGGTGGTTGTTTTGTTTTAAGATATATGCATTAAAAATACATCTGAAATTCCAGGGCACAAAGAATCCAGATAATATTATTAAATTTCTTGTTGAAGAGGGAAGTCCCACGGGATGGCTGGCTCAGTTCCCTACAAAAAACAAATCTGCTGAACGAGACTTGTTGCTTGAACAAACCATATTCCTCTCTCTCTCTCTCTCTCTCTCTCTCTCTCTCTCTCTCTCTCTCTTTCTCTCTTTCTCCCTCCCTCCCTCCCCCTCCCCCCTCTCTCTCACTTTCTCATTTCTCCTGAGGAGACAAACAAATCTCTGAAGGACTATTAAGTTGCAAATAAACCAGAGCCAAAAATAGAAGCTGGAGCCTCATAAACATTTTGCATATTTTGGTGTAATTTGTTGAAAATAGTACAAAATATGCCCACACTTGGCATCTAGAATACAAATATTAGGAATCCAGTCCCCTGATACATTATGGTTTCAGCATTATAGGTTGGTGTCTTTCAATAGCTCGTGTGTGACTCTGTAGCTTGTGGGAGTGTGAAGAATATCAGCGACTTGTTTGAACAGTATATTAGGGAGACGCATGTCACCAAGCGACATTAGCTTCTTTGAGGCTCCAAGGGACAAAAGCTTGGAGTGGAAATCAAGGGGGAAAAAAACAAAAACAAAAACAGATCCATATTTTTTTTTAACAACACAGATGTAATTTGCTTTTCTGGGCTGGTTCCTTAAAATGAAAACCAGGCGGGAAATCAAAGGCTATGGGGTGCGTGGGCTTTCCCCCCTCAGAACATGGGGCTAAGTAGCCAGTCTAAGAGAACAGGTTTTCCGGTTCTCAGGGAATGGAAGCAGGCCCTCTCCCACCCTGGGCTTCTTCAAGCCTCACCGATTTCATGGCTGTCGGTAAATCTGTCTTCCATCTCCTCTGACAGGTGAGCCGCTGCTTTCCATGCTCCCCCAACCCCTCCGAGGGGCTCCCCCAGTACACCTGCCACCCACCTCACAGGTGAGCCGTTCCGCTCCCAAACGATGACTGGTAAGAAAAACAAAATGTCTTTCTTGGTTATAAATTTAACTCTCCTATGATTAGTTTGAGCAATTAGGACACCCCTGGGGTTCAGCCTGTGCCGAGGCGCACACTGGAAGTCTGATTAGCTCAGGTCTCTGGATGCTTGTTCCTGGTAGCAAATGCCTGGCACATAGCGTATTGATTTTCATTTAGATATCTTAATGTTTCCAGACAATCCCGGCAGATGTGGGCTGAACTCAGATCTCCGGGAGCACCCGGGCTGCAATCTGCAAACATTTTTCTTGCCACTTTGTTTCATTTTTCCTCAACTTAACTGATTTGGAATCCGGAGATATAAATGAAAAATGCCGAGTCGGTCCATCAATCACGGCATACACAAACATCGCCACTGCCCTTTCCTAACATCCTATTACCACGGGGTAGTTGGCTAGTCAAACAGGAATAAAAATTACACCGCAAACATCATAAGTTAGGCTTGATTTGTTGAGCAAGTGGCCTGACAATTCGGTAAGAGTTATACACCTCAGCTTCGTTGAAAATCAGCCTTGTTATGGCTCTGGTATGTCTATAAAGATTGTTCATTTCATATAAAACAGCTACCTGTACTGAACGCCCTGAAAGGAAGAATGATGCCGGCTATAAATACAGAGGGAAATCTATTTGTCTGCCCCTTCACGCTGTTAGCCAGTCACATGCCGGGGCCCTTTGGTGATTCTCGGCAGCAGAGGGAGTTCTCTGCGGCCACCTTCCCCTTTGCCAGGCTGGCCCGGATGGAAGCGCATCATCTCTCTTTGTCATCTGAGATAAAGCATTGAAGTGTGACCACTGCCACCGCCTTGCTCCCTGCCCACCAGGGGGACGCTAATGATACTGAAAAAGTATACTATGTTTCGTTCAGAGCAGAAGGCACGGAAAACGCTGTCTGTCGGCCGGCTGGGCCGGATAACAGTTAACGTCAGCAAAGATAAATAGAAATTATTACAATGGCTTTGGAAGGGATTTTTTATAGGGCAGGGTTGTGTTCGTTTAAAGATACATTATTGGACTGTTATATCTGATTTCAAGCTGCTGGGTAATTAAAATGATTAACATGCCTTACTCATAGAGTTCAATTCATTAAAGTTTTAAGCACCCTTTGTGCTCAGAAGGGAAGGAGAGAACATCCACGTTGACTCATGCCGGGAGCCACTCATGCGGTCCTCTGTTTATTTTCTCTGATCTCTGGAGCCATAGCGTCCCTTTCTAAGCAGTGGCGTGTGTTGGATAGAATATGCAGGCCTTAAATAACCATCCTAGAGTCTTCCCTTGTATGGAGGAGGAGGAGGAAGAGGAGGAGGAAGGGGATGAGGAGGAGGAAGAAGAGGAGGAAGAGAAGGAGGAAGAGGAAGAAGAGGAGGAGGACGAAGAGGAGGAGGAAAAGGAAGAAGAGGAGGAAGAGGAGGAAGAAGAAGAAGAGGAAGAAGAGGAGGAAGAGGAAGAGGAGGGGAGGAGGAAGAAGAGGAGGAAGAGGATGAAGAGGAGGAAGAGGAAGAGGAGGAAGAGGAAGAGGAGGAAGAGAAGGAGGAGGAGGAAGAAGAGGAAGAAGAGGAGGAAGAGGAAGAGGAGGGGGAGGAGGAAGAAGAGGAGGAAGAGGATGAAGAGGAGGAAGAAGAAGAGGAGGAAGAGAAGGAGGAGGAAGAAGAGGAAGAAGAGGAGGAGGAGGAGGAGGAAGAGGAGCCATTCCCAGAAAATCCTGTGGAGGAAGCTAGCCGGGTGCTTCTCACAGGCAACAACTGGTACCAGCTGCTGGTTCCTGGGGAGTTACTGGGTGGTGGTTGGGGCTGTATAGCTGTGATTGGAGTTTGTCCCCAGCCTGCAGGCACACAGTCCAGCAGACACCTGCAGGTTGCCAATATACCACAATGTGCCATAAAATGTCTTTCTTATTGTTTCTTTGTTACCTTGATTTTAATGAACTAAAAATATATTGTTTTGCATTTTAAATTGTGTACGTATGTTTTATGTGTGTGCATGTGTATTATGTGCACACATGAGGGATATGAACACACATGTGTGGGTGTGTAGACGCCATGTGTCTCCACTCTCCACCTGATTTTCTGAGACAGCATCCCTCACTGAACCTAGAGCTCACCAATGGGCAAGACTGATTGGCCAGAGAGAATGTGGGAGCCTTTCCTCTCTGCCTCCCTGTGCTGAAGTGAGGGGTGTGCATATCTGGCTTGGTGCACAGGTGCTGGGCCCTGAACTCCTGTCTTCACATCACACAGCAAACATTTTAATTAGGGACTAAGCCATCTCTTTAGCAAACTCCAGTGTGAGTTGGGTGTGGTGATGCCTTCCAACAGTCCCAGCACTTGAGATGCTAGGAGTTCAAGGTTAGCCAGGGCTATGTAGCAAACCCTATCTCAAATAAGCAAGCTCTCAAACAGAGAAACTCATGTTCCCAAAGAAAGAAAGAAAGAAAGAAAAAAAGAAAGAAAGAAAGAAACTAACAATAGCAACAACAACAACAACAACAACATCCAGACAGAGACAGGTTGGTCCATAAATGGGACATTTTATTTGATTTATTAATGTCTGTGATGATTTGTATGTGCTTGGTCCAAGGAATGGCACTATTAGGAGGGGTGGCCTTGTTGGAGTAGGTGTGTCACTGTGGGTGTGGCTCTAAGACAGTGGTCCTGGCTGCCTGGAAGTCAGTCTCCTCCTGTTTACCAACAGATGAAGATGTTGAACTCTCAGCTCCTCCAGCACCATGCCTGCCTGGATGCTGCCATGCTTCCTGCCATGATGATAATGGACTGAACCTCTGAACCTGTAAGCCAGCCCCAATGAAATGTTGTTCTTATAAGAGTTGCCTTGGTCACGGTGTCTGTTCACAGCAGTAAAACCCTGACTATGACAATGTTTAACTTTTATGATATATATGCATAATGCTTGGTATTTATTGTATTATGCCAGGGCATTTTCCTTTTTAAAATATTTTGAAAAGATTTATTCATTTTATTTAATGCATATTGATTTTATTTATGTATGCTTGTATGTTTATGTACCCATGCATGCTTGATACCAACAGACAGTGGTTCTCAACCTTCCCAATGCTGTGACCCTTTAATACAGTGCCTCATGTCATCGTAACCTCCCCCAACCATAAAATTATCTTCATTGCTACTTCATAACTGTAATATTGTTATCATCATAAATCATAATATAATTAATATGCAGCTCCAGGAGTGGTTGCGACCCACAGGTTGAGAACACCTGCCCATATAGAGGTCAGAAGAGGGCACTAGATCCCCTGGAACCACAGTATAGCCAGTTGTGAACCACCATGTGGGTGCTGGGAATTGAACCTGGGTCCCCTGGAAGAGCAACCAGGGCTCCCTGAGCCGTCTCTGCAGTCCTACACAGGGGTATTTTCAGCAATGCCGTATATGTTGAACATATACAAATGTTGAAGATAGTTATCCCATAACCTCTGACCTCTGTTTCCTCTTCACCCCCACAGTCCCCTTTCTTGGTCCAGACAATCTCACTACTGATTGTGTGTCCTGTACATATAATGATTCCATGTCTTTATACAAAACTAGGGCACACAAATAACAGGGAATATGATATCTGTCTTCCTGGGTCAGGCTTAATTCACTTGCTATTATTGTCTCCAGTCACAACTGTTTTCCTGCAACTGACACCACCGCGCTCTCTTTCATGCCTGAGGATAGTTCCCTTGTGTGTCCATAGCACATTCTCTTCATCCATTCCTCTGCTGGTGGACACCCAGGTTGGTACCATACTTAGCTACTGACAGTAGGCACTGATGCTCTGGCACCTCTGTGATGCCAGTGACTTGCAAGGCTGCTGGGATACACACTTATTTTGGAAATGACAAGTAATGGAAGAATTTTTCACTTTTTGTCAGATACCGGGGAAGGCATTGTTGACACTACCTGGCTGTGTGACCCCGAACAAGACACTTAACCTCTCTGAGCTTCACTGTTCTTATCCGTAGGATACAAGTATATGTATCTTTGTGGTTAGAGAGCTGTAAGTCAATGCTTGGCCCAGAACTGATGCCCGAGGCTGGTGTGGCTGGCATCCATGACGATATGATATACAGCATATCTGAGTATTGTCGAGAACAATACTAGCTAGAGTATGCTAAGGAGAACTGGTTGTTTCTCGATAAGGGCCCAGGAATTGGGGGGCGGGGCTTGACTGTTGCATGCATGAACTCTTTTGGAAAAAAGTGTGTGTGTGTGCATGAGAGAGAGGGGGTCAGGGGTAGAGAGAGTGCCTTATAACTGGACTACAAACGTGGGCTGCAGGCTGGCGTACGTGTGTAGCATGGAAGCCTGCTCACAGGTTTGCAGAGCTGTAATCCTCATGCTACATTTCTGACTCTCTGAATTGCTCTGTTCTGCTTTCCCTGGAGTGGGAAGAACTGGAGGCCAAGTACTATTCCACCCATGACAGGTCTGTCCCTTCACTTTTGCCTACAGGACAACCCTAAGGAAAGGCCTCATCCAGCTTTGTGGGAAAATGCCACACAATCGCCTTCTTATATCCTCCTCCTCCTCCTCCTCCTTCTCCTCCTCCTCCCCCTCCCCCTCCTCCTCCTCCTCCTCCTCCCCCTCCCCCTCCTCCTCCTCCTCCTCCTCCTTCTTACCCTCCTCCTCCTCCTCCTTTTCCTCCTCCTTTTCTTCCTCCTCCTCCTTCTCCTCCTCCTTCTCCTTTTCTTCCTCCTTTTCTTCCTCCTCCTCCTCCTCCTCCTCCTCTTCTTCCTCCTCCTACTTCCCAGGTAGGTTGTTAAAACGCCTATCTGGTTCAGGCAGGTCAAGAGGTCAAGATCGGGGGTTGCCTTCCTGGTATAACAGTGACCTTCTCCTTCTGCAAAGTGGCCTGCATGATGACTGACCCATCATTGTCTGACCTTCCTGGGTAGCAGGCTGCAGACGGGCTTCTTTCCTCTCACCTCCCTCATTGGGACACAAGAACAATCAAAGTAAGAGCCGTGGGGTGTCTGCAGGCCCTGCGTTAAAACAGAGGCTGCATATCAAGCTGCAAATCTATATATTTTGAGGATAGAAAACTCAAAGGAAGAGATAGCCTCGCTGGACGGGTATCCCTACAGAGCAGGCTTTGGCGTGCACAGTGGGGCTATGCCCTCCTTTAAGGGGCATTAGATGCCACCCTGTAGTTTCTTATTCCCTCACATATCTTTTACTTCTCTTCAGTTTCTGGTCTTTGTAAGTATCTGGTTTTGAAACTCCCGCTGTACATAGTAGGCACTTAATACTGCCCATAGTAGGCACTTACTAAACACCTACCAGATGAATGAATGCATGGTTGCTGACTGCAAGAATCACAGCTTGACTGCTGGTGTCCCCTCGTTCTCCATAGGGATGCTGGAGTCAGGATAGGCTAGCCCACTCAGATCGAAGGGCAGAGGGTACCAGCCTCAGCATTTAATATTCAAGGGAACACACACACACACACACACACACACACACACACACGGCAGCTATAGGAAATGGAAGGAAGTCAGATCCCATTGCCTGAAACTTAGGGCCCAGCCTCAAGAGTCTGAGTTCTCTGCTTGGATTCTAATTAGAACTGTAGCACATCTGTAGAGCAAAAGAACAAATTGAACAGGCTGGCATCTTCTTTACACACACACACACACACACACACACGTGTGCTGGATCCTTCCCAAGAGCAGGAAGTGTTGGTGAGCCATCCCCCCAGCTCCATTGTTTGTAATTTTAACGGCAGCTCTTCTGACTGGGGTGAGAAGGACTCTGCTTCGATAATTATAAATTAGTTATAGTTGGCTGTGAGCCGCCATGAAGATGCTGGGAACTGAACCCAGGTCCTTTGTAAGAGCAGCCAGTGCTTTTAAGCCATCTCTCCAGCCCCTAGATAAAAGATTTTTAGCAAACTACATATACTTAATTTTGACTTTAAAAGATCTGCTTTTTTTTTTTTTAAATGAAACTGGCCTGGACATGAACTTTTGAGGCCCAGATAGCAACATCTGTATATGAGGCAACTTTGCAAGTGGTTATTGTAAAACTGAAATTATAGTCGGGATTAAAAAAAAAACTGAAAAACTTATCCAGTACTTGACAAATCAAGAAAATATAAATATGAATGTAGAAATTTTGAGCATATAATTCATCTTTGTTATTTTGAAATTAATCTCGATTTACTTGATAAATGTACATGACTTAAGAGGAATGCACAAGCAGTTTTAATGTCTTGAAATGGCTGTAGAGGAGACTGGAAAAACTTCCATCACAATGACCCCTGTAGGTGTGTGCAGATAGAGTCTATTATCGGTGATTTTGCCAGGTAAAATAAATGAGGGGGGGAAAGAAGGGCTTTGGTCGGAAGAGTGGAAAACAGGCTTATTCAGGCTCTGCTTTCTTAGGATCCATGGCGGTAGAAGTTAGCAGGAGCACACAGTGTCCTGGGGCAGTGGTATCCACTGGAAATCCAGGCAGTCAGAAGGATGAGGCAGGGGGATCATGATTGCAAGTTCAGCCTGGGCTATGCAGTGATTTTTGGGCAAGCCTGAGCCACATAGTAAGACCTTGTCTCATTTCTGCTCACAAGGAACACAAACAGCAAATGTATTAGTTTATCCTCCTGTTTCTGGAAGCGATCTAGAGGAAGAACGGTTTCTTTGAGCTCATGATTTCATGGTGGGGAAGGCATGTCTGGGACTCCACCAAGAGACCCCAGGTCGAACAAGCATGTGTGATATAACCCTTTGGGCCCTCTCTAAGCTAGCTAAAGCCAGCTAGCTCATAGTCCAAAAGTCCTACCACATCTTACAACCACAGACACCAGGTCGGGGGATCAAGTATTTAAACAAGAAGATGAAACAGTCAGGAACTAGGGTGGCTTCAGAGGTTCCTCGCTTAGGGATCAGCAGTCAGCCAGAAGAAAAGGGATGAGACTGGTCTAGAAGCAGATGGAGTTGGAGTTTGGAGCACATGGTGAGATCTCTGTCAGACACTGCAGTGACGCCCTTTCCTAGTTCCCAGGCTGAGCCGAGTTTGGATTGCTTGAACTTATTTCCAGGAGAGAGCTAAAGTTAGATCTACTGGTTTCTTTTCTAGTTTCTTACTGGTTCCTTTGCTCTGACAAAATACCAGACAGAGCAAGTTAATAAGAAGAAAGGTTTGTCTTGACTCACAGTTGTAGTCCATTGCAGCGGGCAGGCATGGGGCAGGACCTGAGAAAGCTGCTCATTTTGTTCCCACAGTCAGGAAGCTGAGAGAGGAGAGCGCTCATACTTGGCTTGCTTTCTCTTTTGTATTCAGTCAAGTGCTCTGTCCTACTGATCACTGCCACTCACGTTCCGTTAACCCAGTCTGGAAAATTTCTCCCAGCCAGTGGTCAAATGAGATTTGATTCCTAGGTGTTTCTAGATCCCATCAACATGGAAATCACTATTAACCATCACTGTGGCCTTATTCCAAAACAGACAAACCAATAGGACATTTTATCCAAGAAATTCTGCACCTCTCTCTTTGCACGATCACACAGGGGAACAAACTCTTCATGTTAGTACATTGGAAAGCCCCCATTCCTCACAATGTGCCACCTCCTTCCAACACCCACCTCACCTACCCCAATACCTGCCAGCAGCCTCCCCTTCATGGTCCCTGTTCTTGGAGGAATCTTCACTCCAGAGGCCAGGCAGTGGAGGGTTTTCTCTGGCAACCTGGAATGTGACTATGCAGAACTGGAACCAGTAATGCCATATTTGTCAGAATGTGTGGAAAACCAAGAGCCATGGAGTGGGAAGGAATGGGTGTAGAAAGGTAGAAAAGTGTGTGTGTGTGTGTGTGTGTGTGTGTTAAAAAGAACAATATAAAAATCAGAATAAAATATACATTCCTAAAGTACATCCCATGGTGGGGCTGGAGAGGTGTCTCAGGAGCTAGGGCCACTGGCTGCTCTTGCACAGAACCCAGATTTAGTTCCCGGCACCTACAGGGCAGCTCAGAGCCAACCATCACCCCGAGTCCAGGGGATCTGATGTCTTTTCTTTTGGTCTTTGTGGGGACCAGGCACACATACAGTGCACAGGCGAAGCACTCATACACTTAAAATCAAATTAAAACTCTGAAAGGGAATGTTTTTAAAGTACATCAAGTGACATTCAGGGAGACCTTACATTCAGAGACCCAGAGTAGCTTAGGGAGTAGGCTCGCTTACAGGAGGCATCACAGCAATTAAAACCGTGATCCTGAAAAAGAATCAAAGGTCTGGGGAGAGGAGAGATGATAGAAATGAGATGAGAGAAACCTAGCATCTGTCCCCAAGAGGGGCAATCTCTGTTACTGGGAGTTCAAGGCGTAGAAAACAGCATGCGGAGATGAAAACACGGGCCAGGGAGCTGCGGGAGGATCCTCCTCCTGCTCCGGAGGACAACAGCTTAGGGAATTCTTAGAACGGTAATGAAAAAAGACAAATGCATCTCAACCAGGGTTCATCACTGAGTAATTCCGAGGCCTTTGGGACTGGGTGCGGCGACCAGAAATCGGAACGGTACAGATTCCCAGGAAGGGTGTGTGAATATCATTACCACCAAAAAATGAAAGAGGAAAGCGCTGCCAGGCAGGGAAAAGCATCTGGCTGGTATCTGAGACTTCCACACCACACTGAGATTCTAACATAATGCCTGCCTTTCGCATGTGGGGGAGGAAAAGGGATTTGACTTGAAATCCCACGGTTTAATCATCTCTTAAAAGTGAAGGTTGATGTGCGGCTGGGGATTTTCAGACTCTAGCTGCTAAGCACTCTGGGAAAAAAAGATCAACTAAACTGTACATACAGAGTCTCCACATTTAATCTCACAATTTGAGTTTGGATGCATACTCCAGTGTGATAAAGAACAGGTTTAACATTTCCCGAAGGGCTCTTCTGACCCCTTTGAGCTGTGAAGCTGCCATCCTGGCTGCTTTTCCTTCCCAGCCTTCCGCGCAAAGGGCATCCCACAATGCATCGTCACGTGTGCTGTTTTCCCTTGGCCCCTGAGATGTGGCCATACCTTTAGCGCAGGGAGAGTTCATTTATTTTGTACTGTTGTATAGTAGTCTTAGCATGTTGCGCATGTGTTTCTCTGCTCGCTAGAGGAGAGGCATCTGGGTTCTTTTCCAGCTTCAGGGTATTGTGAATGAAGTTGTTCTTACCATTTGTATCCTAATCTTTGTGTGAATGAGTGCTTCGTTTGCATTAATATCTGACACGGCTACATTATGTAGTAAGTGTATGCTCATGAGAAATGTTACACTGCTTCCCATAGTGTCTACCACTGTGGAAGAAAGAATCACCATCACTTTGAGTCCCCAAGTTGCTTCTAATTTTTAGCATAGCTTGGCAGTTTTTTAAGGATTTATTTTATTTTCAGAATTGTTTTAATCAGAAAAAAATTAAAAAGGGAATGCAAAAAAAGATTTTTTTTTTTAAGTTTAAGGGCAGCTTGAACTACACAGTAAGTTTAAGGCTGATTACATAGGGAGATCCGGTCTCTAAAATAAAATAAAATAAAATAAAATAAAATAAAATAAAATAAAATAAAATAAAATAGTGAATAGGACTACATGACTTTAAAAATGGGTGAGAACTGAGACAAAAGACACGAGCAGGTTGTTAAATCACAATTACTCTTGTTGGTTGGCTTCAGTTAATTAAAATATTTAATGAAATTTTGTAGACTCTATTGGAATTTTAAAAAGACTTATATTTAACTCTTGATTGTGTGTGTGGGGGTATGTGTGTGTGTGTGTACCTGTGTGCAGGTGTGTGCTTGTGAGTGCAGGTGCTCCTGGGGACCATAGAAGGGCATCAGTCCTCCTGGAACTGCAGTGGCCGGCAGTTGGGAGTCACGCATGGATGTTGAAGGCTGAACCTGGGCCCCTGCGAGAGCAGGCAGTGCCCTTCACTGCCGAGCCGCCTCTCCAGCCTCAGGTTCATTAACCTTAAAAACGCTTATGTTCTCTACTTGCTTTTATATATTTGCATTAATTATTTTTCTGCATCAGTTGACTGTTAGGTTCCAGGTAACATATAGAAATGTAATAATGAATCAAGTCTAACAGGAAGGAAAGGGTGTAAGGAAATTACAATGTTAATAATATAGTTAAGCAATAAACATAGTTGGAACTTAAAACATTGTATATATTGTCTACTTACACATATATAACATTGCATATGTAGAAAACTTACTCATATATTTTGAAAAATACAGACAGAATTCAACACTACTATATTCTTAGTCTTTTATTTTTAGCATTAAATTAATGAAAGTCTAGTAAATAATTTTCATGAGAAAAAAGCACATAGAACAGGCTGAATATTAACATATAAATAATTTTGTTTCATTACAATTATAAGCTAATTTTTGTATTTATTTAGCAAGAATATGAGGGCAATTTCCTCCTCAAAGATGAAATAAATATGGTAAAACAAATGAAATTTGAAATGTGAAAGTTTTGGTGCCTAAAGAAACTAAATCATAAAATACACATATTAATTTGCTTTTTTTGAGAAGAAAATATATATTACATAAAACAACCCAGAAGCTTAGAACTCCTTTTGTTTCTTTTTAAGATTTACTTAATTTCATGAGTATGAATATCTTGCCTATGAGTTGATATGTGCCCTGTGTGCATGCTTTGTGCCTGTGGAGGTGAGAAGAGGGGTTGGATTGCCCCCTGCTGAAGTGACAGATGGTTTTGAGCCACTCTGTGGGTGCTGGGAACTGAACCTGAGCCCTTTGCAGAGTAGCCAGTGCTCTTACCCACTGAGCCATCTTACCAGCCCAGACTCTTGAATGCATTGATAAGGTGAGGACTATTTGCAGACACAGTCCACCTGCAACAAAGAAGCTTCTATGAGAAGCATTTTAAAATATTTATATGGTTTCAGACCATATAGTTATTTCCAAAAATAATGTTTCTTTACTTGTCTTATGAAGCAACTTGGTACTTCACTGCTCAGCATAGAGAAACTCAATTTGGAACACAGTGTTAAAATACTAAGTAAAATAATAAAATGATGAGGGCAGAGCAAGACCCTCAGCCTCTGACGACATTTCCTGGCATTCAATAAATCCAGGGTTGTCTAATATTAGAGCAAGTTTTGATATACGTAAGCACATTGGTGAATCAGGAAGACATTGATGCCCATTTCCTAGTGACTTGGTTTGTACTGAAATTCAATAACCAATCCCAGAAACAAAACCTGAAAGCCACTCAGTTGTTCATATGATAGAAATTAGACCTTTTAAAACCATTTATTAACAAAGAGATTCTAATTCCCAAATCTGCAGAGGAACCATTCTCAAATATATATATAAAAAAACCAGGAATATTTTTTACTTAAATAAGAAAGGATTCCTACAGTTTCTTCTGTTTTTAATGAAGGTTTTGAAAACTGTTCTAGATTCACTGGCTAGTTTAATGAGATGTTGAATGATCTAATGGAATCTCCATTCTGTCCAGCCTCTTCATCTTCTCATTCTCTTCTTGTCACAGCTCTGGGGTCAACATTAATTTTAAGGTTCCACATGCAGTGTCCGTATCTCTGTCTCTGGTTTATTCATTTAACACAGTGCCCTGTGGGACGACCCATTCTGCTATAAACAACACGATTTCATTCTTCTTTGTGGCTTAAGATTACCTCACTGCATGTATAGACCACAACCTCTCCGTCTGCTCCTGGACGATGGACTTGTGGGCAGACCCTGCACTTCAGCTATTGTGATTAAGTTCGACTATCTTGCAACTATCTGTGGCATGAATTTTATTTTCTTGAACATACGTACAGAAGTTCTCATAGCTTTGAAATTGTGGCCCACTGAATAAGAATTAAAAAAAAATTAAAAGGACTCTTTTGAAAGTAAACGCGGTTATTGCTATTAATGTGACAGGAATGTCTGGGTGGTAAACACAAGAGAACACAGTAAGATTGATGCTGTACTGCCGAGGTCAGCGATAAAACATTTAGCTAAAATAAGAATGCAGTATAAACTTCTGTTTGCAGTAGATGGCTGATTAACACAGAGCCACAGCTGGTTAACATGAATAAGGTAAGAGTGTGGGCTGCTCAGTCCTAAATGGGACAACTGTACCCGACTCTCTCCTCCCCCGGCTCAGGAAGCATTGTGTAAGAAGGGGTGTGCATAGAGTGAAAGAGGCAGAGATGGGAGATGACTCCAAGGAAACAGTATTTACTGAAGATAACAGGGCCATTATGACAGCATGCACAAGCCAGACAAAATCCCAGCATGCAAAGGGAAGGTGGGCGTGGCATCCCACCTCTAGCTGAGGAGCCATTGAAGCTGACAGTAACGGACCCAAATGGAAGAGTCAGTGTTTTTGAGAGGTGAGCCCCTGGTGGGTTGATCATGTGCTATCAAAGGTCACACATTCAAGTGTATATGGGCAACAGAAACTGGACTCATGGCATTAAAAAAACAAAACAAAACAAAAGGACCACACTGTTGGATGGGCAGCGAAGGGATGGGGCTGGGAGGAGTTAAGGGAGGAATTAATGTGATCAAAATAATTTGTAAGAAATTCTCAAAGAACTAATAAAAAAATAAGGAAAAAGAATGGTGCCATGAGTTATAAAAATATCATGCACGTTTGCAGCCAAAATAAGCAAACAAAAAATCCAGCACAAAACCCACAGGAAAGCTAGAGAAATGGATTTTAAAAGAATAAGGTGCTAGTGGGATGGCTCAGCACATAAAGATGCACACACACACACACACACAAATTAGTAATTAACTTAAAAAGGAAAGAATGCAAATAGAAACACCCTATGCTATGTTTGCTGGCTAGTTTCTATGTCGACTTGACACGAGCTAGAGTCAATAATAAACTAGAGGGATTATTAGTTTAGAAAGCACCTACATAATCCCAGGCTTCAGGCAAGCCCATGGTGCATTTTCTTAATTAGTGATAGATGTGGGTGGACCTAGCTCATTGTGGGTGGGGTCCTGAGTGCTAAAACAAAAATAAAAGCATACTGAACAAGTCACGAGGAGCAAGCCAGTAAGCAGCACTCCTCCATGGCCTCTACATCAGCGCCTGCTTCCACATCTTTCCATGGTTGAGTTCCCGCCTTTACTTCTTTCAATAGACTGTGATGTGTAAGTCAAATGAACCTTTCATCATAGTAGTAGTAACCCTAAGACACTACTGAAAAATCTTAATATATATATATCTTAAATAAGTATTTAAGTGAGACTATCCATGGTTCTTTGGAGGCCTCATGAGTTACAACTTTATTTAAAAATCCATGTGATATTTCAAAATTGTCAAGAGCGTTCTGGAAGGGTGAAGAAGAGCTGGAGGTCCTGGGTGAACAATGTGTGGTGATGCCAGTAGAGCTTTGCGTTTATTTGGATAGCTTGGTTTCTCTGCAAAATAAACCAGTGAATCAAGGAAACATCCCAAGGATAGCTGAAGGAGTCACACATAAACATGGATTTCATATAAGAGCCTGTGGCATTCAATCTGTGGGCAAGTCTTGGGCTGGAGTGAAGGCCCAGGAGTGAAGAATGCACACTGCTCTCAAATAAGACCTCAGTTCTCTCCCCAGCTCCCACATAGAGCAGCTCACTACAGTGGAAAGGCCAACTCCAGGGTATCTGTCGCCCTCTACTGGCTTCTACAGGCAGCTGCACTCACGTGCACATGCCCACATCCTCACACCAGCTTTAAAATAATAAAAAGTGAGTCTGGTCACTTGGTCTTCGACAAAGGGGCTGAAAGAATCCAGTGGAAAAACGATAGTCTTTTCAACAAATGGTGCTGGTTCAATTGGAGGTCAGCATGCAGAAGAATGCACATCGATCCATTCTTATCTCCTTGTACCAAGCTCAACTCCAAATGGATCAAGGACCTCCACATAAAACCTGACACACTGAAACTAATTGAAACAAAACTGGGGAAAACCCTGGAGGACATGGGCACAGGGGAAAAGTTCCTGAATAGAACACCAATAGCTTATGCTCTAAGATCAAGAATTGACAAATGGGACCTCATAAAACTACAAAGTTTCTGTAAGGCAAAGGACACCATCAAAAGGACAAAACGTCAACCAACAGACTGGGAAAGGATCTTCACCAACCCTAAATCCGACAGAGGGCTAATATCTAATATATACAAAGAACTCAAGAAAGTAGAACCCAGAGATCCAAATAACCCCATTAAAAAGTGGGGTACGGAGCTAAACAAAGAATTTTCACATGAAGAACTTCGGAGAGCTGAGAAACATCTTAAGAAATGTTCAACATCATTAATAATTAGGGAAATGCAAATCAAAACAACCCTGAGATTTCACCTCACACCAGTCAGAATAGCTAAGGTCAAAAACTCAGGAGACAGCAGGTGTTGGCGAGGATGTGGAGAAAGAGGAACACTCCTCCACTGCTGGTGGGATTGCAAGATGGTGAAACCTTCCTGAGGACCCTGTTATACCACTACTGGGCATATATCCAGAGGATTCTTCAGCATGCAATAAGGACACATGCTCCACTATGTTCATAGCAGCTCTATTGGTAATAGCCAGAAGCTGGAAAGAACCTAGATGTCCTTCAACGGAGGAATGGATACAAAAAATGTGGTATATTTACACAATGGAGTACTATTCAGCCATTAGAAACAATGAATTCATGAAATTCTTAGACAAATGGATGGAGCTGGAGAACATCATACTAAGTGAGGTAACCCAGTCTCAAAAGATCAATCATGGTATGCACTCACTGATAAGTGGATATTAGCCTAGAAACTTTGAATACCCAGGACATAATCCACAAATTAAATGATGTCCAAAAAGAATGGAGGAGTGGGCCCTGGTTCTGGAAAGATTCAGTGCAAGAGTATAGGGGAATTCCAGAACAGGGAAGTGGGAAGGGGTAGATGGAAGAATAGGGGGATGGAAGAGGGCTTATGGGACTTGCGGGGAGTGGGGACCTAGAAAAGGGGAAATCATTTGCAATGTAAATAAAAAAATAAATAAATAAAAATAAAAAAATTGGTAAAGAAAAAAAAAACAAAACAAAAAGTAAGTGATTCTGTTGATTAAATTGGGTCAATTTCCTGACTGTAAAGAAAAAGTTTTTTTTCTTTCTTTTATAGTACAATACTCAGTAACAGATTTTCAGATTGGTAAAAATATTTGAGCATGAAATTTGAAACCACAGAAAGAGTTTGTGAAAATGTGTGAGTATTTGGGCCATCAAGGTGGCTCAGTAGCTGAAGGTGCTTGCTGAGAAGACTAAGGACCTTCATTCAATGCCTAGAGCATGGTAGAAGGAGAGACCTGACTCCTGACCTCTGACCTCTACACGCATGCCATGATACACACCTCCCTCCATGTATAATACAATGAAATACAATGAAATAAACGGAGTGTAATGTTAAAATCCTACATGGATATTTTCTCTGCTATCTTTGTACATAAGTACTGCTTGAGAGCAGACTGTGAAAGCATGAGGCATGGGCCAGAGGACTAACAGATCTGACTACCTAGAACAAGAAAACTCATTATGCAAAGGGATCATACACACAAAGCCATATTGTACCACAAACAGAGCTGTGAGGTAACTTTGCAATAAAAGCTTCTTTTATATTCTTATTATGTAACAAGTACTTACAAACCAGTAACAAATGGGTAAATATACAACCAAAAAAAATACCTAAAATACATGAGCAGAAAGGTCACAGTTGCTAATGATATAAAGGAATTCAACTTTGAAAGACATCATAGAATTATAACTGACAGGAAGAATTTGCACAGACTCAGACATCAGAACAATCTAGGTAAGTGTCAACTCTTGGTACCAGGGTAAGAAGGAGGATTAAATTAGTGTCTCCCAAATCTGTCTTAACTATGTAACCCTGTTGCATACTGACATATTGTTGCATATTGTTTTAAGAATGACAATTCTTAAAACTTTTTGTCTCTCCTGCCTCACTACCCTCTACCCCAGTGAGCTTGAATTGCAGGTTGTCCCACCATACCTGTCCAGGTGATGGTATTTCTTTTACATGGCAAAGTTATCTGGAATACTTGTAACGAGTCTTTTCTGTTGCTGGTATAATAAATGAATACCTTTCGTTGGGTGTATTTGTGGTATTGGGGATTGAAACTAGGGTCTAATGAATGCTAAGAAAGTGCTCTACCACTGAGCCACACCTCCAGCCCCTCACTGGAGGATTTTAGGCAGGGGCTCTACCACTGAGCCACACCCCCAATGCCTCACTGTGGAATTCTAGGCAGAGTCTCTACCTCTGAGCCATACCCCCAGCCCCCACTGGGGGATTCTAGGCAGGGGCTCTACCACTGAGTCATACCCCCAACCCCTCACTAGGGGATTCTAGGCAGGGACGCTACCACTGAGCAGATATATCTCCTGCTCTAAATCTATGCATTTCTAAAGTTCAATTTTGCAATGAAGCAAATTCACGATGCAAAATGAAGTGTTAATAAACTTCCTGTTTCTTTCTATAAGCTACTGTCATTCCCATACTAAACCAAAATTTTTCCGAAAACCTCTTCAGGGGTTTATCCTTGAGATGCTCATCACAGAATTCGCTATAAAAGTTGTCATAAAGTCCTTTTGGAGCATATGACAGTTATGTGGCAAAAATTACATGGCTGTCAAGCCTTGCCATAGAAAACAACTCACTGCCATGAACTCAGACCCAGGGCGTTCTGGCTAGTTCTATGTCAATGTGACGCAAGCTACAACCGTCTTAGAAGAAGGCTGGGATAATCCCCCTGCACATCGGCCCATGGGCAAAGCCTGTGGTATAGTTTCTCGATTGGTATCGAGAGGGCCCACCTCACTGCAGGAACCTAAGCAGGTGGTGCTGGGTGCCATGGGAAGGCAGGCTGAGCAAGCCGCGAGGAAAAGGCCAGTGAGTAGCATTGCTTCATGGCCGCTGCATCAGCTCCCGCCTCTGGTTCCTGCCCCGATGTCCTGCCATGGTTTTCTTCAATGGTGGACTGCGATGTGGGAACTTTTAAAGCCTAAATAAACCCTTTCCTCCCCTAGTTTCTTTTGGCCCTGGTGTTTTATCACAGCAATAGATCCCTAAGGACAAAGGATGAATGATAAAATGAACACTGTAATTTATGTTACATACTTGCATATATGAAGTATATACACACACACACACAGAGGCATACACACACACACACACACACACATACACACACACACAGAAGCATGCACAGACACACACAGGTATACACAGACACACATAGGCACATCCAGGCACACACAAACATACATGGAATAATATGAACACAATTACAAGTTAGGATCACAATGCTCATATTTTTGTGTTTACACGTATAAATGAATGTACAGTCCTCCCCATTTTCTACAAGGGGCCTATTGTCATTTTTTGCAAGCAAAAGGACAGAAGCCCCTTCCGGAAAACATTCCTTTCCACTGTTTTTAGAGGCAAAGTCCTGGGAATTTGTTTTTGAGCTCTGGGACAAGGATTCAGGACTTGCCTTTGAAGCTCCCCACCCCGACAGTCCTTAATTAGCAGCCCATGATGGAGAACAGCTCAACAAGCTGAGTGGTAGGAGTGGTGCAGCTGGCGGCTGCTGAAGAGGACTGGGAAGCTTAATCAATGTGGGACACATGATACGCATGGCGGTGGAGCAGCCTGATGCATCCCTCTCCATTGACATCATGTCAATAGCACAGCTGCTGTTGAGCTGTATACACACGGCACTTGAGCTACAGCCCCCTGGGCACTTAGAAGAAAATAGGAACAGAGCCCACAGACTGGCATCCCAGACTCCCCCGGGAGTATCCTCGCCCTTTGGCCCTCTGGCCTGTTGTGGTCTTCACTGTGTCTAAATGTCCATGCTCCCCTCCCTGCCACCAAGATGTTCAACTTCTGCATGGGAGGCATGGAGCCACATGCATCCCTTTCTGCTGGTGGGTTCTGCTACTTAGGTAGGCGGTGGAAATGCTTGGGGGTATGTGAAGAAGTGGGTCTCCATCAAAACTTCAGAATGGACCCCGTGCATGTTCAGTTATTGGGGCCAAGAGAACCTAAAGCTTTGGTCCTGCCTCTGCAGCTCTCTCCCTCCCTTAGCTTAGTTAACAAATAGATGACAGCCAGGGCTCCTGGTCTCTGGTATGATGACCCCTGAGCCAAACTGGTCCTTCTTGATACCAGTGTCTTCTCTCTGAAGGACAACAGAATGGTCCTTCTAAAACGCGGGCTTGGCCATGTCATCTGGTGGCTTTTCACTTCAGTGACTTTCTGTGGTCCCCAAGATGAGAGTCCTTCATGACTCAACAGGCTTATCCCTCCGACAGCTGTCCTTTTCCACCATTTCACCCTCCCCACTGACGATGGTCATTGACTTACTGTGTGTGTGTATATGTGTGTGCACACACATGCATGCTGGGTACTGAAGCTCTCACTTGATGAACACACACATTATGACAGAGCTGTACTCTTCCACCTGATCCTCACTAACTCACTACCTTATTTTTTTGGGGGAAATTTCATAAATATTTATTTATTTTTATTTTATGTGCTTATTTTGTCTGCATGTATGTCTGTGCACCATGTATGTGCCTGGTGCCTGAGGAGGCCAGAAGAGAGTGTCAGATCTTCTGGAACTAGAGTTACAGATGGTTGTAAGCCAACAGGTGGTTGGTTGCTGGGAATCGAACCTGGGTCCTCTCAAAGAGCAGAGCACTCAGTGTTCTTAACCATTGAGCCATCACCCCTTCCTTAATTTCTTATGACTTATATGAGTCTCCTTACCACATGTTTTAGCACCGTATAGTGGTTTAAACCCAAGGTCTGGCTCTGTGGTTTCTCATTTAGTAACAAAAAGGACAGTTACCCAAGCTTTCTGCCAAGAGGTCAAGAGCTACCCCTCCTCAAATAAAGCAAAAATAGTCAAATAGGCTTGAAGCAAGACCCTAACCTATCATAGCCTCACCCATTCCCCCCAGAGATAGAACCCACCAATCAAGATATATATCACCAACCCCTCCTTAAGGTTCCTCTTTTTGACTTTAAAACTGAATCTGGTCCTTCTATCTTGATAGAACTGGGTCCCTGCATGCAGGAATTTGTTTAGCAAATGTTCTTTGCTTTTACATACTATTTGAGTCTGGGGTATCATTCTTCCATGATTCATGGACCCAAACAGTGACCAGAGAGAGTGTTCTGTGTGCTCAAAGGCCTGGCCTTCAAGTCACAGACTCAGCAGTAGGGAACCACTAAGTGTTCTGGAATGTGTCACGGCCATGCCAGACTCAACTGGTAATTGCAAAATGCCTACTGTGTGCTGGCACTGGACACCTCCAAGGCTTTGGAGACTCTATCCTAGTCCTCCCTTGCCCCTTCTCTCCCCCCCCCCCCCCCCCGTACAGTCTGAGTATCTTTAATGGTCTCCCGGATAGCCAGGCCTTGAAGATTCAGCTGAACCTGGCCAGCAGGGGCGGGAGGCTGGCCCTGCCACCAGCAGCACCATATGCCCACGGCTTAGTCTATTCCAGTCATGTCCCTGGGCTGCCCAGCTGTCAGTGCTATAATTACGCAGCCACAGCCGCGGGAAGTGTGGGGTTGTGGAGACCCTCCGGTCTCCTTAGAACTTTACAACTGTTGTTACAGCTTATCAGGACACAGCCCGCCTTCTGTTGGTCTCTTGAAAACTGCTGTAATTCCCATCCATCACATGGGCAAGCCAGCTGCTGCAGGGGCAGCAGCCTGGAGGGGGGGGTCCCTTGTATCCCACCCTCAACGTGCTGGCCCTGACCTTGGGGAAGCTAGCAGCCTACACCAAGGGCCTGTCTTGGAATGATTCAGGTCAGCTCTTTGCTCTGGATCAGGTGTGACTGCTTTCTGTGTGGACTGTGGCTCTGACCTGCTTGGGTCTGACCCGGGACCATGAACTTCCTTAGTCAAGGGCTCAACCCACGACACAACCCTTCTGCTGTGAAGAGCTTTATGTTAGATTTTAAAATGTTCTTTGTCTCCGTGGGGCTAGAGAGACAGTTCAGAAGTGAAAAGCCATGGCTACCCTTGCAGAGAACCTGGGTTTGATTCTCAGAACCCACAGACAGCTTCACAGTCAGCTGTAACTCTGGTCTCAGGGGATCCAAATGCCCTTTTCTAGCTTTTGTCGGCACTACATACATGTGCCACACAGGCATAGATGCAGGCAAAATACTCATATGTATTATATAAAATAAGATAATGAAAAAGTATTTTTCCCCAGTGTAAAAGACAGATGTGGTAAACACTTTAACGGAAGAAGCTAATGTGCACTGGCCGTCTATAACACTGTAATAGTTGTAATATGATTGATTATATTAAAATGGTACCATGAGCTAAACATAGGATTTTCACTCAGCAGGTAAGAAACCCAACTCTGAGTAACTTACCCATGTCCCATGGCTCAATTTCAGGACATTTTAAAAATGCAAAAGCAGAAAAAAGATCACCAAGAATGCCCCTTTCAAGAGACCACACATCACCATCTTGTGTCTATTTATTGTGCTTTCCATAATTATGACAAGACCCCAGCAATCAATTTTGCCTTGTGCTTTTAAAACCGATATTTTTCATGTATACATTTTCCATATTGTAGCGTTTGTTGCTCTATGTGGATCCCCCTTTGCTGCTTGTTTTGCTGTAGCCATGCTTTTTGGAGTGGAAGAAAATGTGACTAAGGAATTGACATTGTGAGGAGAGGAGAGGAGAGGAGAGGAGATGAGAGGGGAGGAGGGGACAAGACAGGACAGGAGGGGGGGGAGGGGAGGGGAGAAAAGGTGGAGAGGGGGAGGGGAGGGAAAGAGGAAGGGGAAGGCAGGGAAGAGGAAGACTGGAGAGGAGGGGAGGAGGAGAGGAGGGGAGGGATGAGAAGAGGAAAGGAGGGGAGGGGGGAAGGGGAGGGAAGGGAGAAGAGGGGAGGGGAGAGGAGAGGGAGGCATGGAGGGGGTAAAAGCCTCAGTAGAGTCTGTAATGCAGCATTGAATGTACTCTTGCAGCAGCTCAGCAGCTTGGTGGCAACGGGCAGGGGCACAGTTCAGTGGCAGTGCACCCCTTCCTTGCAGATCCAGGAGATAAGAGTTAGAGACTGAAACAAATCACCCTGGGCACACTGCTGACCTGTAACAACACCGGAATGCGAGCCAATATCATTTTGACACATGCTTTTGACCCTCAGTTCACACTTTGACTCTGAAGATTTTCACCAGTTGTATTCTGGCTTCAGTTTGGAGGATGTACTTCTGTAGGGTGGATTTGCAGCTCAGAGGGGTTTAATGGTCTAAAGATGAGATGGACACATGTAATATTTATGTTACTCCTGTTGCATTTCCCTCTTGCCCGCACCGAATCTGATCCCAGTGTCAGTGGGAAGGGATCTCAGCGGCCCCCCAGTTCTTAATGGCTGGTGACAATCACATCCGTTCTTGCGCATGCTCGGTGCCTGTCAGGTATCAGCTGGGTTCTGCTCCAGGTGTCCTCACTCGTAGAGAGGAAAGGAAAGGATTCTCTGGGCATCTCCAACGGGCAGCCAAGTGATGGAATCCAGAAGTCAGAAAAAACACCGCAGCTCAGAGCTCATTGGCTGGAAAGAGTCATACAACCCCATCCCCCCCCCCCCCCCCCACTAAGAGACAGGAAAAAGCATCTTCTCTGTATCTTTCAGTGAGATAGAGCTAAACCCAATGGCATGCAGTCATAAAAAGTTGCTCATTTAGTAGCTGAACATTGTAAGGTCACAATGCTTCCTTTGATACTTTCTTCCCATCAAACCCCGTTTTGTAACCTGTCTGCCCTGTTCTTAGACCTCTATCTGTGACATCTTAATGCTTTTCGCAAATAGCTTCCTGATGTGTTCCCAAAGTAGTTTTCAATGAGTGAAGGCACCTGGTGTCTCAAAAATCCAATTTCTCTAACATGTTTTAACTTCTATATGTAAATTTTCTTTCTAATATTCTCTGTTTCCCAGAGAAGTGGCCCAGCATTTCTGCTAACACTGGACGAGTTAATGATATGATTTCCTGCTTTGCAGTTAACTGAGGGAGTCGGAATGGATTTCCCAAGGATCCAAAGGGCCATGACATCTGGTCACCAAAGTTCTTGTATCCTGGGCTGCTTTCTGCTGCTTTCTGGCCTTTTATACTCAGGGATTGTCCATTCAGAGACACGCTGTTCTTAAGGCCGTCTTCTTCTCAGTCTACACTGGTCCTATGCACGTACTAAGTCGGCCCAACTAGCTCAGCTCCCAGGCTTAGACAGGGACCAGTGCTATGGCCACAGGAGTAGAAACTACCTCCCTGGCCTGTTTTACATTGTCTGTTCCGTTCCTGTTATTCTGTCAAAAGCCTAACAGAAACGGCGTATGGGTGGGAGGGTTTCAGTCCATCATGGCTGGCAGGAGCTCAGCTCATGGTGCTGGGACCTGCCTATAGTGCTGGCCAGGAAGCATAGTGTGAGACCAGAACCTGGGATGGACCCTAACTTCCTAAAGGCCGTGGCTTATGATTGCCTTCTGCTAGCCAGGCTCGCCTCTTAAAGGCTCCACAAGTTTGCAGGCAAGTAGGAGCCTCTGAGAATGAACTGTGCCAAACAGGAGCCTGTCAAGCTATTTCAGATGCAAACCACAGTCCACGGACAAGCAGAAAACTGACATTACTAACATCTTCCCCTCCCTTCAAAGCCTCCACAGTGACTTCACTTGCCCAGTAGACTCATATGCTATACTCATGCATGATGACATTTAGGGTAAGCCACAATAACAATTATTTTTTCAGTTATTAATTATAGTTATAGATACCCTTTAATAGCTTGCATAGTAGCCATTTTATACTTTTTAATTAGCTCTCATTTGAATTGGAAATGTGTTGCCCCAAACATGAGCATTAGTGGAATGTTATTGCACCAGCTATCAATACTAGTAAAAAGCGATCGTCAGTTTGTCCATCTGTCCATCTGTCTGTCTGAGACTATGGAGGACTCAGCTCTAAATGAGACATCCATATCACATCACGACCTCTTCCCATAATGTTCAGGGATCGTAGAGGAAGAGGGGACAATCGAAAGATTGGTAGGGCCACAGTGGACATCTACAGTGAAACAGTATTTGCTGGCATAGCAGGGCTATTGCACAGATGAACTCACAGCCATTGTGACTGCAGAAGACCTGCACAAGAACAAACCAGCCCGAATCCCAGCATTGATGGGGAAGGAGTTCATAAACTCCCACGCCTAGAGGAGTAGCTATTGGCTACTCAATTGATGGCTGCTGGGCAATGTGAGTTAGTTTCTTCCAGGAATGTGGGTCCAAGAGGCTACTCATGCTCCAGTGGATGGTCCTAGGTCCACACACATATGTGGTACTGAGTGGACCCAGTGGGTTTGTAAAAACAAAACAGCAGAGAACATGTAGTTGGGAGGGAAAAGTAGTTGAGGGGATAGTGGAGGAGTGGAGAGAAGGAAATGGAGGTGCATTTGCTTAGAACATTATATGAATGTGAGAAATTCTCAGTAAAAAAAATTAAAAGAATAATTTTATAATATTGTATGGCCTTTTTTTTTTACAATAACATGGATAATTTTACAATAAGGTCACATACCTTGCAACTGAACACCAGAAGTTATTTATGCCATCCAACTGTAACCTTGGTTCATGGGGTCACATTTTGATTGCTCCTTTTGACCAACACCCCCCAGCTTCTGATCTTTTTTCCTGCCAGTTGATAAGACTGACTGTCTGGGATTCCCATGTGAGTGATACCGTTAATGCTTGCCTTCCTGTGTCCCTCATGTTACTTCACGCTGCTACATCCTTTCCTATGGTTGAGTCCTACAGTTTGTTTTGTTGGTTATAAAATTGACATAAGCTAACATCATCGGGAGAGAGGGAGCCTCAGCTGAGGAAATGCCTCCATCAGATTGTCTGTGGGCAAGTTTGTAGGGCATTTTCTAGATGAACAATTGATGTGGGAGAGCCCAGGCCACTGTGGGTGCTGCTGCTTCTAGGCTGGTGGTCCTGGAGAGCAAGCTGAGCAGACAGTGGGGAACAGGGCAGCAAACGACATCCTTCCATGGCTTCTGCTGTAGTTCCTGCCTCCAGCTCCTGTCCTTGAGTTCCTCCCCTGGTTTTTGTTCCTCTTGCAGATCAACTGTGATAAAACATCCAAGCCAAAGAGCAAAATCCAAACCAAACCAAACAAATAGGCTCCCTAGGTTGCTTTTGCTATGGTCTTCATCACAGCAATAGAAAGCCAACTACCAAGTGTGTGTAGGTGCACAGACACACACTTCCTTCATCTCATCTAGCAAAGCACCACAAATAGCACACAGCGATTACCTTGGAGTCTAAAATAAGACAAGCATATAGATTTGACAAAGATAGTGACGTAGGATATAAAGAACAATAGTTTGGAGAAAATCATTAATACAAGCTGACATCTGAACTGTGGCGTGTCTGCTAACACAGTTAATACAGCTGTACCCTTCTCACAGACAGCCTGTTTTGAGTAGAATGTGTAAATGATGGTCTCAGCTCCAGCCTCCCCTATTGTGGTGCTTTCTTCGCCGTTCTTGGTAGAGGAGAGAGTTCTCCATTGCACTTATGTGATCCCAGCTCCTATTCCAAATAATTATCTCTCTGGAAGTAAAATTAAAACAATGATAATGATTTGGAAACACAACTCGGACTTTCTGTTTCTGACGGACTTTGGTCTACAGAAAAGGATTTTATCCCTCAGATAGTGACTGTGTTTATGAAACCTGCCTAGAATCCCCCAGTGAGGGGCTTGGGCAATGGCTTAGTGGTAGAGAGCTTGCCTGGCCTCTGTCTTCAATACGGCAAGAATCTATGCCTAGAGTACATTGTCAACCCTGCTACTGGGCTGTTTGTTCTCTCCATGTTGCTGCTCCAACACAAACTTATTGTCTTTAGGAGGTGTTTGGGGTCAGCAACCCATTGTGGTTACTCAGGAAGAGATGGACATGGATTATGAAGTTTGCATGTTCAGTGGAGATTCTGTCCTAAGAACTCAGGATTAAGGAAGCCAGGTAGCAAAGATTAGGATGCTGTGGCTTGATGGGTAGAGATGCTGATTAAATACCAAGAAGCAACAGTACCAACTAGGGATGGAGTAAGATGAATCTGGGTCCCTGGAGAGAGAGGTGGGGGGTAGTATAGAAAAGGACTGAGCACGTAGAAGGGTCTTCCACAGGGGCCTGAAGGCAGCCTTGACAAAGACTGGAGAACTGTACCAGGACAGTCTTATTCTGGTCAGATGAAAATAAGGTCCCATCATGCTTCCTGGGATGGGCAGGGTTGTAGATCTTGCTGGATGTCAGCGTGGCCTGTGAGCACCTAAGAAGGAGTAGCCTCACTCACTGGGCCAGCTGGACCCTGCCAGGTTTATCTTTATGCTCGCCTGGGAAGTTCTGAGTTTGAATAATTGATTGGGGCTCTGCAAGACGGCACTGCGCTTTGACTTATGGGAAATTCACACACAACCGTGTTCTCTCAGGCCAACTTAGCATCCTCCGACCTTAAGAAAATCTGCTCTTTTAATTAGTGTTTTGTGAGAATATATCTAGTGTAGAGATGCTGTGAATAACAGAACTGGTTCAGATTATTGGGTTGCGGCTTCTAGGAGGGGATTAAAATATGGACCGTTGCTGCTAAAGACCTTCTCAGATCCCAGCCGTGCAAGGTTGGAGATGGGACTGTGCTCACAATGTGTGGTGACGCATAAGTATTAGCCTTAAATAACTGTGAATACCTTGTTTTCTAAAAGATTAGTGGCTCTTCCCTGTGTGATAAATTGTGTGAATTACAGCGCAGACCCGTCTTCCCACTGTATTATCCCACAGCCCTTTAAATAACGGAGTCCAAATTACACTCAGCAAGCCGTGGGCAACGCCTGGGCAAGCTTCGGGACTTCAGAGGACTGTAATTTGGGTTCATCTTTCTCATCTCTCTGCCCTTATTTCATTGTCTGTGTAGTCTTCTCCTTGATTCATATTCTGTCTTTCCTGTTCCCTCCTCACCCCAACCCCTTTTAAAATCTAGCATGTCTACTCATATACCCAGAGGAGAACAATGCCGACTCTTACGGTTGTATCAGACTTTTGAGTTGACATTCAGATCTCTATGGTTCTATTGAGTCATTGACTTCTAACAATCTTAATGAAAATGTGCACCTGACTGTACCCATTATAGAGGAGAGTTCCCCCATTCTCTTTCCCTCTCTTTCTATCCTTAACTCTTTTCCCTCCCCTCTCCTCTCCTTCCCTCTTTCTTTTTCTTCTCCACTTCTTTTCTCCTCCCTTGTCCTCCTCATTTTCCTTTTGCAACTGCTCACTGGGCTGAAGAGCAAATTTCCAAATGGAGAACTTCACAGATTTTAAGAGCGATTGGATGGGTTTTGACAAACACACACCCTCGTGTCTCCAGCCTCTCTACAGAGACAAGGGCCCCATTTCACGCATGGCCAGCCTAAGCCAGTCTCTAGAGCCTTGGCAGAAGGAGACAGGGATTTGTGCTTGGCTTCAGGATGACTTTGGCCTGTCATGGCACAAGCAGGAAGGCACCAGGTCTGAGTGCACCACTTGTGTGTCTGTTTTCTGGGTGTTTCTTTGCCTGTGGTGGTCCACGTATCTGTGCTTTTCCATTGTAATCTATGGCTGGTGTGCATTTTTTACTGGGAAGCAACTGGAGAGTTGGTAGAACTGGCTCTTTCCAGCTTGTGGTTGTGGGAATGGTGCTGTTATGAGAATACTTGTGTGCACAGACTCTCTGTAAATAAAGCTTGGCACACCTTCTCTCCCTCTGCATCTTTCTTCTCTTCTTTCTCCTCCTCCCCAACCCCATTTCTTTCTCTCCCCATTTTTCTTCCTTCTCTCACCAGGGTAAACTTGCACGGCCAAACAGCAAGTACTTATTTAACTTTATAATAGTTTTATAAAGTAGGTTTTCATTTCTCATTCCACCAGTAGCAAAAGCAGATTCTACCATTTTTATATCCTTGTCTGCACTTAGGACAGTCTTTTCAGTTTTACCTATCTCATCAGGCAGGAAATGGCACCTATCGTTTTAATTTGCATTTTCTCAATGGCCAATGATGCAGAATATTTTCTTGGATGTGCTGTCTCTTCATATATGTTTAAATGTGTGTGTGTGTGGTGTCCATTTAAGTATTTTGCACATTTAAAATCTTGAGTTGTTTGGGATTTTGTTGCTTATTTTTAGGCATTCTTTATATATTATGGAATCAGATTCTTTGCCAAATATATGCACTATAAATGTTTTTCTGGCTTTTCCTTTGTCTGTGATGTGATGTGTTCATGATGTGTGTGTAATATGTGTGTGATGTGTGTGTATGTAATGTATGTTGTATGATGTGTGTGTGATTTGTGGTGTGTGTGTTGTGTGTATGGTGCATGTGTACTGTGTATGTGTGTGTGTGTGTGTGTGTGTGTAGGGCTTTGTAGAAGCCATTCTTATGGGATAAAACAGTTGAGAGCTTCAGGAAACAGCTGAAATCCCTGGGTTGGCTTGGACTAAAATGAAGGCCTGATGTAATGCTGACTCAAAACTTACTCAGACAACATCGACATATCTTGTTGAATCCAAAATATTGTGAGGAAGGATGAGGAACAGAGTTTTCTAGCTGAGCCAGAGGCCAGGACTGCCTTCCAGACTATGGCAGGATATGGTGCTGAGACACTCAGCCCTGACTCTAGCCAAGTTTCACTCTTCTGTCCAGATGTAAGTCCCGGGACCCAGGGGCTTCCTAAACCCTCTCTAACCCTCCAGAAGTTGCCAGTATTTTGCTAAATCTCCTCAAAAAAGGGTGGGAGCTTCAGTGGACCAACATGGAATGCCCACATCGTGCCAAGCAGTGGATCTGGAGAATCCATGGTTGCTTTGGTCTGAGACTCATGTTTTCCATGCTCTGCATGGTCTTCCTGTGTAGCTGAGCTCAGCAGTAGAATCCCCCTGCCTCAGACGGTCATGGCACAGTGAGCAAAGAGTTGCCGTGGTTCCAGCCCAGGCTCAGTTCCCTTGGCTTCTCTAGTTGTCCTGCTTTGTTGACCTTTGCCCTGTGTTGGCTCTGCTTTGCTTTCTTGGGGAGATAGGCACCCAGAGACGGAAGCAATACGTCACTGCGTCTGACAGCTTTTCATCACCATGGCAAAATTATGTGACACAACCAATGTTGAGGAAGAGGCGTTTGTCTGTGCTCACGGTTTCAGATGGCTCAGCGCATGGTCACACGAGCTCATTCATTTGGACAAAGAGTCATGATGGCTGGAGCTCACGGGAGAGACAAGAAATAGAATGTGACACAGAAAGGTGCCAGGGACAGGATACCCCAGTGAATCTCTCTTTAGAAAAGTCCCACCTCCCAAATTTTCTAGAACCTTCCCCAAGTAATACACAAGTGTAGGTCCAGGAGGCTGGGTCCCAGGGTCATAGCAAAATCATAGCAACCAGGATATACTACTTGTACATAGTTTCATGCTGTCAGTGCAGAATGTCTCTCACTAAAAGGTTGCTGTAAGGCCAGGGCCACATTCATTTTGTGAGCTGGTGACCAAGGCTTCCTGTACCAGGGCATCTATGGAGCACCACGCTTAGTTTCACAAAGGCCAGAGGTGTCAGGCTGAGCAGGAGGCACAATAAAGGTATCCTGTGCCCTCTCTGCCCCACTCCAGTATCTGGTCTAGTGGATCACACGGGAGATGGAATGAAGGTGCCATCAAATCACATAGGAATTCCCTAAGCTACTTACATGAGATTATGATACAGGGAGGTGAGGGAGGTGGTCTGCATGGATGTGGTGACTCTAGAAGTGAGACCAGCTTAAGCCTTTGGTGGGAGGCCATGTTTGGGATATATTAAATTAGAAACATAACCTCTGTCCTAAAATATACTCAACAGGTCTAGATGGAGATTCCTTCTGATGGATGGAGGAGGAACCAGCACAGACCTGAAATGTAATACCCCATGGTACCCTGTGATACCCTAGGATGGTACAGGATCCCAGGCTAAATGAGAGAGAAGGAGAAAGAGGAAGTGGGAGCCTGGGCACCATCCACACTTTTTTTTTTTGTGTGTGTGAGATGGGAGGAAGAAGAGGAGCATCATCTGGACATTGCAGCAGCAAGAGACACACACAGCCAGCTACAGCGCCCAGACGAGAGGTACAACTACCATCTTTGATCTGAGGGAAAGGCCCCAGCTTTTCTGCTGTTCTCTGTCAGTATCCTCCATCTTTCCCCCCATCTTCAATCCCTCAGCACTCACTTCTGCCATGGTTGCCAAGTTCTTGAAAAGTACAGGTGGGATCCCAGCATATCCATTTGCTCTGAGTTGCAGAGGATGAAGCATTCAATGCTCTTTCCTTGAGGTGGATCCTTGAGGCCAGGAGAAGACTGACCAGCTGTCCCTCTTTCTTCATGCCCCTTCCTGCTCCAGCTTCCAACACACCTTCCTTCCCCAAGTCCCTGTTGCCCAGGGCTGTGCCCCTGACTCCTCTAGTATAAAGCTTCCCCCCACCCTGCCCGCTACTTCTCCCTCACAGTGAGGCTGAGAATTTGTTATCAATAGCATTGCTTGATGCCTTCACCATCAGAATCTCTGAGGTTTTCCTGCAGGTTGAAGAAGACAGCTGTGCAGAATGTGTCAATTATGGCACAGCACCGGAAGGACATCACTAAGAGGCCTGGAGCCTGTGTTACAGGATGCAGGAGTAATCAGGTAAACACTGACCAACTAGGTCTCCCTCCAAAGGCATCCAGCACCTCACTGGACCTTGACTCCTGACTCCCCACACCAATCCTGGCTGGCCACGAGTTAGGGACAAATGCTTTAGCCCCAAAAGACTAATATATCTCTATGCCAATGGTAGATGCTGTTATTAAATGTTTCGGCAGGGAAATTAAATAAGAATAACCAGTATTTTGAAATTCTGAACATCTTATAATTAGACCGGCCTTTTAAAAAAGTATTCCAACTTAAGGCACATTGGAATGTAGCCCACAACACAGAGACAGCCTGACAAAGAAACATTATTCTTAGATTTACAATTAATTACCCTTATGTCTATACCTTGCATTCAATTTGCATATCTTAAAACTGCTGTAAATTTCCCAGGACTCCTTATTATTTAAGATCATTCCGCTCAGTAGAAAGTTTCTTCTGTAGTAACTTTCTGTTGATTGGTCAGTAAATCTGGCTCCGCTTTGCTCCCTAACATTGTAATTTTTCTTTGTGTCCGTGTGTGTGTGTGTGTGTGTGTGTGTGTGTGTGTGTGTTTTCATTACTTGGCTCCTTGTCCCTTCTGCCCTCCCATTTATTATTCCCCAAAGAACCTGCAGATAGAGAAGGCGGCTGCAAGACAAAGTGACTGGTCAGACTCAGAGATGCTATCTCTCCCCACCACGCGTCTGGTACGCGACTGGTACCCAGTGTCTGACGTGTTCTATACATCTCGCTGGTGCCAAGCTTGTTAAACAAATAGGCCTTGATGCATAGGCCCGAAGGCGTGAAATCCCTGCAGGGGTGGTGTTCTGTGCCTTTGCATCTGCTGCCTCTTCTGGACCTTCTCCTTCGCAGGGGTTTCCTCTCCTGACCTCTCCTTCTCTTGGTGGAGTTTTTAAGCTCCCTGTGAGGTGACTGTTCTCTTTTAAAAGACCACACTGGGATCTGGAAGCCATTTGCAAGGGGCAATAGGCACCCTGTAAGGGTTTTACAGCATGGGATGAGATTTGGAAAGCCTCACACCCAGTTGGATTTTGAATTCTTAGCTTTGAATTCTTTCATCAGCTCTGAAGCAGGAAGCTCTGAGAGAGGCTGCCTCCATGAGGTATGGGGGACCCCAGAGGATACAGGTGCACTACACTTCCAGGGGCTGGCTTTGTGAGACGAGTCTTGCTGTGGGTCTCCAGCTGTCCTGGAACCCATGATCTCCTTGACCCAGCATCCTGAATCTTGGGGTGACAGGTGTTTGCCACCACACCTGGATGGTTTTTGCTGGTGTTTGTTAATTAATTTATTTGGCAGTATTTTCAGTATCATTTTTTTTTATAAAAAGTCCTCTGTGAACCATTTAAAGGATTTAAAACAAATCAACATGTTTTCAACAACAAAAAAAACCAAACCTCCCAAAGTCACAAATACAATTAGAACTGAGTCACATCTGGTTTGTTTCTCACTGCTATTTATTTATTTATTTATCTATTTATTTATTTATTCATTAGTTGTTTACTTACTTACTTATTGAGGTGTTTCTTTGAAATCATGTACTGAACCTCTGAGAACATTTGACTTTTAAACAGGGTGGGTTATATTATGGCTGATGCAGACAGGCTAGATTTTTGCCTTTTTGAAGAGACTGCTATTCTCAACAGTACAGCCCAGTGTGTGTGTGTGTGTGTGTGTGTGTGTGTGTGTGTGTACAATCTTCTTTGGAGAAACAGAGAAAAAAAATATGTCTCCTTTCATTCTTTAATTTTATTTTAAGCACAACCAGGTAATTTCCTGGGGCTTCTTTTTCTCACTTATTAATTGGCAGTTTATTAAACCAATTTTTAAACAGTGAGGGCCCTTGTCATTTCACCGTGATTGTCCCCAGAACCAAGTGTTAGGAAGTATGTCAGGGTAGAGAAGTCGCTCGTAGGAAGAGGTTACTCATGGCCTGAGTGTGCCGGGCAGGCATCATGGAGGGTGACAGGGTGAGGGCCTGTCCCCTAACCCCTCAAACTGTGCCACTGTCTGGACACCTCCTCCTTTTCAGGGTATCTCACCCTATCCCCTCTCTCCCTTGTGTCTTCTGGACTCTCATTTCCTCCTTCTGGTTGGGAAGTCTTTATTATTATTATTATTTTAATGTCTTACAAATGTATTCATTTCTGACAGTGACATTCGTTCTGACAATTCAATATCGTAAGTGACGTTAGAAGGCCCGCACCCTGGCTCTTCACAGGCCGAGGCGAGTGCGCACGCCGGCGGCTTAGCTCTTTCTTGATTATCACATCGTATTTCTATTAACATCATCTCTAAAAGCCTTCCAAAAATTTAAATAATGCTCGCACAAAGGATGGGAAGCCACACCTCAGATGAGCTGTCCTAGAATACCTTGGCAAGAGCACCCAAGTAGTCAGAGTTTCCTGCTGTATGCGCTATGTACATCTGTTAAATTACTCTGAGATCTCATTAAATAAAGCTAATGTACTTGTAAAACAGTAGGGAGAGACAGTTTATCATTGTAACTGTTAGAGAGAGCCATTCTGGTAGGGAGGGTGCCAAGAAACTAGGTATATGCTGGTCAGTGTGGATGTTTCTAAGTCATAAATCTTGGCTCCTTCCCGCCAAGTTATTGTGTATTTCTATACAGGAGAGATTGATTGTAGCAGCTGAAGATGAATTTGCCCATAGTCCCCTTCTACTTCTTCTTTCTCTCTCCCTTTCCTTTTTTTTCCTTCTTTTTGATTGCTTCTGATGCTTACCAAGGTGATAATGTTTTTTTATCCCCCCCTCTCTGTGATCATTTATTTTGGATAAAAAGCCATAGTGGCACAAAGAAAGCCACGAGGCTCTTCTCGGTGGTCGTGCCGGAGCGCAGGCATGAAGACATACAGTGTCCCATGTGCGAGGCTGGGAGGAAGCCCTCTGCCACGCGCGCTTTGGGTTTGTAACAAGCCCACCTGAAGGAGACACAGGAGCAGACAACCTCAGGTACCTGGGAAGACACCACCATTTCCTGGTGGTGGAACCTACAAACAGATGGCGACGGGGGTTTAATTTGAAAATACTGAAACACTGTGTAGGCTCAAAACCGTGACAATTGCAGTTTTATTGTCTCCACTCATGAAAAAATGTGTGTGAGGCTCATCTTGTGGGCCGGAGTGGGGAGAAAAGGTACTTTTCATGAATATATATAGATGCTGAATTTATAAGGATCAATATAGCCACCAAATGTTGTACAACATGTCAGGATATCATAAAATGCAGGCAGTTCTACATAAAATACCAGCTTAATCTGGGAGGTTTTAAAGCCTCATTAAAATGTGGATAAAGTCCATATATGGAAAGGCAGACCTCAAAAGGTTGAAGTTATATATCTGCAGGGTGGGAAGGGGGACCGCCACTTCGGAATGTCAGTGACGTTGTGGGTTGCAGTGGGAGACAGTCAGAATAATAGAGTCAGGATTGGGGTAGGGTACGGTATGGTACGTATTCCCTAGTATTTTTTTATTCGTGGCTCTGGATTCAGAGACATCACCTTGGATGGGCCACATCCTGTCGTGATTGGCAGCCTGGCATATTCGTGGAATCTATTATTCTTTTCAGCAGCAGATCAGCAGCCTTGCCACACAGTATTGGCAAAACAAGATTGCCTCCAGGCTCAGGGGTAGATGGGATAAGGAGACAGAGGCTCTCTCAGGTTATCTTGGAGGGGGGGGGCTACTCACTGAATGACACCCTCCATGTGTCCTGGCACCCCAAGGTGAAGGTATTCATAAGGAACTGCTCCCCCAAAGACAGAAAGGCCCCCAGCTATCTGGCTCTCATTTTTCTTATCTAAGCCTCAGGGTACACTCCACAGGGCTCCCTTTCCCAGAACCAGAGCCCATAGCCAGCGGGGCACAGCTCTGGGAGATCTGGGTAGTTGGGTCTGGCTGCCTTGCTTTTCTGGAGAAACTTTGAAAGTCAAGCAAACACATTCACCCTGACCTTTCTGCAACACTAGCCCATATTCACTGCTTGTCAGCAGCACAGGGTGGCCTGGAGTCATCTGTCACTGCCAGCCATCATTTTCCCATCAGCCCCATTACGGGGAGATCAGGAGAGAGCGGAGCCCTGCGTAGGAAGGATCATTAAACTCGAGGCTCCCAAGTAGCACAGGTAGGCCAGGTGGTCTCTTGTTATTTATAATAAAGGAATGCACGGCAGAAGAGGCTGATGGTGGCCCAGGAGGCCGGCGCGCAGGACGCCTGAGCTGTGTCACCACTGAAGGACAGTTGGAAGTGGACTCTTTCTCCCCCACCTCACTGTAAGCAAAGAGGATTTATTGAACATCTGCTCTGTACATGGCTGGCAAGATTGATTAATTTAATTGCTCACACTTTGCTTAAGTAACATTTGAATACTTAATGTCAAGTTTGAAGGATATCACAGCGTCTGCAGCACACCTTCCCTTTTAAGTCCTGGAGGTGGCAACTGGAAGGAAAGGTAGAGTGTGGCAGAGCGCAAGCCCCTCCCCCAAGGCTCTTCCAACAAGCTGCAGGAGTTACTTCTTTTCATAAAAGCAACTAGTTACTTTCACATTTTCCCACCGTGGTAAATCATTAATGTAATGAGGTTGGGTTCTCTTCACTGAGTGGTGGTAATTTCCCCTTTGGTATCACCTATAGAGACAGCCGAGTGTATTATATATTTCCGTACCCTTTACCATAATACCGTAATCGTAGGAGAGTACCCGGTGAGTTAAAGCTGGGGTAATTTACGGTGGATTGCAGTCAGGCAGTGTATTTAGAAGGACACTCTGAAACTACAGCAGGAAACTGGCCTTTAAACGGTTCTCACCCCAGCAGCGCCCGTCTTTCCTGCTATTGGTTGAATTTCCCCCTTGCTATTTATTTAAAAATTTTTATTAGTGTCTATTCATGGTGCCAGGTAATGGATGGCCTAAAGGCATCTGAATTCAAGTACACCGAGGTCTTTGACCATGTTTAACATCATTCTTCCCCCGCCACCGCCCCTGAAACAAAAATAGCATTTTTAATTATTTAAAATATTTTAAAATTTATTTAAATTTAAAAAATTACATATGGTGTGTTTTGCCTGCATGGATGTTTGTGCACCACAGTGGGTGCCTGCTGCCTGCAGAGGCCAGAAGAGGATGTCGGATCTTCTAGAGCTGAGTTATAGGTGCTTGCAAGCCACCACATGGGTACTGGGAACTGAACACAGGTCCTCTGGAAGAACAGAAGTGCTCTTAACTGCTAAGCCATCTCTCTAGGCTCCTGACCCATTCCCATTCCCTTCTTCTTCTTCTTCTTCTTCTTCTTCTTCTTCTTCTTCTTCTTCTTCTTCTTCTTCTTCTTCTTCTTCTTCTTCTTCTTCTTCTTCTTCTTCTTCTTCTTCTTCTTTCTTCTTCTTCTTCTTCCTCTTCCTTTCTTCCTCCTCCTGTCCTCCTACTCCTCTTCCTTCTCCTCCTCCTCCTCCTCTTCCTCCAGTGGTTACATAGTGAAACAACATGATACACTATGCAGTTTGTATCTTGAAAAAAATTAGTTCTTTGAGAATTTTATACAATAGATTTCTTCATATTCACCTCCACCTGTTACCCCTCCAGATCCCTTCCCCTTCTCTACTCACCCAACTTTGTGACCTCTTATTATTTTTTTTAGACTCCTCAATTCCGATTTGCACTGCCCATATGCTCTCACACCTGCCGTGTTATCAGGGCTAAGAACCTGCGTCTAGATTGGCCTCAGGCCCTGGGAGAAACGTCCTGTTACTAGTCCACTCCATGGCTATAGTATTAAGCTGATGCCCAGTGACCAGCTGTTGTACCCACAGATGAGTGCATTTATCTGTTCTCACTAGAGAAGCTTCATTCTGCAGTGGATGTCCAGGAGCGCAGAAACCCAGGACTGACCATTGTGTGGAGAATAAGACAATACTGGGTTCTCAGCAATAAATGGGACATCTCGGTGACACCATCTTACACCAAGACTCAGGAATCATTAAGGGAGCAGAGAGTCTATAAGACTCAGAACCTTTGCTCCTCAAGTCTCAGTTTGTCCAGCCTCAAGGTGGAAGGAACTCAGATATCTGCACTTGACTTCAATTGGAACTGGCTTGGGGAAGGTTAAGAGACCTCTGTCTCTTATGTGCTGATAGTGTGACTTCCAGTCCTTGGGTAAAGCCGGTGGGAACCACTGCCCGTGTGCTCCTCTGAGATTTGTTCTCCTATAAGTTTTGAGAGGTTTTACTCTCTTTGCATTATTAGGGATGAACTCCATGATTCTAGGCAGGAGCTCTACCACTGAGCCACGCCCCCAGCCCCTTACTGGGGGATTCTAGGCAGGGGCTCAACTGTGGAGGCATGCTCAACCTCTCACTAGGTGATTCTAGGCAAGTGGTTTGTTTGTAAGCCACACCCTAGCACCTTAGTGCTGTATCAGAAGAGCATATCCCCAACCTAAGCTTCTTAAAATATTTAAAGGGAGATGCCATATATAAAAATGGAAAAATAGAAGGAATAACACTACAGTTTCCTAGACATATTTGTAGTAGGAACAAGTGTGGCCCAGGGAGTATCTGTATTAAAATGTTTGAAAAATGACCGAGAAGGATATTTATTTATCTGTAAAAGCAAACCCACACTGTCCGTGTTTCGTTCTTCTTAGGAAACCCGTTTGTTTATCTGTTACTGCAGCCTTCACGCACCCCTACATTCATTTATGTATTTAACTGATGGGGCTTTGCTTTCCAATGTCTATAGCAGAAAATATCTCATTTTTTGGAAGCTTCTTGGGGTAGGGGGTGGCATTTCTAGTCTAACTGCATACTGGTTGTTTTTGAGGTGGAGAAAGACGAGGCAGGGGAGAGTAGTGGTGAGACCGGAGGGGATTAGATTAGTATAAAGTGAGAGTGCACAGTATACAGTAAGAGCTACGACACAGCTAGCAATTTAATGTGCAGAAAGAGAGGAAGACCACCAGAGCCCGGAAGGGTCGGGAAGGACTTCACCATCCGGCTGAGCTTTGGGTACCAGAATGAGTTCTTAATAGGCAGGGGACATGTTTCAGGGAACCCTACAAGCCTAAATGGCTCCGAGCAAAGGATAATCTCTGGTCACATCTGATTGAAGTCAGGTGTGGCACGGCTGATTTCTTTGAAGGATACCCATCTGTCCCCACACACAATACATCCCGCACCGGGCCGAGACTGTCAAGGCCAGAGCCAGGTGCCTGGGCTACGCGTATCCTTCCCCATCAGTCATACTGCAGGGAGCAGACAATTAATTCTGGAGCAAAATTGAAAGTCAGAGGCAGAGTCTAAAAGAACAGAATGACAATAATAAAGTACCCCAGCCTCGCATTAATCTCCCTCACTTCAGGCCTGTCACAGCCGGCCTGGCTGTGACTAATGCCAAGCTTTGCATACAGTGGTCACAGACACGAGCAGCGTGCTCCCTTTACAGCACCCGCGATGCGCTTTGTTGGGTTTTTGACTCCTGTAGAATAGTCGAAAAAAATCATTGCTGCTGGTCATAGGTAAGGAGACAGAGTTCCTTCCTCATGTAGAGGTGATGGATGCCTGGACATCTCTTCTGCCATGAGAGCGGCTAAAATCTCTCTCTCTCTCTCTCTCTCTCTCTCTCTCTCTCTCTCTCTTTTGTATGTCTGTCTCTGTCTCTGTCTCTCTCTCTCTCAACTCTTCCCTCTCTTCCTCTTCTTCTCACTCTGCCTTTCACTCCCTCTTCCTTTCTCCCCTCCCTTCTTTACCCCTCTCTTTATTTATTCCTCCATTTTCCCTCGGACCTGTATTACCCAGGCTGCCCCCTACCCTCTGCAACTTGTATTCCTCCTGTGAAAGCCCCCCCCCCTGCATTCCAAGTTCGCAGGTGTGCACCACGATGCCCGGTTTAATGGTTGCCTCTTAGAGACAGAATTCTATAATCCATCAACTTGCCTGCTAAGCATAGATGGAAGAAGAGACTATGATTTTAGTCCAGGACCATAAGTTGGAGGAAGTGCAAAAGAGATGGGGAGGAGGAAATATCCAGGGTTACAGGTGAAGTAGCTGTGAGGGGTAAGTCCTGGAAAAGAAGCTACCCATGTGGTCAAGAAGAGATGTGTCTGGGACAGAAGACATAAAAGAAAGCATCTCAGGTCCTCCACAGCTCTTGTAGCCACCTTCCCAAAGACTGTCCTCTCTGTATGGGTTGCGACATCAGATGGCACAGACCATTTTCCCAGATCTATGCCGAGAGGCACACTGCTGTAGCCACACCATGGGATGGCTTGGATTGACAGGTGCTGGTGTGCTGGTTGCTCCCCTGTTGGCCCTTTGCACACGTCTTCTATCTTGCTCTGTCCTTGATACCCCATCAGAACGGTGTCGCCATAGACTAGACAGACCAAGAGCATGTCAGCCACAGGCGTTAGTTTGTATCTTGAGACTCTATCTGTGGCCTCCAGCTGCTTCCATTTATCCCACCGCACTTCATATGCGTGCTGGCCTGGGGGACACTGAACAGTGCTGGCCTACATGGTGGCACTGGAGGGCACAGCGAACAGCGAGTTCCTCATTTTTTGCTTTGTTTCTTACCCTCTGTACTGGCTGGTTTTGTGTGTCAACTTGACACAGGTTGGAGTTATCACCGAGCAAGGAGCTTCAGTTGGGGAAGTGTCTTCATGAGATCCAGCTGTGGGGCATCTTCTCAACTAGTGATTAAGGTGAGAGGGCCCCTATGGGTGGTGCCATCCCTGGGCTGGCGCTCTTGGGTTCTATAAGAAAGCAAGTTGATCAAGCCAGGGGAAGCAAGCCAGTAAGGAACAACCCTCCATGGCCTCTGCTTCAGCTCCTGCTTCCCGACCTGCTTGAGTTCCAGTCCTGACTTCCTTTGGTGATCTACAGCAATGTTGAAGGTGTAAACTGAATAAACCCTTTCCTCCCCAACTTGTTTCCTGGTCATGATGTTTGTGCAGGCATAGAAACCCTGACTAAGACACCCTCCTTTGGTTTAGTCTGCAGAATGTTTCCCATGCCTGTTTTTGCAGGACTCACCCCTCCGTAGCCTTCAACATCCACAGCGAAGCTGGTAAACAGGTTTGGCTTTGTATTTGAATGTGAACATTTCCCATAAGCTTGGGTATTCTATTCCTTGGTCCGCAATTGGTTGTGATGCTTGGGGAAATTTAGGAGATGTAGCATTCTTGAGGGGGTAACATTGTATGTAGGCTTTGAGTATAAGAAGCCCACTCTCCCTCCAGTTTGCTCTCCCTGCCTAATGCCTGTAGTTCAAGATATGAGCTCCGATCCTCCCTTTTCTACTACTGTACCCACCAGTTGCTGCCAAGCCTTCCTGTCAAGAAGGACTCTTACTCTTCTGGAACCATAAGCCCAAATAAATTATTTCTTCCCCGAATTGCTTTTGGTCACAGTGCTCCATCACTGTAGCCCAGAGCTACACAGGGTTGTAGCTGACAACCCTCCTGCCTCAGCTCTTGAGGGCCAGTATGACCGAAAGAAGATATGTTTAAGACTGTGTTTGTCGAAGCCAATTCCCCATCGGTACAATGCACCTTTCTACTCACCCAAGCAACTTGTAGGTGGACATTTCCCATACATCGCATGCATGACCAAAGTCAATCCTAACGAGAATTCTAAGAACCCAATGTTTGCCAGCACATGCCATGACCCCCTGCAGTTAAATGTCCAAGACACCTTCCTCAGACTTCTTTGAATCAAGGAGACCTTCTTGGCACCTGTATTTGCTTCATGTGAGTGACAGCTTATTTAGCCTGTTTTCCTGGCCAAAGAGCCACACTGTGCTCCAGGGAGGAATGCTAAAATGGTTCAAGCTCAAAACCAGCAGAGAGAAGTGTATAGTTTTAGGCCAGGGCCTACAATGCCTACTATGAGATCTAGTTTTAACCTCACTCCTCATTTGCTGTGCAACCTTGGGAAAACTGCTTTCCTCCTCTGTCTCTTCCCACCTCTGGGTGGTAGGTTTGGTGCCATCTGTTCCTTTAAGTGCATCTCCTTTGCTGTTTGTGACTGCCCGCTCTTGTCCGTCTGTCCTTCCTCTTTCCATTTCTGCATTCCCTTGCCTAGCCGGCTGAGCCCACTTTTTCTTTTATTTATTTTAAAACTTCCTTTTATATTCTTCTATTTTGATGAGTAAGGGTATTTTGTCTGCATGCATATCTTGGTACCACATATGTTCCTGGTGCATATAAAGTCCAGAAAATGGCACCGGATCTCCTGGAAGTAGAGTTACATGGTTGTGAGCCACCATGTGGGTGCTGGGAAATGAACAGACTCTGCAAGAGTGGTCAACTGTTCTTAAATACTGAGTGATCTCTCCAGGCCCTCAGACCAACTTGCTAGAATGGAGATGTTGGACAGCCGGGGTGCAGCAGGCCAAGGAGAGAAAGAGTGTTTCCTTGCTGGAGCCGGGCACCCACTCACACCTCCTTCGGTCTGAAGATCCATTAACCTTGCAAAAGGCTTTGATGGACATCCGGGAATTGTGCAACATCGATTTCATTGTCATCTTTTTGCACAAGCAGTAAGTAGGGCTAACATTTTAGGTGCAGAGTAATTATTCCCGAAAATCAAGACATCAGAATCAAGTTTATAGTTAACAGCTCGACATTTTGACAGGAGATGTGTGTGGGTCCTAGGGAGGCCTAGGAGTGCCTGAAAAGGTTGAAGTGTTCCATGCAGGTGCAAGGAAGGTGCAAGCACGGCACAGCACAGCAGTGGGAATGTGTGTGTATGTGTGTGTGTGTGTGTGTGAGAGAGAGAGAGAGAGAGAGAGAGAGAGAGAGAGAGAAAGAGAGGGAGAGAGAGAGAATGTGTATGAGTGTGTATGTGTGTGAGTGTATGTGTGTGTGTGTGAGTATGTGAGAGAGAGAGAGAGAGAATATGTGTGTGAGTGTGTGAGTGTGTGTGTGAGTGTGTGTGAGTGTGTGTGAGTGTGTGGGTGGGTGGGGGGTCTGCAGGCATTCTAGGTAGGCTTGCCCATGCTCTGACCTCATGGAGGAACTTCCAAAGGCTTCTCACTTCCTTGTCAGAGTCCAGTTATTAGTGAAGACCCACTCAGCTACCGTAACCCCGAGTCTTCATTCACTCACACAGAAGCAGACCATGGAGACCCAGAGAGTCTGCACTCCATTCTGTCCCATTCTGGGGTCAGCAGATGGCAGGACACATTAGAGAAGCCATCAGGGATGGATTCTGGATTCTTGGGACTGGGGCTCTTTTTTACTTAAACGATATCCATACGGAATGTCTGGGCTTTGGCTGACGTGCACGATGGCCTTGCGTTGAGGGACATCCCTTTGCTGCTGGTTAGAGACTAGCTGTGGCTGTTGCACAGTGACCGTAAGCCAGAGAGTGCTCCGGGTGTACTAGGGAGAGCACTGTGCCTAGTCTCCGGACAGCCCTTCATCTGGCTGGCATCTTTGATTGCATCAGGACCCTTGAGTTTGCCCCTAGAGCCTGAGCTTGTATTCCCATGCTGGGAGAGGATGCTGGGGGCTTCTGTGACTAAGTGGGTGGACGTGAGCACAGTCCCCAAGTGCAGTTCTTCAGTGAGCATAGACTTTTCCTGCCTAGAGGGAAATCTACCAAGCCACCAACTTAGGGGGATTATAATTGTTGCCACCCACATGAAGGTTCTTTGTCTTTAGATTTTACTGATGATGCTGGTTAGCTTTATGTCAACAGGTAGGCAAACCCATAGGACATTTTCTTAGTGATTGATGTGGGAGGGCCCGGTCCATTGAGGGTGGGCCGATCCATTGAGGGTGGGGCCAGACTTGGGCTGCAGACATTGGACATACGTGTGTGTGTGTGTGTGTGTGTGTGTGTGTGTGTGTATGTGTGTTTTAAAAGCCAAGCTGAGCAAGCCTGAAAGGCCACCTCTCCACAGTCTCTGCATTGGTTCCTGCCCTGTTTGAGTTATTGCCCTAACTTTCTTCAGTGATGGACTATCATGTGGAAGTATAAGCCAAATAAACCCTTTCCTCTCAAAGCTGCTTTGGTCATTGTATTTATCACAACAATAGAAACCTTGAGTAAGATGCTAACAAAGGTAGAAAAATAGTTAAAAATCATTATGTTCTCTATTAAACATTTATATACCATTTTTGTTTTCATTATTCTTAAATGATACAATATAACAATGATGTAAATACATACATCTACAATGTATTAGGTGTGTAAGTGATTTAGAGGTGATTTAAAGTCTATAGAAAGACAAATGTAGGTGGTATAAACATATACATACTGTGTGTCTTAGGGTTTTCCTGCTGTGAACAGACACCATGATCAAGGCAGCTCTTATAAGGACAACATTTAATTGGGACTGGCCTACAGGTTCAGAGGTTCAGTGCATTATCATCAAGGCGGGGGCATGGCAGCATGCAGGCAGGCATGGAGCAGGAGGAGCTGAGAGTCCTACATTTTCATCTGTAGGCTGCTAGCAGAATGCTGGCTTCCAGGCAGCTAGGATGAGGGTCTTATAGCCCCCACCTACAATGACACACCTATTCCAACAGGATCTTCTAATAGTGCCACTGTCTTGAGCAGAGCATATACAAACCATTGCACCATGTAACTTTGTGGAAAGATCTTTTTTCTTCCTTTATTGATCCTCATTTAAAAATATGTTTTTATTTTTTGAGAATCTCATGTATGAGTATTATATTTACATCATTTCTCCCTCCCCTTATGAATTTTGATTCCTCCAGTGTCCTCCTATTCCTTTCTCAATTCATAGCTTCTCTTTCTTTATTATTGCTACACACACACACCACACACTTTTATACATACAGATTTAGATATAAACATACTGAGTTCATTTCTTCTTCTTTTACTGTTGTCCATATGTGTTTAGGGTTCATCTCTTGGGACTGGATAACCTGTCAAGAGGCTCATCCCTGGAGAAGACTGACTCTCCCTCTCTCAACAGCCATTAATTTCCCATAGCTCTTCATCTAGATGTGGAACCCTGTGAAAATTACTACGCTCATGCTGGCATATCTCCTGGTATTGTTATTGTTCAGTTAGGCTGACCATATTGTTGAAATATCCTGGGTGTAGCTTTCATGTCATACATAGAAGATGCTGTCTTGCAGCAGACAGCTTGCCTTCGGGCTCTCGTACCATTTTGTTCTCAGTGTTCCTCGAAACTTTAGGTGTAGGGATTGCAATGTAGATCATTCTGTGTGTATGTATATGTAATGCGTTCGACTGGAGCTGGGGACAGTCAGTTCTCTGTATTTTAACTATTTGTGGCTGACGTTGTGGTCCCTGCTTTCTGCCAAAAGAAGCTTCTTTTTCGATGAGGAGTGGGAGGCACACTAAGCAGGAAAGTTGTGCATGAACTGAATATCTGGACTTTATTAAGATCTTGACATTGATCTCTATAAGAGAAAGTCTGTGTGGACTAAGAGATTATTGGGACGTTGGTGACTTTGTATGTATGTAGCATGACAAACATGCTTAAGCAAAGAATTTTAAGGTATTAAGAGTTTAGTTTGGCTTATAGTTTGAGGGTATAGGGTCACTGAAGATGGTGTCGTGGCAGTAGAGGCATGAGACAGAGAGTCACAATGTGTTCCCAATCAGAAAGCAGAGAGCTGGACCCCACTACTAAATTCACATCCTTCTTTTTAGTCTCAGTCTGGGATTCCAGTCCATGTCAGTGGGCTGCCCACGCTTAGAGTGGGTTTCCCTAACTTACTCTAATCAAGTAACTCCTTCACAGGCATGTGAACACGAAGTGGAAAAACATGGGGGTTTTCCTCCTAGATTGTTCTAGATCATGTCTAGTTGACAACCAATATCTATTATACCTTCTGTCAACCTAACACTCAAACATGTCACTCTTAAGTCATAACCTTCTAATCTTTGTTCCATAGCTAAGTGATGATTTCATAATTTAAAATTAACTCAGTCTAACTGCAAAAGTCCTACAGTCTTTTGCAGTTCCAACACGCAAAAATCCAAATTTCAAGTTTTTTTTGGGGGGGACTCAAGGCAATCTATTAACTGTGAACGTCCTTATGCAAACAGCCATAATAAGCATTCTTACTGTCTCAAAGAGGGATGGACAAGTCAAGGACCTGTGATATAAAAGAAGAAATCTGAAAACCCAGTAGGGCAAAAATGACACCCTGCAGCTTCATGTCTAGCATCTGGGACTCATGATGGAGTTTTCTGGGTTCCAAGGGGCTTGGTTAATCCTCCTCTTCCATCTCTGCTGCCAGTAGAGTAGGCTTGTTCTTGGCTGGATTCTAATCTATGCCTGTAGCTTTCCTTGGTGGATATCTTGTGGTCTTGGCATCTCTAACATCTAAGGTCTGTGTTGATTCTTGGGCTTCATAGTTTCACACAGTCCCCTCTTGGAGCCCTGTTGTAGGTAGTCCATACATGCATACATTGTCTACCTTCAATCACTTTCTGGAGCCTTTGTGTAACCTCCATAGCCTGCTCATTCTTCCTTTTATGTCTTCAAAACCAGTAACATGTGGACTACATTGCTAATATCTGTGAGAATATCAAGATGTAGCCTGAGCCTCTTGGAGCACAGTGTCAGTGGCTTATGGGAGCATCTGAGATAGACACTAGGGAATACTTCCTCAGGTAGCCATTTATGAGTGGCGTGTTCCTCATACTTTAGGCTATCTCCTTTGAAATTAATTTGTGTTTTCTTAAGTTGGAACATTCGTGGGTGAGCTCTGACTCAAGGAATCTTTCTAGCACAGACCACGAGGAATCTAACTCAGGACATCTTCCTGACTGTCCCAGTGAGGACCACGCAGCTTCTCTACGACAACCACAGCTTCAATTTCATCTACCTCGTTTGTAACTTTCAATCCAGTCATGTACATTTCTCAGTGAACGTCACATATTTTCCTATTTTTACTTTCTCTCTCACTGGAGACCTGCATGATAACGACCAGTGACCATGCCACAGCCTGAACATTCCCCCTTATTTAGATTGCTTCCACTAAACAAATTAATTCATTACTGTTGGGCTCAGTTTCATCAAATGAAACTTTGCCAGACTGTACGTAGCACCATGCCTCAGGCCCAGTTCTCAGTAAGGTCCTTTTTCTCCTCTGAAACCTCAAGATCTTCAAGATGTCGCCACAGCATCCGACTCACTCATTCCGTGAGCCACCAGTTCCCTTTCTGTCCATCGCCTGTAACTGGCAATCCCGCACTCCAGTAACCAAATAGAACCGCCAATCTCCCATAACACAATACCCAGTAACCTGGTAGAATCATGACTCTTAAAGCTTAATTAACCAATCAGATTTATGTATCAATAATATCACAATTTACAAGGGCCAGTACAATAACTTTAGAGCCAACTGATAATGATAAAAGCTTTATCTCAAAATTTGTAACCTAATGAAATCATAGCTGCTTGTGGCTGGAAAAACGCCACACGGGTACAGCATGCTCACGGGTCAGCAGTCAACTTCCTCTCTCCTCAACTCTTAGTTCTGCCTCCACCTTCCCTGTCCAGTCACAGGCTTCCCACTGCCCTAATGTGATAGGCCAGGGAAAACCGTGCAACAGTACAAACTGTATTTCTCTTAGCATCCTGGCCTCCGGAACTCTCACTAGAATGTTGCGTTAAGCTCTACTTGCAGGGTTCTATGAATTTTCCATGTGGTCTACAGAGTTCCAAAGTCTTCTACACTCTTTCTAAAAAAAATCAGTTCCAAACCCCAAAGACCCCCAAGGTCGGGCTTGTCACAGCAACAGCCCAACATTCTGGCATCAATTCTCGGTATTAGTTTATTGGTTACTTTATTGTTTCTGTGTCAAAATCCCCGATAAAAGTGAGCTAAGGAAAGAGGGGTTGTTTTGCCTCACAGTTTGAGGGTTCAAAGTATCATTAAAGGGGAGTCATGGCAGCAAAAATGTGAGGAATCAGAGAGAGAGAGAGAGAGAGAGAGAGAGAGAGAGAGAGAGAGAGAGAGAGAGAGAGAGAGAGAGAGAGAGAGAGGCTGGTGGCACTCAACTTCTTACTTGTAATTCAGCCTGGGTTTTCAACCTGAGGGATGACACTGTCCCCATTTATATTGGGTCTGCCTCACTCAATTAACTGGGTCTAGAAACTCCCTCACAGTCATGCCTAGTTGTTTCTACCAAATGAATCTGGATGATTCTAGAGGCTGTCAAGGTGATAGCTAATTTTAACCACCACAGTTGCACTTGTTTTTCTTGGCCACCTTTTGTGTTTTCCTCAGTAAACATCCATTCTAGTTACAGATTTTTATTATTTATTTATTTATTTATTTATTTATTTATTTATTTATTTATTTATTTATTTATTTATTTATTTGCAGTATCTGGCCTCCTTCTTGTACAGGGATAGGAAAGCATACATTTCAGAGGTAGCTGTTAGCTTCTTGTCCTTCTTGTCCGAGGATAGGAAATCATTTATTAGAGCGGTAGCTGTTAGCATTTTAAAGATTCTGCATGAGTAAAACACAGTAATATCTTATCAAGGAAAAGCATCATCCTGAAAATCAGTTCCTTTACGAACTGATTCCTATGTCTGCTCCAGTCATCTCCGAATCTCTCTTCTCCGTAGTCTATAAGTTACCTTATCCTTTAGTAATGGCAGAAAGAGAGGCCCTCAGCAGACGAAGACGCCTTCGTCCAGCTTGTTTGAAGGGCGTATGCAAACAGCAACAGGGAGCAGAAACTGGGGCTCACCTTTGGGCTTTGCTGTGATCTGGGGCTGGCTCTGTTTCTGAAGACATTTCAGCCTCATCATCTCTGGACCTTTGCACCTGATCTTCTGATCCAGAAGGATCCACTCTTCCTTTATACCATGTCTTGGCTTGAGCATTATGATTTATTAAAAGCGTAAAATTAAGCGTTTCTTTATGACACTTTCAGATTAGTACATCATTGTACTTTGCCCATATTCAACTTTCAGCATCAATTTCTTCCTCACCCTCTTTACTGGCTCTTTCTCTTTCTCCAAATAGCCCTACTGCGTGTGTGTGTGTGTGTGTGTGGGCGCGCACGCGCGCGCGTATTAGGTCCTGCAGATGAGAGAGAGAATGTGTGCTATTTCCCTACCCATTATCCTCTCTTGTTTTGCACACGTGAACTCACAACTTTACTTTTCACAATAGCTAAGATATGGAATCAGCCTAGATATCCCTCAACAGAATGAATAAGGGAAGGCATGGCATGTTTTTTGTTGTTGTTGTTGTTGTTGTGTGTTTGTTTGTTGTCTGTAAAGATGGAGTAAACTATGCCCTTTGCTAGGAAATGGGTACAATGAACTCACTGTGATTAGCCAGATTCAGAGTGACAAATACCACATGCTTTCACAGCTCAGGCGTCAGATACAGCATGCTTTATCTGTTTGTCCATTCCCACAGTTCTGAGTGCTCCCCAGACTTTGCCGTATACACTTGTCCTGAATTATCAGGTAATCTCAGTTGGCCTCTATATTCACAGGTGGATTATCTATTGACTCAATCAAGCTTAGATGCAAACACTATGTCAGTTGCATACATACTTAACGGGTCTCTCATTTTTTCTTGTCATTATTCCATAAGCCATGCAGCATAGCGATGATTCACATATCATGCAATTCCATTATGTGTTATAAGAAGTTTAGAGATGATTTAATTATGTAGAAAAATGGGAATAGATTATGAGGAATGTATATTTCATATAAGAGACTTGGGCACTCTCATACGACTGGGATCCTAAAGCCAAATCTTTGATGGTTGGCTTTGATTTTTTTTTTTAGCTTAACACCACCGAGGAAGGTAATCTTAGTGAGGAATTACCTAGACCAGTTTAGCTTGTGGCCATGTGTATGGGGATTGTTTTAACAGTTGTTTAATGTAGGAAGACTCAGCCCACAGTGGGCAGCACCATTCCCTAGGCAATGAGTCCTGAAGAGCATTAGAGAGAGGAAAGCTACCTGAGAGCAAGCAAGGAAAGATGTGTTGACTTTTTTCTTTGTTTTTGATTGTGGATGGGAGGTGATGATCTAACTGCTTGGGTTTCTGCCTGATTTCCTCAAATGATGGACTTTAATTAGGGAGTATAAGTCAAATAAACTCTTTCGTTTTTCATGCTGCTTTTGTCAGGACACTATCGCACTAACAAAAATGAAAGCAGAATACTTTCTATAGAGGGAGAGGGTGGAGGGTACTTGAGATGTGTGAGCTGAGCAAACTTGAGTGTAGGTGGAAGCAACCAGGTGTCCAGGGATCCTTCTCTAGTCTTTTGTCCCCACTCCATGGCTTCTAAGAAACTGCAAATTTCTACTTTTGAGGTGTTTCATTTTTAGACAGAATTTCATTTATATGGCCCAGGGCCAACCTGAATCCTATGACCCTCCTGTCATTATTTTTTAATAATGTCTGTCTTACATGCTGGGGAAACTTTTGGGTATATGCCCAGGAGTGGTATAGCAGGATCTTCTGGAAGTGAGGTGCCCAGTTTTCGGAGGAACCACCAGACTGATTTCCAGAGTGGTTGTACCAATTTGCAACCCCACCAGCAGTGGAGGAGTGTTCCTCTTTCTCCACATCCTTGCCAACACCTGCTGTCTCCTGAATTTTTAATCTTAGCCATTCTGACTGGTGTAAGGTGAAATCTCAGGGTTGTTTTGATTTGCATTTCCCTAATGACTAGTGAAGTTGAGCATTTTTTAAGATGTTTCTCCACCATCCGAAATTCTTCAGGTGAGAATTCTTTAACTCTGTACCCCATTTTTTAATAGGGTTGTTTGGTTTTCTGGAGTCTAACTTCTTGAGTTCTTTATATATATTGGATATTAGCCCTCTATCTGATGTAGGATTGGTGAAGATCTTTTCCCAATTTGTTGGTTGCCGATCTGTCCTTTTGATGGTGTCCTTTGCCTTACAGAAACTTTGTAATTTTATGAGGTCCCATTTGTCAATTCTTGATCTTAGAGCATATGCTATTGGTGTTCTGTTCAGAAACTTTCTCCCTGTACCGATGTCCTCAAGGGTCTTCCCAAGTTTCTTTTCTATTAGCTTCAGAGTATCTGGCTTTATGTGGAGGTCCTTGATCCATTTGGATTTGATCTTAGTACAAGGAGACAAGGATGGATCAATTCGCATTCTTCTGCATGCTGACCTCCAGTTGAACCAGCATCATTTGTTGAAAAGGCTATCTTTTTTCCATTGGATGTTTTCAGCCCCTTATGTTCATAGCAGCCCTATTTATAATCGCCAGAAGTTGGAAAGAACCCAGGTATCCCTCAACAGAAGAGTGGATGCAAAAAATGTGGTATATCTACACAATGGAGTACTATTCAGCCATTAGAAACAATGAATTCATGAAATTCTTAGGCAAATGGATGGAGCTGGAGAACATCATACTAAGTGAGGTAACCCAGACTCAAAAGGTGAATCATGGTATGCACTCACTAATAAGTGGTTATTAACCTAGAAAACTGGAATACCCAAAACATAATCCACACATCAAATGAGATACAAGAAGAACGGAGGAGTGGCCCCTTGTTCTGGAAAGACTCAGTGAAGCAGTATTGAACAAAATCAGAACAGGGAAGTGGGAAGAGTTGGGTGGGAAAACAGGGGGAGGGAAGGGGACTGATGGGGCTTTCGGGGAGTGGGGGTCCAGAAAAGGGGAAATCATTTGAAATGTAAATAAATATATCAATAAATTAAAAAAAATAATGTCTGTCTTTATTTTTATTATAAGTGTTGAGGCTAAGGATGAAGCTCAGTGACAGAGCACTTGCATGCTTGAGGTGCCAAGCTGAATCCCCAGTACTGTAAAAACAAACAAACAAACAAACAAACAAGGAAATCAGAAATAAAATGTCATTGAGGGTTTAAAGTGAACCAAGGGACCCCTTGTGGCAGCCCAATTGTACCTCAGGCACTTGTGAGTTTTAGCCATCAGGTCATTTTCCCCAGCTACAAGCTGGCCTGAGGAGATTGCCACTCTTCCACACTTAGGCTCTGCAGCTCAGCCCCAGCATTTGTCAACCAGAAGCTGCTCTTCTTCCTGCATAACAAACAGGGAAAAGAAGGATCTCCTGGTCCCAGTATTGCCATTGGGTTCTCTCGAGGGGCACAGGAACTGTCCCCAAGCCCTGTCAACGTGACCATCTTAGTTTCTTTCCAATGGTAATGGGGTTGGCTTCTGAGAGAAGAGGATCTGTGCACTCCCATGTGTACTCTGTGCATAATGTATGCAGACACAGGGAAATCAACCAGCCAGTCTCCTCTGACCCAAACTACCACCAGTGTGGATTCATTCATTTTATTAGAATTTTATCCCACACATTTCTCATGAATGTTATTCTTTCTGCCATCAGTTGTCAATATTTAGAACTTCTCAATGCAACATGACTAGCTAGAATTTAATCCCTACTCTGTCACTGGCTGGACACGTTATGTGAAGCAATGCCCTCCCTCTCCCCCTCCCCCAGCCTCAGATTCACCTCTGTAAATGAGGAAACTATTGGACCCTGATTCTTTGGATGTGTCCGGTGTTAAATAGGGTAACTCATGCATGTGAGATTTCATGAATGTGACAGATGTTTGGTGAAGTAGCTTACCTTAGCACTGACTTCAAGTCCTAGGTCGGAGAGATCTCCTATTGCTGTTTCTATAACTTGACCTTAGGATAGTATTTCTGGCACCTGAGGGTGAGATCCCCAGCGGTTTTTTTTTAATTATTATTATTAGTGTGTGTGTGTGTATGTCTTGACTTTCTCAAAAAGGTTTTGAGGAAGAATTGGCCCAGAGTCTTCTCTGCGTGTAAGCCCCCTTTCAGGCATCCATCTTCTAGGGCCGTGGGAAAGCAAAGCCAGACCATTCCAAATGAGACACCTCATGGTTATTCTTCTCCCTTTTGGCAAAACACAAAACACCACCACCCCTTCCCCCGTCTCCTTTTGTGCCACCGCAAACATTGCCACGGTTTTGGCGGGAAGGGGAAGTTATTTTGTGTATGTGTGAACCAGCATTTTGATAGACAGGATAAGTTGCAATCCAATTCTAAACTATAGATTTTTCAAGCAGATTGATGTAACAAATTGTTAGCAAATAGCAGTTTGCAATTTGATGCTAATTAGACACAAGGCAAATATGTGCCATGACAAATTAGCAGCGAACCATACTGCAGAGGATTAGCGAGAGCTGGCACAGCTCGCCCGGCTTCGCACACCTCCCCACCACCGTCACCGTTGGGGCCTGAGCCAGCCTCGCCTCTTGGGGAGCGGGAGCTGGGAGACCGAGAGAATCCCAGATGATGCTAAGAGATGTTCCTCACCTTCTGTTTCCACCTGTGCCCACTGCTGCTCAGCACGTGCTGCCTGGAGATTAGGAAAAGGTTCTAGAAGCTCACAGGCCATGCATACATCTGTACGAAAACAGGAAACAACTCTAGAAATGTTAAGGAGTGAATGAAAAGCAATAGAAAAGAATAAGAAAGATTCCACTCAATGACATCATTGGTGATTTTCTATTTGCTCATGGAACTTCTGCATCTATGAGGAGTATATATGTAGTTTATTTTTTAAATATTTTATTTGAAAAATTCTTATGTTGGTAGACTGTATTTTGAGTGTATCTACCCACCACCACCTACCTGTAACCCCTTCCCCCATGCTGTCCACTTCATCATCCTGCTGACTTCACAGTCTCTTCTTTTTATTGCTTTTAGTAACCTGCTGAGTACAGCCAGGATTGTCCACATGTGGCACAAGGTCCTGTGGCTGTCCACGGGGGACAAGGACTTTGAGCTAGTAGCCACAAGCACACAATGGAGAGTGACTAGCTTTCTGTTGTGTAGGTTCCATGCATAATCCAAGCTACAGTGAGCTGACGACCTGAGCAAATTTCACATCATTTCACAACCCTTACCTCCTCTGCCTTCCTCTCCCTACAAGAAGCTGCTAACAATCAGGGATTCTCAATTTGTGGGTTTTGACCCATTTGGGATAAAGTGACTCTTTAATAGGAATCACCTAAGACCACTGGAAATATCAAATATTACAATGTGATTCATAACAGTTGCAAAATAGCAGTTATGAAGTAGCAACAAAAATAATTTTATGGGCGGGTGTCACCACAACCTGAGGAGCTGTATTCAAGTGTCACAGCATTAGGAAGGTTGAGAACCACTGATGTAGGTGATCCATCCATGCCTGTCTATGAAGAGTTATTTTATACATAACATGACCTACCCCCCTTCACTTCTTTCCACATGTTGGGTATTACTTCAATACTATGAAAAGAGCCATGTATTTTTCTAAAGAGCCACACAGTTTTTTCCTTCTGTTAATTCACCCGCTAGTTTTGTTAACTGCACCCCTACATTATGGACGTGGAGACTGTGCATACATTTCTGCAGTCATAGCAAGCTCCGCAATGCTAAGGCAGGCTTGAGAATTCCTCTCTGCCCATACTGTTTCCGGGAGGATCGGGGGCCAGTGCCGGAAGTTCCCCTAGAGTCAGTGCGGAAGTTCCCATGAAGGTTTCTTTCTTTCAGAGTCTCCGTTTTGAATCTTCCACCAATCCCAGTTGCTCTTTAATGTTTTGCTAATTAGAAGGCAGGGACCACTTGTGGAGGATGGCTTATTTATTTACAGGTGGCTCACTTCGAAGGAAGCTCTCATCACTCCCTACTTGGGTGTGTTTCATGCTCTTATACAAAGCCTGTAAGTACTTCGTGGGATTCCCTTCATTTCCACAATTCTTTTGCTAAATGTCTGTAGTTATAGAGACTTTCATGAGATCTTATAAGCGTGAGTTGTTGGGAGATGATACTCTGGTGTGGCTTTGCAGGTTAATCATTTATCACATACTTGGGCCTTTCCCTAGGGAGATGAGTGTGGATCTTGGAGCTCTGGGCCCTGAGGAAGACTGGTCAAAGAGCTGCCTAACTTTGTGTGCCGACTGGATGACACCTAGGTTCCAGCCCCAGGAACCTTGAGCTTGGGAAAGGCCCCTCGAATCTCAGTCTTGTTTCCCAGAGGAAAGTTGGGAGCTCTGCATGGATCTGCCTCTTCAAATGAACATGGCAGCTCTATGACAAACGGAGTAGAGGGCAGTGGTGCTGTGGTTAATTCTCTATACAGGTGTAAGGTGGGGTCCATGTGCACCCCTCAGGAGGTCATGTGGAAGGTAGCATCATTAGTGGCATCAACAAGCCTGTGTCTGTCAGTGCTCATTGGTCAAGTTCTCTAATTGACCATTATTTCACTTTGGAAAAAAAATGACTCATTTTTAATGTCTGTTGCTCAACCACTTCTCTGCTTCTGTTGACACATCCAAGAGAGGGCCAGATAAACTTCTAAGGTATGCAGTCACATGGGTGTCTCAGTAACAGCCCTTTATCTCCTCTTTTCCAGAATGTCGATCTGTGTCCCTTTTCTTGTCTCATTGCTTTGGAGACACTTTCAGCCAAAGGGCAAGTCAGAATGCTGACAACAAGAGGCCTTGCCCAGACCAGACGCTGTCCCTGTCACAGGATGAGGCAAATGCTTATTACCACATATGTTAAATGTGGGTTCTGACCATTTTTAATCAAGTAAAAGATTTAATAGTGTATTTTTTTACTCTATTCATTCATTTAAAAATTCAGAATGGCTATCAGATTTTACCAGGCATCTTTATATAACTATGGATAATATGGATAATATTGTTTCTTTTTTTGTATTTGATAGTCTATAATGTATTTGTATTTCTGAATGTTGAATTAGCTTTACTTTCCTTAAATAAAACAGACTCATACTGGATTATTTCCTAAGTTTGTTTATCTATCTATCTATCTATCTATCTATCTATCTATCTATCTATCTATTTATCTATCTATCATCTATCTACCAGTCATCAATCATCTCTCTACTTATCATTCTATCATATCTATCAATGAATCTATTTATCATGTATCTATCATCTATCTCTCTATCATCTCTATTATCCCTCCACCTATCATCTGTCTTTCCACCTGTCTGTCTGTCTATCATCAATCAAGAGAGGGTTTTGATATACATCTCAGGCTGACCTGGTACTTAATCCATAACCTAGTCTGGATTGCAATTTGCCATCTTTCTGCCCCCACTTCCTGAGTAGTGGGCTTACAAACATGAGTCACCATGCCTAGCTGCTAAGTGTAATAGAATTCAGGCTATGTTTTTGTTGAAGCATGTTAGGCAGAACAACTAAAGAATCAAAGCTGTGAGTATACAGATGCTTCTGAATGCTTATTGAGTAATTGATCACAACAAATTTTGTAAGAGACTAGTGAGATGTGAGATGGAAAAATAAATCAAGATTGGGAATTTAGCACCCTGTGTCCTATACCAAGGAGGTGAGGTCTAGATATGTGGGATGCTTAAAGCTGGAGGAGATGTCAGCTTCGGGATCATAGGCAAGATGAGAAAGGTGTGGTTAGGTCTTGGGAAAATGTCAAGATGTCTTAATTCACAGATGGGCACCTATAAGAAAGAACAGCAGCAGAGAACTGGCCTAGAGAAGAGCTTGACAAGACAGCCAGGGTGGTGAAGTGAGAGAGGAAGCAGGGCTGGGATTGGCTGCTTGCAGGATTGGCTGGAGCAGATTTCAGATAGATTCAATGCGCAAAAGCATAAAGGAGATAGCGGTAGACAGAGAACACGAAGGGCGTCTCAGGTATCACTAACATGATCATTCCTACAGTTGTTCACCTCTAAATTGGTGACAGATGCCCCAGAAGTTTTCTGAAATAACTCAGGCGTAGTGAGATGTCATGTGACTGTAGGAACACAGGCAATTGTGGAAGAGAAACCAATGAAGTAGAAAAACAGCAGGAAGCAGCTCAGGAAAGCCATGTTTAATTTCTTTCTTAAGCCCCCTCTGGGGGAATTCTCCAGACAGTTTTGAGAATGATCAATAATGAGTGTTGCCATGAATTTATTTTCCTTGCAAATCTTTATTTAAACAGGATGTAATAGGCTGTATCCTTCCAGTCCTCTGGGCAGTATGGGACACGTGGGGTTTGGAGAGTTGGTTATTATCAGAGAGTATTCCTTCTGTGCATGACGCAGAGGCCAATCTCTGGCGGCTCTGAGGTTGGAAGGATGACACCGTGACCAGCTAGAGCATCCAGCAGGAGAATCATTTGTGTTAATGAGAGTTAAATAGTTATGCTCATGAATGATTTCCTTAAAGCCCACCATAATGTATGATATATAACCCTATTGTAATATTTGTAAAGATTTATTTTTATTCATATCTCTCTGTGTGGGGTTATGCACATGTGAATGCTCATGGAGGCCAGAAAAGGGAATCAGAACCCCTGGAATTGGAGTTACAAGTAGTTGTGAGCCTCCCAGTATAGATGTTGAGAACTGAACTTGAGTCTTCTGCAAGAACAATATATGCTCCTACCTACTAAGCCATTCTCTCCAGCCCTTCTCTATCATAATATTATTTAAACTTTTTTGTTTTCAATTATTATTTAGGTAAGGGAAGGGGAAAGGCTGATGTTTCTAGCTAGAAACCCTGATGTCAGGCAGAATACCAATAGGTTCCATGGCAGTCACTAGACTACAACACTGGGCTACATCGTTGTCATGACAGATGACTTTGGTCTTTTGTTTCTAGTGATATGCACACAAGAAGGTGTCACTGCACCTCACCTTCAATACATGTACCTTGGAATGAAAAAGTGGAAGGAGCTGGGGATTTGTGGATGTGTTCTTCTTTTCCACTCATATGATATGTCTCTTTACAAAGCACCTGAATACTGGTTTCCAAGATTGGAATTGAACTTCCACATTCGGCAGCAGAGAACAACTTTCTTCCCAAGCTCCTAAGTTTTCAGGCTTGGAAACTCACTGACACTGCTGTGAAGTGGTGTGCCTAAGGCACATATTTGTCTCACTTTCTTAGAATCCTGTCAGTGAGAGTCAAAATATCATCATTCACTCTGCCCTTTATGAGCTATATGAAAGTCTCAGTCACTATAACTATTGTGAGGCTTAGGAATTTAAAATGATAAGTTCCTTGTGGACTCTGTATCAGGGCATCCCCATACTAAACTATCATATGTTCAATAGCTGTAGGCTCTGTTGTGATGCCACCTTCCATTTTTGATAGCTCTATTCTTCTTCCCTCCCCCCTCTCCCTCCCTTCCTCCCTCTCCTCATTTCTTTCCTTTCTCTCTCCCTTCTTTCTTCCCTTCATCTTCTTAAGTGAAATCACTTAGGAATTTATTGGTTTCATTAATACTTTCAAAGAACAGGGTGTGGTTCTGTTTTGATCTACACAACCAACTTTAGTTTCAGTTTTAACTCCATTGAGTTTATATTTATTATTTGTATTTTATATTTATTTTCTCCTGTTTTCCCCCAGAATAACGCATTCTTTTCTTATTCTTTTTTTTTTTTTGTGAAAACATCCATAACTGGTATTGGACATTACTTTTTTTTCTATATTGGCATGTGACATTGTATATTTCCACCTAGTTCCTACTTTATTTGTAACCACCACAGTCTAATATGACGTTTATCCTGTTCAAAATCATTGTCTTTCTCTTCAGTTTAAAATATCTTCTAATGTCTAATAAGATAATTTAACCTTTACACCATTTGTGATTGTAAATGTAAAATGTTCCTGGGGTGGGCGTATATACTCTCATATATTTCTAAAACTACTCTGAAAAATCTCTGTATTCTAATTTGAGTCTTTAGGCCATTTATAATTAATATGATTATCAATACAATGATGTTCAAATTTACCATCTTTACAATTACTTTCTATTCATTCCATATACTCTTAATTTCCCTTGTACTCTATAATGATGAAATATACTTTATGAGTTGATTTTATTTCCTTTGTTGGTTCATTAGTTATAACTCTTCACTGTTACTTTAGTAAGTGTTTTAGGGATAACAATGTCTGTAATCTATCACTGTCTACAGTTACACTGTGACAATTTCATCTTTTTTCTAGCCTTTTTGCTATTGTATGATATATTTTACTCATAACATTTTATGTATATTGTAAACTCTGTGTCTTAGTTACTGCTCTGTTGATATAAGAAACATAACCAAGACAGCTTATAAACATTTAATAGTGGCCTTGCTTAGAGTTTTAGTGGGCTAATCATGACCATCATGGCAAGGAGCATGGTGATACAAGAGTAGCCATGACCTTGAAACAGTAGCTTGGAGCTCACCTCCTGAACCTCAGGCAGAGTGGCACATGTGTTACACACACACACACACACACACACACACACACACACACACACATACACACACACACACACATACAGAGACAGAGAGACAGACAAAGACAAAGTCAGAGAGACAAAGACAGAGAGACAGAGACTGGGTGTAATGTGAGTTTTTGACCTCAAAGCCTCAGTGACACACCTCTTCCAACAAAGCTACGTCTCTTAATTCTTCCTAAACAGTTCCACCAGCAAGGGACCAAGCATTCAAATATATGAACCTATGGGGTCCATTCTCATTCAAATCATCAACCCCTGTGATAAATTATTTTGTTAAAAAATCAATTATTTTCTAAAAGACTTATAAAGTTAGAAGGACACACATTTTATCTTTAGGGTATCTTTACCATTTTCATTATCATTCTTTTGTGGGGCTCCTCCCCGCATGTCTAAAAGGCTTCTATTTCACCTTCAATTTTCAAGGTAATTTTACTGGGAATAGAAATAACAGCTTTTCTTTCCTTCTAGTTATTAAATTTTTCATATTATCTTCTCATAAACACACATACTACATTTTTTTGGAACAGCTTTTGGGAATTTGTTACCATTCTGTCTATTTTTCTATATATAATGTGCCTTATTCTTTGGTTGGACATCTTTCATTCATTTAAGAAATTTTATTATCTTGTAATTTGCTTTTTTATACATAAATTGTGTTTTTTCTTTGATTGGCTGCCTTTATTATTAGTCTGTATTTATTTTTTGTATTTATTTTTTTTAAATTATGGGTTTCATGATAACATTTTAAAGCAGGTATAGATTGTACTTGTTCATATTCTTATCCTTGTATACATGTGAATTTATTTAATGTCTGGGTTCACATTTTCCCACATATTAGAAATGTCTTAGCCTCTGTCCCCTTGATAATTTCCCTGTTCTTCTTCTTTTGAGTCTCCAATATTATTGTAATTAGGCATTTCTCCCTCTTCAATAACTGGTTTTTAAATATTTTTATTCCCAGTTTGTTCTGGACAAAGCCTTATTCTTCCTTATTCTAACCAGCTTCAGTCATGTTTTCTCTCTTATACATTGTGGTTTTCAACTTTAGATTTTTGTCTTATCTTTTAAAAATTATCTTGGTCTTGGAACCAAATAACCCTATTAAAAATGGGGTACAGACCTAAACAAAGAATTTTCACCTGAAGAAATTCGGATGGCCAAGAAGCACCTTAAGAAATGCTCAACATCATTAGTCATTAGGGAAATGCAAATCAAAACAACCCTGAGATTTTTACCTCACACCAGTCAGAATGGCTAAGGTTAAAAACTCAGGAGACAGCAGGTGTTGGCGAGGATGTGGAGAAAGAGGAACACTCCTCCACTGCTGGTGGGATTGTAAGATGGTACAACCACTATGGAAATCAGTCTGGTGGTTCCTAAGAAAACTGGACATGACACTTCCGGAGGACCCTGCTATTCCTCTCCTGGGCATATACCCAAAGGATTCCCCGGCATGCAATAAAGACACATGCTCCACTATGTTCACAGCAGCCTTATTTATAATAGCCAGAAGCTGGAAAGAACCCAGATATCCCTCAATGGAGGAATGGATACAGAAAATGTGGTATATACACACAATGGAGTACTATTCAGCAATTAAAAACAACGAATTCATGAATTTTTTAGGAAAATGGATGGAACTGGAAAATATCCTAAGTGAGGTAACGCAATCACAAAAGAATACACATGGAATGCAATCATTGATGAGTGGATATTAATTAGCCCAGAAGCTCTGAATACTGAAGATACAATTAGCATATCAAATGATTCCCATGAAGAAGGAAGAAGAAGGCCCTAATTCTGGAAAGGCTTGATCCAGCATTGTAGGGGAGTACCAGGACAGAGAAAAGAGAGGGGGAAAGATAGGAGAATAGATGGAGAGAAGAGGACTTATGGGACATATGGGGAGGGGGGAACTGGGAAAGAGGAAAGCTTTTGGATTGTAAACAAAGAATATAGAAAATAAAAATATATATTAAAAAATTATCTTGGAATAAAGAGATCACTTAGTGGGTAAGTACTGTACTAAGGTGAGGGTCTGAATTTGGATACTGAGAACCTATGTTAAGTTAGACATGGCAGCTAGCATACGGCTGTAATTCTAATGCTCTTACAGTGAAGTGACATTACAGGAGAACCCCAGGAAGCTTATGGGTCTGGTGACCTAGAATACACTGTGGCAGGAAACACTAGAAAGTGAACAGTACCATGTACATACTGTGGCTCTTACATGTCCATGCTCATAATTCTCTCTCTCTCTCTCTCTCTCTCTCTCTCTCTCTCTCTCTCTCTCTCTCTCTCTCACACACACACACACACACACACACACACACACACACACCCTAGGCTTGGGGGAGGCATTGTGGAAGATGAAGGGGTTGTAATAGAGGGTGGTACACACACACACCCTAGGCACACACACCCTAGGCTTGGGAGAGGCATTGTGGAAGATGAAGGGGTTGTAATAGAGGGTGGTTAATGTCTATAAGGAGACGGTGTCTTCTGGACACAACAGGGCAGTTGCACATATGAACATGTATTGTGTGGCAGCACCCAATGCCCTCCCTGTACAAGCTCAAGCCAGACAAAATCTCCATGCAGACAGGACAGTGGGAATGAAGTTCATACCTAGCTAAGGAGCTATTGGCAGTTGATAGCTGCGCAGAGAGGGAGACCCAGTTTGGGTTAAGGGTGTGGCCTCTATAGGTCCCCCACCCTCCAGTGAAAGCCACACATTCAAGAACACATGGACCGCACAAACTGTACTTGATAGTTTTTGTTTTTTTTTTAAGAGGACACACAGTTGAATAGGTAGGGAAGGGGATGGATCTGAGGGGTCAGAGGAGATGAACCTAAGCTAAGTATGTTGTGTGAAATTCTTGAAGCACTAATAAAAATGAGAAAAAGATTGGGAGACTTATCCCTGATGTTATGTTTCCGAAGTGGGACAGTATTATTAAAATGTGTGATGGGGGGAAGTTAAAATGGGTGAATATGTAAAATTAGATTGATAATAAATACATCTGAAATGTTGAAGAACATCGTGTGTCCTTAGCATACTGAACCGGAGCATGTGGAATGGATTCATAATGACTACTTTAACATTCTTCCCTGTAGCTTTGTAAAGGAGCCCCGAAGCTCCATGGGTGTGACAGCTTCAGCGCCGAGTGATGCGCTCAGTCCTCCACCCTATTAGGAAGCTTCTCTTACCAAGTGCTGTGAATTCAGACATCTAGGTAGAATCGAATCATCTCTGACAGTTCTTACATACAGGATCTTTCTGGTATTTTCCCCGACTGGATAATTTCTCTGCACAAATGGAATTATTATTAGCACCTAGCTGAGGAACTGAGGAGAACCCAGCCAGATCTCCAGAATTTTTGGTGTGCTATTTGTAGCTTGTCTCTCTGGGTTATGGAGCTCACTTTGAGCCCTCTTCCATTGAACCATGGCCTGAGAATCTTCCTAGAAGTAACTTTAAGGTATTATAGCAGGGGCTGGAGAGATGGCTCAGCAGTTAAGAGCACTGACTGCTCTTCCAGAGGTCTTGAGTTCAAATCCCAGCAACCACATGGTAGCTTACAACTGTCTGTAATGAGATCTGATGGCCTCTTCTGGTGTGTCTGAAGACAGCTACAGTGTACTCATATACATAAAATAATAAATAATTCTTCTAATAAAAGGTATTATAGCAGGAATCTCACTGCCTTCACTCTCTTGGGAAGCCCTCCCCCACCCCCAAGCTTCAGGCTGTGTAGGATCTTGAATCCATTTTACACACTTATTTCCTCCAGCTTTTAAGGTGACAGTAAATCCATTTCCCATTGGCTTATCAATTTCTGAAATGAAATCTACCTTCATCTCTCCCCACTCTCCTCTCTCCCTCTCCTTCCTCCTGTCCTGTGTGTGTGTGTGTGTGTGTGTGTGTGTGTGTGTGTAAGTGTGTGTATGTATTTACATGTGCACGTGCTGGCCAGAGATATATGTCAGGAGTCTTTATCAGTCTTCATCTTACATTTTGAGGCAGAGTCTCTCCCTAAACACAGAACTCATCATTTCCCTTCAGCTGGGCCTCCTGGGGAGTGAGCCTAGAGGATCTTCTTGTCTCTGCACCTTCTCCCATGCTGGGTTTGCAGGCACATGTTGCCCTGCCCAGCTTTATACATCAGTTGCTGGGAATCAGAACTGAAGTTCTCATGCCTGCATAGCAAATGCATTCTCATGAGCTATTTCTCTGGCCTTTATACTCATTCTTTAAAAGGTCTTTTCAATGAGTGCATACCATGTGTGTTCTTTTGTGATTGGGTTGTCTCACTCAGGATGACATTCTCCAGTTCCACCCACTTGCCTAAGAATTTCATGAATTCTATAGTGTAAATAGGACACACATGGTATGCACTCACTGATATGCAGATATTAGCCCAGAAGCTCGGAATACCCGAGACACAATTCACATATCAAATGATGCCCAAGAAGAAGGAAGGAGAGGCCCCTGGTCCTGGAAAGGCTCAGTGCAGCAGTGTAGAGGAATACCAGGACAGGGAAGCAGGAAGGGGGTGATTGGGGAATGGGGGGGGGAGGGAAGAGGGCTTATGGGACTTATGGGACTTATGGGAGGGGGAATCCAGGAAAGGGGTAATCATTTGAAATGTAAATAAAAAATATATAGGGGGGGGGAGTTCTTTTCAGAGCTATATAAGTCCAGTTAGTAGCTGTCTCCATTAGTGTTGAGTATCCAGACCTGTCATGAAAGACACAAGGTTTCAGTTCCCTAGTGGCAAGGCTGTGTCCACAGGCTTGGTGCCGTGGACACAGCTCACTGGGGAGTGCACCAGCTTGGTATACAATTTGAGAACTATTTTCTTATGACATTTAAATTTATCTTTGAGTTTTATCTTTTCCTTTTTCCTTGGCTTGATTTAGTTAAAATCAGATATAAGATTAAATGTGAAATTATTTATTTGTCACAAAACTTTAATGGTGAAAGTATATTTTGAGGCATGTGGTGTGACTGGTCTGCATTAACCTCATTTTAGTGTACACATCATCTCATTAATGTATGGTATTTTTGGAGATATTGCTTAAAAATTCACCTCTGTGATTTTCACTGGTGACCTTTGGTTTTCATTGGTGACCTTTGGACTTGCCATTTGGGACCTCAATTGTGTCAATGTTCAGTTTTTATCTCTTTTTGATGTGTTGAGAGTGTTTATCATGAAGTTTATTGGATTTTGTCAGTGGCTCTGTATGCATTTATTGAAGGGATCTTACATTGCTTTCTTTCTTTGTTTAAAATAAAATATTTATGTGTATATGTGCACTTGGGTGCTTGGATGTGTAAGTGCCCACAAAAGCCAGAAGAGGGATCCAAATCCCCTGAAAACTGTAGTTACTGACAGTTGTGAGCTGCCATGTTGTTGCTAGAAATCAAACCCTGAGAGCAGCCAGTGCTCTTAATAGTTGAGCCTTCTCTCCAGCCCCCTGTTGTTCTTATAGAGGCGCACTTTTTCTGTCTGTGTGCTCTCTCTATTCCTGAAGTGTCCATTTTCATGGCTCCACATTCATTTTCATTTTATTCACTTCAAATTTTCATCGTTTTTAGTGTGTAGTGTAGACAACTCTGGGAGGAACCTGGAGACAGGAACCAAAGAAGTAACCATGGAGGAACACTGCTTTCTGGATTATTACCAATGGCTCATTCATTGGGTTCTCTACCATCTAAGACCACTTGCTCAGAGGAGGCAGCAGCCACAGTGAGCTTATCCCTCTGATGTGGGTGCTGGGAACTAAACCTGGGTTCTCTGCTAGAGCAGCAAGTTCTCTTAATCATTGAGCTGTGTCTAAAGCCTCATAATTTTTGTTTTACATAAATTCCAGATCTGAGAAGAAAACACAGCTAAATCTGGTACTTGGTATAAACAGTCCTGAGCACACACTGGGAATGACTGGAAGCTTTATTTTTACACAGAGCTCAGTAGCTCTGAAGCATCTCTTTTAATTCCAAGTGGTGTCTAGAAAGTGACAAGTGTCTAGAGATGTTGGCAAATCTATCAAGAGGCATCATTCAGCCAGTGTACCCTGTTGTATTAGGGAGTTTGCTTAGCTTTAGGCTGGAGTGAACAAATGCTTTGTGTGCAAGGTGTAGTGGGCTCTAGAAAGAAGGGGTGTGCAAACACCAGAAAGTAGCACCATAGCCCACATGGGTGTTTTGTTTCTAATATCACTTACAACAACATCTCCCAGGTAAAATGTAATACCACCCAGTGCATCTGAGTCTTCTGTGTTTCTTTGAAGCAATCAGTGGCCTATCTATTCACATTGAAAATTGGAGGCGAGCTGTTACATTCACCAACCCATCTCTGCATCAATCCTCATGGCAGCCACCATATAGTGTGTTCCAGGAGCTACTGAGGGAGTGAGGAATTCCAAGAGAGAGTCAAAGAAGAGAGGCTGTAGGGGAGGGAGGGGTGCTGAGAAATGTCACCTGAAAAGTCTCTGGATGGAGAGTGGGTCTCAGTGGAGCAGAAAGAATGAGGGGACCAAAAAGCAGTGGGTAGGAGGTCTCCAAGCACCTGATGTTAAATGGCAAAAATGCTCGACAAAAGCAACTTGAGGGAAGAGGGGTATATCTTGGCTCAGGGTTTAAGAAAGATGTCTTTCTCAAGAATTGACAAATGGGACCTCATAAAACTGCAAAGTTTCTGTAAGGCAAAGGACATTGTCAAAAGGACAAAACGGCAACCAACAAATTGGGTAAAGATCTTTACCAACACTACATCTGACAAAGGATTAATATCCAAGATATACAAAGAACTCAAGAAGGTAGACTCCAGAGAGCCAAATATCCCTGGTAAAAAATGGGGTACAGAGCTAAACAAAGAATTTTTACCTGAGGATATCGAATGGCTGAGAAGCACCTAAAGAAATGTTCAACATCCTTAGTTATCAGGGAAATGCAAATCAAAACAACCCTGAGATTTCACCACATACCAGTCAGAATGGCTAAGATCAAAAAGTCAGGAGAAAACAAGTGCTGGCGAAGATGTGGAGAAAGAGGAACACTCCTCCACTGCTGGTGGGGTTACAACCTGGTACAACCACTCTGGAAGTCAGTCTGTCAGTTCCTCAGAAAACTGGGAATGATACTTCCAGAGGACCCCGCTATACCACTCCTGAGCATATACTCAGAGGATTCCCCAGCATGTAATAAGGATACATGCTCCACTATGTTCATAGAAGCCTTGTTTATAATAGCCAGAAGTTGGAAAGAACCCAGATGTCCCTCAACGGAGGAATGGATACAGAAAATGTGGTATATATATACACAATATACAGCCATTAGAAACAATGAATTCATGAAATTCTTAGACAAATGGATGAAACTGGAGAATATCATCCTAAGTGAGGTAACCCAGTCTCAAAAGAACACTCATGGTATGCGCTCACTGATAAATGGATATTAGCCTAGAAGCTTGGAATACCCAAGACACAATGCACATATCAAATGGTGCCCAAGAAGAAGGAAGGAGTGGTCCTGGGTCCTGGAAAAGCTCAGTGCAGCAGTGTAGGGGATTACCAGGACAGGGAAGTAGGAAGGGGTGGGTGGGGAACAGGGGGATGGAAGAGGGCTTATGGAACTTTCGGGGAGGGAGGAACCAGAAAAGGGAAAATCACTTGAAATGTGAATAAAGAATATATCGAATAAAAAAAGAAAGATGTCTTTCTTCACTATGAGGAAGTCATGGGGCAGGTGTGTGAGGTATCTGGTCACATTGTAGCTATAGTTAGGAAACAGAGGGAAGAGGGAGTGGGCTAGGTTATAAGGCTAGAAGGCCCACCATAAGTAGCACACTTCCTCTGGCTAACTGCCACCTCCTAGAGGTCCCACAGACTTCACCAACTGCCCTACCACTTGGTACCAGGTGTTCAAACCCATGAGCTTAGGGCTGGAGGCAGCATCAAAGCTCAACACTAAGTTTGAAGGAAAGCTGTGAGAAGGTCACAAACAGAGAAGAAGCATTGGGCATTTTTGTAAGGATAGAATATTTTTCTTTGGGACAATTTTAGATGTAGAGAAAATTTGACAAGGCAGTCTAGATTGAGAGTTCTTATATAACCAGATTCCCTTACGAATTACACCTTGCATTGGAATGGGACTGCATTTATTGTAGTTGTTGAGTTTGTACTGACATAATTATAACCTGAACACATATTTTACTCATTTATTCTTGTTTTTTGATGTGGTTACCCACCCCCGGCCCCTGTCCAGGTATTCCATGAAAGATGCTGTGTGATATCTATCTATCTATCATTGGCCTTTTGGTTGTGAAGGTTTCTTAGACTTTTTAATCGTCTCAATGACCTTGATAGCTTTCTGATAGATATACTTGTGAAGTATTTTGTAGAATGCTTCTCTGTTGGTGTTACACTTACATAATAACTCAACTGGATTGGGTAGACTTTTTAAAATCACAATTTAATTAGGTTGGGAATGAAGAGTGAAGTGCAATTTTTATCATACATAAGAGTCTATTTCATCAATGTGTCATATCACTGGTAATGTTGACCTTTACTCAACATTACCTTCACTCATTGAGGTCATGTCAGGTAAAATTTCCAGAATAAAAATAAACAAGAATGTGAAAGTGTGGTGGATGGTTTTAATTGTCAGCATCTACAATCACATGGAAAAGGAGTCTCAGTGAAGGAGTGTTTAAATCATGTTGGCCTCTGGGCTTGGGGATTCTCTTGATTATCTTAATTGAGATGGGACGCCCACTGTCCACTGTGGGTGGCACCATTCACTATGCAGGAGATCCTGAACTCTGGGGGAAAGGAAGCTGAGCATCAGCGAGTAACTGAATGCAACAGGACCATTTCTCTCTAGCTCTTGCCACAGTGACTTCCCTTCTATGGCAGGCTAAACTTGAATTGTGAGCTCAAATAAACTCTCTCTCCCTTAAGTTTTGTGGGATATTTTATCACAGTAACAGAAATGAAACTAATCATGAATAGAAAGTGAAACTAAATGTGGCACAATCTACATTTACCTGAGAAGAGACACTCACTACACTATTGTCTAGCTTGACATGTCTCTCCTCTCCTTCCCTCCCTTCCCCTTTCCCCTCCCTTTTCCCCTCCCCTCTCCTTCCCTCCCTATCCCTTCCCTCCCCTTTCCTTTCTTTCCTTTCCTTTCCTCTCCTCTCCTCTCCTTTCCTTTCCTTTCATTGTCTTTCCCTTCCCTTCTCTTCCAAGATTTTTTTATACTTTTTTTAGTTAGCATACAATCATAGTATTTTGTCCCTTCCATTTTGTCCTCCATCCTTTCCCATACCTATAATCATATATTTTTCACAACCTAACTTTACTAAGGTTTTAACCTCTCTAGCCTACCACCCACCAGAGTTAGTGGAAAACAAAGGTTATTAGAAGACAGGGGAAGTGAACCTGTTTAGAAACATTTCTTTGGACTAATTCTAATCTTCATTGTTCTTAGTCCAGTCCACTAGCAGACACCCACCATACAAGAATCCCCAGCTACAGGCCAGTCCACTCAGCAAGCACCACATATGAATCAGTAACTGCACTTCAATTCAGAAGAAACCATAAGCCTGAGTCAGGAGAAGCAGCAAGAAGCTGCAGGAATCTCACGAGAAGTTCTTTGGTGAGTTTCTCTCTATGAAATCACCACAAGCAAAGCTCAGCAATGCAATGTCATCAGCAAAGACTAGCAAGGTGAAGCAAATCAAACCAGTGCTTGATCTCCTACTGTCTATGGGGTCATATTTATATTCCTTCTAAATGTCATGTGTCCTTTTACATGTTTGCTATAGCAAAACATCCTTTCACCTGTGTCTGCTTCAGCAAAACATTCTTACACATGTCTGCTTCAGCAAAACATTCTTTCACCAGTGTGCCCCAGCAAAACATCATCTGACATAACTAACTCTCTAAAGAAACCAGAAGTTTTCCCTTCACATTCCCCACTTACCAACTGATAGCCTTTTTTTCTTTGATTGTTATTGTTACGTACAACTATTTGTTAGGCAGTGGTGGCATGCTTCTTTAATCCCATCACATTGAATGGCAGACAGAGACAGATCTCTGAATTTGAGATGAGCCTGGTCTCGAGTGAGTTCTAGGACAGCTAAGGGCAATGTGGAGAAACCCTGTCTCAAAAAAAAAAAAAAAACAAGCAAAATACAAAACAACAACAGCAATTCAACCAAGCCAAATGTATTTGCATGAATATTTAAGTATAAATGTATAAATACAACCTTCTAAGCTTAATTTTGTTGTTTATGTGCATATGGTTTCAGGGATTGCCATCCTTTGTTGGGTAACCAACAATGTAAAAGGATATGCCCACTCTGGAAGATACCATACCCCATATAGTACAAGAGTTATAAATGCTTAGCTATGGTGATTTCATTTCCTTTGAAAAGCTACTCTTATTTTCTTTCTTATTTTTTCAACTTGTTTTTGCATACTGTTGCCCACAACTTACATTGCCAATAACAATTTGTGAGGGTTCAGAATTTATAATGTTTTTGTCGTTTAGATATTAGATTGTACTTTTTAACCTGCAATTATTTGCCTCACAAGAGACTAATAGTCAGATCATGTAATACACTACAACATGTGTAAATTATAAAAGTAATTCAATTAGAAGTTGGCATATGAGCCAAAGTGACACTTTTGAAAGAAGAAATAGAAATGACATTTTTAAAGTGCACATCCTTCCAATGTGTCAGTGTTCTGTCTTTTTATATTCAGTCTAACCAGTCATTATTTTTAAGGTAAGTTTCTTGTAGCTAACACTAAATTGTACCATCAGTACTTGTATTTAGATCATTTATATTTAATGTAATCATTCTTGGATTTTAGTCTAACTTTTTTCCCCTAATGTACCATTTGGGTCTCTTTCTTTTTTTTCTTCCTTCCTTCCTTCCTTCCTTCCTTCCTTCCTTCCTTCCTTCCTTCCTTCCTTCCTTCCTTCCTTCCTTTCTTTCTTTCTTTCTTTCTTTCTTTCTTTCTTTCTTTCTTTCTTTCTTTCTTTCTTTCTTTCTGTATTTCTGTATTTCTGTATTTCTGTATTTCTGTATTTCTGTATTTCTTGCTTTTCTGTACCTTCATGGGAAAGTTTTTTAAATCCTACTTCGATTTATTTATATGTTTCCAGTATCTTATTATAATGGTTCTTTCCAGTCAACTGGATATCTAGGAAGTTATTAAAGCTCACCTTTGGTTGTGTCTCTGTGGGCATGATTAGAGATGATTAGATTGATTATTTGGAAGTGGTGGAACTGTAGAAGGTAGGGTCACTAGAGGCATGCTTTTGTGAGTAGATGTTGGCTCTGACCCACACCTGTTTTACCCTTTACCCTCCTAGCAACCCAGGAGGCTGCTGTGCAGTGGGTAGCCCTGTTCCACCATGCTCTTTGTCAATGTGCTTCTGCCTTGCCTGAAGCCCAGAAATAATTTGAATTATTTTGAATTATGAACCCAAATTAATTTTCTTCATTTAAATATTTTCTCTTAGGTATTTGTCTCAGGAAGGAGAATCTAAAGCAATCACTTTGTGTATTTTCTTAATGGTTATGGCAATCTTAAGACAGAGATCTTGCTCTGACACTTTAAGCGATGTGTAGGCTGCAAATGTCCCTCAAGACCCCTTACTTTGTCCTCACGCACCCTTTAAATGTGTTTCAAGGTATTACTTCTATATACTTTTTTAGTTACCATATCAAACACATTATCATTTTAGCCATGAAGAAGTGGATGGACTTATGTAATGCTTATTTATATTTCTTTTTAATTCTTTCTACTGTTTTCCTTCCTTTAAATTCTCCCTTTGCTGCCTTTTTATTTCTAGTTGGAGAAATATTTTATCTATTCTAGAATATATAAGTTATTTTAGTTTCTTTATGTCCAAAAATGTATTTAGATGGGACTATAAAGATGGCTCAGTAGTTAAGAGCAAATACAACTCTTGCAGAATATCCAAGTTTGGTCTTTGGGACCCACATCTGGTGTCCCACAACCACCTATAAGTCCAACTCTAAGAGATCCAATGTCTCCGGTGTCCCCAGACACCTGCACTCGCATTCAAGTACTCACACACAAATGCATGTGCATAATATAGTTATAAGTAAAATGAACATTAAATCTGAGAATGTAGCTCATTAGTGGGCCATTTGCCTGGCATATGCTGGACTTTGGGTTTGACTGCTAGAACCAGAAAATAAACACAACCAACCAACCACCAGCAACAACAACACCCCAAACAAAACAAAAACATCTTAAAAATCCCTTATCACAAAAAGGATTAATGATTGACAATACCTTTATTAGAGCACTTGAAAAATATTGAACCACTGTCTTTTGGCTTCTATAGCTTCCTGTGAAAACCCTATTGTCTTTCAAATCAGTACTTACGTATATGGGAGCTTTGCATTAGTTAGATTTCCAGGACTGTAACAAAATACCCAAGGCACTCCACCTTAAAAGAGTATAAGTTCATTTGACTTGCTGTTCTGGATATTTCAGTCTACATGGCCTGGCCACATTGCTTTGGGCCCTGTGGTAAAGTCAGATGTTACCACAGTAGGGTCAGGTGATAGAGAAGGCAGCCAAGAAGCAAAGAAGGTGGGAAGGAGAACTGGGCCTCAATATCCCCGTTGAGAACACACTTCCATGACAGAAAGTCTCCCATAAGCCTCATGTCTTAATTCTTCTATCACCCAAAAAAAGCTGAGCTTGAAGCAGGTTAAAATCCAGACCATAGCCCATGTGGTTTCTCTCTGATTTTTACTGCCATATTTTGCTATTTCACATTTGGTATCGATACCTCTCTGCTTATGGTATGGACATTTTAAGTTGAAAATATGTCAAAATAGATTTTATTTATCTATGTATTACATAGATAATACCAATGTATTTATACATGCACGTCTATTCACCAGGCACATACCTGGTAGTCTTGGAGGCCAAAAGAGTACATCAGATTCCCTAGAAGTGGAATCCCAGATGGCTGTGCATAATACGTATGCAAGAATGGAACGTGGGTCTTCTGGCAAAGCAGTCAGTGCTCTTAACTGCTAAGCCATCTCCCCAGCCCTGCCCAAAATATTTTATAGCATTGTAACTTAAACATACTCCAAATGCTTCCATTAGCCTGCCATTGGGTAGAACTACCTAACAGAAAACCCATTATACAATAAAGACCTGAGTAGCTCATGCCAGTAATGAGTACTATATTGAAAATAAAGGAAACAGAATGGTTTCCTGGGTGTGGTTCCCACTGTTATCAAGTTGAAAGTGAAGGTAGCCAATGTCCCTCAAGGACTCTTGGTATTTTAATGGAGGTGAATCTTGGTGTGATGGGGGAGGATGCGACTTAGCTTTGTGAGTCAGGTTTATCTTGTAAACCAATTTTCAGTGTTTGATTATTATGTGTTTGGGTCCCTTTGTCACCCTCAGTTCTTGATTGACACCGGTGGAATTTCCATTTTGGTTATCGTGGTTTTCATTTCTATGACATCCTTCAGTTCATTTGACAACTTCTATTTCTTTTGTTTTTTTTTTTTTTCCATGTATCTGATGAGAATGCTGGGTGTTCATTGAACCCATTTTGGTGATGGGTGCCCTAAAATCTTTCTCAGATGCACCCAATGCCTGTTTAGTCTCAGTACTGCCCCTTAACTGATTGCTGTTCATTTAAAATACGATTTTCCAGCTCCTTGGTGGGAAGTGTGCTGGCTTTTATGAGCTCCCAAGAGCTCCTACCCAGTATGTTGATAGGAGACTGTGGACCCCCTGTCAATCTTCCATGCTGATAGCCATTCTGCATAGGTATAGTGTTTGACCCACTTTTGTAGATGTCAGATTTTTAAGCTCTTATAGTGCTGCTCAGACTTGTAAGGCTAGGACTCCTGATCAATCTTTGATGGCTTCATCTGTGAAAACAGAAGGTGCTTCTTGGGCGTGCCTGGGGGCACCACATTATCCACTATAGATGAGAGGAAGATTCTGGTGGGGTTGAGGTCTCTGTAGGCTCCTACATAGAGGTCAGCGAGGCACAGGGCATTGCTGTGACTGCTGCTGCCTGCAGTTTAGACTGTCTACTGATGCCTGGGGCTGAGATCTGGGATATCCTGGGGCTCCACTGCTGCCGTAGAGGATACTTGAGAGGCTTTTTTCATGACCTTCATTGTATACCAAGTGCCAGGCAACTGGGCTTTGATGAGTCAGGGCTGCCTTTAGATTAGATCACTGTCCCAAGTTGCAGTTGTGGAGAAGAGTTTGCACTTCCCATTGGGTCTTTTTGTTGGGCTTTTCCTCCAACCACTTCTTGCACTCACATTCCTGTGTGTGCATGTGCGTGTGCATGTGTGTGGTCTCTCTCTCTCTGTATTTGTGTGTGTGTGTGTGTGTGTGTGTATTGGCAGTTCTGGATTGCAGGCTTGACTGAACCTTAACTTGCTAGTATATATGAGAGGTCAAAAGTTAAGCTGGGTGGCAGGTGGGCAGGGTGCTGGGGAGATGGTGGGATAAGTCAGAACATACTAGGGTGGGACACTTGGTGCCCTCCTCCAGCTTCCCTGTGCTCACGGTTGCACACGTATCCCCCTACAGGTGCATTTTCACCACACCCTCCCTCTCACACACTCAGTAACTGAAAATGCAAACTTAGGGAACTCTGGCACTGCCCACCCTCTTCTTTCAGTGTGCTGGATCGCCTCATCATTGTCTGCTGAGCCATGTGCCCAACAACAGTGATTTGTAAAGTCCGGGGCAGGGAACAATGAGCCTGCATCCTGCTCCTGTCCTGGGAATCCGCTCTAGGCTTTAGTTTGCTTGTTTCATTTAGATATTTATGTGAGGTGCTGGGAGAGACAGACACACAGATACTCACAGGCACACAAACACAAATACACAGACAACCACACAATTGAACACATAGATACAAACACAGACACATGCACACATACACACAGAGACAGACAGGGAGAGATGCTATTTAGCTTTGACTAGTTTTGAACTCATGATCCTCCTGCCTCACCTTCCCAAGTACAGGGATCATAGATGTATGATCTGATGTACACACCCTGCTGAGGATGCTTTTAGCATCACAGTTAATCAAATGATCATCTGATGTTTAATCCCACACATGTGCCTATCCACTGGGGAAGAGAGCTGTTGGGATCCTATTAAAAATAGTGCTCAGTCTTCCTGCCGCCATTGGCACCAGGGATCCAGGAGACTCCACAGCCTTCTGTGCACAGCCCACCAGGAGAGAGATCTCCCAGCAGTGCTTTCACATCTGAGCTCAGAGGAGGAAGGACACAGGCTTACAGGCCTACAGGAGGAACAAACTCCAGTCAGAGACGACAATACCATCTAGCACCAGAGATAACCAGATGGCGAAACGCAAGCACAAGAACCCTACCAACAGAAGCCAAGGCCACATGGCAACATCAGAACCCAGTTCTCCCACCACAGCAAGTCCTGGCTACCCCAACACACTGGAAAAGCAAGAGTTGGATTTAAAATCATATCTCATGATGCTGATAGAGGGCTTCAAGAAAGACTTAAATAGCTCCCTTAAAGAAATACAGGAGAACATCAGTCAACAGGTAAAAGCCCTTAAAGGGGAAACACAAAAATCCCTTAAAAATACAGGAGATCATGGGTCAACAGGCAGAACCCCTTAAAGAAGAAACACAAAAATCCCTTAAAGAATTGCAGGAAAGCACAAACAATCAAGTGAAGAAACTGAACAAAACCATCCAGGATCTAAAAGTAGAAGTAGAAACAATAAAGAAATCACAAAGTGAAACATCTCTGGAGATAAAAAACCTTGGAAGGAATTCAGGAGGCATAGATGTAAGCATCAACAACAGAATACAAGAGATAGAAGAAAGAACCTCAGGTGCTGAAGATACCATAGAAAACATTGACTCAACAATCAAAGAAAATGCAAAATGCATAATGCTTGTAACCCAAAATATCCAGGAACTCCAGGACACACTGAGAAGACCAAACCTAAGGATTGTAGGTATAGACAAGAGGGAAGATTTCCAATTTAAAGGGCCAGTGAATATCTTCAACAAAATTATAGAAGAAAACTTCCCTAACCTAGAGAAAGAGATGCCCATGAATATACAAGAAGCCTTCAGAACTCCAAACAGACTGGACCAGAACAGAAACTCCTCCCAGCACATAATAATCAAAACACCAAATTCAATAAACAAAGAAAGAATATTGAAAGTAGTAAGGGAAAAAGGCCAGGTAACTTATAAAGGCAGACCTATCAGAATTACACCAGACTTCTCACCAGAGATGATGAAAGCTAGAAGCTCGTTGGAAGACTTCATTCAGACCCTAAGAGAACACAAATGCCAGCCCAGGCTACTATACCCAGCAAAACTCTCAATCATCATAGATGGAGAAACCAACATAATATTGCCTTTGATCTTAACCCCTTCCTTGTCTAGAATTCAGCTTCATCCATGTCAGGTGAGGTGGAGTCCTCTGTGGAGGAGCCCTTGTATCTCATCTCACTGTCCCAGCCCAACCTTGGTGCTCTGTGCAGATAATATCTACACTGCTTTTGTGGTCCTGATGCAGAGAGAGGGTTTTCCATCTGAAAAGGGTTGGATATACAGAGCTACCTTATTTAGCTGTTGGTTGGATGCATGGTGCTTTCTGTAAGGGTGCAGGCCATTAACCAAGCCATCTCTGGGAAGAAACCAGAGTTGAATGTCCATTGCAAAGAGTTAGGGTATAGCCTTGAATCCCTCAGTAAGGCTCTCCAGGAAACCTACTAATAAACCTATTTCCTGTGTCAGGTCCTACACCTGTCACATTGTCATGGCGCTAGAGCAGCTAACTGCCAAGGAACCCTGACCGTGAGTAAGGGCATCGTGCCAGACCTCTGTGTGGTTAGAACCAGTCTTCCAACCTCTGAGTGGCAATTGAGTGGCAATGCTCTTGGTTGAGTGCCTTTCTGTCTGGATTCCAGGCTCAGGTCCAGCCTCATGGTGGGTTTGTCCAGTCTCCAGGCAGAATAATGTGTTCTTAAGAAGCAGGCTTGAGAGGATCCCTATTGAGGGCCCTCAGGTCCATGGAAGGTGAGGTTGTAGAGTGGGTGGCAGTCCTGCCTGACCAGCAAAGGAAGAGGGCTGGAGAGGCTGTGCCCTTCTTGAGCATGGGGAAGGCCTATTGCTTAGGCTAGCCCTCTGCAGCCAGAGGGTCCCTCTGGTGTATTCTGGCCAACGACAGAATATTTCCTGTTCTACTCACATTCTATTTCTTCCTCTTTGGCTATCACTCTCCTGCTGGGAGCCTGTTCTTGGGATATTGCTGGCACCATGGGGAAAAGCTGTCTTGAGGTAGCCCATTCTTCAGAGGAAAGATGTAAATTCAATCCAACAATACAATAAGAAGCAAGGGTGTAGAGAGCCATTGACAGGTAAGAAGGGAGCAGAGCCCCACCTCCAAGTCACAATTCACAAACCAAATGAAGCTCAAGAAGGAAGAACAAAATACGGATAATCTGGTCCTTCTTAGAAGTGGTACAAAATACCCACAGGAGGAGATACAGTGAGAAAATGTGGAGCAGAGACTGAGGGAAAGACCATATAGAGACTGTCCCCTCCTAGGGATCCATCCCATATACAGTTACAAAACCCAGACACTGTTGTGGATGACAACAAAGGCTTGCTGATAAAAGCCTGATATGGTTGTCACCTGAGAGGTTCTGCCACTGCCTGACAAATACTGAGCGGAACACCCTCAGCCAACCATTCAACTGAGCACAGGTTCCCCAATGGAGGAGCTAGAGAAAGGACCCAGGGAGCTGGGTCCATAGGAGCCATAGGAGGAGCACATGAACCACCCAGTACTCCCCAAACTCCCAGGGACTAAACCATGAACCAGAGTACACATGGAGGGACCCATGGATCCAGATGCATATGCAGCAGAGGATGGCCTTGTTGGACATCAAAGGGAGGAGAGGCCCTTGGACCTGAGAAGGCTAGATGCTTCAGTATAGGGGAGTGCCAGGACAGGGAAGTGGGAATGGGTGGATTGGTGAGCAGGGGGAGCGGGGATGGGTTAGGGGATTTTGGGGTTGGGGAGAACCAGGAAAGAGGACAACATTTAAATTGTAAATAAAGAATTTATCTAATAGAAAAAGAAAGAAAAAAAAGAAAGAAAAGAAGGACTTCTTGTGGAGGTGAAGGCATGGCAACAGGTGACAAGGCCAGCCTGCCAGCCAGACAGCAGAGCTAACCCATTTCACCTACACAGAGGAAGGAGAGAGAGAGAGAGAGAGAGAGAGAGAGAGATAGAGAGAGAGAGAGAGAGAGAGAGAGAGAGAGAGAGAGAGAGAGAGAGACAGACTGAGAGACAGAGAGACAGAGAGATAGACAGAAATAGAGACACAGAGAGAAAACAGGAAGTGTATCCAGGCTATACACCCTCAATCCCTCTTCCCGAGTGACACACTTCCTCTCGTGAGGTTCTACCATCTTTACTTTACCAAGCAGCACTATCAAGAGGGGACCAACTGCTAAACCACGTAATGCATTTCACATATTCAGACCACTCTAAGAACCATCTCAAATCCTGGACAAAGGACCAGGAGAACATGGAATATCTCAGAACTCATAGTCCAGTTCATGGGAGGTGTGGGAGTTAGGGCAGGACCCCCCCCCCAGGTCTCCTAGGTCCCTGGTGTGATGGAAAGCATCTCTTCTCTCCCCTGCAAGGGAGCCATGTCTGCAGGGAAAGCCATTTCCCAGCCACTGCCTTCCAGACATCTGTCTTTTTCTTTCTCTCCTTCTCCCCAGCAACCACTCTGACCCCAGGGCCTTTGAACATGCTGTCCTTCTGTTCGGAACATACTTTCCTTTAATATTTGCACAGTTAAGCTCTTTCTGGTCTCTCAAATCTCAATCTGAATCATTCTGCCTCTCCCATATCTGATCCCTATCACTCTCTCCAAGTGTTCTGTGTTATGTGTCAAAAATTCTGTCTATCCTTCTTTCTTCATTATTACCTTGCTCCTTTGGGAAGGTAAGACCCTGGGTCTCTCCAGGACCACGAAGCCCAGTGTGGCATTCTTGTAAATGCCATTCAACTCAGGGGACCCCAGGCTACTTCTTCCCAAGACACTCTGCTACAGCAGGAAGCTTAGCACTGTCAGAAAGCAGAAGGATTTGTTTTGAAGGGAAATAAAAGGAAATACATTTTTAATCTCCACCAACATATGATGAATGCTAACAAGGTGTTTTGGAAATAGGAAACGCAGAGGGGGGCAGCTTATGTTTCTGGTCAGATGAAGCCGCAATCAAATCTTTATGGAAGCAAAGAAACCATAATGGGAAGATTTAACAACTGAAAGGACTAGGGGAGATTTTCCTTCCCTGAACCTTGGTACTGCTCTGTGGGGTGGGGGACCCAGAGTATCAGTGGAAGTCCAGCCAAGTGGCAGCAGCCCACAGGGACTCTGGAAAGACCTTGCCTCCCGGCTCCTTCCCTTATAGTCATGCTCCCTGCAGAAGATCTTGCACACAAAGGCCTGTTTTCCTTCCCATCAGCAGAAAGAGTCATCCCACAGAAGCACTAATGCCTGGACTGGCGGACCCACGCGGTCACAGCTTTGTTCCCTAGAAGCAAGCCAATTAGCGGCCCTGGCTATTATTTATATTTCCTGCAATATATCAGTAAAATCGTGTTGATGATTTATCGTGGATATTATGGTATTGTCAGCATAATTTATTCAGATCCTGCTGAGAATACCTGCAAAATTAAGTAAAAGAAATGGCAAAGGATCCATCGCTTTCCAAAGATATTTCTGAGCCTCTCTCTCCTCTCTCTCATCTCTGTCTCCCCCTTCTCGCCTTTTTAATGAGGATGTATGTTAAGAAAAATCATGGACCACTTACCTATTAAATTGTTCCGAGATCGTCTACATTCAAAGTTCCCTGAATATTCTTTCCCCCTCTCTTCCCTTTGGAGAACAGAATTTGGACTTTCACTTAACTTTCTGCATCTTTTGTTTTCAATTTAGTGTTTCAAAAGAAAAAAAAGGCAATTTTTTTTTTATTCTCTGTAGTTTAGATGTAGCGTGTAGATGCACATAAGGCTTCCCTTTCTGTGCATAAAACATCCTTATTTCTGCCTCATGTTCAAATACCCCCGCCTGCTGGGAAATAATTGTTACCTATTCCAATTAGAGAGAAAATATTCTGGGCGTTGAAGCCATGTGTCATGTGGGCACTGCAGAGAGCTGTTCACAATGAGGGCAAGCTGGGTTGGGGACACCAGAGCCTTGGGTTCTAGTCCCTGCTCCGCTTGGCCTGGGTGTGATTACAGAGATCACAGAAGCACCCCAGCTTCTCCCTCCTAGCTGAGAGGGTAGTGTCTTCTTGATTTTGATTCTTTTGCTGCCGTGTATCCTCTCTGGGTCTGGGAAAGCACACAGGAGATATCTGTGCCACGTATCAGTTACCCTTTAATTGGACTGTGTGACTTTTGCAAATAGTGGGTTTCGTTATAACATTTTCCTTCTGCACACAATGTTCTCTGATCATGGCCAACTCCCTGCACCAACACTAGCACCAACTCTCTCCTCTCCACTCTCCCTGGTCCTCTCTCTCTTCCCAATGGTCTGATTTCTTCTGATTTCTACTTTCTTGTATTTTCGTATGGAGATACAACACATAAAGAAAGTATCAAAGGAATTGAGGTGGGATGTTGGGCACACCTGCTCAGCACAACACCATGTGACCTGAGGATATAGCCGTTCACCCCTCTACAGGGTATTCTAGTTACTTTTCCATCCTTTTGATAAACATCATGACCAGAAACAGCTTATAGAGGAGAAGGTTTATTTCAGGTTGTACTTTCCAGGTCCCAGTTGATCACCAAGGGAAGTCAGGTTAGGAACTCAATAGGAACCTGGACCAAGAACTGTGGACAGACCCTGGTCACTGCCTCATTCCCTGCATGCTCAGCCTGCTTTCTTATAGAGCCCAGGCACACTTATCTAGGGAAGCTTCCTACAATAGTGGGCTGGGCCCTCCCACATTAATCTTCTATCCAGGCTACCTCTCACAAACATGTCTCCCAGGACAATGTGATCTGGGCAATTCTTCAATTGTGGTTCCTTCTTCCAAGGCCACTGCAAGTTCTTCCAAGTGGACAATAAAAATCTACTATGCTTGCTGCCCATAGTAATTCCCCAAGAGCACCATGTCCAGATTTCCTTGCACATCCCTGTGGTTTGAACATGAAGCATCCGTTATAGACTCATGAATCTGGGTACTTGGTTCCCAAGCTGGCACTGCTTTAGAAGGTCACTGGAGGTGGGTCCTGAGGCTTCATAGTCCTCACTTGCTCCTTACTCTCTGGTTCCTGACTTCGGTCACGGGGCTGTGAGCCACCTTCCACCCCTGCTGCCGTGTCTTCCCACCATGATGAATTTCAGTCCCTTTGTTCTCCTGAAGCTGCTTGTCATATATTTAGCCCATGCAGCAAGGAATGGAACTAATGCATGCATCCTGCACGCCATCACAACGCCTCCCCAGGTAGCTTCAATCGCTTGACAGCCTGCTCAATTAGGGCCACAAAGTGTGCCAATTCAACCCAATGTGCTGGTGCACTGGGGAGGTAGAGGCAGAGAGAGACTGCAGGCTAGAAGCCAGGCCAAGCTCCACTGGAGTGGAAACCTAAGGGTACTTTGAAAAGTCACTTGGATGGTGTTTGAAAAGTCACATGTGAAGGAACATTTAGCTGAAGTGGATACGGGTGAAAGACTAAGACTTGTGAAGGAACGTTTCACTGAAGCAGACACAGGAGAGAGAATGTTCTGCAAAGCAAGCACGTGAAAGGACACGAGATGAAGGATTCTTTGCTAACAACATGAATGTATTGCTCTGCCTTGCATTGCATAGTTGAGCTGCATTTGTCTGGACTCTGTAGAGAGAAATGCACCAAAAAACTTTGCAAACTCCCTGATTGGCAGTGTGCTGAGGCAGGAGACTTGCCAAGATAAGACCTGTGGAGGACACGGGATGTTTGGAGAGAGTATAAAAAGCACTTACACAGTGAGAGGCTGAGCTAGGCTTGCTTAAAAGGCTAGCTGTGCAGTCCTTATTGGTCTCGCTTAGAGAGGACAGCCAAGAACTCCTGGCGTTCCTCTAGGTCCCTGCTAACTTGTGCCTAGGCTGAGGCATAGCTGTCTCTGCTTGGCAGTGCAGATTCCTGTTTGCTATCCTGACTCTACCAAACTGGACTGCTGGTTTATCCATGAAGTGTTTGAAAGTAGATCAAGCTGCCACTGCCTGCTAACCTGTGAACTGAACTGCCCAGTTTCCAGACTACACAGACAAGAGTTGCTCCAAAGCACCTTTCTAAACAGCTCCATTTCCCCTGTATCCTTTCTCTTTTTTTTTAAATATTTTTATTTTCTATATTCTTTCTTTACATTCCAAATGATTTCCCCTTTCCCGGATCCCCCCTCCCCATATGTCCCATAAACCTTCTTCTCTCCATCCCTTCTCCAATCACCTCCCTCCTTTTTCTCTGTCCTTATATTCCCTTCCAATGCTAGATCGATCCTTTCCAGGATCAGGACCCTCTCCATACTTCTTCATGGGAGACATTACTACCTGGTGGGTGGTGGGCTACAAGGGAGGTTAAAGCATTTAAGAATCATCATTAAAAAATGGGTTTTGAAAAAAAATTAAAGTTACACCCCATGGTGAGACTCTATGGCTGAAACTGCAGTTGAGGTTCTCTGCAGCTTAACCCCAGCCCTGGATAATACAAGCTGACTGGGACCTCAGGGCTAAGAGCCTTGCTCACAGAGCTGGGAGATGCACTACTTTGTTCTGCTCTCTCTCTCTCTCTCTCTCTCTCTCTCTCTCCTAGGATCTGCTGCAGATCCACCTACCTCATGATTCCCCATGGTGTCCTGGGTGCCACGGATGGGGTGAGGAGATAGGATTTTTATAAGTGCAAAGAGTTGGAGTATGATAGAATGATGTCTGTGTGGTTGTGGTCACATGGGGTTGTTTGGAAGCTATGGTATCCTGCTGCCCTCCCAGGGAAAGAGAGAGAGAGAGAGAGAGAGAGAGAGAGAGAGAGAGAGAGAGAGAGAGAGAGAGAGAGAGAGAGCCATGAGTATTTGATACCATGATACCATCTGGCTCTGATACCTAGTTCCTTCCTGCACTCAAGACTTGGTGATTGACATTCAGAGGCTGCTCTTAGAAAATCCAGTTTGTAACTTAAATCACCTTGACCTTTGCAAACAAAACTCTGAGAACTGCTGAGGGTTCCCAGATTCAAACATCCTTCTCTCGTCTGTCTCTCTCCTCTCCAGATATTCCAGCTGGAATGGAAACATTCGATCTGGACAGTGGCCAGAGTCGAATGCTACTGTGTATGAGAGGTCCACTGCTTTAGCTACAGTTACATTGCTGTGTAGAGACACGAAGACCAAGACAATTTATAAAAGGAAGTGTTTAATCTCGGGTCTCATGATTCCAGAGGGTGGAGTCCATGGCCATCCTGGTAGGAAGAGGAGCAGCAGGCAAGCGGGCATAGTGTTGAAGCAGAAGCTGAGAGCTTATGCATTTAGACAATAACCAGAAAGGAGGAAGGAGAGAGAGACACACAGAGAGAGACAGAGACACAGACAGAGAGAGGACTAGCAACAACTAACTGGGCCTGGAATGGGTTTTTGAAACCTCAAATCCCACTCCCAATGACACACCTCCAACAAGGACACACACTACAATTCCTCCCAAACAGTTCCATCAACTGGGGACCAAGCCTTCAAACATATGAGCCTATGAATCTCATGCCAATCACCACATCTGTCACTTGCCCCTTACGTTAAACAAACTGCCACACAGCATGCAAACCTCCTACTAGACTGTGGATTCAAGTTCTTGTTCAGTGGAGCAAGAGTCACCTCCATACCACTAAGCCCTTGTGTATTTTCTCTGGCATCCTCCAGCTTGAACACATTTATTTTCTCCTACTTTTCAGATTGATTTGCATCATACCAACTATTGATATTTGAAAGGTTATCAAGCAGAAGATGAAGGCACAGTGGCCGTGCGTAGCTAGGCGTGGGGTGACGGCGAGTACCTCCTGAGCCCAAGTTCTCAGTGCAAGACCTGAGAGGCCCCGAGGAATGTGGGACATTGTCATCATGGCATTGGTGGGAGTAGCCCCTTCTGCTTGGGCTGTCTGGGCCCCGGGTGACAATTTGAATGCTCCATACTCAGAATCCGTGTGTTGGAAACTCATTCCCAAAGTTAACATGTCGGTAGTATTAGGACTGGGCTTTGGGGAGATAATTAGGGTCAAATGGAGTAAAAATTACTGAGTTCCTGGAATGGCTTCAGTGGTCTGAGAAGAAGAGAGACTTGAGGTGGCTAACTGCTCTGACTCTCAATTGATGCTTTCTGTTGCATTAGCATATAGCAAACAGACCCTCACCAGATGCTGAGCTCATGCACGGCACCCTGCTCTAGGGTTGGACTTCTCAGCCTCCAGACTATGAATCAAGTAGACTGTTTAATTGGTGTTTTTTTTTTTGTTAGTTTTTGTTTTATGTTTTTGTTTGTTTTGTTTTATGTTTTGTTCTCCCATTGAAGAATAGTTGAGGTACCTCTTCTATACCCCTGGAGGTAGCTCACTCCTAAAGTCCTAGAGAACAGGCTTTCTTGGAAATTAAAATCTCTGGTCATTGAAGGCTAATTCCCCTGGATCTTTGTAGCCCTGATTTTAAAGTTTAAAGAGTAAGGGATCTGAAGGACTCATCCATTGATCTTTATATATGATGCAGAAATAGGAGGTGACTTTGTGTACCAGTACTATATCCACTTTAATCAATGTATTTCTTTTTAAAAGATTTATTTATTTTATATGTATAAGTGCACTACATGTGGGCAATGAATTACATGTGTGCAGTACCTACACAGGCCAGAAGAGGGAATCAGATTCCCTGGTTACCATGTGGGTGCTGGGAACCCAGCCCCAGCCAGTGCTCTTTGTGGCTGAGCTATCTTTCCAGCCTGATTATTGATGAATCTTAACACAGAAAGCATGGCCATCTTTTTCTTGTGTGTTGGGGAAGTGCAGTTACAGAATTCCTTCCTGTGGCATCTGAGTCAGGGAGTCCTCCAAAGATATACATTCAATTTTGTGACAGCTACTTTGTTTTAAAGTCTAAACTGTACTATTTAGTTTTTCTGATTCACCTTATTTTTAATTTTTTCTAACAGAAAAAACTATTTCCTTTCTAAGCACAGAATTTTTTAATCAATCTTCTGTTTAATATTTTCTGAATTTGACATAAAATTATTTTCTTCTTTATGTGTTTTACTTATATCTTGAGAATTTAATGGATGAATTCTGTGCTTCTATCATTTCTCCCTCTTCTGTTTTCTCCAGCTCCTTCTGAGGTACAGCCTCACTCCTTCTCAACTTCATAATTTTGTATTCTTTATTTTATTATTGTTAACTCATACATTTATGTTTATAAATATGACCCACTGAATTCATTTAGTGTTTATTACATGTATATATGTGTTTGGAGCTGACCTTTTGGGATTGGATAACCTATCATCCCCAGGAAAGATCAATTTATCTCTCTCAGTAACCATTAACTGTTTGTACTTCCTTATCTGCTGTGGGGCTTCATGATATGTCCCCCATCTATGTTGGGATGGTGGTGGGTGCCATTTTTCAGGTCTTGTTTAGGCAGCCATCTATTTCAATTTCTTGGGTGTAGCTTCTCTGTCGTACCCAGAAGGGACACTCTCACCACAGACTCCTTGGGCCTCTGCTTCTCATGTCCTTTCTTCTCCCTCCTCTGTGGAGTTCTTGGAGCTTTGAGTATAGCGGTTGTGTTGTAGATGTGTTAACTGGGGCCAGGAGCATGGTGGACAGTTGTTCTCTGCATTTCGACATGTTGTGGATTTCTGCAAAAAGGAGCTTCTTTGGTAAAGAGTGAGCTGCGCTTACCTGTGCATCTAAGGATGGGCATTTAGGACACAGAGGTTACACTGGCTTGGGAAAGTGGCAGAAGTAGGTTCTGCTCCAAAGCCCTTGGCCTCACAAGCCACAGGTAGTAGGCTAAGCCTTCGAGATGAGGCATGGACCCGTGGATTAAAGCATTTATGTTAGCAGGTCATGATTCTTGTGTGGAATGGGTAGGAGTGGTGGGTGACAAGCATTTCACACACAAACTGTGGTTCTTTCAGAGCAAGTGACGGTTGTCGGGGATGCTTTCTAGGGCAGAGTCACATTTCTTCCCTGTTACCCAAGACACAAAGCCCTAGCATTTGAACTCCTGTGCCACCTTGAAGTGATGACCCTCATGCTCTTTTCTGTATATACTCTGAAGCCATGATGCTTGAAGTGATCTGTCCCAGCCAGCACGGCTGTCTAGCTCAAGCAGAGAAGGGTAGAAAGGGATGCTGGGTAGAAGTATAACAAATAAAAATGGAGGTCAGTGAAGGAGGTTATGGAAAAAATTAATCATCAAGATGAAGAAGAATCCTCCATGCAAGAGACCATCTGCCTGGACACGAGGGAACTCTGACTGACTCTGTGCAGACCTTGGCTAATTTGTGCCTCAGTTTACCTCTGATGTACATGTAAGATATAACAACTTCCAAAATGATCCTGCACCTGTGAGAATTACAATATCTAAATATAAAGCCTTTTCTTTTTTTCTTATAAGGAGACAATGTGTCTCGTGGGAGAAACTCCTGGTTCCTGGACAATTCTGTTCTGTACACGTCAGGATAGAATCCGTCTCTTAGAGCATGAGTTAGAAATTCATAGGGGTAAAGATGAGACATGCCATCAATCTCCCTAAGTCCTTCTTCTCCCCCCCCCATTTTGACCAGAATTATGTTTTACAAGTAAAAATATCCAGTTGCCTAGGAAGCATAACTCCTCCTTATGAATATGAAGTGGGTACTCAACACACTTGCACACCTGTTCCCTCCACCACACGCAGGGGCAGATAGTGGGTTCAGCCTGGCCCAGCTGGAGCAGTGGCATCACATATCTCCTTGTCCCCAAGCAGATACTCATGGCCAAGCCTGCCCATCAGCCCCTGGGAGCAGCAATTACACAGTCTATGGGTATGAGGAGCTGCAAACTAAACATTTGTTAAAAGGCTGTAATTAATGCAATTAGCTATTTACACGATAGCCCATAATGAATCCAAAGGCATCGTTATTGACTATCGAGTAAATAATCTGACATTAAAAAGTCAATGATCTGCAAATGAAAAATCCCCTTCTCTTCTTTTTAAAGGAGGAAAGAAGGAGAGAAAATGAAGGGAAAGAGGAAAACAAGTTGTTTTTTTTTTTTTTTAAACTCAGCTAAGATGTCATTGCATAATAGTCCATTATGCTTCCAATTGAGCTGTCATGAACTATCAAAGAAATAATTGCACAATAGACCGCGATGGCTTCATTGTGTCAACAACTCTGCATTTACATTTTTTTTTAATCAATGGAAATTAAGCACAAAAATAGTCCTTTTGGTTTCTATACATCTTAGTGGTTGGGGTCACGGTCAGCATTGGGTCCTCTCTGTCACCTTCAAGGAATGCTGAACTTGGTGGAAGTTTCCCAGAAACATCTGATGATGGCTTATTTGTGTTTGTTGAAGGTGTGCTGGAGTGGCCCATAGTACTGAGGTGCCCTTTCTACTGTTCACTGCAGCAGAAAGCAGGCACACTGAGCTGTGAGCTTTGGTGCTGCCCTCTGACCTTTTGAAGGTACAGGGACTCACATTCCCCTGGGCATACATTGATGTTCATCATGGCTGGGGGAATGTGTATAGTGGGGCCTTGTCTGTCTGAAGAGTATTGCATATGTAGGGAGCTCACCCCTGTGCTCTATACTGTGAATCTCAACTTTGCCAATGCTGGTTTTGCCCAGAGCTGGATTGGGTAGCATGATGGCCCAAGGGGATCAAAATAACAACTTCTCCCTTCCCCTGTCCATTGTCCCACATCCTCACTTAGGGGAACAGGCACGGGTCTTCAGATATCTGACACCTGAGGACTTCTTTACAATGTATTTTAAAGAGGTCTTAATTACATCTGCCTATCTAGCTGCTTACTGTCTACCTACCTACATATCTATCACTTATATCAATCAATTACTCTACTACCCATACAGCAAGTACCTACCTATAGATCATCCATCTCTCTGTCTGTCCATACATAGACAAATGCTTGGCTGTCTCTGCTTTTACTCTAAAAAATTTCTTGTGTTCTTATCAACTTAGTATTAAAAACAAGTTTAGCTGACACGATGGTGCACACCTGTAACTCCAGTGCTCAGGATGCTGAGGCAGGAAGATTAAAGTGTGAGGCCAGTCTATACTACATACTGAAACTCTTTCTCAAAACAAAGAGAAAAACAAAAACAAACAAAACAAAACAAAACAAAATAAAACAGCAACAAAAATAGACACAAGGGGTTAGTAATATAGTAATATTGATCAGTGACTTGTGTATGATATTTTCTTATTTTTTTAAGTAAAGTAATCACTAGCAAGTCCAACATAGGCAAATGAAATAGTATCTATACTGAAGATATTTAGACTTTCGAATTGTTTGTGTTCTCTAAGAAATATCAAATAACAACCATTTTTCATCACTGTGCTTGTTAGTTTAAAGTCAACTTAAAACAAGCTAGAATCACTTTGGAAGAGGGAAAATCAGTTGAGAAAATGCCCCCAGCAAGACTAGCCAGTTGGCAAGACTGTGGTGCATTTTCTTGATGCATTATTGATGTGAGAGGGCCCAGTTCATAGTGGGTGGTGCCTCCCAGACATGCTGGTGGTCCTTGGTATTATAAGGAAGCAAGCTGAGCAAGCTATGGGGAGCAAGTCAGTAAGGAGCACCCCTCCATGGCCTCTGCTTTAGTTCTGCCTCCAGGTTTCTGCCTTGGGCTCCTGTTCTGACTTCCCTCACTGATGGACTGTGACCTGCAAGTGTAAATGAAGAAAACTCTTTTTTCCCCTACACAACAATAGAAAGCCCAACTAAGACAATCACATTTGCATTACTTTTAATATTATAGGTAACCCAGAGATTACATAAATATGTAAGAAGGGCTGGGGCATAGCTCAGTGCTAAAGTGTTTACCCAGAATCCCCCAGTGAGGGTCTGGGGTGTGGCTCAGTATAGAGCACTTGCCTAGAGTTCATCAGCAGAGAGCTGGAGGTATAACCCAGATACAGAATGCCTTGTATGCTTGAGGTTCTGTGGTCCATTCTCTGGACTTAAAAATATATATATATCAAAGCAGCTAAAACTGGCAGATATGCGTAGGTTTATACAAATATCCATGTTATGTAAAAGGCTGGATCACATATGAATTTTGATTTTTGTAGAACTGTTGGCACCAATGTACTTCATACTGAGGGGTGGGTACACACATACACACAAAGATGCACACAAAGAGAGACACAGACATACACACAGAGACACAAATACAGAGGCACACACACAGACACATGCACAAACACAGACATACAGAGAGACATAGACATACCTTGCACACACAGACACACAGAGACACACAGTGTCTTACATACAGACACAAACACATGCACACATACAGAGAGACACATGCAGAGACACAGACAAACACAGAGATACAGACATACACACACACACAGACACACACATAGACATAAGCACCTGCACAGAGATACACATACAGATACACACAGATACACAGACACACACATGTAGGCACATGTATACACAGACACATGCATACACAGAAAGAGACACAAACACATGAACAGAGACACACAGATTCACAGACATACACAAACACATATACTCACAGAGAGACACAGATATACACACACAATGATACAGACACACACACACACCATACATGAATCAAAATAGCACCATTGGGCTTGGGAGGAGATAAAGCCTAATATCCTCTGCCACCTGCTCAGGGTATGACTTCCAAGGTCACAGTGTGGCCTTGGATGGGAAATGTAGCAAGATTTGGCGGCAGCTGGAACACCAATGGAGCCTGAGGACAACTCATCGGCCGCCCCTTAGACTGTGACACATGGTGGAAATAATATTAGCAAATGTCTGCAGAGAGCTTTCCACTTATAAAATACTTGAACATACTTTAATTCCAGTGGCTTCTCGTGACAAAACTCATTAGCCAAAGTAAGAGTGATCACAGCCATTATTTCCTCAGCACTGTGCTGGACTGTGCCCTGCATAGCTCCTGATGTGCACTACATGGTTCACCTGCTTGCCACCATGGCCAGAAAACACCACACCGCCTTCAGCTCAGTACAAGTGGATTCAACAGTTCCTAAGTTCCCAGTGAGACAGCATCCCTTGAGATGCAAAGCCCCACTCGCAGGCAGGCAGCTGGAGACACCACCAAGGCAGAGCAAAGCAGTGAGGCTGGATTAGAAGAGGAATTTATCCTCCTGTCTCTCCCTGGCCTGAGCCACTCCCTCCCCTGTTTACAAAGGAAGCAACTCATTCTGTGAATGTTGAAACCTAATCATATTTAGACTCAAGTTGGAGAGACCCTGTGTGGTTATTTGTGGGCTAGGAAGGGAAGGAAGGTTGGATGGTTCTATGTAGCTCATCTCTTCCCACCCACATTACAACACTCCCGCCCCCTGGAGAAATAGAAAGCTTTGTGTCATTCCTGTGGAAAATGACAAGGGTTGGATTGGGAACAGTTATTAACATAGTGACATGGGACATGCTTGGAGCTGACCAAAACAGCGAAGCAGCCTAAGCAGACCTGAGTGTTGTCCTTAACTTTGGCGAGAGCTTTCTGGCTTTCCAGATGTGGTTCCTTTGTTGAGTTTTAATTGTGAAATGTCCCCCCATAGGCTCGAGATTTACAGCACATTTCTTAGTTAGGGTTTCCATTGCTGCGAAGAGACACTGTGACCAAAGCAACTCTTCTAAGGGATAACATCTAACTGGGGCTGGCTTACAGGTTCACAGGTCCAGTTCATTATCAAGCATGGCAGCATCCAGGCAGGCATGGTGAAGGAGCTGAGAGTTCTACATCTTGTTCCAAAGGCAAACAGGAGCAGCCTGGCATCCTCAGGCAGTTAGGAGGAAGCTCTCAAAGTCCACCTCCACAGTGACACACCTACTCCAATAAGGCCACACCTCCAAATAGCACTGGGCCAAGCATATTCAAATCACCACAGCAGGTGATAATGCCTTGAGAGGCTGTTGTCCTTTTAGGAAGTGGGGCCTACCAGGGGGACTTAATGTGGGGTGAGACTGGAGTGTCCCTAGATCAGCCCCCTAGCTCTTTACTTCCTGATCCTCTGAGATGAGAGAAGCCATGATGCAAGGTCCTGCTGCCAGCTCCTATTGCCCTGGCCTAAGCCAGTCCCTGCCATCCTCAGGATGATGAATGAGCCAAAATAAATCCGTTTACACAGCCTTTTGGCACATGGCAAGAAAAGACACAACACACTTGTGACTTGGCACAAATTGTCCTCCTTCCCATGAGGCTGATACATGCCTGGATCTGGATGATTCCCATTCACAGCATGATGGAGAGTGTGATGTGGGTGAAAGAAGGATCTCACAGACACACTATAGGGAGGGTGGCCCTCACCTGAGCAGTAGCTGAGCTGGAGTGTGACCCACTCTGAGTATAGGACATACCCAGCTGTCAGAGTTTGGATATGGCACACAACCCAGGACCTATGTGTTGAGGCCTGGTCTCCAGCTTCTGGTACTATTGAGTGGGTGACAGAAAGCTTAGGTAGTAGGTAGGACCTTGTTGAAAGGAGTGAATGATATGGTTCTCTCTCTCTCTCTCTCTCCCTGCCCCCAATGAAGTAAGTAGTTCTAATTTCTTGCACCCTTCTACCATGATGCTCTACTTCACCACAGACCCAAAACCAATGGAACCAAGTGACCAGGACAGAATTTATGAAACTATGAGCCCAAACCTCTACTTCCTGAAGCTGGCTTTCTCTGGTGTTTTTCCATAGTGAAAGCTGGCTTAAGGCACCATCTAAGGGACAGGTCTGGGTAGACTTCATGGGCCATGTCAGGGACCACCTTTACTCTTATCCTATTTAACACCCCCAATACAGATGAAGATGAGTTGTGTGTAGCTGGTTACTGCACTTCTGGGTGTTTGGGGGAGTTTTTGCACCTTTCTGAGTAATGGCACCTTACTGGAATGCCTATCTAGGTCATCTCTCACAGGTGTGATAGTTGCAGCACCCTTCAGGAAGGACCTGACTGTGCCACCTCTCACAGACACGATAGAATGCAAGCACTGTTGAGTGTGTTGTTGATTAAATAAAGCAAAGCTGAAAGCAGCAGATGTCTCTGAGTGGATGGGAGTAAGTATGTTACCAGCACACTAAGAAGCCATTTATCAAAGTTTTATCTGATGCAAAGCTCTGGACAGTCACTGCTCACAAATGGCATTGAAGTGAGCCTTGTCTGAATGTGTGGGAGCTGCTTGGATGCCCTACGTAGCATCACCCTGTAGGAATGTGGCCTTGAATAACGGCCTTAGAAGAACACTTAGGGAAAGGAGGTGTATGGGATGTTGCCCTAGGAAGCAGGACCCCACAGTGGATGAGGAATGGGGAAGCCCTCTGTGTAAGGACTTGAGAGGCATTTTGTTTGGGGTAGTGGGCTTGAAATTTCTGATTACATATAACAACAGGCAGCCAGACACTCCAAGAACTATAAAGGGCTTATCATCTGGTGAAATAAAGGTTCCCAGAGAAGGTGTAAATGTACTTTCAGAAGTCTACTCTCTCTTTTCAGAATGGAGGGCCAAATAATGCCTCCAGCATCTTCAAAGGGAAATATCTAGATTCCTATGACTGATGTCTTCTCTTGACATAATTCAGCGTCTATAGACAGGTTTCCCAGGTTTGACTACATAAAAGTGAAACCAAAAGAATTTCCTTAGGGAAAATATTTGGGACCATCCCAGAGGCAAACAGTAGGCGATACACTGGTCATCTACAGTGTATTCGTTATAGACAGCCTATTGTATATACAGCCCTACTGAAAAGAAAGGCAAGAGAATATTTAGTCACAGAGGGAAGCTCAGTGGCAGAGCAGAGCATTTACATAGCATTCATGAGTTCCTGTATTCCAAGTCTAATAAGTACTACAAAATAACAATAAATAAGAGGCAGGGGAAATAATGAATAAATTACTAAATTGTGTCCTATGTTGATCCCTAAAGGATAACCCTACAACCCCAAAGACAGATGAGTATTGTGGTAATAGTAGGAGACTGTGGGACCATGAAAGGCAGTCTGTGTTCTGGTCAAGCTAGGATTAAACCCTGGAGACCCAGCAGATAATTCTGGAAGGGACAGAATGCTGTTTGCCATGCTCTCCGACACTAGCCTCCTGACACAAAGCCCCAGCTCCATAATTCTTTGGCCATCAGTCACATAGGGCAACACCTCAAGCCCCGGTATTCTGTCTGGGTTCCACCCCCACAGTTACCTGGCAACAGCCAGGTAGGCCTGGCCCACTATAAAAGGGGCTTCTTGACCCCTCTTCTCTCTCTCTTGCCTTTCTTACTCTCTTCTCTTGCCCTCTTGCTCCCCCTCTCTCCATGTGGCCATGGCCAGCCTCTACTTTTCACTCATCACAATTCTCCACCAACAATACATACTTTAAAACCATGGACTGCCTCTTCTCATCTGGATCCGCAGTGCTGGAGCAATGGAACAGGTCTTCCTCTAAAGAGCTGAGCTTCTAATCTCCCACTATAGGCTTCCCAGCCAGTGTTCCCAAGCCACAGATTCTTGTCTGCATGGCACCTGGCCAACCAGAGTTCTCCTCCTTCCTTTTTCCCTTCAGCCCTGTGCTAGAGCCAGACCATGGACCCCAACTCCATTCTCAGCTCTTCTGTGACATCCAGCAGCATCTATGGTCTGACTCCAGCAGTGGCTTGGGGACCTCAGACTGTGCTTCCCCACACCCTGAAGTAGGGTCCTGCGGCTTCCCATAGCCCAACACCTACCTGGTGGGGGGTGTAGGGTGTGCTCAGGGTGCGCTCAGTCAAATCCCATGAGTCTGCCTCACCCAGTGGCCTGAGCCCTGGCCATATGTGGGACACCATTTTAACCCACAGGAGACTATCTTCAAAATATCAAGGAAATAAGAAGGAAGGAAGGAAGGAAGGAAGGAGAAGAAAGAAAGAAAGAAAGAAAGAAAGAAAGAAAGAAAGAAAGAAAGAGAGAGAGAGAAAGAAAGAGAAAAGGAAGGGGAAAAGAAGGGAAGAGAAGGAAAGGGAAAAAGAAGGCAGGAGGAAAGAAGAAAGAGAAAGAGAAAAATGAGTAAAGAAGGGAAGGCAGGAGAAAGAAGGGGGAGAGAGGAGAAGGAAAAAGGGAGGGAAGGAAAGGAGGGAGGGGAAGGAGGAAAGGAGGGTAAATTAGACCATAGTAATTTGGGAAGAAAACAAGCAGATGAATGAATAGTCAACGTCTTGAAGAAGTGTAAAGTGACAAGTGTTTATGCATTAGATCATTAACTAGTTACTAGTGAAGGCTGATTAAAAGGTGTTATTGATAGTTTCTCAGCTGGAGGATATACATGGTAGGGCTACCTGGAAGGCAGTGAAAAGACAAAATAGGAAAATGGGAGAAAAAAGGATAAAAGAAAATGAAGGGATTGATAGAGAAAAATCAAGCTTGGGATAAGAGGGGATCTAGGGAAAGTTGACAGAAAGTAGAGGGGAGGAGGTCTCCAAGGAAGCAATAGCCTTGTGCCCTGTATGATAGGACTTGAAAGCCCAGCTCAAAGGATGAGAGTAGGTCCATTACTGTGAATGTATGTGTAATGGAAACAGAAATGGGATCTTCAAATACTCATATACATTGTAAGAGAGACAGAGAGACAGTACTTTAGTCTTCTCACCATCAATATTGGAAAGTAGAAGGAAAATTTAAACATGAAAAATGTCCTTGACATTGACAAAGAAAATAGTTTTTCCTGAATTTTTCTACCGAGCCAAACTATCAGTCAACCATGATAGGAATACTGGAAAGTAGACGGCAAAATTAAACATGAAAAAATGTTTTTGACATTGACAGAGAAAATAAATTTTTCCTGAATTTTTCTACCCAGCCAAACTATCAGCTAACCATGATAATAGAATAAAGACCCTTTCAGGCATACAAGTTCTCAACTTATTCCTATTTTACAATTAGGAAACGACAGGAAGATATACTCTATCAAGATGAGAAGAAATGAGAGAGGAAGACTGTCTTAGTTACTCTTTTATTGCTTATTAAGAGCCACCATGACCAAGGCAACTTGTAAGAGAAATCATTTAACTGGAGCTTATAATATAGAGAATAAGAATTCATGACCATCATGACAGGGAGCTTGGTGGCAGGCAGGCAGGCATGGTACCTGAGTGGTATCTGAGATATTACATTTGGTCCACAAGTATGAATCAGAGAAAGAGAGAGAAATAAAGAGAGAGGGAGAGAGAGAGGGAGAGGGAGAGGGAGAGGGAGAGGGAGAGGGAGAGGGAGAGGGAGAGGGAGAGGGAGAGGGAGAGGGAGAGGGAGAGGGAGGGAGAGGGAGAGGGAGAGGGAGAGGGAGGGAGAGGGAGAGGGAGAGGGAGAGGAGGGAGAGGGAGAGGGAGAGAGAGAGAGAGAGAGAGAGAGAGAGAGAGAGAGAGAGAGAGAGAGAGAGAGAACTGGGAAGAATGTGGACTTTTAAAACCTCAAAGTTCACCCTCAGTGGATCATCTCCTCCAACAAGCCCACACCTTCCCAAACAGTTCCACCAACTAAGATATTTTTCCCCCTTTTCTCCTTTCCCTTCCACTCTCCTCACTTCTTTTCCTTTTATATGTCCACTAAGTCTAGGAACTAGAGTGATACCACACATAAAAGAAACAAGGTCACAGCTCACATAAGGCTTAGTTTTTACCTTTTAACAATATCTTTAAGGCAAATGCTGAATCTTCAACTAGAGGATTTATTCAGGTGAAGATGTTGGATCTAGAGGTTAGGGTTCTCAGTCAGTGTGATAGACCCATTATTCTTGCCACAATCTCTCAATGCTTACTTTAGCATATGACCTTTGGACTGACACATGCCAAGTTTGATGTCCTTTAGGTGACTTCTTAGGATTTTCTAGGCATTATCTGAATCTCAGGGAACACCACCTGGGTATCTTTCCTTCCTTCCTTCCTTCCTTCCTTCCTTCCTTCCTTCCTTCCTTCCTTCCTTCCTTCCTTCCTTCCTTCCTTCCTTCCTTCCTTCCTTCCTCCCTCCCTCCCTCCCTCCCTCCCTCCCTCCCTCCCTCCTTTCTTTCTTTCTTTCTTTCTTTCTTTCTTTCTTTCTTTCTTTCTTTCTTTCTTTCTTTCTTTCTTTCTTTTTGTCTCTCTTGTAGTTAGCATAAGATTAGATTGATATTGGAGAGGGCCTGCATTGATTATAGTGTTATAATATATAATTTTCCCATAATATAAGATTATGGGGAAAGAGTTCTCTCTTTGGCCATACATCAGGAAAAACCTTGTTAGAACTTGATCTTGGCTGTTGCTGTCTGAGGAGGAAACAGAGAGAGGGGGCATCTGGGTGATAAGCAGGGCAGACGTTGCTGCAGGCTGGGAGCCAGGCCAGGCTTGGACTACAGTAAACCAGAAGGCACAATGCCAGGCCATTAGAAATGCTGCTAACTAAGTAGGGAGGCACCCCAAACTGTATTCTGGGGAGGGCACCAGATGGAGAGCACATGAGGCTAGAGGAAAATGGAAAGACAGATGATGAATTTGAGCTGTTTTCCCAAGAGATGCATTTGAGTTGCACCCTGGTGGAAGGAAAGGAAGGCTACCCAGATGTTGGGTACACAGGCAAACACAGAGGCTGAGAACTCATGGCAACTTATGGCAACTTGTGATGGTGGGTCTTAATGTGGTTATAAAGTTGACACCATTCCTTCGCTGAACAAGAGCATGTTACCAAGAGCAGGAATGTAAGTGTGGACACAGAGAAATGCCCAGCTGTCAATCTGCAGGCCATTTATGCTATTTAAGAAAGGAGTGCCAAGTTCCAAGGGAAGTTACAGAACACTCACTCTGAAAGCAGGAAAGACAGGGGGTTGTTGATATCCAAATGATACAAAGGCATTTCCAGGGAGGGTAGGTAGAAAAGCAGGGGATACTTTTCAGATGGCCTGTAGCAGGTAAAGAAGACCCAGAGGGACTAATTTCAACTCAGTGACTGTGTCATGGTTAGTATTTGTCTGCAAGACTCCAAGACTACCAAGAAGAATTAGGAACACTGCAGTGTTGAACGTTACAAGGTATTTTGGCATCACCCTGGGAGCTGGGCCATGAATGACATCATTTATAAGATGTGAAGAGTCTAATGTGAGAGTAGACATGTTGTAATTGCCAAGACATGGAAGCAGCTGGGATGTCCATCAGCAAATGAGTGGATAAAGGAAATGTATATGGGGCCTGGAGAAACAGCTTGGGAGTTAAAAGAATGTTTACAGCTTTTGCAGAGGACCCAGGTTCAGTTCCCAGTACCCACACGGAGCCTCACAACTGCTTGTAATTACAGTTTCAGGAATCTAGTACCCTCTTGGTGTGAGCAAACTCTCTTTGTGTCTCTGTCTGCTTTTGTCTCTCTGTGCCTGTCTCCCCCCCACACACACCAAATAAATCTTTAAAGAAAATGATTCTCCACACCACTGTGGAGTTTTATTTATCCATAAAGAACACAGTGATGTCATTTTCACAACAATAAGCGGATAAGGGATCCCTCAGAAGTCCAGAAGCAAGGCCACATTCTTGGAGACTCACACCTGTGATCCCAGTGCCTGGTCTGTGTGTGTGTGTGTGTTGAGTCAGGAGGATTGCTGCAGGAGTTCAAGGCCTGACTGAATGAATGATGAGTGAGATGCTATTCATAAAGTATATCTAGACTAACACCTCATTTACATAATCTAGATTAAATATATTATATGGCATGAGAGTAGAAGAGGATTGTGTGGGGGAGGAGAAAGGAGTCTAAAGGGGAAAGGAGGAAGGAGAAGAGAAGGAAGTGGGAGAGAAAGGCTATATATATATATATATATATATATATATATATATATATATATATATATATATATATGTTTTAGCTCATGTGAAATCTAGATTTTTAAAAACATACACATGTATACACACACACCCACACCACCCCCCACACACACCCTTCTATGAAAATGTCCACACTGAAACCTATTATTTTGTATGATAACCAAAAATTAATTTAGAAAAAGAACTACAAGTGACAGCAACGTAAGAACTCGAAAGGAAAGAACCAAAATGAGATACTGTAAGAAAGAATCATCTCAGAAGCCAGGGAGCAAACACAGACTTGGCGTTCACAGTACCTGAGATGAGTTTATGCTAAAATAGGAGATAGGAGGATCGCTGTGCTTTCAAGAGCACTGCAGGCTGCTGAGAAATGCTTTCTCAAATATACAAGGGAGCAGACATCTTCTAGAAGGTTGAGGGGTGACAAAATCGTTAGAAGTCTCTCATTCTGGGGCCCGATCTCTTTGCCAGAATGTCACTATGTGTGTGCTGGGCTCTGCTCTCTAAAAATTATGCATTATATTAAATATCCCCCAGGCTCCTCCCAACCTCATGCATTAGCGGACTACTGGGCAATAACCCTCTGCTAGTCTGAATGCATGTCTCTGTAAGGTCTATTGTGGCTGTGCCACTCACCCACAGACAGCAGCCTGAGAGAATGGAATGTACTTGGCTGAATTTAGAGTCGCCAGGAGCAGAGTAGCCAGAGAGACTTTCAATGGCTCTCAAAGGAAACCTGCGTTGGGGTGCCTCATCCTTTGTTAGAAAAAAATTAATCTGTACATAGTTTATTAAAGGTTGCAAACGCTGCCAGCGACCCTTTGCAAACAGATACAACATCTTTAAGAGATTGCAGAGGTAAATCTTATTGTCTGGGGAAATGACTTCTGCACGGTTATTTCTTTTATTGCTCATTGACTGGGATGGCATTACTCAGTTTAATAAATCCTAGTGTATCTCTCAGTCCATGTAGCCTGATATAAATATCTCAAGTTATGTCACATTACCCCCTTTGTACAGCTATCCTGGGCCCCGATGACTGGGGTCTGATAAATGCAAAACCTCATTTGCTTTGTGAGTGATTGAGCGTTAACACTGTTTAGATTTCTTAATGTACTTGTATTAGCATGAATAAGTAATGAGCATGCCAGGCTTTTTTGAATATTTGATTGTATCTTTGTAATGGATTTGTGTCTCTCTCTTTGTGCTAATGTCATTGTAACTTTGTTGGTGTCATAACTCCGAGCCATAGCAATTGATCTTTATCACCCCGTCTGGAGTCAATCACCTTCCCCTTGCCGAATCATGGTGAGCTCGGTCTCTCTCTCTCTCTCTCTCTCTCTCTCTCTCTCTCTCTCTCTCTCTCTTTCACACACACACACACACACACCTGTGTATTGTTTTCTGAATACAGCTGGTATCCTCTCCATCCCCAGGGACTATTTTGTCTGCTTTGTGAAGAGCAGATCAGAAGCAGGCAATGGTAAAAAAAAAAAAAAAAAAATGACAATGCCTTTATGGACACCAGCAACCATGAGTCACATCCAGATTCTTAACTCCGGCAAAGCCCTACCAACACATTCATTACTGCAGGATCGATGGGCCTCCCGTTGTATAAACAGCTTCTACATTCTGAAGCCGCTGAGGCAGAAAGAACACCTTCCCTATGGTCTAAAATTTATCTACCATCTAATCAGAGGCTTCCTCTTATTTTTATTTTATTTTTGAGATTATAATATAGTTATATCATTTCTCCCTTTCCTCCCTCCAGCCACCCCTCATGTGCATCTATATTCCTACATATAACCTTCATGGTCTGTGTAATGTTATTTGGACATTTGTTTTGGGGGCTGACCATTTGGTATTGGACAACCAATTTGAGTGCTCTTCCCTGAGGAAGACTGTTTTTCCCATTCTCAGCATTCCTTAGTTGCCTGCAGTTCTTTGGAGCCTCCTAGGCGTCTCCCCACCACTTCCCCTTGGGCTTTCTTGCAGGAAAGCATTGTCACTAGATGCAAAGGCTCAATAAGCTTTACTTCTGATTAATTTCTCAGACGTGTCAATAAGATGCAAGTTCTAACAGCCAACAAGTGCATTCTCATGCTCCCAGCCTGGATCCATATGCAAATGTGCCTCCCGGGGTTGATGGATCCCCAGGTGTCTGAGAATGTGTGTGACCCAGCAGAACCAGGTGCTCACAGGGCAGGGGACATGAGCTAGGTTGAGCACAGAACCTTAAAGAGCAGGAATCTTCTTGCACATCCTCTGTCTGCTGAGCTAAGCAGAAGCTGTGGCTTGAACCTAATGTAATAGAGCTGGTGTAGATGTAAAGTCTATATGGACTCCTTGCACATGTCATTCCACAGTAGAAATCTAGACACATAGCACATTTATGAATGACTCCTGTACTATGTGTGTGATGTGTCTCTGATAATAGATAAATAATTTCGAGGATGATGGTGGTAATCATTCCGATAAACATGATTTGAGTCTCTAAATTGTTTTCCTGAATACCAATGCTTTGTTTGACATTTAATCACTGCATACATATGTTAGATAAGTAATATTACTTTTGGGTTTTTCTTTTAGTCTTTGTACCTACCCCTACCTTGAGTATTGTCCTCTTGGCCCTCTCCACTGGCCTTCATATTTTGTTTTCTTTCTTTATTACTCAGTGCTAAAGATAAGATATGGAATTTTCTCCCAAAGGTCAGTATGTTAGAGCTTAGTCCCTAGGTTGGCACTGTTGTGATGGGTAGGAACTTTAAGAAGCAGGAGCTTTGTGGCAGGTTGCCTTATCATTGGAGTTTGCTCTAGTTTCATTTGCTGTGATGAAATCTCTTGGCAAAAGCAGCTTGGGGGAGAAAATAGTTTATTTGGCTTATAGTTCTAGGTTACATTGTATCACTTTAAGAAAGTCAAGGTTGGACCTTAAAACATTACCTTCAGACTCAAGAACAGAAAGAAAATAAACTCATGGATCTTTGATTGTTTGCTTGCGTCACTCTTACACAGTTGAAGGCCTAGCCTAGGGAATGGTGCTGCCCACAATGAACTGAGTGTTCTTACATCAACTGGCAATCAAGACAGTCCACCACAAACATACCCACAGGCCATCCTGATCTCATTCCTCATTAAGACTCTTCCTATGTGATTCTAGCTAGATTGTGCTAAGTTGGTAGTTAAAACTAACCAGCACTTAGAGCGTGCCATGGAAGAGAATAATGGGACCTCAGTCTCCTCTCCTTTTTATCTATCTGGTTTCCTGTCTCGTTATACCACATGATTCTGTCATGCTGTGATGCCTTCCTATACCCTGCCATGGAGGCAAAAGAACTGTGGGTCTAAAGGACACAGTTGTTGAAATTGCTGTGTAGGTTAGGCTGACCTTAAACTTGTGTTCCTCCTACTCCAGTCTCCCAAGTGCTGAAGCTACAAGTTTGGTGAACCAGTATGCATGGTCCAAATCTCATTTTAGAGCAGAAATCCTGCCAAAGCGATGCACTTACAGAGTCTATGCACAAGGGAATGCTCAGAGGAGTTGAGAGATAGTAAACTCACTGCCTACTTGTTCTCTGTGGGAACTGGATTTTCAGAACCCAGGGAGGATGTGCATGGTCATTGTGTGGTTCTTGGTGGGGCTTCAGTAGCCTCAGCTAGAAGGGGGCTTTACAAAAGCTCGACGGCCCAGGACAAGATGGGAGGACGAAATAGGGTCTACATACATGCCTTGGCGTCCAGGATGTGCTTGCCACCGTGGCACAAAATTGCATCCCAGACATAGTCTCTTGGCCAATGGTCCACTAGTTCTCAACTCCCAGCTGAACGAAGAGAGCTAATGACCAATGACTCTGAGGAAGGGGTACAGCCATTAGAAGACCATGGGAATGAGTAAGAGCTGGAGTGCACTGGGGAAGGAAGAGGGAGAGACATGAGGCAATCAAAGAAGTCAGGGAAGATGCTGCCAGTTTGAACCATCAGGACTAAGAAATGGGAGTAGGTAAGTACACATAGAGATGTGTATGCGTGTCAGGAAAGTTACTAAGCATGGAACAGGAGTTCAAGGGAAAGAATGGACAAAGACTGGGGCTGCCAGGACAACCTGCTCTAAGACCCATGGCTCTCAAGCCACCAAGGTGGAGGAAGCCCCACCTTCAAGTCTCACAGATGGCTTGATTCCAGTCTGGAGCCTGGAGAGGTTTCTCAAGTGTAGGTCTGGCGTCCATCCATTCCTTCTCCTGCAAACTGCATGGACTTTTGGTCGGGAGTAAAAGATTAAAGAGTTTTGAGGTCAATAGGATCTTAGACATGCACATTCTGGTTTTTTAAAAAGCATATAATGACATGCTCAGAGCCTCTTGGGTCCCAGGAGATTCTTCTGCCTCAATATATTAGCCTCAGTGCTTCATGGAAGCCATCTTGAAGAAGTTGTCCTTCTCAGTGGCGCTCGGGCTGGGAATATATTTCTTAGAACCATGCAAGTCAGTGAGCCACCCTGATCCTTTTTGTTTTTGATTACAATAATTTGTGCATGTGTGGGTTTGTGTGTGTACACATGTGCAAGTGTGTGTGTACATGTGAATGTATGCATATGTAGGTGAGATCATGTCATAGCCTACATATGGAAGTCAGAGGAAAATTTGTAGGAATCAGTCCTCTGTTTCCACCATGTGGATCCTGAGGAATCAAACTCAGATTGTCAGGTTTGTCAGCAGGTGCCTTTCCCCTACTGAACCATCCCATCAGTGCCCCACGCTCCAATCTTACTCCTTGCTTCTTACTCTCACCTGATCTAAGTAGTCTTTTCCCCTGATATAGTTGTGTATAGGACATGGACACATGTATACACACATACACACACCACACCGTACACACACACACAGAGAAACCATACACAAGAGAGAGTGAGACACAAGTACCACACACATATACACTATACACAGAGACACATACAGAGACACACATACATACTACACACACACACACACATACACACACACACACACACACACACACACACCACGAGGGGTGGAAGAGATATATTCTCACTTGTCTTGTATGTGCTGCAATTATGGTGGGAAAATAGTTTTTTTAAAATCTCCCATTATATGTCTCCCTCACTAGCCACGTACTCTGAGCTGAATGCTTGCAGCAAGCAAGCTCTTCTGCAGGTTGTGTCCCGATTAGAAAGCACAGCATGAGAAAGGCTAAGGATACAGAAGCAGGAGTTAGCCTCCACTTCACATAAAGTCACCCGTGAAACTAAAACTCGTAGTACAGCGCACGGAAGTCTCTTTGCTTTCTCAGTGACGCCAGGGCAGAGCTATGGCTTCTGCCCCAGAGGTGGATTTCATTCTTTTCTTCTTCTGTTCCTTTGCTTTTTTTTTTTTCCATTCCAAGCAATGACAATGGATTATTTTTGTAAGCAAGTGCTCCATCCATTATTAAATTGATTATTCAAATCTCATTTTTTTTTTAAAAAAAGAAGCCAGATGGCAATTTTCCACTATTTGTTGCCACTGACAACCAGCAGCCCTAAACTGGAAGATTTTCTTCTCCCCCTTCTCCTGGCTGAAGAGCCTGCTTGGTTCCCAGGCAGACTGAAGGTAGATTCCATATTGGCAACAAATAGCCAATTACCAAACAAGATTGCCATGATTGATTATTTCAAAATCATCTTCACATTGACATAGCTGTTGTTCTTTTGACGATTCCATAATTAACTTATCTATATTCAGGCTTGGTAACTTTGTTCCCTCTAGTCATTCAGATGTGAGCGTTATTGTTGTTAGTTAGTTGTCATGACAGCAAGAAGCATGTTTTTACATGTCCAGCATCCTGGTTATTTTAAGGTCTTAATAAGTATGCCTTGCTAATGAATCAGAATAATGGTGATTGTGCAAAATAATGATTTTGAAAATTGTAAAGGAGACTTAAAAATCTGAACGCAAGATAATGATTACCCTTGTGGTAATTGTGAAGTACATTTCTTTCTCTGCATGCATTCATGTGCATGGTTGCGTGTGTGTGACCTGGCTATGCCCATGTGAATGCAGCCACCTCTGTATTTAGTGGGGCCTGTCATGCTGTGTGACAGAGGGCTTTTCAGAGTCTCTTGTGACAGGACTGTTCTGAGTCTCATGGCTAGGGCTTACCTTGTAGCTTTACAAATCTGTTCTGGGCACCCATCTTCAAGTCCTTACACACATTTTGGGGACTTTCTCCTCTTCTTAGCCTTCTGCCCATGTGCAAATAAGATCTGCTACCTCAAGTCACTTAAAGGTGACTGCTTTAATTGATCAGATTCCTGCAATTGATTGTTTTCCCACTTATGACTCCAGTGGTAGCTGCTGGTTTAAGTTTTCTGTTTGTTTCACTTTGTTTCTTAGAGACAGAGGCCCTGGCTCAGTCTGGTGGTGAGTTCCTGGTCCTCTGGCTTTGTCCTGAGGAGCTTGGTTGGGGGAGTTGTGAGTACTGGTGTGCATCATCACATCTGGCTTTACCCAGATGTTCTGACTTCTGATCTTGTCAGGAGAAAAGACATCCTAGTTGTATATAACAGGGGTCCACTTCTATTCCTATAAAACACATACACACATGGAAGTCTATAGATGTGCCTTCCAAAGTTAAAACCGTGGTTTCTCCTGTGTTCCAGACAATGTTTTGATTCTCTTCAATCAAGAGGTAGATAATGTTCTTGATTTGTTGGTGCTATTCAGATTCTAACCAGAAGACTCCAGCTATGTCTGCCTTATTCCAGTTGGGATTGATTGCTGGGACTGGTGGCACACAGCACTTTTGAGGCAGAGACAGGCAGAACTTTGTGAGTTTGAGGCTAGCCTGGTCTATATAGTGAATTCCAGAACAACCAGGGATACATAGTGACACCCTGTCTCAACAGACAAACAAATAATCAAACAAACAGAAAGGAAACAAAAGACACAAAGAACGAAAAACAAAACAAAATATTTGGATTGCGTTATTTCTTGATCAAATGATTCTTTATCAAATGAGGATGGTCAAGGTGGGTGGGGTGGGTCACCTAATTTGTCTTGGAATGTTCCCTAGACTCATGACTGTTAAAGTCCTGAAGCTGTTGGGGAAAGTTCAGGAGGCCTTCTGCTTACTGGAGAGAGCCCTTGAAGAGGGCAGTGGGACCCCAGTCACCTAGTTCTCTTTACTTTCTTAGCTTCAAACTGAATCGTTTTCTCTGCCATCTGCCCCCACTGAGCTGATTCCTCACCACAGGCCTCAAAGCAGTCGGTACAGCTGCCCATAGCCTGAAACCTAAAACCTGTAAATCAAACCCACATATTAACATACAAATGGCATAATAGTAATAAATAAATAAATAAATAAAAGTGTTAACATCCATGTTAAGTTTCTAATCAAACACTGCAGAAATGCATTAATCAGTATTTCATAGTTCATTACAGTCTGACTAATTTTGAAATCCCTCATGTAAATTGATTAAACGTCTTCTTCAGGCAGATGAATGGGCTTTTGTTTTAAGCAACCTTTCCTGAGCAAAACATAATTCTCTGCAACTCAACTCTCACCCATTTAGGTTGAGTGCTCACATAGCAAGCTCTAGCTGATCTAGAATGTTCTGGTTTACAGCTAGACTCGCCGGCCAATTACAACATAGTTTGTGGGCCAGGGCATTTAGCAAGCATCTATTTTGTGCCCGCAGTTGTGTGATGTGCAGGGTGAGAAATGAGGCATGAGGCATGCTCCTCTCCCACAGGGACTGATGATTCATACACGTCCATGCACACTCGCTCACAGCTGGGTGATGGAGCACGGCCCACAATGTTTTCCTTACTTTCCAAAAATATAAGCTATGGGTAGTTTTAACAAAAAGTCAAAACAGGCATGATTCTTAACCAGTGGCTGGGTTCCGGAATTGTTTTCCTATTGCTCTGGAAAGCAAGTCACAGGGTTGGGGACTCTGCCTTTTGCTCCCACCACAGCTGTGCAGCGTGTCAGGCAGTGGAGGAGGTTGGCACCTCTCACCCAGGTTGTTCTGACCTCTCCTTCCCAGGGAACAGAATCTTTTCTCACCATCTCTGAGTTCTCTAAGAGGGACTCTGACTGGCATGGCTGGACACATGGACTAACCATTGTCCTATAGAAGGAACCATGGTAGGCTCAACTGGATTATTTAGACAATAGAAAAAATAAAAAGAGCTTTTCAATGTGGACCCTGGGCACTTAGATCATTGGGCTAAGTAATTTCAAGGGCAAGCAAGCATAGTACAGGGTGGCTGTTGTGGTGTCACTTGAGAGACAGAAGTTGGAGAATCACTCAAGCCCAGGAAATAAGGCCAGCATGGACAAAGTAGGAAATTGATTATAAACAAACAAACAAATAAATAAACACAACCCGAGAAGGACCCAGACTGGATTCACAGCATCCACATGTTCATTCACAATTTCTTCTAACTCCAGTTCCAGGGGACTCCAACTCCCTCCCTCTCTGGCCTCTTTGGGTACTACATGGAGAAAGTGCAGGGCCTACATGAAGATATTCGGGCAAATAAAATAAAAATGAATGAATGAATCAATCAATGAATCAATCAATCAATAAAAATAATAAAAATATACAAAAATAAAATAAATAAAATGAAATACAATAATAATAAATTGAAATGGTAACAGCTTCTTTCTTTACTTTTATTTCTCTGTAATGTAGCTTATAAATTCAACAACTCTAACAGCAAAATTCAAAATCCAAAGTGCTCAAAACTCCAACCCTTTTTGGTGTCAGCTTGCTGCTATAGTATGAAAATCCCACACCTAGCCTCCTTTGAAGGGTTGCAGTCAAGATGCAAGTTTACTAAAGCCCTGTACAGCTGCCTTCAGGCTATTTATATGCACATAAAACATAAGCAAATTTCATGCTTAGACATGTCTTAGCTTTAATATATCTCATTCTGAATATGTAAATATTAAAAAAATAAAATTGAAACCCAAAGTATTTAAAGTCAAAACAAACAAACAACACAAAAGAACCCAGCCCAAGCCAACTTGAACCACTGTGCTGCCAAGTATCTCCAGTGTGAGCGGCCCAGGCCTGGGATAGAGAGAAGACGTATAAACACACAGCAGTGATTGCAGTGCTCTTGGCGGATGCTGGGCCAAGACTCTCACTCTCCAGTCACGGCTCTCAGCCTCTCATGGAGCTCTTGACTTTGGGAACATTGCTGAGGGCGGCCATGACTCGGACTACCTGGCCAATCCCTCTTCTTGCCACCTGCACTGCCTCCATCTTTATCTCTTCTCCTTAAGATCGGGCTCACCCTTCCTCCCTGGCTTATCACAGGGGCTAGGTGAGATCAGGGAGTGGCTAGGACTCTGGAGAACCCATGTGTGGGAGCAGCCCCTCTAGGTGAAGCTCCAGGCATTTTATTCAATCACTAACTTGTCAGAGAGAAGGAGAGGCCTGGCTAGATTTGGGTTCTCCAATCAATGATTGTCATGCCCATTGTTTACAGAGACTCTTGGTGAGTCCCAGGCACAAGGACAATGAGGGACATTTGTCCTGGAGGGGGTCTGCTGGCACTCCATAGCGTTTGCATGCTCACCCTGAGGACTAGCACTCCACGGTCTGTTTCTGGAAGCTTTTCCCAAGTTCTGTTCTTTTCCTCCTGGAGCTCACTTCCTCTCTCCTCTGCACCTGCAGTTACTTATGCAAAGCAGCCCAGGAAGGGCAGCCCCAGAGCTGCTAGGGGGATCTCCACCTACATTACCAGGGGAAGACACTTACTGTAGAAAGACACTTGCTTACTGTGTCAAACCAGCCCCATGTGCAAAAACCCATCACAAACCCCTCCGAGTCTGGCCCAGACCTGCTGCCACAGGGACCCACCATCAGCTGGGCACACTTGTGATCAAGCCTATAAATGATTGATGAAAGCTTCCTTGCAACTTGTCATCTCCTGAGTTGGGCGGTGCTGTGGCCACAGGCAGGCTGATTCCATGGATGCTTTCATTCTCTCTTTACCAGGTATTAGGGATGGAACCCGAAGACCTCTAGGGTGAAGGAGCTGACAGGCTGGGGTGCAGGCTAGAGCAATAAGCAGTCAGCTCTTCAAATGCTGGTGACATATGCAGAGGGCAGTGAAAATTAACCTCCATTGACAGATTGTTTGCCTGGTAAAGTAGACTTCTGGATGTATTCATGGAAATGGGTCCAATGAGAACGAACAAAGAGGAGAAGACTCATTCTGAAAATGGGCTAATTACCTATCTATCTATCATCTATCTACCTACCAATCATCTATCATCTATGTATCTATGTCTTTCATCTACATTATCTATATCTATCTGTCTACCTATCAATCTATCTTCTATCTATTTATCTATCTAGTCATTCATCCACCAATCATCTATCATCCATCTGTCATTCTATTTTATCTACCTATCATCTATCATCTATCAATCATCTATCATATCTATAGTTTTATTATCTATCTTTCTATTATCTATGTATCTATCTACCCATCTACCTACTTATTATGTATCTGTTTTTACCTATCTTATCTATCTACCTATCTTATCTATTTGTCTGTCTGTCTATTTATCTACCTCTGCTTCATGGCCATCATGCTATGAGCTACTCTATCTGCCACCTCAAGTACTGAAACCTCTAACACCATGAACTGTGGAAGTTTTACTTCCATTAAGTTGCTGATGTCAAGGGTTTTGTCACAGTGACAAGATGAACACAAGGAGACAGGGAGCCTGGAGGAAGGCAGCAGAGCTAAAGAAGCTAGAGTCTGCTTAAGAAGAGTCCATTCTGATAGCAGGTAGAATTGACCTCAGAGAGCATTCAGAGAACCCCCCCAGGGCTCAGAGCTCTAGGCTGGAGCTCCAGGCCAACTATAAGATGAATTAAGTAAGTCTAACTATGATGTATAGTTTGAAGGGTTCTCTCTAACATATTAGTGTTAGTGTACTCTTACCCCTCATCAAGGAAACTTCTCCTTGCCACAGACAAAGACCATCACAGAACATCACAATCAATCTAAAGGTCAAGCTGTGGGATCCTATCCCACACATCCCTATCCCTATCTCCACCTCTATCTCTTCCCATACCTACACATATACAAATAACACACACACACACACACACATACAAAACACTCCCACAGCTAAGAGTCAGGGAACACTGCAGAAGAGAGGAACAAAGAGACAGAGAATTAGGGAGTTTGCTGTGAGAGTGTCTCCTAGTAATGTCAGAAGCTCACTAAACGTGACTGTCCAAGGAGCTGAACAAGGAGAGATGACACCAATGGACAAGCCAAACTGCACAGGGAAGTGCCCACACAGCCTCTATCCTACACAAAGACTACGTAACTGAAGAAAGCCGAGAGCAGGAGAGGTGGTCTTCCCTGGGAAACAGCACACTACTGGCAGTTCAGTGCCAAATGGTCAGCCCTGAATGCATACATAAAAGTAACATTATACAGATGGAGCAGGTGATAAGAATATATGTGTATAGACATATATACACATAATAGCAATTAATGAAAAGGGAGCGATGAGTTTGAAAGTAAGGAGAGTTGTATGAGAATGTATGATGGGCAGAAAGGGAAGGAAGAAATATAATATTAAAAACCACACATTAGCTTAAATAAGGTACCTTCTCCCAGTTAAATGTCTCACCACAGACCTTTGAAGGCCCCACACACAGAAGACCTGTTTAAAAACCAGTTGGTTAAACAGTGTATCAAGCAAGGGAGCTGGCTCAGTGGGTAAAGTACTTGAGATGTAGGCCATGAACACCTGTGTCCAGATTTCCAGAACAGTAAAAATCTGGACAGAGGAATGAGCACATGTAATTCCAGTGCTGCTGCGGGGAGATGGGGAGGTGGAGACAGAAGGAATTCCTGGAAACTTCAGACCAGTTAGTGCTGTGTATGTAGGGGCAAACAGGAGAGCCTGTGTCAAACAAGGTAGAATGACCGACAGAGACTTCAGGTTGTCTTCCTACTTCCAAGTGAGTGTCATGATACACAGTCAACATACACACACACACACACACACACACACACACACACACACGCACGCACGCACGCACGCACTCACGCACGCACGCACGCACGCACGCACGCACGCACGGACCCCCACCCATGCCTCCACGCACGGACTCACATCTCCACATTCCTGTCTCCCGAGTTTTTTAAAATGAAAAGCAAGCTGAATCTTATAATGCTTTTGTGTTTTCACCCCTTTAATGAGTTTCTTTCCTGCTATTTTTAGAGGTACTCCTCGGGAAAGCGAAGTAACCGGGAACACAGCTATGTAGCCTCCAGACTTTGGTTCTTATCACCTGGGCTGACTAATGCCAGAGTCATCTTTTCGAGGGATGTGATGAAGGGATCCTGTTTCTCGGAACAAATCTCATGGACTCCTGGCTGAGTAATCTGTCCGCAAAATGACCTCTGATTATTTCTTTGTGTTTGTTTCTCTTTCAGATTCATCTGAGTAGAAAAATCTTAATGTTGAGGAACACAATGTCCCAAGTTTACTTTTTCTCTTCATTAAAAAAAGTTTTTAGTCTAATATGTTTCCTGCCAAGTTCTGAGTCCATGGAAAAATTGATTCAATCCTTTTAGCGTCATTACTTAGCGTCATTAATAAAATTCTGAGTTTAGGTCTGTCCCTAGGATGCTAAGATAGGCTATGTATTAAGACTTCGCAGGTTTTGGTCTGGAAGATGCTACTTACACCTGTAAAATTAGCTTAGCACCATTCTGGAAGAAGGAATGAGATAGAACGCAGTGTTTCCGGTTTTAATGAGGTGAATTTGTTTACGTGGCTCTTCCAGTGGCAAGCAGCGATTAAGCCCCGAAGTGCGGGCTTCCACATCTAAAATATTCATACACCTCAGATTCCAAGCTGCTCTCTCTTTGGGTGTCTAACATTTCCTCTGCCCTGCCATCGGAGGGAAGCTCACATGCCATGCTTCGATGCCAAGAGCCTCTTCCGGGGTAAGTGGTGACCTCAGCAGAAAAAGAAGGCTCTCAGGTCTTGTTTCCTGCATTGACAGATCAATAGGTAGGAGCCTGCCAGCCCACACTCCCATTTGCCTTGAAGATCTGCCTCTCACTCAGCCTGGCAGAGGCTGCGTTCCTTCCTGCTGGTCTCTGCGGAGGAGGCCTGGAACATTATTTCCAGGTGTGTTTGCGTTCCTACTTGGGTGTGTGAATCAAAAAATGGGTGGGAGAGATGAAAAAGAGTGCCGAAATCCAGTCCAGCTTCTTCTCCAGGCCGGGGGGGAGGGGTGAAAGGGAGGAAGTGAGGACTGGAGGCGGATGCAGCCGTGGTCTGAGAGCTTTGAGGACAGGGTTTCCGGTATGTGGGAGAGAGCAATGGACCCCAGTGGCCCATGGCCCAGAATCTTCTGCCTTCTCAGGTTCCCTCCCACTCTTCTTACCCCTCTCTCCCTCTCTCTCCCATCTTCCCTCCCTCTCTCTTTTCTCCCCATCTCATTTTTCTCCCTTCCCTCTCTGTCTCTCTCTGTGAGTGTCCTCTTTCTTGTACTGGGGCCTGAACTCCACCACCCAGCCATGCTCCAGCCTGGCCCTTTCCTTTCCTTTTGACATCAGATCAGTCAAGGCTGCAAGCTTATTCAAGCACGAGCAGCGAAGTTGAACGTGGACACAGTAAGCCCTCTTCATCCTTTATGTGGCTTTCATCATTCATGTTACCAAGATGCAGTCTGAAAATGTCGTGAAGATGATTCCGGAAAGAAAATCTGTGAGATTGTTGTTCCGTGTTGTTTTTCTTGAGATGGAATCTCCTGTAGTCCAGCCTAGCCTCCAACACGCAATGCTCCCTTTCCCAACTGAATAGTTCACCAACATAATCCTCTTTATACATGTGTGTGTGTGTGTGTGTGTGTGTGTGGTATGGTATAGAGTGTATGTAGTATGATACATATATATAAAATATAGTGTGTATGTGCCTGTGTGCAGTGTGGTATATAGTGTGGGCTGAGTATGGTGTTGTGTGAGTGTGTGTTGTGTGTATGTTGTGTCTGTGAGTGTGTGTGTCTGGTATAGTGTGTGTTTGTGTGTGCGAGTAGTTGTGGTATAGTGGTTGGTGTGTGTGTTCTATAGTATGTATGTGGGGTATGGTGTATGAGTGTGTGTTGTGTGTATGTTGTATCTGAGTATGTGTATGTGAGTTTGGTATAGTGTCTTGTGTGTGGGGTGTGGTATATTTAGTATGTGAGTTTGTATGTGTGTGTGTTTGGTATAATGTATGTGAATGTTGTATCTATGAGTGTGTGTGTCTGGTATAGTGTGTGTTTGTGTATGAGTAGTTGTGGTATAGTGGTGTGTGTGTGTCTGTGTGTGTGTTCATCCTATCCCTTCTGTTCTTCTAGAGGACCTTGCCTAACACACTCTGATATAGCCCTGCTTCTGGGAACCTGTGTCAACACACCACAGAGATACCTGCAAATCCACTTTTACTGTGTCACTAGTCACAATATTCAAGGTATAGAATCAATAGATACATAGAGAAAGCCTGGTGTGGGAAGAGGAGTGAGAATAGATCATTGTCTGCAAAATGGATGGAATCAAGATTGTCATGTTAAGTGCAATAAGCCAGACTCAGAAAGGAACACACTGCACGGTTTGTCTCATAGGAGAGACATTTTCTCTCCCCGTGTCTTGAAAAAGTCATACCCTTCCCTCCATCCTTGTCTTTCCTGCAGCCAATAGCCACTTTAGAAATGTGTGTGCTGGCTGGGAATCATCTAACGCTTCTGATTAATCATTTCCCCTTGGCACCTGCTTGCTGCCTCTGTGTTAATGGCTCCTATCAGAGGAGTCCACAGCAAAGAGGACCACATCCCATCAGGCGCCAGCTCATTCAAGGAGCTAAACTCCATTTTGCTGCCTAGAGAAGGGAGCTAACTAAGTGCAAAGGAGCTAAGTGCTTGAAGATCACCCAACAGGGCTAAAGGCACTGAAAGAGCTGTTATGATCTATCAGGTAAATAAATATGCTGTTCCAAAATTGTCTGGAGCTTTATTTATAGAAGGAGCCCAAATGGCTTGGAACGAATCTCCTTAAGACTCTCTTAGCTCTCTGGCAGTCGTCATGGAGTGAAGCAGGGTACTTTAACGTTGCTCTTTCTGTCTTAAGGATGCCATGAACAAAGACAGTAGTGGTGGGAGGGGCTTGGGTTCCTGACGAGTATGTCCTAGCTTCCCTTAGATGTGTACCATTTTCCCAGCTAGGTGGGGTGTGGGAGAGGACAGCTGTCCATCCCCAGAAAGCTGCCGACATCTTTGTGGAGGGAGTATATGGGCTCCAGAAGAGACACGAGGCAGATGAACAGCAGAATCTAGTAGACTACCTTACGTTCACAATGATTATGGAACTGATTAGCAATTCTGGTCATTTCACACTAAAACTCTTTAATTCTGACTTTTTTGTTGGTTTGCTTGTTTGTTTTAGTTTGATAATAGTGGCACAGGTGTCTTATTTAGCCACTTACTTACTCCACTGAGCTACTGCCCTTACCAAGCCTCCTTCACCAAGCAGGGGTCGCAGCGCACATCCCAGAGAAGCAGCCAGTGCATGAATCACCTTCCCACACGGTAAAGGAACAAATGAAAGAAGAGGGGAGGGGCCTCGAGTCTAGAGTTAAGCAAGGAGGTAATGCTTGGATTGGTTGAGGGCGCCCATGGGCGGAGCCTCCAGGAAGGACTTCCAGGACTTCGAGGGGAGCTGGGGTTTCAGGTTGTATCAATTAAGATAGAAGTTTTGTTGGCAAATCTTCTTGTCAGCGTGAGAGGATAGCCAATAGAAGCAACTTAAGGTTTGTTTAGGCTCACAGCTTTAAAGGATACTTCCCATCGTGGTGAGATATTCCCGAAGCTGCGGTGGCTGGGCTCTGTGACAATGGGAGCTGGCGGCATAGCTTGTTCACATCTTAGCAGATCCGGAGAGAGGTCAGACATGACAGGAAGCAGGGTCAGACTACCACGCCCAAAGACATATAACTGCCAGTCATGCAGCAGAGGATCCTGGAAACAGTTTCTCCAGCTGGAGATCAGATGTTAAAACACTTGATCCTGGGTGGGACATTTCAGATTCAAGTCATAAAGCGCCTGGGTGAGACGTGAGGCTTCGGAAAGGCTGGCTCCATGGAGAGGCCGCCGTGCTGGGTCACATCTGATTATTAGGGAAAGGAAAATGAGTCTAGGCTCAAACAGGAGTATGATGTTATTCAGATCACCAAGACCCAGAGCCACAGGACCCAGAGGACCTGTTTACCCTGACCTGCCAGGAAAGTTTCCCTTTTTTTCTGCATTCTTCCAACATTCTCCTTTATTCCCTGATCCCCAACCCTAGTACTCATGCACAATTAGCATGTAAGAATGCCTGGCTTACACCACTGTCTCAGTTATTTGTCCATTGCTGTGAAAGATAGATCCCATATCCAAGGCAATCTATAAAAGAAAACATCTAATTGGTGGCTGTCTAGCAGAGGTTTGGTCCAGGATCATCATGGTGGGGTGCATGGTACCAGGCAGACAGGCATGGTGCTAGAACAAGAGCTGAGGGCTCACATCTGATCCATAAGTTGCAGGCAGAGAGATAGATAGATAGATAGATAGATAGATAGATAGATAGATAGATAGCACAGTGTAGGTTTGAAACCTCAAAGCCTCAGTATTGCACCCCCCACCAACAAAGCCATACTCCTTAATTCTTCTTAACCAGTCCACCAACTAAGAACCAAACATTCAAATGTATAAGCCTATGACAGCCATTCTCACATAAATTACCATAGGCATTAACGTAAAACAAGACACCAGATCTAGCAGAGTCAGACTACTGAAGCTGTTGTGGATGTCATCTCACCTCCAAGTTGCCCTCCATGTTTAGGCTATCTCATTACAATCTATCCCTGAAGCAAATTTACTACCCACTGGTACCATGAACTGTTTCTTGACTACCTGTAGGTTTTTTTTTTTTTTTTCACCTGAAACAAGCTACAGTCATTTAGGAAGAAGGAACCACAGTTGTGAGACTGCCTTCATCACATTGGCCTGTAGACAAATCTGTGGGGCATTTTCTTGATCAATGACTGTGGTGGGAGGGGCCGGCCCTTGATGGACACTGTTGCTCCTGAGCAAGTAGTCCTGGGGTGTATAAGAAAGCAGGCTGAAAAAGCGATGGGGAGCAGGGCAGGAAGCAGTGCTGGTCCATGGTCTTAGCTTTGGTTCCTGCCTCCAGGTTCCTGCCTTGAGTATCCGCCCCCAGCTTCCCATCATGATGGACTGAAAGTGTAAGCTGTAGTCTTTCCTTCACCACTTTGATTTGAAGGTTTCTCATAGCAATAGAAAGCAAACTGGGACCCCGTCACTGGCACTGGGCAAATAATTGATGGGGAAGAGGAAATAGAATTTGGGGAGACACAGGGGTGTCTTCTTAGAAAACTAGCTAGCACCTCATCCTCTTATGGACACATTGGTTGTCCTTATCTTCTGGAAGGAAGCACCTTGCCTCATTCCCTCCCCAGCTTGGGACTTGGTCTGAGACCTTGACTTCACTCTCTGACCTTTATAGGCTACTGAATAAAGTCCTGCCTCTTTGAGTAACTTCTGAGTGGGTATTTAAATTGAGGGCAGGGGGAGGGATGAGCTATAAACTTACTGATAGGGGGTAAAGGACAGGTCCTAAGATCTCAGACTGTTAAAAGTGGCCTTGGTTTACATGATTTAGGGCTGAGACCTAAGCCCTCTTCCTGTGGGGCTCAGGGACCCTGTGATTTCTACTCTATGTTGTGATGAGTAGAGAAAACAGACTCAGTTTCTTCTCCACACTCAGACCCCAGTCAACTTAGAGGACTTCTGTGGCCATACCTCTCTCTCTCTCCTGCACACCAAGTAAGCTGCTGATTCTGCAGGAAACAGAGGAGAGGCGTCCTCGAATTCAATTCATATCTAATGAGAGCATCAGATCTGGATGCTCTAGGCATTATCCTTGAGGCTGGCCTGCCCCTGCTGCAGCTGCACACAAGGCCTGGATGGAACCTGTGCATCTGAATAACTAACTGTTTAAGTTGTGGTTCTCGAGATCACCTCCTTGAGTGTAATTAACTTGCTGGAGTAGCTAACAGAACTCAGGGAAATGTGCTTATCAGTGTATTATAATATATGTACGTATGGACGTATGTATAATGTATGTGTGTATGGACGGACAAAAGGACACAGAGAGGACAAGAGGAGAGGCTTATTTAGGCTTCTGCTTTCAGACAGACTTCAGCCAACTGTGGTGAGGAAGGGGTGGTGACTGAGCAGTTCTGTCTCTGAAAACTGTAGCATGTGGGGGACCATTTGTACCGGGTGGTGGACCAGGACAGAGAGCACTGGCTAGAACCAGGAGTAGGTGTAATCTAAAACCCACCTGTAGTAACCCACTCTTACCAGTCCAGTCCCACCCCGTAAAGACTCCAAAATAACACCATAAGGTGTGGACCAAGCCATCAAAGCATGGGCCCATTTCAGAGTCACACTGTACTACACATTCTTTCTCCGGGAGTGTGTAACGCTCAACTCCTGATAGTCTGGAAGTCACTAATTATGTTCAAGTGACTAAATCATTGCCCATGGGACATGAAAGACACCCTCAATTTCTCTCTCCTGCCTGAAGGTTGGGTGTGGGGGCTGCTGTTTCTGATGGCCTGCCCCGACTCTTAAGCTACCTTGGGGTTGCTAGCCCAAGGTGAGCTCATTGAGATAACACAAAGATGGTTCTCACTTTGGAGACTGCAAAAATTTTTGGAGTTCTAGGTTGGAAAAACACAGGAGGACTCTGTATGTTTTATAACACTACAGGCAGTTTTTCTGATTCTACCCTTAGATTGAATAAGCTCACTCTTCTGCACTTCTTGCTTCTTGGAGGCTTCTCTGAACCTCAGATTTCTGGAGAGTTGGTTTCATGGTTTAGGACTTAAATGTCCCCCAAAGTTTCATATAGTAAATTTGGTATTAATTGGGGTTCTCTGAACCAATAGTATTAGTATATACATACATATACATATATATATATATATATATGTTACATATGTAAACCGATAGTATTAGTATATACATATATATATGTTACATATGTAAACTGATAGTATTAGTATATACATATATATGTTACATATGTAAACCGATAGTATTAGTATATACATATATATATGTTACATATGTATGTGTATATACATATATAATAGATTATAATATATGTCATGAATATATAATACAATAATACAGTATAATATATAGTATGTTATGAAAATATTTAATACAATAATACAGTGTAATATATTGTATGTTATGGATATAAATATGTATAATATAATAATGCAGTATAATATATTGTATGTTACGAAAGGCAATTTGGTTGCCTTAGTAATCCATTAGCCAACGGTATACTGGAGGAACAGACCTTCCAGCACAGGCCACTGGGGTCCTGAGCAATCTCAATCAGGTTGAAAGCTTTCTGGTGTGTCACCGGTGTTGATTTCATGTTGAAGGTGGGTCCAGTGGCAGTGGATGGTGGGCGGTGCTATCTACAGATGTGTGTACTCAACACAAGAATAACAAAGGTTCCCATACACATGAACACACACCTTCCACATTCTTCCATCTGACCTTCTAGCCCATTGGATGGTGCTGCCCACATTCAGGGTGGACTGTTTCATCCCTTGTCCCACATGCCAGTCATTTCCAGAAATGTCCCACAAATACACTCAGAGGTGCAATTCATCAGTCACCTCTTAACCCAACTGGGTTGACCGCTAGGACCAACCATCAACCCAGCTGATTGTGTGGTTTGTAGAAAATTTTCAAGGTGGGGTTTACTTGGAGTAATCAGATGGCAGGCAGGGTGTTCCTTTTGGGATACTGAGTACCACCACCGCACCCTCTCCTCTCTCTCCTCTGGCTCACCATGCAGCAAGCACCTCTGCTCTGCCACAAGCTCTCTGAGATGATGTTTCTAGCCTTGCCACAGCTCTAAAAGCAGTAGAGTAAGCCAACCAGCCCTGGATGGAAACCCCTGAACTTGTGAGCTGAAATTGATCTTCCTTCCTTTAAGTTGTTTTTTTCCAGGTATTCTGCACAGGAACAAAAAGCTAACACAGGCAATTTCTTGGTGGTAGCTTTCCCTACTCCGAAATGGCCAGTGGGGAGTTCCTGTGAGGGCAGATGAGGATTGGGAACTTTATAAGCACAGAGCTACAAACTAACCTATGCTTGATGCATAGTCTGTTTTTACATTTAAGCATCCCTTTTACCAACTCTGGAGCCAGAAGCCATTTGAATGCCACCTCCTAGGGTCTCCCCAGGGAGCCAGACACCTGCAGGGAAGGCAAGTAGGCATCTCTTTCCACTGGCTTTTGCAGTTGGAAAATGTCTTCCTCCTGATGTCTCTTTTTAACTTCTGGAGGCTGCTTGCTTTTTAAAGCAAATCACATGTAAGTAATCCACCAGAAAAACAGTCGGTGCTTGGGGGGGGGAAAATGTATTTACAAACTACCCACAGGGTGGCCACTGGAGTAGGGGACATCTGGGGTCAACATGGAGAGGCAGAAAGAGAGAACTCAGCATCCCTGGTGGCTTGTGCCTTGCCTAGGGATGGCATGGCGCTTTTATGCCAGCAAGAACAAGGGTTTTGCTTAAGATCAGGCTAGGCAAGTGGTGGTCAAAGAGGAAGTCGGTCACACCTGAGAAAGATTCCCAAGGATGGGGTGAGTCACAGCTTCCTAACTTAGGTCATAGTTAGGATCTGGTATAGGAAGGGCTCCTGAATTGTGCATGCTCCCCGCCCCCAGTCTGGTTGGTGCAGAGGAAAATTAATCGCATGTTACAGGGTTTGAGCAGATTGAAAACACAAGGAAAGCTTGCGTCTCTGCTCACATTGTCTTTTTACTTTATTGCCGGTGAGTCCTCCTCGCACTGGCTAACAGGAATGCTTTTTTTTCCCTCGGCGCTACCATTAAGTCTCCCTGCTTCTTTCCAGGTCACTAATTTTTCTGCTTAGAGTTCATTCTGTTTAGACCGATCTGCTGTCTCATTTAATGAGGTTATTTCTGGGTTATTAGCCTTCCTGTGATATGATACCTTATGGGGACGACCTAATTGATGTAAATCAAACACAGCTTACAGAAGGGGGGAAAATCAAAACCACCCTTTAGATAGTTGGGGGATCTTGAAGCATCTCAGGGTTCCAGTATTTAAAACTCCTCTTTCAACAGACAGCTAATAATACAAATAAATCCTTCCTTATTCGTGAATTAGTGGTTCAGAGAAGTGGAAATTGAAAGAGAACATTGGCATTTTAGTTTGCTGAATAAGCTTTCGACAGAAATTAGACGGGCAAGTGTGGAATGGGAGGGGTTTAATTGTGCAGTTCAATACCCTTGCCAACATATTTTTATTAAGGTATTCTTACATAAACCATTAAGCTTTAGGTTAATTTTTGCAGATATTTTCCTGACTGTACTTAAGGAATAAGGATAAAATGAAATAAAGAAAAGAATTTTTCTCCTAGTACTGCCTAGGACTATGTCTTGCCTGGGTCTTAACACTCCAGAAGGACTTTTGTGGCCCTTTGGCGAACAAAGGGGTTGGGAGTGCGATGATATTAGTAAGAGGAAGTGGCTCTTTCTTCTCTTTAGCTCCTGGACATTAACTCTGTCACAAGAGACTCAGACACACCGGTATATTATTTTATCTGGAAAGAAAGAAAAATATGGTTTACTCTCCTTTTTTTTTTTTATCCTTAAGGTCTTGTTCATTCATTATATTCTTTGCCTGTCTTGGAGAGAAATTGTTTCATGCCTGGGGAAGGGAAGCCAGAGCCGAACTTGGCTGTGAGGCAGTTGTGGGTAGGGCGTTATGGAAGCAGGGTCCCCAGGCTGGACACTGTGGGGGTGGGACAGGGAAAGTGGAGGTATGTGGAAGATACAAACACTCCCAGCAGTCTTGGAGCAGTGAGAGGTGTCAGGGTCTAGGGACTTTGAATTAGATGCCAACTTGACTTTGCTGCAGCCTCCTGATACTGTAGGAGACACTTTCCTGGCTGACAAAAATACCAGGAACTTTAAGACCACCCTATACACTCCTCCCCTTACTAGCTTTCTGGAGACACATGCACCACCTTTGGTTTTCATAGCTCTTGGGATTGGAGGAGAATTGCTCATGGATGGTAGAAGAGAAGAGGAAGAGGGGAGGAGAGGCTGTTTGAGAGTTCGAATGAGGGTGAAATGCTATGTGAGGTCCTTGTGGCCCATTTGCATTGTTTTAGAATCGTTTGGGCAAAGTGACTGCCATAATAACTATAAGACAAACGATACCGGAGATTTCCAGACAAGGAACTGTGGAAAGCAGGAAGGTCACAATTGCCTGTGTTTATGAAGTGTCGGGGGAGGTAGGTAGTCTTCTACCCTATGACACTGAGTGCAGAATGAGTGCTAATTCTCCCTAACTTGATCAGGTAGAGCACTGAGTCTGAGATGTTTGGGAACAGCAAAGCTAGAAGCATCTTTGTCAATTTTTAAGAGCTAGCTCTCTGGCAAAGTCTTTAGTACTTAAATCCCAGTTCATTTCAAAGGACCAAGGATTGAAAGGTGATAGATTTCCAAGAGATAGGCACTGGTTGTGAACTTCTCTCTCAGTTCATCTTCCACGACTGCTACAGAATACTCAAGGGTTGGTTCTTGCAAAGTGGCTCCACATCTTAGATGTTGAAAGGCTAAGGGGGGTTACATGGGCTTTGATGAAGACCCCTGCAGATCACCTCCTGGTCAGTGACTCATGCCAGAGCCAGTGATGACCCACTAGGCCCTTCCCCCATGAATCTCACTGCTTAACTTTACCCTATAAAGGCCGTACCTCCAGATATAAAGCGTGGGAAGACACTAAATCCTGAGCCAAACCATAGGCACATGAAAGGGTTACCCAAGACAGGTTTGTTGCCAACTTCTCTTCATATAGGAAGTTAATTTTTATTCATTTAATATTAGAGTTTGAGGGTGATGAGATTTGGTTGTATAATAAAATAGATTCTGGGTCCTAGCTCTATGTTTTCCTTTTGAGAATAAGGGACAGAATCCTTGGTGCAGTTCTCACACAAACGCAGAGTGTGGGGCTGGAGAGATTGATGGCACTTGCTATATTGTTCAGAAAACCAGAATTCAGGAGGATCTGACGCCTCTGGCAGCCACAGGCACCTGCATGCATGTGCACATACACATATACACATAGATAAACACAAAACAAATATTTTAAAGAGGAAGTCAGACATTAACCCCTCCAGGGTTTATAATTTGTGCGCTGGGAATTGAACCCACAGCTTCTTATATGCAAGGCAAGCTCGTTGCCACCAGAGCTATTTTACTTCTCGTTTTCTGCTTCTCTCACACTGTGAATTAATGAAGTCGGAAAGCTTCTATGGAAGAAATCCAGACATTAATGTTGCTCCTCCAAACCCAATGGGACTCTTTCTCTCTTTCCTGCTTTGAGGAATTTTTCAGGATTTTCACAGTCATGGAATGGCAGAGATTTTGTAATTTTGTGAAATCCCAGTTTTCAGGATGTGTACTGATGAAAACATGCGTGTATCTGAGGGGGTTGACACGGGAAACATCCCCAGTAGGCTCACATATTTGAACTCTTAGTCCTTAGTTTGTGGTGCTGTCTGAGAAAGGTGGATAAGCCTTTAGGAGGTGGAGGAAATGCATCACAGGGTTGGGCTTGGAGAGTTCATAGGTTGCTCCACTTCCGGTTCACTCTCTCTGCTTCGAGTGAGGTTGAAGATGTGATCTCTCCATTTGAGACCTTCTCTGGCTGCCATTTCTCCCCTGCTGTTGTGGACCCTCCTTCTGGAACTGTAAGTCAAAACAAGATTTCCCCCACTCCCCATATGTTGCTTTTGGTCATGGAATTTTAATCACAGCAATATAAAGTAACTTCTACAATGAGTCCCCTGAACACCTCTTATTTTCTCTGTGTAGAAATTTCTCTGCCTTAGAGCCCTGGAGTTTAAGCATCCAGACAAGGATCTTCCCTTGACTGCAGAGAAAAATGGGAGGGACCTTGTGGACTGAATACAGTGTTTGCACTATTTTCAGTCAACGTTTGCTGTTCTAAGAGTATGAGCCAGCTAGCACTTAGAGCTAGGACCAACCACGTACATAGGAAGACAACAGAGCTCTCCTGTCCCACAGAAAACTTCTCATGGCCCTTCCCAGCACATTCTTGCCCTCTCTCACCAGAGGCTACCGTCCTCACTTCTGTATCACACATTTAAAAAACATTTTGGTGTTGTTGTTTGTTTAGAAATGTTTTTACATATTGCCACACGGCCAGCACACCCTCCTTTCTATTTCTGTCTTTCCCGCCTCTTCTTAGAGAATTGAATTTCTGAGATCTCGCCACACTGCTGCCTCTGCCAGTGGTTAAGCACATTATTACTGAGCAACAAAACCATGGAATGAAAATAGTTTCTTTTGTGTACCGTGCTGGTGATGGGCAACTGATGCGTCTCCTCTTTCTACGGCTGGTGTGGTAACTCCTACTCATACAAGGAAGATGCTTTGTGTCTGATCTCTTTTAGATATTGAAGGGTGGACTGGTTTTCAAGGGGCTGGGCCACCTGTATTTGAGAATCAACTCCCAAACAGCCTCAGTTTGTTCCAGCACAGCCTTCTTAAGGTTTTAAGGGAAACCTTGGGTGTCTTAGAATGTCCCTAATAATAACTAATGTCAAATATTTTTTTCAGGTGTATAATGACCATTCCTATAGCTTAGCTTTCTCACTTAAGTGTGTGTTCAAATGCTTTGTTTAATTTATATTGTGTTGTTTGTCTTATTAAGACTTTATATATTCTATTTATTGTATCACTTTATGTTGCAAGACAAGGTTGTTCTATGTAGTCCTGACTGCCCTGAACTTGCTCTGTAGGCTAGGCTGGCCTTGAACTCACTGCCTTTGGAGTGCTGGGATTAAGGGCATGTGCTACCTTACCTGGCCAACTTTATGTATTCTAAATCCAAATCCTTTCCCATCCTCCTTAGTCTTTGATTATCACATTAATTTATTACAATTTTATTTAAAATATTTATTTTATGTGTATTAGCATGAATGTACCTATGTGCATAAAGTATCTGCAGAGTATAGCAGAGGGAGGGTGTCAGATAACCTGAAACTGGAGGAATGGATAGTTGTGAGCCACTATGTGGGTGCTGGGAGCCGAACCTGAGTCCTCTAGAAGAACAGGTAGTACTTTCAACTGCTAAGCCAACCCTCTACTCCCCTTAATTTTTCTCTTTTGATGAATTTAAGATTTTAATTTTGGTAGAGTTCAACTTTTTTATTTTTTTTTTTGTATGTTATGCTTTTAGTTTTGCTTTGGGATTTTTTTTAATGTTTTTAGGTCATGCCCTTTATTGTTTTTCTGAATCCCAGAGCTTCAGTTTACTCTAAAATATCTTCTGTGGTGAGAAGTAGGAACAAAACCAGCCAGTTTTATTTTCAGAATTTTCTTTCTTTTTTCTGTATAGGCAGAAATAATTCAGAACTTCGTGCTTAAACGACTATTATTTTGATAAGACTGTCACTTTGAAGCCTTTATCAAACATCTACTGATTTGACAGATGCAAATCTATTTCCAGACTCTTTAATCTCTTCCAGTGACCTTTTTGTCTTTGAATCAAAACCACCATGTTAGTTATTTTTGCACCTCTATGACAAAGTACTTGAGAGAGGCAACTTAAGTGGGAGACGGTTCACTTTGGGTTATGCCTTTATGGGATGCAATCCACCATGGCAGGAAAGGTGTGGCGCAGGAGCATGGAGGGAGCCTGGACCAGGAAGTATCGGGGCCAGGAAGCTGAGAGAAGCAGATGGAGGACTGGATTATGTTAACACCTAGAGACTTCTGTCACTGCCCAGGACTCACTGTTTCTCTGTTTCCAGAGTCTCCCCACACTGTACCACCTGGGAATCAAGTCTTCAAAAACATGCAGCAGGGGATATTTCAGACTCTAATAATGGCCGACACAACTCTTTTATTACCTGTAATACATCTTGAAATTTAACTTTAGGATTTTATACATCAGTACTGTGTTTATATAATTCTCATCCTTCTCACTACACAAACTCTCCACTTCCTCTTACAGTCATCACCTCTTTCTTTAATTATTGTTTTATATACACACTACACACATACACACCATACCACATACACCACACACCACATACCACATATCACACACCACACATATCACACACACCACACACGCCACATCTCACACACACACACACACACACACACACACACACACATCACTAAGTCTACTTAGCATCACTCATATGTATATGTATTCAGAGCTTACCTATTAGGACTCCTGGAGAAAATGGATTCTCCCTGCCTCTGCAACCATTTAGTGCTTACAGCTCTTCATCTCACAGGTCGGATGTCAACTGTTGATATTACTACACAGGTCTTGTTTAGGCAGCCATATAGTCAAGAGTTCTTGAGTGTAGTGTCCCTGCCATGTTTACAAGATGCTGTCTTGTAGCTGCTGTCCTGGTCCTCTTGTTGTTAGAAACTTTCTACCCCATCTTCCAGTGTTTTCTGAGCCTTAGGTAGAGGGCACCAAGGGTCTCTTGGTCTCTGCATTTTGACCACTTTAACTTCTCTGTAGTAGTCTCCATTTACTCTGAAACAAAACAACAACAAAGACTTCTTTGATGTGTCTTTTTCTAAACATTTGATCCTCCTGCTTTGGAAAATTCCCCCAAATATTGAGATTACAGGGTTTGTACCACCATGAGCTAACATTCTCAATACCTTCACTATGTTAATTCTTCTCAAATTGGTTTATTGGTTTAAATCTATACAAAAGAAATCCAACAAGTTTTATATTTCTAAAGGAAATTAAAACTCCATTCTTAAAAAATGTTAGTTTTAGGATAGCCCTCACACAGAAAGACACTGGTTCAAAAAATTAAAAGGAAAAGAGATTGTGAAAAACTGATGTTACTTATTCTACAGATCTAATAAAATTTACCATCTAGTCACAAATCCTTCTCTGTGGGAAAGTCTTAATGTCAAACTTAATTTCTGCAATAAGTATGACTGGTTATATTTTCTTTGTATTTTGGATATACAAAAAATGAATAATTAAATGCTTCAAATATGTTTCCATTTCAACCAAGTTGTGGACACATCTCTGCAGTTTTCTCTTGATGTCTGTAGGACCTGTGATAATGTCTCACCCTTTGTTTCTGTTATTGGTAATGTTTTTCTGTCTTTGACCAGCTTGAGTCTTTCAGTTTTATTTGTCAGTTCAAAGAAGACACATATATTATTGATTGTCTTTATAAATTACTCCTATTAATATTTGTGGGCATCAGTCTTTTACATTGAAAATTTAGATTTTTCTTTTTAAAAAACCTTCCGTGTTTTTAATATAAAGGATTAAAGCTATGAAATTACCTGAAGTGCTTATATATATATATATCTCCCACAAGTCTTAAAATGTCTTTTTTAAATTATTAGTCCACTTAAAACATTTTATAATTTGTATTGTGGTTCATTCTTTAAACTATGGAATATTTAAGAGACTTTGTTAGATTTACAAACTCAATAGAGTTCTTAAGTGCATGTTTTATGTTTGTTAATATCAAATTTAATGCTAATAATTAAAATTCTCTTACAGCAAGAGCAATGTGATTTGAGTGCCTAATGTCTACCCAATCTTGTTTAATCTCTCAGCAGATGCTCTGTCTAGGGGAACATCTCATGAGCTGGGTAAGCATTCATTTTGCACTTGGGTGCCATGTTTCACAAAGGTTAAATTGGTTGATAACATTCAGATGGCATTGTCTTTAAATATCATTTGGTCTACTTGTTCTAGCAACCACTGGAAAGAATAGTGTTCCATTATAATTAATTTATTTCTGCTACTCTTTTTGTCAATATTTTTTCACTGTGGTTTAAAGCTTCATTGTATGCACGTTCATCTAGGTTTGTACATCTGTCTCTGTGGTTAATTGATGCTTAATCCATATGACATGCCTCTTCTTATCTTTACAAATAGCCTTTGTATTGGGATTTTCTACACCTAACTTTATCATCTTTCTCATTCACATTATTCACGTGCCTTCTTATATCCCATATCTCTATATTTAAATAGCATTTCTTAGTAGAAGTAGGAATGACTTCCAGGGAGGAATTGGACCAGTAGGAGGATAGGGTGAACTAAGAGAAGGTAGTGGGATGGATAAGATTAAAGCACAATGATGTATTTGTATCAAAATGACATAATGAAAGCTACTGTATTCTAAAAGAAGGGGAGAGTTTGCTACTGAGGATTTGATTTAGACCCTGGGGTAACTAGAAACTTGGAGCAGATGGCGACTTGAAGAGCATTGGACATCTGGCCTCAATCCTGTGCCAAGGCTCTCATGGGAAGAAGCCCCTATCCTATGCAAGGGTGCAAGGGTACAAATGATAAGAGTCAGGTAGTCAGGCCATGCCTGTGGTCTTGGTTATCAGCCTATCAGGTGCTGGTCATAGGATGGAAAGCATTCATACACCTTCCATCCAGTTGTCTGCTCCCCAGTCAATCTCTGATGCTTGCACAAGCCTCGTGCCTGACACAGCTTGCCCACCACATGCTGACTGCCTCTAAAGCCATTGATTTGGGGCCCTGGCTTGATGTCCATGAAACATATAGTTAAGAAAAAGAGGTAGTTGTATCCAGATCAAGTTGAAAGCAGAGACAATTCCTCTAACCAGGGCTTCACCCACATGTATCTTTGTTCTTGGCACCCCAAGTCATGGCATTTACATTGGTTGTTTCTCTGTTTTCCAACATGCTATGAGTTTGTATGTATGTTTGCTTGTTTTTAATTAAGAAAATAAACACTGATACTCAGGGGCCTTCCAGCCCTCACATGGTTGGCTCTGTGTCCTCAATGCAATGGGTCCTCTGGCAATATGGAGCAAGGCCAGACATAGGAAAGAAGCTCGCCCACAGGGAGTTGACCCACAGACCTAAAAGCCAAGTCCCCCTTCTCCATAGTAGGTCCTCCACATATACCTGAGTGGATGTGTCTATACACCAAACGTACATGGGGATGCTCATAATGCTGGCACTGTTTGGCAATGTCTGACTCTTCCAGATTTTAAAAGCCCTTAGCCGACAGAGTTGTCTATCTGCCTGGCTTAGTCTTGAGGCACCTAAACAGAAATCAAGGATTTCTGCAGGGATTTATTTCACAGGTATTCCTGAGGCTTTTGTGAATAAGATGGAAAAGGGCAAGCTACATCTACTTGTTTATCTTTCTCTTATTATTTTATTCTTTTACATTCCAGCTGTTGCCCCACCTTCCAGTCTGCCCTCCCACAGTTCCTCATCCCATTCCTCTTCCCCCTTGCCTCTGAGAGGATGCTCACCCCATGCCCCAGGCATCCACCTTTCCTGGGTCCTCAAGTCTCTTGAGGATTAGGAACATCTTCTCCCACTGAGGCCAGACCAGGCAATCCTGTGCTGTGCTCTGTGTGTGTGTGTGTGTGTGTGTGTGTGTGTGTGTGTGAGAGAGAGAGAGAGAGAGAGAGAGAGAGAGAGAGAGAGAGGTGGGGGGGCTAGGAGGTTGTCTTGAACTGGCCTGTGTATGCTGCCTGGTTGTTGGCACAGTCTCTGGGAGATTTAAAAATCAGACAAGATAGTGCCAAGTCCACACATTTGTTAAAATGGGACTGGCTTATTCCAGCAGCCTTTTGGGGCATGCCTGGCAGGAGGGCCCACAGGCATTTGTCTTCCGAGAGGCAGGAGCACTGAGCTAATTAGGGCCTTGCTTGACACCACCCTGCTGATGACCTCTACCTGGCCTACAATGATCACACTGCCTCCAGGGCACCTTAGTCCTGCCTCTGTGTCAGCAAATACATCTAGGAGCTTGAGAGAGACCCTGGGAATTTGAAAAGATGATGATAAAGGCAAAACCACAAGTTCAACTGTCTTTTCAAAAACCTGACAATTTAAAGGTAAAGCTGGAATTAAATGTCTTCACTTTGGATTTTATTATCTGGAAGACAATGCCTCCACTCTTGACTTAAATCAACCCCCTGGCTTAATGCTTCTCACTGCTGACAGGATGTTTCTAAACTGTGTAGTACAGTTGTTCATAAATGGTGAGCCCTAGGACATGTCTTGAGTGTGAGTGTCTCCAACAGCAGTAGCTTCCCTCACTGGAGGCCTGTGGTTGTTCATGTCCATTGGCCAATGATTTCTAAAGACTTCATCATATATCCATTTTATTGTGCAAGATACTTAGGGTCCTTTTTTGTTTTTTGTTTTTTGTTTTTTGTTTTTGGATTTTGTTTTTGTTTTTGTTTTTGTTTTTGGTTTTTTTTTTTTTTTTTTTTTTTTGAGACAGGGTTTCTCTGTGTAGCCCTGACTGTCCTGGAACTCACTCCATAGACCAGACTGGCCTTAAACTCAGAAATCTGCCTGCCTCTGCCTCTCAATCGCTGGGATTAAAGGTGTGCACCACCACTGTGGTCTTTTAAAGACCTGTATTTGTGTATCTCATTGGCCTTGGAACTTAAGGACACGATCCCAATGGTGACATTGGCACTTTTGGCTAGTTTTATGTGTGCTTTTGAGCTCTATGTGAGCTAAGACATTAGTCTTAGAGATGGGTATGGGCAACTATGCACATTACCAGGTAACTGGATGAATAAATACATAAATAAATAAATGGCAAGCTTTGTCAACTAACTCAAACAGCAACTCCTTCGAAGGAGTTCATCTCCAGCTTCCAACCAACAGAGCAGATTTGGGGACCTTGTATTTTGCCCATGCATAGCCAGCCTCCCTCTGACCCTTTTGTCTTTTATCATCATAGCTAGCCATTTTCAGCCTGGCACAAACCAGGAGACCAGTGGTCTATGTAGCTTTGAGGGTACTCATCCTAAAGTAGAGTGTTTACAGACTGGTGATGCTTGGCGGGTCCTCATTGACATGCGGCTACAGAAGAAGCAGAAAGGTGGTTCGTTCCTTTTACTTTCAGTTGAACTTGTTTTTCTTCCCCAAGAAGACACAAGTCTAGATCCATGATCTCTATCTAAACAACGGAGCCATATCAGAAGCAAACCCTTGCTCTATCAGCGAGATTAGCTATCTCCCAATTTCGCTGTATAAATTGGCTCTCAATTTAGGCTTCTTCCCCTGAAGAGCTCCTTCATTACAAACCATCATTGCTCCAGGAGGACACTGGGAGAAGGAAAGGCAACACAACCAAATACTTAATTTCATTAATCTGTTTAGCAATATCAATATAATGAGAGGGAATATTGATTTTCTCACTTAGGATTTAAAAATCTCGGCTCCTTTCCCCAGAATTAAATGCCTCGAAACCGATGTTGCACCTCTTTACAGTCGCATCTTTAATTTAGTTGTTATAATTACGCATTAACGGATGTCAGCGAGATAGCCAGTTAGAGAGCATTCGGTTCTGCTTGTCTTGATTACCACAGTTTAGATGTAAAGTAAATTAGAATGAAAGACTATACAGTCCAATTACAGATAAAAGCAGCAAACGGCACTGTTGTAATTAGATGCCAGGACTATTTTTCTTAGATTTTGTATCTCTGAGGGCCCTTCTCATAGCTACTTGGCTGTAACCATTGTGGAAAGATTTCAGAGTGGTTTGTATCTCTGCAGCCATGTTGTTTCCCTTCAAACTTGAGCTTCACACTGGGTTATTCTTCCTGGGATCTTTTTCTACTCCGAGCCATGAGGACTCTGTAGAATTTTTATTTCATGAGTACCCAGTCATTCTAGCCTGGGTCATGCTCAGTTTTTTGTTTTTGTTTGTTTGTTTTTGTTTCTTCTTCTTCTTCTTCTTCTTCTTCTTCTTCTTCTTCTTCTTCTTCTTCTTCTTCTTCTTCTTCTTCTTCTTCTTCTTCTTCTTCCTTCTCTTCCTCCTCTTTGTCCTTCTCTTCCTTGTCCACTTTCTTCTTCTTTCTCTTCCTTGTTGTTAAACTTAGTTATTACTCTGAATTTTTTTTTCTTTTTGACTCATGATGGAGAGCCAAAGCCATGCTTTCAACCCTAGCAGTACAATGTTTGAGATTCGGGGAGGATAGACTGGTAAGGAGGTAGTAACTTTCCATTAATGCTGCTTATATCTATATAGAGAAAGCTGTCTAAGGATAGTCAAATGGGTGACACGAAGATAGGAGAAGTTGTGAATGTCTTTTATCAACACCTGCCAGGTTCCCATGTTGGACACCACAAGGATGACTCTGTAACTTGATCTTGAGTTGGATCCTTAACAGATGGCTATCTGGAAACCTTCATCTATTCTTTTCCCACCAAATGGTCTGATCTCTTATTACTTTTGCCTCCACAACACAAAAAAGAATTTTCACAGGCTGAGGAAGAGAGCTGGGATACCCAACCCATTGAGGAACTGAGCAGTAGTGTTCCTGTTCCCCAAGACTGACTGCTGAGCTGTGCTCAGTGAACTATTCAGACGGATGGAGAAGTGCAGGGAGGGTGGTCCAGAGAGAATACCATGCTGAAGTCAAAAGCACAAAGACAATCTTAGATGGCTGCTGGATGGTTGGAAATGGAGCTTACAAAGGCTAAGCTAGAGGAGATGAATCAGGATCTCTCTTGTGGGAAAAAGTTCACAGTACCAAGAGTGGTGATGGACACCCATTATCCCTGCTGATCAGCAGCTGAGGCAGGACTTTCAGTCTGAGCCTAGGAGATCAAGGCACATCAGGCTGGCATAATAAATAAAACCAGCAATCCAGTAACCTGCCTGCATGGGAGCAGACATCCCTCTCCTCTGTCTTAGTGAAATCTTGGTACTACATAGCCCCAGGCATCTCAAAGGGACCATTATCAAATGGTCCTAGAGGACATCCTAGGTCTACAGAGATGTTTTTGGAGAAGGCCACTGGATATATAGGGAGATTCCTCATGTTCTCCTGATGGATTAATTTCCTGGAGATCATTTGAGGTGTGATCCTGGCATATATTTTCTTTTCTCACCAAATGGTCTGACCTCTTACTAATTTTGCCTACAATTAGTTTGGTGTAATTACCGCCACTTACAATTCAGTCTGCTTTCACTAAAAAAAATTATTGTTCACGGGGCCATAAAACTCTTTAAAAATTGCTTAATGAAAAATGGAGCCTGAGGAATGTCGCACTAGATAAGACCAACCATTAAATCCTGGACTTACGGTGCGCTTGAGCATGAGGAGGTAGCTTGTGCTGGAGGCCCCATGGCAGTGTGTATGTGTGTGTGTGTGTGTGTGTGTGTGTGGTGTGATGCTTGATAGAGTAAGGATTTGGAACACATATGCAGAGACATTCCCACTCATTGGTGCTTTCTGTGTCCTTGTCTTTTTTTTTTTTAAGATTTATTTATTTATTTATTTATTTATTTATTTATTTATTTATCTATTTATTTATTATATGTAAGTACACTGTAGCCGTCTTCAGACACCCCAGAAGAGAGCATCAGATCTCATCATGGGTGGTTGTGAGCCACCATGTGGTTGCTGCGATTTGAACTCAGGACCACCGGAAGAGCAGTCAGTGCTCTTAACCACTGAGCCATCTTTCCAGCCCCTGTGTTCTTGTCCTTATACTTTGCATTGAGGTAGGCCCCAAGGTGTGGTGCTAGATGCTCAAACTCTTCTGACTTTAACCTTTGTTCTTTTTTTTTTTTTCTTGGTGGGTCAGAATGGACAAATAAACAAATGATGAGGACACAATATCAAGGACCGAGCACCAGCCTTGAAAGCCAATGTCATCCCCACAGTCTGTTACCTGCTCAGTGCTGGCACTACAGAGTGAGAGTCAAAACATGGGAAATTCCAGAGTTGCATATTCAAGGGCAGAGAGGAAACAGTTGGTCAGAGGAACTGACTGGCCATTCTGCCAGGATCCTCAGCAGAACAGATGGCCTCAGTCACATTGGTAAGGGTCTATCTTCATTTTTGAGCTATCAAGTCAAAGGTCAATCACTTCCAGAAATAATGCTTCATCTGGGATCTTTGGCTAAACCCAGAGTGTGCTTATTCTGGCCAGTCTAGATAGTAGAGTGCCCTGGAAATGCCCTGCCTCTGGCTCCAGAATGCTGGAATTACAAGGAGCCACCATGCCTGCCCAACTTTTATGTGGGTTCTGAACATTCAAGCTCTGGTCCTCATGTTTGTGTGGAAGATGCTTTATTGACTGAGCCTTCTCTCCAGTCTGACTTTATGAGATTTGTCAAACACTATACACCTTATGTTTGTTTAGAAATGCAGTAAAATGGTCTTCCAAAACACTTCCTCATGCACTGGAACACATGTGATAATGAACAAGGTCTGGGTCAAGTAATTTGGGGATTCACACATCCCCAAACTATAAGAATTTACTCCACATCTACTATATGCTTAGTGTTTATCTTAATAATCAGGGAAACTGAGTTTTTTAAAATACCCTTGATATTTCCCAACAAATACTTCTTGGTTCTCTACTAAGTTTCCAGGATTGTTGTGCTGGGGATAAAATATCCATTTGTTTATTTACTTATTCTCAAGTATTGAAAGTGTACTCCAAAGCGTGGATGATTCAAAGTGAGGAGAGAAAGGTGCCTCAGTGGGAATAAAGGGCTGCAAGTCAGGCAGGGCTGAGTGTCCTCTCTGAAATTTTCTTATTTGAAGAGAAACCCAAAAAGTTGAGGATTTACTAAGAAGTCTTGGCTCCCTTGAAGAAAGGCTGGATCAGAGCAAGCAGAACAGGAAAGGGTGACAGTTAGAGGACATAAAGAGTCAGGCCACAGTGGGTTGTAGGCTTAGATTTTTCTTTTTTCTTTTTTAAAAGATTGTTTAATTATTTTATGTATATGAATACACTGTAGCTGTACAGATGTTTGTGAGCCATCATGTGGTTGCTGGGAATTGAACTCAGGACTTCTGCTCACTCCAGCCTTGCTCACTTTAGCCCAAAGATTTATTTATTATTATATGTAAGTATACTGTAGCTGTCTTCAGACACCCCAGAAGAGGGCATCAGATCTCATTACAGATTGTTGTGAGCCACCATGTGGTTGCTGGGATTTGTACTCAGGATCTTCAGAAGAGCAATCAGTGCTCTTAACCACTGAGCCATCTCTCCAGCCCGGCTTAGATTTTTCAAAACCTACTTTAGTAAGGGTTCTTAAACATTTCAACCTCCCTTACAGCCCACTGACCAAAGGTATGGGAAAAAGATGGGTTAATAGGACAATGGGGATGTGGACTGGTTTAGACGTAGTTCTTTGGGGACAGTTCCAACATTCTTTGTCAGCAGTCTACTAGCAAAACACCAAATAGGAATCAGCAGCAGCTGATCTATTCAGAACACACCACCAGGCTGTACCAATTAGCACAAGTGTGCTGAAGCTGCAAGAAGTAGCCAGAACACCACCAGAAGTCCTTTGGTGTGTTTCTCTCTATAAAGTTACAAGTGAAGATCAGAAAAGAAAGCAAACAGAACCAATGCTAAGACCAGCAAGGCAAAGCCCAATGAAGACCAGCAAGGCAAACCAATGCCAGAGCATTGCCCATTGTCTGTTGGGTTATATTTAAGCTCTTTCCAAAGATTATATGTCCTCTCAAGCAGGAGCTCCAGCAAAACACCAAAAGCCTTTTTCCAGGCAGCTTCCAGAAAAACACCACATGACTGTCCTCAGCAAAACATCCTCTTACATGTCTGCTTCAGCAAAACATCCTCTCATTAGACAGCTTCTAGAAAAACATCACATGACACAATTGAGTCTCCAAGGAAACCAGAAATTCCCACTTCAGTACTTCCTCTGGGTTCAGATTTTATGTTGAAGGAAGCCCTTTGTATGGAATAGCCATATTACTCTTGAGTTCTTCGCTACATCTCAGTCAAGAGGCCAGGGGAATAGAGAATCAGGATCACAGTTCAGGACCAGCTTTCACAAGCAGGGGCCTGCAGGCAGACAAGATTACTGTTAATGTATTGCTAGGGGAGACTCTCCGAAGCTAAGTATATGAGAAGAAAGGAGATTTCTTTGGTTGGTGGCTCTGGGGAATGAGTTGTCCCATAGTAAGATGCCAGCAACACAGGTGAGAAGCAAGAGGATTGGGGTGACATGAATGTATAGGCCTGAGCTGTACACTTGTACTTTAAATACAGTGTTTAAGTCAAACCCATTCTATGATAACTCAGTCATTCAACAATAGCATTTGCTGGTTCATGAAGGTTGAGCTTTCACATCATAATGACCTCTTAAGAAGCTTGATCCTTCAATAGTAGGGTTTCCAACTCATGGACTTTGGAGAACACATTCAAGCTGGACCAGGGAACAGTGGGGGAACAGACACAGGAAGAATGTAAGGTTGGGCACATGCTGACATCAGTGAATCTTGATCAGGAAGTTATAGGCATTTATTTGTCCTATATTGTTTGTGTTGCTTTGAGATAAGATCTTACCTGCTAGCTCAGGCCTGCTTGGAATTCATTATAAGTGGAGGGAATTCAGCTCATTTACATATGTTTTTAGAAAGGTTATATTTCTATTTATATGTGCATGTACATGTGCTTGTGTGTGTGTGCATGTGTGTATGTGTGTGTGTGTGTGTGTGTGTATGTGCATTCCTGAAATTGCCAGGAGACGCTCAAAGAGAGCATTGGATGCCCTGGTGCTGGACTAACAGGTGGGTATGAACTCAGATCCTTTCCAAAGAGTAGCAACTGCTCTTAGATGCTAGCTATCTCTCTATCCTCACATGTGTTTGTAAATCTGTTTGTCATCTATCATCTATCTATCTATCTATCTATCTATCTATCTATCTATCTATCTACCTATCTATCTATTTATCTATCATCTATATCCTGTCTGTTATCTATTTATCTGTTTGTCTGTCTATGTATCTAATCTATATCATCTATCATCTATTTATTAGAGATAAATAAATAGATCTGTCTATATAGATTGAAGATATGAAACATACTTTTAATATACACATACACTGTGAAATACTACTGAATGGTTATCAAACATGTTAATCTCCCTGCATGGTTATGCATGTGCGATTAAATACCCTACATCTATTCTTCTAGAAGATTTACAATATATAATACAGTCTTTTAAACCCAACTTTCATGCTGTCTGTTGACTCTCTAGACATTGATCCTCCAGGAGATGCAATGCTGTATTCTTTACCAACAGCTCCCAATCTTGTTGTTTGGGCCAAGATCCAGGTTGTGTCCTCTGACCTCTGGATGTTCTTAGATGTTGATATGTCAATGAGCTCATTCTGCACTTGAGCTTTCAAATCCAGTTAGTTTGATTTAGCGGAACATTCTCTGCTTCTGTTCACAGTCTGGTCAATGCCAGGTCCATGGTTGGGCTTCTAAGAAGCCTGCAAAGTCCTGTGGGTGCTTTGAATTTGTTCTTGGAAAGTGACGTCACATACTGGATTTCTCCTGTACATATCCAATTCCACCTGCCTTTGTTTCTGTCTCTTATGACCTCTGCTCCTCTTGGAGCCCAGTCACGAAGCCCAGAGCCCACTTACAGCTATGGGTGGGCCCAGGATGGAACCTCTGTGTTCTTGGAGGTACTCCCTTGGGACCTGGCCTCCCTCTCCCTCAAGTGTGGTTTAGGGGGAAAAGTACCTCCCGATCCACTTCTCTGCTTTGATGTTCTTTTATTTAGTGAGCCTGGGCAGCCTGGAGAAACAGGAGAGACAGAAATGACCGTGAAGGATATCTGTTCTTCTTCCAGCCTCTTTACTGGGCCTTTAGTCCTGTTTACCCTCGGGGTTGTAAGCGTCAGCCTATCCTTAGCTACTTCCTGTCCTGTAGCCTTTAACAGACGGAAAGCACTGTGGAAAAGCTAACTAAAGGCCTCCAAGCGCCTGGGTCCACGTTATTATGGCAAACTTAAAAGTAGTAAATAAAAAGAACAAACGAAATAAAAACACAAAATGAAAAAATAATTAAAACAATAACTATTCCATTCATTCTAAGCACATCATCCAAGATTACATTAGAAAAAAAACTACAATAAAAACATGCTTTTAATCTGATAGTAAAAAAGCCCAATAAAATAAAAATGAGCTCCATTAATGAAAATAATGCCTTTTACCCCAGCTAGTTAAAATGCTGAGCTTACATGTTTTTGGGTTTGGGGGAGCTGGGAATTTTTTTCCCATGGGCTGGTAATAGATTCTCTTTTGTTATATGCTGGAGATGGCCCTGGCTAATTAGTATCGTTCAGTATGGAAACTCACTGTATGTATGAAGTCCAAAGAAATTGTACAGAGAGACAGCCAGTTCCTGTAGAAATAGGCAAAGGGAAATTGTGCTCTGTTTAAGATTGGACTTCAGAATAAAAGTCAAATCTCTCTCTCTCTCTCTCTCTCTCTCTCTCTCTCTCTCTCTCTCTCTCTCTCTCTCTCTCTCTCTCTCTCTCTCTCCTCTCCTCTCCTCTCCTCTCCTCTCCTCTCCTCTCTCCTCTCTCTGTCTTTCCTCTCCTGTCTGTCTGTGCCTCTATCTCTCTGTCTCTATCTCTCTCTCCTCTCTCCTGTCTTTCTTTCCTCTCTCCTGTCTCTCTCTCCTCTCTCACATCTCTTTCCTCTCTCCTGTGTCTCTTTCTTCTTTCCTGTTTCTGTCTCTCTGTCTCTGCTTATCTCTGTCTCTGTCTCTCACTCTATGTGTGTGCGTGCACACGTATGCGCTTGTGTGTGTGTGTGTGTCTGTGTCCTAACCTCTTTCTTTCTCTTTCCTCATTACTTCAATTTCCTCTGGCCCCTTTTAAGAAGTGACTTTAATTTTCTTTCAGATGACAGGTAAGCCCCGCCTTAGACTGTTTTCGGATGAAATGGAGGTATAAATAGATAAGTCCCAATCACAAGAGACCTTACCAAGACCCTTTCCTTTTATTATTGCTAAATATATATATTTTATATATCTATGTCTGAGTTCAGGACTCCCCTTCCCACACAAACACTGGAAGTACAAGTTCTCACTCTTCCATGGCTTTTGCATAGAGCCCTCTACAAGCCTGCTTTCTTCAGTGGCCTTTGCTTACAGCCCTCTCCTCACTCTTTTCCTCATTGCTTCCTAATGTGTTACGAAGCCAAACTGGTTTCCATTTCTTGCTCAAAGATTTCTTAATCCTGAATTAAGTTCCAGTTTTACCTCTAAGAGGAGAAACACCATCATCACAGATGTGTGTTTTGACCTCTCCAGACACCACTGCAGAGAAACAGCCTTCCTGGATCCTCAGACAAAACTCAATGCAGAACTCTTCAGTCCCTCTAAGCAGCTCCCCCCTCCCTCCCAGGGCCTCGCCTCCACTGCAACTGCTTAGTTGTTCAAAGGAATATTAACATTTTAATTTAGTACCTAATTATGTTTGCTAGCCATAACTAGAAACACTGCTATTAAAATCCTCGCACGAATTTTGGTGTTAGGCAGGTACCTTTGTCAGTGCCCTAGAATTGCCTGCAACTTGTATAATCCAGGAGCTTTGTGCTCATGTCTCACCCTTCCTGTCTTCTCTTCTCAATGGGTTTCCTCTCTGATGCATGGGTTGTACTGAACACTGCTGCCTGGCTAGAATATACTTAGATGTCTGGCAGTCCATTCCTAAGAGGGCATGGAAGGTTTTCAAGATGGTGTTGCCTTTTCTCTGACATTAAGATTAGATGCAGTAAATACGTGCTTATCTGGTCATCAGAAGCAAACTCACCTTCTTTCAAGCAGTGAGTGTCTGTGTGTGCCCATCTGCTGGTCTACTTGATTGGCTGGAGAGACACCTAGGTTAGTTGAGTGCATTTTTAGATGTGTCTGCAATGAGAGTTCTGAACTGGTGAACTCACCCCTTGATGGGTTCTAAGTATGTGGCATTATTGGGAGATGGTGACCTACCTAGAGGACGTGCATCTCTGGGGGAGGGGGGTGAGGCATGTCCTTGGGAGTGTGCTAACCCTTGCTTCTCTAACTGTGGTCTGTGCTTCCTGTCCACCATGATGTAAATAGCTATTGCGTCATGCACCTGCCACTACTATGCCCTGCGTCACAGCAGGCCCAGGTGTATATAACTTTTTACCCTGTCTGTAACCATGACAACTGTATTAAAATCATACAGGCCATAAGGAGTCAGTGAGCTATGCCTCACAGATGCTTCTGGTCTTCATTGCTGTCCTGGGCCAGTGTCCCTTTACTTTACCTGTAGACTAGAAAATGTCTGAATTTTTAAGAAGTCCCTGTGTTCATGACAGAACAGTTAAACTGGATAAGGTTTCTGGATAATGTCAACAGTCAGGTCATTCTGAGATTCTGTTTTGAGGTAAGCCAATATTTGCATGTTTCAGAATCCTTGCTCTGAGTGACTAGGTCTAGTTTATCATATCCACTTGGAAATGATGGAAAACTTAAATTTCTTCATTGACCTTCACTATGAACTGATTAAGCTTAATAGAGGCAGTGGAGAAGGAGACGCAGATTTTCTTTTGCTAACAATATCTTTGAAAAAAAGAGTAAGCTCTACTGCAGATGACACCCTGGTTGGAATTATCAGTGTGTGAAAGGAAAGCCACGGAGTGTTTCCTACAGTTTCTCCCATCAGGCAAATGGACGCTGTAGGCAGTCCTGGGCGGACCGTCCCACAGAATAGGTGGCTAGAGGCAAGAAACCATCTAGGCCTTCTACTTGGAGAAGGCCAATGGCAACTTGGACAAAAGGGGGAAGAGGAGAAGGAAGAGGAGGAACAGAACTACTGGAGGAATATCCCTTAGTTGTTCCTTAAGAAAACAGGTGTTTCCTGATGACTCTGTTGTATTTGGAGATGAACTGTTCATAAAAGCCCTGTGTTGGAGGATCATGGGACAGCATGGGGTCAGCTCCCTAGCAACAGGATCCAATCCAGAAGGGGTTCTTTGGTTCTGCCTCCAAGTCCTATAATTGCCTCAGCCTGAAACATGGCAAAGCAACCTGGAGACAGTAAGACTGCACCAAATGAAACCTGCTGTTGCCATCTTCTTCCCAGAAGCTCTAGTTAAGTGGATTTGGTTTAAATGTCTCCCAAGTGTGAACCTCAGAGCAATGGGAATTGATTCTTCCCAGGGGTTATGCATCTAAACTTTCATAGACTGCAGGTGCTGATCCTCAACTCTGGAGATTCGAGTTTTGGGAGGCCTTGATGTTGGGAGTGGTCATCTGGCTCTGGAGAAACCAGGGTAAACTTCAATGTGGATAGTTCATACATAAGTCAGGGTCATTTACCACAGGACCAGGATGACTGGCTTTGTGACAACCCCTCCCCCATCCTTTACATAGGCTTAGTTCCTGAGGTAAATTCCATTTCACTAAGACCTAGTTTATGAACACATCAGATGATAACCAGGCCAGCATCTCCCACATAAGTGCCCCTGGTATAAGGGGATAAGCCTATCCTTGACTCTGAGAGAAAAAATAAGTTAAATAAAATAACAAAGAATCCTGAGGTCATGTACCTAGGTAGGTAGCCATGTACCCATGGTACCTAGGAAGGCCATCCATGGGGTTGAAGGGCAGCCATCTTCCCTGAACATGGCTCCATATGTGATTTTCACTTTGGCTATAATCTTTTCTGAACTCTGCAACCACATCTGAAGGACATTTAAGGAAATCTCCCACTTTCTTCTTCCATTCTACAACACACAGAGAACAGAACAAGGTACTGTTTCTAAGGAAGGGCTTGAAGGGAAAGAAGGAAGACTTGGGCTCTCACCAAACTTGCCAGGGCAAACCATTCTCACCCCATCTTGACAACACTATGTACCTGGGACTCTAGGGTTGAGTTAGCCTTGTGTAGGTTATATGAGAACACAATTGTTTGGTATTGTGTGGCGTATGATAAGGTGGCATGCCCCAGGACTGAGAAGGCAAAGACATCATAACTGACATAGCTTGGGCTACAAATAGTAAGACTGTCTCTACAGACACCAACCATGACAACCGTATCAAGAGCAAGAACAAGAAATGAATCAAAAACTCTATTTAGCACATAGCTATGGGATGCTTGTGGACAGCTTTTGTGCCTGACTTCCATAAGAGAGAATAGTCTAGATACCATGAAATGGCAATAAGGCTATGATCCATCAGAAAAAATAAAGAAAAGGATTTTAACTTTTGACAACTGAATACATTTAAAAACCAGAAGAGACACACAAGGCAGCACAGGATGAGCAAGATCTCCCAAGACCTGCATGCCACCATGCCACATGGTATAGGAGAGGAAGGACATCCAGAGACCTGCCCACCACTGCATGGCACAAATGGGCCATAGACACACAGCAGCCTGCCTGCCCTCACAAATGAACCCGCCTACCATGCCACACGGATGGTCTGTGTGGGCAGAGGAGGTCACCCAGAGGCCCTCCCTCTGCGTGGCCCACCCACAATGGGAACCACTATGATGTGCAAGTATGTGATGGAGAGATGGGAAAGAGAAGCCAAACGGTTTGAGCGTTATGAAGAGAGATGGAATAGGAGACATGAAGGTTGAGGGGGATAGCCTATTGTGAGTAGCCAGCCCCTCCACCTGGGGCCATGGTGAGGTCCCAGCCTGTCCTGCCACTGAGGGCCATATCTGGATCTGTGGTCATACACTGGCAGGGGTCCACATCAGTGTCTGTGGCTCATATTACTAACAAAGATCATGGGGTCATTCCTGGTCTGGGCAGTTACCTGGGACAAACTTGTCCAAAGGCCCTGTCTCTCATTGGCTACAGCACTCAGGAGCGTGGGCCCTGGATCTTGCCCAGGCAGCACACCATGTGACTGTCCTGAGGTGGCACAAGCACACAGATTACTCCCTCCCCACTCCCAACATCCCAGGCTCCTTACCACCTGCTGTATTCGGGAGAGCTGGCCCTGCCTCTCACTGAATCCAGCATTCCAGAGAGCAGGCACTACACCTAGCCTGAGGAGCACAGTTGAGCTAGCTCCTGGTGACAGGAGAGCATGGGAGCTGGCCTTGTCACTTGTCTACTTTGAGGTGGTTCAGGAGGTTGTTTCCCACTCTTACCCTTTGCCGCCTGCAGTTGTCAGGAGAGCTAGCCCTTCCCTTCACCAGTTGCAGTACATGGGAGAGCAGGTCCCGCCCCTCACCTAGGCAATGCAGTAGATCTGATTCTAATGATGAGGGCACATGGCCGGCCGGCAATAAGAGTCTGAGAGAAGGACAGCTGCCCAGGCCCTCACCAGCAGCAGCAGTTGGGAGAGCAGGCCCTGTGCCTGAACTGGACAGCACAGTGGAGCTGGCTCTGGTGGAATGAGTGCAGCTGAGCTGGACCCAAGGGCATGAGAACAGGAGAGCTGACCCTGCCTCCTCCTGTAGTGACATTGGGTGCGCTAGCAGGGCGAGTGCAGAGAGCTTGCCCTGGAAGTGCAGATGCCAGAGGGCTGACCAGCTCAGCTACCACCCAGACCCAGACCCATACCCAGACCCATACCCAGACCCAGACCCAGACCCAGACCCAGACCCAGACCCAGACCCAGACCCAGACCCAGACCCAGACCCAGACCCAGACCCAGACCCAGGGCTTTGAGTTGGCCCAACTCAACATCTGCTCCATCTGTGAATTGCTTATGAATAGGCCAGTCCTAAGGATCTAAAGCTGCAGGATCTCCAGAACATGTGGCATGATGGTGTCACAGGAGCCAGAGACCTCAAACCAGACCCATAACTTGGCAGTGAACATTTGCAAGTGAACCTGTGTGGACAGAGAGATACACTGTGGGACACTTCCATGATGAGATGTTTTCTATGCTTTCTTTTCTTTCTTTTTGTGTTTTTTTTTTCCAAAGGAGGTTGAAAGGGTGGAAGCAGATCTGAGGGGATGGGGAGACTTGTGTGGGACTGGTGTGGGATTGGTGTGCATGATATGAACTTCACAAAGAATCAATAAGAAGTTAACAAACAAAGGAGCTGGAGACATGGCTCAGTGTTTAAGGGCTCTAGCTGCTCTTTCAGAGGACTCTGGTTCCATTCCCATCACCCACACGGTGGCTCACAACCATCTGTAAAGCTAATGCCGTAAGGTCTGGCACCCTCTTCTGGCCTTCTTGGTCACTGTATGTGGTGCAAAGACAGATGCAGGCAAAACACCCATACCCATAAAATAAAATAATGATAGTGATAATAATAACAACAACAATAACAATAATTCTCACAATAAATGCCTAAGGGTGAATTTGGAGAACATAATAATGAATACAATAAAGGCAAAACAAAATGGTTTTGGGCTCAGTAAATGTCATTTTATTTTAAAGATTTAAACACAGTGGATCTGTCCAGGTGCTCTCTGATTATAGCCAAGCCCTCCTGGGTAGAAGAGGCCAGTCTGGCTTCCCCACTTCATGAACTGGTGAGATGCTGGCTGAAGCTGGCTCTGAGCTTTCCCTGAGTCTCAAGTCCCCCCTTTGTCTAGAAAAATAAGCATTAAGGACCAGCAAGATGGCTCAGCGGGCAAAAGTGATGGCTACCAAACATGATGTCCTCAGTTCAATCCCCAGAACACAGTGGATGTAGAGGTATTCCTTCAATGTCTATATTCCATCACTCACTCACACACACACACACACACACACACACACACACACACACACACACACACACACAATTAAACAAATGTTAAAAAGGCAAATAATGAAATAATGATTAGGGATTTTCTCATTGACCTTGTCATCTTTCTATCATCTGTCTGTCTGCCTGCCTGCCTGCCTGCTTATCTATCTATCTATCTATCTATCTATCTATCTATCTATCTATCTATCTGTCTGTCTGTCTGTCTGTCTGTCTGTCTGTCTGTGTGTCTGTCTGTCTATCTATCTATCTATCTATCTATCTATCTATCTACCTATTTATCTTCTTTTGGGAGGGGCATGGGTCTCATATGCAGACTAGCCTCTAATTGGCAATCCTCCTGAGGGTTGAGATTACAATTGTGAGTTAAGATGCCACTCTCAGCTTTATTTCTCTTGACCATACACATTCCAGAATGGTGTAAGCTGAGGAGACATAGTTGCCTATGGTCTGGTCTTGGACCAGTTCTATAAGAAAGAGGGTCTGGGTGTCTATGAGACCCTGTTCAGACTCTCTGGACTTAGGCTCTAACTTCTTGGAGGTGATATGGTATCTTGCATTTCCTGCATATTAGATACCATCACTGTTGACAATCACAGCATGCAAGTGGCCCCATCCCTGGACCATCCATCCCCAGAGATACCAATAATGCCAGGAGGCCAGGTTTCTGCTTGTCGCTGCACAGGTGCAACCTTTGTTGTGATGGGTGCACCCTGGTGTAAACCACTCCAGGGTGCACATATGAGGCCCTAATGACAATAATTAATAAGACCCCAGCAATTACACCCATTGATGTCTAAGGCTGAAGAACAATCTGTGCTGTCAATCAAGGAGGTGCTGACAGGTAATGAGTGATAGTGCCAGGAGCCATCACTTGCCTGTGTAGAATTAACAGTTCCCCAGCATAGCCATGTCACTCAGCTCCCCTATCCCAGCATGGAGTAGGTGGCGGCCTGTCACTCTCCTCAGTGGGTTCTGGGAAAGTCTCTGATAACAAACAGAACTCCTGTCCAAGGGGTCTTTGTGTTCCCATGCAGTCCTCCCTGTACTATGCAACAACCTTGAGCTTAGGAAGAGCAACATGGTTTTAGTTGAGATGCTCCCTACAGATTCATGCTGTGAACACATGTCTCTCAGATGGTGATACCATCTTGGAAGGCTGGAGAGTCTTTTAGGCCAGGTTTCTGCTTGTCACTGCACAGGCACAACCTTTGTTGTGATGGGTGCACCCTGATGTAAACCACTCCAATGGGGCTTGACTGGTGGGAGTACATCACAATGACACAGTCATTTGGAATGATAAAATATTCCATATGGGGGGATCCTCATTAAAGGGACAGGATGTAAACAACTCAATTGGGTGTAATTGCTGAGGTCTTATTAATTATGGTCATTAGGGCCTCACATGTGCACACTAGAGTGGCTTACAGCAGGGATAACCCATCACAACAAAGTTTGCACCTGTGCAGGGACAACAGAAGCCTGGCCTCCTGGGATTACAGGTATTTCTGGGGCTGGATTATCCAGCGATGGGGCCACCTGAATACTGTGATTGCCAGCAGTTTCAGGTAGTCCCTGAAACTGACCAGATTAACTAGGCTCCTCCCTCCTCAAGCATTTATGAGCAGTATGGACTTCCAAGAGATATTCCCAGCTCAGCCTAGACACCAGGAAGAAACAGAGACCAGCAAAACCACCTAGAAGGAGAGATCAGTCAAGGCATATAGAAGAGGCTCAGACCACCTGACCTCTCTGAAAGAGATACTCTCCACCCAGTCAAGCTGTCAGCAGGCTGTGCTGTGAGCTCTAGGCTCTCGGCTTTACCTGTGGTGGAGGAGGCTTTTGTGACTCAGATACCTTTGATTCATTTCTGCTCCTATGAGTAACTCCAGGAAGACCTGTTGGTTCCCCCAACTGGACTTTGGTCTGCCATTGGTTCCCTGTCTAAGGTGAGTAGACATTTGTTCATGTCTTTCCAGGAATAGTGCCACAGAACAGCTGAATTCCCAGTAAGGGACAATAGCTTCAACACTATTACCATAGACCTGGCTACCAGTGGAATGTTCTGCTTTGGTTGCTATGACTACAGGGCAATGTTTAAGATGGCATCTGATGATGTCCTGATGAAAAGCCTCCACAAAACACAAAGAATGTAAATAAACTAAATCTGGGTTGAAGCTTGGGATGTGATTTTCCTACCCTGTCATAGGCAAGTGTGGAGGCCTGAGAAGCCAAGGAGCCTTTGCACAGAGCAAGCAAGTTTTGGCGATGGCGAGCACAGGCCTCCAGATGAGGTTTTGGGATAATTCTGAGGCTTCTTGCTGCTAAGGTGGAACACAAAGATGGGTTTCCTTTGCTGCTTACTCTTACTCAGTTTCCAGTAAAATAACCCTGCCCTGCTGTGGAGAATGTGGGAGGAAGAAATTGCAGGTGCAGAAGGGAAAGTCTTTCTCCTTGTTTCAATGGAAGTCTGCTCCCTTGCTCCCTTCTTCTTTAAAATGTGACACATACATGTGCTCATGTGCGTGCAAGCACAAACATATACACACAAACACACACACACAAGCACACACAGATATTATTCATCTATGAAAAGAGAAGAACTTCCTGTCATTTTGTGCACATGGATGGACTGTGAATAATGATGTTAAGTCAAACAAGGCAGATAGAGAAAGACGACAGCACTTGCTCTCACTCAGATGTGGAATACAACAAATTCTAAGCTCTCATAGCCAGTGAGCAGAAAAGTCTGTGGGGGGCAGAGAGAAGCGCATGGTGGGGACATGGTCATCAGTTCAGTGTTATAATAGACAGTGGGAATAAAGGTTGATAATCTGTTCCACATACAGTAAGTATAGTTCACCAAGTGGTCATAACAGTGTGAATGCTGTCATCACAAAGATATGAAAAATATTTGACACGATGTATAACCTAAGCATCTTGAGTTGATTAACTCAGAAGGCATAAGTGGCTCCAAACATCATGATGTGCTTAGTAAAGACATCAAGTTACTCTTTTTACATTAAAAAACAATCACTGGGTGCACGGTGGTGGTAGAGCACTTGCCTAGAATTCCCCAGTGAGGGGGATGGGGCGTGGCTCAGTGGTAGATTACCTGTCTAGAATCTCTCAGTGAGGAAAGCCTCTGATTTCATCTCCAGCATCAAAGAAATGACAAAGGAATGAGTAAATGGGTTTAAAATGAAGCAGATAACCTCTGTGGATTAGAGGTTGGACAATCATCTGCTATGGATGCTGAGGGAGGGGTCCCAGGAAGATTCCAACAGTTCCTTTGAAGTCTATGAATCCAAGCTATATTTGATCATGGTCAGTCTAGAGCAGAGGGGGTCGAGCCTTTGTGGTGTTCATTGACTCTCCATTTTGGTTTGCAGCATTAGAGATGCTGAGGCAGCAGGTAATCCTTATGCATTGTAATTTGGGTGGCACACAGCTTCGGATTTGCAAGCCCTTAGTTAGGGATTCTATTGCTATGAAAAGACACCACCATAACCATGGCAACTCTTATAAAGGAAAACATTTAATTGGGGTTGGCTCATAGTTCAGGGGTTTAGTCCATTTTCATCATAGCAGGAAGCATGGCGGCACACAAGCAGACGTGGTGTTGGGGAGGTACCTGAGAGTTCTATATTTGGATCTGCAGGCAGCAAGAAGAGAGAATGAGCCACTAGTCCTGGCTTGAAGTTCTGAAACCTCAAAGCTCATACCCCAGGGACACACTTCCTGTAACAAAGACCACACCTACTTTAGCAAGGCCATACCTCCATTAATGTCACTCCCTGTGAATCTATGGGAGTCATTTCTATTCAGACCAACTACAGAGTGTAAATCCACATTTTCTTCTGTATTGTCTGGATGTGAAAATCATATTTTAATCCCTGTCTCAGAGGTACTTCTCTGTGTGGCTGATTGACAGGTCTCAGGAAGCAGCTGACAGAGCAACTCAAGATAGGATGCGAGGCCGTGAGATCTGGCTTGGTGTTTCTTTGGATCTGTGTGAGCTCAGCCCATGATTTTCTCTTACTTACAGTTTAAACATTGGCTTATTTGTCTTTTTCTAGTTGGTTTGCCTGGGTCACAGGCAATGCTGGGATTAACCTTATTATATATAATGCTCTTAGGTGTATCATTTACAAGTTCCTTCCGTTAAATGTATATACATACATACATACATACATACATACATACACACACATATACATGTGTGTGTGTGTGTGTGTGTGTGTGTGTGTGTGTATTCCAAACTAGTGTTCCAAAGTCAGGTCTGCTCATTTGTAACTACCTTTACTGTTTTTGTGTCTCCATTCTCAGTTAGGAAGGCTGCAATAATCTCTGGTTTGCACAATCAGCCTTTAGATTTTCTCCTAAGATTGCTGCATTTACGTCTTTTATCTACATGAAATTTATTTTTGTGTACAGTTATAAAAATCCACAGGAAAACTTCATGTCAGGTGAGTTTAAAATAAAACACAGTTTTTCTGCGTCATTTGTCAAATGATGCATGTTTTTTTCTTACTTAAGAATGGAACGAATACATTTGTAACTATTAATTTTATGTGTGCTGGGATCTAAATTTGGAATTTTCAATTCCTTCCCATGGTTCTGTAGTCTCCTGCCTACAATCATTTTTCCTTCTTCCCTCTTCTTTCCTTCCTCTTCTCCTCCTCCTCCCCAATGTCTCTCTCTGTCCTTCCCCCCACTTTCCTTCAGTCTCACCATCTTATGACTTTTGAGATGGTCTTGCATATAGCGTACCTCCCTCAGCCTCCAGGACACTGGAGTGTCAGGAAAGTAGCACCACACTTGGCTCTCTGTTCTTATGGATGTTGAGAGTGTTCTGATAACACACGAAATAAGTACCCACTTCCACAATACTTGTGATGTGTGTCTTAAGCATATTCCACTGTATGAACATAAGGATCATCTTAACCCTTTACAGTTCTTGCAGTAACTGATTAAATGCAAAGATTAATTTTAGAATTAATGCGTACATTAATATGGTTTTGATTCCATGACATAATACTGATTCCTAGATATGTTGTTTTAGTTAATCCTGTTGACTGCAACTTTAAATTTGCATCATGTGGTTTTTCTACCACGCAGTTCTATTTGTCTTGATTTGTATGTGTGAGTGTCCATGTGTGGATATGTGTATGAGTCAGTTCCCATGTCTGTGGAAGCCAGAAGAGGGTGTTGGATTCCTTTGAGCTGGAGTTACAGAGAGTTGTGAGCTAACTGATGTGGGTGCTGAAACTCCAGGTCCTCTGCAAGAGCAGCACGTGCTCTTAATGGCTGAGCCCCTCTCCAGCGTCACGCCGTGCCATTTTCTGTTGCTATTGCAAATAGAGTTAAGTTTTACTAATTCCATGCCAAGTTCTTTGTACCAAGTAACTATTGATTATTATATATTCAGCTCATATGCAGTGACTTCACAAAAGCCTCTTATTACTTTTGAGAGGGATTTTTTTTCCCTTATGGTTTATATACTTTTAAAGGTACATGATTGCTGAAAGGAGAAATTTATGTATTCTTTCAATGTTTGTAGCAATATTTTCTTTAGTGTTCTTTCATTTTATCACATCTAGGCAGCTGAACTTAAATAAAATTGCAAAGCAGCTATCTCTTAAATCTGACCGTGTTCGGGGTATCCTGCTTCACAGATATCCAGTGGTGATTGTATTGAATAGCTGGGGGTAGGAGCATTTAGCTCACTGTACAGATTTGTGCTGGCCAGTGCTGTGAATGTTAATTCAAGAAAACTGTGTAACGGTGATAGTGAGATTTAAGTATAATTAATGATTTTAATTGTAATATTTTATTATTTTGCTATTTAAAAGTAATCCAATAGAAGTTAGCAAATGTAACTTAGATTGATGATGAGATTTTATATTAAAACAATGCATGTGTATTATTAATAGCAGGCTAGGAGAAAATATGTGGAACAGAAGGCAGAGTATGCATGGGGATGTGGCATTTTGAGGATAGGGCATGAGAGACATGGCCACGCTTATGCGAAATGCATACATGTATATGTGTCTATAAATAAAGACCATTCATGCATGAGAAGCAGATTCCAGATGTTGTGAATGGTTACTTCACGTCTGAAAGACTCTTGCTTTTGATTATAATTATATACATTGATAAATGCTGTCCAGAAGGCAAATGGAGAGGGGAGGAGTAGGATGGAGAGATGGCTCAGTGGTTAAGAGCATTCACTGCTCTCAGAAAACCTGAGTTCTATTCCTAGCACCTGCATCTGGCAACTCAGGTGGGGAAGGGGACAATACCCACATCTGGCAGCTGGGGGGGAGGGAGCAACCACTTCTGGATTCCATTGGCACCTGAACTCATGGGCTCATGTACACACACACACACACACACACACACACACACACACGAGCATGTGAATAATTAAAAATACATGTTTTAAAACATGTTGTAAAAGCTGGGCAAGTTTAACAACAATCATTATAGACTACTTCCTTCAGATTTGCAGCACGTGCTTGGCACACTGTTCTGGACAGGAAAACAACAAAAGGGCAGAGATTGAGAAGCAGCACGCCTTACCTGCATTTCAAGGTCAGGTAAATATTTACATCATTTCCTGACATTAAGAAGAATTAGATTCATTATAATACACACACTAGTTGTTTTAGGTAGAGAGGCTTTCTTTTTCTGATGCAGCTCTGCTTTTCTCTTTTTAGATGCATAAAAAAGAATCGCATAGCCGCTTACTGTATAATTTTAACAAATAGATTAATTTAAACAATTAAGATTAAGATTTAGCCTAATTTCATTTTTTTAGATTATATTCTCTTCCTTGAGAAATTCTACTGGTTTCCTTAAGAGGTTATGGCAAAATACCCTTTTCTTCAAAACATGCCCAACAACACAGTATGAACCCATCCCTTGTAGACACTCTCATGCATAATGGTTGAAATTCACTGCTCCTGGGTGTGATTTTTCCCAAAATCTTTGACATCATCAGTAGTGAACTTTTGCTGATGATGTAAAATTATTTTGTCAAATTTCACTTCACCTTCCAAGGAAGATGTGTGGGGCAATTTTGTTCTGAGATGCCCACTGCTAAGTATTATGACGTACACCTGTAATCCCATCTCTTTGGGAGGTTAAGACAGGAGGACTACAAGCGGAAGGGCTGTCTGGGATCCACTGAGAATTCAAGGCTAGCAGGGATAACTTAGTGACACTCCGTCTCAAAATAAATAAAAAGTTAAAAATTGAGCTGGGATCGCAACTCAGTGGTCGAGAACTTCCCCTCATGTAGCGTGTCCTGGGTTCCAACTGCTGCACCACACGCAAAAGAACTGCCAAACCATCACCAAGGTTGGAGAAAGTGCATCATATAAATGTTGTTTCCTTACCCAAAACAGGAAGCTTGCATTATTTTCTTTAAAAGTTTAGAATATTCTGTTTATATTTCTTTTAAAACTGTTAAAAGTTTGAAGAGATGGTTCTGTGCATAAGGCTATTTGCTGCTTCTGGTGGCTTGAACAAGAATGCTCTATAAACTCGTATCTTTGAATACTTGGTCAATTAGGGACTGACCAGCACTACTTGAGAGGGATTAGGAGGTGTGTCCTTGTTGGAGGGAGTGTGTTACTGGCGGGGTTAGGCTTTCGAGGGTACGCTTTGGGGTTTCAGATGTTCAAGCCAGCCCAATGTCTTTCTCTTCCTGCTGCCTGTGGATCTGGATGTAGAAGTCTTGGTTACTTTTCTAACACCACGCCTGCTAACATGCCACCATGCTTCCCACTGTGAAGATAATGAACTAAGCCTCTAATTGTAAGCAAGCCCCAATTATGCTTTCTTATATAAGAGTTACCATGGCCCTGGTGTGTGTTTTTTTTTTTTTTTTCAGCAATAGAACTCTAAGACACTGCTTAGTCACAAGGGCTTGACCTGGGATTCCCAGTGAAGCCTGGCATGGTTGTATATATAACCCCAGTGATGGAGAGGGTGGACACACAGAGGCAGGGGTTCACTGAGGATTGCAAGTTGCCTTCCTAGACCCCTGATGTCCTCCTTGGTTTTCACATGCATGTTCATGCCGCCCCCACATTTAAAACAGCTCCGTAAAACTGTGTATGTATATATACGTGTGTGTGTGTGGGGGGGTGTGTGGTTGTATGTGTGTGATGTGTTTATGAGTGTGATGTGTGTGTATAGTGTATGTATGTTTGTGTGTGTGTATGTGTGTGTATGATGTGTATGTTTATGTGATATGTGCATGTATGGTATGTATATGTGTGTATGGTGTGTGCGTGTGTATGTAATGTGTGTTTTTGTGTGTGTATATGGTGTATGTGTGTGTTTTTGTGTACCCTTATGGTATGTATGTGTGTGTATGGTATGTGATGTGTGTTTTTGTGTGTGTGTATAGGGTGTGTGTGTGTGTGTGTGTGTGTGATTGTAGAACAATGTTCTACAAGAAAAACAACTGTAGTCTTTATGGGATCAACTGTGCCTACTTGCAAAAGATCTTCACAGTGGGACTTGTTGACTGTTTACAGCCTCTGGGGAGGGAGGCAGGAGAGGGTCATTGGACTCTCCTCACCAAGGATTCCAGCCTTTTCTCCCAGAGATTTGTATACAATTCTACCTTAATTGTATAAGGTTTAGGGATCTTAGACAGTACTAGCAATGGCTCTCAACCCATGGGTCACAGTTTACTTAAGACCATTGGAAAATACAGATATTTACATTATGGTTCATAACAGTAGCAAACATACAGTTATGAAGTAGCCGTGGAGATAATTTTATGGTTGGAGGTCACCACACCGTGAGGAACTGTTTTAAAGGGTTGCAGCACTAGAAAGGTTGAGGACCGCTGTGCTAGAGTATGTAGGATCGATCGTGCATGCTGGGCAAAGCCTTTAGAGGGTCACCATGCTCCTCCATTTTTTTTTTCTAACTTGTTACAAGCTAGAGTTATCAGGAACCTCAGCTGATAAAATGCCTCCAGGAGATTGGCCTGTGGACGAGTCTATGGTGCATTTTCCTGATTGAAGATTGATATAGAAGCTTACTGGGGCAGTGCCACCCCTGGGCAAGTAGTCCTGGTGTTTCTAATAAAGTAGGCTGGGCAAGCTATGAGAAGCAAGCCGCTAAGCAGTGTCCTCTACTGCCTATGCTTCAGTTCCTGCCTCCGGGTTCCTGCTTTGAGTTCCTGTCCTGGCTTCCCTACATGGGTGATGGAGTATGGACCTGGAATGTGTAAGATGAAATAAACCCTTTCCTCCCCACTTTCTTTTTGGCCATGGTGTTTACCGTGGCAATAGAAAACAAAATAGGAAATATGTATTCAAATTCTATTTTCCACATGTGAGAACAGTAAAGTGTATTTTAATGTTCTGGGTCTAGATTATTTTGCTCAGCATTACATCCTCCAGGTTCATCCATGATGTGAATGGTGGGGCTACTTTCTCTTTAGAGATGAGTGGTTTTCACATTCCTATGTATAGCGATCACAGTTATTCAGCCAGCAACTCATCCGGAGGCTATTCTGTTTCTTCTACTTCTTGGCTGTGGGGAGAGTTGCAGATAGGTAGATCTTAAATGATTTTACTTCAAATTAAAGAATGGATCAGTCAGGCTTAGAGGGGAGCTCCCCACCACTAGCTGCTCAGAGGCAGAGGTAGAAGGATTGCTTGAGCCCAGGAGATTCAGGTCAGACTAAGCCTCTAGTGAGACCTTATATTAGGGTGTGGAAGAGGAAAGGGGAGAGAGAGGGAGGAAGGAAAAGAGGGAGGGAGGGGAGGAGGAAAAAGGGAGGGGAGGAGGGAGAAAAAGGGAGCTATTCAAGGCAATAGATATGCTATTTGTCTTAATTGAGTCAATTATTCTCAATGTGTACTTACATCAAAACATTAATTATTAGGCCCTGAAAATATTGCTATTCCTGGGTATCAATTATACACCTCAATAAAGATGAAATAAAAAGATAAAATGGAGCCCTGTGCCAAGACCTTAGGACACAGCCTGGCCACACTGAGCAGGAATTAAGCACTGGTGGGGTAACTATGTTAATTATGATCTTTCTTGAAATGACCCCTACTGCAGCTGAGAAAGATTCTTCACCGAGCCTGCTCAGCTCACAGCAGACACCACCCCCTGTACTCCTCCAGCCCAATCTCAAGTCAACCTCCAAGTATGACATTTATTGTCAGTACCACTGTGAAAACAGCCAAGTGGCAGCTTCTGTCAGGTGCTAGAAGTCCTTGCTGTCTTGCACAGAATTACCGTCCTAATTTGATATTAGAATTCAAAAGCTCCAACAGAATGTTCTGCTGCTTAATAGCAAAATAGCCCAAACTATTTGAATCAAAAGCCAGTCACAAAAGTTCAAGGCACCTTGAATTATACAAGATATACGTTTTAAAAGGACCTCTATGAATAATTATAATAAATTAATATTTATACAACTATCATCTCATATAATTATAATGCTACTATTTATGCAGCATGATTGTTGATTTTTTTTTGTTATTGGAAAATACCAAAATTATTAGTCCCAATGACAATGAAAGTATCAGTCACGTAAGTCATGCAACATGACTGTTGCAAAAAGTCCCCTTTTTAACATGCTAGCAGAAAATAGAGAACAAAAAATAATAAACATCCAGGAAAAAACTGCAGATGAAGGAATGAAATCTAACTGGAACAAAACAGAAAAAAATCAGCTATAGAGACTTATAAAAATAAACTTTCAATTTAAAACTATAAATATAACTGAATAAGAAACTGAATGTCTAAATCATCTCCTGGCTAGGCCCAGCGTTATTATCCAAAAGGAAGACAGATTTTTGTAAGGCGGTGTAAGGAGTAACGCTTGCCTAATGCATACCTATAGGACACATCTGTACAGTGTTTGTGCGGTTCAAAGAATGATCTATCTAGTTACACTTTTGTTTTGAATGAGTGAGCTTATTAAATAAATAGCAAGTAAAACGGAAGAATGAATACCAAGAGTTAAGTAATTAGAATGCTCGATGGATTGATAGGTGGATCACAGTAGATAGATGATAGATAGGTGTTAGATGATAGAAGAGAGGTGATTAACAGACTATAGATTGATGAACAGATGATAGATAATTAACAAATGACAGATACATAGATGATTGATAGATTGATACATATAGATAGTAGATGACAGATAAATAAAAAGATAGAAGATAGATAATCAAAGATAGATGGTTAACAAATGATGATAGAATATAGGTAATAGGTGATAGAAAATAGGTGATTGATAGCTGGTGGAGATGATGAAGATGATAGCTAGATGATAGATGACAGATAGATAGATAGATAATTGATTGATCAAAAGATAGCAAAATATCATTATCCTGGCCAGTCACAATGCCCGGCAGAAATTGACTGGGAAGTTGAGACAACCACAGAGCCCCCGTTGAGTGTTCTCTCCAATGGCTGAACTTTTGCCTTCTCTCTCACTGCAGGCGTGTTTAGCATTGGGAAACAGCAATAGCAGCTTTTGGGAATGGTTTTCCGATTAGTTGTTTATAAAGAAACCGTGCTTTTACTCTTGGACTGTCTTGCCGTCTCTTTCCTACCAGTCACAGAGTCAGGACACCATTCCATCAGCAGACAAGGGACCTTGGACCCTTGGAGACAAATATGCTTGGGTCTCAAAAGTTCGGAGACAACTGTGCTTCCAGAGCCAGCTTCTCAGTGTCCTCAAACAGCACAGGGTCCTTCACCAACATAACGCACATTACAAAAACCCATGGGAAAACTTTGAAACCTCAAACTCGCTGGAGTGGAGGAGCCTGCACTACAGCACAAAAACTATTATGAAACAAAAGCTGGTTGAATCTGGTTCTAGTCCTAGAACAAGCAACAGGCTGTCCATTGCCCTGGGTTCTGTACATGTGGATTCAATCTACTGGGAATCAACAATGATTGGTTTTTATTTATTTTTCAGAAAAAAAAAAGAGATGGTGGCTAACATGTGCTGTGCTAATAGCCAAGTCCAGGGCTCCTGTGTACACAACTAAACCCACAGAGACCTTTTTCTTTCCATTATCCCTGATAGATCCAGGACGATAGCCACATGCATGGTAGCTACTGTCCTTTCTGGTTTATTTGTGATCTGGAGATGACTTAAGGTTCACAGAAGACAGGCCTGGAGGCCCAGAAGCTCAGGAAGCTGAAGCAGAAGATCTCAGCTTTGAGTTCAGCCTGAGCTACAGAGTCCATTCAAAGACACTTAGTAAGACTGTCTCAAGACAAAAATCGAGTAAGGTCGGGGGTGTGGCTCAGAGGTACATGGCAGAGATGTTCCATGCCCACCAATGACAACTGTCCTAATTTGCATTTCTGGGCCTGTGGTAAGACACTGACCAAAAGCTGCTTAGGGAAGAAAGAGTTTATTGGTCTTACACTTCCATGTTGTAGTGCAATACTGAAGGAAGCCAGGGAAGGTGCTCAAGGCGAGAGCTTGGAAACAAGCACTAAGCACAGACCAGAGAGTAATGCTGCTTCCTGGCCTGCTCTCCATGGCTTGCTCAGATCGCTTTTTTATTTAAGGCTAAGCCTATCTGCCTAAGGATGGCACCTCCCACGGTGGACCAGGCCTTTAGTCATAATTATCAATTAAGGAACTGCTCCACAGGCAGGCATATCCACAAACCATCCCATTGGAGAACATCCTTCAGTAGAGTCCATCTGCCTAGGGATAGCACCACCCCCGGTGGACTAGGCCACTTTCCAGGTGACTCTAGGTTTGTGTCAAGGTAACAGCTGAAATAACTAGACACACCAGGGAGTCGAGGGTTAATACCATGAAACTCTGGGGCAGACAGATTAAGGTAAAAAGGAAATAACAAGATTTCTCCATTAGATTGAGAAAATAATACACAAATGACAGTGTTATGTGTTGGCAAAGATGCAAAGAAACGGCACTACCACAGCTGCCATGGGAAAGTGGCCTACTCCAGGCTTGCAGGAATTTGGGGTATATGCTAAAACCAGAGTGCGTATGGGTTAGGACTGAGGCTTTCTAAGTTTTGCTTACAGATGGGTAAGTTGTGTTTTTCAAAGAAAAGAGAGGAAGACGTGTTGAGTAGCCCATCGGCAGACATACTGTGTGTATAAGAAATACAGAACTTGAGACTGAGGTGGGGGGTGGGGGTGGGGGTGGCGTAGGGGAGTACGGGGAGGGTGTGAATTGTCCCAAAGGGATACCATAGCAATTCATCAGAGGAAAAGAGTTAGAGACATAAAGATACATACACGGGAACAAAAGCTGATTTTCGTTACATATTTTCTCTTTTAAAAAAGACTCATTTTTTTGTTTCTTTTTTTTTTTTGTTTTTTTTTTTTTTAGATTTATCTTACTTCATGCATATGAACGTTTTGCCTGCATGCATGTGCACCACCACAGGCGTTCAGTACCTAGAGGCCAGAAGAAGACATCGGGACCCAGGAGCTGGCGTTACAGATGCTAACTCACTCAGGCCACTGGTCACCAAACAGGGTTTGCGAGAACAGGAAGTGCTCCTAACAGCTGAACCACCTCTCTAGGTCCTTCTCCTGTTCCTTTAACTTGAATTGCATCTCTCTCCCTCCCTCCCCTCCCTCTCTTTACCTCTCTTCCTGTCCCCCCTCTTTCCTTCCTGCTGATAGACAAGAATGTGGAGCAGAGAGAATGGTCCCAACTGTAGCGTAGTTTCCAAGGATGGAGGCAGAGGAATGGAATCGATTATTAATGGTTTTGTTTGTGCATCTTTGTTTCTTCAGCCCGGGTTACAGGGAACACAGGGCAATTCTACAATTTTGGGGAAAGGGATTTAATAAAAGAGATTCTAGTTCAAGATGGTCCTCTGAAGCTTAGGTGAATTTTTTGGGGGGGCTTTGTTTACAGGCAAAAATCATAAGAAACACAATTTTCTGAAGTTAAATAAAAGTTTTTAGTTGATAAGCAGAAAAACCTTTCTCTGCCTCCCTCCCCCCTTGTTCCTTCTCCCCCTTTCTCCCTCTTCCTTTTTCTTTGTCTCAGAGCCCAAATTCCCTGCCCCCTGCCTCCATCTTTCTAGTGTGAGAGAGTTTGAGGTGCCACACTGCCTGTCCCCATAAATTCCGGGTCCTTCATCCATTCCGGGTCCATGGACTGATCTTCAAGACTGGTTCTAAGTTTGCTCTTTGGTAGATATGTCAGGCGTAGATTGCCACACCCAGCCCAGGGTGACATTCAGGTAAGGCACTTTTGGCTCTCCTGCTTCTGACAAACAGTGCCTGGGACATTTGTCCTGCAGGAGGGGTGGGGCCTGTTACAGTAACAAAGCCAGAAGAACTCGGCTATTAGGGAAATTGCCTTAGAGAGTGACTTAGTCAGTGACTTCCAGCCTTGCCTGGTGTCACTGTGGCCCTCAAGGGTCCACCTGTCACAAAGTTGGCCTTAGTTTGTGGTCACCAGAAGAAGGGCTCGTTCCGTAAGCAGGAACTACAGCCATAAGGCAACATTGTGGAAGTAGAGAAGAAACTGCTGGAGACCGTGGGCACCAGGCGGGTTTGCCAGGAGGGCCCTGCCCTGCCCTGCCCTGCAGGCACAGTGCTGAGTAGTGGCGGCCTGGCGGGACTCAGTTTCAGGCCCTGGTTCTTGGCGTGGGTGTGGAACTCTTCCACCCGGGCCATAAAGTGGGGAAGGAGACAGTAAATAAGCAGCAGGCAAAATTAAAACCAGTAATGAGCTGTATGAATATTGTGGTGTTATAATGTTGGAGACACATTTATTTGGGAGCATCGCGTGTTCTGGGAACACTTCACGGCCTTGCGGCTGGGCGGCCTCATTTTCCTCCGCCCGAGCTTCCGCTTATCAGCCCTGGAGGCTGGCAGCATCCGCACCTGTGCCCAGATGCTTTTATAACTTTGGCAGGGAGAGGCAGGCACACGACCCAGAAAGGTCGCAGCTCTAAGAGCACCCTTGATGCCAAAGGCCTGAGGGCTCCCTTCCATCCACCCATGGGACACAGATGAAGTGGCAGAGGTCAAGTCCGCCCAGGAAGCCTGCCTCGTGCTCGCCCCAGGGAGACTCAGCATCGCTCTTTAGGAGGAGGGTGGCAACTTGTTTGAATCAGCTTTCCCTTTCCCATCTTCGCTACACCAGCCTAGAGCCAGGCTTTGGCCTGGAACTTCTGCTTCCCCAGGGCTCTAGAAAATACCCTTCAGATGAATGAAAAGGGAAGTGGTTACCATGTCGTGTGCAGTCCTATGCACTCACAAAGTGGATGAAAATGGATGGAACCTGATGACATCACGTTAAGTAAAATAAACCAGACTCAGAAAGACAAATATGGGAACCAGGGAGATGGCTCAGCAGGTAATGGCATCTGCCACTAAGCCTGACAGGCTAAGTTAGAGTCGCTGGACCACACAGAAGAGAACAGAATGGATTGTCAAAAGTTGTCCTCTGCCCTCCACACTGCAGCTATGACATGGAACAATAATGAAAATTAAAAAAAAAAAAAAAACGATTAAAGAGAAAGGTATTAGGCAAACCAAAGCCAGACTTCTTCCTGTTAGAAAATAGATTTAAAGTTGAAAAGAGGACATGGCTATAGGAAGGGACCTGGCTGTTTGGGAGGAGGGGCTGGGCAAGGAAGGAAAGGTATGGGGTCATGACCAAAGTAAACTTCATGCACAGAGAATGCCATTATCAGGTCTCTTGCTTTGCACGATGAGTATGCACCAATTTACTAAAATAAGACAAGTTCTAATGAGCATAGGTGGGAAGGGAACGAAGCTGCACGAGGCTGAACTGCATAGCTTCTCTTAAAAGGCCGTATGAGAAAACTGCTACAAATTAAGACCTTTCTAGAGATTTCAGATCTTGGGAAGGAGCCCTCACTGCCTACTACCCTTCGGGCAGAAGGGCTGGAGAGGTAGGCAGCTAGGAACTAGCTACAGAACAGGACCTGGACTAAAGGCTCTGTTTCCTCTTAAGCTGGCATCCCAAGAGAGGAGATCAGCAGAGCTGGCGCCAAGAAGCCAGCAGAAAGGATGTTAAACAGGACCCCGGTCCTCTAATGCACTGCGTGGGTGAAGAACCTCAGACACAGAGTGCCCTGGGAAGGTCCCTGTGACTCTTGTGGCTTCGCTCCGGAGGAAAGGCTGGCTGGGCATGTTCACATGACCGCTCATTTTGTCCAAAGTTCCTCCAGGAACATAACTATCTTGGAAACATCTTGTCTAACTAGATGGTCAAAGCCAGGTCAGGGGGCTGGAGGAGCATCAAGTTGAGCAAATGTGTAGTTGATCCCGTTTCTCCGATGCATATTTATGAATTATATATACATGCTAGGCGAAGGAGGAATTGTTGGAAGTCGCATAATACATTCATACTTTACATATGTGCTCATGGTCCTTCCTCTGTATTAGCATGTAAAAGTCTTGTGGTGAGGGTTGAATATGCAAGGCCATACTGCTTCCTCTTTAAGGGATTGTTAGACGCCATCCTGAGTCAGCAGGATCTTGGTCTGGCTCCTGGCTCTGTGAGAGTCAATTCTAATGCTACTCTGATGAGGGCTGGCTTCAGCTGTGGGAACAGAGGAGCAGAACACAGGGAGGGGAAGACTCTGTCCCAGGGGATGGATGCTGCAGGCCTTGGCCCACGCTCCTCTTCATGTGTGCTCTCATTACTGTCCTGTCTCAGTGTTAGGCTCACCGAGGAGGGCTGCTCTGGCCCTCTCTTCTTGGAACTCTTGATTCATACCATTCAGAGTGGTATCTCTTGTCTCTGCCCTGTTGAACCTGTGTCAGAAGGTTCCTGTGGAGCTAACGCAGGCTTCCTACCCATGGGGCATTGCAGCTTGCCCTGCTTTGTACGTGGCATGCATTCTGCCAAGAATAGCCACTTTTCTCTGTCTCTCTCTCTTCTCTCTCTCTCTCTCTCTCTCTCTCTCTCTCTCTCTCTCTCTCTCTCTCTCTCTCTCTCTGTATGTGTTAGCAAATGATGTTGATCCTCCCTGTCAGTCTGGAGGCTGGAGACCGGAGTGGGTCAGTTGTTACCCGCAGAACAGTGGCCTCTCAGGATGGGTATTTCATACACGCTGCAGTCAGAGTTAGGTGGAACTGAGTCGTAGAAGAAACTATCTGCTCCCTTGGCTGGAAGCTGAGCTTGATAATCAACATCAAGAGGGAATTGGCTCTTTTAAGACAAATGCTTCCAGATGCCAGGATCCCTGGGTGCTTCTACCCAGATGGGTCTGGGCGGAAGCCAGAAAGTCCTAGCAGTTGATAAATCCAGAAAGGGTGTTAATCAGGTACTAGCTAGCCAAGGCAGATTCCTGGAAGGTCAAGTGTATGCAAGGGTAATTTGACTGTGTATCGAGTATGCCAGGACCCCCTGGAATTAGGGATTTGTCACCATCTCCCCTGTGATGGTGCAACTCGGGGCACTGTGCTTTCAGTTGAGGTCAGTGGGAACCAATCTCCAGATATGGCACAGCCATGTGGGGGTGGGAAAGCCTCTGACAGAATCAGACCGTGCTGTGGAGATTGCAACGGACTGCCTGCTTCCTGGTCTCTGGGAAGCGTTTATGGGCAGACACTGTGTTGACATGTCAGCTTCCAGCTCCAGCTCCAGCTGGAAGCATTTGAGGTAAATGAAAAGCAGGGAAAGTAAGTGGGATTGAACCTCTGGGAACCTTGAAGGGGACTGTTTGCCTGGAGTGTGATTTGGGAGCCTTGAATATTTTATGCATGTAGGCAGATGATCACATGCTGCGTGCTGCTCTTCCACATCCTAGCATCAGAAGGGAATGGGCCATAAACCAATGCCCCAGTTCTTCAGGCCAGCCATAATCAATCTCATGTGCTTCAAATCCAGAACAGTCGCCTAGTCTGAAGCAGCGAGACTCAGCCATCTTTTAGATGGCCATAGAACACCCCTGCAAGGGTTCCCTGTTGTTTCCTTACCGGTAAGAGTTCCTTGCCCACAGGACAGCCAATGTGAAGGGAAAATGTAGGAAAGAGGGACCAATACACTGGCTTGTGCCTTTCCAGTGACTCCCCATGGGCATCACACCCAAATCCAGGTTCCTTATCATCATGAGGCCTCTCTGAAGATGTTTTTCCCTCTTCTCTGGACTCATTCACTGGGCAGTACAGCAACATTGGGATCCTGACTCTTCATACTGGTCAAGGTGTTTCCTGCTGAGGACACTTGTACCCATCCTGATTTCTGTCTAGAATGTTCTTCTCAGTATTAAGCTACCTTTTAATATTCAACCAACGGCTAAAATACTACCTATTGGAAGAGATTATTTAAAAAAGGATATCCTTGTTGCTTTCCTTGTCTTTGTCTTAATTCTGAAAGGCCACAGGTAATTTCCTTAAATAGTTGAATTGTAATTTTAGCTTGTCATTTATGGGACTTTTTTTTTTTTTAGGATGTAGACTACTTCTGTGCATACTTGTTCAGTGTCATAGTGCCAGAACATAGGCTATTAGCCCAAATTGGCTTTCAATGAAAACTAGATGGATAGATGGACAGGTGGGTGGATGAGCAGGTGAACATGTGTGTAGACAAATAAATGAATAGAGGGAAGTGAAGATGGCTGGCTGACTAAGTAGAGCAGATGGGTATATAGGTGTGTGTTTGGATAGAGGGTAAATGTAAAAATGAGCATATGGACGAAGAGGTAGGTGGGGTCAAGAATATATTGTGGGTAGGTACCTGCATGCCCAAGTAGATCAGGGAGTGGGTGGTGGATGGATGGATGGATGGATGGACAGATGGATGGATAAATGAATGAGTGAGTAAGTAAATGGATGGATCAGAAAACTGATGGATGCATAGGTAGTGAGTAGCTGAATGGATGAGTGGGTAGATGAATAAATGGATGGGTGGATGGATGGATGGACAGACAGGCATATGGACAGATAGAAAAACGATGATGGATGGTTGGATGGATAGATGGACAGATGAACAGAGAAAGATAGGCAGATGGATGGATGGATGGATGGATGGATGTACATATGGATGGATGGATGGATGGATGGATGGATGGGTTAGTTGATGGATGAATGATCAAGTTCAAACAACCTGAGAAGAGTTCATGGTCTCAAGGTGGAAGACATTTCAATATAGTGTCTTGAGGAAGTCCACTAAAATATCATAAGATCAGGCCTTACGAGATTTGTTCTCCACCATGTTCTAAGTTTGAGAATGCTTGTCAGGTTTCAGAAAGGTATCCCACTCAAAGGCCTAACTGTGGTGACCTCATTAAATTATGTCCATCTTTTCACTCAGGAAACAGACAACCAGAAGTGAACTCTGGATAGACACATTTTGTTAATGGACTTTTTCTTTCAAAAATAATGTTGCAATGGAAACAACCATTTTTTAAAAAATATTCTGCTGACGTGAGTGATAATTTTGGAAAACATGTTCTATGATAAAACCAAACAGTGGACTTTCGGGAGTCTGAATATCTTGTTCTGAGATGTCACTTAGGCCCCAGGACTAAGTGTGCTTGTAAATTATTTACTTTGACAAACACTAAGCAGAACATAGAGCTTTATAAAACAATATTAATTATTATGAGAAATGATTTCTTTTTGAAGCAACCTTTTTGGTGACAAGCATAATCAAAAGATCATTGAAGAACTCATATTATTTTTTGAGGAGACTATCTATAACTATATACTCTCATCCCATCACGCTGAGATGACTCTTCTAGTCAGATAATACTGTTGGCCTCCATCTATAGACACTCAACTTTGGGTTATACAATTTTACACAACCACTCACCTACCCATCTTCTCATCCAACATCTACCCACTAATGCATAAACCCATCCTTCTATACAATGCCCATTCATCTATCTATCTGCTCACCTACCCACCCACTCATGCTCTAATCCATTCACTCATATATATACTCACCCACCCATGAACAATCTATCTACTTACTCCCTGATCTATACACCCATGCACCCACATATGTGTAAGCCTATCAATCTACCCACTCATTCATTTATCCATCCATTCATCCATCCAATCATCTACCCATCTACACACTCACTCATCCTTCTACCTATCCACCCATTCACCCATCCATTCATCCACTCACCCATGCACTATCCACTTGCTCACCTATCCATCCATTCATCCATAATCTATTCAGCCATCCACCCATCCACCTACTTGACTATCCATCCATCTTCCCACCTACTATCCATTCATTCATCCACCCACCATGCTTCTCCTCATCCCACCTATGTATCTGTCCACCCTCTTCTCACCTATGCATCCATGTGTTCATCCACACATTGTCCTACCCATCCACTGTGTAAACAGAAACATATACCTTACATGGTTTCATTAGTCTTTTAAATTCACCTCTGTCTTTGAATGACATCTGATGTATCTGTAAAAGCTGTTTGAAAACTCTAAGGAAACAGCTTCAAACTTTTTTATAATATTTAATTGTACAGAATGACACTGTCCAAGAGAAAAATATGAGCCAATGTGGATCCACACTTTACTCTTCTAAAATGCTTGGTAAACACATTTTTTAAAGCTGAAATATCTCAGTGGTTGAGAGCACTGACTGTTCTTCCAGAAGGCTGGTCCTTCCACTCACATGGTGGCTCACAACCATCTATAACTCCAGTTCTAGGGGATCCGATTTCTTTCTCTAGCTTCTGTGGGCATTACATGTGGTTCATAGTCATAAATTCAGACAGAACACTTATACACATAAAAGAAAAAAATTAAAGATGAAATTAACTTCAATTGCATATTTTAAGATATTCTTATCTATGGTTTTATAATTTCAACCTGGAGTCAATACACAAATATTGTGATATTTTACATTTTAAAAACTAAGTTGGTGAGATCCATTTCCATTCAGATCACCCACAACCCCAAGCGTTAGTGTTCACATATCAGCAGTGACCACCACATCTAGTAGTACAGATGTAGGCTTTAAGAATCTGCCATGTGATAGTTTCTGATGGCAGGAGATATTTTACTGTAATACCCACAGTCCATGCAAGCAGAATATAAGCAGGCTGAAATTAGAATCCCAGTTATCTGTTGTCAGGTCTCAAGGTGATTAATTCAGGCTGATAGTTACAAAATATCTCTTCAGTTCCTCAAAATGCTAAATGAAGTGGAGAGACATTGAAAACGATGTTTTTTGAATTACACATTTGATCCCATTTTGCCTCTTTTCAAAGATGATTTCCTAGACCCTAATAAAAGTTGATGTCTCCTGTATATTAAATATCATATTCAATATGGGTGAATGAGTTCAATTAGACTGGATTGTATTGATTAGGATCAGTCCTACTTTGGCTCTGGACAATCTGCTTTCTACATGTAGGTCCTAGAATTTAGAATTGTGGGGCCTTCCAGCCTCTTCCCATTTATTTTATCATGACAAAATATTTGTTGGTTGGGACAGCTCTCACACCATGGAGCCCACCTGGGGACATAGATCCACTTACATCTCTATCATTAAAGCAAAATCATTTGAAGGAAATTCAGTAGAAGCAACTATACCCCGAGTAATGTACAGTTCTAACCAGCCTCTCAATTGATGCAGAGACCCCATGAAGCAGGGAGAACTGTATTCACTGGAGACTGTCCTCTGATTATAAGTCTTATCCTTATAAGCAGGTCATGGGGCTAGGAAGACATTTTAGCATCCATCCAAACTAACAGAAACTTGGGGGCTTAAGATCAATGTGAGTCCATATAAGTTGCACTGTGTGTGTCCCAAATGTTGAGCCTTGAGTTGGTAGCACAGCCAGCAATGGATGGATGGATAAGGGTCTGTCTCCAGGGTAGCCCACTGAGGGAGTTGGGTAATCAAGACCCATAATATAACCTATCTCCAGTCACTAGATTTATACCCAAGATTCTGTGTGGTCTATCCCTTTAGCTTCTTAGTTCTCTTGGGTGGAAGCTCTTTAGGGTGGCTTTCTAGGGGATGCAGCAGTATGACCTTAGGCCGCTTCATCTGTTGTGAGCCTTGAGAGTGGAGTATAAATATTTAAGTTCCTGCCTTGCTGGACTGTGATGGGGCAGACAGGGTGAATTCCCTTGTTAAGTTGATCACCATAACTTTTAGAAGGTGGCCAGACAGTCAGGGGTCTCATGGATGGGTGTAGACTGAAGACGATGGAAAGGCCTTTGAGGCAGATGGTGGTTAGCAGATTTATAAGTTCAGACCCTTGTTCTATCAGGAAGACTGTAGAACTGCCCTGGGGGGGGGTGGACTTGGGGCCAATATCCAAGATTGTTGAGCCCTGAGTCTGGTGGCACAGCCAGCAATGGATGGATGGATAAGGGTATGGCTTCTGGGGGATCTAGCTTAGAGCTGGTTTGTATAACAAGAGTGCTGCTTGTGTTTGATAGTGAGTTATGGTCCATAAAAACATCATTTTGAAAATAGGCGTGGCTTCTCATTTCATCTCTTTTATGTGTTCTTTCTCTTTTGTGGTCATCGCAATCACCCTTAGGTGTGTCTGGGAAAGGGATAAGCTCAGTGGAGTAGGAGCTTTCACTGTTTCACCAAGTGGTTGGTAGATGGATGTGGAATAGATGTGTGAACCAGGGCCAGAGCTCAAGTGACCCTATAAAGTGGCCTTTAGAGGTCCTGGCTGCTCTTTCCACTAGCACCTTCATTTTTACACTGCCTCTTCCTTTTCCTTTATCTCAGCCATCAAAAGCTTAAGGACATTTTAAAAAGCACAGGGGCATCATGCATAAACTACCACCCAGGCCACGGATGGGATTCATGGACAGGTTCCTTCCAGGGAGGGCCGGAGCACCCCCATCCAGGATATCTGGGCTGTCACTAGCCCCATCTGTCTTCTTGACTGTAAAAATTAAACACATGCATAGGAGGGCTTGGGAAGCAGAGTTATGGGGGATATAAAGTGCATGACAGCAGATAAACTTGCCAGCCCCACAGTGGAACACCCGATCATGGTGGTGCCAAGGAGGTAAAATGGGTCCAGATGCAGATGGACAGGCCCCATTGCAGAGGGGAGAGGAAGAGGGGGCACTGTGGATGGGGTGCAGGCTGCTCCTAACCTGAGTGCTTCTAGGAGCTGGGTTTAGCCTCTGAGGCCTCCTGAAGCACTCTTTTCAGGGATAGCTAAAGGCTGTTTTCTGGAGGTGCCAGAGGACTGAGCAGGAGGGTCTCTGCACAAAGAGGCCTCCCATGTAGAGGCAGGAGAAAGCAGGAGTTCCAGGAAGGGGCAGGTATCAGACTCCACAGCCACACTGTGTCTCTCACCAGTAAACTTGAAAAGCATCTCTGCTGTTAGGTCAACTACTCTCGGCCCTTGCAAAAATTCAGACACGGTACTGAGAAATGGTCAGCAGAAGGGTACTACAGAGAAATTCTTATAGGTGCAGGAGACTGTCACCAGGGACCTGTAAAGCTGGCTTCTCCACCAACAATTTGTGACCTTCTCAGCTGCCACTGGGGCAATGCAGAGGGGGCCTGTAGGGATAACTAGGGAGAGGCCTCAGCCTCATACAAGAGCCTGGCTTGTTGTCTGCTGGGGGCTGGACCTTCCCAGTCCTAAGAGACTCATCAGTGGAACTTGCCAGGACATCTGGCCAGCAGGAGGGACAGAGCCCCTCAGTGCCTCAAGGGGCTGCGGGCTTCAGGCCAGGCCATTCAGCTGTGTAGGAGAGAGAGAGAGAGAGAGAGGGAGAGAGAGAGAGAGAGAGAGAGACAGAGAGAGACAGAGAGACAGAGACAGACAGAGACAGAGACAGAGACAGACAGACAGAGAGACCAACAGAGAGACAGACAGAGACAGAGATGGGGCAAGAGGGAGAGACTGGGAGGGGAGAGCAGGGAAGAGGAGCTTGGAGACATTTGCTTTTCCTGATCTGGGGGTAGAGGAGGAGGGGAGCACTCAGTAGGAGGAGGGGAGCACTCAGTATAAGGAAGTAGCTTCAGGAACCAGGGAGCCAAGAAGATTAAGCTAGTATAATTGTATCTTCTTTGTTTCAGTCTCAGTATTGTGTGCACCAATCAGTCTATGTCACCTTTGCAGAGGTCACCTACAGACACAAGCCCAGATACCACAAGCATGGCCATTTTGTTGTTGTTGTTGTTGTTGTTGCTGCTGCTGCTGCTGCTTCTTTGAGATAAGATCTCCGTAGCCCAGGCTAGCCTCCAGCTTGAGATCCTCATGCATGCTTCTATCCAGGGTTCAGGTAGAACAGAGAGACTGGTTTCTCTCAGTGAGTCACCCTGCTTGTCTGAGTCTCAGGCTAGAGAAGGCTGGACGGCCACCAAAGCCCGCCATTGATCACTTCACATGCCCCGCCCCCTCTGTAGGGGGTCACGAAAGCATCCCAGGTGAGTGGGACAGGAGCTTGTCAGGATGCTGGGAGTTAAAAGGGAGGATGCTTATACCTTCTACTCCTCCAACCCTGGAAAAGTAGATGATTTGTTTAAAAGTTTTGGGTTGAGATTCCAGCATTTCGGAGGTTAGGGTAGGAGGCTTTTGAGTTCCACGCCAGCTTGGACTGTGCGGGGAAGAACTTTTTTATTCAAATGAATAAGTGAATGAAAAGATAGATAGATAGATAGATAGATAGATAGATAGATAGATAGATAGATAGATAAATTAATAGCCTTGGGCCTCAGTTTAGTTAATTTACACTAAGCTCAAGTATCAAGATGAGAAACTAAACTTTATTGGATTCTTTTTTTAATTAAAAAAAATGCTCTCATACAATATATTTTGATCATGTTTCCCTCCCTTCCCAACTCTTTCAGACCCTTCCCACCTCCCTCCCTCCGCCAAATGTTATAACCTCTTTCTCTGTCTCTCTTTCTTAAAAAAAAAAAGTCCCACAAAACAAAAATCAAAACAAACACAAAACCAGTAAGACCAAAACCAACAACGAAAAATGCCAAAACCACAGAAAGATCCTGAAAGCCAGAGCTGGTGGGTGAGTCAAGGAAACCGCTCCTTCCAGACACAGCAAGACTGCCTTCCATGGGGACTCACAGTGACCCCACACATGAGACCTGCATACGCGCCATCAGAGGAGGGTCCCAGAACTGAGAGGGGGAGGTGGACCTGGATATCCTGACCCTAACGGAGAAGTTATTTGCAATCAATGCCTGCTGGCAAAAATCCATTTCCTTCAGTGGCTTGTCACTGAGTGTATCAGCCACACTCCAAGTCAGGCCCGTGCGCAGGAGAAGCTGCCCAACTCAAAACAAGCATCATGCTACTGGAACCTTAACAAGGCCTGGCCAACTGCTGCTGGAGTCATCTTTCCACCAGCCTGAGGGGTGGCGGATGCTTTATGTCCTTTACAGATGGGAAATGTCAGAGCTCCCTAGGGAAAAGCAATCAATGGTGTATGCACATATATATGAATTCATACACAAGAACATATACATAAATGGTGTATATGCATGTTTATGTACACATATATGAGTTTGTACACAAGAATATGAATTATATATGGGAACTGACTCATGACATTTGGAGGCCAAGAAGGCTCACATGTACCAACTGCGAGTTGAAGAACAGTCAGGGTCCCAACATGAGATCCCTGGGCAGGGCTATGATAGGGGTAGCTTCAGAGTTAGATCCCAGTACCAGGGGATCCGATCTGAGGCCTGAGTGCAACAGGTGAATGTCCTAGCTCCAGAATGAAAAGGCATTCAGGAGAGTCTGAAAAGAATTTCTCTGGCTCCTTTCTCCTCTTCCTCCTCCTCCTCTCCTCATACATCTTTCCCCCATGTCCTCCTCCTCCTCTTCCTCCTCCTCCTCTTCCTTCTTCTTCTTCTTCTTCTTCTTCTTCTTCTTCTTCTTCTTCTTCTTCTTCTTCTTCTTCTTCTTCTTCTTCTTCTTCTTCTTCTTCTTCTTCTTCTTCTTCTTCTTCTTCTTCTTCCTCCTTCTTCCTCCTCCTTCTTCTTCCTTCTTCTTTCTTCTTCTTTCTTCTTCCTCCTCCTCCTTCTTCTTCTTCCTCCTCCTCCTCCTCCTCCTTCTCCTCCTCCTCCTCCTCCTCCTCCTTCTTCCTTCTTCTTCTTCTCTACTTGTTCTTTTAATCTTCTTCTTCTTTAAATTTAGGAAATGGAACCTACTTCTACTTCTTGGACAAGCCAGGCAGGACTCCCTTAAGGACCAAGCCCCGCCCCCTTGGGACCAGCCCTGCCCCCTCAGATGAGAAGCAGGCAGGCAAGGTTTGTTGTTGTCTGCGGCTCAATGGTTTCAGATGAGTGATGCCATCACATCCCTAGCAGATTTCACTTCCTCCCCAGTTTCATCACAGGTTATATTTTTCTGGTACATGCCATCAATGCTTCCTTTAGTGGTCTTGGGTTTGGGTACTGGAGCCTAGAAGGGATAATATGAAACACAATAAGATAACTACTCATCCACAAGCCCTCCCTCCCCTACTCCTCTTCACGGTGGTTGTTCTGACTTTAGCATAGATTTGAAGACAAAGATATCAGACCTAATATTGATAAAAAGCTTGGTGCATTGGAAATAACTGTGGGACTGAGGGTGGGGTGCATAGAAGCTACAAAAATAATCTTTGCATTTATTTCCTTTCCCCTCCCCCTCTCCCCTCTTCCTACTCCTCCTTGAGACAGAATCTCACTATGTAGTCCCAGTTGGCCTGGACTACATAGTTATCAGGCTACCCTCGGACTCAGAGGATCTGCTTGCCTCTGCCTCTGGAGGGCTACGATCAAAGGCGGGTATGTGCTACCGTGTCTGGATTCTTTCATGTTTTTAAAGATCTATTTTAATACTTATTAATGTGTATGTGTGTGTGTCTATGTGTTAATAGGTACACACATATGCGGGTGCCAGTGGAGGCCAGAAGGAGGGCTCTGGATCCCCTGGAACTGGAGTTACAGACTGTGAGTCACTTGACATGGGCCCTCCATTGCTCTAGCTCCTGGATTTCTCTGCCTTAGTCTGTGAATCTTCCTGCTTGTCCACAATAGGGGCCTCTTCTAACACCCATTTGGGAAGCATTCCCTGCTTCTGACATACACACAATGGCACGGATGAGTCAACTGTCCAGTAGATACCGGCTCAGGTAATTTTCCTCTCCCTGATGGATGAAATAGGCAGCATGGCCACTCTGCCTGCATCCAGCTGTGCATATGCTTAAGAGAAAAAAAAAATCCCTCAGCCTATAGATCAGATATAGAACACAGCGTCCCAATGTTCTGATTTTCTTAAAGGGTTCTAGTTGTACAACTGGGGAAGTTAAGGGTAGCTGAACTTAATTTTTATTTGTATGCTTACTTTATATCAGAAACAAACCTTGTGTGTGTGTGTGTGTGTGTGTGTGTGTGTGTCTGTCTGTCTGTCTGCATATGTGTATGTGTGTGGGCTTAGATCCCCAATCCATCACCTCTTTTGCTTAAGAAGAACACAAACATCGTGGAGCAAGGCAACTCTACCTGTACCTGTCTTGGCCGGGACATCCCACGATTGCAGCCCCCATGCTAACACACACATGGTCAAGGTGGCAGGCTATAATGATTGCAGTTTTATTGAGAAGACAGTGTCCTTGACTGTCTTGTGGGGCACAGGAATTCAACATTCCTTTGGAAGGCTGGTAGTAGTGGGTTGTGTGGCTGGCACAGGACACATACACCCTTCTTCACGGTCCTGTCTTATCTCTGCCACTGTTTCCCAAGGTCTCCTGAAGTAAGAGGATAATCAATCTTTAGCTCTGAATTTTTCTTACATGGCCTGGGAGGGTGGCCTTCCTGCTCCATTGTTTACTGGAGATAAAATACCCAGGCTTCCACTAAGTAGACCACCAGGGTCCAGCAGCCCCGTCCTGTCCCCAGCTTCTGAGCTGATTTCTCATTCACACTTGTGACCCAGCTCTGGCCTTTACAGGGTCAGTGACACCTGACCATCATCTTGGCCATTGCATCCCCTGTAATCCACCTACTTGACAAATATCCCCTGAATTTAAAGCTGTAAATATTTGTGAAAGAAGAAGATGGCCCCAGAGGCTTGGGGATTTAGATTTCAGGAGCACTGATGACATCACTTCCCCACTTGTGTATCCTGCTTGCAGTAGCCCTCAGCTGTCACCGTGGCTGAAGATGTTTAGAGTTATGTTAAGCTAGGTTACAGCTATGTGAAGCCTTCTTGGTCTCCCCGTAGTTGGGAGCCCATAACAGGGTTCATCTGCCTTGGGCTGCCATGAGGTGTTTTGAAATGACATGGATGAGAGACAGTACTTTTCACTTAAGTAGTTCTATATTTGAATTTGTCAATATCTCCGAGGAGACATGAAGAGTGTCGGGTGTCTCCCTTGGAAGAACTGTCAGCCTCATATCTGGCTTCTGAGTCATTGCTGTCTGTATCCTGCAGTCTTGAGTTGGGTCTGTGGCCTCATTTTCCTTGTCTGGTAAATGGGGCAAGTGGACAACCCTGATGCTCATTGCTTTAGGAGCCTTTGAGTCTCAGTAAGGAAGGCAGGTCAGTGACTGGATATACCTTTCCGTTGCTATCCTTTCTTGAGTTAGAATTCACTCAAAGGAGCTAATGGCTGGTGAGCACCCACTCTGTGCCTGCTTTTTATTAGGTGTGTAGTTTCTTATCACTGGGATAAAATGCCATGGGAGAAATCTACCTGAAAAGAGATTCATTTTGATTGACAGATCAAAGATTTCGGGTTGCCTCCTGGTCTGTACTGAGACAGCACACCCTGCCCTGTCTTGCCTGGCAGAGTATGGCTCGCATCATGTTGACTGTGATCTGTATGACAGGAAGAGGCAGGGCCAGGATCCCAGTGTCTTCTTCGTGGAATGCCCTCCAGTGACCTCATTTCCTGTTTCTAGGTTCTGTCTCATGAAGGTTTTACCACCTCCCAACAGTGCCATAGGCTGGTGACCAAGCCTTGAGGGCACTTACCCCAACTTAAGCAATAAGTGCCGATGTCATATTATATTACCCTATGTTCCATCCAGTGTAAGACCAGTATCCCCCCCCCACACATTTTAGAATAAAAAAATTTGATATATCAGAAGCCAAAGATTCTCAGTCCTCTATACTAAGATGATTCAGAAAGAAAATAAAAGACATACAAACCTTAAGTACTTCTGTATTCCTAATTAAATGCACACTTAATTAATGCATTAAAATGCTGATTTAGTCCCAAGCCTGCCTCCTGTTTTCATATTGTTTATAGAGAATAGGAACATCTGTCCAGCAAAATGTCCTTCAGTTCTTTACCTAGATCCTGAACCAGCACATTTTATGAACATTGCTTTCCTAAGAAAAACGTTAGAAGAAAACACAAAAGTATCCATGAAGTGATAGTCTCAGACCCACAGGACTGTGGACTGCGTGTCTTCGTTACTGTTCTATTGTTGCAAGGAGACACCATGACCAAGGCAAGCTATAACAGAAAGTGTTTAACTGGGGCTCACTTGCAGTTTCAGAGGGTCATCATGATTCTCCCAGCAGGGGGTGCAGGTTTCACTCTTGGCCTATGGGTATTTAGAAGGGGAAAAAAATCCTTCTGTACTACACATACCTACAGCCTATAATATTCTTTCTAGCTCACTGGGTTGAGCAGCCAAAAGTGGAAATCAAAATTAGGCAACCCCCACCTGCCCTAAGTTGTTTCTGCCAGGTCACAGGAATGAGATGTGTGACTGACTGTCACAGAAGGAAAGCAATAGCGTCTTTCCTTTTCTTAAATCCCAGCCTTTGAGGGACTGGAGAGAGGACTCATTGCTGAAGATCCTATACTGCTCTTGCAGAGGAACCAAGTTCTGTTCCCAGCATCCACTTCAGGTGGGTCACAAATGTCTGTAACTCTAGCCTCATGGGATATTCCACCCTCTTCTGGCCCCTGTGGGAACTGCACCCACATACCGTGTGAGTACACACACACACACACACACACACACACACACACACACTGACAAAACACACACATATACATAATAATAATAAAACTAAACTAAATCTCCACCTTCAAGGCTGAACCTTTCGAACACTCTGATACAGTAAAGGTTTGGTGGAGATGTCCTTCTGTTTGGATCAGTCAGAGACACCTGAGTGACCTTTGAGCTGCCAAGCCAGGGCTTGCTGCCTTTCGGAATAAGAGCACCATTTTTAAATTAAAGAACAGCTGACAAACTACGGGTGCTCAAACTTGACTGCTTGGCAGACGTGATCTGGAAAATGAACAAATTAATTCTGTCACTTCCAAGAAAATAACTGACAATGTTTGTTGCCAATGATAAAATTCAAGAATTTTGAATAAAAAGAAAAAAAAAAAAAAACCTTGTCTAAGCGACCGTGTGGTTGATGGCTTCCCAGCACTTAGAGATACCGATGAATATGATCTTTGGGGGGTTGTATAAGAAATTATGTCAACTCTGGAAGATCTGAGCATCTCACAAGACGTATTTTTCAAGAAATGAATTTTGGATGTCACAGAACCATACAGGGGCTGAGTATTCCTTCAAATGCTAAGCCGGAGTGCTGTTTTTTTTTTTTTTTTTTTTTTTTTTTTTTTTTTTTTTAATACTCCAGGCTACAAATGTTCATCAACTTTCAGAGTCCGCATTGCAACGGACTCGAAGCCACCTGCTGTTGAGTCTGGATGGAGCATCAAAGGCGAGCAGCCAGAACGGACGGCGAAGGCTGTCAATACACGTGTTCCTTCCTTGACTTGGACTGTGTTGAAAGACACCATGCGCCGTGAAACAGATCAGAGATGTGATGGATGTGTGTTAAGCCAGAGGCCCACAAAAAGGAGCAAAGGTTCATTCTTGCCACTGAATTTTTTGAACATACTAGTTTGTGTCCCGAAGATGCTCTAGATGTGGGAGTCGACGGTGGACTTATTAATACAGATGAATAAATCTTAAGCAGATAGGCTGGCCATTCCCTCATCTCTGCTTCCCTGCCCAGGAAATGCACTTTTGATTCTCAATGATGAGCCTTCATTTTAAAATTTTAATTCTACATTTTTAAGAATTTCACATGAGCACACTGTGTTTACATCATTTCCACCGCTCCACATTCTTCTGGTCCTTTTATAGTCCCATATCTCCTTCCGGTAGTCAAGGCTTCTAGAATTGTCACTGTATATATGTATACAGTTTATGGAGTCCAATTCATGCCTACACACACACTCTCACACAAAGACATATATGTATGTAATTTACTGAGTTCAATTAGTGTTTACACACACACATGTATACACACATATACAGACACATACAAATGCATGTGCACACACATGAGTATAATCTATTGAGTTCAATCATGTTGCTCATATGTATGTGTGTTAGGGTTGGCCACTTAGCCTTGTAAATGCTGTGAGGTCACTGGTCCTTGAATAAATGGATTCTCCCACTCTCAGCAGCCATTGACTGTCTGTAGTTCTTCATCTAGGGATGGGGCCTTATGAACTCCCCCCACCCACAATTCAGGTTGGCAGCTTGACTGGCATGGTCTTGGGCAGGCAGCCATATCACTGAGATTTCGTGTGCACATTTCTTCCCATGTTTAGAAGACACACTTTTTCAAACATTGTCCTCTGTACCCCATTTTGTGATGTTCCCTCAGCTGCAAGTGTGGAGGTTATGTTACCGAGATCCCACATGGGGCTGGGCACTCCATGGTCAGCTATTGTCTGGATGTTGGCCAGTTGTGGATCCTAGTAACAGCCTCCATCTGGTGCAGAAAGAAGTGTGTTTGGTGAGGTGTGAGAGCTACATTTATACAGAAAGTGTGCTAATGTGGCTCTTGGCACCATGATTGTCTGCCATCATTACAGGTTCCAGAATCAAACTGTTATGAGTTTGTTATCTAGAACAGAGATCCTGGCATTCTTATCAGAACAATAAGAGATTTATAAGTAGAATGCCCACATTCATCCCAAGATCAAGAATTCTAGGGACCACATCATGCATGACATTTCGGTAAGACTTTCCTGGGTATATGAGCTATGTAGTCAAGGCCTTGAATTGGGTCTAGAAGCCATGCCATACAGCTGATACTTGGCTCCTTCTGTGGAGATGGAGCATATTTGAACAAAAACTGGTGCCTGCCCTCAATGCCAGCTCCTGTCCGGGGCATTATTCTGTATTGATCTAATATATGACTAGAGGAAGGTAGCTGTGGGACTCACATTCCATGGAAGATTCTGGCTCATCATGACACTTCTTTCTTCCACTTCAAATTAGCAGTCAAGATGCCTGTGGAGCATGGCACGCTGTTTATCTTCTGGGTAGCGCCATCCGTTGTACCAGCTGTTTGCTTGAAAACTGACTCCACAGCTCACTGAAGACAAACTAGCACCCCAGCTGCCTTGGAACCATGAATGTCACAGGCACAGTGAAAGACAAGGGGTGGCTGGGGTGACCAGAGGGGAAGAACACCACAGGGCCAGCGAGCAGAGTCTAGATAGCTTGAGTTTGTGACGTTGAGAAGAGGGTGCCCTTCTGATGGCACACTTTCAGCTATGGGTTATAATGAGTCTCCTCTGCTCCTGGACACATTATTGCTAGATGCTATTCTGGGCCATTGGCCTAAAAGCCTCAGAAGCAACAGAGGGAAAAAAATGCTGGCCTATTTCCTTATGAGTCATAAGCATCAAATCTTTTCCTTCTGACCACCCACTGGCTGGGATGGCACAACCTGGATTGAGAGGCCACATCTTCTTGCCTTCAAAGCTGCAAGGGATGATGAGATAGATTTGGAAGGCAGGGTGCTGGGACCTTCCCTCTGCTCTTCTCCTAGGGTGGGAATTTGGTAGACTTTTTCTTTCTTTTTTTTTGAGTAGCACATCCTGGCCATCTGGGGCTCCTCTCTTCTCCGACTTGTTCAGTAGCCTAGGGTGTGTTAATGTTCCTTTGTCCTATTAATTGAGTGTGAGCAATGACTTCAAGGTTGATAAATGCAAAGCCCACTTCTTCTTCTTAATGATGGAGTTCTTCTGGTTGCATCTCCTCCATCACGGTCACCATCCTCAGCGTCCCCTGCATCTCACCAGAGAGGAGGCATGACAGGTGCATCTACCCAAAGCCTCTCTGCACTCCAGTCCCTTTCTGGGACTCAGACAGCACATAGCAAGAGAGCTGACCAGGCAAAGAGGGCAAGAGACTGGACCGAGGAGGATCCCTCCTCATTGGGCCAACCCATTGATTTTGTATTCAGATATACCAAGCATCCAATTACTATGACTCTAGTTACAAACCTCATATTTGAGAGTCTTTTTATGGGTCACTTAGGATAAAGTACTTATACAAACGGCAAGTGCTTGGCTAGGACTTTTCTCCATGCATCAGGAGGTGAGTTCACTGGGAACAATAGAGGCGAGTGCCCTGGACTGCAGTCCCTCTCCAATGGATAATCCCGGTGATGCCTCTGACAGTCGCGCTTTAGATTTTGATTTATGTTCTTCTAAAGCTAAAATCAAAGATTCCATCTAGTGCTATTTTATGGCAGCCGAGATGATGAATGGCGGAGTCTCTCAGCCCAACGAAGCTGCTGTGTCTTTGCCCCTGGATTTTAATTGCTAAAGTAGCCAGTCATTGCTCAGAATTCAATGGGAAGCAGACTTGGAAAGCTGTGGAGATGGTGTTTGGGAAGAGAAAAATAACGGGGGGAAACAGGAGTCCTCGGGTTTCTCTTTAATCATTCATGGGTTAGCCAGGGTTAGCAAAGAAGAAAGCAAGTAGTGTCTTCTACATTCAATTAAACTTTTAAGTGCAAATTAAACATGCATAGTTCATGTTTATAAATTGGTTAGAATATAACGTGACTTATCTTCAGGAATCAGGCACTCGTTGGTATAGTTTCTCTTCAGCGGTCAGGTGGGTTATTTAGTCTAGGATGACCCAACCAGTCACTTTCTGCCCCATTTGGCTTACGT